>NC_092525.1:12214616-13611699 GCF_037038585.1 Patagioenas fasciata | reverse complement strand
CATCGCTTTGCAGTAAAGTGGCTTTTTATCAATAAGCTTTATGTTCAGTTGCTTGCAAAATTCAGTAGTTCCCTATAGGTTTTCTCATTATTAGTGCTAATTAAGCTAGGTTCCCCTGAATATAAGTATTAAGAAAAAAAAGGATGTCTAACTATAGAGTCTTACAGACAAGTCTGGAAGTCTGCTGTGGCTTCCTGGGAGATTTTGGGTTGTATTTAGAGGAGAGTAGGTTCAGGGTCACTTCTCCTTGCTTCCTCTCGAAGTAGAGGGAATCCTGGTTCTGACAGTTGACCTATTGCAGGAAACACAATCTCTCATAGCATAGTGTTTGTTTTTTAAAAAAAAGTACTCTGTTTTATCTAGTGATGAAAAGCATGAAAATAACTCTGTTGGTTTTGATTTCAGAGCTGTGAGATGGAACTAAGCCCACCAACCCCCCTTCAATTCAGATTTAATATTCTCCTTTAAACAAGCTCTTTATTGAATGGGAGGATTGCTAAGTGGTCTCTATTAGAACTGACGGCATTTCATTACGCTTAAAAGGATTTTTGTAAGCATGATGTGGACCTAGAACTAAGTCTAATGACATTACTTTGTCAACTTTGGTACCTTTTTATACCTAGAAAGGCAAATGGAGCAAAATAAACCTCCAGGCTGCTGTGGCTGCAGGAAAGATGCTGGAGGTGCGACTGCAGCATCACTAGTGCGATGTCTTCCCAAGTTAGCCTGGAGCTGAGGACCATCCTCTGTTATAACACCCTTTTCTCTCTGTTTCCCAGCTTTGAGGAGGAAAAAAAATATTATCAACACACAGAACTGACTTTCTGGTATCTTATTTTTACACTTTAAATAGAGGTTTGCTTATGAGGAGTTTATTCCTGTTGGATGTTTGAAGGCTGGAGGAGATGCGGTGGCAGGGGGGGTTCCCAAGGTGCATTTAACAGCAGCTGGTCCTGCCAAACCCAGGGCTGGGATATCCCAAACAGCTCCAAGGAATGGGATCAAACTGAGATAGTTTGGGGTCCTCTGTGCCACAGTTTTCATTAGACTTTCATTAAACTTGAATCTAATCCATTGAGAGGATGTAATTACAGTAGCCAAAAAAACTTTTCATTGATTAGTGGACAAATCTGACAATTATCAGGTAATCTGGGGGTCACATCTAACCCAAATTCATGTGGTTCTTAGGGAGGTAGGCACATTCTCTCTGACAGGGTGCATTTATGTGGAGCCTCATTTAAATAGTTAATTTATCTGTGTAGCAGTCTAGAGAATCAAAGGGGTTTTCTTTGAGTGGTCCTTCCTGAGTAGAGATTGCAGTAACCTATCTCGGATCATGATGTGCTTGCTCAATTTGTATTTTGGAAAACATTTTGCAGCAGGAGGGCTTGATTTGGGGAATGTATTCAGCCAGCAGTGGTCTAGTATTGTCCCTGTGGCATGAGTTAAAGATGCTAAAATAGCAAGAGTGTCCTTATTTAGGTGGTGCTTTGGAGTAAGGAGTAATTAATGCAAATATTGCTTTTTTTGGGTTTTGTTTTTTTAAATAAAACCAACCAAAACAAATATTATTTCAGCTGCTAAGCTTTAGTAAAACAGTCTTTTGATACTGGAACTTCATATGCTTTGTCTCAGTAGGCTTTTTTTTTTAATATGTGACAAAATTGAGACTTTGAGCTGATGGAGCGCAAAATCTGAGCACTGTAATAGCAGCTTCCTATGCCTGAATATAGCTTTGTTTTAAAAAACTACACATTAGTATGCTAGTGCATGCTTGGTGACACTAATTACTTTGCCTTAAAATATCAGTCTGCTGTAAAAACAGTCTCTCAGGTATGTGATATTAATACCAATTTTTGTATTGTTCCCAGGTGCTGAACAGTCTGCAGGGGTGGTTGTGATGTTGGGTTGTAACCTAAATTTCTAATATTTGACTTCAGTGCTTCAAAGTGGCTGTTGGAAATGGGCAACCAGGCTATGAGATTTGGGATTGTTAAAGGTGACAGAATTATCCCGCAAAGGCGAGGGAGTGGAAGCTCAGGGTGGGAAAGACTTTAAGGAAATGTTAGTGAAAAACAGAAGCTGCTGTTGTCATCTCTCCTTCCACCAATTAAGTCCCCCATAACTGAGAACAGTCTGTGTTGCAATTACATATTGGGCTGTGGCAAGATGAGAGTTGGTTTAGAGGTACAGAAATAGAGACAGCACCGTATTAGGTAGAAGTAGAATTGAAAGGCTTTGGTATATTCAGGGGGGAAAATATATTTATATCTATATATAGTCCCATGAGAGGGACTGAGTCATTTACTTTATGGAAATGGCAACTCCTACGGTCACAGATCTTGTTACCAAGTCAGGGCTGAGGCTTTTATGGTTAATAGTGGCAATTGTGTGTGTATGGAAAGGGGAGAGGAGCAATTAGCTGCAGACCTTTAATTGTAACCAGTGATGCAGTTAAAAACAAATGCAGATAGGTGTGACCTGCCACTTTCTTCTGATTTGAAGGAACAGCTCTAGCATGTACCTGTGTCCCATGGACACTCACAGGGGTAGATACTCCTGACCCCTGGGGTGTTTCAAACTGCAATCAGAGGGTGAGCTGCCCCAGGGACCAGTTTGTTGGGCACCCAGCCCCAAACTGTCCCTGCAGAAGGCACATTTGTCAATGTGGTCACTGCCTGCAGAGTTGTCTTCTTGTGGCCTCCTGGCATCCTCTGTCATTATGTTGGAGATACTCAAGGGTGGATCCATATTTATTCAGTCTGCCACCATCACGTCTGTGTGTCATGTGTGTGTGGTTTTTGAAGTGTGAAGGAGAGCCTCATCTGTCCCAAATCAGTTTTTGACCCCTCATGCCAAGAAAGCCCTTGAGGTGCTGGAGCGAGTTGAGAGAAGGGAACGGAGCTGGGGAAGGGTCTGAAGCACAAGTGTGATGGGAGCAGCTGAGGGACCTGGAGGGTTCAGCCTGGAGAACAGGAGCTGAGGGGAGACCTTCTGATCTCTGAACTGCCTGGAAGGAGCTTGGAGCCAGGGGGGAGTTGGGCTCCTGAGTAACAAGCGATAGGACAAGAGGAAATGGCTTCAAGTTGCACCAGGGGAGGTTTAGATTGGATATTGGGAACAATTTCTTCTGAGAAAGGGCTGTTGGGCATTGGAACAGACTGCCCAGGGCGGTGGTGGAGTCACCATCCCTGTACATGTTTAAAAGATGTACAGATGAGTTTCTTAGAGATGTGGTTTATTTCTAGATTTAGGTTAATGGTTGGACTCAGTGATCTTAAGAATCTTTTCCAACCAAATGATTCTATGATCATCTTCTGATGAAAGCTTCCTTGCTGTAGTGTGGAGTGACTTGTTGGACACCAGCCTTACTGTTGCCTGGTTCCTTATGCTGATGCTAAGGCAGCTGCTCCATTCCTTTAATCAGATTAATTGCCCATCTGTGTGTGTTCCCTAACTCCAGTGAATCCTCCTAGGATGTGGAGAGCAACTGCGTGCACCATCAGGATGCGAATGGAGCAAGGCTTTGTACAATGGCAAAACTGGTAAATTACTCATTGTTTACTCTTTCCCCACTGGTCTGCCCTCAACACCAAGCCAATCTTCCAGACATGTTTCAGAAGCAATTTGTTTCATAATTCCATTTGCTAGTTATGAGTGCTCTCCAAGGATGTAGGTTTTAGCATTAAAATAAAACAGATTATGAATAAAGATAAGCAGCAGAAAAAACAAAACCCTTGAGAATGTGTTTACTTTCTAGCAGCTCTTAGTAGTATTTCCATGGGACGTTGGTCATTAACTTCTAAGGAAAAAGAAAACGGTGACTTGAGAATGGGAGATGTCTCTTTTCTATTTTCCCTAGAACAAAACAATCAGTTCCTTTCAATTTGATTTTTATGAGTAAATTCTGTTGCACATTTATAAATCTTTTTCAAATATCCAGAAGGTTTTGTGTCCCCAGAAGGTTCCTTAAAAAAATTCAGGTAGTCTTTGTTGGTCAGAAATGTGGAGTTTAAAAGTAGGTTAAAAAATAAAAAGGAGCGATTGGTAATTCTAACATGCATGTGTTCCAGGAGCAAGGACCACTACTAGTCCAAAAGGGAATTTCACTGGATATTCAAATGATCTAAACTATTATTTACCTGCAGTGCTTCCTTTAAAAAAATGAAAATGTTTTCTTCTTCAGAACTGGCCTTGTTGTGTCTTTTGACAAAATAAAACTAGGTTCTCTTGCAAATTTTCATATAGATAAGCTTGTGAATAAGCAAGAGCTTGCATTGGCACAAAGACTTCAAGCAGTAAGTGACAGGAATACCATTGAGCTAGTTAAGTGCAAATAAGCCTTGCTTAATACTAAATGTATTTAGAAGACTTGTAAGAAAAAACATAAAAATAACTGTTGCTATGCAAGTGAGCTGCTTGTCCTAATCCCAATTAGTCCAGGAAAAGCAGAGCTTTGCAAATATTAGGAATAGTTTTATATGGTAAATAAGCCACTTGATTAGCTACTTAGATTGTTCATAGTTTTCTTCGTATATTGCTTACTAAAAGCTGGCTCACAGAAAGTGAGAACACTCACTGTACCAGGATGATGTGTAAATGACAGAGGCCAAGATGCAAGTGGGTGTCAGCGTCGCTGTGTTGGGTTTGCCTGCCTGTCCCAGCAATGCACATCTGTACAGCTGCTGGCTTATTTCTGCATCTTTTTTCCCCCTGCAGCGTCTTTGCTGTTTGAAGGTCACAGGTCCGACAATCAATTTCATTGGTTGAGGCTTTTTATTTTTTTTAATGGTGTGTTAACTTTTATAGACATATTGAAATACTCATTTGTTATGTCTACAGCATGTCTCTATTTAAAAAAAGAAATTGAATTAATGCTAGAGAAGCAAATGTACCCCAGGTGAGAGAGGTTCTATTCTGTTCTAATAACTTGGCTTTTTACCAGACATTGTAATACACTTATATTTTTTCTCTTCGGCAGGAGAAGGCTAAGGGTATAAATTGAATCCAAGTAGATGAATCGCTGCCATCAGTTTAGTTGTGCTTTGCCTGAATCCACAGGGCAGTGTGCAGGAGCTGAGACAGCGGTTCAATTAAGATTGTGGTGCGAGTAAATCCATTGCATTGTTATAGAGGCTTTCGATTATAAAATTCTTCCATAGGACAGAGCGAGCTGACAAGACAGGACTTGAATGGTCCTTTCGCCCTGTTTGAATAAAAAATTATTAGAGTAGGGTAGATGTGGGGTGGGGGGGGAGCTGTCTTGCTGCTTAGATGGCTTCTTTCCCACTGCACTTTTATTTAAATAGGTGCCTGCCTGCTTGCTTTATTCCCCAGCCATAAGCACGTTCTTTTTCTTTACCTTTTTGGGGTTTGCAGTTTTGTGGACTTGACCCAACTGGCTCATTTTTCCTCTAGCGAGCAAGCAGTTGCAAGTGGGACCATCTCCTGCCCCTGCTTTGAAGAACTTTAGGCACCCGACTTGAAAGACCATGTTGCAAAGTGTTTTATTGAATAATTTTATACTGTCAGACCGCATGTCAACCATCTTTTCTCTCCGTAGTTTAAAAATAACTTGATGATATTTCCTTTACAAGGACTTGAAAAGTCTGTTGGCATTTATCTTCCCTTGAAAGCACTGCAGTACCTTCAACTTCACAGCTATGTTGAGGGGTAGAAGATTCTAGCTGTGATAGATATGGGGGCAGCCTAAAGATCCCTCTCTTTTCTTGTAATTGGTTTAAAACTTTCTAATTGTAGAAAGGTACCTTAAATACCCCTGTTCTCAGGATTTTTCAAGTTGTATGAATGTCAGAACTTGGTTTTCTCTACTGCCATTGAGAACTTGCTGCCTGGTTCACAAATGCTGTGGCTTCTTGGAGAGAAAATTATGAAGCAGCAGAGATTTAAATGAGTTACTGAGTAGAAGAACCTAAAAGAGACCTCTCAAAAGTAGCAGAAGCTGCAGGCAGGAGCTCTGGGGAAGCAGGTTTGCTCTGTCTCTAATAGATTTCTCTCAAGCCCTTCCAAGCTGCGAAGCTAGCAAGGACATTAGCTGTTTGTAATCTGCTGCCTGCCTTTCTCTCAGATGTATTTCATGTACAACCTCAGGCTTTTCTCATTTGCAGCTTAACTTTGTTATAAGGTGACTGCTTTGACTTCCAACTTCATTGATATCTATTACGAACTTGCCCTGCAGTTCAAGAAAGAAGGTGCCTCTGTTTTCACAAGCAACCCTAAGTAAAATCATAGCATGCATGGGTTTTACAATACTGGCAATATATTTTTCAACTCTCTGTTGTTACTCAGGGAATTTAGAAGGGTCTTTTCTGCAAATACTGGTTTACTCTGTGTTAACACTTAAGAGTTCACCAAGCTGCTGTATGTAGGAGCTAAGGGATGCAGCAGTGTGATGTAGAGGAATCAATGGACAGTATCCTGTGGCATGTTGCTCATAGACTGTACAGCTGAATGTCAAGCATATGTATGTTTGCGTATGTATGCATGCATATACAGCAATGTTAAGCTCCAGGGGAGCTCTCTGCTTTGACATTCGGGTACCACATTGTGCAGATGGTGTAGTTGAACTGGGAAACCTGTAGAGCATCTGAGCAAAGATCCTGCCTGCTGGCAGGAGATTGTGCAACCACACAAAGTGCTGTTTCAACAAATAGAGATTGTGGGTTTGTGTTTGGAGGGGGTTAGAAAATGGTGGGTGAGAGCAAGAACTTTACACCATTGGCGTGTGCCAAACCTGGCCAAGGTGCTCTGAACAAGGGGGTATTTGCTAAGTGTAAGTTGTGGTTGTCAGCTCTGCCATACTGGGATGTTTAGGTGGTAAAATACCCTGTTGGTAAGTACATGTGTTGTGTTTACGTGGTTCTCAACCTCTGCTTTTGTTCCTCAGTATCGAGTTCGACCGAGACTGTGACTACTTTGCCATCGCCGGGGTGACAAAGAAGATTAAAGTCTATGAGTATGGTACAGTCATTCAGGACGCGGTGGATATTCACTACCCTGAGAATGAAATGACCTGTAATTCCAAAATCAGGTAGGCGTTGACTTTGCATTTGAACTCAGAGGGCCTTTTCATGTGCGGTAGCTGTTTTTCTTTCTTTATCCATTGTGGGAATGGGAGAGAGAGGGAGGAAAGCAGGAGCTGATGGGTTTGGATTCTGGGAGGGATCAAGTGGCGAAAGCATTTATTTGTGAATACTGGGCTAATCCAAGGTAATAGCATGCCTGTGTACCTGGAGGAAAAAGGGACATAGGGCAGTGAACTGCTTTTGTGTTCCTTGAAAATGCAGTTGGATAATTACTCAGTTAAAAGGAGAGTAGTAACAGCCCCTGCTTCCTTCATGCTCTCGTCTCTTAGTCGACCAGATCCTTTCCATTCTGCTGAAAGGCTGCTCAGTCCTGGGGAATGTGCCTCATTTGCGCCTTCTGCCTATAAATTTACGTCTGCCCAAAGTACTGCTCTGATAGGCCTCATAATATCAAGCTCTGAGGAGAAGACCTTGCTTGATTCTTTTTGCTTCTGTGCTATCATTACTGTTGAGTCTTTTTTTAATCTTTTTATGTGACTTAATAAAAGAAATATAGACCACCATGTCAGAGCTTCAGTTGAAAGAATCTGGCTAACATAACTTAAAAATCCTGATTCAAAAATTCTGTTAAAGCTCAAAAGTGAATAATACAAGCAGTCAAACCAATTCAGTGTTATAATACAAGTCTCTAGAATCTCTGAACTCGTTTGTTTTTATTTGGTACTCTACATTTTAGAAACACTAAAGCACCCATAAAAGTGTGTAGTTAATAAGTTTATGTAACAGTCTGGCTTCTACAAAAACAAAATGTTGTGCAACAAGATTATTAATGTTTGCAAGTCTATAGCATAGAAGTCATGCTTAGCTTTGTAGTTGACACATTTCTTAAGATATATCAATCATTCCTGTATCACTCAGGCTGATTATTCTTGAATTGTGTAACACTATTTTATGAAGCAAAATATGTAAATGCAACAGACCCTGGGACTGGATTCCAAAATGGGTATAAACAGTCTGAGAGCGATGTGTATTGATCGGCCATGCTGGTTATGGAGCTTGTGTTTTGCTGGACTTGTGAAACCTTCAGCATTTTTGACTGAGTCACAGCAGAGTTCACACCAGTCAGCTTCACTATTCTGGAAAGAAGAGCAGAATAATAGGAGAACCATCTAGCAGTCAATTAGTGCCTTTTATCTTAATTAGAAGAGGAAAAAACCGCGTGTGTATGGTATGTCTTGGTCTGTCTGAGATGACTCCCAGACTTGCTGCTTCAAATTTGACAGGAATCTACCACGATGATCCTGCCAGGCATGAGGCTGCTGTTTGTTCTCCCTTCTCCGGCAGCTGCTGGTTGAGCAGAGCTGCATTAGTGCCTTCAGTGATGTTCCTCTTGTCAGCTTTGTGCTCCAGACAAGACATTTCTTGCATTCAAGATTTCTTCTCTCTTTTTCACATTTCATGCATATACACATTATATATGTATGACAGTACAAGATGTATTGTCCTCTGTGCCTCAGTGAAGGTGGACAGGGTCCTCTCCTTTCGTTCCTTGCCCTAGTTTTTCTCATTCTTTCAAAGAAATACATTTTTTCCCCCGTTGGCACCTCCATATTATATCAGCCTTCCTTTGGCATGCGGGTGCTTTTGGTTTTGACAAATAAAGTGAGGCTGTCAGTCACATGCATCCTTGCTATACCCATTAGCTGCGCTGCCAGTCACCGGTGCTGGGGCTCGCTGGCGCCGTGTTGAGCAGCATAATAACTCGCTATTGTGAAGTGGTGTGGCTTGAGGGAGAAGTTACGTATGAAGGCTGTAATTTCATTACGGAATATTGCAGTATGCTGAAAATGTGCCTCTATTATAATAAAATCTAAACAAGTGGAGCCTGCTTTTTTGTGAAAAACCTTGGCTTAAAGCTGTTGATCTTAATTTAGGTGGAGGTGCAGCTTGTTCCGGAGGCTTGTTCTACCTGTCAGTGCCCTTTCTGATGGTGAAGACAGATGTATTTCTGCTGTGGCGCATGGGTGGCACCTCTCTCCCCTGCAGACGTGGGGAGTCTGTAGATGGGACGTGGTGACACTGGCACAGCCAGTAACGTCCCTTCCATCCTCGCCCAGTGTCGAATCCGTCTGTCCACAGGCGCTTTGGCTTCCCGAATGCACATCGTGGGAAGCTCACCCTAAATCGATCCTGCTTAACCTTGCGATGACGCCGGCTCGTAAATCATTAGGGGTACCGTCGGTGACTCAGCTTTCAGCTGTTATCAAAGCAGGCAGGTGACAGCCTTTGCAAGGGCTCGTGTCTGGCCAAGGAGCGGGTCTGGTGGCTGGGAGCAGCTGTGGGAAGGGAAGCCCTTGCCCGGGACAGGACTGGCACCAGCCCAGCGCTGCCCGGTGCCAGCTGGGCGCCTGCGGAAAGGGAGAGCTTCACGCCAGCATCATTCATTGCTGGCTTTCCTGGAGCGCGGCCCTGGTACCAGCTGTAGCTGAGTCTTTCTTCCTCTTTTCCAGCCCCCTGCTTATTTTTTTTTTTTAACACCCACCTGCTTCTTAAATACACTCTTTTTTTTTTTTGCATCGTCTGCTGAGCTTTCTCATTCCTATTTTTAAGAACAGGGAGGAAGTTGGTGGGTCGTGTTTCTGGTAAATGTGCATCGTGTCCCCCGGGAACGACAGCAGCATAAGCTTCCAGGAAAAACACAAGATGACACATAAATCCTCATAAAAATCCCATTTACAGATTCATAGCTTCAGTACAAGAAACAAATCCTGGTATTGTGTAGTAGCTATAAACAGCACCCTGTGAGCTAATTATGACTTGCTGTGGCCCTGGCTATGGCAAACAATCTGCGGCTCCCCCCGTGCAGGAGGAGGTGGGAAAGGACGAGAAGAGGATGAATGGCTTGCAGAGAGCTACAGCTCTTCTCTGATTTATTCAAGAGGCGGATTTGTTGTTTTGCCATAGGTCGCAGGGGGAGAAAAATAAGGAGATCTAGAGTTCAGGTAAAAGAAATTGGCTTTAGGCCTCGTTAATCTACAATAGGTGATGTGCAAGTGTGGTTAGGTAAACACGCTTTTGAAATCCGTGTTTAGCATTCTGCATGCTCACCACTGTGTGTTTGCAGCATCTGTACTTCAGTGATAGATGTTACCACAAACCTCCAAAATCAGCTGCATCTGTTTAGTCAACTGCAGGAAAAGCAAAGCATCAGTAGGCTTTTTTTTTTAAAGAAGCTGCTAGTATTTTATTGTTTTTATTTTTCAGTGTCAATAAATCAAATGGATGATTGCTCTATCCTAAAAGCAGTTCATGGGCAAATTGCTGTCAGTTTTTAAAATGGCAGTCAGTTCTCACTATTAAGTTTAAATTAAGCAAAAAACTTGCCATATGGCGTTAGAGTCTTTCCTGTTTGGAAAGGTACGAGCTCTCTTTATGCTGAAAAACCTCATGAATGGTTGTGTTGGGTGCCCATATTTCCAATGCAGAAAATGTTTGGCACTGAACAGGTTAGAAGGAAATAACACCTTCAACTTTCATTAATTGCAGTTGTCAGAGTAACTGCTTCACTTTGCAATAAGGTGAAGTTTTTCTTTAAAAGTATTTGCCTCTTAAGCCTACTAGAGGCTTTCTTTGGAATGATTAGAAAAAGGGGTATTTTTAAAACATTCATAATGGTAAAGTAATTCTGTATGTCTCTGAAGAATTCGGTTAGCGTTGTTGTTCACATGGATGTTCCTTGTAGCAATAGATCACTCCCTTAGACATTTGAGTCCTAAAACTACTGGTCATCGCTTGACTCATGATAATAGACTGGATCTGAAGCACTTGGCACTGGGAAGCAGGTCAGACCACAGCAGTTTGTGTCTTATCAAAAGCTTTAACTCCGCTTAACTCTCACTGCCAGAGGGGTGGTTGACACCAGGTAACTTGTATGTGGATTTGAGATGTTTCAGCCATAAAAACACTGGCTCATGAAAGAAACATCAGCGCTACCGACAGTGCTAACTGAGCTGGCCCACTTGTGTCTCCAAATGAAGGATGCGCATAAATCTTTACGGGGACGGGGTTTCTGTGTGTTCAGATCGGATGCCAAGGTTAGGAGGGTGTTTTAGAGGTCGGTGATTAGCTTTCAACTAGAGTTTCTCCCCGCTAATCTCCTAGGATGGAAAGTCATCACAATTTATGGCAAGAAAAACCTCAGGGGTGTAACTATATTACCCTGTTTCTGGATTAAAGAACAAAGCAAAAACCTGAAAAAATACAGGTACTAGTATTTAAAATAAAAGATGGCCTAGCACAACTCCTTTTAATCCAGCACTGAATTGTGTGTTATATCAGCCTTCAGTAGCTATTTTTGTGTCATATCTCATAGCTTCCACACTTCAGTTTCTCCCTGGATGTGACAGGAGACCAACTAAAGGTTGTCTACAAAAGGTTATTTTTTTATGTACTTGTGGGGTTTTGATGCTTACTCCGTTTGAGGACTGTGTAAGCTGTGTTTTTAGTCTATCTCACCTTTGGCTCTTTCCTTTCCTCTTCTCCAGCTTGCTCCCCCATGCATTTTTGAGTCTCTAACTCCATATCTTACCCATGATAACATCTCAAGTGAACCCAAAAAGGTAATGTCTTTGAAGTTGCAACCAAATTGCCCATGTTGGACATGGAAAAAAGATCTCCAAATATTGCAATAGCATCTCAACCCTGTGTAGGTCCCAGGGAATCCACACAGAGGAGAGCCTTTTTTTCAGGCCTGTATCATCACAGATGCCAGAGAATACAACCAAGAGACAGTCAGCCCTTGGTAAAAAACATCCTTTACCTGGAGAGGGAGCTCCCCTCCACCTGATCCAACCATGAATTGTACCCTGCAAAGGTTACTTCAGAGTGTTAAAGTTATAAAGAAGCTCAGGTATTGCAATGTCAAGGAGAACAATCTTGTTTCAGACTTTGTATAGAGAGTTGGATGGTGATGAGGGGAGAATTAAGGCAGAGAGCTAGAACAGGATTGGTTTTGTCTTATTATGATCCTTTAATCATATTCCTTAAAAATGAAAGATTTATGGTATGTGTGACTTAAAAGGTGTTAATTGAACCACTTAGTGGCTGCAAATCCCTAAACATTTTTCACCTGTCAGTTCCTGTTTTCCCTTCTCAGTCTAGCTACAAATGCTTTCCAAGTGAGTGTTCACCCCTTGCTAACACCATCAGGCTTCAGTGGGACAGGAAGCTTAGCTTGATCCTTGCTGTGCCAGAGCTAAGGTGTGTGCTTTTGGGCACAGAAAGACTTCATTTTTCTCCATCTATATTGATAGATCCGATATTACCTCTGCCTTAGAAACTTGATATTTCTTACGTCCTTAGATCTATCACACCTCAAGCAGCACTGTTAAACTCCATCCTTCATATTTTTCTGTCCATTCAATAATTCCTAACTTTCCTCATCGGAGGCGATTTCTTTTTTGACAAGCTGCAGTTATGTGATTATTCTCGTCACAGTTCAACTTGCAGTGCCCAGCTCTTTTCTGGATTTGATGCTCCCCTAGCACAGAGCATCCATCCTCTAACCAGCCAGGGTGGTACCAGCACCTCTGCCTTTCTCCAGGACTCTCTCCACCTGCCCATGCACTCTCAAAGCTCTCCACATAGATCTGGCCCTGGGCTTTCTTTTTCCTGCTTGTGTGTTGGCTAAACTTACAGATTATTCTCTTTCCTTAAGCTCCTTGAAGCCCTGACTTGAGTGAAGATGGCAGGGGGCACAGGTTTGAACTGATAAATGTCTAGTGCAATGTCCACCCCCTGCCATTAGCTGGGGGCTACCCACAGCCTCACTGTGTTGTAGCTGTAGGGCTCTGAACCGCTTTTGCTTCTATCAGTGACTGACTGCTGTGCCTGGAAGCAGGACTCCAGACGTCAGACGTGGTTATCTGTGGGCTGCTGCAACCTTCACCTCGGGCTCCGGGTGGGCAGTGCCCGCCAGCTTCATTCGGTCCTCGGGGAGCCACTTAAGCCTCTCTGAATATCGCTTATAGTAAATCATGGATTGTCAAGACCTACTTTTCTGCAGGTACCTAAAGGTGGTGGAGCTGGTGTAACGATAGCTCCTTGATGATGTGTTTGTGGACAGCCCTTGTACCTACAAGGGTTGAGGACACTGACGTTTTCTAATTAATGACGTATCACGAAAGAGGTGAAGTCAGGGAGAGCGTTGGCTGAGCTGCGTCGCCTCAAATGCCCTTTTAGCAGCTGGTGGTTAAAGATAATGACTTACTGGGTCAATAAAACTTAAGCTTCTGAATGCAAAGTTTTAAAACCAAGGGATACCACTACACAAAGGAAGTGTGTGTGTGGACAGGCTGTAGGTAGATAGAAGTGCGCACAGGGAGAAGTGTTTGACAGGTTGAAAGCGCTGTCATCAAATGCTCCTCTGCACTGGCCATTCCAGAGAAAGCTCCCACCTGACCCACTGGGGCTGATGTATCCTGAAGGTCTTCTCCAGGCATCATGCAGTGGTGCAAGAGGCTTGCAGAAAGCCACTGCCGTTGGACGACTTTGTCTCGTTTCTGTAAGGTGAACTTGTGCAGAGAAAGTGAGAGTGTTTGGGATTGTTCAGTCATGTTTCCTGCTGATGTAGGCACCAATAGCATGCTAGTCCTTCCATATATTTCTTCAAATTTGTCTTAAAAACCAATTGGGTTTCTCGCCTGCTCTTTTTTGGCTGCTCCAGAACCTGAAATAAGCTTGTTGATGCCACACAAATAGTGGCGAGCTGTGATTAGTGGTTGGTGTGCATAGTCCCTCTGTAGTTACAAAACTCACACCCCAGTAAGTTAAGCTTGACTGTACTTGGGAGCAGAACACAAGCGCTGCTTTAACCATGTTTATTTGGTTTTTAACTACGTTTCCTTTTTCTGTGGGTACATGCTGTATTCCCAAGGAAAAACAGGTTGCATGTGTATAGTAGAATCAAGAATTTGTCAAGGTATAATACTTGTAAGTCTGTATCCCCGTATCTCTATCATATTTCAATGTGTAGCTGTGCTGATCAAAGCAGTATTAAAAAGTTACAGAACCGTGGACTTCTAGTTGATATTGTTGGTTAAAACTTGGCCCCAAGGCTACTGTAATCTAGTTAACTGTGTCAGGGCAGCTATTTGATGACCTGCATGAATTGGATCTGTCAGTTCAGATTCTGCTACATGCATCACAGTTGATACCAACTGGTGAGCTTTTCTGCCAGATGGTCCAGAAATTGGTGAACAAGTATTACAAATCTTCTTACCTCTGTCACGTTTTTTGGGAGTCAGAGCGGAGGCATAGTGCCAGAGTGCTCCAAATGTGACTTGGCAGTGTTGCTGCTCTTGTTTTGTCTAATGATGGTTAGTTTGCCAGTGGAATTGCTGTTTAGATTTGCACAGCCACTTGATTCAGTTTAAAATCTAAACCCATGCAATGTATTTTGCAATTTTCCATCAGAAACATTTCCTAAACTGCCCATAGCAAGCAAATGGCTGTTTCCTCCTTTGTGGGGAAGGGAGTCTTTGCACATCTACAGAAAACTGTATGTGGTTTCTCAGAAGTCACACTTTGATTTGCACATAGGTGCATATATAGAACATCACATATGTGCCAGAGGAGAGGTTGATGTACCATCCATGCAGCTGTGTGTTTTACTTGTTTACCTTCTGTTGGCTAAGTCGTTATCTTTATGGTAATAATAGTTGTAGCTATTGGCAAGAGGCTAAGAAGTCAAACCCAGCACTCTATGGGAATTTGAGTAGAACTAAAACATTTGCAGTGTTAGAGGTGAGTGCATTTAAAAAAAATCCCAAACCGGAGTGCTTCACATGTCACTTAAGCAAATAAAGCTTTTCTTTTAGTTTACAGAGGAAAGTTTGTTTTATTTCTGGTGGGTTTTGGCTTTGTCCTTTCCCGAGTGTTTCAGTGGAGTGGCTTGATCGAATGCCCTGTGCTTTACAAAGACACTAATTGCCTGATGTATTGCTGGAATTATTTTTCTCTTTCTGTGTTGTAAGGTGTGACTGAGTGGGGCTCTTTTTCTTTTTCAGCTGTATCAGCTGGAGTAGTTACCACAAGAACCTGCTAGCCAGCAGCGACTATGAAGGCACCGTCATCCTTTGGGATGGATTCACGGGACAGAGATCCAAGGTCTACCAGGTAACACACAATCAGCACTTCCCCACGCCACAGACCTTGTTGAGAGATTGGTATTCAGTCTGAGATTCTGCTTCTAGTCCAGCAACAGGCTTTCACATTCCACAGGGTGAAATGGGTACCCCTCCTGTTCAGTAAATGTGCATCATCCGCACGGCTTCATTGAGCTGCAGTTCTCTGAGGGAGGCAACTGAATCTTCTTGTCACAGTCGTGAGGCTGTTGATGCTTTCTTGCTGCTGCTTTCGGGCAGGGAATCTGCACAGGGAGGAATGGGAGTTGTTTGTCTCACCTTTCTTTAGAAACCTGTGTCTCTCCGTGCCTGTTCCACTTCAGTCTTTGTTAAAAGCCTTTTCTAAAATCCTGCAGTGATTGCTGCTGCAGGTGCTCCTAAAGCAGAAAAGCAAAATGTAGATGAAGTGAACAGAGTGGTCAGGGAAACCTTTCCTGACACAACCCTGCACTCGGCAGAGCAGCTTATGTACGCGTGTGGGCTGAGATCAACAGCGAGACCCATATCAGGAGTGCTTCTTGGCGTTTTTTTCTTTTAATGCAATTTGAGCATTGTATTTCTATATAATGGATTCTGAGAGGCTTGTGGTCAGAACGAGGAGATTGGAAGAGCAAATGATCTGTTTGGAGAGAGGCTGGAAGTGCTGCTGTGTAGGTACATAGTGCATTGCAGCTGGTCAGAGATAATGAATGAACTGCAGACTAGCCTTCAGTTCCCTCTTCTTGACAGTTCAACATAAGTTTTAATTCCTATTTAAGCCCTTGTTTACTTTTCCATTGTATTTTGGACACTTTGTAATGATTATTTTCACTAATCTCTTGCATAACTCAATTAAAAATAAATTATATTGGAGAAAATAAATCTTGTCTGTTATCCTCTCAAATATATTTTGCATTTCTTTATGAGGCTGAATAATGAACCTAGAGGGGACCAGCTGTTGCTTATGTTAAACAAACTCATTTTGCTTCCTATCAGATTACTTGAATTTTTTATTTGGATTTGCATGGAGGCATGCACACTGACATCTGCTTCGCATGTATTAGAAAACCTTTAGCGGCTCTATCCTGGCGAGCTTTTCACGTCGTTGTCTTGCAAAAGCCTGTGTGAAAGCCCGAAACAAAAGGGTTTGACTGAATTTCAGGTTTCATTCAATGCAGCATTTTGCTTCCATGTGAGATGTGCCAGCATAGCAAATACAGCTTTTCTGTATTTGGAGGAGAGTGTGCAGCCTTGTAAGAATATTTGAGTGGAAAAACACAGAATTAGACACCTGAAGTTTTGTTTAATAACTCAATAGGAAGGTGAGGATTTCCTGGACTTTCAGAGAGATGTTTGAAATGGCTTTGAATGAACATCTAATCGGTATTAGGAGATAAAACTGTGATCTACTAGAATAAGCAGCAGCACACACTAGAACCACAGCTAACCAAACCGTGCTGCAAAAATAAGTCTTTGTGTATTTCCTGAGATAATTTTTTTCTTTCAAGTGAAAAAATATCAGTTTTTGTTTTTATAATTGCTGCTCTACTGTTTTCTGCATTCATGACATGTCTAACAAACTACAAGCATTGGTCTGGCTGGGAGAAAAGGTATTTTTTGAGAAACTGCAAAACACGCAGTAAGCATCTCTGACCAGGACTCTCCTGACGGCTTATGCCAAACAGCATGTGTTGTTTTCATTTACTCTTTTATCAGATTACAGCTCACTACCTTCCAATGTTTTTCTTGTTTCTCTAAACAGGAGCATGAGAAAAGGTGCTGGAGTGTTGACTTTAACTTGATGGACCCAAAGCTATTGGCTTCAGGCTCTGATGATGCCAAAGGTATTCTTTTGCTTTTCCAGTCTCTGTGCAGAGGGCTTGCATTCTGTGTATCACAAAACTGTGATATTTCAAGCAGTTAATTCCTCAGCTCCCTTCAAGATTGTGGTTGATGTGGTAATGTGTCAAGGTACTACTGAACTGTTCAGATCTTAGAGGAGGGGAGAGGCTTCCTTTGGATTAAGGTTTCTTGGTGCCACGTTCACTTTTCTGGGGTAATATGCTCCCTAGCTGGCGTTTTCCAGGACACTAAACAAAGCAAAATGTATTTTAACATTAGTCAAGCTTGTTGAGTTAAAGCCTTGGGGCCTTTCAAAACAACAGCACGTATTTATATTTCAAAACTTTGGTTGTCTGGGAAAAAGCAGAAGTTAAAACACCTCCTGCAGTTTTACCTGGGTTTTAGCAGTTTTATGTGGTGAACTGAATGGGAGCACCGGTCTGTTTGTCAAAGAGCTTTTGAAGAACCCTAAGACAAGCTCTTTCCCAACATACTGGTAGAAAAATGTTCCTCTTTCGAAAAGAAATAGGAAACTTATAAAGAAAGGGATTTTTCATCCCTAATCAACAAGATTTTATCTGTAATATGTTTACAATATCAAATTAGAGTTAGTGAGCAGCAAGAGCTTTAGAGTTCTGTTCACAGTCAGGGGGATCAACTCACCCAGATGAGCTGATACAGCTCTGGACAGAGCTCTTTGTGATTTGCTTTGAAATGATAGATTAATTTTTCATAAGCACTAAACCTTGCAAGCTGCTTCCCCCCTCTAAAACGCTTTTAAATTCTGTTTTGAATGAAAGCTATACCAGTGTTCCTCAATTGCATTTGGCAGTCTTTGTGTAGCTGGTAATTCCATGTACAAAATGCAGCTTCGGTGCTTATTTTATATTGAAGTTGAGTTTTAAATGTTTTTGATATGCTTTCTTCCCCCTTTTTGGTGCAAGTCGAGACTTTTCTGTGTGCTTAAATGCAGCAGGAGTGAACATTCACCTTGTAAATTATCAGCCTCTTCATCACGTTGCTCCCCACTCATGCTGTGCATTTGAAAAAGCTTATCTGCCAGGTAGACATGCATTTATTAGCATGTTAACAAGTTGTCCTGTTCTGCAAAGCCAGCTGCAAGCAGAACTCCTGTCTCTAGCTTAACAGTTCTCTTCTTCAGTAATAGTTTCTAAAAGTGTAGTGTTTACTTAGAAATTATTGTAATAAGGTCTGTAGTTCTACATAACTTGCATTTCAATTTGCAAAGGTCTTTTGAAGGTGTATTGGGGTTTTGGTGGATAAAACCGGCCTGGAACATTTTATCCTTTACCTCTACCACAGTTTGCCTGTGATTTGCGTATGTAACGAGTCCATTAGAGGCAAATGGAGTGCTGAGTGAAAGTATTTGGAATAAGCACAGATTTTGGATGTCTTTATGGTACAGAGCGATAGCAGCAAATGTCCAAATTAATGTTTGCAGTGTCCACCTTTCATTTCAGCGATCACACTGAAAGGGTTAAACGTGAGGAAAAGGTAACACCTATGATGAGTTGGCTTAACTCAGACCTGCCTAACTTGAATTTTTATCCTTCTGCTTATCTTGTTCAGGGGTGGTTGAGTTCTTGGCCAGCTTTGGGTACATATAATGCGCATTTGGCCATGTACGGCAGTGGGAAATCAAAAGTTCTTTGTACCCTTCCTGTCCTCTCTTACTGACACCACACCGGGCTTTCTAACAAGAAATCTCGATGCTGGTGGATATTAGTGTGGCCAGAGCAATTGGAGCTGATCTCACCACCCTTCCCCGGAAAGCAGGGATGTAACGTTGTCCTCTCAAGCGATCAGGACAAGCCAGAAGAAAAGTGACAGCTTTGCTGGTTCTTCCCGCTTGCTGGTGTATCTGCCTGTCTCTCCTCGGTCTTTTCAAGTTGGAAGCTGATTTTTAAAGCACTTTGTATGCTCGGTAGGCAGGTATTGGGGAAAGAGCTTTTAGATGAAAAATCCTGTCATCAGTACTTCACAGCTGTCTGTGCAGGACTCAGGCACAGCAAAGGGCATGATAATGAATGGAGTACCATTACGGATAAAATTATTCTGATATAATTAGAAACAGCATCCTTGGGCCTCGGGTTCTGCATTATTGTCCATAATCCAGGATGCTTATTTGCGGAAGATCTTTCTACTTTAATAGCAGATAATGAGAGCGTAAAAGCATTATTGTATTTGAAGTAACTACTGTGTGTATGAAAACCTCACTTTTATCTGCAGTTGTTATGCTCTTCCCTTTTAAAGGGGCAAAGGTAGTTGCATATGTCTATAGGGACCCAAAGGTGTACGCTAACTAGATAGCAGCGAGCAAAATTAAAGTGTTTACTTGTGCTACAAGCAGCTTGGGGAAATGGCACAGTCTTAATTTCGGTCTTTTATGCACATAATAATGGCAGGAGCTGTGATTCTCATGTAAGTAAGAAAGGGTGAATTTCTGCTAGTGGAGGAGAAAAGATTATTTAATTTAGTGAAGGCAAAATAATGTCATCAAAGTGCCAAGATAGGGCTGGAGCTAGTGCACTTAGCTAATGACTTACAGCTGCTTCTCAGCCCAACATCCCTGTCTGCTCTGGATTGAGAATGTGATATAATGGCTGTGATAAGACAGAACAAAATATTTTGTGATGCTATGTGGGTAAAATTTAAGTCTCCACTGGCATACAGACCTGTTTGGAATGATGGAGCATTTGTTTTCTGCTCTTGGATTGTTTTTGAAGCGCAGTGAGACACAAACAGAACTGACAGATTCGACTGAAGGAGGAGTCCTGTTTTTTACATCTTTTCTGTAAGCTGTAGTCCCTTCACTACTCCTGGCTCAAAATGGAGAGGTGGAGCAGAACAGAAGCACCTGGTTACTCTAAGCCATAGCAAGAGGATAATTTTCATTGTTTCGTAACAAGGAATGCAAGCATCTGTTTCATTACATCTAAGGAAAGTACTTTCCATGCTACCTTGGTAAGTAAGACCATTGGTACCAGTCCTACAACTACTTTTATAACACCCCTCAATTCACGGAGGCAACACAGATTTGCAGAGTTGGCTTCATAAAAAAGACCCCTGGCCTTCTCGGAAGGGAACCAGACTGAGAACTGTAGATCAGTGTTTGCTCCTCTTCTATCTTGAGGACTTCCACAGAATCATTTGAGGCTTCGTTTTCAGTAATACTTTACTCCTTCAGCTTCTGCTGATTTTAACTGGAGGTTTAGATGTTTATTGCTCTTAAAATATCAGGTTGAACTTTCAGTTTGCTCATTTTTCTGGCTAAAAGAGGTTTGATAGTTTCCTGGAGATTTGTGGGGGTTTTGGATTCACTTGGGAATACCTTTGAAAGGTCAAGAAGATGTTAGTAGTTAAAGTACCAACCCAAATATCTGCAAGGAGGAGCACCCTGCGGTCATTGCCTGCTTACAACCATCAGTTTACATCGTCCTCCTGACCCCCACAAGGCAGTGGATCAAAAATTTTGCCTCGCAGGACCATTCAGCAGCTTCCTCCTTTCCTAGGGATTCCTCTCGTCCATGTAAATGAGTTTTCTGGTAGGAATATCCTATTCGTGGTTTACAGCTTTTTGAAGTAACAGCAGGCTGTCTGTCGCATGGGCAATCAGAATTGCAAGAATGACAGGCTGGATGAAATATCCTTACTATCAGTGTACCACCTGTGTACACCTACACCTTCAGCTACTGCGGTACAGGCTTTTGCCTCGTTTAATCAGTGTTTAGACACACAATTGATCTATAGAAAAAGAGTTTATAAACCTACACATATGGTGTAAAGCTCCAACCAAATAAAAAGTATCTTGGAAAAGACTTAAACATTTTAAACTGAAAAAGCTGTTCTGGAGACATCTTGTACGACTTCGGTAGACATTTGGCTATATAGAGGATGTTTCTCTTAGCAGCTGCAAAATTAGGAAACATATGCTTGGAGAACATGTGTTTTAGAAATTGTCAATCTCGGATGGTTGCTTGTCTCATCAGCACAATTCTAGGTGTTATCAAGATGTCTGTACATTGTATAATTACTGCCTCCACCTCAGCAAAATTGCTGAAAGCTACAGCAAGTAAACTCTACCCTTATGAATTATGCTTTATTAACCTGTCAGTTCTTTTTAAAAAATAATGGGCAGTTCCGGGTAAAACTTGACATGTTTCATTACGTGTTGTTATATGTCGCATATATCCTTTTTTATGGTACTGACTAAGATATAATTGGAGCGCAGTGTATCCCACAGCAGTTAGATCACAGAAATTGCAGACTCTAATCTGTGTCTGTCAGTTGTAATGAGTATTATGATGGCTTTGAACACACAGGTCGACTCTTCACCAGATTAAATGGCTCAGCTTATGGCCAGAAAACTTAAATGAAAAAAGGAGCCAAGTTGAAGCTGAGTCCTCAATTAGCTTTTGCTACAAAACCGAGACCAGATGGCTGTTCATTTATTAGAGGTGGTGTCAAGGAGAGACTTGGCCACTTTAGACACAACTTTAAATATCGATGCCGGGTTGTGGAAGGCTTTAAGACAAGCCTGCATGGTTTTAGTACTGGATTGGGGCAGCACGTCGTTCTGAACTGTGAGATCACGTAACCTCCCTGTGTGCTGCAGGTTGAAGCAATATCTGCCAACCGTGTCCTCTGGTAATTGTGGCATTATTTGTTTCCTATACCATCCCATCCATAAACTCCAAGTCCCTTACTGCCCCTGCAACTTAGACTATACATCTCTTGATATCTGTTCATTAAAGTGAAATACTAGTGTTTTATTGTTTTGCAAAATTGGCTTTCCTGGCTCTGTTCCCCACCCCAAGCACACAGCACAATGGAGGAGGTATATAATCTGTATCACCCAGCCTCACTTGTGAGAAGAGAGCATCTTAAGCCATGCTTGCAAAGCTGTGGGTTTTGTTTAGAGATGTAGCTAGATGTTTAGGATGTATATTATAGCTCTGGTAAGTGAGAACGGATTTATTTCTTAAAACTGACAACAGGGTGGGTGCTGTTTTCATTGAATTTTACATAATGCTTATGTGCAAATACAGTATGCATCAGTGTTTGTATTTCTGGAGTATGTGTGTGCTGCTTTATGATGGTTCCAGGCAGCTGTCAGATACCCACACAGGGCTGTATTTGAAGTGATTCCTTAGGGAGCTCTGAGCAGTCACAGATTTCTTTGATTCTTGAAACAGTTTTCCTACATGTGGTCAGAAATAGTGCAGTCTTGTCACCTTTCATTGCTTGCCGTGCTATTAAAAAGCAGGTACGCTAGAATGAACCTGCCAGTGTTTCTCCCTTTCCTTGAGCAATCCACATGGACGCCTTGCTGCTTCTTCAGAGCTCCTGGGGAAGACTGAGCAAGAGGTGACACAGAGGGGTCCTCAGAGGGTGGGGGGACACACCATGAGGCTGCTTCCCTCATTTATTGACCACAGCGAGTAACAGGTTTGCTATTCTTTTGCTGGTTTTGCTTGCTTCACCTCCAAAGTGAGCTTTCTGTAAAAAGATGGCAGATGACCCACTGACCAGAGATCTGAAGAAGCTCTTGGGAGCTGGTGAAGGGGTTGAGCCTTCACATAGCTCCTGCATGTTCAAACCTTGGCTTCGGCTTGCTGTGCTTCCTGCCTCAGCAAGAGAAGGGGAAGGAAAAAACATTTAAGTCTTATTTAACTCTGCCTCATAGGCATCAACAGGGCTTGATGCCAATGTGCTGTGCCCCATCACCTGGACCAAGGGCTAAGCGTTTCATCTGCAGCTTTTTGTAGTAAAGTGGACCGTGTGAGGAGCACTTGGCACTCTCCATCTTTAAGGTTAAAAGGTACTTGAGGTGTTTGTGGAGGGTGGGGAAGGCTGTGTTTTGAAAAGCTGCTGGTGTTTTCTGTTGTTTGTCCTGCAAAGCACTGGAGTACTTAGGGGAACAGCTCATTCTGTACCATGTAGTTTAATCAGTGTTCACACAGGAGTCCTGTTAAACAGGAGAGTTCTTGTACCAGGGGAATATATCATCATAGGAAATTGGCATACTGATTTCTCTCCTGTCCATGCCCGTTTATCAAACATAAAAAATGTTTTCAATGTACTCAAGCATACAGTTAGGTATATTCACTCTGTGCAAAGCGATTCTGCCATGGAGTTCTTGCATCTCAGCTAAGGGACAAGGAATAAAAAGCACGCAAGCCTTCCTGCTCTTGGGTATATGAATCTGCACTCTGGTGACCTCAAAAGCTGAAATTCTAATATGTGATTAGTTGCCTGCTCTGATATTCTCAGCAGTGTGGGATGTGGACTTCTAACATCTCCTGTGTGTATGGAGATGGGCAGAATATTTACAGTGCGCACTTGAGAATGTTCTCAAGCTTCCCAGCCATCAGCAGTACCTTAGCTTTTATGATAACCAACGTCTTAGCGAGTTGAGACTTTTTGGAATCTTATTTGTGAAATAACTATATTTTTGTACTTTTCAGATGAGGTTGATTTTTTTTAATTATTTTTTTTTCCCCGTTGTTTTTGTTCACTTATTTCTCTTTTTCTGTTTCTCTAGTGAAGCTGTGGTCTACCAACCTGGACAACTCGGTAGCAAGCATTGAGGCCAAGGCTAACGTGTGTTGTGTCAAATTCAGTCCCTCTTCCAGGTATCACCTAGCTTTTGGCTGTGCAGGTAGGTAAACAGGTTTTTGGGCACAGAGATACCGTTTCTTCTCCTTTGTTTCTTATTCCCCCTGCAAAGAAGCAAGGTTGGCTGCTATATCCAAGACTAGAGTGTCTTTGCAGTTAAAATACCTCTGAGTAAGACTTTTCCAAGTGTGCAGTCACCCAGAAGACCTCCTGATGCTCACATGTCATCCTGCAGCCTGATTCTTCAATTTGGGCACCTCTATCAGAGAGAAAAGCTCAGGAAAGCAAGTTGCCCGGTGTGTTGATTGAGATCGCTAAGGCAACCAGGCAAAGCTCAGCTTCGAGAGTCTCATAGCAAAGTTAATATGTTAACATGCTGATAGTTGTTCTTGCTGATTTATAACATTGCTCTATAAATACAATGAAGCCACACTGGGAATTTTAACTGGTTTTACCTGGGGCGTACTGTAAAACAGTGGCTGTGCATGTTTCCTGTAGCTGCAACTACAGTCCCTGTGTTCTTCTAGGTTGGGCAACGCATCACTGTTAATGGTGGGATTTTTTTAAGTAGTCAGTGGGGAAGGCATGATGAGCGTTTTATACACTTAAATAGTTCTTGGTGGTAGTACAAAGATTTGAGAGCAGAGCGGGTATCGCTTTGGGAGGAAACTGTATCATGCTCTGCATGCAGCTGCTGAAACTCAGAGGTACCTATTAATGTTTAACCAACTCTGCATTTTCTTTCTCCTTGGGGAGTTTTAATGCACCTGTAACTAGATGTTCTGATGACATTTGTGATCTCTGGACTTCAGGAGATACGTTGATCGTTCTCGCAAGTACCAGCTTGCTATTTCATTTAGAGATTCCCGTTTCCAAGCTGGTTCTACTTAGATTGTGACTCTTAAGAGGAAAAAATAAATTTGCATTTTGATACACTGCAAAAAATTGATTCAAGTTGGAGTGTAAAATATTGACTTGCTTGACAGGCATCTTGCTGTAGTTTAGTGAATTACGTGCAAGAATAGAATTGAATTACAATACCTACTCGCAGCATGTGAATGAAAGGGGCTACCTGTGAAAGGCTGTAGGGAAAGATGAGAGCACCAGATCCAAACAGACCAGATGCTGATTAAAATAGATATGTAAAAGCACCACAAAATAGAATTCTTCCTGATAAATCCGTTACCACAATGAAGGCAGAGGGGGGGATTCAGATAAAAGCATTAGTGAGCACTAGGAGTTACATGGAGGTTTTAAATGACTACATGTGCACTTTTGGCATTTAGAGAATGCTGAGGAGTAAAAATGGTATTTGTAATGGGGAAGAAGGCATAGGAGGGAGAGAAGATAAAATTTTAAAAGTGTTTACATCTGCTTTATGCTTGGTAATTGAGTCTCTAAATAAAAATTAAAATGGATATTTAACTATGATTGCTGAAACAATTACGTGGAGTAATTGAACTGATGGGAATTACTTCTCACAAAGGAATTCTAATTGATCTTTCAGCCATAAATACGTGTGGAAAAAAATGGTATATGAAATTAAAAGACGTACTGGGATCTTGAAAAATATGTTCTTTCTGAACTCCTAAAACAAACAAACAAAAAAGCAAAGAAGTGAGCTAGTGTCTGCTTTTGTTCTCCATATAGTCAAACAGTCCTGTTTCATGTCTTTCGACACTATTTTCTCCTCCATTGATTTCAGCTTGTCTTGTTTACTAATTCCATTTAGTCTGTGGAAAAAGCAATATAATTTGTAAATAGTGTGATTTGCAATGTGGGCTATAAAATTAATAAAGGAAGAGTCAAAGCTGGTTTTCTTGAGTAGTAGTACTAAACCAAAAATGGATTGGGTGCACTGACTTAGCCATTCCTGTTTGCCCCCCAGTAGGAATAAAGGTGAGTGATGTAAAACACTCAACACTTAATTCAGTCACCAGTGTAGTGGGCAATTTTAGAAAACTGTCCTAGCTCTGCCTTGGCTCGTTCATGTGCTTGGAGGACTTTAAGTTTTGAAAATTGTTTCAATTACTTATTCAGTGATTTATTCCACGGTAAAAGAGCCAAGAGTTGCTAACATTTCATGCCCAACACAGTTTTGTACAGTATTTAGACAGAAGTGCTGCTTCTGTATATACTTTAATTTTATTTGTTGATTTGATGGAACTTAATGCTGTATATGTATGTATGTGTATTTATGGTTTGACTTGATGAGAGAAGCAATTGATGAACTGGTTGGTGGGGGGAAGTATTGGTACTTCATATTTGAGATATAAAAGGAGGAATTAAATTGATTTAATATACTATTATTAAATTACTAAACATAGATGTTTCAGTTCCCTTCTTTCTTCGTATGCAGAATAGCTTTGCAAGCCTGTGTGCCTTGCTTTAGCAGTCAATTTTAACTGCAAGTCTGAATATTTTCACTGTTAATATTTTGAAATATTTTTCTACAATTTTCGTTTCTTGTTGCTGTGTTTTGATTTTTTTTTTCCACTTGAGGGTCTTTCCTAAGGATCCATACAGCTGAAACCCCTTTTCGTAAGATCTTGTTCTTTCACATCTTGCTTCATGAAACACTTGCCTTCGCCCTTGGCTGATGCATCTTGCCCACTTCCCTCCATCTATTAGAAGTGCCCCTTTGGAATGAGTTTTCCTCATCAGATGCTTCAGGTAGATCAACATCTCTTTGAAGTGCTGGTTCCTCCTTTGCATTCTGCACAGAAACAGGATGGCTATTTTAAGGTGTTCTCTACCTCTCTACAGTTTGTATACCTGTTCTCATTTGTTAGTAAAACCATGACTGTTGGCTCACTTCTACCGGTGATGCTACATTGTGCATGGGTGAAATGTTCAGGGAGGAACCTTTGTGCTTTCTCTCACTTTCTCCAGTTTGAGAAGAGCTTCCTTTTACAGAAAAATAGGAGGATACTTAGAAGTCACACAGAGTTCTACCAGCGTGTGGTGTGAGTTACGTGAGCTGATGCAGCAGCCTGATGAGATGTTCTCATTGCTCTTTTTTCCCCATCTGCTGAGCACCTCAAGTTCTCAAACCAGGGGCTCTTCGGGATGGGGTCATTTCTGCATCTCCAGGGCTGGGAGTGATGGCAGCTGGAGCCTCAACTTGGGTCCCTCACCATATGGTGGTGTAAGCACCCACAGTCGCGCACCCGCAGCTCCAGGGCTCTGTAAGTAATCCCCAATGAGAGATCTTGATTTCAGAAAGTGTTCCAACCTGCACCCATGCTGTATTGTCAAATAAAAGGAGTGAACCGAAGGACTGCAGTGATGGATTTTGAAGCGAGGTCAGCCTACAAACCCTGTTGGTGCAGTCAGTGAAATGGGGGTTATTGCTTCAGCAGCTTTGACTGTAATTTTTCCCCCTGACGAGATGATGTTGACATTCTACTAGCCTGCTTGCTGCTGTTCGTTCACACTGTTCTTCCTTTGTGGAGAACATCCCTTTCACCCTTGCACCGAGTTCCTTGGGAGGTCCCTGCCCATTTTTGGCTGCAGGAGGAGAACACGAAGTGACTGATTTGAATGATGCCTCCTGAAAAGGACATAATGTGAGCTGGAACTGGGATTTCTGTGGAATTCATGGTCAAACCCTCTGTGCTTCACTGTACCTGTTGGTAAACATGAGTAGCAATCCTGGAACTTTTAGATGTAGCCATGGTCAAGTGTTGTTCAGTTGTGTCTCTCCATATGGAGCACTTTCCTTTTGTAGAGAGTACTGGGTTGGCTTCAAAATGCCGTAGAAAACCATGCTTTAGTTGCCACTATAGAAGCAAATCTCAGTATTACCATCTAATATGGATGATATATATGTTTCTTTTCTGGGCTCTTCACTCTGAAAGCTTTTAGATGACCAAAAGATCGTTTTGGTAGCTTAAAACAGAACAAATGAGCAATAAACTGGAAATAGAGCCTATACGAGAGAGGAATGGGTATTTGGTTTGGGAAATAATTCTCTTAAAACCAGACAGGCACTTCAGGTGAGACGGAAGCCAGTGTGTCTGCTGCAGCCTGATAAAATCTCTTTTGGTGGAGAGAGGGCACATAAAGAAGAAAAGATCCCTTTTGTCTGTTACTTTAATAAAATATTCTATTTGCATGCTTACTGAGTTGAAACATTGGGCAGTATAAACCGTAATCACTGCCGAATACAAAATCAGGTAATTTTGTGGTCTTTTCCTCTTTTTAAAAACAGATAGGGTTTTATCCTGAAATTAGCCATATAAATCATGACTGAAGTTGTTATTGTTCTGCCTCGGCAGTAGCGCTGGTGCCCTCAACCCATATATTTTCTAGCAGTACCATCTACTTGCTTTTTTTTAAAAAAAAAAGGCTGAAAATGCATGCAGTTTGCAGCTTGACTGTCCAAGTTGTGCAGTCTGGGTGAGATCAGACTGTCTGCTGACTGGAGTGAGCTCAGCAGAGCTATTGATAGTAGCGATGCTTTATTCCCAGCATGCTGTAACGCTGTCAGTGCCTACCATTGACCTTTTATTTCCCATATATTATGCAGAGATCATGTCATCAAAACTTCAGATTCCCAACTTCCTACGCTAGATGCATCATCCTCTCGCATGCTATAATTTTTTCTCCTGTAGGACCCACAAATCTAGTAGCTTGGACTGGGGAATGGGGAGGATTCCTCAGAGATGCAGGACAGATACTACCTGCTCTACAAGAGCTTCACAAAATAAATGGAAGCAGTTGACAAGTACAGATGGACAGAGAAGAGCCACAGAACAGCCGCAATGTGGTCAGAGCTGAAGGTTTTGCAGGGTTAGTCTTAGCCTTGATCAGGTCTCCAAAACGCTTCACTGCGTTGTCACAAACTCCTGACTGTGTGGGTTCAGATTAAGTGACCAGGGGAGGTAAAACATGAAGCAAAGCTGATTTTATGTTGGTTTTACTACTTACAGCTTCAGATTTTGAGGCTACCTGTACTGGGGATACTGTAATCCCTTCTAAACACTTCTAATTTTGCTTTTCTGTTTCTTCCGTTGTGCTGGCAATTGTGTAGCCACAACCAGTTTGCCTTTTTTTCTGGCTCAGCTCAGCCCCAGGTTGGCTTTTGGCAGCCTGAATTGTGATCAGCATTAGTGACCAAGGGGAAAATCCTCACTGACCATGAGGTTTCTTCCCTTTCTTGCCTTCTCTGCCTCTCCTCCTTGTTCCCTTTCCCACTTGTACAGTAACACTGAGCAAGAGCACTTCTCAAGAAAATGCTTTTCCTTCAAACGTGGTTTTGCCCTTTCCTGGCAGGTTTTGCGTGCTTTTTAAAAGATCCTCCCTGTGCACCATCTTCAGCATTACAGGATGCTATCCTGCTCTGGCTTTGAAAGCTGCCGCCTTTCTTTCAGTATAGAATGGCCACAAAACTAGTGATACTGATCCACAGCATCCAGCATGCCAAAGGGCTCCTGTTGCTACGTCAGTAGCTTTGTTTTCCTTTGCAACTATTTACCCACCCCTAGAGATCTCCGCATGGCCCTGACGCACTTACAGTTCAAGGTCACGTGTGACTTCTTCATCAGCATCGTTCAATCTTGCTAATATACACGCTGTCCAAGCAGGACCGCTTTGGACACCATCCTTGTCCAGTGAAATATTGATTTTTCTGCTGCGGTAACTGGAGCAGTGATTTCTCTTTTCCAAACATCTCTCTGTAGAGCTTGCCTTTCGTGCTGCCTCACATCTGGGTGACTTGCCTGCCTTGTCACTCAGCTAGGAAGAATTATGTGATATTAATGACCGAGAAGGCAGTGTGCCTTTTTGGAAGAGAATTAATGTTTTCCAGCTGAAAGCAAGGTCTTACCTTAATAGATTCTCATGGGCAGGCGCTCTGCTCTATTGAAAGCCTGCAGTGACTCAGAAAAAATCTATTTTTGTGAATATATGACATGTTTTGGGTGGAGTTAGGCATCTTCTTTGGGCTTAAGCTACACGATTACATTTAGCGTATGAATTCAGCACAGTATTCAAAGGCATAGGCAAAGGTTAGGCATTTCTTTCAAGCCTGTGAAAAAGTTCACAGCAGTGTTTAAAATTCAGCCTTTATGGCACACAGCTGTCCAGGGTTTGCCTGTTACTTGTATTGGACTTCGCCTAGAGAGCGTCTTTTTTTTTTTTGCAAGTATTCAATAATCTTCCCCCAACCCACGATCTCCAAGGCTATGGGTGGGGTAAATAGGGGACAAGGTCCATGTTTTGGAAGGGCATACTTGTCACTTCATAATTTAAATTCATGTCAGAATTCATTGCAAAGATTTTATCTGTTGTAACCTTAAAAGCATCTCTAGCGCTTCAATCAGCTGAGGGTTGTTTGGAGGAATCTGTATTTTTGGCCAGTGTGATTTTGATTGTATTTCTGTCCTGACAGTACTTGTTGTAGGGGAAGCACTGAATTTAGTGGAGTTGTTCAGTTTAAAACACCGTCTTGAAGGTCTGACTTAAAAATTATCCCTCTTGGATGCTGGGGTATAACTGGAAGTATCAAGCTGTGTATTCTACCATCCTGGTGAAGACAATCTTTCTGGTGCTGGTAGGTAGATCACATTCTGCTTCTATGCAGGAGAAATGCAGCTGTGCCACGTTACCTAAACCTGCGATGTTTGTGGTTAAGCTGTCTTACCTGTATCTGCACATCAGGGATGCTGCCAGGTCAGCCAGGCACTGCACCATGTCCAAATGTCACGTAAACTTCAGAGTTTAAAAGCTTCTGTAACTTCTTTTTTACTTGCACAGGACGAGTAGTCTCTGATTTGTGTTGGATAAAGTGTTTGCAATGGATAGTAACAATATAGAGACCTGTTGGGAGTTTCCAGACTTCATCCCGGAGGTCGTCACACTTCGGTAACAAGTGAACGTATAAAATGAACTTGAAAAGCTCCATTTGATTCTCTGGAGAAAAGGATAAATCTGTCATTAGAGGAAATGAGTGTGCTAATTGTTTGCTTAAATATTCTTTTCCTGAACATTTTGTCTTCTGACTGGTGTAGCAGTCATTTAGTCAATGTTACAAAATTCACATGAAAATTGAAATGAGCCTTGAAATTCAGGAACAGAATAGGCAACTTCAGGATTCATCTTTTCCTCAGAATGCTAAATTGCTCTTGCTACTGGCTGGTGCTGTGTCCCTTAGAGTTTAATTCTTTCCAACCTCAACAGTTTCCAAAGCTGCAGTTTTTCTGGTAGCTCATTTAAAGGAATTGCTCATTGGCATGACCTGGTCTGTAACGGCTTCCTGTGTTGTCTCATAGATTGACCATTCCAGCCTTTTATTTGGGTACTGTGCACATTTAGACTTCTATAACACATGCTGCTTTTTCCATACAAACTGGTGAAGATTGTCAAGTTGCACAGGAAAAATCTATAACCTGCGAACGCGGTGTGGGCTCTCACCTCAAAGGCTTTGTTTTGATAGTGTGAGCATTCAAGCATTTTGTGTGGTTTTAAGAGGAGACATTTGAACACTTGGGCTAGGTTGAGAGGAATTTGTCTTAGAAAATGCTTTCTTAGCCACTTGAATCTTAAGATAACAGCAAAAAGCCTGTAGATGTGTGTGCAAATCTAGTTCCTCTTCACATCACTTATTTCGTTGTATAGCTAGAGCATACTTTGCCTCTTTTCTACATTGCATATGTGTGTATCATTGTGTATTTTCCTGTGCTTATTTCCTCATCTGCATAATCCCACCATACCTTTGGGGTTTTGGTTTAAGCGTTCTTTGACTTGAATATTAGTGATTGTGGTGCTATGTTTATTATCCATCATCTCTTCCAGCAGAGTCTGCTTTGAGGGCAGTTTAGGTGGTGAATTGGGTTGTCATCTCCAGAACCCAGTAAAATAAAGCTTGTCTCCTCCGGCTGGTGCAGCAAAATGTAGTTCTGGACCAAAATCGGGTTTGACTGATAATTTGGCAAACCCTGGTCCTCAGCTGCATATTGTCATGCATAGGGCAGCAGCCTGCGCTTCCATAGAGACTGTTTGACTGCTCTGAAACCTGTTTGGTTCTTTTTGTATGATGTTTGCTGATAGAATAAAACCCCTAAAGCTGTTGCTTCATAAATGTACTCCTAAATTGTAGGGAGGGTGTTCTTTTTAATATCTCTACCTTTCTTAATGTCTTAAGCCCTTATCTACATAATCTTGGCCTCTTGGAGTCTGACTCTGCCCTTTCCCTCCATCACAGCTCCATGACCTGCACAACTTTGAGTCATTCAAGAACCAGAGCTGACCTGGGTTTGCAGTAAGAACAAATACTGTGGGCAATAAGTATCTTGAATTGGGAGAGATCTGTTTGGTGAATTATGTAGTACTTCTGGCTTTAAAAGATATATCCAGCAGTCATTGTACAAGTAAGACTCCTGGTGCTCAGGTGAGAAGTTTCAGATCTTCATGGATGTAGTCCATTTAGGCAGCATGAGTTGAAGCAGCTTTTATTATAAAATGACTGTTCTTCACGTGTTCTGGGTGTCTTAAAACTCATTTTGGACATTGGGCTACATGCACTGGTGCATATAGAATTGTACATGTTACATAGGCAAGGAGAAAAGTTGGTTTAAGAGTCTGAATGGTACGTATTATTTTTTTCTTTCTCAGGCATAAAGAATGAATTCTTCCAAAAGCTGCAGATTGTTACTGCTGTCCTCTGCATTGCTTTTGTAACATTGTAAATCTTCCTTCTGTGTTCTGAATATTTTGTTTCTCCAGCGCTCTGATAGAAGGCAATCTTTGAATTGCACAAAACCCAGCTATCCCTCGCTCCTCTGAGAAATCTCTGGAGCTCTTTAAAACCATAAAGGTCAAAGTTTCAAAGGAGTTTTAGAGAAATGTGCTTTGCTTCCCCCTCCCATCAGAGCCCTTTTCTCAACTGATTAAGATCTCTAATGTTTTATGTCTCCTCCTTCTCTCCTTAATATGAGACAAGTTATTTAGGGTGGAGGTTTTATGGGCTGCTGTGTCAAAAGCTTTAGAGAAGTCAGTAAAAAATGTCCCCAGTGTGTAAAGACCATTATCCATAACCCAGCAAATGTCATCTGTAACTTCAAGCCATGGGGAATCTGTCGAATACAAAGGTTAAAAACCCAGTTGGCGGTTCCCATCGAGGCTGCTGTTCCCTTCATCTGTTCAGCAGAGGGAGATATAGATCTTTAGTGAAATGCTAGTGTTGATATACATTAAAAAGAAAAAATAGCACATTTGGTGTCGGTAAGAGATGAAAATCACTGGCTGAGGCAGGGTACAGTCTTCCTTGCAGAGCTCTGTCAAAATATTTCAAGTGCCAACCTGAAACCCTCTGGTGTTGCGTCCCTGAGCTTTTCCTTGGTAGAAGGGAATGCAGAAGGTGCTTGTTCGTGGTATGGGTTTTACCAGGCTTTAAACTGAGGCTACCAGATGTGTTTAATCTAACCTCAGCTGTCCATAATTCAGTTTTTGTGGAGTGTTGCTTCCTTTGTCATCCAGTCTGCTAAGCAGAACTCTGTTAGGTGTTTTCTTAAAGCTGTGTATTCCTTCATTCAAATGGAAACCTGGTCTCGATTTGTGTTAGATTCCCTAAATATGATATTTTGGAGGCCGGATTTATATTGTATTCCCTAAATGTGATTTTTGGAAGCTGTTGCCTATCATCTGTATTGCAGTGTAGGAAAATGAGATTGAGTTGTCATCCCTGAATACCCATGTGCCTTCCTCTGCTTTAGAAACTTCCTTTCATCTCCTCGCTAACATCACAGGCTCTGTGAATTCCTTGCTTAAAAGGTTTGTCTTTTGTTTTTTTAAGATTTTACCACCAGCAAAAGAAATCATACAGACCTTGTTTAATCTTATATAGTCTTCAGAGCATTCTGTAAGGGAAGAGCAGATTGGGGAGGCTCTGACTTGCAAAGAAAATACCTATCGAATGCTTTCCCAGAGTTCAGTCCCTTTTTGGGTGGCCGTTGAGTTTTAGACACCTGTGAAGATGAGGGGGAAGCAGGAGCTCCCTGTGAGTCTGGTACAAGGGTGTTTGTGATCACCTGTCTAGACAGAGCTGTGACAGCCAACACGAAGGAAGTACCGCATCCCAAATCATCTCGGGCACGCATGTGAAATACAAAATAAGGGCATTGTTCCAGCTTGCTGCTGTGGACCAGAGCTTTGCTTCTAGAAGAGATTGCTGAGATCCCCCTAGGGCAAAGGAAAGTGGTTATTCAGAGAAAAACCTTTTCCTCTACTGCAAAGGGAACTCCAGGTAAAAAGAGGAGGAAAAAGCAAATGCATCAAATAGGTAATTTTGTCTTAGAGAAACAAAGTACTTGCAATTTCTGCTGGAACAGAAAATTGTGAATACAAAACCATAACCGGCAAACATTACAAACATTTTAATGTGCTTGTAATGACGGCTGTTGGGATAAAATTTTCTTGTTTTATTGTGTTGCTTTTTGGTTTGCTTTTTTTTTTTTAAGGGAAGGTATATACAGGAAAAACAACAACAAAATACCAGTTAGCTTTGCCGGTGCTGCAGCGTTCTACAGGGAGATGTTCGGGTGAAATGGATTTATTTCCGCTCTCTCCTCCTCATGTGATTTGTCATGCTGAAAGTGGAAAACAGCACAGTGCATTCTTCAGCAAAATGCTCCACATAGTTTTGTCTGTCAAAGGTTCTTTGCTTCAGGCCATATCAAACCCATTCTTAATCTCTTTCCTTACAGTAAGGGAAATGGTTTGTAAAGAGGGCACTGATGTCAACTCGGTGCTGTCGATATTATCTAATTTCTTCAGAAAATTCTCGTGTTAATTTTTGGTGCAGGGCTTCATTCACTTGGATTCAGGTCCACTTTGTTTCCTGTCCCTAATGTGTTTTTGCCTTTTCTCTTTTCCCAGAGCATCTATTTTCTTTATGTAGTGGAAACGATCGCACTGTCTTCTCTCCCTGAAATGGCTGGTGATAGGCCAAAGCCTGTGCTGATCGCATCCCATCCTGGTATTACTCTGTCAAATGAAATAAATGTCTTTATAGTGTTTCCTTGGCTGAAAGGCTTCCTTGCCATTCTCTGTTAAATGCCCAGATGCCACCCTGCATTTCTATTGCTATAATAAAGATCCTTTTCTTTCTCCATGTGCTCTCTTCTGCCCTGGAAGAGACCCAGGATTAAAAATGATCTTTTTTTGTAGTCCCTACGTGAAGGTTCACCTATTTTATTGGCTTAAATTATTCCTGAAGACGGAGGGTTCACTGTCTTACATCTCAAATCTTCCCTCTGGAGTGAGACCCACATATGGATGTTCAGACTCCAGTCTGCCCCTCTGCTGTAGGGCAGGTTAAATCTCCACCCTAAACTTTTTGATCAAAGTCACACGGATATCTCCAAGTGCTGTGGTTTGTTATTGCACTCTTGGAAACAGTTGAAGTTCAGCATTTCTCCATTTTCTTTTTTACTAGTAAGAAGAAAAAGATGAATTAAAGGAGAACTAAGGTTTTATGGCAGGGTGCCTTGTGCCACCCCATCATGTGGGAGTAGGTGGACCAAAACTAAAAGATCTGAGAAACTAGAAACTTGTGCAGCAAAACACAGCCTGAACATTAATGCTGGGATGCTGAGAGGTGGGTTAATGCCTTTCCTTTCTTATGTCAGTAGCAAATAGCATAAGCAAATTTGGATTTAAAAAACTTCTCACTAATCCTTTGACCTAAGAGTACTCTTCAGGACAACTAAGATGAGAGGACAGTTTGCAGAACCTCTGTCTTTGAAAAATTGATTTCAAACAAACTCTGCATAGGATTAAGTTTCAGTTTGGACTTCTTCATAATTAAATCCCGAGTTATGTTTTAACCAGCCTTTGATATCGCTGCCTTTGTGGGGAGGCTGTTTCCTGGTGCGAAGGGATGTAGAAGATCCACTGGAGAGGCTCTGCTGCCTTATTAGTAGCTTTTTAGTTAATCTCTAAGTATGCATGCAGATTGTTAGATGGCTTCAAGGTCAAGAGAGTGCTGAGGCTTTTGTAGGTCTCCTCTCAAATGAAAGGAAAACTAATTTTAAAGCATTTTATCTTCAAGGTTGAGGTTCTAATAGCAGCTGTATGTCTTTTCTCGGGTTTTTGGGACAGAGCAGTACTGATTTACCTGGCCCTTGTTCAGGTTTCTCTAAGGACCGAGGCATCTGATGTGCCAAGTCATCTTCAGTTGACTGCAATACAGTGTTGATTTGAGTTTATTTTTAAATCGGGATGTTGTCCCTTTTTGTCTTCCTCTTTTTCCATACTAACAGAAGAAGAGCTTTTAACAGTGGAAACTGAGGTTGCGCGCGAACCTCCTGATTCAGTTTCCATTTTTAGTCGAGCCAAAGGCTTTACCTCTGAGGATACAAGCTTCATTTTTATTGCAAGAAATCACACCAAGCCTGGCTGAAAGAGACATTTGGTTAACCTGTCTTGATGTTGAATTTCTGCTCTTTTCCTACTTGTTTATGTTCAACAAAAAAATCATAAAGGTGGCTTGCCCTCTTCTTCTTGGAACACCACTTGGGGGGAGGACAACATGTGCTCTTTCAGCCGGAGACACTTGAAACACAAGCTTTGGTTTGAACCACTGGGCTCTGGACACTTGAAGGCATAAGGATATGATTATATTTTCCTGCTAAACAAGTTGCCTAGATACAATTTGAGACAGCTTCGAAGGCTTCGTTCTGTCCACTCTGTGTGCTGATTTTGCTTACGCTTGATCTACAGAGGAGAAAAAAGTGAAAGATCAGTTTCTATAGGTAGATGTTTAAACATAATTAGATTTCAGCTAACCTCTTCAGTATGTATTGAGCAATGGTGAGCGTCCTTCAGGATCTCTGAAATAATTTTTTAACCAGTGAAAGTAGAAACGGAATCAAACTCCCCAAAATAAACCACTTGTCTTTTTTTCTGGCCAGAAATATTTTGTAGGCTTTTTTGTGCCCTTTCATTTTGTTGCTCTTGTTTCTTCAAGATAACCTAATTGGAGGTGAGCAGAGGTTTCTTGCACTGAATTTGCTCTGACTCAGTTTAAATCTGGTTGAGCAAGTCCTTTAAATACACCCCTCAGACTATAAGTTGTCTCTTATTCTTACTACTGTTGCACAGAGCTTCACTGGTGAAAAGATGCAGCCTTGATCCAGGCTTGAAGTTCAGCTGGAGGAAAACAAATAGAAAAAGCTGAGGGAGTCGTCAGCTGAGGATGTGAGTTACTAGATGCAACAAATCAGATCATCATGGTCAAAGAAGCACAAGATAAATACATGTAACCGTTATGCTTTAACTTGGGCTTCTGTTGCGGTAAAACAGCTGTAGCATGAGACATGCAGGACTGCGGGCTGTAGCCAGAGCATTAATATATCAAATTAATCTGACACCTAAGTTGGGTATTGGAGATCTTTAAAAAAAGAAAAGGGGGGCGGGGGGGAAAGGAGCAAAATGTGCTTTGATAACAACAGACTTGTAACAGATCACTTAATTAATATCTGGCTTCCCACCCTGCACCTTTGGTTTTGAATATGGGCAGCTTCTCAGCTGTAACATTCATCTGATGTGTAGCAGTGAGCACTACTTACACTCTCAAGTCTATAAGCACTGAAAAAACCTGAGAGCAATGTAAATTACTTATTTTTTGAATGGGTCAATAATCTGAATATTGAACAGTTGAGAATTACGCATTTCTAAATGATCGAAATAAGAAAAATGGTCATTGATTCTCCAGCAATTCAGTTTTCCGGAGGGGAGCCACAGAACCTTTGTATGCAGCTCCTGAGGCTTTCTAGTCATTACATCCATTGAATATAAAACTGTTGCATTGCAGGTAGATTTTTCCATTGCTGTCCTTGCCTTCATATCCCTTGTGGTAAGTGGGTTTTGGTCAGAAAAGCCTTGGGGGGGTCTGTGAGTTAGCTTGTGCTGTTGACCGGTTAATGTTTGTGGTAGAGATGGGTGAAGTATATGACCTGGAAAATGAATGTTACTGAGGAATTGCTGGGTACCTGGAGAATTAAATCACTTTGCTTTTTGAGTGTTGTGTGTTGCTACCCTGGATGTCCTGGTACCCAGTGGAACTGCTGCTGTGGGATGCTCTTTCTTAACCCTTCCTGACTCTGTGTAGGCAAGGAGTTGCTGCTCACTGTGTTCTAAGAGCTTTGCAAAAGGTGATGAGAGCCTGAAGTCTGGTAGTAACAGCTGTTTTGTGAATTTTATTAACAAGTCTAAGTGTAAGGAAAATCACTTTTGGCCAAAACAGACTTTGTCTTTTGTTGTTGTTTAAATAACTGACAATCCAAGAGCAATTCCATTTTTCTGAACAGCTCTGAAATTACCCAAGATGCTGCTGGCTCCATTAGCAATTTGCTGCTTTCTTTTTTTAATAAGTTTTTCACCTGATTTCCTAACATTTTGTAACCACATCATCTGTTCGTTTACTGCATCCCTATCCCTGCAATAAGACTGAATTTGAGAACCAAGATTGAAAAGGCGCTGAACTCTCACCTTATACATCACAAACCCATCCTTCCCTTTCGTCCCTGCTCTTGCAACTGAAATACTGTGAATTTTGGGCTGTGAGGAATGCCATCCTTTGCGTGTTGTACTTACTGAAGAGGTGGTGAGATCTTTCAGAAGCTTGGAGAAGTCTGAATTCTTGGTTAGTTGTCACTAAACGACTCAAAGGTGAAAACAGCAGCATCTTAAGGGAAGTAAGCAGTTCTTGAGCGTTCTGCAAAAGTGCTATTTAAAAACTCAGGGTTGTGGTTGGAGACCTCTCAGCAGCAGTGGCAGAGCTCAGCTGCCCTTTTGGCCTTCAGAGATAGCTTAAAAAATGATATGTGTATACATATATATGTATGTATGTATATCAAATACTGCCTGCCAGCAAACATCTGAAATCAGAAGGTGGAACAGCAGTATCCTGCTGTGCTCAGCTTCTGCAGTGACGTTGAACTAGATGAGAATTTCTTCAGAGTGTTTAATTCGTTATGGTATTGTATATATACATGCTCTTTCCCATTAGCTCATATATTTCAGTTAAGCCTGAAAACAAAGCAGCGAGCTGTTGCTGCCCAAGGGTTGGGCATGAGGATTTTAACTGTGGAAATGTCATTTCCAAGTTGAAATAGTCCTGAATTAGTTTTCTGGTCAGGGTGGGAACTGTAAAAGTGTTGCCGAATAATGATTTTAATGCTTATGTTTGAGGAGCAAAACCAGCAAACACCCCCGTGCGTCCCTGGTTAGCAGTGGAGTATGGTCTGTGTTCTTCCAGGGATGCTCTTAAAGAGTGTGGGAAGTGTTTGATTCCCCTCAATGCCCATTCTCTTTTCCTTTTGGAACTGATTCATTTTCTGAGCTTTCCCAAGCACCTCACCTTGGACCTACTGGCATGCCCGGGATGCTGCTGATTTCGGACAATCTCAGCTTATCAAATTCCACCAGGCGAAGCTGCTACCAGGGTACCTGGGAGTTGTATTTTTTTCTCATTTCACTTCATTTTTGGGCGCTCTGCTTCCTTGGCAGATGGCATTTTTATCGTGTTTTCGGAAGGTCCATATGGCCTACAAGAGAGAGTATCTCTTTAATTGTAAAACATGACCACCTGTTCTGATTTTAATGAATGTAGTGAGCATTTGTCTTCATATATCTGCTTAAAAATAGCTGCTTCAATTGAATTAAAAAAAAACAAACTCAATTGGGCACCAACACTTTGGCTGCTGAAATCAATTAATAATTAAGTGGCTAATTTTAGAACCCACTGGCCTTACCCATTCCCTCAGACTTGTGATCAGAGCAGACAGTGATTGATTGCCCTGCTGGCGCCGGGAGGCACATGTGGTGCTGGGACCAGATGCCGGCAGGCTTTGAGCTGTTTATTCTGATTTTTAGAGGGTGAATGCAGCTTCGTGTCTCTACTCTGCAAATGGACTTGTCTTTCCTGCTGTAGCTCTTTCCTCCCCTTGTTGCTCCAGCTGCTCACACACAGCAATCCTCAGGTACACCTTTCCGGCTGCCCGCTGAAGGATAAGATCTGGTGCTCAAAAGGTACCCTAATGACAGGCCAGCTGGAGAGGAGGTTGAAACTGTGAGCAAAAATAGGCTTGAAAGGCTTATCCACTAACTGGTTCCTGATAGAAAGCCATGCTAGAATCATTCTGCTCATTAAAATAACAATTGCCAGTTAACTGTTTTGTAGCTCCTGCAGCAGGTACACCAGCCACATGAGAAAATGTGGATTTTTTTGGCTCAAACCTTCAGGCCAGACATGAAGAAGAAATTTTTTACAGTGAGGGTGGCAAAACACTGTCCCAGGTTGCCCAGAGAGGTGGTGGATGCCCCATCCCTGGAGACATCCCAGGCCAGGCTGGACGGGGCTCTGAGCAACCTGAGCTGGTGAAGATGTCCCTGCTCATGGCAGGGGATTGGGCTACATGAGCTTTGAAGGTCCCTTCCAACCCAAACTATTCTGTGATTCAGAGGTGGAAGAGACCAGGATGCCCAAATCTTGTTGAAGGAATATTAACGCTTAATTCAATGTTTCTTCAAAAATTAACCCGTTTATTGAATAACCTTTTTACAACATCATCTTGTCTAACACCAATTAAAATACCCAAATGGTAGGAACATGCTGGGATTTTGGTCGATAGTGTCAGCTGTTCAGAGGGTTAATATTTCAGCAGTAGAAGAAACGGGAGTGTTCAAAAGAGTGCTTGGGGGTACAGTACTTTTCAGTGTTTTTGTGTTGGCAGTAATGGGTGTAATAGTAATTTGACAGTCCACTACCTGTTGTGAGTGATTGAGAAAACTTAGTGTGGTTGCACACAGAAACCTCTTACTGGAAAAGTCTCTGATCCCATCACGTGCAGAGAGGAAGATGCTGGCAGCAGTTAGAGAGGAAGATGCTGGCAGCAGTTAGAGAGGAAGATGCTGGCAGCAGTTAGAGAGGAAGATGCTGGCAGCAGTTAGAGAGGAAGATGCTGGCAGCAGTTAGAGAGGAAGATGCTGGCAGCAGTTAGAGAGGAAGGCAACTCACCTGCTTGCCTCGTTTCACTGAAGGTGTTTCTGATGTAGACCCTTATCCTGCCACAGCCACTAATTACCCCGTTAGTACGGGTGGGAAGCCACCCTTGCCAGTCTGACAGTGGTTGCTGTAGCTTGATCGATGTAAATCCAGTTATCTCTCAAACCACACGGGATTTCTGATGACAGCTGGGTGTTGTTTGCATGGCTGAGAGCCCGGCTTTGAAACGCTGTGCAAATACAGAAATAACTGTAGCTATTGGCACTTAAATTCATTTCTATGTAATAATCTTTGTGATGAACTTCCGTTGGTGTTATTTCAGTGGGAGGAGGGTCAGAGCAGTTTTCGGCTGATATCTGGGTATTGCAAGTTACTTGATGAGAAAGGCGTCCAGCCTGTTTCCTTGTGTGTGTGTAGCCTTCTCTCTCGCACTTCCAGAATAGCAGGGGATAATTAAACGAAGTTGAACATCAAAGGCTGAAAGTCAGGAAGGGAGGAGCTTATTAACCTTGTTGATTTGGAAAAAACACTGAGGATGTTTGGGGCTTGGGTCCCTGGGGTTTTCTATTCTTATTTTTTGGTTTTCTTGGGAATTGACGTTTAGTTGTGCAGATAGTGAAATGTCTTGCTAATTCTGTTGCAGTCCTTTTTATGTGGTCATGGAACTGTGACGCATCTGTGAAGGAAATCTTAAGAACTGGATTTTATTCTGTTCTTTCATTAGCAGAAATGCTAATTCTCTCTTGATTGGTAATAAAGGAGAGAAGCAAATAACAAAAGTACAAAGGTTACCCATTTAGGGTAAGCACAACCAATTTAGTCCCTACTTTCCACAATTCCATTTAAGTAGCAAACAGACTGAGCTTTTAGCCTGGGCTTCTCCAGCAGTTTTCCAAGATGGGACAGATTGAGGAAGGAGAAAGATGTGCGGGGAGTTAGAAATGGCAACTAGAGTGTGTGGGCAGGAAAGACGAGAGTCCTTTTAACTGCTGCAGGTGGGTTTTGCAGGAGGACATGTGGATGTGCACACACACATGGATGCACCTTTTTCCCTTGACGACTATTTGAAATGCCACTCGGACTCTTCCAGACTGAACTTCTGGGCCATTTTAAGAAACCTTTTTGAACACGCCTTTGCTATAGTGCAGACTGTTTCTCCTGTATGAGGTTCTCGGTGAGATATGGAAGCTTCAGGCAGCACTTTTATTGTGAGCTGACTATTAGATGTCCCATGGTTACATTTTCCCGCTTTTCTTTCTCACCTCCAGATCACTGTGTTCACTACTACGATCTTCGCAACACTAAGCAGCCGATCATGGTGTTCAAAGGGCATCGGAAGGCGGTCTCCTACGCAAAATTTGTGAGCGGGGAAGAAATTGTCTCTGCGTAAGTATTGCCTTTTGTGTAGGCTAAAAACTTCGTAGCCCTTGCTTTCTGGCGTTCCTCAGGGCCACGGTGCAAGGTCACCCGTGTGGGCGGCCGTGCGCGCTAGCTGCTGCGCTTTTGGGGAGCAGATCGTTGCTTCTTCTTCCAAGACAAAAATAGAAATTAATTCCCAGTGTCACTTGGCTCTCACTCTGTCTTGTGAAGCTAAAATGCATAAGAGGAGGAATATGAAGACAACTGAATGCAGCTCCTGACTACAAGCCCCGAGTGTGGGAGGCTGTGGGTGAACTCCCATTTTTACAAAGTGCTGAAGATGCCCCTTGTCAGAGCTCTGCAGCTGCTGACAGAGCCCTGAGGATAATAATCTGCAGTAAAACACAACTGATGAGTGACAGAAGTGATCAAATGGTGCTACTATGTCTGAAGAAGAGATTTAGCCACAACCTGAAAGCTACTCAGGTAGAACTGACTGGGCAGTTTGTTGTTAATTTGTGAATCTGCTCTGTGAAGGCCCTATTTAGGAGTATACTTGGGTTAGAAAGCAGACAAGGCAAAGTTGCATTTTGTGGCCTTAACAGCATGCGGCTTTTCAGCCAGGGTAGGCCATAAATCTGCTATGGAAATGCCAAAGAACGATATTCTGTAACTTCATTGAAGTGCCCAGATGTGTCTGTCCCAAAGCCAGATGTGACTGCCTCAGTTTTAGGGAGGCTTTCAACCATGCGGGAAAGAGCATCTGTCAGATCACACGGTGAAAGGTTTTATGACTGACTGCGAGCCTCTGCGATAAACCAGAGCTTGAGCCCATCTTCCACCGTGGGGAAAACACAAGCAGCCTTGGGGGGCTGCAGAAGAAGCTTTGATCTCACCATGTTCCTGTAGAACACCCCGGGGCAGCAGGAGTGGATTACAGGGGGACATCTAGTCCCAGAAGGTACTTCTGTTACCTTGTACTGAGCCAATGATTATCCATCTTGGTTTTGTGAGCCTGGAGCCAAAAAAGAGCATTTTTAGGTGTATTCAGGCTGCTAGTGAGTTACTCCAAGCTGAAGATTCCCTGGTGGCTTCTGGTTTGGTTGATATTTAATCAGCTCTTCTCTTCTTATTTCCATTAACATTATAACTCTATAAGGGTGCAAATTCATACCTAGAACACAGAGCAAATTAAATTTAATGCTTTGAACCAAATCTTGGGTGAGAAGAAGGCGTTTAATAGAAGCGGGAGGAGGCTGGGGATGTTTTACAGCCGTGATCAAGTGCAGCAGCATCCATGGGGTGTTTCAGGACAGGGTGGCCCTGTCTTGCTTGAGCCGACCATCTGAGAAAGCTTATCCCACAGTCCTGGGAGGAATATTGATAGAGCTGTCAGACTTGGACAGGCAACAACAGGGTGTAGAGGACTGACTGGAGGGCTCATGTATCTTTTTCTGCATGAACAGAAATAAATGTCAGAGAGAACAGGTTATTTTTTAAGTCTTTCTTCTGCAAATTGAGGAGAGGAGACAGCAGTAGTGACTCCCAAAAATCAAGCACTGATTTCTTTTAAGAAAAAATTGTATGTATATTCAGATTCTCTAGATTTCTAGCTAAAGCTGTTTTATAGATTGCATTGATTTACTTTGCCTTATAGAGTTAGTTTTTGACCTCAAGGGTGTTCAGAACTGTGTGGTATTTAGCACAACACATTGATTGCAGTGCTGATTTACAGCGAGACAGATTTAACAAAGCAGTGCATCCATGATATTTTTTTTTTTTTGGAGGGAATATGAAACCAGAAGAGGAGGGTAACACCAGCAGCATCAATGGCCTTTTCCTCTCCTTGCAGTCCAGTGGTGGATCACTTTATTTCTTTACAGAATGCTTATCCTAAGCAATGCAAACAGGGTGAAAGCTTGATGGGGATTTGTTAACAGTAAAAGCATTCAATTAGTAATAGACTTTAAGTGTTTTTATTGTAATGAAGATGTCTAGAGTGTACAGTATGAAAATATAGAGGTTAAGTGCCTATATATGAGGTCTTCTTGATGGGTTAGCTAATAGCAAAAGCTGTCACAGGAATCTGACAGCTTGTAGACCAGGGATTAGGCTTTTGCTGCCTTCAGAAAAGTTTAGGTTCCAGGCAACTCTGAAGCTTTTAAAAGCAATATTTTAACACAACTGCCCTAACAGCACAGAAGGTACCTCCCTGCACTCATGGGCCAAAAAAAGCAATTGCATATACTTTTTTGCCCTTTCTGTGCTGGTACTGTGATGGTGAGGACAAGGGAAGGGAGGGTGACCAGCAGCATAGGACAGGGGTAGATGTGGAACAACCATCAGGCAGAAAAGCTGAATACTCTGTTTTAGGGCAAGACCTGGGATGAGGAAGGCACTCCTGCTTAAGTCACAGTTTTACTGATAAAAGTTCATACTTTCATTCTGACCTGACCTCATATTGTTATTACAAATGACTAACAAATCTTGCTGCAGCTCCCTTATCGCTCCTTTGTCATTCCAGCTGTCACTGAGGGCTGAGATAAGGGGTTTGCAGTATAGCATGAGGTGCATCTCTCCTCTTTTGTGCTATATTTTTAGGTAAATGTGACATTGGTGCAGGGCTAATGTCTTAGGTTGTTGGTAATATTTGATGGATATTGGGTGTTTTGTTTTGTTTATTCCTTTCAATTCTAAATATTCAGAAAGCAGTAAGGTTGGGTGTTGTGACCTGCACAAGGGGAGTGTCGCCTCCATTCAGGATGCTGACAGGTCCTGCTCCTAATTTAATTCAAATTTAAGTTCAGAACAGCACTACCGCTTTCCTCAAGGGTGGTTTCGTGGTGCTCTGGTCCCACCACATCAGTGTTTGTTTCCCTGTTGTGGAGTGTATCACCAAAAGTCAGTGAGTGGCAAAATATCGAAGCCTGATGATCACTGGAGTAATGTCTGGGCTTGTGTCCTCTCAGGTTTGGGGGAAGAAATTAATCAATATCTCTTGGAAACCTGGGATTTTCCTATTTTAGTTAAGCTCTGCCAGGCAGAGGAGACTACTCCCACCTCCTTTCTTTTGCCAAAGGGAAAATGTTTGCTCGCAGTAGATACAAAGAACATTTTGAAGGCAGGTATGTTTGCATGAGAGGAGGAGCAATGGAAAACAACAATCTTTATTTAATCCCAACTGAGTTGTTAATCCCAGCAGAATTCATGTATTTTTAATAGCAATATTGAGCTTTGCTTCCAAGGTGAAAAAAGTGGAAGTTTGAGATCTGTACCCATACAATCTCAATTACACATGAGAAAACCACATCAATGTAGTACTAATAGCAACCCCCATAGGTTTTTATATGCTGCTGCTTGATGTTGGGCAGGAAAAGAATGTGTTTTCAGGGCAGCTGGAGAGGGAGGAGACAGCTTCCTACCCAAGTCCTGTAAAGGCATGAGTGAGAGTTGCAGCTGGCACAGAGGACAGAATAGATTTTGTCTGTGATATGGAGGTTTAAGAAAAAACCAAAATCAGTGTGTCCTGGATCGAGGAGGGCAGCGATGGCCCAAAGGCTGTACTGTGGAGTACTCTGCAATTGATAGAAAGGAAGAGTAATACTTCAGGGAAGTTTTTTATTCAAACACGTAATGCATTTTGACAGGCTTCTGAAATAGCCTGATACCTTTCCGAGCTCAGGCTGAGTTGCAAATGATGGAAAGTGGGATAAATCTCCTGAAGCACACTAAGGTTTCCTAGGTTCATGTTGCCAGTAGGGTGTTAAGGAGCAGGGCTGCAAGTGAGGAGTTCCCGCTGTATGGCAGCAGCGTAATTTGTGGTATTGTTTTCAGGTCAACAGACAGTCAGCTGAAGCTGTGGAACGTAGGGAAACCTCACTGCTTGCGCTCCTTCAAGGGTCACATCAATGAAAAGAATTTCGTAGGGCTCGCGTCCAACGGAGACTACATTGCCTGCGGTGAGTAGAGCCGCCCTCCTGACAAACGTTAACGGGGCTCCTTGGGAGCTGGTGCCTCTTTGGTTGCAAAGCACACCAGCAATTGAGCCACGTGGCTGCAGGGGCGTTTTAATAATATTCTGAACTTCCACTCTCCTCTCCCTTTCCAGGGAATGGAGTAATGACCCCTCTTGATATAAGGGGGGGGTCTGTAGTTAGTTTCATCCCATTTCAGGTGAATTCTTCATATATGATAATTTAGACTTTCTGTCACCAAAAGTCAACTGCCAATGTAGCTACTGTAGATTAGACTTAATGTCTTTCAAGTTTACCAACTGACATGTCCTCCTTCATCTTTCCAAGGAAGGGCAGTAGCCTGGACCACACAAGTGGTCCTCTACTTGTCCTCCTTGTGAACAACTCCTTAGAAGACTGAATTGTCCTTGGCTGCCCAGGGGGATTGTGGAGTCTCCTTCTCTGGAGACATTCAAATCCTGCCTGGTCACAACCCTCATCTGGGTGTTCCTGCTCTGGCGGGGGATTGGACTGAATGAGCTTTCAAGGTCCCTTCCAATCCCTGACATTATGATTGTCCTGAAGCAATTAGCCTTTTGGCTGTTCCCACCCTTTCACTGCTTAAGCCAGACTGTTGAACCTCTGTAAATCCACAGGTCTTGGTGGGAAAGCGGTGACAGGCTGTTTGCTGTGGGATGAGCAGGACGGCTGCACCAGCACTGAAGGGAGCAACCTGAGCTTGTGTGTTCTCTGGTCTCTGTGCAGCTTGCCAGGCAGAAATTGGGATGGATTTCTAAATAAAGCCTGTGCACTGTCTAGTCTCTCTTACTTAAACCTCCACAGACCAAGCTGTCATACTTGATTACAGCAAGCAAAACTGTGACGGTGCTACCTGCCACCGAGCTGTAACACTGAGCAGGCTGGGTGTAGCGGTGTTTTATGTGGTAGTATAGATGCTCTGCTCAAAATGCTCTGCCCAAAGGAAGTTATGGGGGACAGCTGGGATCCTGCATGTTTTGCAAGTGCACTGCAAACTGCAGTTGTCTTGTAATAAAGCCCAGTTCTGTTATTAAATGTTGTGAAAGTGCTGTGGAGCACTCCCAGTTGCCAGGGCACCACGAGCATGATGGTAACTACAAGGAGGAAATGTCTGGTGTTGTCTTAACCAATAAAAAGAAGACTTATTTCTGTTCCTGCTACCAGAACCTAATCTTCTGTATTTATTTATTTTTTTTTATTTCTAGGAAGTGAAAATAATTCCCTTTACCTGTACTATAAGGGCCTCTCAAAGACACTGCTGACATTCAAGTTTGATACAGTCAAAAGTGTCCTGGACAAGGACCGTAAAGAAGATGACACAAACGAGTTTGTGAGTGCTGTGTGCTGGAGGGCACTACCAGATGGGGTAAGCTTTCTGCTCAGGCACCCAGCTGGGTGCAGAAGGAATCTCTCCTGCTTTCTTGTGAAATAGCACTGCTGAGAGTTTGACTGCGACTCGGTATTTTCCCATTTATGGGTATTGCAGATCGGTTTGAGAACGTGAGGATCTGCAGAGTAACTGAGATGCTGGGGAGGAGGGACTGCTGTGCTTTTAAATCTTCTACCTGGGTGTTTGAGTTTCTCTACTTGGCATCTGAAGTCCCCAAAGCAGCATTGTATTTCTGGCACTTTGCGTTGTTTTTTTCTTATCTTTTTGTGGGCAAATTAGTGGGATTTTTGTTGCTTTAATGAAGGCACCTGCAGATACTCCTGTGGAGCCTTATCTCAATGTTACTGTGTCTACATGGACTTGCTCATTGAAATACAACCCCTGTGTTTTAGATGAGCAGATATGCAAAGGAGGCGAGCGCAGGCTGCAGTCACCTCAATGGCTGTCCCGGTGACACTTAATTCATACACGTAGCGTGTGTGCTAATGCTGCAGGCAGACCTGACGCAGCTTTTGTGAGAGTGGCCTTTCGGCACAGGGCTGCTCTGCAGAACAAAATGCTGCTTTTGAAATTCAGAGTGCTCTTGAAAACCTTCCATTAAAAAAAAAAAGAAAACAAACTTGAGCAAGTAACTCTCTTTTATGTGCAAGGGTTTGCAGATCAGATACTTAATGGGCTTGTTGGGAGGGAAGGGAGAAGAGCTCATCCTAAATACAGTCTTCCAAGTAACTTAAGTGAAATATTGCCTAATTGGTGTACTGAGATGTTGCCTTCACAGAGACATAGCATTTTGGAAGGGTAACATCTACCAATCTGTTTCCGTATGAAGAAACTGCCCCCACAACTGGGATTCAGTTGTCGCTGACATAAACTTACTTCAGATAGATGCTTCTGAATCGATATCAAAATAAAGCTAAGCGGCTGAAACTGCACTTTTGATTTAAAAGTAAAAAGTGGGCTGTTGTGGTTTGAATGGTGGGTATGAGACTTGGTGATGTAGAGTCACCAGCTTCTCGCTGGCTACGGATTTAGGAGGATTTGGTATTGGCAGATGTCACACCTCGGGTGAAAAGTAGCTGTTGGAAGTTGCGTAATTCGTTTTTCTGCTGGATAAAAAAATGTGCTGTGGGAACCTGTGTGTCCAGAAATGCCCTTCTCTGAACTCCCTTTGCTGCAGTGCTTCTGTGTTGGGTTGTGCTGCCCGCTGACCTCTTGGGCAGCTTTTCCACAGGCAACAGGCTAATGGTGATGTCCTACTCTTGGTGTTATTTCTGTTGCTGTCTACTCCTCGTCAGTCTTTTCTCTGATTAATATGCTTTACCTCTGACAGAACTTCCGCTTAAGTGACTGAGACACTTTTGAGCAGTCACCAAGGGCTGTCAAACCGTTCTTCATAACCAGTATGAAAAATATCACACAAAAAAATGTAATCGTTATATCAGGCCCATCAAGATCACACCAAATAACGTTCAGGCTTCACTCCATTAAACAACGTTCAAAATCTGTCGCTGTTCTGATAACTTTTTTTTTTTTAATCTTCAATCATTCCTCTGCTTTTCCCTGGGGTTCTTCTAAATTAGCCCGTTTCTCCCCTGCCTTTCATTTGCAAAGAAAGGAGCAAAAGGCTGCCTGCGATCCGAGTGCTTTTGCTGCCGCGCTTTCCCTCTTGGTGGTGGATGCCGTCCTGCTTCATGTACCGAGCGAGCAGCCTTGCTCGCTTTTGCCAAGAGCCCCAAATGTTCCTTCTCCGGTACTGCGAGACACAAAGTGCTCTTCACCTTTCCTCTTCCCTCTTGTTCCAGCGCAGCCCTCCTCTCTGACCTAATTGAGACTTTGGAAATTAAATTACTGCACAGCCAACGGTCGCTTATGTCCGCAAGGTCTTGCTCAAGTGGTGAAACTCTTTTGTTCTCCGTTTTGATAACATTTGTTAAATTTGGTTTAAATTTTTTCAAATGAGCTTTGTGTGTACAGGCTTCCCCAAAAAACGGTGTGTTTTTTAGCAATGAACTAGAACAGGCCTTTGCCTCGCAGCACTGTCAGCATCTGTGGGAACTGGGGAACCCACAGCCTATTTCTGACTCCCTTGCAGGCTTTGATCCTGGGTGAGTCACTCTGCCTTAATTTCCTAATTACAAGAACCGCCTTGCCTTCCTCTCGCCGCTGCTGGGTGCGTGGATGCAGTTCCAGCCCCGCAAAGCCCGGCGTGGGCTGGGAAACCAGCTTGTGCTGCTGTGGGCGTGCGGTTCTCCCACCTTGCTGAGCTGGTTCAAAGCTTGTCGCTGGAAAGAGCTTTGGTTTGCTACCTGGGGGATTTGTGAGGCGGAACATGTGGGCACTACATCCCCGAGGCTCCCCGGTGGAGCAGAGTCTCTTCGGTTTCCCTGCGGTGTTGTTCTCAAGGATTGTTCTTTAATTAACCTTTCGAGATGAGATGGTTAAGTTTCAGATCTGTCAGTTATCTTGGGAAGCATGAGTACATGTACCTCCTTCACTTCATGCACTTAAGTGCAAAATCTCGGATCCTAATTAAAACTTAAATAAAACTTTCAGATGAAATGTCATTGATTCTTTCTTAAATCTATTTTTGTGTAATTCAAGCTTTTACTTCCTCCTGAGCCAAAGTCAAGCTGTGCCAGCAGCCCTTGCCAAAACCTATTTTTTTTTCCCCCTCTGTGTTGTTTTTTCTTCACTTAGGAAGATGCAGGGACCTTTTTGCTAGAGCTGTCACCTTTCCAACTGCAGAGGTCTGGCCAGTACCTTCTTTCCACCTCTGTCAAAGCCGTAACAAGGGAGAGAAATTGCTCTGTGCAAGTGCTTATTAGCATTTTGCATCAAGCTTTTCAATTCTTAGGTGATGTTTAGAAATAAGCACTAGGTCGTAGGCTAATAGTTTTGTTAGACTGAAGAAAAATACCAGCAGGTACATCAGGAAGCAAACCTTTGCTTCTTTTGGTGTGGTGTTTTGGACAAAGGTAAATAGACTCTTTAATATTTTTTAAAAAGCGCTTATAGCTTATGGGGAAAACTGTTCTCACTTCTCATTTTACTCTAAAAATTGGTCAATATTTAAAAGTAGAGAAAGCTTCAGAACACTTTTGACCTAAGCGACCTGATAAATATGAGTTTACCAGAGATGTGTTTTGGAATCTCCCCTGAACAAAATCAAGTGTTTTATAATACACCTGTGCCATCCGTTGTTTCTGGCACCTCAGCAGGAGTTAGCCAGCTTGATTTGAAGCGTAAATCTTGTCCTGAGATTAGAAAATACATTCTTCTATTTCATTAATGTGTAAGCAGACAGTGCTCTTGCCTATAGGGATGCTCTTGCATAGGGGATGGAAATTATAGTAGTGGTAGTAGCTCACTGCAGCTAGGTGAGTAGAGATGTTTTATCTGTCTTGGGAGGGTCTGTCTAGCTTTGTGTAGCTACATGGATAGTATTAATAGCTGGAAGAGGTTGGTTTGTACTTTTTTTTCTTCCCTTATGCGTCCTACGTGATATTTTCCCCTTCCATAAAGCAGGAACTTTTTGTCTGGACTTGCTTTGCCATATTGCAGAGTTCAAGATGTGCCTCCTACAGCTGTGTTAAGTAATTGCATCTCAAGTAGGCCACTTTCCCAGTCATGGTTAGTGTCTCTCAGAAGGAAGCTGTCAAAAGACAAACCAAGGCTGAACCTGCTCCCAGGACGGCAAAAAGGTATTACTGCCGAACACAGAAGCAATTTGATTATGTAGATTAAGCATGGCTCAATCTATCATAATCACTGCAAAGAAGCCATTTAATTTTGTACCTGTTTGCATGAGTATTCATTACTGCTGATAAGCAGGTTAGCCGGGGTAGGGTTTCTCAGGCAGAAATGTCAAGGCTTTAATACCAGTAAGGAGATGCAGATAAGAGCAGGAGAATGCCCCACGAATTAGCTTAGGTAAAGCTTTATGTACGTCTTCTTTTTTTTTCCTTTTAGAGGGGTAAAAGAGGGAAATCCCTTGAACATCGCTGCAGGCTGTAACCAAGTCATCTTGCTGTGGTGAGCGGGTGGGTGGCGGTACCTGCTGGGTGGATGCTGAGGCCTCCTGCACTTGGGAGGTGGGAGAGCACAAACCCGCGTGTGTGTTTACCCACCTCGTTGTCACTCTTCAAAAGTCATTTTAATTTAGGGAAGTCTCAAAACAATCATGGAACCACAAGTGAGAGAAGCAAGCTCTGGGACTCAAGGTTTGAAGTTGCCTTTAGGTGCTGTCATGTGGTGGAAGTATCTTCATAATTAGTCTTGCATCTGTGAACTTCTCCTTGTTAATCTAAGAGGATGGAAATACTCTCTTGGTGTGGTACATCTCTTCAGAAAATAAGCTTTTCTTCCATTTATTTTTCCTTTCCTCTGAACCTCCAGCCTTGTTTCGAACGATGTCTGGCTTCAATTCTTTAAATAGAAACCTCTAATTGAACCGTAATAAGCTGGTCACTTAATAGGGCTGTAATCTTGTTCACTGATGAAAAGTAGCCATCCTTTGTTTCCTAGTAGCCTAATAAATGGTACACGACGTACAGAGGAGCTAGGCGGGGACTCTGATAATTTACAATCCCAAATTGGCTCCCTTCACTGGAATTAATTTAGCCAATACAAATTATTTCGGGAAGTGATTCATTGCCATTTTAAAGCGCTAATTAATTTGGATGACTTATGAACATTAAAAATGAAACCTTCTTTGTCATACCCAAATAACCAAATGCTTATTCAGTGTCATTCTTAAGTAACTTGTATCGGCTATAACTAACTACATCTCTCGTAACTTGAAATATGAATTCCAATGGGATTTTGGGGAGGAAAACAAGTGTAAGACTTGATATTTTTTTTTTGTTCCACTTTACTGCTGAAATTTTAAAGTCTCAAAATTGGTGAGAATCTTGACTTGCAGATTGAACTCAGTGTTGTTTTATTTCTGCAGCATCCTCAGCTAGTTGTTCAGATGTCGGTTAAGCCAGACCTAGGCAGTAGTCTGAAGCTGATGAGATAAATGCCTGCCCGGAGCGATCAGACCTGAGCTGTCCCTCTCCTGCCGCTGACACCAGCTGCCGGCACAGGTAGCAGCAGCGTGAGCAGCTCCGACAGTAGGGTTTTCGGGGAGGGCACCTGCTGTTTTCTGACTCATCCTTTCTTTCTTAGACCAGAGCTGGGCTGTAGCAATCATGGGCAGCACCTCCCAAACTGCTATTTTTGCAGGTTTATCCTCCGGTGCAGTCCCACGCTGCTGCTTCATCCTGGAAATGCCGTGGTCTTCATCTTCTCTCTTGTGACTGAAATGCGCGGCAGGTTACGGGAGGCCAGGAATGATCAGCTTTTTAAGCAAAGCAAGGAGATGTGACTTTGATTGGGTTTATTCTACTGGTTTTTCTCCCCCTCTTGAAAATCCTCAAAGACTTTCTTCCCTCCTATGGAAGTCTAAGCCCTGTAGCATGTGTGCTGTGAAGCTCATGGCTCTTGGTGTGATGCCTTCCCACTCCCCGATGTGCCCTCTGCTCTCTGGCCATGATTTAGATAAAAACACTTTCTCGACTTTCATTATTTTGATGCTTTGCACTTTCCTTAGCTAGTAAATACATTTTATTTCTCTTCCATCCTACCTTTTTCATGTCTGTCCCTCCTTACTCATTTTAAAATCTCAAATCTTGGTTAAAAACAAGTGGAACCCAGGATGTCAAAGATACATCCGGCATCGTTGATTCCCCGCCCCCCCAAAAAAAATGTAGCGTATTACTTATGTATATTGACACACCTGTATATATTGTTTTATATGCTGCTTGAAAACTACTTTCATATGCAGAATAATTTCTACCTTGCAGATAAAAAATGTCACAGGTTCAGTATATATGCTTCTTTGTGCTGAACATGCTTGTATACTTTCATATCCATATCTCTTCAAATGTTCCTTTTGGGCTCTTTTTCTCTGTGGCTAAGGAGAATTAATTAAAAAAATACTCAAGTGGATAACAATGTTTTACTCCTCATCACAACCCTTGGATTCCAACTGCAGGGAAATTTCTGTGAAAAAAAAATCGTACTCAATTATTAACAGTTCGTGCATTATATTGAAATTTCACTGCATGTTGACACTTCAGTCCATGTGAAAGACCATCTTGATAATGTGATTATGCAGATGACAGGCATGAGGAGAAAGTGTTTAATTTTGAGTCTTCTGTACAAGAAGAAAAATATTGGTAAATGTCTTTCCTTATTGCGTTTCCCCCACTTGCAGGACACCCTCTGAGCTCTGTCCTGGCATGGGCAGGAGTGAAGGGAGTCGGATGCTGTTGCACTTCTCCATCTAGTGGGGGGTTTGAGGGGAAAAAAGGTGTATTGGGCCATGTTTTGTGCTGTTTCAGGGCTGGAGGTGTTTGTTAACTCTTCCTTTCCTAGAGACAAAGCAGCTGGAGGTGCTGATGCAAACAGAGGGGATGAGTCTGTCGCTTTCGTTCAGCTGGGGAGGTTCAGGTCCCCTGTGGTACTGCAGCGCTCTGATATCATTTGAGCTTCTATTTTAAGAATAGCTTCTCCAAGAAATGTAGGTGGCTCGGGTTTTTCTTCTGTGTTGGTTTTAAGTTTACATTTGCAAACTCAGTTTCTCCTTCTGCAAGGTGAGGCGTGTTTTGTTTTGTTTCCCTGCATAATCACAGAAAATTGCCAGGGGGTTGGTGGTTTTTTGAAGTGAAGGCAGATCAAAGTCGCACGTGTTTCATGAATGAAGGCAACATTTACTCTTTCGGACTTCTATGGCTGATATTTGCTTACCAGTGTGTCTCATCTAATGCCAAGAGAAGTAGGCAGCGTGCTGTAGATGGGACTGAGGTCCTCCTTATTGCACTCGTCTCTTTCCTAGCGCAAGTGGTTGACATAACTCTGAGTACTGTTGACATTACAGTTCCAGTAGCTGATCCCGACGGCGCAGCTGTACAGATAATGGATGGCAGTTCATTGCTGGTGCAAGCAGAGGTCCGAGCAGGCTCTCGTTGTTTCCCAGGCTTTAAAAAATGAGAGCATCCCAATGCAATCACAAATTGTATTGCTATGATACACGCGGTGAACTGGGGATGCAAAGGAGTCTCTGTGCGGCTGTCATTAAACTCGTAAGTGGATATTGTTCTCCTGTTGGGACTCCGCTGCTTTAATAGCCATCAATTCTTTATTTAAGTATGAGTTTTTTAACAGGTGAACCCAAGTCAGGAATTCACCTGGAACCTGGACTTCATTCCTGACTCTCCCCAGCTCCCTGCTGAACCGTAACCTTACCAGGTACAAGCTGAAGCATAGCAGTATATATCATGTGGCCCTTCACATAAGCTATTTCCAAAACTTAACAGAAGCTTATTTGTATTAGAGTGGTATTCAGAGTCACCCTTATCTTATACATTGGTGTGGAGAGAGAAAAAGAGCAGATTTGTATTTGGAGCCATTTGCTCTTAGAATTAAATAATTGTACAACTGTGGTTTTTCCTTTTCCCACCCAGCCTCTGCAGTGCTGCTGTTGAGCCCCTGGTCTGAACTCTCATATGTATCCTGCTGGGTTCTAGAGACGCTGATTAAATAATTGATTAGGCTGTCGTAAGATTTGGGTTGTGGATGGGTTTTTTTTTTTCCCAGATGGTGCCTGGGAACCTATTTATCCTGAGTTGTAAGCTCCTCTCTTCCCATACGTACTTGTTCTGAGCGTTGCGCCTTTATCTCACAGGCATTGCACCTTCTGTTGCCTCAGGGATTAGAGATGGCTCCCTCTTCCCCCGCAACTCTTGGCCTTTGGGTAGGAAGGCTCATACCTACTATGTTCTGAACACTTTATAATGTATATTCTGTATAGTTTTGCAGGTGCTAAGTCAGCCTCTATTCCCAGATCTCAAACTCCAACCCAAGTCTCCTCTGAGTCAGAGCATCTCCTCTGTGAGCAGCCTTTGCTTTACTTTCCACTGCTAGGATTATGCTGGATAATTTTTTTTGGTGTGGAGGTGTTTTTTGGTATTTTTTTGTGTTTTTTGAAGTGCCATCTATCTGCTGAAGTCTCTGGCGCAAAGTGCCATGAGGTCTGAATGTTCAGAGCTACTCTGCCGAAGTCGGGCAGTACTCAGTGTTTTATGAAGCAGATAAAGGTGGTAATTTCAGACAGGAGCTGCAGGGGTAAAGCTTAGTTTCTCGATACTTAGTGCTAAAGGAGGATTCTGGTTTCAGACCAGCAAGAGCAAAGCGAGAGAGTGGAGTAGGTTCTGACAAGCCGTTGGCACAGGGTAACCACCGCCTTTGAAGTTGGTTTCAATGCAGCGGCAGAACTCCCACCCTGGGGGTGTCTGAATCCCTCGCTGCTGGTGTTCTGCTGTTGCCCCCCTTTGAAGGTGGGTTCAGAACCTCATTCCCTCTGACAAATGACGCTGCTTCAATTACAGTCAGAGCAACCTGACAATATTGTCTTTTTTTTTGTTTTCCATTCTTCAGTGCATCTACCGATGGCAAGTCACAGTAGTCACAGCTCACGAGCTGCGTCAACCTTTTGCTCTAGCACTCCTAATTAAGCAATTTTAATGGCAGGATTTAATGTTTTACAGACTCTAAATGAAGTGGAAAAATATGAAGTGTGTTGTTTTGGTTTTTTTCCTTTCCATCACAAGATTTTGATCAGGTAATTTAACCTCTGGGTAAAATAAAAGCAGAAGGATTTGTGCACAGGTGGTTTTATCTGCAAAAGATTTACTTTTATGTAGATTTCTGCATTAATATAGTTACTACTTGGCTTCGAGCAATTGTTCCAAAGGTTCTTACATGCTTTCTGCCTTTCTGTTATCAGTAACAAAACCCCAAAGCATTTTGAAACCCAGCAACTTGTGACCAGCCTAATGCCAATAGCACTGGATGTTAGTAAAGCAAGAACTAAGACTTTTTTGACACTCCTTGTAAAAACGACTGTTCAGACTGGTTTTCCAACAGCAACACAGATTTGCATCCTTTTAACCTATTTAAATAAGACTTTTGGCGGTGTTCTGATCTCATTCTAGCTACTGTTAGATGAGCTTGCTGTGTGCACGGTTGCTCTTTGAAAGCAATCTCATGTCTGGATTGGAACTACCTGGATATGTAATTAGGATATGTAATTATTTTATATAGGATTCAACACAAAATTATAATAATCAGTCCTTTCCGAGGAAGAGAAAGTTACTATGGTAGGGAAGTTATGTTTAGTAATTTAATGAGCACCTTTCAGACAAAAATGATACGGTTAAATTTGGGGTTGTGCAGCTGAATGGATTTGTGTTCGCCCTTGCACAAGGTGTTTTGAATTCTGCCAGGGAAGCGCTGCTTCAAACAATTACGTCTCTTATATGTTATTTTGTGTCATAATCATTCCTGAAACTCTTATCTGGTTGCTAAAGCTGGAGAGAAGTGAGATGTTTGGTGCAGTACTGGGTTTAATAGTTTTACTCCAGTATTTCTGAAGTGAATATTAAGTTAAGCAGGGAGGTGTAGCTGGGGCAGCCTGGGGAGCTGGCGGATGAGGTGGTGCATTGTTTCCCATTTACTTATAATAATGAGAGATACTGGGGGGAAGATAAGCAGTATTACATATAGTGGGAAGAAAGATTGATTTGGATCCATTCAATTAAAAAAAAAAAATGGTTTTTTACCTGTAATCTGCAGATAACACACAAATTAACTGCAGGAAGAGGAGGAGAAGCTACATCCCTCCTCACTGCCCGTGCTGGCAGAAGCTCAGCATCACTAGCCAAGTCTCCCAGTGTAAATCAGGCAGATATGACTTTTTCTTCATCATTTCTAAGTTCATCAGTTTGAGACCTCATTGCCTTTTTCTTCCAATTCTTTCTACAAAGCATGTTGCTCTGATCACGTGTTTTCCAACCACTAAATAACAGCAAACGGGTCTGGTCTGGGGAGTATGCGCTTGGGGGATGTCTTGACTTTAGAGTGAAATATTCTGGGTTAAAATAGGAGGTTAATAATGCTTCTGCTTGTACCTTGCTTCACAACTTGCGTCTTCGCTGCAGCATTTGAAAGGCTAAATTTGGGCCAGCAGAAGTATTTAAAAAAAAAAGAAAATGAGCTGGAAGTGAAATACAAATGTCCCTATTTAGTACCAAAGGCTTCATCTCGCTGGCAGCTTTCTGGTTTTGTTAGGTTCACGCTTGACTTGACAATGCAAAAGAAGAAACTGTAATTGTTGGGAAATGCCTGAAAATCTGAAGTAAAACAGAACTTAGCAGCTTGTGAAACTTTTATTCTAGTGTTATAGCCGGCAGCAGACTGCACTTGGGGAGCTTGTGAGTTTTCTTTGGTTCAAAACTAAAGAATTTATATATATTTGCCTTGCCAAAAGTAAGCAAAGATCCACACTGTGAAAAATCACTCTGCTGATGCTCGGATGTTTGTATAAGAAAAATACAGCTTTAGAGATTTCATGTGGACAAATGTTTGGATAGATGTGCGGTTACAGGGCGAAGGGACAATGTGGCTGCTGCTTGCCCAGCGTGTCCTTGACTGTGACCTCAACCCTTTCCAGGTCTCTTGGCCATCCTACACATCCATCCCTCTTCCTCCTGGCGTAAAACTCCTTTTTTTCTCCCCAGAACAGAGCAGTCTGAATGTAGCGGTGGGGACAAGGGCAATCTCCTCCTCACAAGCCCACCACAATTGCTAAATCTTTGACTTTTGCTGTTCATTGTGAACATGGGAATTGCCCATTCTGGAGTGGGCAGGGAAGCTATGAAAACTCATTTTTGTATAGATGTTTTGAAGTTTATGCTGTTTTCCTTTTGGAACAGGTTTGAGGTGGGTTTATGGTGCCAACAGGTGTATTCCTGGCTGGGGGACTTCTGTATTAATTTCAGGTAATTCATGAAATTGGAATTTGAGCCCAGCTCACTACAAATCACGGTCAATGGAGTCATGAATGTGATGCGTGCCAAGCCCCATCATCTCTGCCTCTCCTTATCCAGACAAATGCATACTGTGTGTGCACCGTGTGTGGCTTTTTTTTAGAGGCCATTTCTTTATACTGTCATTTATTTCTTCCTTGGAAGCTGTAGCTAGGGCAGTGGATGATCATGAACCCTTCACAGGAGCTTTTTGGCGGATGATTGTAGCAGTGCACGTGAGCTGTGACGAGAAATAAGTCACGCACAGTCAGGACAGAGCACAGTTTTTATGTTCTTATATCCACTGTATTTTGTGCTGTATTCTCACTGTATCTTCTCCGAAACGTCTGAGGCATCATCAGGCCTGCGAGAAAAGCCGCACGCTCCGACTTCAGCTCCGTGGTGTCTGATGAGGAAGTGAGTCAACAGAAGCATCTCTTTAGAAATAGTATCTAAAACCGAGGGAGGATGAAACAGATTAGCTAAAAAAAAAATCCAATGCCAGAAGCATTTGTTTGTCTTCCTTTAGCCTTTGTCAGCAGAGCTCAGGTTTGTATTCTAATATTTATGTAGCTGGAAGGATATTATAAAATCAGAGGTACTGCGTTGCAACACAAGGGGGTTTGTTCGCTTCTGTAATCCCAGTAGGAAAATGGCATTATTTTTCTTTCTTTATATACTTGAGTCTTTTTAAACATCTTTTTTTGCTATTAGTGTCATTGATAGCTTAATGGATTTCTTGATTGTTGAGCTCCTCTTTTTGATACAGTATTGTTAGTCTTTGCATGCGTTTAGAATGACAGGAAAAGCATTAAAAACAGTCATTTCAATTTGAGATATCTAGAGATGACTTTTTTATACCCAGTGTGTGAAAATAACTTGAATAGTACCAGAATTATCCATTGTAAGAGAGATGATTTTACTTGTGAATTGGGTTTAAAGATAAAATCTGCCTACTTCCCGAGCCATGGATTTCCTATTCATTGCTCTGTTAAGATTAATCGGGAGCACGACTTAATCCAGAACAAAGATGATTGAATTGTCCTTAAACAGTGATGTCGAACATTACCCAGATCTCACTTTATTGAAAACCTTTTTTGGTCTCGCAGTGCTGAGAAATCACGACCATGTGAGAGCTGCTTGGGAGTACATCATATGGAAAGAGATGCATTTTCCTCATTTACTGGCTCATTAGAAGATAGAATACTTTCTGAGGTTTTTTGGAATGAAATTGTTAGGAGGTGTTTTACGGAATGGGTTAAATTTGTATAGTACATTAGAAGTTATTTTGGCACGCAGTACGAAGGGCTCACTCTACCTGCAAAAGCCTCTGAGGTCTTAAAGGTCTGCCATTAACTGAGCCACTGCTGGGTTTGTGGGGTGGCCAGGATGGAGAATTAAGTACCTTAATGCAGCTTTGTTTCCAATTTGGGAACCCAGAGAAGGGCAAGCTCAGGCTCCAGCTGCCTGAGCCCATCGGGGAGCGTGTCCAGCGGAGTCAGAGCACGAGCCACTGCTCCTCTTTGCGCTGACACCGATGCTAACAACAAAACTGTGCTTTTAAGAATTAATGTTGTTTATTTAATCCCCCATTTTCCAGCAGGAAGTGTGTAGAACCGTCAGATTGTCCTAAATCTCCAGTTACAGCCTATAATGGAGTAAGGATGGCATTTGATATGCAAGCCAAGTGTGAGCTTGACCACCCCTTAGCTCATTTTGGGATTCCTACCTGTGACAAGTAGTTTAGGGGCTGGCAATACTTATTTCAGATGCATGTACCACATTTAAAATTTTTAAAAAGGCAAAAAAAAGCAGCTTGCTGCGTAATGGCCTTGCTGTAGGGATGCTGGCAAGCAGCACACCATTGGCAAGCTGTTCCCTGGAGTTCAGGAGCGTATTCAGGGCCAGGAGATTCAGGGACTTATTAACGGCAGCTCCAGGCCCTGGCACCAAGAGACGGGTGGGAAAGAGCCGGCGGTGCCGCGTTTAAAGCCATGCGTGCCCCATGCAGATTCTCTTTCTTCTGGCTGCAATGATTTTGACCTCCCGAGCTACACTTGCTCTCTTAATGATGTTTTCCTATTCTTCGAATCCTCTTTTCTTTAGCTTATTTGCATGCGGTGCCTCGTGTTTCATTTAGGATTTGATACGGTCAGAAGCCCAAGATAAAAGGCAGTGTAATAAAAGGCTATTTTAATCGCGACGTTTTGTAGGATTGGAAGCTGCTGGGACCAGTTGGGACCAGTAATGGGCAAAAGAAGTGTGTTTTGTCCACTGCTGCAGTCTTCCTAGAGTGAAGTGGAGGTCTCTGTCTGCTTTAGGAGAGCCAACTAAACCAGATCGTTCCCCTCCATACACATGTTATCCCGTAATATGCTGACACAGCTCCTGCAGTGACTCTGCCCAGTGCGATGTCCCACCACGTGGGGACAGCCCTTGGGCAGGGTTTTGTCTGCAGCATCCAGAGATAAGTATAATTGCTGAGAGTTAATCCAGTTCGGTCATTTAAAGTAAGACTGTAATCACAGTTATTGGTTTTTGTGTCAGAATGCTGGTTTTAAGTCCTTATTATAGCAGGTTGGCTGTAGAGGCGATTAAATTCCAGTTGGAGAGATGTGCACCGGTGGAGCAGGGCTGCATGTCCTGAGGTTCCCCTTCCTTCTCAGTTCCTTTTGCTGCATCAAGAAACAGTCGTTTGCTCTAAGCCAGGTTTGCAGCTTTGATTGAAATTGACTATACAAAACCTCATCAAAGCAATGCGTGTCCCAGAGTCATTAAAAGAAAAATAAAATAAATCTAAAAGGCACCTTGAAGTGCGTAAGCTCCCTGGGATGCCAGGGGCAATCGCCTGTGGTCTGCTGGAGTCCCCAGGCAGGACCTCGTAAATCTTTGTCTGCCCAAAGAGCCCAGGAAAAAGGGGAGAAAGGCTGAAATAGCTCTCTGGGAGGTTTGGGGTGATTATGAAGTGCTGGCTCACTGCCTGATGCCTGTCACTGCTTTGCAGAAGTGAGGCAGATCTAGGAGAGGCAGCTGCAGCTGTATAGCTGGGAAGTTGTGCTTTTAATTGCTAATTAAAGCTACCATTTGCATTTGGGGTTTTCCTTTTTAAAGAATGACATCATACTACCCAAGAAACCGTTAGCACTGTTTATTTATAGTGTGACCAAACTGGCAACTTGCTCTTGCTGCTTTGTTGGTACGTCTGTATTTCACCTATTCCATACTTCTGCTTTCCCATCTGATTTTTTTTTATTACTTCTGTCCTGACAGCCCTTGTTCTTCTAGTCCTTGACTTCCATGCAGACATACCATCCCATAATGTTTTCCCTTTTGTCTCTATAAACAATAGGCAGGCAGTCTGATAGCACGAGTCCAAAGTCAAGGGAGCTTTGCCGCTTCAGGTTGACAGTTCTCCTCTCTGAATTATTTAAAGGCCACGAACAAACGAAAGCCTGCCTAGAGTTTCAGGTGACTTCTCATCTAGTATTGTAGAGAATGCCCGATAGGCGAGTCCCACTAATTTTGTCCATTTAAATCCAGGGGATTTAGTAGAATAGCAAATGCAATTAGAATTCAGGGGCTGCCTCCTTGTGTTCCTTAGGGGAGGTGAATAAGCCAGTCCAGGAGAGGGAAAGTGGAAGGTGAATGAAGGAATAGGGAATTTCTCTCTAGTTGTGAGAATTGTGCCAAGTTTGGTGGGTTTTTTTTCCTTCCTCGCACAATCAGTGAACTTGTCTAACGACATCCTACGTTTTTCTTCTTACTTTAATCCCAGTCCTTGGTGGGGTTGTTTGAGTTTGTTTGGGTTTTTTTTTGCATCCTTTGTTTTTAAATCTGAAATGCTTTTCAGCAGCTGAATGGCGCAGTGATTTCTGATTTCTCAGGTGTATTTTTCCTGCTGCTTTTGCTCGTCCTTCTGGATTTGGGAGTGTTTCAGATGGATGGGATTGGAGAAGCAGGCAGCAGAGCACAATTGAGTCCTTCACATGATGTGAAGTTCATTATTGTCCTTTGAATAGTTCATTCTGCAGAACAAAGTAGGGAAGATGTCATGCTTTGCATTTATTGCACTAGAGCTATAAAGCTGTACTCTCATCATTCTTAATACCTAAGGCATAGCTGTCTGCTCTTCCCACTCCCTTCTCCAAGATAAATACAGTGGAGAAAGCATCAGCAGTAGGATATTAGAGAAGCAACCTCATATGTATCATCTGTACTCTGTATGGCTTTTGTTTAATGAAGTTCTTCACCTTTTATGTACAGTCAGACCTTATTAAAATTGAATTTACTGTACTGTCTTTTTCATTACCAGCCGTACAATTTGGTAATCAAAGCTGATACTTTGCACCGTGGCCTTACTTTGAAAATTGACTTGCAAAAATGACATGGGGACTTCAGAGTATCTTCTTTCAGGTATTCCAGCATCTCTTTCAGTTTACAGTGCAGGATATCACCAGAACCTCTAGTCATTTTTTGTCGCCAACCTCAAGTTTATCAACATGTCTTCTCCTTCATGATTTTCCTGCATGCCCTGGCTAGTGAAAATATTTGCCCACTGCACTCAGAGCATTTTTGAAACAGTATTTCGGGGGGAGAAAGCTTCCTGTTTCTCAGGACTAGAGAAGGCCGTGTGGTTTGGTACGGCTTGCCTGGTCTCGTCCGCATTGCGGGAGGTTTCAGGTACGAAGTGCTGAGCGTGATCCTGTTATAACATTAGCTGAATTGGATGTCGAAGGCAGAGTTGTGAATTCTTTCAAGATTAATGGAAACTTTTGTTTTACCTTAATTAAACTTCCATTCCTTAAATCAAAGTCCTCTTTCCCAAATGGGTCTATGTTATAAATAGCATTAGTATCGGTATGAGTTCATGAAGCTTATACACATGTTAATGTTTGTGCCCTGATTTTTCACTGCAATAAACCATTTGTCCCCTTTTATTTTAATCTCACTGGGCCCTGGTGATTTTATTTCTGTGGCACATGTATGTGATGCATATAAAAATATAAGAAGTATATTTCCTATAGGTTTATGCAGCTACAACCTGGGCCACCTTGCAGGCGGTTACCCTTCCCTTTTCTTCTCTTACCTCCAAGCCGCTGAGGCCGTTTGGGTGTAAGCAGCCTCCGGGGATGAGATATTTTTGCTCTCCCATTGTGTCTTGCTTCCCCTCCCCGTGTTGTAACTGCCACGCAGATGTCTCATCCCCCCTCCCTACCTGCAGCCTCGGCTGGAGATGCAGCATCTTACGGATTCTGTCAGTTCCCCCCCACACACACACACAGCATCCTCAGTGCTGACACTTAGACCCATGACTTTGTTCCTCTTGCTATTAAATATACCGTTCCTGGCCTGAAGAGAAATGAAGGTTTTGATTTCTGTGGCTGCCAGACTTCTGGCCCATCCAGTAACACAGTCAGAAGGCTTGCAGGTGCAGTGAAACCATCACCCTTCTTTTCCAGCTGGCATGAGCATAACATTCAGAATAGTCAATGTGTTTCACAGATAATGAGTGCTTGAGCTCCCCTGTAATGTTATTCCAAAACGTGTTAATGAAACAGTCAGGATTTTAACATGTCCAGAACTTTGAAAGTGGATTGGTTTGGAATACTGTAGTGTCAGAGTTTGGGTGTGGTTTGGTGGTGGGATCCCACTTAAAAATGGGTGGGGGTGTTCAAGGGATGTTATTACAGGTAAGGCATACAAATTAAATGTCAGTTCAGATTGCTTTAACGTGACCCTTCTTTGCATTTCTGCATCAGACCAGTCTTAAGAGGTGGAAGTGATTTTCATTAGGATGGTGCAAAGAAGCTACAATCAGCAGGAGATCCAATTTGCCAGGTATTGTCAAGCAGACAGCGAGTGACAGCTCCCTGCCCCAAAGAGCTGACAGCCAAACCGTATAAAATGAACAGTAGCAGAGTATGAATCCATTATCAATTTTAAATAAATTGATTTCCTCAGTCCCTCACTCATTTTGTGAGTTCCTGCCAAAGTATTCCCCTCTTGCTGACCCAGCCAGCCCGACTCAGCTTGGCTCCTTTCATCATTCCTGACATCTCCTGTCATTAACCCATTCTCTGGTATTGATTGCTACCATCTGTGGTTGTAATGCATTCATTGTTCTTCCATTTTTGTTTTGAGGGGACAGTGTCATGTGAGGGGTTTCGTAAGGTTGTTCTTTCCAGCCTGTCCCAGTAGCGCTGGCCAGCATGTGTCCCCACCAGTTATACTCTTTCTATAGAGGTTAGTTCAAGGCTTTATCCACCCTGTCTTAAGCCTATGGTAGCATTAATACTTTAATATTAGTCAAGCCTTTCTCTCTCTTGCTTTAATTAGGTGAATTCTGTGGTGTTTGATCTTCTGCACACCCTGTCTCAGGCAGGGAGCAGTGCAGGAATTGATGACTTTGTGATTGCTCTCATGTGAGTTACACTTTGTACATCATTCCAGTTGGAGGAGAAAGGCTCTGTGTCCTGCCATCATGAGGCAGACTTACACCGATAACTTGGGTCCCTGAATCATAGAGATCCAGTGGCCAAAGCTGTTGAGGAGAGTTGCTCCTCTTGGTTTCAGTGAGAATTTCTGAAAATCCACCCAGCTTTGCTGGGAGATGCACAGGTGGATTAAAGAGACTGATGGTCAGCATCACCTGGGTCTGAAATGTTTCATTGCATAAAAAAGGGCTGTTGGGCGTTGGAACAGGCTGCCCAGGGAAGTGGTGGAGTCACCATCCCTGGAGGGGTTTAAAAGGCATTTAGATGAGGTTCTCAGGGGCATGGTTTAGTGCTGGAGTTAGGTTATGATTGGACTCAATGATCCTCAAGGTCTCTTCCAACCAAAACAGTTCTATGATTCTGTAACTGGGAAACCTAAAGCATTTCCACAGCTTGTAATTTGCATAAAAGCAGAATTCATGATCTCTGGAATACAACAAGGCTGGGCTTGCCCAGGGTGGACTACTGGACTGAATTCCAGATGGCTGCCAGGCACCGTCAACAAAATCATCCCTGATACTTCGGGCAAATCAATTTGGTCATCAGCTATTGCCTTAGTCCCAGGAACTGGTGGTTTTCTGTACCAAACAGGGGACACAAACATAACTGCTGGATCTAGGCACAGAAGAGCCTCAAACAGAGCTACCATGGTTGTGTGGGTACCAGCATTGTCTGGGACCACTGTGAGGGTCATCTCCTGGGTGTGGGAAGGGAGAAGGAGATGGTAGGACAGGATCCACCTGGCATGAAAGCCTGGTTAAACTATGGGTTTGGAGAAGAGTGAGGAAATTGGGACTCCTGACATCTTCCAATACTCATAACTGGTTAGCATGTCATGAAGAGAATTGTTGTCGTTCAGGGATTTTGTGCTCTTCTCCCATATTCTCTGGGGTGTGAGACTGGTGCGAAACTCCCCAAGGGTTGGATGAGTTGTTGGAGCACTTGGGACATACCAGATGCTTATGTAAGTGTAGGAGCTGGGTAAATGTCCTGCATCCCACAAGCTCAGATGTGTGCATAGGTGTGAACTGTGGGGTGGGAAGAGTCACTAATGTTCGTGTTGGATCCCGTGCCTTCAGCCTCACCTGGCAGGTGGTTTCAGCTTGGGGTTGATTTTTAGCATGCTTGATAGCAGTGCTTTGTGCCTCCAGTCTGTCTGGGAGAAGAACACAGCTGGAACACATTTCTCATCAGCAAATAAGTAAATACTGCAGTTTGGAATTGAATGCTTATTAGGAGAGTTATATCTTAGTGTTATTTCTCCCTACTTTTTCTCTTCAGTACCTCATTGTGAACATCTGGATTAACCTTGGGCAAATCTACTGTGTTGCCTTGGTTTCCCCACATGTCAAAGTAGGATAATACTTAGCTACCTCGTCAGGGCATTTGTTACACTTAATTAATGTTGTAATGTGTCTTTGGGTCCTCTGATAAAATGTGCTGTGCGAATGCTAAGTTGTTTTTACTGATTGGATTATTAATTAGGTGTGCACATATAAATGATTTATTGGCATTAGAGAACTAAGACTTGATAATTTAAAATATTAACGTCAAGGTGGTTGAGTCAATTTTAAGCCTGTATCACTCAGCTATTTAGAGGCTGAAACTAATGACACTGGGAGAGAAAAGAACATGGGAGCTTGACCAGCTAATGGCTTATTTTATGGTATTTCTACATGAGGACTGATGTAATACCAGGATCTGAACTCCAGCACCTGGCCCAGGGAAGCCACTGGCAGCATCAGCGATGCGCTGAGCTTCACGGAGAGCGCAGATGTCACCTTGCAGTGATCCCTCTTGGCCCAACTTACAGACTATTTGTCAGCCTTCGGAGGAGCGTGCGCTGCTTCAGCATGGCAACTGCTATGTGATATTAGCCGTTGTGTGTCAGGAGAAAGCATGAAAGAAAGGATTTCCGAGGTGTGCGTGTGTCTGCCAGGCTGTTGACATGGATCACCTTCTCCTGTTGAAAGCTCATGGCCAAACAGTGGTTGTTCCGCGTGAAGTAACACAGTGTTTCAGTCTCTAACAGCAAGGCTTCTGCCTCCATATATTCTTCTGTCTTCTGTTTTCTCTCCAGGTAGATGTTTCCAAGGTGGTGAGGGACTGAACTGTAGCTGACAGCCCAGGCAGGTACTGCAGGAGTGGATCTGTCATCCCAGTGCACTAATGAGTTCAGGGACCTTGAAGCACAGAGAGCCAAGAAGGCAGCCCGTGGGAGGAAATGCAGTAATTGGTTGATTGACTGGATACGGGGACCAGAGAGGAATGTTAACCACCATCCATTCCCGTTCTGAACCCAAGGAAGTTGTGCGTGTTGGTGCTAGGATGTTAGAGACAAAAGGGTTGGAAAGAAAGGGGAACTCTTCTATAAGCAGGATTTTCGAAGCTGGGTGTGCAAGGAGGGGGAGAATGGAGATGATATGATGTTCATGGTGCTGTAGAAGAGTTGAAACTCAAGAATGGAGTGCTGAAAGTAGGGTTTGATGAAAGATGCCATGCAAGGGACAATGATCTCACAAATACAAAAGCCCTGAAGGATGTGGGACAGATGGTCTGAGAAAGATGAAAGCATTCTTGCACAAACTAGGAAATTGCTGATTCAAGTGTGAAGAAGATCTGAAAGAGGGAGCTGAGCAACCAAGGACTGTTCAGCTCGAAGAGAAGGCACTGACTTGGCAAAAAGGAGGAGGAAGAAGAATAAAGAAGGTGAAAGGGATGGGAGAAACACGTTGTGAGTGTGAAAGAGAGGCATAAGAGAACCAACTAAACATGAAGTAGGGCTTAAACAAATTGGAGTTTGACCTTCACAGTAGGGCAAGAAGAGTGTTTAAATGAAGAGGATCTGGTAGGAGCAGGAAAGGATGTCTTGTAGCATCTCAGGAGCTTCCCACCAGCATCTGTTCCTTCCCAGTGCAGCAGCTGGGAATGGTGGTCCATGCAGTGCTTCAGGACTAGGCTGGGCAACACTCGTGGTAGGCTGAGCTTTTATAGGGTGGTCTGTCTGATTGGAGGTAGCATGATCTGAAAAGGCGTTTCACTGATTTCTGTTTACATCATCCAATCCCTGATGGTTTGCAATCGGTCCGCACAAAATCATAATCTGAAACTCCCAGATTTAGGTCACGTTTCTTGAATACTCTCAGGCAGATCAGTGGCCGTTTCTTCAGATGACTCATTTTGTTTCTGATGAGGGTTTGAAAGAGAGGCATACGCAACAGTGATAGTGATAATAATGATAGCACCCCGGGGCTTGGTTTTGCCACATAGCACTGATGAGCAGGGCAACATGACCTTGGCTGGGGAGAGATTAAATTCATCACCTCCAGCGTGATGTAATGACTGAGTGCAACAAACAGCAGAAAAGAAAGGAGGAAAATGTATCGGCAGTAGGTCTTGGACTGTGCAGTTGTCAAGCGATGTACAGCATCACATTACCTAGAATTACCAAATGAATATTTGGAGGCTTTAAGTATTAAGAGAATAGATGCTAAAAGCTGGTTTTACTAAACTAATGTCTACCCATTTCCCTTGGTTTTGCAATATTGATGCTAATGTGTTGCATGTTTATGTATACTTTCTTGTAGGCTTATTGCAAGCTATATTTATATACTGCTGCCACTTTGTTCAAGGCCTTGAGCATGTTGTTTATGGGGAGTGTCTGAAATCCCAGGATATACAACCATAGGAACAAGTAGCTTTAGAGACCTTGTCACAGATAGATGGGCAGTGGAGCTCAATATTCCCACAAATAGAGGAGGAGAAGACTTGCCCTTTGGGGATGGAGGGTTAATGCCGACATAATTTTGTTTTAACGTATGTCTCCTTACCTTGCCTGATAGGGAGTGTGCAACAGCTGTTGGAGCTGTGTACTCCACTTTGCAGTAGATACAGGATAATAAGGCTCTGACAAGTTATTCTCATCTTGAATTCTAAATAAACTAGGTGCTCATCAAAACCAGTCTTGTTCCAGAACAACTAAATTACAGAGGCGGTCGCTTATATCAGCATTCCTGGGATGGACTTTGTTGGCACTTCTGCCTTTGCAGATCTTGCTTTGCCCTCTTCCCATCAGTCTCATTGGTCTCCATTTCCATCTTGAATTCAGAAAACAGCTTAGAAATGAGCAAATTGGTGCCTGTGTGCAGCACCGTACACGTGCATATTTCTATTTTCTTCTAGCCTGGTTTTCAGTTGCCTTGTTGATCTTGTTTTCTTGAGAGCTACACCCTGAAAAGGAAGGTCATGCTAAGAAAAAGTGATTTCTCACTTGGCTGAGAGAGAGCTTACTACTTATTAGAGTGTGTCACTGGAGCAAGCCTTGGGCTGCTTGCTTCTGAACACTCATGTGCTGCAAATACAGAGACCTGGGTATATGTGAGAGCAAATAAGCTTCCAGTTATACAGCATCTTCTTGTGCTGATTTTGGTCTGAATAGCAGTAGAAAAATACATTAAGTGTAAAATCCAGAAAATGAGAAGATTGCTTCTTCAAGGAGCAGGAAAAAGGGATATATTTCTGTATTGAGAGTCACAGTTAGAAAATACCAGGTGTGGAAGTGTCAAAAAAAAAAAAGCCTCGATAAAAGTATCCGTGGCACAGAGGTTAAAGTCTGGAATTGCAGAAAAACAAGGGGTGGGATTCAAGGAGATGTTGAATTTCTACCTGTGCACGTTTCCCAGCGAGATGCGCTTCATCTTGTGCAGATGCTGCAAAGCTCTGCGTGATGTAGGATGATGAAAACACTCATTTGCTTGAAAGCTTTTTTTCCCTTTATAGCATGTCCGTGAATTCCTATGTGAGAAAAAACTGTATGCATGTGCATATGATTATAGGCAGGTCTTTCTATAGAAAAGTGAACCAAAGGAGTGCCATCATCTGTAAACCTGTTGGTTAATGCTTCAGAAAATATCTTTATTTTGCTGTGTGGATGTAATTGTGTAGCATTTATAAACTTAAAAACCCTAAAGATACTGTGTATTTGCAGCTGGAGCTAGAAAGAAGCACAGACGAGCCCTTTTTCAGATGTATTGAGTTATTGCTGCTTTGCTTTTTTTGGCCCAGATAAGCCTAAGGAGGCTTTATCTCTGTGTGTACAAAGGAATTACCTTCAGAATGAGATAAAAATACAGTTTCTAAGGATTAAAAGACACAGGTTAGACATGCGTGTTTTGTTCCAGGTTTAAAACCTAGAGACCTGGGTGTTGCTGCTCCTGCAATGTCTTGGTACGACATCTTTGGTGTGTAAGACCTTGTTCTTTAAAGAAGTGCTGGTTTTAAAGGAGTGATTAATTTCTGCTTGGGCCTGTATAGATAATATTCCCTTAAAATTGTTCAGAAGGGATTAATGTTAGGTGAGCATGACGGCATATAAAGGAAATTCTGGTACCCAGGGTTGTGCACCACTTGAACCATCCCACCGTGTCCCCTTCGTTGATAACGATTGTATCGCAACAACAGGGGAAAAACATAAAAAGGAAATAAAATTCCATGTGCAGCACATCATCCTGTTGGGAGGAGATCTAATGTAGCAGTTTAGCTTTTAAAAACCTCTTGATTTTTGTACGCTGGAGGTTTGCCTTGTTTCCTAGGTTAGAATTTGTAATTTCCTTTCGAAAACAAAAACTGACTTGAGTCATAAGAAAATAACTGGGCCTCAGGGGATTTAGAGTGAAAAGCCATTAGAATCTGCTAATTACAAGGCGAAGAGCAGTCAAGCAGTGGCGGTCTGTTGGGGAGCCGCTTTCACACATTCTGATGTATGAAAAGGCTTTGCGCGTGATGTCGATGGCAAAAGTTTCAGTGAAATATGTCTTGCAGATGCTCTGCGGCTCCGTCCTAAAAGCCAGCACCAGAGTAATAGTTGCCATCCTCAGTAAGGACCCCAGTAGCTTTACTTCAAGAAAGGGCTTTCTGCACGAACAGCACTAGATTTAGTTCAACTATATACTGTTATTCTGCCTATAAATAACATGAGACAATGACTATTTGAGTGCAGGCTTTCTCACCCGGTATATTTTCCCATTGTTTCAACAACTTTGCTTAATTAGGCGCCGGTTTCTTTGAGTAAGTGTTTGGTGTTTGCTGGCAGCAAGTCTGTCTGCTTGAAAGAGAATTGCTGACGAACCAGCCCTTCGTTAGCAAAAACGTCTGCTGGGGTGGGAAGGTGAGAAGTTGTTAATTTAAAATAAGGTCTTTAAGAATCCTAGCTGTGAATCCATAGAACAAGCCCAGCTGAAAAAATCCCCCCAAAAATTTCACACTTACTTCAATGACAACTGTGCTAGAAGTTTAAGGCAAATGTGCTTTATTTGTGCAGAAAAGGGGGGGTGACAGAGGCACAAACTTTATGGCCTGTAATTATTTATAATGCCATGAGAGTCCCAAATAGGATTTCCAGTCCATCGCATAAACGTGCACATACAATTTGAAGAGACATGTCTTGCATCTTAATAATCCTCCTAAGGAACAACTTTGTCAGCCTCTTGTGTTCGTACTGATACCTGTAGAAGGTAGGGTCTAAAAGAAAGAAATAAATCCACTTTGTACCATTTCCTCCTTCCTCAGCGTGGACCTTGAGGGAAACAAAGTCAGTGATGGTTTTTAAGGTTAGTTTTGTCGGGGGTAACAGCACGGAGGAGGCTGCTGCATCTTTTACATGTTGGCTTGTGTAGCCAAAGCTGTGGTGTTAACTCCCCACTGCAGTTCCCAGCCTCCAAATACTCAGACTCTGTTCCCTGTAAGACTAGCTTTTGCAAAACTAGCATGTTTACAAACTGTAGAAGTGTTCACACGTGAATGTTCCGATTCACAGTTTCACTCTCAGCGGGGGGACCGAGATGTTCCAAAGTCAGAGTCCAGGCTCCTCCTCTTGTATAGACCATCCTCCAGCTATTCCTTCAGTGTGAGCTTCTGAATTTCGCTTTAAGGGTTGATCTATGTGGGATAACAGAGGAGGAGGAATGGTCTCACAAGGGCTTATATTAAAGGAAAGAAGATGGAAGTGATTTGTGCTCATCTATTTTGAGCCCCTTTGGGACAGGCTCTCTATTTTGTGTCAGGAAAGGAAGACGATGAAATACTCGGCTGTGATTTTGCACAAGCCCGCTGGCGAGAGGGACGCTTAACTCCTGGAGTGCTGCGGTGTCCATGGTGCCTCTTTATTAGTGACGAGAGGTGACAGAGGAGCCTTTGCAGTTCCTGGAAGGATGGATTTACAGCTTGGCTAGAGGCTCTGTCTGGAGCTTCTCCTGGCTCTGTAGTCTGTTTGAATAGCAGCGAGTGTCTTTCCAAGGAGATGTGTGTGTGGTTTTAACAGCTGTCTGTCTGAGATGACATTCATTTAGTTCCCCACCACCACCGTTTTCTTGCAAAAAGATGTAAAGAAAGACTGGAAGAGCTACAACCTCAGCTATTTTTTACTCCCTGTTGTAGTGAAGCAGCTCCAACAATTTTCAGTTGTTCCGCTGAGTTTCCTCAGTCTCTGCAAAATGTCCAGAGCATTTCTGATTCTCTTAGTGCCGACTGTTCTTGCATGAATACCAGCAGTCAGCCAGACTTTCCTTCTCCTCCCTTCCTTCCCTGTACAAATTGCTTCCCCAGGGCCATCCAAATAGAGGGCTCATCTAGGCAGGAAGGAAATCAGTGTGCTTCAAAACCCAGCTGTCACCGGGTGAATAATTCCTTTGAATGATGAATGTAGCAGGTAGCTCATCTACTCAGGAAGGTCCTAAATTTGATTTTGTTTTTTCTTTGCCATCAAGAATGTGCTGCAGAAATTTCTTCTTTTGGTGCAATCAATGAAAGTCCTTTCAAATCCCAAGGGTGAATGCTCTTCCTGGGGGTGGAACAGTCACGTTCATCCAGTGCCACGTCCAGGAGATGGGGATGTGCGAGGTTCAGGACAGAGGTGCTTCTCTCTGGTCTGTCTTTGCTCTCAGGACTGATTTACAACTTCATTTTGCATAATACCTACTTCTGTGTGGATACGTGTCCAGTCTGTGGGCAATAACAAAGATTTGTGGTGGAGTCAAGTCCTTCCCAATGTCAAGGGACTGTCCTTCAGACTTCACGTAATACCAGTTGGCATGTGTGGAAGGCTGTTGGTAAGTCTTAGCAGAGGCCTGCAGCTCTGGAGTATCTTAGAGCTGTTCTGAACTTGCAGTCTTGACTGAGACCTGAGATGCACCTATATTTGTCAATGAATCTTTCTACATTCGTATGTAATGCCAAGAAATAAGAAGATGCATACTTTGACATCCCCAGAGCCTTGCTCTTTTCAGTTGACTTAACAGGACCAAAACTCTTGAGCTGTTTCCTGTCAATTTAAGCTGTCTCTGGCTTGTTGAGGTGCCACGTTATCTCGTCGTAGGGGACACCACATCTCCACTGATGGCTCCTTATCTGCTGTGATGTGCAGAGGAGAAGTTGCCTCATTTCATCTGGTTACACAGTCGGTAACTTTCCACCGAGGTGCAGTAATACTTGAGATTAGCAGCCGTGTGGAACAAAATGCTGTTGCTTGCCAGACAGTAAACCCGTATCTCTTGATTTTTGTTGTGTTTGTTCATTTTTTTTCTTCAGTCTTGTTTTATCAAAGGCAGCAGACCCTCATGTCAAGAAGGGCTATAGATGCTGACCACCTGTAGGAGGAGATGCTTGCATAGAGTAATTTCAAGAACTAATTTGTTCATAGCAGAACTGTTCAATTGGGCTGGATCTCCAATATCTCCTTTGCCTCTGCTGTGGGAGTTTCTGGCTCCTGCAGACAGTGAATTGATGGGAGGGGATGAGGAAAAAGTCAGCCTTTCAACCTTCTTCACCTGCATAGAAACATCAAGTGATGATGTTAAAGTAGAACACGCGACCACAATGGATAGTGATACCTTGATTTTCATGCCTGAGATATATAGATGCTTGTGGTGGTGCTGTAGGGGAAAACAGGGATTGTGCCAGTTCGGTGGCCATGGTGGTGCCCTTTTGAGGCCGTGGTGACTCCCTCCACACATGTCCTGGCAAAAGGACTGGCTCAACATGCACACGACTGTGACCAGTTACAAACCTACAGATCGAAGCAACTTCACGACTTGCTTGGCTGTTTAACATGTTGAATATGTTGGCTGTTTTATAGGCAACACGAAAGGAATAGAATTGTTTCTTTAGAGGATTAAAAACAAGTTACTTAGCTGTGTTCCCGGGGAAGCAGTGCCAGAGAGCCTTAACAAGCAAGTCACTGTTTGTTCGATGACAGATTTGGTGCTAATTTTGCTGCTGTCTGCTCCTGTTTGCATCTCATGGTTGTGGATGAAAGCAGTGGAGCGGTGATTAGCTCAGACCCTGCTGAAGAAAAAAATAAATTAAAATAAAGCAACAGTGACTTCTGATGAACAAGAGAGTGAAAGTATATTACCCTCTGGCGTTTTTATTTTATTTAGCAGGTAAAACTGTTCATCGAAGCCGAGTTCATTTACAGTGGTACCCCAGTAGACTGAGGCAGCAGGATGAATTACCAGTCGCTCACAGTACAAACAGGAATCGTTCAAACCCTGGATGATCTGTACTCAGGGGTTCAAGCCTCTGGCATTGCACACCAGATAGCTGCTGCTGTCTTTCCCTCACCTCCAAAATCCTATTGGGCATCCCAGCCTCTGTTTTAGTCCCCAGATCACATTTATATCTGCATTCCTCCCACCATGGGTTTTGATGCTAATGCTGTTAAGCAGAAGCTGGGCAGTTCACAGGATTAGACTCTTTTAGCCACCAAATTAATGGAAATTGGACTATATGCCTCCTTTGAGGATATACTTTCTTTTCAGGAGCTTTGACTTTGGAGGATCATTGGTGAGATAATATCAGGAGTCTTAACTAATCCCCTAATGGATGTACCAGGGTGAACAAATCTATCTATAACAATTAGCCCAGTGGTCCACCACAAGGCTACTCTTACCTGATAAAAGTGGGGTTTTGCATTGAAAAGGATTTTTTTTTTTCTCCCTTTGCACAATCATCAGCTTCAAAGCAAAGTCCCAAAGCTCATGGCAAGGTGACTTGCGGCCCTGTCAGGGCTGGGTCGGGCTGGCTCTCTGCTCCCTTTGGAGCAGGGTGTATGCTAGTCACTGAGTTTATTAAAAATGCATGTGCTAAGCAGTGGGATAATTACGACAAGTTTGTCTGGGGATGGATGGCAGCAGCAAGAGGAATTGAAGGATGTGTCTGGGAGAAGATATCAGCTGTCTTTAGAGAAAACAGTTTGCGACAGCGGTTTGGCTACAATTACTGGGATGCGGGTCTGGGAGCAATGGTTCAACTTCGGCATCTCCAGGGCTGTTGCCAGCGCCCTAGCACTTTGGTGCTTTAGTTTTATTGGCATCATAATGTTCCTTTGGATCTTTCTCTGAATGATCTCGGTTTGGGGAGGTGCCTCTGCACTCCCTGCTCACAGTTGGAAGGGCAGAGCCTGTCTCCTGTCTGCGGCTGGCACCCAGTTCTTGCCCGAGGGTTGCCCGACTGACGCAGCAGACCGTTAATTTGCAGACAAGCAGGATGTCTCCAAAGGCAACTCTATCAATTGGCAGGAGGTAAATAGATGCCGCCTTTCTGAATAAAGCGGAGCTGGAGCCCTCCCTGTTTATCTTCTCTTCCACACTGGGTGTATCTGCTATTGCTATCTCATCTTTTCTCTTTGTTTTACTTGTCTGAAACCTCTTGGCTGTGGGAGAGGTTGTGCGGCCTCGGAACTGGAGAGGTTTTGTCATGGTGATTAGTTGGTTTAGTTAGGGCGCTGGAGACCTTTGTCCGGATGCTGCCAAAAGATGAAAATGATTATTATTATTTGCCCACTTCACAGGGAGGCTGTGAGGACTAATTCATGTTTGTAAATTGCTTTGGAGATTTAAAGCTCTGTACAAGCACTAAGGATTATTGCTTTCTAATTCTTCAAGGTAATATAACTTTATAAAAAGACTTTTAGCCTTGAAAGCATCTTGAAAATGGGAAGTTAAGTTTCTTTGAAATAAGATATACTTTTCATGTTTAAGATAAAAACAACTTCTGTTGTTCTTTACTGCTTCTTCCATAAAAATTTTTTTAAAAGTAATGGCAGATTGTAATACTACCTCTTCCTTTTTTTCCAGGAGTCCAATGTGCTGATTGCTGCTAACAGTCAGGGTACAATTAAGGTAAGTTATTTCATGCATCTCCTGTTTAAACACTTGAATCTGTTGTTAGTAAAGAGCAAGGTCAGAGAAACTGTACAGCCAGGAGAAACCATTAGAGGAGGTCATCTCAACTGTAGAAGTTTGTAATTTAAATGATGTATTTGCCTCTGGCACATGGCAGAGCAAGCAGACAACGCGCCGGCAATGAAACAAGTTAAAGCAAGGTGTGGAAAAGCTGCTGGTGACCATCCAGCTCCTGCTTGTCCCTTGTCACTCCCCGGGGTCCCAGTGGCACGGAGAGACTTGCACAAGTGTCATGGTGATTTTTGTGGCAGCGGTGGCTGTGTGTTATCTCACCAGCGTTAACCAGAGCCTGTCTTCCACCTGCTGCTGCCCAGGTGGGTGCAGCAGAGCCCAGAGCTGAGCTCCTGGTGTGCAGCTGGCTGGAGCAGCATTTGAAAGGAGCAGGGATGCTCCCTTGCTTTGCCTGGCTGTAGCAGACAACAGCTGCCAGCGCAGGGGGTTGTGAAAGCAGCAGCAGTCTCCTTGCACTGAGAAGCCAACATTTTGCTGGGGATTCAGCACCTGAATTAAAAGTCTTCCAGGGTATCTGCTCAATACACAAAATGTCAAGTAATACAGCATCACAGAATCATTTTGGTTGGAAGAAACCCTCAAGATCATAGAGTCCAACTGTTAACCCAAACCTGGCACTGCCCCATGTCCCTGAGAACCTCATCTCCACATCTGTTCAACTCTCCAGGGATGGTGACTCCACCACTGCCCTGGGCAGCCTGTTCCAATGCCTGACAACCTTTTGTGGCAAGGAGTGTTTCCTGATATCCAATCTAAACCTCCCCTGGCACAATTTGAGGCCATTTCCTCTCATCCTATTGCTTATTACTTCAGAGAAGATACCAACACCCTCCCTGCTACAACCTCCTTTCAGATAGTTGTAGAGGGCGAGGATGTAACCCCTCAGCCTTCCAGAGTGTCTCTTCAATCCATGAGATGTCAAGTAATCTGGAGAAGACTCCTCTTCTTTACATGTCTATTAGACAGCCAAGCAAAACCAGTACCCAAACTGGTACAAAGCTGATGCTGATCCTCTAGAGAAGCCCAGGTCTGATGTCGTCCCAAACTATACACAGCAGTGTTGACCTCCACCGTGCTTTTGAGGCTTGGTGGTTAATGCTGCAGGCTTGTAGCCCGGAGCCCTGGCAGCTTTCTGCAGCTGCTGATAAAGGGTTTTACTTGCTGTTTGCAAAGTTACACGCTGGATTGTCACTCTCATGATGCTGAGATCCTCATCTGGGTTTTCCTTCATATCCCTGTTACAATAGCAGCTCTGTGGAGCCAGACCAGAGTTGCTGGTCTGAACAGTCCTAGAAAAATCACAAAGCAGGAATGGGGGGAGACCCAAATGGTTTGTGTTAGACTGTGTGTCCCGATTTATTCTTTTTCTCCTTTTTAGGCCACTGGCAGCCTGGTTACTCTGGCTCTTGCAATGTGTGATGCTGCAGCCTCTCATTCATAGGCGATTTATTTAGCAGTCTTTGTAATTGGTTGCTCATTCCTTTGGTCACTTCCTTTTTAGTAAAATAGGCAAAATGCACAGATGCTTTTGGTATTTTGAAGTGAATCCAGCAGCAAGAGGAGAGTGATTAGAGAGGAGAGGTTTTGCTCATACACTTTACTTGTTAATGAGAGAAGATAGACGGAGAAACGTGCAGCCAGCCAGGGCTGTCAGAACTCCAGTATTTCCGTGTGCCTTTGGCAGGGGAAGGTGGGACGGTCTGGGATAGGACTGGGTTTGCACAAACTCACTCCAGTCTAGGGGTAAATGCCGTGCCAGACCGTATCTATGGGTTAAATCTCTAGAGCTTTGCCCAGTAAAACCCAACCAGGTTAATACAGGCTGTGACAGCCCTCACAGTCACTTTTCTGCTGTTTCAAGACCTTGACTTCAGAGGCTGCTGTGCCATCTTAGCATCAACAAGGGAAATAAATGTCAGCACAGAGGGTTGAGAGGACAGAATCTCTGATTTCCAAGAGCTAGTTGATTGGGATGGGTGGAAATGGGGCAACTGTGGATATTTTTGCTTCACGCTGTAATTTATCTTAGCACAAGCAGGCATCAGAATCAGGATCCTTGCCAAGGGCTTATCCCATTTGCGTGATATTATTGTGTGCTGATGAATAAAGGGTAAGGGACGGAGATGGCACGGTTGGTCCTGTCCTAGTGATCTATTTCCTGATGTAGGAGATAATGAATGTAATAAATTCCTATTCTAAATATCTCGTCTTCCCTACTAATCAGGTACTGGAGCTGGTATGAAGGGTTTTCGTTCAAGGCATGAGGTACTTGGTCCTGCTGATATGCTACAGTATTCATCTGGGATCCTCAGTGGGACAAGAAACCGAAACCACCTTGATGTTCCTCCCCAAAACCATCATGTTTGGGTTTTTTTCCATTTATGAACTTTGTAGGACATTTTGAGACACTGGAAACACCAGTGAAATGTCTACCATCAACATTAACTCCACAGACTTTGCTGCTGCTGGTGGTGGTATGGTTGTCTAATTTTTATGATAGGAAAACAAATTCTTTTAAATAAAAACAGAAAGGAATAATAAAATTTATTGAGCCACAAGCTGAAGCTGGAAGATTCTCTCTTGTTGCATATGGGAACAGATTTACTTGGGAAGGGAGCTTACAGCAAAACACGGGGCTGTCCTCAGTTGCACGCCTCGAGTTACTTTCATCTGGACTGTTCTTCATCCCTGTCAGAAAAAGAAAGTCTCTAAGCCTTACCTGGACATGCAAGCAATTCGCTTTGAGAACCCATAGTGATATGGTTCTGTTGTTCCTTTGATTTATTAATTATTATTTTTTTAGATGTGTTAAATATTGAGAAATGTCACCCAGGTTGACACCTCTGGAGACTGAAGTCCTGTGGTCATCAAGAAGAGAAAGGCAGCTTCACCTTCCTCCTCTCACTACTCCTGATGGGGAGGGTGAAGTTGTCCTCCTGTCTGTGTCACCCTGTCCCTCTGCTGCCACCAGCAACGTCCTGAGATGCGCTGTGCTGAGATGAGGTGACCTGCGGTTGCCTGGGACCTGGACTTGACCTCACCAAGACGCTGTGGGATAACTGTCTCCCTCCCAATGACCTGGCTGTGTTTGACTATCTCAGCTTAGAGGAGGAAGCTTCTAGATCCAGTTACCAAAGCCCTGCGCCACTTCATTGCCCATGTGATCTGGTTGCATTTGCCCCTCTCTGCATGCCGTGGAAGCCAAGTGGTTGGAATCTTGTCATAAGAGAGGGGATGGAGTTGGTTTGTAACTTGTTTCAGAGCCATGATATAAGTAGCCTTATTTTTAATGGTCATGCATACACTTAATTGTATATACGGAGGGGGAATAAACCATGATGCGAAGAGTCGTCGTTGCTTTGTTGGCAGGGAGGGGGAAGAAGGTGCAGACAGGTGCCATGAGTAGCAGTTGTGCTGAGCTGTTGGCATTGCTGCCAGAACCTGTTCGGCTTGGAAATGGAATCGGTGGGTGTAGCATCTCATCCAGGCTGCGGCTGGCAAAGGTGCAATGTCTGTGGTGATACCTGTGGGAGGTGTTTTTGGTTTGCAGACAGAATCTTTCCACGTTCATTCATTGCAGTACACATCTCCCTTGCGTCTCTGAGGCTGCAGGGACTTAACTCTCTGTGTTGGCAAAGCAAAGCCCTGCTGCACTTTTGGGCTATTCACCAAGGAGTGGTGTGCAAAAGGTGTCTCATCTCTTCCAGGTGTTAAAAGCCTGATTCTGATCTTCCTGGAAGGGTTGCGAGGTCTTTTAACATTCCTTAGTCACAGGACAGAAAAGAAAACAAAACCAAGGATGCTCCTGGGGGTACAAAGGAGTGGGGATGGAGCTTCACAGCAGTGTTGAGGCAGTGAAACAGGTGCCTGTTTCCAGTGAGAACACAGGGGATTTAGATGTTCTTTCAACCACCAGCTGTGACTCTCACCTTGAAGGGTGTGGGACACACTGGAATTGCTGTTGGCTTCTAAAGAGACTTGTCCAGTGGGGAGAAAACATGATGCTCAGCTCTGAGAGGTGTGGATGCTGGGTTCTGGGTTTTTTTTCCGTGGTTCCTGGCCTGCTGGCGGGGAGGAGAGAAAGAGAGAGAAAAGAGTGCGCTGGCCTGTGTCCTGCTCTAAGGTACAATCTGCAGGTCTCCATTGTATGAGCCACTGTGGTGGAAGAAAACATCCCTCTAAGCACTCATTTTTTTGCTGTATTTTAAGAGAATTTGCTGCTGGCTGACTGTGTTGGGCTGTGCGGAGCATCCTTCCCAGCCAGCCACCTTCAAAGGTGTCGTCTTTTGGTTCCAGGCATGGCTTTCCCCTCAGCCTCTGGCTTGTTTATCAACACTTACTGATCTGTTTTGCAAACTGCTGTCATTGTACCCCATCTCCATGCCACACAGCCCCTGCTTGGCAGGTAACTTCATTCCTTCTCTCCCTCCACTTGAAGGACCTCTGTGTTTTAAATTGAAATCACTCTGACGAAGCTGAGATCTTAGAAGAAAAAAAAACAGCTATTTTGAATGCTGTAAGGTTACTCCTTAAATTAAACAGGGAAAACAGTTTAACATTGGCCACCTTTATTTTTTCATTTTTCATTCTGTTTCAATCAAGATAAAATGCAAATTTGCTGTCTGGCCCTAATTAGAAACACAGCGGCTCATAAACACGAGTTGATGGCATTTTTTGTCTTTGTCTCTTTGTCACAAATGATACGCTCCTTATTTTAATCCCCTTAATTTTCTTTCCTTCAGGTAACTCTTTGCAGTTGACATATTAAGTCTCATATAATTATTTGCTGTCATCTTTTTGTTTGGTTGGTTTTTGGCTTTTTTTTTTTCCAAAGCATTTGGTCAATTTTTTATTTTATTTTAATTAGTCACCTCCTCAGTGAAGGTTTTCAGTGAGTCAGGGAGTGATTGAGTTTTGGGAGAGACCTCTGGACGTCTCCGCTCCAACCCAGCCCAGAGCAGGGCTTGACTTGAAGTGGGATGAGGTTGCTCCAGGGCTTGGAGATGTTCACAACTCAACCAAGCAAGGATTCGAGATCCATAAGTCCCTCTGGGAAACTTGTTCCAGCGCTTAACCGCTCTCCTTGCAAAAATTAATTGCAGGTGGTGGGCACTTGGATTCTTTAATCTCATTTTCTTCTTTTGAAAGAACAGGGTTACCAAGCCTTTGGCTGGAAGCTGCCCCGGAACAGTTTTGCCTCCAGTGCTCGTGTCCCTGTGAGAATGTTGGGTGAGTCAGATTTTTCTTCGAGAAAGGGAATTTAAAACCCTCCCTGGCCAGCCAGCCTCTTTAATTAATTTTAAAGCATTTAATAGAAGAGTAGGAGGAACATGCCTCAGTGCTAAAAAGAAATTCAGTGCTGGAGGGAATCGAAAATTATGGTCAAGGGGAAATTTAAATTAATATCAATATGTCAGGGCTCTTCAGCAGCAAGTGCAGACGGCTGCTGATGCCGGTGTTCGACCCGAGCGCTGGAGCCTTGTTTGTTTAGGGTAATTTTGTTTAACTAGGGAAGGTCATAATGACAGCAGTGGATAATTGGAAAGGCAAATCTAACTGCTTTCTTGCTCAGAAGCCCTCTTTCCTTTCTCACTGCTTTTGGGAGGTCAAAAATACCCAGCAAGGACCTGCAGCGGTCCAGGGGTTAAGCGGAGCCCTGGAAAAATGATCTTGTGTGTCGGCAGCATCCACGTGCGCAGGCAGCGGTGTTAACCCCAGTGTCCGACAGACGTAATAGGGGAAATTACAGCCACTGCCCGCAAACGCTCTCTTTCTTGAGGCCAACCTCACAAGATGCTCCTCACTTGCTCTCCAGGAGGGGTTTGCCTTCCTCTCAGCAGTGCTTGGTCATAGAATCACAGAATAGTTTGGGTTGAAGGGACCTTCAAAGCTCCCCCAGTGCCACCCCTGCCATGAGCAGGGACATCTTCACCAGCTCAGCTTGCTCAGAGCCCTGTCCAACCTGGCCTGGGATGTCTCCAGGGATGGGGCATCCACTACCTCTCTGGGCAACCTGGGACAGTATTTCTCCACCCTCATTGTAAAAAAAGAATCTTCCTTATAGTCTAAATCTCCTGTCTTTTAGTTTAAAACCATCACCCCTTGTTCTATCGCAACAGACCCCACTAAAAAGTCTGTTCCATCTTTCTTACAGATGGTCACAGGTGTAGGGTTGTTACAAAGCATCTGTAGGATCTTGAGGACTCTCACCTGCTTTAAATGTTGTGGAGCGGAGGGGTCTGGCTAGCGGGAAGCTGTGCTTGAGACCATGTAAAACTGTGAATTGTAGCCATATCTGTGGTTAAAGGACCAGAGTCCGTGTCTTCCATCTTATAGAGAGGCACCTGTAGCCCAAAGCCTCCTGGTCCTCATCACTCCAGGGCTTGCTTTAGTTTTGCTCTCAAAGTGAGCTGCAAATGGGTTCTGGAAGTGAGGGTCTTCTCATCCTTATCTCTGTTCAGCTACAAGCCAGTATTTAGGTATTTTAAGTCTTTATCGTCTTTGTAAATTAGTTAAAACGGTGGTTGGGGTTAAAGCTGGACTTCTTCCTCTGCTCCACATGCTAACCAGCCATTGGAGCTGAGTAGGTCTTACCAAAAAAAGGTTTTAAGTCTTTCCAGCTTAACTTTCACACCTTAAATCTTAAAGACATCGCTGCTTCCCCTGTCTGTTGGGGGAGATTAACCTTGATGCTCTTGTTTACCTCCCAAAATGTGGGGTGAGCAACGGGACTGGCTTTCACCTGGAGACTTGTGTGAGTAGCAGAGAGGTGTGAGCCCCACGAGCATCTCTAACCCTGAAGTCTCTCCGCTGCCTCCGGCACTCTGAGGACTGGGGAGCAGACTGTCACTTGGTCTCTTAAAATCCTTCCAGGGAACTAAGGAAAATAATTTGGAGACTTTCAGAGAAAAAAAGAAAGTAAAAGCCATCGTTAGGAGGTGTGAGTAATAGCCTGTGACAGCTGAAACCCAGCCAGCAGTGCCAGCTCACCACAATCCCAAACCAGTGAGTGCCGACGTGCCTTTCCAGCCCACCCTCCTGTCATCCCCCTCCCCATCAGAAGCCTTTCTGGCAAGGAGAGCAGCACCCGGGGCTTTTAATTCAGAAATTAAACATGTTCATTTAAAAGTCACCTTGTTTTAACCCCCTCAGCATTGTGATCCCCCTGGAGTGGGTTGACTGACCTGGGGGGGCTTCAGAGAACCACAAGTGGGGTGCTGGGCTCTGATGGACCAAGGTGTGAAGGTGCTGGACTATCTCACAGCCATGGGGAAAATAGGCACCTGGGGGACATCACTCCAAGGTCCACTCAAACAAAAGGATTTTAAACTCTAATTGTTATTGCAAACAAGCATAACGTGCTCTCGGCATGATGGCTGGTGTGGTGTAGCCAGGCGGGGAATGTCTCCTACCCACCATGCAGAAGATGCCAAAAACCCCCCAAAATTGTTAACTTACTCTCACAGGAGGCTGATGACTCAGGGATGCTCTGTGTCTGGGATACACAGTGCTGGGGATGTCCCCTGGTGTTGGGGATGTCCCCTCGCTGGCTGCTCCATGCTGGGCTCCCTCTTCTTCCTCCTCCTGCTCCTCCTGGCCCCATGGGGCAGCTGCATGGCTCTGGTGGGAATTGCAGCGACATCAGGGCATTACAGGTTCCTAGAGTTTTTTTAAATGCGAAATGCCCTTTAGAGCCACTATTGCCAAACATCAGGCTTTTAGGTGTCACGAGAGTGTATTAAAGTAATTAAAACCCACGTTCAGACTTAAAATTTGGTATTAAAATGAAACTGGGAGCTCTGCTGCTGCCCCACAGACAAGACAAAGGATCCTGCTCATGGCAGGGGTTGGACTAGATGACCTTTGAAGGTCCTTTCCAACCCAAACTATTTTCTGATTCAATGATCTTTAACCCTGCATCTCTGCCTTGGGATAAAGCCAGGTCATCCCGCCCCTGCCAGCAGGTTGGGCACATCCCGGGTGCTTCCCGTGTTCCCCCCAGAGCCACCTTTCTGCAGGAACCGCCACGTACCTGGGGTTTGCATGGGGGCAAACTTGTGCCCGTTTTACAAATGGATAAAAATGAGCCCATAAGTAGAAAGGACAAGGCAGGGATTAGGATGGCTCAATCCTTTGATCACCCCAAACATCACCTGCCAACTGGTGATGCCGAGCTGGGGGTGCTGGGGGAGGCACTTGTTTTGCCAGGAGCCAACACATGGGTACCAGCATCTCCACCACTTGGCTGCACACAGGTTGTTAGGAAAAAAAAAAAAAAAAGAAGATGATAAATAAAGATAAATGGAGGAGAGCAGAGCATGCCGGCAACCCTTCTCCATCATTCCTTTTCTTCCCTAAGCAGATCAAATTATGACCTGAAATCACTGAATACATATTTTATTATGTGGATAATTTAAAGGATGAGGGTGAGACAGAGAATTCATAAGGTACAGTCATGTTGGAAGACAAAGAGTTCCCATTAATCTCCTACGTGTAAAAAACTGAACAGGAGAAAAGTGGGGGGGAACATAGGTTGTAATTGATGCTGCCCTCTCCTCCTCTTGTTTTGGGCGAGCTGGGACACACGGGGATGTCTTCTCCACTAACACTCAGACCTAAGCTGCTCCTTAACATCGCACAAAACAGATGCAGCCCTCCCAGCTCTTCCCCAGCAACACGAACTCATTATTTCTTATTTAATTTAAAGGGCTTAGAAATAAGCTCAGAGCTGGGGAGCAGGGTGGAGAGTTTGGATGCAGCGATACCTTCCCCCCAGCCCTGGGCAAGGCTGCCCCCTGTGCCCCCCCCCCGCCAGGATTCACAGCCCATCGCGGTCTGCTGGGCTTTGGCCCATTTCACCGTGACTCGGGCACCCGTCTGGCACCAGCTCAAGCGTGATGCTCTCGTGACTTTGAGGGGTTGGCCCCGCTTTGCTCCCCCTTCACACCCCCCGTCCCGCTAAGTCACGCTCCGTAGATCAATGCCCGCTTCAGGATGTTTTTCGGTCACCATGGGACTGAGGAAGAGCCTCTGGCTCTTAATAATTGTCTTAATAACAATTAAATGAAAACCAAACAACCTTCGATATAAATTAACTCGATGTAAATTAACTAACTCTTTGTAAAATAACTCTGTATGAAATAGCTCTCTATAAATACGTATTTTATGGGTAGATGAGCCCTGGCACTGGGCTGAAGGGGTGAGGGCTCATCCCCGGAGCCAGCACCCCCAGCACGTGCCTCTGACCTGGGACACAGGTGATGTGACAAGAGCAGCCGGGCTGGGACTTCAGATCAGCTCCTGCTCCAGTCCAGGAGCATGAGAGGAACGTGTTTTCCCTCTTAAACACCTAAATGGTTTTATGGGGATTTTGACAAGTCAGATTAAGCACCATAATCAAGATAAACTTCTTGTTTAAATAAGGCCCCCTGAGGACAAATCAGAGCTGCTGAGTGTTTTCCCTCCCCAGCCCCACACATGTCACAGGGGGAGGGACAGGATGGGGTCACACCTGCAGCACAAGTTGCTCATCCTCTGATGGTCACCATCCTCACCATAGGGTCTTTCTGTGAGCCTGCAGAGCCTCTCCTTGGGGTCACGCAAAGCTATTGGCTTCAGCAGGGCTGGCTGGTTTTGAGGGAAGGGCTCTGGAAAGGAGGTTTCAGGGGGCTTCTCCAATGCTCTGAGCCCCAAGAGGCTCTTTGCCTCTTGCCCTCCGCTTTTAAGAGCTATTTATTCCGGCGATGGAGATGTTTGCTACATGGCTGGTACTGCTGATGGATGAGAAAACAAGGGATCGTCACGGTGATGATGCTTTAATGGTGATGAAGTGTTAGCATCAGCATCACTTATGCCAGGCAGGTGGAGAGAAGGAGAAAAATCAAATTGGTGCCACCTTCCCCAGGGCATTTCTGAGTAGCTAAGGGTGGCCTGGCCGCTGAACTTTCTGCTGTGAACAGGGGCATGGAAGGGGAGAAAAAAGGGAAGACAAAGCCCTGGTGTGACTTGTGATGCTGGGGACGAGCAGGGAAACTGCAACGTAATGATGGGTCTCGGCTTTACAGCCGCTTTCCCCCAGCAGTGACAAAAAGCTTTGGTGCTGCCCTGTGGGTGACTGTAGTCTCCTGGGACTCTCCCAAGAGTGCTCGAGGAAGGGCTGGGGCTGGAGAGGGTTGGACATGACCAACACTTAGAGCCAGGAGGTGCCCCATCCTTAGTGCCTCTCACAAGTGACACACCTCCATGCTCTTGGCAGCAAAGCGCTGTCCTTCCTTAGAATGTGAAGTTTAAAAATCATTTGATTTCTTGTGTGATCCCTAAGGACTGTTTTATTGGATATTTTCTGAAAGGTCTCTTAATGAGCATTGTATATACAGCTATGTTGGCTCAACCCACCTCCTGCAGTAGTTGGACTTCACAGCAATACCATTCTATAATCTTAGTGTTTGTTATTTGCATATGAAACGTTAGACAAACTGTTTTGTCATTAAAAAGACAAACTTCCCCCAGTGTCACAGCAGGGCCATTTGCTTCTCACCAGCAAGGTTGAAGATGGAGACACTCTTCTGGGCAACACAGGTTGTAGCTGCCAGTGCGTCTCCCACCCCACCTTACCTGCATTTCCCACCACTGGAGCATCTCAGGGCATTCTTCCTCTCCCTCGGAAACACAAGGGGGCTCTTTGCAGTGAGCTGTGGACAGGATTTTCCTACCCATCACCCGGAGGACTAGAGTCTTGGTGTTACAGCCATCTGGGCTGCCTTGCTGTAAAGCTCCCATCTTTTGCAGGGCTGTTTACTGGCTCCACCACTGTTCTCCGTGCCTCTGCCAGCACTTGCCTTCATTTAGCTGTTGCATGATAGCAGCTAATTTTGGGGGCTTTGATGGTAGGGTATTAGATGGATTTAAAGATTTGCGTTTATTGCTTTCACAATTACAATCAAACCTTTTTTTAATATCGCTCCTGGTTTACGGTACGCTGCCTCTTATTATTCATGGACCGACAGCCCTGTGTGTGCTGCAAGTTCTTGGGGCAGCGGCTTGGAGTGCTGTCAGCTCCTCAGGGCCCTGAGCATTCCCTGGGGTCCTGAGCATCCTCCAGGAGCCCCAAGCATCAGCCCAGGACCCTGAGCATCCCCCCAGGACACTGAGCATCCCCCCAGCATTCCAGGAATCCCCCCATGGCACTGAGCATCCCCCTCATGAGGGTTCCCGGGGCTGCAGTGCCCAGGGTTCTGCCCTGCCCAGGAAAAGCCCCACTGGCTGGAGACATTTCCAGGTCTCTTCATCCTTCCTGGGGTCTCTGCGTGGGGAAGGCAATGCCTGCCCTGGGCTGTAATTGAAATAGATGGAATCAGGGCGGATCAACGTCTGATTCCTCGCCTGGGTGAACGGAGACATATGTTTAATTTTCTGGTAATTCAGGCTGGGAGCCCCGGCTCGTTCCTCTGTGCGCACGTGGAAGGATCACCGCTGCCGAGGCAGCTCTGCCTAAGAGCGTCTCCCCGGGGCTGCCATCCCCAGCATCAGCGATGGGAGAAGAAATAAAAGGTATTTCCCAAACTCTTTCTGCAAAGGTAGAATTCCCGTCACTCTGCGCATCCAGGGGAAACAGCGGGGATGCTCAAAGCCCAGGGATGCTCAAAGCCTAGGGATGCAAGTGATTTGAGGGCTCTGCTGGGAGAGGACTGGCAGGAGGGGGGGATGGAAGCATCCGTGTGGGATGTCTGTGTGCGTAGGTGCAGGTATATGATTCCTTGTACATCTAAGTGAGCACTTATCCCCAGAGCCAGAGCATCTCATCGTTACTAATGGGCTTTACATCTCTCCATACACTTCCATTTTACGGAGGTAGGAGGTAGATTAGGCAATTTACCCAAAGCGACGTGGGGGAAATTGGGAAATGAAATCATATCTCTGGAGTCACAGATACTTTTAGGGCCACCTTTTGACTAAGGGAGGTCTGGTTTAACTCTCCAGGACGGGAACCTCTCAGCTGATGGAACAGCTTGCCAGGAAAATGTTTAAGCCACCTGTAGAAACTGTCTAAAGTCATATGCAGAATTAGATTGAATTGCTCTTTCAACTTCGGTTCACCAGCTCAGCTGGAAGAAAAAAATATATATATTCTACATCAACAACGCTGCTCGTCATTGAGCAAAAAGCTTTTGGAGGCTTATTACTTTGAATATTCAGGTAGGTTCTGGTGTTAAAAGGAATTGGTGCACTCTGAATATGTTAAAATACAACATTACAGCCTCTTCAGCATATTTCCCACATTATTTTGGCTGAGTGATGGTAATTGCTTGAATTTGTCAGGAATTCACAAATGGCTTTGGTGGCCCTCAACCTGCAAGAAGAGAATTTGATTGACAATTTCTCCTGGCTGTATTTGAGGCTGTGACCTCTGGGGATGGTGGCTTGTTTCACGTGTTCATGGTGAGATCGGTCTCTGGTTGTTCAGGAGCAGCATGCAGTGCCGAACTCGGGTCTTTTGAACCAAACTGAGTAAGGATGGATGTAAAAATGCCTACTGCCAGCTTGACCGTTCATGCTTCTGCTTCCCCAAAGTCTGATGACTGGTTGGAGGCAACGTATAATGCCAGCATGGCTCTGTTCCTCCATCCTGCTTGGGAAGGGAACTGTGTCTGACCCCTTGAAGAGAGACCAGAGGCAGGAGGCCCCCGCATTGGGGCTGAGGCTGCTGCCCTCTCCCACCTGAGTGTTTCTCTGATGTACAGTTCAATACCTCAACCTCCCAGCTGGGTAGGAAATCCACCCAGAACAATGTTAATTAAACTTCGGAGGGGGGGCAGGACCCAAACTTTGTTGTCCAGGGTTATGGTATCCTAGAATAGTTTGAGTTGGAGGAACCTTCAGAGCTCCCCCAGTGCCACCCCTGCCATGAGCAGGGACATCTTCACCAGCTCAGGTTGCTCAGAGCCCCGTCCAACCTGGCCTGGGATGTCTCCAGGGATGGGGCATCCACCACCTCTCTGGGAAACCTGAGCCAGGCTCTCACCACCCTCAGTGTAAAAATGTCTTCCTTATATCTAGTCTGAATTTACCCCCTTTTTAGTTTAAAACAGTTACCTCTTGTCCTATCGCAACAGGACCTACTAAAAAGTCTGTCCCTATCTTTCTTAGTGGCCCCTTTTAAGTACAGAAAGGCCCCAAGAAGGTCTCCCCAGAGCTTCTCTTCTCCAGCTGAACACCCCAACTCCCTCTGCCTGTCCTCCCAGCAGAGCTGTTCCAGCTTCGGATCATTTCTATGGCCACACTGGTTCGCATTCACACCCCTTAAGGCTGAGTCCATACTCAGCCGGTTCACACTTTTTATTTGCATCTCATTTTGTTGCATGACCCCTTCTCCCCGCCCTGCTTCTTTTCCAGTGGCTTCGCTGCTCCGACAGCCGCCGCCCGGGCGGTGTGCGGCGGGGGCAGCCCGGGGGCGGTGGGAGGCGATGCGGCGCTGCTGCGTGGGGTTGCGGGTGGGATTTTCCTCCCGCTTTCCCCACTAGGTGGCTGCGTGCTGGGAGAGCCCGGAGCGGGAGCGGAGGGAGAAGAGGAGAGAGGAAAGGAGAGAAGAAAAAAAAAAAAAAGCTGCTGAAATTTAAGGAGGGGCGGGAGCGGCAGCGAGGAGCCAGTCCCGGGGTCGCTCCTCTCTCCGCCGCAGCAGCCAGCGGGGCTGCCGGCGCCAGCCCGGGGACCCCGCCGGAGCGGGGCCGCCCCGCTTCTTCCCGGTGGCGGCAGGAGGCGCCGGCCCGCCCGGCCCGGCCCGGTGAGTGTCCTCAGCACCGCGGACAGCTCCGCGTACCGCGGTCGGCCGCGCTCCGAGCTCTGCGTTCGGGGTTCTGGGCTCCGGGCTCCGCGTTCGGGGTTCTGGGCTCCCAGCCCCGCGTTCGGGGTTCTGAGCTCCGGGCTTCGCGCTCCGGGCTCCGCGCTCCAGGCTCTGGGCTCCGACCTCCGCGCTCCGCGTTCTCGGCTCCGCACTCCGAGCCCTGAGCTCCGCGACTCCGCGCGTCCCGGCTCCGCGCATCCCAGCCCCGCGGGCAGCCGCGCCCCGGCCATCTGTGCTCTATGTGAGTGTGTCCCCACTTTCCGTCCCCGCGGCCAGGCGCGGAGGGAAGCGGCGCTGGGAGGGGACCCGCGGTTCTCCCGCCGCGGTGCAGCGTCTCTCCGGGCCGGCCACTGGGAAAACGTGCAGGTGAAGGAGGGTGGGAATAGGGGGGTGGGGGTCAAAGGCTGCCTGTACTTTCGGCAAGTTCCTTTTGTTGCTGGAATGAGGTTAAAGAAATTTGGCTCTCGGCACCTGCGTCATATGGGGAGAGGAGACGGTTCGGGCAGCGGAGGAGGTTTCTTGCTGCATATCGCAGGCAGTGCTGAGGGGGGGCCCATCAAACCCATACTTCATCTCTCCTTCTCACCCCATTCTCTTCCTCCTCCTGCTTACGGCTCCCCTCTGCCAAGGGCTGAGTGCAGTTCCATTCCCCTGCAGCGAACGCCCTGACACCACCGTGCTGCTGGGGAAGCAGCATCCCTAACCCCAGCCCGACCAGGGGGAACAACCCTGTGCAGCCTGTGCCTCCACACACAGCTGCCGTCTGCCCATAGATGCTGCTGACAGACATGAAGACCACCCAGGCTCTATGCTGAGCCTTAAGCCCAGGTTTCTGCTTCAGTTCACCAAAGTTTGAATGTGATTTTTGCCTCCTCTCCTACCTGCTCAAGAATACCTTGCAGGCAGCAGCGGTGCTTTTTGTTGGGGGAGCTGACCCCTGGAAGGGGCCATCTGAGAGCTTTGAGCTGAAAGATGCTCCCTGAGCCTGTTCTGAGCTGTGACTTGTAAAGCCAGGGAGCAGAGAACGCGTTTAGTGAGGTTACTGCTGAGCAGAGGGCTGGCCAAGAATCTGGAGGAAGGGGTGGCAAGGATGTTTCCGAGGCATACGCTAATTAGGCGTGCTTCGTTAGCAGTTACCTGTTACGGCTTCTGGCAGAATCCATCTGTCTGGAGAGGAGGAGGAGGAGGCTGAGCCCAGTGTGGGGATGATTCTTGTAGAGGCAAGAGGTTTGCTGAGGTGCTGCAGAGCCTGGGGGGAAGAAGCATCCCTGTATCCTGTCCTCCCACTGGAAACGGGGAGCCCCTTGCTGCTGGCAACTCCTGTCCCTGTGTCGGCTGAGACTAGACGTCCCCTCCTGTGGTGGCATTGAGGTCTTAAGGCAAGGCAACATTGGGGTGTCACTTTCTGCCAGTTGCATCCCTGTGGCTGCCCCCAGCATCTCCCCCCATGGGTCATGTGTCTGCAGGCACGGAAACTGCGGCGCAGGGAACGGGCAGGAGGAGGAGGCTGGATAGGCAGGTAGAGGGATCAGAGCAGAGTTTTTTGGGTGGAAACATGAGCCTGGCTGTTTATTAGACTGTCAGGTCTGTGCTCACAGTGATGGGGTACAAAACCCTGGGACAGGATGCTCAAGGGGAGAGAGAGTCTGTGAGGCATCACCAGCCCTGCCAGCCGGCTGGGAGGAGCAGGAACCCCCTGGGGTACCTGGGCAGCAAGAGGTGGTGGCTCCTCAGGGGCTTTTACTGGGGCCATAGGCAGAGTTGGGCCCCAGTGTGGTATGGATCCATGCTGCCAGGACTGGAAAATACAGTGCTGGTTTTTAGGGCTCATCATGATGGTGCCGGTGGGGGAAATTTGGCTGTAAATCCTGGCAAACCAAAGCTGAGGAGAAGGTCCGATTTGGGCTAAGGTTGGGGTTTCCTCCGGGCTCAACTCCTGGTGAGCGGTGATGACTCTGTGGGCAGGGACAGACTGGGCATGGGGCACAGGGAGGCTGCAGCCACCCCCCTGGAGACCTCCCCACCCTGCTCTGCACTCCAGACCCACTCAGGGGGACTCAGCAAGTGGCTTTGAACATCAGCAGGGTGAGGACAGAAGGCTGAGGGGATAGTTTGTCACTGCAGGAGGGGGACATTGATCCCCTTACAGCGATGCTCCAGGGTTGTCAGTCCCCCCTAAAGCAGCTCAAGGACCATGTAAAGAGGCAGAAATAAATCCTGGGGAAGCCCTTTCCCACCACAGCTGCAGTTCTGGCTGCCAACAGCTTCATCCACATTTCAAGAGGGGCAGGGACAGGCACCCAAACCTGCTGGGCTGGGGTGGGCTGGGGGCTGAAGCCCCTGCCCCAGATGTGGGGTTTCTGGGGCTCCCAGCCCTCTGCCTCCTCCTGTTCATCTTGCCAGAGCACGTAGCGAATGCAATAAATGCCGAGAAAAATGCTAATTAGTGAGTACAAGCGTGCAGGGTGTAAAGTAGATGTTTAACCATATTATATAAACAAACATAGAGGAGCTATAAATTAGACGGGGGGAAGAAGTCGATCCATCGATGGAACTGCCCAGGCAGAAGAGATAAAGGTAGTGAGCAGCGGCCGAGGGATGAGGACAGGACGCGGCTGGTGCTCATAATCCTCTCTCATTTTAATTGCGCCTGTAATAAGTAACAAAATGTCAATGTCATTAGATGCTGCTTCTCCCCGTAGGGTGGTCCCAGCCACAGGAGCAGCATCCTATGGCCAGGCCAGGGTTAAAATCCCAGTGAGGGCAAAGCCTGGGACCTCTTGGATCTTGCCAGCTCTGGGGAACTGGTCTCTAACTGTGCCCAGTTTGCTGCCTGGAGTTACTGGGGGGTGACTGCTAAATTTGATGGCAATAAGGGTTTGGAGCTCCAGGTCTCTATGGGACATGCTCCAGGGTTAGTTCTCGGTCTTCCCTAACTCACATCACTGCTCTCAGCCCAGTGTCACTCTCACTGTGTAAGAAATAAAAATAATGGAATAAGAAGGGATAGGAAATTAAAAAATAAAATTAAAAATGTGAGTCAGATTTGGCGGGTGCTGTTTGTCCATCCATTGGTCTGGAAAGGATGTTTTTTCCCCTCCATTCCTCCCTGGCTGAAGGATTGGGGGTCATGAGCCCCTTCCCTCTGGGGCAGCACTAATTAATTGATGCTGGTATTCTCTGAAATAGCCCCAAAGTTTGGAGTGGTCAGACTGATCCAGGCCAGGGACAGACAACTGCAGCAGGCTTGGTGCTGCCTGTTGAGACATCATGTCCCTACCCACCTCTTGGCCTCCAGACCTGCTCAGGGAGTTTTCCAACTGAATTAATATTCAAAGAAACATCCATCCCTGCAAAAATCTCAGCACCAAACCTCCCACCCATGGGCTGTCGTAGGGTGCTGGGACCCCCGCTCCTCCTGCCCTTTCCCAGTCCCCCCCAACTTGTCATCCTCACCTCAGAGCTTGATTTTATTTTCCCTTTATAATTACCCAGCGCAATCGCTCCTGGCAGCTCCTTGATGAGCCCCAGGTAATTGTTTGGTTCTTCCCCCCCCCCCCCCGCCTCTATTTTCCTTGATGTTTTGCAATGTCACAGCCTTGTATTTCCATAAACCGGCATGTTTCTCCATGGAAAAGCAGGACAGACGGTGTGAAATGGGGAGCTGAAAAGCTGGTGCAGGCAGCTGCCTCGCTTGTGTCTCCCAGTTTCACCCCCACTGCCTTCAGTAAAATACAAAATTAAAATAATAAGTCGACATGGTGAGCTTGTCCTGCGGTGTGTAAGCATTCAGGTTGGCAGAGGTTGGGAAAACACGGGGAGGGTGGAGATGTGACGGTTGTGGGATGTCACACATCCCCTTTTCTCCTCTTCATGTTTTGGACCCTTGTGGGTATGCAGTTTGGTCCTCTATGGCTGGTTGCTGGTGGAAATCCCAGGGACACTAAATTCTTCCCCCATACTCCCTGGGGTGGCTTGGGGTAAGAAAGGGCCTAGGTCCACCCAAAACGCCCAGCAAAAAAGACATCAGAGGTGGTGTGGACTCGCTGAGGTCCTTGTCTCTAGGAGGTCTGGTGAGCAGAGATCGTCATCTGAACATTTTTTTCTTCTGAAAGCTCTTGGGTTTTGGGGCAGCGTGTCCCAGGAGAAGCTGGGACCCATCCTAGCTGCCACCTACCACCTCCTCCCTGCCCCTCTCTTGGCTTTTTTGCTAAATAAGGCATTTCTGCTCCCCGTCTCTTTTCCCTGGGTGAGCAGAGCCACCATGGGAGGATGAGGTTTGGAGCCTCCTGCCAGTGTCTGGTCGTGTGGGTCATTGTCAGAGGAATTATTCAGGGGTGTTTCACCAGTATCTAGGTGGGTGTGGGATGTTGCCAACCCACCTTGCTTCCCTTGGCCCAGCCAGAATTCCTTCTCCTTTTGGAGGAGATCTCAACCCACACATCAGGGAAATGGAGCACGTGCAGCTACTACAAGTGTAGAAATGGCCTTTGGTAATGTCTGTTCTCCAGGAAAGGGGTCTGGCAGAAGCGAGGGGTTGTCTATCTCCTTCCACTCTGCTCACAAGAGGCAGAAATTATTTCAACTTTCTGTCCTTCATCTCTAGGGTGGCTCCTTCCTCTCACTTATTTGGAGAGAACTCATCTGGTATTGTGCAGGGCTGAGAGCTATGGATGGGACTGGAGAGAACCAGGGGAGTGAAGATGCTCCAGCGGGTGCTGACTGTTGCCCTCTGAAGTGCAAATAGCCTCCCTGGAGGAAAACCAACCTTAACTCTGCCTGCCCAGCACCGCTTTCTCTTTCAGACCCTCCAACATGGGATCCGAGTTCACGTCCTGAGGGAAAACCGCTCCGTTTGCATTAGCAGGAGCTTGAGGCTGGCCAGCATAATTACCCTTCCTTGGCCCGACTGCCCGGGATTTGAAAATTGATGTCTGGGTCGATACCGATGCATTTGGACCATGAGGGATGCCTGTGGGTGCAGGCAGGCAGTTGGGGATGGCTGCCCCCACCAATGGTGAGGGGAAAGGCTGGGCTTTGGCTGCAGGAGGAGCAGAGTGTCCCCTGGGTCACTCAGCCCCTCGTGGTCCACACTCTTGGGGGTCAGGTCCCACCATTGCAGTCCTGGAGCATCATCTCCCACAGGGAAACATTCCCCAGCGACATTCCCAAGCGAAGCTCTCCAGGTACTTCCCGATGGCTTCTTGAAATTGCGTTACTCAGCAGAAATCACTGAAAATGTGGATTCCTAAAGTGCATTTTTTAATTCATTTTCCTTTTTTTTTTTGGTGAGTCCTCTAATCCTTGTGGGGTTTTGCAGCCCTGCCCCACTGTTCTGGCAGCCAGGAATAGGTCTTGTTGATGGACCACATCCACGTCCCTGCTGAATAACAAGGGGAAGAGGAGCAGGGAGCCTCACCGGGAGCGATTTTGGCTGCTGGCACTGGAGACAGCTCAGCATCCCCATGGCCAGTAATTAAAACACCTATTGATTTGGTTCGATCTGGTTGTTGTCCCTTGAGGGGGCAAGGGGGCTCATTGGGAATCTCTGCCCTGCCTGCTCCTGCCTGTCACTGCCCGCAGCCATGGCACAAGGTTTGTCCCCTCCTCATGCGATGCTCATGTGTGTGTTTTTAGAAGGGATGCTTATACTTGCACAGACTTATAAGAAAATCCCTCTGCAAAGCACCAACATTAAACTTATCTTTAATTACACAGTTAATTTATTATGTAACACTAGTAACAAAGTAAACCAGGCAAACGGCTCCAAGATAGCACTTCGAGAATTGCCTCATTTAGTAAATAATTTTAACTTAAGTAATTATTTCCTGCAAGGGGAACAATGTGGGAGAGCCCCGGGGAACTCTTCTCTCCTGGCCACAGGAGGGATGAACCCTCTGTGTAATTCCTCATTAATTACTCAATGCCATCGTCTCCTCCTCCCCATGTCTGGCTGATGTGCACCCATTGCCCCGTGCACCCCCGGATGACCCGTGGAGTCCCAGCGGGTGCTTTTGGTGCCACCCATGGGTGCCACTGGCCCTAGCTTGGCAGCATCTCTGCGCAGAGGCGGTTTGGTTTTCCTTTGTGTTGTTTATTTGTTGGGGTTTTTTTCCTCTCTAATATTAACCCATCCATTTGTCATTTTGCTAAAGCATCGTCTCCTTTGGCTAGCCTTGCATAACGAAGACTAATTGCAGCAGGCCATTAATTAACATGCAGGGCACTTGCCTGCTGGGCGGGTGGCAAGGGGCGATGGTGGAGCTGGAGGCAGGCAATGTTGCCAGCATCCCTGGTACCCAGCACTTGCGCCACTGCCGCCTGCATCCTCAGGTCCTCCAGCTGCCCTGTTTTTGATAGGAAAAACAGTTTATGCGGAGCTACTTCATTTCTGTTTTCTGCTCTCATCTTCCTCTTCGGCTTGTCCTTTGCCTCCCTCCTCCCCTCACTCTGTCCCCATGTCCCCCATCCCTTTCCAGCTTCACCCACACACTCTTCTCCGCTCCAGCCTTTTGTTTCCCCCTGGGGCTTCATTTAAAAGCGCTATTGATGCTGTTAGGCACTAATATGAAGAGAGTCTCTCTCCGGCTGCCCGCCGCAGATGGGGACCTCAGCTCAATCCCCGTCCTGTTCTCCACTGGGGAATAACAATGAACTCCAGCGCCACAGAGAGCTGGAGAAAGAGCAGCTCTGTGCTCCGGGAGACAGCCCTGTCCCTGGGGCCAAAATAACTCCACTTGTTTTATTTATCAACTCCGGGGGGACGGGGAGTGAGTGGCATACAGATGTTGGCACAGCTGGCGCTGCCAGCCCCACGTGCCTGGGACCAGCCCGGCAGTGGGGTCCCGCGCTGAGGGGGGATGCTCGGGGGTGTCTGGATCTCAACATCCTATCCAGAGCTGGAAAACCACCTGGGGGGATGTTTTAAAATAAAAAACAAGGTTTTGGCTGTCGGCATCTCTGGAGGGAAAGATAGATGTTGCTGGTTGATCCCCAGAAAGCTGCCAGCATCCGACCTGCCACTAATTTCCAACCTGTCTTGGGCTGGTACCCCAGTGATGCGCACACAGAGCCTGAGACAGCTCAGGATTTACCCAGCGACTCTGGTGCTTACAAGGGGAAGAGAAAACAGGGAAGAAAAGTCCTTCTTCCTCATTTATGCACACACGCAAAATGAAATGAAGGGCGATGGCAGCTGAGCTGATTTTTCCGCGTCCCTTGCTCCCCGCCACCGTTGCCCCCCCACACGCAGGCAGGCTCCCTCCCTCCCGCTCCTCTCTTCCTGCACTCCCACGAGTGAATTGGATTAGTCACCTTCTTAATTAACTGTGCCGGTGTGAGCTCTATTAGGTATTAAATGTTTGTCACAATCCAATTAAAAAAATCCATCCCAGCAAGGCAGGAGTTCAGAGGCGCTGGGCGTTCGCAGCCCTCATGCCGAGGTGTGAAGCTGTGTGGGACTGGGGGGGGCCGGGGAGGGTGTAAACCCCCCCTCAATTCCTGGATACCTCTTTTGGCTTTGGGAAAGGTCATTCTCACCCTCTCAGCAAGGGGGACACCCAAAGCTGGTGTCCCAAAGAGAGACAGGGATGTTCCCACGCACCTCCAGAGCACCCCCCAAGCCAATGGAGGCTGAAAATTGAAATGGAGCTGTGTGAAAAATTCATGATGGAACTGTGATACACGGGTTCTGACCGGCAGCATCTGTAAGGCTCAGCCAGGGTAAAACCAGACTTTTTTGGGGAGAGGGAGTTAAGGGCTGAGTCGCCAATGCACAGGCTGGATGCTGTCAGGAGGGAGAAGACATCAGCATCATCAGCAGCTTTCGTTTTGAATGAACGCCCACACGGGGGATGAATGAGATTCAGATTCTGCTTTAAAACCAGCCCAGCTCCTGAGGATGGGCACAGCACATCCTCCTGCAGCCCCAAAGGGCTCCAGCCCCCTCTCTCTACCTCTCGCTGGGGCACCTGCCCCAGATGTCCAAGGCTCTGCGCCCCATCAGATGCCTTCATCACTGCTCTTTTGTCTTTTTCTCCATCTTCTAGACCATTTTTGATCCGTTACAAACTTTCACTTCTCGTCTTAGTTCCTTAATAGCCTCTGCAGAAGGACTTTATTAAAACCGGGTGGAAACTTTGAATTCATTACAGCTCCTTCGGCTCCGCATCGCAGCACTTGGCTGGTTCCCTCGGGTCAGGGCTCCAGTAGTTTATAGGGGATGTATGAAGCACTTTGGCTGGTTTCTTCCTAGCTCAAATTATCATTTATCATTTTAATGTATTTATTAATTATTTATCATTAATTTTTTGTGATTATAATTTAATTTGTTTTCTCCTCGTACCAAATGGTGAAGCTTATTGGGCTGTGATGCTTCACAGCATCACTCTGTGTGTGTTTTGCTGTAGAGGAGGTGAACCACTCACCAGACGGGTTGGTGAAGCATGGTTTTGCACAGTACGTTATACATCATTTAACATTTTTAGCCTAAAAATTGTGTCTTGAGTGAATCCTGAAGGTATCCAGGAGGACTTGGTGGGTACCCACAGCCACATGTCTCACCTGTGAGGTGCCACAGCAGCTGATGGGGTCCAGGAGGGGGCACCCTGATGGGGAGCATCTCATTTGTGGCAGAGGCAGAAAGCTTAATCCCTTTAAATTTTGCCTTATCGATTGCAGATTTACAGCTAAATCACTTGCTGTAGCGATGCATGAGCTTCCCCATCGCAAGTGCATTAGTGGCCCGCGGGACACCAACCATTGCACGATGGCACCTTGCCTGCTGTCCTCAGACATAGGGCTTGGCGGAGGGGCTCTGCCAGCACCCCTGATTTCCAGCATGAAGCAGGAATACTTGGGCAGGAGCGGGATGCGATGTGTTGTCTGCATGGACATGGGTGCAGGTACCAACGCACTGGGGAAGCATCTGGAGGTGGTTTGTCACCCACGGGTGCAGCGCAGAAGGGATCAGCCTTTCGGGTGCTGCTCTCAGTCTCCCAGGTGGAGTTAGAGGTGCATTATATCATATATCTGCTTTGGGTGTCATATGTCACATCCCATATCTGCCTCTGCTATGAGGGGTCCCCAAAACACCTGCAAGCCCTGTGTCCCCAGGCTGGGGCTCGACAGGATGGAGGCCTGGGGAGGGGGGATAAAAGGGATCTGAAGGTGTTATCGGTCCCTAGAGCAAAGAATCTGCTGCTCTGGAGGATTTTTCTTTACAGCAATCAATGGAAATGTGTTTATCAGGAAACTGTGTTTGACCTGGACAAGTGTTTTACTGATGTAAACAGAGCTGGTGAGAGGGACAAGAGGAGGAGAGATAAGGAGGATTGGGAGAGGAGAGACAGCCCTGCAAAGGACCAGGAGTGAGGAGAGAAGATGAAAGGGGCAGAGGGATCCTGTCCTTCCATGCCAGAGAGCAGAAATAGGATACGCACCCACCCCGAGCATTACAGACCCCATTGGGGTGAGCAGGAGCTGCATCACTGGTGTGCTACATCGCTGCCCCGGTGGGATGTCTCCAGCCGGTCCAGGCAACTCCTCAGGGAGCAGAATGCAACCGGTTTCCTTAAATTATCGGGAGCGGAGGCAGGGGAAGGAGGAGAGGGCAGGTTTCCATGGAAATGGGAGCTGGCAGGAGAGTTGGTGCAGGCAGAACAAGCAGCAGTGAGGCCTGGCGGGGGTGATGCTCGGACTGCCTGCCCAAGGGAGGGCTTGTCCTGGCAGTTTGGGGGTATTCATTGGAGAAAAAATTAATCTATTCATGATGGAGACATGCTTATGCTTGATGCTTTGATAACGGGTCTTTTCTTCTTCCTCTGTAGCGTCATTTATGCTCTAAGATCCTCAGGAAAGACAAGAAGCAAATGCCAAGCCTCAAAGTGTTGGGTTGGGAAGCAAGAGTAGGCAGCGGGTTTGGGAAATAAAAAAAAAGAGCAGTTTCAAATGTCAGGGGAATTTCGTGATGAGGATGTGGTTAGCGGAGGGCGGCCGGGCCAACAGGTTAATGTGCCTACCCTTTGCCGAATGAACCGGGGGACATTTAATGACTGTGAATAGCGAGGGCTTGCGTTTTACATCTGGTCTTAAAAACAGCCGTTAAATAGCAGGTGAACTCTGATCTGTATTTCGGCCTCAGTCTGTATTTCAGCTCCCGCATAGGAATAGCACTGGTTTTTGGTCCTGCCCTTGCACATCCCCTTCATGTACCAGCATTACCAGGGGAGAAATCCTGGTAGGGGAACCCATGAAGCTGATGGCAGGGCAAGATGCAGCTGGGAAAAATGCATGTTTAATGTCACTGAGGCATTGTACACATGGGTCCTACACAAGCAGCAGGATGAGCATCCTGAATGCAAGTGGAGAGAAGAATAAGGCATTATCCTGATTTTAAATCCAGCTGGAGGAGGGGATGTGTGCGTTGTCGCTGCATCCCACACGTATGCGTGCCACTGGAAGGTTCACTCGAACCCAGGTCCTGTGCAGCCCGACTGGGCACGGGGGCGATTTATCTGTTCAGCATCCCCTGGATGGTGATCCCTGTGTGTGCAAGCCCTGGCCTGGCACGGACATCTCTCCTGCGCCCCGGCATATGGCCCACGGTAGCTGACAGCTTTTTAATAAGTCACTGCCTGACATGAGGCCACCGAGCACAGCAGGTTGGACTAGTGGCTTTTATTAATATTTATTTCCCCCAGCCAGGAGTTTGGGTTCCACCATGCCCAGTGCAAACAGATCTCTCATTGCGTTGGGATGTGTGGTACACCCCACCGGCCCAGTGGGACAGTCCCCCAGGCTCCTCCTTTCCTAAAATCAGAGTATTTGGGGAACATCCCACCACAGAAACCGTCGAGATTCATCATTTACTCAGTCAATGTCAATGCTCCGTGTCATATTAAACTGGACACCAAGGGAATTAGAAAATATCTACTTCTTTGGGGTATAAATTGAATTATTAACCAATGCCAAGCCAGGTATGCTTTCTTGTAACTTGTTTTCACTTAGAAGTACTTTTTGCACATGAACCTCCACACCTCTCTACTCAAATTGGGGAAAATCTCAGCTTTGCTTCCAGGGAAGGGAGCTGGCCCTGGCCACACCAGTTTGCCAGCGTGCCCAGTTCCAGTGCAGCAGCATCTCTGGAGGGAAACAACCTCCCTGACCCCAGCCAATTAGTATTTGCCTTGTGCCCTGATGCACTGGGGACTTTTATCCCCTCTAAGCTTTTCTCCTCTCCTGTTTTCCCCTTCAGTGTCTAATCTCCCCTTGCATCGCACTGAGCCGCTGCCGTGGCTGTGCCCAGGTCCTGACAGCCATCCAGGGATAATTCCTGCATCCAAGGGTGGGATGTTTTTGGGATGCAAAACCACCAGCCATCCTCAAGGGGCTAAAAATTAAATTGGAGTGAAAAGTCAGATTTTTCTGAGGGGTTTCCTCTCAAATCCTGCAGACAGCTACAGAAATACATTCCCTGCCGCTTGACCTTGATAAAAACATTCACTCCAAATGAGCTCGGAGGCACAAATGCAGTTAATTGCTGGCTCGGGCTCTGTTCCTGAGTTGTGGGGATCCTTGGGGCTCAGCGGGTGGTGGCGCTTGTGACACCCCAATTATGTGGCCAGTGCTGGCTTGTCCCTAGCAAGGGAGCTTCTCGCCTTGCTGCATCACCTCCAGGGCTATGCAGAGGGCAAAGCTCTCAGCTCTTTTCCCTGGAGCTGCAGCTGCTCCAGCCCTGGGCTCAGCCTGGCAGAGGCGCTGCGAACTCCTGACACCTGCGGCTACCACCAGCCTTCCCACAACCATCATTCCAGGGAGCTGCATCCCCTCTCCTCCCTTCTTTTTTAAATCACAGTCACTTGGAAACAAATGTTTTAATGCAAATAAGTGGCAGGGGAACAACTTTCATTTATGTTCTGGTGTACTTGGTACAAAAAGATTTGCACTTGGGACTGGGACAAGCCCAGAGCCAGATCTCCAGCTCCTGGCTTCCAGCAGGAGCTGGTCCCAGTAAACAGCTCCTGCTCACATCCCAAAAAGCTTTAAGATGTTGTTTGCCGGGGTGGAGGCAGCCTGGCAGCTGCCAGCATCCCCCCTGTGCCACGCTTGGTCCCTGGGGTAGGGACATGCTGATGTCCCACAGTGTCCCAAGCCCACAGTTACAAGTGCCACCCGCTACATTGCAGGCCAGGAGCATTAATTGCCCCTGATCACACTGTAATACCCAGTAATTACTATATTCTCATTCTCCTGCCTACCTCTCTGCACCCTGCAGCCACCACCCTGTCAGGGGTGCCTCTTGATTATCCCTAATGATGGCAAAGCAGCTGAATGCCAAATTCCCCATTTCCCTGTAATTGTCACCATGGCAGAGCAGCCGGAGCTAAAGCCACCCTGACTTTGTGACTGTGTGGCTCATTACTCACTAACTGCCCTCTGGGTTTGCCAGGATGATGGGGGAAAGGAGAGCCGTCCCCTGGGATGGCCATGGGGACTGTGGGGGACACAGAGCTGTGCTGGCCCCAGGCAGCTCAGTGGGGATTTCCCACTGCAGACTGAGTGTGCAGGCAGGGGACAAGCAGCCTTTGCGGGCAGGGGAGCACACTGGTGTGGCTGAGACCTTCCAAACTCATCCCACCCCACGAGGAATGACTGAAGGGCATCCTCTGTGGTATGGGATTTGCAGTGACATCCCCTGGAAAAGAAAAAAAAAATATATATATATATGTATATGTATACTATTAACAAGGAATTAACAGAGGTGAACACCCAGTACAGCTGTAGAACCCCCCTTTTCCCCAAAAACCGTGTCAGCTGTGGATGCTCCACCTCCCCAAAACCCTTCCAGGGCTGCAAACAGCATCAGCAATGCAGTTGATGACCATGGGGCCATGACCAACCCCTTGACTTTTTTATTGCCACCCTGATGGCCACATCCCTGTTCAGAGGGAAGAGCCAGCACATTTTTATATTAAAAAAAAAAAAAATAGTGGTTTTTGGGTGGTTTTTTTTTATTATTTGAGTTGTGCTGTCCCCATCACAGGGACATGGTTGGAAGCACAGGGTTGGAGATGAGGCAGTGGGGGCTTCCCCTGAATGGAGGAGAGCCCTAGGAGAAAATGAACCCCAAAAATTTTCCCTAGTAGGCTCCAACAGTGGGAGAGGTTTGGGTTTGCTCAGCACAGGTGCAGGGTTTTGGCTGAGCCAGTAGCACGCAGCTGGCAGATGGCCAGTCCCCGAAGCAGCAGCTCAGGGTTTCAGCCTTTCCCTGGGGTGAGCACAGGCAGCGTCAGCGCTAAAAAGAAAAAAAGAATAAAAAATTAAAAAATGACACTATGGAGGCGTGAATCAGCAAGAGGAAAATTCCCACCCTCTGAGGAGGGAGAGGAGGTGGAAAAATGTCAAGCAGAGCCATGCTGGACTCTGTGAGGCATCTTTATGGGATGCAGTGATGAGGCGGAAATAGGGAGGTCGAGAGAAGTCAGGAAGCTGTGATGCTGGAGCAGCCAGTGGGATGTAGCAACGGGGTGCTGTGGTGAGGATGTTCAGCTGATGATCCTCCAGGCTTGAATTTTGGCTGCCAGGAAACCTGAGAAAGCTGCCCCAACTACCAATCTCACAGCATCACTAAAATGCGAGTTTTTATAGAATCATAGAACAGTTTATGTTGGAAGGGACCTTCAAAGCTCATTCAGTGCCGCCCCTGCCATGAGCAGGGACATCTTCACCAGCTCAGGTTGCTCAGAGCCCTGCCAGCCTGGCCTGGGATGTCTCCAGGGATGGGCCATCCACCACCTCTCTGGGCAACCTGGGGCAGTGTTTCACCACCCTCATTGTAAAAAAACCCACAACCTTCCTCATATCTAGCCTGGGTTCTCCCCAAACCCGCTGTCTTCTGCAGGGTGGCTGGGTCCCGAGCATCCCAGGGTGAAGGGATACAGGAGGTTGGTTACCCCGTGTGCATTTGCCATGCACGGATTTCTGGACGCCCATGTACATGGCAAAGCCTCTCCAGTCATAGCCTAACCCCAAAAATGGGGTGAAAACAGTGTCAAGGAGGGGAAGCATGCCCAGGGTGGGATGCTGAGCTTCTGCGCCTCATGCTCCCACACCGAAGGGTCTCTTTCCACCACACTTCGCTGCCTGGAGGAGCTGGAGCTGCAGGTGGCTTAGGAGAGAGGGCACAGAGCTGGGGATGTATTTGTTCACCAGTAGCACAGCCGAGATGAGCAGCACAACGGAGGCCATAAACAAGATTGATGTGCAGATTAAAGAGACAGAGGAAAGAGGGGCAAAGGTTAAGAATATAAATAGGTAAAGCTCGAACCAGGAGTGCAAGGTAGAGGCTGGGCAGGAGAGACGGTGAATAAAGCAGGGAGCAAGTGGCCAGAAGGCTAGATAAACATGCAGGGGATGGAGGAATGGAGAGAAAAGCAAGATGGATAAATGAGCAGGGAGATGAGAACAGTACCGGAGAGCTGGGGGTGTGGGGCAGAGGGATGTGGTACCCACCGTGCCAGGGCATTTGGCATCTCCAGAGTGGGAAGAAATACCATCAAACCCCAGCATCTCCCAAATGCAGCTCATGTCAATTCCCTCGCCAAGCACACAGTTACTTTATACAGCTTTCTATTTTCCCAACTATCTGCTCAGACATTAATTTTACAGCCCGAGTCGAAAGAGCTATTCGAAATACAGCACGTGGCACCTCGGTGCTAATTCCCAGCAGCAGCCAGGCACCATAACCCAGCACCACGCTGCCTTCCTACACCTCTTAATGAGCCCCCAGCAGGGCTCTGCTGTTAATTGCGGTGCCTTGCACCCCAAAAGAATGCTGCAAAATAGATAAGCATACATGTACAGTATGTATACTGCTCCTGTTAGTACTAATAGCGGGGTTTTCTGCTGGTTTTAGGGTGTGCAGGGATGTGCCCATGTTGGAAAGCTGTAATGCAATAGAGCAAAAGGCAGAAAGTCTTGCCTATACACACAAGCATTTTTGTCAGCTATACGTCTCGTGCAGGGACAAGCTTCCCCTTTAGAGGAGTCAATGCTCTTTTTATGGCACGGCTCTAAAAATGAGCTGGGGTGGAGAAAAAGCCCATCCTGGTGATGCTTCTCCCTGCACATCCCATGGGGTCGGATGCTGATGGCGATGGGAACGGTCATCTTTTTTTGGGGACTGGACCCAACGGGGATGTTCGCACCCTGGGGCAACTCCCAGCACTTGTGTTCTCCTCATGGTGGGAGTTTTTACAATTGCTCAGACAGACAGTGGCTTTTACAACAGTTTTTTACAACTTCTAGAACCGCTGAGTTGCAGATTTGCTGTCTCAAAATAGGCTGTCGTTAAAGTGTCAGGATGACAGCTCCCTTTGATTGTCAATTATTCTTCTTTATTGTATCAAAGACACTCAGTGAAAGCAAAAAAAAAAAAAAATCTAGGTGATTTACTCCTCTTTGTAATTAGAATTAGTAATCAGATTCTCCTTTGTAATATGGTGGGTTTGTGTCTGAGAAGCGTTGGCAATGTGGATTTTTCAGCAGCCCTACCCCAGGATGCAAAACCTTCTGGCTGGTTCACATGGAGGGACCATGGGGACATCACAGCAATGTCACCAGCATAGCTTCAGTGGAGGATGCACCCCCACACCCCCCAAATTTTGTGATCTTTCTCATTCACACAGGACAGATGTCCATGTCTGGGGTTGCCTCTTGTTCAACCCCAAGAAAGGGAGAAACCTTGGAGCACTTTGGCTGATGGGTCCTGGTGAGATCCAACAGCTGCTACACAGTTATTGGGAAAATAACTGAGAAAAATGGAAACAACTAAAAAGTAAGTAGCACAAGAAGGAATATTTGAGGCTTTTTCATTACTTGGAGGTTTTCTGATGGGGATTTTGCTACATGAAAGAGAGCATCTTCCATTGGCTTTCAGCTCAAGCATGCTCCCCTTGGGATGAATTTGTCCAGCCGACACTTGAGATTTGTGACTTTACACTTTCCTTCAGGTATATTGACCACAGAGGTCTGCTGGGCTTCCTAAAAAATCAAGCAAAAATACAAGAGAGAAGTTTAAAAGTCACTTTAGCTGAATCCAGCCCTTCAAACAATGGGTCTGTTCAAGAGGTGAAGGACTGGGTAGCTCAGTTGGGTTATTTTAATTATTTTTAATTAACCTGTATCAGTATCCCCTTCATCTCCTGTGACCCTTACACCTGGTCCTGCTGCCTCTCCATGTGGTGACCATGGCCAAACCCCACCATCCCATCCCATCCCATCCCATCCCATCCATGTCCCCATCACCTGCCTTGTCCTCAGGCTGCAGTGACTTTGGGCTGTGTTTGCTCTTGGGTGTTACAGGGTTTATTATTATTTTTATTTCGGCCTTGAATTGGAAAGGAGAGAGGGGATGTTTGGGGAATTGTTTTCCGTTCAGTTTAATTCATTTTTAATCAGCTGACGGTAACGATTTGATACAGACAATCTTCCCCAACTGAGGTTAATCAGGACGGAGCAAGCCTTTCACTTGGCGTTATTTAGAGAGGCATTTTATAGAAATACTGTTAGAGAGGTTATTTAACCATATATTTGTTTTCATTGTGTACACAGCTTTTTCATGGGCTTCTCAGCATTTAATGCTGAGAGATTTTATTTATTTTTGTCATTTGGAGGGAATTCAGGCCTGCCAAAATGCCTGGGATAGACGGCCCCGGAGGCTGCAGTAATCTGTTCAGACCATCTGGGCTCCAGCTTTGGGAGCAGCCCTGGGGGGGGCTGGAAAGCTTCAACAAGCCCCAGCCCCATCAGCCTGGAAAGCTGGGATTTTTTTGGAGATTCAGTGACAGAGATACCCCAATAGGAACACGCCAGCTTCTGTCAGTCCCCGCGATGCTTCTAGCACAGCATTTCCATGAGGTTTAGTCCCTGGGGGGTTGAATTTAGCTCTGGTGGGTTGGTGATGAGTTGGGGGCAAAATTAGACCAGGAGATGGTGCCAGCCCCACAAAGCTGGAAACTTAAACTGTGAAACAGCTGAATGGTCCAGCAGCCAAGCTCCAGAGCAAAGCTTTACAGCCAGCGGGGAGCAGCAAGCGTCTGTGTCACCTCTTCAAACACCGTCCCCAGGCAGCAGGGAGCAAACCAAAATCCCAGATAGCAGCTGAGCTCTTGCAAATATTTATTTACCCCTACAGGTAGGGTTGTACATGGGTATTCCTAGGCCAGGCACACATAGAAACCTGCTTGTTAGCAAAGCCCCCAATTCTGGTGCTTTGCAAGAAAATGCCAGTGCTACCAGCAGCAGTTCCTGACCCATCAGAGATGCTTGGGGATTGACAAGTCCCCTGGCGTGGGTGGCACCTCCATGGGGCTGCGCTCGCTTTTGTTTTCTCTTGTTGCAAGGAGTAAAGCATCTGTCTGGAGACGGTAAATTATCCCCTCGGCTGGTGTATAGCTAATGTAATTAAGCTGCATTTAAAGACTCCCCAAGGTGCTCCGTTCTCCGCTCGGCGGTTTGCAGCGTGCTCACTCCTCACCGCATCCCAGCCCATCCCTCTTGGGGGACCAGCATCCCCGGCTGCCATTTGCAACTAGTTTGCGATGGGAGGGGGGGCTGGTATTAATTAAAACTGTTCTGCCTGGGTCAGGTCCCAGCCAGGAGATGATGGATTATTTGTGGCCTGTGCATGGTGGAAATTAGAGGATGGACAATGCCAAGCAGCAGGATCAGGCCCTTGCAAGGGGCTCTGTGGAAAACAGGGCCAGCCTAGTTCAACCCCAGAATTATTAACTAACTTCACTAAAAAACTTCTAGCACCTCCAAGCTGGTAAAAACCTCTGTGCTCATCTACTGCATATCTTAATTCTGTGTTTTATGGCAGAGAAACCTGTGTTTCCTTTTAATTTATAAAACCTCCCAGCTGTTCTGGCTCCAGATGTGCAGGGAGCAGCCTCAGCAGCACAAACCTGCTAGCAAGGGCTTACTGGAGGTGTTATTTGAATCCTGAAGGTGTTTGCCACCACGCTGCTTGCTTTTATTTATTAAGAAAAAATAAGGTATAAGTTTGAGCTGGCTTGGGCAATCCCACTTTATGCTTTTTAAGAGCCACTCTGTGGCTACAGAGTAAAACCAAAAACCAGGAGACCCAGTCTCCATCGTGGTGCTGCTTCCCAATTCTTCAGTCAAATCTTTCCCCTTGACCTCAGAAAAGAGCTTAAATTTCCTGCCGCTCTGTGTCGTATTGAGCCTTTCCCACACGTTTGCAGAGGTGTGGCCAGGGCATCGCTGGGTGCTTAATGCTCTCCCAAAATCCCTGTGGGAATGTTGTGACAAGAGCAAAAGTGCCAGCTGTCCCCATGTCCCTTGGGGAGGGCACTGCCCCGTGGTTTGCAGCAAGCTCACCTCCATTAGGTGCCTTTACAAGCAGCGAAGTAAAGAAATAATAAAAGAGGGATGCTAACTGCTTTGTCTCCCTTTCTCTGGTCTGCTTTAATCAAGCTAGAATTAGGAAAATCTCCCCCTAAGCCTGCAGCGTGGCACTGGGGGCTGTTATCTGTCCTATCCACAGTGTGGCTGGATGGCTCTGCTCCCACTTCGTTAGCTTTTAATCAGCTTTCCCCTCCCAGTGCATCCCCCGCAGCATCCCTTATTTATACCTTTCATTTTGCCCTCTGAGCCATATTCCCTCTTAGCATTGCTAAACCAAACAGAACGCAAAATCTGATAAGCGCAAGGTAGTATTTTCTCACCCCGCCCTGTGGGATACATTATTTACGAAGCTTATCGATTGTGGGAAATAACCCAGGGGCGTTCGAACATGAGCTACATCCCCTCTTACACCAGAGACGTTAATTACCTGCAAGCTGTTACCGGCTCAGCTGCTGCCAATCATTGCTCCCAGACCAATAGGGTTTAGAGACACAAGGAGATTTCGAAATATCACTGACGAGCTGGTGCATCGCACCCTTCCCAGCTCCTGGAGCCACTGGCAATGGGCATCGCTCTCACTTTAAACCCCATGTGCTGCATCAGGCATCCAAATTGGCCTGCCACAGCTCCTCGCCATCACTCTGCACCCGCTTTTCCCTACCACCATAAAGAGCTCTTTAGTATTTCCCTGCCCTGACAGTTCTTATAGGAGGTCACGATGTCACCTCTCAATCTTCATGATAAACTAAGCAGACCGAGCTCTCCAAATGCAGCAGTTTCCTCATCCTTGGGGAGTTTTGTGACTCCATAACCACTCCAGTCCCTCAACATCCTCTCGAGGAGTGTGGGCACCAGACCTGCCAGCAAAGGGCTTGCTGTTGGCTGCATCGGTGCTATATAGGGGATAAAATCACACCCTACTTCTCCATGGCACCCTAAATAATACCCTGCTCCTCTGTGGTACCCTAAATGATGCCCTGCTCCTCTGAGGGTGCATCAAGGCTCTCTCTGTCCTTTTTCACCACATAGCTCTGTTGCTGCCCCTGGGATGGAAGAGCCCATCCCAGCAGCAGGTTTAGATGCACAAGTTTTACCTTTAGCCTGTGATATTTTGTGCATGGAGGAAGGGTTGTGATTAGCTGATAAGGTGTGGTCTAGGATGCTCTGAGCATGTTGGATGAGCAGGGGTGAAGGAAGCTTCTCCAGAAACCACCCTGAGATCAGGAGCGGTGCTGTGCTGATCCAAATAACCACGGAGCAAGGGGTCCAGTACTGGTGCAACCTACCTTACGCTGTCCAAGAAGGTTTTTCCTTTTTAAACTGCTGAATGAGCTGCCAAAAGCTGCTCCTGGGTTCTGGAAGATGGAGGTGGTGTGAGGGATCTGGCAGTGCAGATGGAACTATAATGCAGTAAATACAAAGAAAGCAACACCAAGGCTGTACCATGAGAATTTATGGAAGTTAGTACTTTTGCAACAAAACTCCTTCTTCTACTAATATCACACAGATTTTCTTTTCATTAAAAAGAATAAGTTGTCCCTAGAGCCATAACCAAGCTTTAGGTATGGAAAATCAGATGGTCAGGGATGCTTCTCCATGCAGGCAGGAGAAGCGGCACCACCGGCTGGAGAAGGTGGTCGCGCCCACCAGGAAAGCTGCGACAGAAATGAACTGAAGGATAAGGGCAAGATAACGTCAGTAATTAGGGCTGCAACAGAGATTAAATGCCAGATTTTCAATAGAGGACAGAGATGAGGTGAAGGTACCTGCTGATGTAAACCAGTATAATATCACTGACCTAAGTCTGAGCTCACTCTCCAGTATCCATCCCAACTATGATACTTCAGGGAGAGGAGAATGGCCAATAAAGGAAGCAATAACAGCAAAAGACTATAAAATCGTAATGAAAAATAATTAAAATACGACTATTGGTATGGGGATAATTACAAATGCAGGGAAGGTGGCAGTAACTGCACAAGGCAATGAAGGTGATGAGGAGCAACAGGCAAGAAAGGGATGCTGCTGGTGGCAGCAATGGGCTGATGGAGACATCAGCTTGTCTGGATGGAGACGCAGATCTCAAAATTGTAATGGGAATAATTATGACTGTAATGGGGTGGTAATAAAGATAATGGAATCATAATTGAGGAGGGGATGGCTGTAAAGGAGGAGGTACAGATAACAGTCTTGTAAAGGAGATGATAAGAAAGATAATGGATGGTAACGGAGTTGTTGTTAAAGGTAATGGAGTTATAATGAGGTATGACTGTGGCAGGTAGAAGGAACGGTTGGTTTAAGGAGGACTGTGATGCAGAGAGGACTCTATTTCTAATTCGTCATGACAGGCAGCACTGGAGGTGACCATGAGGCTAATAATAACTGAAGGGGTCAATGGTTAAGACAAACGCAGCCACACAATGAGCACAACAGGACCGCGGCCCCTGGAGATGCAAGGTGGAGGTGCAGATCCTGGGGAGGGGGATGCTGTGCTGCAGCACAAGGTACAAGGCAGAGGAGACTATAAAAAGCACCGTGACAAGTGACCTGGGCAGGTCCTGAGAGGTTTGCTTTGGGGCAGGGCTGTCCATCAAGGTCTTGAAACCAGGAGACAGGGCAGGGGAAAGAAGCTAATGCTGGCCATATGTCCCAGGCTCCTGCAGCGCTGGAGAAACCCTAAATGATTCCAAGGTTGGGTTAGCTCTGGAAGAATGCCAAGGGGAGATTTTGGCAGGCCCTGCCAACACGAGCACACCTGACTCATCTAAAATATCCTGGAAGGTCTTATCCCTGCTGTCTGAGCGGGCTCCTGCCCAGTATAACCATCCTGTCCTAATTAGCTGGGTGCAAGGGAAGACTGAAGCAAAGCCCAGGCTGAATCCTTTAGTTTTCCTCTTGCATTTAAGCAACGTGCTTGGGCTTTTCTCAATTCTCCTTCAAGTTCATTTACAAAACGTTTTTGCACAGCCTTAAAAAGAACAGTCCACTGTCTGTTCACATCTCAAAGTTGTAGCTGCATGGCCGCTGCTTCGTTGTCCCCATCGCTGGGTCTCTGGCCTCAGTTTCCCCTTTTCTGTAACTCTTCTTTGGGTCTCGGGTCCATCAGGTGTCTGCCACCTTCCTCTTGTTTCTCTGCATCAGGACAGGTTGTTGTGGTGCCCCTAATGCAGTCGCTTCAGGTAATCACTAGCTTCCCTGCACTCTTTATCCCTTGGATGATCTTCCCTAGAGATGCCACCTACCAGTTCCCCGAGATTTTTGCAGCACATTATCTTAATTCTGCTGTTCTCACTCTCTTCCTCTTGGCATTGTGGGCTCTGCTATTTTGTGACTTATTTCCTGAAATCACCTTCCACTGTTTTTTTTTTTCTAACAGTTCTGCTCTGTTAGCCCAAACCAAGCCCAAAATAGCAGCTTCTGCAGTAGCTTTTGCCATCATTGGAAATGAGATGTTGCGCTAACACACCCAGAGAACTAAATGGCTCCGTCCTGCTGTATTGTTCTCCCAAGAGATGTTGGTGGGGTTTAAGATGCCATTGCCAGCAGGCTGTACCATGTGGAGGTATTTTGGGTTTGAAGAGCTCCTCTCATTCACCCAACTCCTTCTTCCAACTCACATGAGGTCTTGTCCCACCAGTTTCACCCTTTTAAAGTTACCCACACTGAAGTAGCCTGTTCCGAGCCCCTTGCTAACGCTCAGGACAAGCATGCCCCACTCTTGGTGCCCTCCCTCCCTCCATTCACAGCTTGCTCTTCTACAGCAAGTCACACTGCGTTCCATTTATCCCACCAAATCCCTGTAATGCTCTTTAAGCCCTAGTCTGAGCAAGGTACTAAGATGTCTACATCAGCCTTTTTATTTGCCCTGTGTGTACAGACACATTCACCCTGTTGTTTGCTTTCTGATCCGTTTTATGCCTAGTTTTTCCTGTCATTTATTGGCATTTCTTCTGTTCACCTGTAGATATGTGGCACCTCCTTGCTTTGATGGCAAGCCAGCATGACGAGGTGCCTTTCTCACCTAAGGGGATCCCAGCTTCCCCACAGTGAGAACACATCGCATTTCAGCACAGACATAACAAAGATGTTTTTATTTTTAATGCCAAGGGTGGTGAGAGCCTGTCCCAGGTTGCCCAGAGAGGTGGTGGATGAACCATCCCTGGAGACATCCCAGGCCAGGCTGGACGGGGCTCTGAGCAACCTGAGCTGGTGAAGATGTCCCTGCTCATGACAGGGGTGGCACTGGGGGAGCTTTGAAGATCTGTTCCAACCCAAACTATCATGATTCTAAATGTCTATGGTTCTGCCGATCCCCAGCTCAACAACAGATGAGAGAATTTCTTCTCATCCACAAACCACCAAGACGGTGAATCTGTCTCCATCAGCCACTTCTCAGCTTGCGTTACCCAGAGCTCCCCAAAACCTTTGCAGTTCTGCCCCTGCTTCCATCAGGCAGGGGTTTAAAGTACCATGTGAACATGCCCAAGAAAAAGTGTCCTTCAAATGCTCAGTCACCTCTGAAATAAATAGAAGCTCTAACAACAAAAAATATTAATGGTAAAAAAAAATAATGGAAAAAGAAGAACGCAAGAGATTGCACCAGCCTCGGAGATAACCTAGGGACATTTTTTTATCACCAAAAGTCCATTTTCAGTCACGGATGGGACTTTATCTTCTTAATCGCCTTCCTAACAGAAAACCATGAAGTCACAATAACCTGACCCACCAAGGGACAAAGCAATTGCGTGTCCTTTTTCTCCTGGCTGATCGCCAAATCAAACTCTGCTAGATACAAGGAGGAAAAAAAAATACACTGCAACAGGTGTCCCAAAGGGAAAACAGGGAATGAGGGAGAAGGATAGGAGGGGAAATTGGAAGAGAAACTTGGCCCAACTTTGGGATGAACAGAGCCCTTAACTACTAACCAGCCATGGCTGCCTGGCGAAGCTGCAAGAAAAAACTCACATTTTTGTCATCACCAGAGGCTCCGGCCCTGATAAACGACAAGTCAAAAAGTTTGTGAGCAATCTCATGTAGTAGAAATTAAGGCAGGCAATGGAGCCTTGAAGAGAAATTGTAATAGTTAGCTTTCCCATGCTTGGAAGGTTTGTACTGGGAAGATGTCCCTCATCTGCAGGCTGGCCAGGAAGCTCAGGAGGAGTTTGCACGAGGATTTCATGAGCTCAGGTTATTTGCTGGTCATTTTGAAACAGAGCTGCTTACAGTTGTCTGAGGGAGGAGGAAAACTTAGAAAAAAAAAGCCAAAGCAAGGAAAAAAAATGCAAAACCCATGCCAGTGCATAAGAAGGCACCAGCAACACAGAGCTGGAAAGGATCAATGTCTTGTCCAGCAGCCTTAACAAAGCATTTAAGCTGTTTGGAGCCTGCTTTCCCGCAGAGCTCTCTGCTCCAATGGGCTCTAAGCGCTGCAACATCATCCACACTGAGAAGTGCCTGGGGTTGAGGTGTCACCCCAGCCTTGTGTTTGTGGACGAGTGGCTGCAGTTTCCCTTTGGGGATGGCAAGGTAGTGACAAAGAACAAAAGTAAAGGCTGTGGGAAAAAAGAAAGAAAAGGCTGACCTGATGCTGGCTGCCAGAGGGAGACTCAGAGCAGGACTTCCCTTCCCAGTTAAGAAAAACCCCATGGAGTACGGGCTGCACTCTCCTTTTGCTCTTTGCCACCTACCTGGTGTCTTCAGAGCCTTTGGGGAACAGTCAAAGCCCATTCAGGCTCCGTGGTAACCCAGGTGACTTCAGCCAAAGGGGACAAATTTGAGTGCTGGGGTGAGCGCTGCAGCAAGGCTGGGTGCTATGGGGTGAGGGACCCAGAGGTTTCTGCAGCAAAGCGACCAGCTCCTGTTGCTGATGGCATCATCTGCATCCTCACACCTCACCACAGGGACACATCCTGCCACCGCTCAGGGATTAACCACGGCTCTCTGCAAAGCATCAACCCTTCAGACAGGTTTGGCAGCAGGACACCGAGACACACCAAAAACCCAGCATTGCAGAAGCTTTTCCTTTAAGGTTACTTGGAAAAATTACCCTGAAACACAGCTCAAGAGATTTCCTTAAAAGAAATAGCAAAATGTGGCAGGAGGGTAGAAAACCCATAATAAGTATATGGTAACCCCTCAAGGAGCTGGCTTCAGCCACAGCTGGCCGTCCCAAGCTTGCATAGATCATGTTAGCATGGAAAGGCACAGCAAAAATAATTAAAAACAAAACAAACCAAACATTTTTAGGCATTGTACACTTACCTCATATAAGCCCAGCCACCCCAGCTAGCAGCCCTGCTGCCAAAGGGAAAAGCCCTCATGCCCTGTTGCATCTCTCTGATGTTTTCCCTCTGCCCAAGCTTGTGAGGGTATCAGCATCCAGGCATAACCTCAGGATGTTTCTGAAATAGCTGGAGAGAGACGAAAATTAAAAGGGAGATAAAAACCCCATTACACAAGAGAAGAAATGGTGTTATTTTGGCTTTTTTAGATGCCCGAGTGGTGGTGTACATGGTTCAAGCTCCCTGAGAAACTGTACCCTGTGGGAAAATCCTACAGGATGCAATAGCAATGCAGCTAATGGACTTACCCTGAAACCTGCAGGATTTAATAGCTCAGGATGCTCTTTCTAATAGTGGTTTTAACCATCCAATTCAGGTTTTTTATGGCAGAGAGAATTATCCTTGCCCTTTCATAGAACATGATCCACAAAAAACCTGTAAGAAAACCATTTTCTACTAAGCTTTCTATTGCTTTCAAGGGGTAAAAAAGCCAGGAAATGTAATTCAAATTACACTTCCCCAAAGTCATCGTTTCTTCTTAATTCTTGGTTTAAGCCTTGCAAGGATTTGAGAGTTGGATTCTCCACTCTTGGCATCAGTGGTACTCCAGATAAACTAACAGACTGGGTTTTCATGGCCATTGCTGTGGTGCCCAAGTAGCAAGAGACCCTGACAGGGTGTTTTATGAAAGAAGTCATAAGCACTTAGCAAAAATCTATTGGCATCCATGTAAAAATTGGGAGTCAAATTCTCTGCAATGGGAACAGGCTGCTGCAAGCCTGGGTGCTCCTTTTCCCTCAACTTCAGGGACAACTGTGCCAAAGCAATCAGTGACAAGTGCCTCCATGCCAGTTCCTTGCTGATATTGTAGAAATTCAAAATATGTTCTTTTCAACCCAGAAAACGTAGACTCAGCCACTGTAGAGAGTTTCCATGATGAGTATTGCTCTGTCTGTGCATGCATTCATTCCTCCCCCAGGGCATTAAGTTTTCGCTTGATCTGCATGTCCAAAATATTGTAGCTAGATTTCTTGGGAACTCTGGGGCTGCTCAGAGATTTGGGATCTGCCTGGGAGAGCTGAGGTGAAGCACTTGGAGAAGGAGTGAGCAGTCCTGCAGAGACAGGGCTGCCTCATCCCAGTCTCACAGCATCACAGGTCCCCTTATGGGGGACAGCGTGGTGGCACATGTGGCAGGGCACACTTGGCTGTTGGGCTTGACATCTCTCACTTGGAGCTGCTCAGTAGGATTAAAGCTGAGCAGCCACCTCAGTCACACACAACCTCCCTCCAAGGGATGCTCCTTTGCAACCTCCTCACGTAGGAACATAAACCACATGTCACAATGATGTCTTGGGGAGCTGACACACCCCCCGTTCCCCCCACCTGGTGTGAGCAGGGAGGAGACACCTCAAGAGCTGCTTTTGGTGTAGTCAAGGCATCCTTAGAATTATAGAATTATTTTGGTTGGAAGAGACCCTCAAGATCATCGAGTCCAACCATTAAGGCAACACCAGCACTAAATCACGTCCTTAAGAACCTCAGCTCTGTGTCTTTTAAACCCCTCCAGGGATGGTAACTCCACCACCCGGAGCAGCCTGCTGCCCTTGGCCACCACCACCTTCAGGGAACATGGCTTTCCTCACCTGGATGGTGCAAAGCACCAGTGAGATTCAGGGGCTACAGAGTGCCCATAGCTGCCAGGATGTGCCCTATGTGAGCTGGGGGAAGAGGCTGTCTTCTCCAAACACTGCTTTTGAGCCCAGGACCATGACATCATCTCCCATGGCAGACTGAAACACCGGGGCAGCGCAGCCTTGGATTCATGAGCTGTTTCACCCAGGCATCAGTCCAGCCTGAGTCAGTCATTGGGCAAGTGGTAGCAGCTCTAACCTTGCACCATCAAGGTTGGGTCTGAAAAATAAATATATATATATATACACATTAAAATACTCTCAGCCCCAACAACATCCCAGAGCCTCCTGGATGATGCAGATATCTCTTCCCCCATTAATCCCAAAGTCCAGGAATTTGGGAATGCAGCCCTGGATTGAACACACTGGGCATGCAGCACCATCAGCTGCTCCCAACAGCAGACAAGGAGTGTCCCATGATGCTGTCTCCTTCCCTCATTTTTAGGAGGAAAAAAGAAATTAATCAAAGGAAGCATCCAAAAGGCCATACTAAGTCCCAGGTGACCAGTGCCCAGGGCTGCAACTGCCAAGCTATCAATCCTCACCTGCAGCCCTCAGCTTTTGTGTCATTGCTGCCTCCCTCGCAGGCTCGGCCGTGCTCTCTGGAGCAATATATTTGGGTAATTTATTCTGCCCTGGAAAGCTCAGCTCCCAGACAGCATCTGAATCTCTGTGAAGGTTGCTCTGCTTTCTTAGCACCAGCCCTCCAGCCAGGTTTGGCAGCAGGACACCGAGACCCCCCCAAAAAATAGGCTTGCAGCAGCATCTCCTTCCCCTTCAACAGTGTAAGGTTACTCACAAAAGGAGTTATCATGAAACACAGCTCAAGAGATTTCCTTAACACAAATATTCAAGTTTCAGGGCCATTTTCCAACTACAGCCATGTGAAGTTAACTTCACACAGGTCCACAAACTGTTTTGAAATACCCCACTTTGCCTTTGCCAACCAACACATTACTCGGGCAGCCAGACTCGGCACGATGCCAGGAGCTGGAGCAGTGCCCATGGGATGCTCCGCTGCCCTCGACAGAGCTCATAGACCTGCTGCTCACCAGCAGATTTGCTCCCTCAATGGCTTACCTTGTCCCACGTCCCATTTTCCTGTGGATTTTTCAATATCGGATGGTTTCTTCCAGCAGCCACAGTACTGCCTCCCAGCCCCAGGAAGCAGAGACTTCCACATCCAATACACTTCTTTGGATATTTAAGATTTGATTTAAGCTCCTGCTGTCACAGCAAATAGAAAACTATTTTTTTCCACATGCCAATGAAGGCTGACATGGAATGCAGGCGAGTTTCCATCACCTATTCAAAAAAAACCAAACCAAAAAGCAGACAGCTGGAGGTGTGCAATCACAGTAGAGCCACTGGATAAGCGTTGGATGAACAGATTACATGAGCATCAGCACTTTTTACTTAATTATTTCAGGCTTACCAAACTCACAAAGGCACTTTTTAAATGCAGCTCAACACAAACTCACATTTTCTTATGGAACAAAGTGTTCAGTGAGACCACAAGCGGGTCTGACACAGGATGGATGGACCCACCATGGGTGCACCTGTGATGATGGTCCAACGCTGAAGCATTTCCAGAGTCAGATAACAAGTCGCCATCTCTCCCATGTCTCCAAAGCCCGCGTGTGTCTCACACAGCCATAAATCAATTTCCAGGCTTTTTCAGAATTGGATTCATAACACCGAAGCCTCAGGTCGCGCATACTCAAGTGCTCCACAGGAATTGAAAGGTCGATGAAGTGCTTTTTGAAAAATATTACTTAAGCTCCTCGGAAAGGCAGGTACTTCAGCAGGGGCTCTATCAGGTTTATAGTCACGTACAGAAGCATTATCCTATGGTTTAAGTGTAGCAAAAAATGCAAAACATTACATCGAGCAAGGGAAAACAGAGCGTGTTGAGTTACTGACACGGTTTTAAGTTAATTCAGGGAAAAGGAGCATTGCAGCTTGGGCAAGGAGCAGTTCCCTGTCTGGGTGTCCAGCAGCTTCTCCCATCCAGATGTGCTACAACAAGCTGAAATGAGACCCAGTCTTTCAGCACTAACAGCCACCCTCAGCACTTTCCAGAGCAATTATCCATGCAAAGCACCCAGAAGCAGCCCTGGGGCACATGGATTAGGTTTGCCCAATTTGCTCAGGGCAGAGATTTCCAGTGTCTCCAGTAAGCCCTTGTCCCTGTCCCCATGGTTGCTCTGCATCCCATGATGCTTTTCAGAGGTGCTCCCACCTTCACTGTCCAGCCAGCTCTTACAGCAGGAGTTTTCACCCAAACCCAGCAAACACATAACAGAGCAGCTTTGTGTAAAAATAAATACATTCTTTAAACCCTCAGAAGACCATTATAAAGACCTTATACCCACTAGATAACCCTGTTGCAGTTGTGCCAGCTCAGGACTGGGTGCTCTATTGACTTTGGAAATCACTGATTTACCTGCAAATTCTCAAAACAGGACAAATCTTTGATTAAAAAAAAAAAGAAAGGGTTGTGCCTCCTGGCTGTGCCAAACAGAGCATCTTGCTGCATTCAACTGTTTCTCTAAATTTAATTTACAGCATGTCAAAGTCAGTAAGCTCCAAAGCACCAATGTTTAGATGGACGGGAAGACTCTCAGGTCACCCAGGAGGGGCTGAAAAGCCCGAAATAGGTACTGGCACACCCAGAACAGCAGGAGCAGCATGGGGGAAATATAAAAGCAGCTCTGGGAAACAGAGCATCAGCCAGACAGGCAATGAAGTCCTGGCATGAACCAAGCCCTCCTAAAAACTACCAGGGGGAAACACAGCGTGGGGAGACAGGTGAAGTGATGAGACCTTCCCACCTTTTTCTTCTCCTACCCTGTGCTTGACAGCCAGCTCTGAGGAGCTTAAGGTTGGATTTTAAATATCACCCTTTACAGGGACCGAAGGCTTAAAGAAAATACCTGAATCTCCTCCAAACACATGGCTTTCTTTACGATAGACTCCTATGTCCTTTCAGCATCCCAACTTTGCATGGAACAGATGTCCACCACACATCTAAAAAATGGAGCACACCAATATATGTTTACACATATAAAAGCTTTATATATTTTTATGTACATATCTATTTAATACTTTAAAAATATATACAGGAAAAAAACACATGAGCTACAGAAGACAACTTAGGGCACAGTAGAAACCCAACCCAAAAACCACACCTGAACTCCCAAGCACAGGTCACAGATGGTCAATGTATTTCTTTTCCTGAGACTCCCAGCAAGGCAACGTTCACACTTCTCAGAGGCCATCAGGTGGCAGACCAGCAACACGCTAAGTCATTTACTGGAGCAAGACAGAAGTAGCATTCCAGGGTTCTCTGCTATTTCTTCTACCCAGTAACAGAAGGCAACAGTTCCATGGACACCCCACCAAACTTGAGATCCTTTCCTTAGAAACCCAGTGCTTACAAAAAAATTCAGCTCCCTTCCTACCTCCTCTTACATACATCTTGTACCTGTCTAGGGCATCACCAACCATAACAACTCATCATCCTCCAAACACCACAAAACCCCCCACACCTCTACCAAAGTTGTTCTGCTCGTGACCTGATGTCAGCTGACATAAATGAGCACAGAAATCAGCAGAGCCACATGGACTTAAAGGAGCTGATCAGCCAGCCTAATTACTTATGGCAGGTACCACCCCTTGCAATTAGCCATCTCACCTCTAAGAGCTGCAGCAGCTTTAGGAAGGAGACACAGAAAAAAGATGGAATTTCAAAATAACTATTAGCAACGCTTGGCATTTCCTTGGTTTTTCCAGACCAGCCAAGGCAGGTGTGTATGTAGCAAACTAGATCTCCTGCCAGGGAATGCAATCATATATGAGAATGATTATAATTATTTGCAATCAGAAAACCTTCCATCAGAGCATCTTGCGGCACTGTAGGAGCAGGGATGAGTGAAAGCCCCTCTGCAAGGCACACTACGCTTCATGGCCAGGACACCATAGGCTAAGCACCAGCCGTGCCCTGGCTTTAGAGTGTCCATTCTTCTGGGCACAGCAGTGGTACAGGAGGTGGTCTGCGATAATTCGGGCAGTCCTGGCTCCCTGCCCACCCCTGCCACGTGGGTCTGGCCCCATGGCTCAGGTTGGGGAGGCAATTAATGATAAAAGCCCAGAAGCTGGCAGCAAGAGCTTGTCACATCCATGTGTTCCACAAAAAGCAATATTTTTCTTTTTTTCTCCCCAAAGCTCTACAAAACCAAATATTAGACAAAAAAAAATACATGTGAAGCTGCTATTGATCTTCCGGCCAAGCTTTGCATTAAAAGAACATCTGTTTCCGCGTACTTCACTTATAAAAGACGACAAGGTATCAGAAATGTCACAGCTCAGTTTCATCTCCTAAACACCACATTAGACGTGGGTGAAGCCAGGCAGGGTAGGGAGAGAACCCACCCAAATTTCAGACCAGATTGTAAAATTTATCTTTTTCCGCAGTTTTGGCAGTGGAGCTAAGCATGTGTCTGAGGGGTCTGCTGCAGGCTTTCTGTTTTCCTTTCTCACATGCACTTCAGTGGAGTATTTTGGACTTTGTGGACAGAAAGTGCTTCACAGATAATCCCACTGGAATAAGAGGGCTTCGAGTTATTAAATGTTTATCTAGAGTGGAAAATTAGATTGGCACCTCTGCACAGAAGTGAATTTCCACCAGCTTGTGGTTCTATTCATTAGGCTGTTATCTCAGCCTGTCATAGGGAGATAGCCCTGTGTTACCCCCATTTTTCAACAGGGAAACGCAGCAGTGGCAGCAGCAAGAGGAATCCATGGTGAAACAGCACAGTCAGGGCAGGGGTTAAATTCCTGACTGCTGCTGCCCACTCTACCCACACCAAATGAATGAATTATGTCTCAAAAGGCTTGATCAGAACCAAAACAATCATTCCTGAATTGAAATAACCATGCCAGAATTTAAGCCTGGTTGAAAGCTTCCCAGTGACTTCCTCCAGCATGATTCCCTAGCCCAGTGCCAAACCCAACTGAAGAAATCGTACATGTGTGCAAGTATTGGGATGTTACCTTGTCATCCTCCCTTCCAGGAGAACCTCTCTGAAATGCTGGTGGATCTGTCCATTGCAGTGAGGAAACACTTAAAGCTGTTCCCAGGTGGGATCCTGCCTTACCGGTTAAGGTGAACAGAGTTTCTTCTACCATTTCCCACTCATTTTCCCATGCAGAGCTTCTTGCAGTGATCTGGTGGCTTCAACCCCAGAGTCTTTCTCCTGTTGCAACACTTCTAACTTCAGCAGAACCATGGAGGTCTGGCCAGTGCTACCATGATACATTTCAAGCCTTCCCAGCTGGTGGCCTCACCAGTGGTTTTCCAGGGACTCCTAGCTTCCAGACCCAGCAGAACAGCCCTGTCGCCTGCAGTGCCACCCTCAGCAGTCCCAGCTTCATGGGACAGGTCATGGAGGCACCACAGTGCCTAATGCTTCTGATTTTCAAGGGAACATTGGTGTAGCCTTCATTGCATAACCCATTCCAGGCTGGTGGTAGGTTGGAGGAGCCAGGCAGTGACCAGCTGCGGTCATATACCAAAGCATTTCTCTGAACACCATCCTATTTGCTTAATTTAAGGTGTGTGAGAAGTAGTCCACGTCTGTCTCAATTAGCGGGTTCAGTTTGCCTCATTTGTCAGGGTTGTCCTGCTCCCACCAGGCATCAAGGGCCATTTACTTGTCACTTTCTACAGGAATAGGGCACAGCAAATAATCCCTTGCTCTCAAATTGCTATGCTCCGACTCTGCAAATATATTTTTGTTATTTCCCCTCTACCCACAGTGCTGCAATTGCTGCCCAAGTGATCTCATTTCTCAGTTCAGCAGGCCCTACTTGGGTGGCTGCAGCATGTTATTTATCACTATTTATCCATCCATTTGATCAGTAGTGAAGGAGGGCAGCAAACACAGGCAACAAAGCATGTTTCAACTGACTGTGGTTAATTCTGGCTTAGAAATTATAAGAGCCTCAGAAATGCGAGGTGCTGAGCCAGCCTTCTGGGACACTGGGGACCACGATGTCAACCCAAAGCTGAATTCTGACCCGTTCATGAAAGGGGTTATATCACATCACTGTCTGTCACAGGACTGATGGGATCTCCTTCATCCCGAGTCTTACATCTCCACACAGTTCTTCTGCATAAAAACAGCCTTAAAATTGATTTTAAGAGCTCACTTGTGAACAGTCTAACCCCCAGTACTTACAATACTAGTGGGAGAACTAAAGGGAGCAAAACTAAGCTCTGGCTTAAAAAACATCACAAACCAGTGGGCTTGCTTCCAAGCTTCTGCACTGGCTCCAGGCTCAACAAAATTATGTTATGCCTTTATATATGCTCCTTAATGAGGTACTTACCTATTATATGACAATAAAACCCCTACCTGACTCAGACCTTCAGCTGGTGCAAGCCCACATTGATTACAGCTATTTTTCCTTCCCAAGGATCTTGTTTTCCCCTGCAATAAAAGCACCGAGGCTGTTTCCAGTTCTTCCAGAGGGACGTAAAACAAGGAGGGATATGGGTTTTGGGTACTGTGATACTGTGATATGGGTTTTCCCCACTCACCTTCATTAATATGGTAGCCCAGGTCTTCCTCCAAAGTCCAGCAGAAGCAAATTTTTAACCAAAATGCTCCAGTATAAGCCTTCAAAGCCTGCTATAAAAATGACCAAAAAGCATTATCTCTGGTGTGCCTTGATTAAGGCCATTTTATACAGCTCCAGTGGTCTGGGGGGGTCCATGCAGGCATCTAGCCATCTCCTCAGACCCAGACGTGTCTGTGGTGGCTGTCCCAGCTGGCAGGAAGGTATAACCTAAGGAAATCTGGGATTTTGACTGCAGACCCAGTATGACTTATTGTACAGGACTCCCATCCTTAAAACCCAGATCAGCTCTGTCCTACCCCTGTGAGCCCTTCTCCAGTGCATGGAAATGCCACCACCTCTCCATACACGTGTGCAGCTTGCCAAAAGTGAGAAAAGCTCCAGATTAACCCGAGATAACACAGCCTGTCACTGCCTGCCCTGTTTTCCCCATCGTGCCAGTGAGCACCCATCATCCTGCTCACCTTCATGAAGGAGAAATACATCCAGGAGGTGTCAAACCCAAAAAGAAAAAAAAACAGTTATTACTGCAAACTCTATATACATTATTTATCAAATGAAGTCTCTGCAGCAGGACTACAATTCATTTCTCTGCTCCACCTTGCTCGTGCTCTCTTCAGCTGAGTTTTTGATGGGAGATGATAGAAACCATTTGCAGGCTCCTTGAGGTCACTCCTCCCAAGGAAACCCTGCAGGTCCCAAAAATGGACCTGGGACAAGGTTTGTCTGAGTAAAACTACCTTCTAGCAAGAGCCAGCTCCACAGCTCTAGCTCTAAATCTATTGCACAAGTATGTGCTGCTGCTCTGAATATTCAGGGGGAAATTACAACAGGAAGGCAAGTAGAAAATACCAATTATTGGAGGGTTCAAAGAGTGCGATCTCTGCTGCTACCTGCCAGGTTGCATATGCACATAAATCAGCCATAACGCACGGTTTAGTTTGAGCAATATATTAAAAAGGGAGAAAAATCAGAATTTTTCCAGTACAGGGGTTATAAAGCAGGTGGGGAAAAACCACAGCGTGCACAACCTCACGATCACATCAGTTCTGTTTCATCTCTGCCGTGTAAAAATATAAGTGTGGGGGAAACACAAATGCAAAATCACACCAGATGAGCGTTTCTTTTCCATTTTCCCCAACCTCGAGCTAGGGTATAAATGACTAGGCAAACTGAAAAGCAAGTTTAAAAAATCTGTGCTCATTTGACTTCAGCAGGTGGTTTTACTTTTAAGGCTTCAAAACTAAAGCAAATGGAGTTCATGGGTGCCCCTGCTCAGGTTTCCCAGGGAAAATGCCACAATTCCCTAATTATGGTTTTAAAAAGGCTTGGTAATAGCAGGGATTTTCCTCTCCTGGTCCGCAGCACTGTTATCCCTTTCACAGTTGTGCTGGCAGCATGTGGTGATTATACAGGGCAATGGAGATTGCGGTGCATCTGATTTCTTCAACGTGACTTTGCACTTCACCACACGTCCTTTCATCTTCATCAAGCCGTACGGTCCATCCACACCACGGGGTAATGGGTGGCAGCATTTTGGTGATGGAGCATCCCAGGTTGGGTTGTTTGCATCCGCTTCAGCTAAGCCCCGAGGAGGTCTGGGTTGACTCGTAGACTCTAATGCAACATGACAGCCAAGCATCAGCTACACGAGCATGAGAACTCGCTGCCGGCATCCAGGCTGTGTGCAGGGAGCAAACAGGGGGAATAAAACTCATGGCCGTGGCCAGGAGTGATCTGAATCCCACCGGTTGCAGCCTGTTGGTTTGCAGCATAATTGAGGTGGGGTGAATTAGGCAGGGAGGCTTCTCCTGCTTGGTTTTCTCCATGCTGGAGGATGAGTGGGTACCCTGCTACCCAGTCTTGCCTTACCCCAATGTCTGCAAGTCTTTGCCTGTGCATGGATGGACAGAAAGAGGGATGGTGCTGAAGGAGGAATGAGAAGGGATGACAAAGCTGCAGCTGTTAGAAAGGGAGAAAGGAGGTTTGACTGTCCCAGCTGGTAGCATCCCTGCAGTGCTGTCCATGCAAGGTCCACACTATGCCCACATTCAGCTGGGTCCTATGTTACCCTCCAAAATTAATTACCAGTGCCCCTGCTGAAGATAAAACTGAAATCATGTTTATTTTAGCGCTTACATTCCAGTTGCCATGTAATTAAGTGCTACCACGTAATTAAAGAGGATTTAGAGGGTGTTTACGTCCTGAGATGCTCCATAATTACAGTTAATTCCTCCTTTACAGCTTCTGAGCATCTCCAGTGGAGCTCTGGGAGCTGCTGGGGCAGGCAGAGCGGCTATCACAGGGATCAGAAACATGGTGTGCAGCTTTAGCACTGAAGGGTAGCACCTCTGAAAGGCCTGGCCCTGTCCCAGAAATCTTTCTTTAGAAATCTAATATCTTCCTAGGCATGGGGCAGGAGTGATGCCCCCAGGAGCATCGTTATGAGAAAACAGTGATGCAGGGGAGAGCAGCAAGAGGCATCGCTGCCTCTGCCCCCAGGCTCTCCCTGATTAAATTGCTTTAAAACTAAGAGATGCTGCATAAGGATAAAATAAACCCTTCTGCAACATCCAGGCCCGGTAAGGGGGAATTTATTTCATAACTGAGTGTGAATAAATACACAGCGTTAAGCACAGGACGTGCTGACCCCTCAAGGGCAGAGTCCCAGGGGACAGGGCTGTCCCAGCAGCAGGGAAGCCGAGGACATCTCCAACAGAGATCAAATTTTAGTGCTCAGAGGGTCAAGCTACCAAATACTCACCTGCCATACGTCAAATCAGATGTCCAGACTCAAAAGTAGGTACAGAAGAGCTCAGTTTTAGCAGCCAGCAACTCTGAGCTGAGAGTTCAGGCGCTGCTAGACCAGAGTGTCACATAAAGTCACAGAAGGGAGCAGGTCACCCTCCTGTGGGACGTTGGACACCTTGGGTCTTTATGTTGATGTTAGAGACCAGAAGAAAGTGCCCAGCCATGGGCCATGGTGTGATGCTCAGCATGGGCTGAGGCCAGTCACAGCACAGAGGTACAGGCAGCAGCTGAGCGCTGCCCAAGCCCACTGCTAGCAGTTTTCATTACAAAATTAGGTGTTCACCTTGGCTTTCATTGTAAAATTGGGCACCCACCTTCACAAGCCACTTAATTTTTTACCAAGCAAGAGTTTTTTGCGGCACATGGTTGAGCGCAGTCACTTCGAAGGGGGAGCTGGTAACATACCTGCTGCTGCTTGTAAATATATGTTAATGAAGACAGTCAATGCCACAGGTTGTTCAGTAAAAAGCTGGGATGGGCTCAGATTAGGGCTGGCACCCTTGCAAAAACAAGACTTACCCCGGCCATTCTCTGGGCTTTGCAGGAGAGTGGGCGGGAGGCAGCAGTTGAATGCGGCGTGTGAAGTCAGACTTGCTGGATCTGGGCTTTACCTGTTAATGGGAAAATGAAAGGAAATTCCAAAAACAACCCTTGCACTAAGCTACTGCCTGTTTTCCTAAGGGAGCTTATAGAGGCTATTGATATATGCCGTGGCAATTCAATAAAAGAATATGTAATGAAAGATATAATGTAGGCTGCAATCACAGAGGCATGCATGAATTATTAAGCTGGCAGAATTTACAGTCAGTTGGAGGAACTATAGATTTCTTCCTCCACATATAGTAAGGGAACACTGGTAACAGCATCAAAGTATTTCATCTTTAAATATGCAATTAGTCAGCAGGGTGAAAATCGTTCCCTCTCTGAGAGCTGCTTCGTGGTGGCATGAAATTACTCAGTTGGGTTTCTCCAGTGCATTGCAGGTATCAGTGCGGGTCCTCAGCTCCAGCAAAATAGAATCACACATTTTGGTCGGAAGAGACCCTCAAGGTCATCAAGTCCAACTGTTAACCCAACACTGGCACTAAACCATGTCCCTAAGAACATCATTTAATGAGTCCGCAGGTACTGGCCTTCAACTAACCAACCTCAGGCTGAGGTCCAGGGTTACAGGGGTCACGATGCTCCACTCCTCTAAGCTTTCCAGCTCCTTTAATTCCCCCAAAAGCCAGCAACAGGTTGCATTTAGAGAGGAGACAAGAACTGCAATTAGGCTAAGGGTGCAGAAGGAATTGATCACAGAGAGGACTCTGCTTGTGTGTAGCAAGAACCTTCACTCTGCCACAAAGCCCAGCGAAGTAATGCAATGAAAACCTTTTTAAACAGACAAATTGCACATCATTAGGTTAGTAATAACTGTGCTCTTCTCCCTCTGGAAAACTGCGGGAAGGAATCAAGTCTGCAGCACACGCTACATACCTACATCTGCATAGGAAGGTTCTACTGGTGCAAATCAGCTTCATGACACCAAAGTTGCAATGGTTTCCAGCTGCCGAGGAGCTGACTCAATTATTTCCACTAATTCCAGTTAGCAGCTGATGTAATGCAAGTGCCCTCTGGTAAGATGGGCAAATCACAGGAGTTTCTCACTGGATCGCAAAGCAAAACAAAGCAAAACCAAGGTGTGCATCTTCCCATGCACACATCCTCACCTGCCGGGGCTGGAGGAGGGCAGCACCCAGGAGCGATTGCCACACAGAGCTGGTGATGATGCTGATGCATGGGTTGCTCTAAACCAGAGAGTGCTGCAGCCTGCCTTGGGAGATCTAAAGAAAACAACAACAAACAAACAGGGTTGATCTTCAGTCCATCTCAGCTGTGTGGTCACCTCAGAGTGGAAAGTGTACGGCTGGGAAGCCAACCAGGGACACCACAGAGCCGAATTTCCTTCCCTACAAGGCAGACAAGCACGAGGAAAACTTACACAGGCTGTAATATGGAGCAGGCAGCATCTGCGCTGAGTGCTCAGGTATCTGAAGAGTGCTTTTTGGAGCCTTGAAAACCATCCAGTGGAGGTTTTTTTTGGCTTATGGGAAACCTCCAACACACTTTTCAACATAAAAGCTCACGGCTTAGGGATTGCCAGGTGTCAGCTTATACCTGCCTGCTCCTGCGTGCCAAGGAAGAAGGCAGCAAACTCTTCCTGATGGTTTTTGGCCAGCAATAGGGATGTGCCCTAGTCCAAACTCCAAATAAATCTGAGTTTTCCAGTTTGCCATCTGCATCAGAAAGCAGGGCTTGTGGTTTATCTGGTGTGCAGGAAAAGAGAACGCAACAAATGCATATAAATATGTATATATGCACATATATGTTCATAGGCTCTCAGTAGACTGAAGTGTTTCACAACCAGAACAAAACGTTTACTTCATTTTCACATCCTTAGCAACTTTTAAAACATTTTAATACACAATATCTGGCTGAAGAAACGAGTGCTATAATCTTTCAAGTATCTTTCCAGGCAGCGTTGGGTGTTTTATTTTTAACCAAAGCAATTCACCAAAACCTGCATGATAACAGAAATATTGTTGTACCCTCCAAATATTAAATGATCTCCAGTAAAGTGCTGGAGATAAAACTGCTGGTATCACCCATATTGTGCAGATCTGTTGTCCCTGCTTCTGTCCTACAGCAACCCCTGGGGCACAGTTTGCATTTGCTAAGCAGTATTGCTAAGCAGTAAGAAAGGAGGGACACAGCACTGCGTTTCTGGGTGATGCTGTCCCCCCAAAAACCGCTGCCGCACCACAAACGACTTTCTCGGTGCAGCTGCTCTGAGCATCACCACACATGGGTTCCCTTTTGCATTCCCAGCAGCATTTGCTCACACAAACACAGCCCATCAGCAAAATGTAAAAATAGCCACATATATATAATTAGAGTGGGTGCACTGTGGATTTAATAGGGTTTTTCTCTTTCTTCCTTCTCTGGCCCATAAGACATAAGCCCTGTATGGAGAGAGGCCGTTCAGGAGGGAAAGAGAACACTTTGCTGTGGTTGGCAAAAGCCTTCAAATATTTTACTCAGTTTTATATTGTGTGGTTTTTTTATTGAGCATCACACAGAAATTGCAGCAGATTGATTCTTTCACAGCTCCCCAAAGTCAAAATGTTTTGGAGCTGAGAGCTCAGTGCCTGCCAAACTTCATAATTAACTCTAATAACTCTTTAATTTGAACTTTAATTCAAACAGCCATGTTTCTGGGGGACTTTAGGGTGGGAGTGGGGGGAAGCAGCAAAGCAAACCAAGGGAAACCATCTGTAGTTTTTGAAGCACAAGGAAAGCTACTTCTCAATGAGCACAACTCCCACCCAGCACCTATTAGCAGCTGGAGGGGAATAAATAATGTGATATTCAAAATAAAGCAGCAGCCCCAAGGCTGTGCTGTGCCAGAGGCAACTGGAGATCAAACCTTCCCACCATGGGTGCGAGTGGATGAGGATGTATCACCCCAGCCCAGTGGAAAGTGAAGACGAAGGCATTGCCATCGAACGCTAGGAAAGCACCGGGCTCAAAGCTGCTATCTCTGCCACAGCCAGGAAGGTTTTCCAAGGCCATGTCTGGGGACAGAGGGACTGAAGCCACCAGGAACACCACCAGCTTGGAGTTTTATGTGAACTTGGTGGCAATGAAGGGGAAAAAAAAAAAAAAAAAAAACTAAAATACACCTGAGATAAACTTGCCCTAATGCAACTAATTTTACATGTGAAGCGACGATAGAAATTTGCTTCTTTTTTCTAATACAGGGAGAAGGAAAAAATATATAGTCCTGGCTCCGTTTCCTCAATGGTTTCTAATGGTTCTGTCGCTGCCCATGGGCAGTGTTAGCTGGGCTGGGAAGCATCAGGAGGGCAGGACGATGAGGAACCCAAAGCAGGAACATGAATACAACTTCTTTTCCCTGGTCAGCAAGCCTTGAGCTGTCAGGCCCTGCCTGCAGCCAAATCCCTGTGTTAACCCATCCTACCTGAGCTCCTGGCAATGAGCTCCTTTGGGAAAAAGCAAATCACAGACCGGAGGAGCAGGAGACAAAGCAGGACCAGATAGGGAAGGGAGATGACAGACCTTGTAAATGCATCCACAAAGCTGGCAGGGCTTCAGAGATGTCAGGCCAAGCCTCCAGGAAGAAATCAGGGATTAATAGGGATTTATGACTCAGATGGTCTGCTGTGGGTTGGAGGACACCAAGGAACATCCTCCTGTTCTGCAGGACCCTGTGGATTAAGCCCAGTTTGAGCTGGAGACAGCCTGAAGCATTTCAGAGCAAAGAGGTGGCTTTAAGCCTGACCCAGCACCCAATTGATGCTGGAATACTTTTTTTTTTCCTTTCATGATCCTGTTCATAATAATAATAAAAAGGAGAAAGCTCTCCTAGCATCATGCCATGGGGTTGCCACCACTCCTGCAACATCAGCCTCTGCCCAAGGCCACTACATTGAGGTGAACTGGAGTGGGATGCTGTTATTTGATGCTCAGAAACGAGAGCAGGGCAGCATCCCACCAGCATCTGCTGTGATTAATATACCGATAAAGAGATTCAGATCAATGAGCCTGGCGGTTTCTAGCAGGAAATGAATGGCTTTCGGTCTACGGGTTAGAGAGTCGTTAACTACCCAAACTGCTCGCTGCCATTAGCAAGCAATCTCCACCGTGCATCTGCTCACCCCGCTTTATCCACCGACCCATCTCCCGCTCCCTCGTCCCTGCATCCAGCTGGAACATCCCTCCTGAACAGGCTCTGGTGTCTCTGTTGAGCCAGGCTGGATCCAAAGAGCAGGGAGGGGGAGGATTTCAACTCTCCACGTCTAAGCCATGCCTGTAATCCTGCACGGAGGCTTGTTCCGAAGCTCTGGCCCAGCTCAGTGCAGCTGGCTCACAGCCACAATTACTTCCACTCCAAGCACACACAAAAAAGCCGAGCGAGAGGCCAAGGAGCAGGTAGTTAGCCTTAAACGCCAATGAGTCTATCAAAGGCAGCCAACACTAATTAGTCCCTGTGCCTCCCACTGCCCCATTACACAGGGACAAGAAGTCTCTCCGTGGGTCAGCTGGGGCCACCCAGGATCCGCTGGAGAGCCCAGACAGCAGAGGAGGATTGGGGGGGTCAATGTACAATAGTGCAGCCCCAAATCACCACTTACAGAGCACTGATCCTGTCCGTCTCTACTCCCTCCCCTTGTCATTTCCAGTGCCCTCCTCCATTCTGTCTTCTGCAAGCGTGGCCAAATCCACCACAGGAGCCAAGGGGAAGGAGGAGGCAACAGCTCCTGGGGCACCAGAGACAACTGAGGGAGAGCACATGGGTGCGTTGTCGTCACCCATGTGTTAACCCCTTGGACTCTACACATCATACTGAAAGTAGATCTCATACCAGGTGTTCCTCCTGAAAACACATGTATTTGGTGCTTTGTTAGTATCAGATTAACCATTTCCTTTAAAAAAAAATAATAATAGTGACAAATATCTTTGCCACTGTTCAAGGGCTATGGTAGGGTGTTCCCACCAGCCATGGGCTCTGCTTGGGACTGATTTAGGCTTCATCAAAGCCACAAGGATTGTGTGTAGGTCAAGTCAGCCTCACATCTCTTTGCATGACTTTGCCCAGCAGGACTTGCCTCTCCAAATTGAGCACAGTTTCAGGGCTAACACCAACCATGCTCTTTTCCTTCTGTGCCCCCAGGTCCTCCCTGCGCTTGGCTGACCAGCACTGGCTTAGAAGGCTCTTCCCTCTCCCAAAAAATGGGGACTGACAGTGAAAACCCTGTCCTGAGGAATGTGCTCATCAGCTTCAACTTGCTTTTGCTGGGTGCCGTCCTCAAGCCTTTTGAGTGCCGGCTGGAGGTGACAACGGAGCCAGCCGAGAGGCCGGTGGTTGACGAGGAGGGTGGTCTTGCCAACTGCAGCCCACCCATCAAAGAGCAGCCCATGGTCTTCCACCACATCTACAACATCAACATCCCCCTGGACAGCTGCTGCTCGTCCATGTTCAAGTCTTCAGCCGAGGAGGTGAGTTCAGAAGACGACCGGCTGGCTGAGTACGCGGAACAGACCTCTGACAGCGAGAGCCAGGTCACCTTCACCCACAGGATAAACTTGCCTAAGCACGCCTGCAAGTGCTCCACCTCCCTCCCGTCCCTGCAGGAGCTGCTGAGCAGGATTGAGATGCTGGAGAGGGAGGTCTCCATGCTCCGGGACCAATGCAACTCCAATTGCTGCCAAGAAAATGCAGCCACAGGTAGTAATGCCATCCTGTTAGCTCTCACTGGGGACTCAGGGCTCGAACAAAAGGCAGGAGAAATAAATACAAAACCAGTGATGTCACTCAGAGGAAATAGAGGAAAACCTCTGCTCACCCATGGTGTGGCTGTGGCTTTAGGGAAAAGTCTGGCTTAGGTTCTCCAAGACAGACAAACCCCCGGGAGGGATTTGGTCACTTGACCCCCCACCATGCCCTGCTCACTGCAGAAACCCCATAATGGCCAGAGCAAAAGCCCTGTGACAGATAAAACGATGGTGGGTAAGGGGTGAGCAGGGTGATATCCCAACCCTGGACACCATGGCAGTGCTGTTAAAGATCTGCCACCATGCATGGGACAGGGAGGAGAGATGTAGCTGCTGCTCTTTTGAGCTGTCCCTGGGCTGAAGGCATCACTGCGGGAGCCAACAATAAACCCCTTCATGTTCTCTGCAGAAGGAGTGAATGTGTATGACAAGTTGAGTTAAAAAAAAAAACAACAGAAAATACAGGGAATAATTTCTGTTGCCATGACAGATGCAAACAAAACCTATAACAAAGACATGAAGCCATCAACAGGATACTTCATCTGAATAACAATACGTACAGTTTGTGAAGCTCTCTGAGATCCCCCATTAGTGTCACCCCGTCAAAGACGGCCCCTTGTTTCACTGCGGCCATTCCTCAGAGCCTGGGAAGCAGCACATGGTTGAAATGAGATGGGTTTGGGCTAGACGCTGCATTTCAACAACACGGGAGCTAGCACATGGATGGTTTTCCTTACGTCTCAGGCAGGTTGGTAAGGGACTGTCCCAAAGGACATCCATCCCTGCTCAGGGCTCCAATACACCAGGGCTCCTCATGGGGAATACTGCCTTCAGGACAAGAGCAACAGCAGGGAGGAAGGAAAATTAAAAGCAACCCCATTCCCTCACCAATGCCCACTGCTTTTTTTTTTTTCTAAGTTTTGCAGCTACTAGTGTGATTTTTCCAGTAGCAGCCCAACTCCTCTATGTTAGGGATGCATTAAAAAGAAATGCGAGTGACCCACACTCAGGTCAACAGAGTTGGACCAAGGGTGTGTGGGTTGGGGAGGGACAAACTGGGAGGGCACACACAGTGGGGTTTGCTCAGGCTGACATCTCCCTTGCAGCTGGGGAAACTCAGCACACCACCATCTGTGGGCTCAGCCTGTATCCCCCTCCCCTATGCGACAGTCAGCAGCTGTGCTAAAAAACAGACAAAACAGAAAACACCCACACGTGCCACTGGTGTTTGCAAAGCAAGGGTTAAAATCACGTAGGAAACACAATGGGAAAAACTTGTTTTAAAGGAATTAATTTGAAACTCTGATGGGCCTTCTTGGGTTACTTGCAACATATTCAGATGGTCCCATTAAACATTAATTGCTTGGTGGAGCCTCCACACCGATCACAGATGCACGCTGAGCTAAAACTGGAGTAATTTCAGTTCTTTTTACCGGAGCTGCATTCAATTCAGTGCACCACAAAGATCAGGATCCCTACCCCACTGCCCCCAAGGAAAGCTGCTCTCTTCCAGCACACTTGCAAGCATCCTCTCTCCTCTTTTGATAACTTACATAGAGCCTGAGATCTGAAGAGAACCTGATCGCCATTCCCAGTATTTGCAGTTTAGATGGGAAGCATCCTACCTGGTAACCCAAAGGGCTCTGTCTAGCACAGCATGTAACTGAATCCCTTTTACTTGTACATCTGCTGGACCCACCATAGGAAGAGCTGCCCAGGTAGCTCAGCTAGAATGGAAAATTTAGCTGGGGGACAGGAAGTCCTGCAGCTTGGGGTCTTCATGGTGCAGAGGTTCCCTAAGGGGTGGAGGAAGCGCAGAAAGTGTCTCTGTTCTTCTTCAGTTCATAACCCTAAGGTGGAGCCGTGGGTCCACGTGGCGGGGCGCAAAAGAAGGGAGCATTGGCAATGTTGGAGTGACTGATGCCTTCATCCCTCTGCATCCCTCCTCAGCCTAGAGTGTCTTGTGCAAGGCTGTCCAGCTAAAGGGGGTACATTAGTGGTGGTGGCCATGGTGGCCATGTGCTTTCCCACAATCCCAGCACACCCAAACCTGTGATACTTTGTGCAAAGCAAACATCTCCATCTTAACCACCAGGACAGGCTCACCAGGACAGGGATGAAGATGATGTCTTTGGGTACATACCTGCTTCTTACAGGAGAGAGCGATCAAGTAAAAAGGAATCTTACATGTAAGAAAGAACAGTGGGTGGAGAGGAGACAACAGGAGGCATGGTTGGTGCAGAGGGCTTGGCCAGGGAAGGTTTTTTCCCAGTAAGAGGTCTAGGGAGGTTCCTATCAACTGAGGGCTGATCTGAAGAAAAACCAAAGGAAGCACTTGCACCCCAAACAAGGCTGATGGAATCCATAGCCATGGAGAAACTCCTGGGTAGCCCCCAAGCCCCACCATGAGCCCATATCACCAATTCTGCCCCTAAAACCACCAGCTCCCCAGAGCTGGGTGCCCTCACCCAGAGGGACGACCATCCCCTACTTGCCCCACATCTTGTCCCCTTTCCCCACAGCCCATCAACGCTGACCTTTTTCCCATCTCCCACCGGGTGGGCTCTGACCCTGGGTCCCACCTCCTTGCAGGGCAGCTGGATTACACCCCACAGTGCAGCGGCCACGGGAACTTCAGCCTGGAGTCCTGCAGCTGCATCTGCATGGAGGGCTGGGCAGGCAGCAACTGCTCCGAGCCACGCTGCCCCCGGGGCTGCTCCAGCCGTGGCGTCTGCCTGGAGGGCCAGTGCATCTGCGACAACGACTATGGGGGCGAGGACTGCTCCCAGCTCCGCTGCCCCGCTGGCTGCGGCTCCCACGGGCTCTGCGTGGACGGGGAATGCATCTGCGAGGAGGGTTTCGCCGGAGAGGACTGCTCCCAGCTGCGGTGTCCCCGCGACTGCTCGGGGAAGGGACAGTGTGTCAACGGCACGTGCGTCTGCCAGGAGGGCTACGCCGGGGAGGACTGTGGGTGGCTGCACTGCCCCAACGCCTGCAGCGGCCGCGGGCTCTGCCAGGATGGGCTCTGTGTCTGCGAGGACGGCTACGAAGGGCAGGACTGCTCGGCAGGTAGTGTGGGCATGCGTGGGGAGAGCCAGACCCTCATGTATGGGCCAGGGCTTTGAGGTGCCCAGAGGGCTATAGGAGCACCATGAAGCCTGGGAGAAAGCCATAGCTGGCAGAGCACATCACAGGGTGAAGGGGCTGGAGCACAAGTGTGATGGGAGCAGCTGAGGGACCTGGGGGGGTTCAGCCTGGAGAACAGGAGCTGAGAGGAGACCTGATCTCTGAACTGCCTGGAAGGAGCTTGGAGCATGGAGGGTGTTGGTCTCTTCTCCCAAGTAATAAGCAATAGGATGAGAGGAAATGGCCTGAAGTTGCACCAGGGGAGGTTTAGATGGGATATGAGGAAAAATTTCTTCTTGGAAATGGTTGTCAGGCAACAGGCTGCCCAGGGCAGTGGTGGAGTCACCGTCCCTGGAGGGGTTTAAAAGATGTGCTCATGAGGTTCTCAGGGACATGGATCAGTGCCAGTGTTGGGTTAATGGTTGGACTCTATGATCTTGAGGGTCTCCTTCCAACCAAAATGACACTATGAATCTGCATAGGACCTCCTCAGGCCCCACAGTTTGACTGCCTTCCTATTGTCCCTGTTCCCAGAGTTTCCAAGGGCAAAAACTTGGGAGGCGAGCAAAAAGTCAGTGAGGTTCATCCCAACATTGGTGGTAAACCCTTAGTGCAGCAGCAGCTGCAGTGAGGTTCTCCCAAGCCTTTGCCTTGCTGTAGCAGCTAATACAACCACAGATAGCACATTACCCCCAGCCCAAAGCCCATGTCCATGTCCCACAGCAGACCCATGCACCCTTCCCGATGTGCACCCTGATGCTCTCCTTGCTTCTACTGTTTCCATCAGTGGCTCCTCCTGAAAACCTGCGAGTGACAGGGATCAGCGAGAGCTCCATTGAGCTGACGTGGGACAGCCCCGGAGCAGCCACCGAATACGTCGTCTCATATCAGCCAGCGGGACCAGGGGGCACCCAGCTCCAGCAGCGGGTGCCCGGGGACTGGAGCAGCATCACCATCACAGAGCTGGAGCCAGGAGTTGCCTACAACATCAGCATCTACGCGGTCATCAGCAATGTCTTGAGCATCCCTGTTACCTCCAAGGTGATGACCAGTAAGTATCCTACTGCACTTGTCACTCGGATGACAAGAAGTGATGCTCAGGCTGGCTCACATTTTCCATAAAAACCTTCTAGCAGCAGTGCCTTCAGAAAAAAAGAAAAAAAAAAAAAACCAGGATATTTTTATCACCATATATATCCATATGGGAATATAGGAAAGGGAGAAATGTGTCCACCCACTGCAGAAAGACTCAGTCTGGATGTAAACCTGAAATGACTAAAAATCAAATATACTTTCAGTGTTTGACTGAAGCTCTCAAAATATGGCCAAAAATATTACACTTTTTCCTAATAGAAAATATTGCAATATATCACAGAGGTCCCAAGTTCTGCTCCCACTCCTGGATGGGTTCCCCATGATATGGGTGATAGTACAGCAAGAGGGGATGCTGCTGTGTATCAGGAGATACATGGTTCTGACTGGGACTGTGATGCACAGAGGAAAACGGGAGTACCCAGCTGTAGTGGCCACCTCCAGAAAGGATCCTCAGAAACTAAAGATACAGAGGGCAGGGGGAAAACATAAACTACCCAGACAACCCTTTTGTAACCCTGTCACTCAGTCTGTTTGCACAGTAATGCAGTGGGACGCTTCGGTGTCCAGCAGCCCAGGCATTTCCCAGAGGAGGGACAAAGGAACTGTGCTAACAGCTACCAAAAGTCCCCCATTTTCATTGCCCAGATAACGAACCAGGCGCAGGGAGCGGGGTGGGGACCAGCAGCAACCACACACCCGTCCCGCTCTGCTCACCGCCCCCTGCTCCCTTCCAGACCTTGCCACGCCGCAGGGGCTGAAGTTCAAGACCATCACGGAGACGACAGCGGAGGTGCAGTGGGAGCCTTTCTCCTTCCCCTTTGACGGCTGGGAGATCAGCTTCATCCCCAAGGTACCACATTTGGCCTCACGGGGTACAGCCGGTCACCCTAAAAACATCAAGCGAGCAGATCCTAAATTAGCTTCCAATTAAAGCCCCTGTGTGCTTCACATCAGACAACCCCAAACACTTCGACCCCCAATTGCCCCCAATAAAAGCAAGAGACAAGCATATAGATAAATAAACCTTTCAACCTCACCAGCCTCTTGCTGTCACCCCCTCTATTTTTCCTTTCCATCTCCCTTGCCGTGACCCTTCCTTCTCCTCCTCTTCCTCGCCCCTGCTCTCTGCACACTAAGCTACCCTGGACTGAACCAAGGAGCTGCCGGCTGTCACACAACAACCTTCAGCATCCCCGAGTCACACGCACAGCTAATTCCTGCCACGGAGTTTTAATCGCGGTGATGAACAGGTAGAAACTGTGCCAGAAAAGATGAAAGGATGAAAATGTTGCCCTAAATATCGCGTATTTCCTATGCACAGCAACAAAAATTGTACATCAAGTATTTCATCTATATTCATAATTTCTACACCATTTAGCCATAAGTACAGCTTCAATTGTATATGGAGCCTCTTTACAAGAGCATTCAAGCCCCAGCAGTAAAAGAAATGCTGATTAAGAGCTCAATTATGATGTTTTCACTTGTACAAAAACCCTCACTGGAGTCAAAGGCAGCTCTGGGCAGCAGAGAACTACAGAATTTAGCCCCAAAGTTTTAAATGCTATTAACTGTAAAGTATCATTATACAGCATGAAAGCAAGAGCCCAGTTGCTTTAGATAGCTCATTCTCTCATTTCCAAAAAGGCCGGAAGGATCTGGGTGCAATTTGGGGTACATACACACTCAAATTGTGTCGGAAGTCAAAATTCAGGTACTGCAGGTATAAACCTGAGGATAATTTTCATTCACCATCGGGATTAAAACTGAAATTATAAGGCAACATCAGGGAAGAGCTTTTGGCAGAAAGAAAACAAAAAAATCATTGAAACATTTCACAGATACTCGGGGATTAAGCTCAACAGCATCCCCTGAAGCAGACAAATGGGGATATATCCATTTTAGGGTGAGGAATTGCTGGGATAGAAACTAACTTCTCCTTGCAGGGTCATCAATGATAGATTTTTATCAAGTCAGCCCCAAAATACAAACCATTGGTCTTCCTTTCCACTGTTAAGCTTAAAACTTAAAGCCATAGGGAAACACTTCAGGATTTAAAGGAAGATAAAAGGTGCAAAAGGATGCCTGCTCCTGGATGCAGGTTTTCGGGGTGGGCTGGGGATGTAGTTCACAAGGCTTTGAAGTTCTCGCATCCATCACTCATGTGCACAGTCCTGTGCTGTAAGGCTGCAGTCATGTTCCTGTCTGTCCGCTGCTGAAATTGGACTCTCTCGTCTCCATCACCAGCTTTTCCCCTAAAATAAGGCAGAGGGTGCTGTCTTCTTCACTGCGTGGAAGCAATGCTCAATTAGGCAAACACCACACTCCAAATAAAACCAAAAAACTAGTCCCAGAGGCTAAAACCAACCGAGTCATAACAGCAGCATCACAAAAAACCTCTACAAGCAAAGTCGAGCTCCCTCTGTCTTCCTGAAAACTGGGCAAGAGGATGCTAATTTGGTTCTCAGCATCCCCACGAGGATGCTTGCACCGTCCCGCAGAGTAATCCTCTTTCTGTGGTCCCCAGGATGCTCTTGCCCCCAAAAGCCAAGTCACGTGGTGATCGTCCATCTGCTGCATACAATGAGAACTGGGTGTCGGGGAGTGGGAGGAGATGCAGCAAAGACAGATTTAGAAAATTAGGAAAGGTAAGATGGCAATTCATGGCTAAAATGGAAGATTTCCTGTTTAATGAGAAAAAGAGATGAATATGAATTGAGAGCCATGTGCAAAGATTTGTTTAGCACGTTATTAGTGAAGGCAGCAGCAAGAAAAGATCCTTTGTCCAAACACTGGCAGGAAAGGTGACATTTGCAGTTCCTTAAAGACTTGGGGTTTTTCAGAGCAAAACTGCAAAGTATAATGAGTTTAATAAAGATACTTTAAAAGGAGGAGATACCAAAATAAAGACCTTGTAGTAGTTTTATACCTCTCTATGAATAACAGAAGACTCCTGGCACCTGAATAGCAGGGAAAAGTTGTCCAGACCAGGCTTTGGTTTTACTATCTTTTCACTTCTGGAGAACAGGAAACACACAGATGGTAAAATACAGAAGCTGGGGTGGGGGGAGAAGGGGGAAAAAAGGATGGGGGAGGATTTCTCAGCCCAACAACGTGCCTGGGTGAGGATGCAACTTGGGGGTGCAGAGCTGGCTGTGGGAGGATGCAACATGGGGAGCACCTCCTCTCTGTGCAGCAGTTCCCCCAAAACATCTCTTTTGTTGCTGTTTTTTAACACTTATTTTGGCCTTCTGGCAGAATAATGAGGGTGGCATGATCGCCCAGCTCCCCAGCACCGTCACCACCTTCAACCAGACAGGGCTGAAGCCGGGGGAAGAGTACACCGTCACCGTGGTGGCCCTGAAGGAACAAGCCAGGAGCCCTCCCACCTCTGACAGCGTCTCAACCCGTGAGTGTGCCCACCCTGGGCTGGGTCCCCAAAATAAGGTCCCAGCAGCAAGAGCATCCTGGGACTGCATGGGTATGGATAAAACTAGCACCATCCAACCACCCAAGCTACAGGTGCATCGTGGCAACAGCTTCTTCATGTGGTATTTTGTCCCTCTCCCTCCCAAATTACTGCGAGCACAGAAACCGTGGTGAGGTTAATGGGGTTGTGAGCAAAGGCTCAGGTCTGCTTTTATTATACAGCTGGATAAATTCCTCTTCTCCGCTAATCTCACATTTCAGAGGCTGTATTCCCCCAAGCAGCATCGCTATAAATATATTGCCTACTCGTATATAACAGATTAAAACTCCCACCTGCTTTTGTGCCACTGAATGCCCTCTGCTCCCACCAATTCAGGCAAATCAAGCCGCAGGACAGGGAGCCAGAAGCAACAGCACATCCTCTCCTAACCAATTTATTCAGCCAGTCCCTGGTCCATCCCATAGGCTAGAGGAAATTCAAATGGGTCTTCTCCTCACCAAAGGAGATGTGGCGATGGGCAGAGCTCACTGGGGAGAAGACGCTCTCCGCGCCAGATCTCCTGCAGTCTGCTTGGCAGCCAGGCAGACGTCTACCTCCATCCAAGCTGTTGCAAACGGAAACAGCATTTAAATAGCTGCCGGAGGGCTATAACGAGGTGATGCTCTCACCAGGCTGCTAATTTGAGGCAATGGTGAGAGTGGAGGGAGGGTCGCTCCACCAGCAGCAGCTTGCTGCAGGTCTGAGTTTCCTTGGCTCAGCCTTCTCCTCTTGCTTTGCCTCCACGCTCAGCTCGACGTGGCTTAACAGAGACATCTCCTGGTCAAGCCCAAATCTTCCTTTCCGTAGGAAGTCAGCAAAAAATAAAAAGAGAGGCTGGTACTTCTAATTCAGTGGCTGAGCTTTGAAGGGGAGCACAGTGGGCTCTCTGCTCCATGAAGATGTCTCCATGCTGGCGTTTGGCTTCCTCTGCAGCATCCCTGTAGCTTTGCCCCTATCATCCTCATTCTACCTCAACACCTTGTGCTGGGATTGAACAACAAAGGCATGATTTCATGCTGCACAGCTAAGTAGAACTTGTTGCTTCCCAGCATCATCTCAATGACCAGACAACATGAGGTAGTTGGGAGATTCAGGGTTTGGATAAGCATGAAGTGGTCCTGGCTAAGTTGGGTCCTGCTTTTCAGCCATCCTCCTTTCTCCAATGGTGTTTGGTCCTCAGACTTCACCCCACATCTTGTCTAATGCTCCTTAGTCTTTCGCATCTCTGCCCACACACATCTCCCCCAGGCCATCCCACCCTGGGGTGCAGCCTTCAGCACACCCTTATTGCATAGTGCCATTTTCTAATATATACAGTATATTAGATGCATTTGCATGCAGCATAGCCTAAATTACAGGATGAGCATGGGTTTTTTCCCCACCTTGTGACCATGGAAGTGATAAAAGAGGCTGCCCAGCAGGCTCCGTGCACCAACACTGCCATGGCACAGCATCTGTCTGTCTGTATGTCCATGCAGCAGTTAGGTCCTGTTGGACTCAAAGCATTCATCACCTGCTCTCAAGCCCGTGATTTCCAGAGGCTGCATGCTGGGGGATGTGGAGGAGGGAAGAGCCCAACTCTCTGCAAAAGAAAGCAGAAATAACCAAAATAGTCTCCCACTAGATCCCCTGTACGAATTTAGCTAAAACCTCTTAATCTAAGAGGGTTTAGTGGACACCCACCATAGTCCCACTCCCAACTGGTTATGAAGACTTGCCAGAGCAGTTGCATGTTCTCCTCTCTCCTCGGTGCAAAGACATCAACAGCTTTATGAGCTGATCCCTCAGCTTAACAAGAAACCAGGAGCTGGCACTGATGCAGGAACATTTCTAGACATGTTCCTCAGTTCTGGATGCTTAGATCAGTCCTTGGTCCCACATTATTTATCACATTGTCAACGCCTTTCAAAAGACATAATAATGTTGCTGATAAATTTTGCCAGTGACGAAAACACTCAGAAAAGGGAAAATTGAGTGGAAGGAGATCATCGATAAAAGCAGTTTGAATGGCTTGAAGAGCTGGACACAGAGAACTGTACGTTTTTCAATGCATCGTGAAGTATGAGCGGCTATCTAGGAGCAAAGAAAATGGACCACAGTTAGACATAGGAGGTTTTATCCTGTGAGATATCACCTGAAAAAGCCAGGGAGGAATTAGGGCCAATAATCAGCTGGACAGAAGGGCATGAGTTGCACTATAGCTGTAAAGGGCATCAATTGGAAAGCTGCTGCGTCCTGCTCTTGTCACAGAATCATAGAATCATTGAGGCTGGAAGAGACCCTCAGGATCATCGAGTCCAACCATAACCTAACTCTATCACTAAACCATGTCCCTAAGAACCTCGTCTATACACCTTTTAAATTGTCTCCACAGCTCAGAAGAGACGTCAGTGGAGAGGGTTCAGGAAAGAGCCAGGAGATGGGGACAAGGGACTGGTCACCCACCAGGACCAAAACCCCTGAGTACCTTAGGGTGGGGGTCATGTCTCTTGCCCACACAAGCTCTCTGCCTCATCCTCAACTGCTAATTCAGGCCACTCTGACAGTCAGGTTGAAGAATCCCTGAAGTGTGGTGTCCCCAAAGCCCTTCCCCATCCAACTCTCCCAAAATAACAGGTGCCCATTTCCCCCCTTCCTCCGCAGTCATTGATGGCCCGACGCAGATCCTGGTGCGGGACGTCTCCGACACAGTGGCCTTCGTGGAGTGGACGCCGCCACGCGCCAGGGTGGACGCCATCCTGCTGAAGTACGGGCTGGCGGACGGGGAGGGGGGGAGGACCACGTTCCGCCTGCAGCCCCCCCTCAGCCAGTACTCCCTGCAGGCCCTGCGCCCCGGCGCCCGCTACCACCTCGCCGTCAGCGCCATCCGGGGTGCCAACGAGAGCCGGCCGGCCCTCGCCCAGTTCACCACAGGTAGCTAGCTGGCTTTGCTGGGAGAACCAGCATCAATTTTTAAGGCTCCGGCAAGCACGGGCAGATGACTTGCTGCAAACGGCAGATGGGCTGTCCCGCAACCAACACGGGTTTTGTGTACCTGGAGCTGAATTGAGGTTTATGCGTCTGGGATTTAGTGGTACCAGGTTCTCCCTTGGTACACATGAGCTGGGGTTTAAACCAGTGTACTGGGTGGAAGTGGCGCAATGAAAACTTGATGATTAAGATGCAGGTCTGAATGAAGATGCCTGAATGCAGATGTCACGCATCCCATCACCATCCTGGTGCAGAGCAAGGCAGAGAAAATTATTCAGCTCAACCTTGAAACACGTATCCTAAAGCCACCTTCTGGCCTCCCTCCTCTAGTGCCAACACAGAATCATAGAATCACAGAATAGTTTGGGTTGGAAGGGACCTCCAAAGCTCCCCCAGTGCCACCCCTGCCATGAGCAGGGACATCTTCACCCAGTTCAGGTTGCTCAGAGCCCCGTCCAGCCTGGCCTGGGATATCTCCAGGGATGGTTCATCCACCACCTCTCTGGGCAACCTGGGCCAGGCTCTCACTACCCTCCGTGTAAAAAATTTCTTCCTCATGTGTAACCTGAATCTCTCCTCCTTTACCTTAAAACCATCAGCCCTTGTCCAAAGATTTGAATGTCTCAGTTACACTTCTGGTTAGTCCCTAAGCCTCCGATGCAATGGGCCTCCACATGCCCCGTCCCCCACAGGGATGCTCATATGGTCCTCAGGGTACCCCAGGTGACCCCAGATGCCAGCGACCAGGCAGATGATTCAAAAACCCGCACTTAGATGATTGTGCCCAAGTAAACCCCACATTGACCAAGCCTTGCTGCAGCATCAAGGCTGAACCTGCTGCTGCCTGGGTGGGACACACATCCTCACCACCTCCAATGCCCATTCAGACCCACAGCTTAGTTTGAGCCCATGGCTAAAACTTTAAAGCCCAGCAGTTTACACCCTTAAAACACCTGTAGATCAACGCGCAGTTCTCAAAAGCACCAAAACGACAAGCACAGGTCTGAATTCAAGGAGATGCTCACTCCTGTTCAGCATTAAGAGCCGAGGCAGATGTGTTGCCCGAGGAATCAGCAGCGAAGCAGCTGAGAGCAGCTCAGTCAGAAATGTGGTTATCTGATTTTATATCTTCTCTGGATACTCTAACCGGTCGGTAAAACTTTAATTAATGTTAAGCCTGCAGATAGCTAACAGGTTTAATTTACCATGCCATAACGGAGGAGGTAGAGCACATATTTCAGTGCTGGTTTATGGTATATAAATTACTTGTCATGTATATTACTGGTGGATACTAGACTGCTATTACAACAACTGCAGTGTGTGAATTGTCTGTGTATATATCTCTATAGATATATATTTCTTAAGAGATGCTCACACCAACTGATTTGCTGTGTTGGCCTTACTTGCTTTATTTCTAAAAGATGACATAAAAATATTCCCCCCCACTAAACCTGGATCCATCAAGGAGCAGTAACTACCCCCCGTCTGCTGGCACCCAGCCCCTGCCCAGCACCAACCTGTCACACACCGGAGAGGTTTATCACGCAAATCAGAGCAGATTCGGTGCACAGCTTCAGCAGCACTAATAAACAAACCCTTAAGGCAACATCTGAGCATGAATGTGCCTGTAAAGATGCTTGGGGTTCTCCTAAGAGAAGTTCAGGGCAATGCATGACTCCTACAGATAGCTTTTTCTCTTATGCACGCTGCCTCAGTTTCCCTTACTCCAATACAGGGGGAAAACACTTCTTTTTCAAATAACATGCAATTAGCTCCTGAAGATACTTACTGAGGGATGCTGTGAATGCCCCAGCGCTTGCACTGGTTTCATGGGTGGCATCTCTGGGTCTGTGCTGAGCAGGAGTTGACAGCAGATGTCCCTTGCCACAGGGACACGCCCTGGGGAAGAGGGACCACAGATGGGACCTCACGGACATCACACCTGGCCTCTCTCCCTTGTGTCATGCAGAGATCGATGCCCCCAAGAACCTGCGGGTGGGCTCACGGACGCCTGCCAGCCTCGAGCTGGCCTGGGACAACAGCGAGGCCGAGGCGCACAGCTACAGGGTGGTCTACAGCACCCTGGCCGGGGAGCACTACCACGAAGTCCTGGTGCCACGGGACACCGGTCCCACCACCCGGGCCACCCTCGCAGGTATGCGTGTACCCACACACCCTTCCTCCCCCTCCTCCTCACAAGCAATGGAGAGCGCAAATCAGCACTGATACTCAGCTGCCCTCATGCTGGCACACATTTGAGGCTGTTTTGGGGCTTACTAGTTACCAAAGAGAAGGTTTTGCTTGGCATGAAGCTCACTGTCCCCTCTGTGGGTCTGGATTTGGGTGCTGTTTATCCACGAGCTGAGTGATGCACCTCTGGCAAGGGTCTGTGTGGGTCCCAAATAGAGCTGGCAAGAAGCAAAGTGAGAAATGAAGAGGGGAAGGCTTTTTAAGCTGATCTAGAAGAAAATATTATTTCCTCCTCCTCTTTTTTTCCTTGCTGGAAAAGAGCTGCAGGCACTGATGCCCTGTAGGCAGTGATGGGGCTCCAGGCTGCTTGAGTTTGTTGCCTTTTACCAATTTGGCACAAAGCAGGCCTGAATCCAGGAATGCTATTTTTGAGCAAGTCCCTCGTGCTGTATGTTATTCAGGCCAGCAAAGGGGATGCCACTGGGGGCTGCAAACACCACCCACCTCCCCCTGCCAGGAAAGTCCAAAATACCCTTTGCAGCATCACCACAAAGCACTGTGTGAGATCTGCTTTCCTTTGTTGTTTTGTTTTTCAACTACAACTACTTGCCTGCCAGATTGGTGGCTCCACTGGCATTTTTTTGAGCAAAGACAAGACTCGCACATATACAAAAAAGATCACTCACTCAGCTTGAAGCTCTTCAGTATGGCAGGACACCAGTTTTTTCCACGTTGATTCTCTTTGCCCTCCTGGGACCACCCCATCCTGAAGAGGGCTCAGGCACCTCTGCTGTGTGGATCTATAGGAATAAGTTCAGTGGGAAAGTTAGATGTGAAGTTATAGGTACAGCAACACTGAGTCACAAGAAAGGCTGGAGGGCAGGAAAGCAGTCAGAGTAGTTAGTCTGAAAAAGTCTCTACCTGGCAGCACCAGGGCTGCCAGACTCAGGCAGGGCTACAAGAAACTCCCACAGAGCAAGCTCCACAGACAGAGAGGCTTAAGCCAACAGCAGTGAGCAATTTTTATATATTACAGTATCACAGTATGTTTGGGATTGAAAGGGACCTCAAAAGATCATCTAGTCCAATCCCCCTGCTGGAGCAGGAACGCCTAAGTGAGGTCGCACAGGAATGTGTCCAGGCGGGCTTTGAATGTCTCCAGGGAAGGAGACTCCACAACCTCCCTGGGTAGCCTGTTGCAGTGCTGTTACCCTCACTGAGAAGAAGTTCTTTCTCAAATTTAAGTGGAACCTCTTGTGTTCCAGCTTGATCCCATTGCCCCTTGTCCTATCATTGTTTGCCACTGAGAAGAGCCTGACTCCATCCTCGTGGCACTCACCCTTTATATATTTATAAACATTAATAAGGTCACCCCTCAGTCTCCTCTTCTCCAAACTAAAGAGCCCCAGCTCCCTCAGCCTTTCTTCATAAGGGAGATGCTCCACTCCCTTAATCATCTTTGTTGCCCTACGCTGGACCCTCTCCAGCAGTTCCCTGTCCTTCTTGAACTGAGGGGCCCAGAACTGGACACAATATTCCAGATGGGGTCTCACCAGGGCGGAGTAGAGGGGAAGGAGGACCTCTCTCGATCTACTGACCACCCCCCTTGTAATACACCCAAGGATGCCATTAGCCTTCCTGGCCACAAGGGCACAGTGCTGGCTCATGGTCATCCTGTTGTCCACCAGGACCCCCAGGTCCCTTTCCCCTATATTGGCTCCATCATTATTTAAATGCATTGCTCCTAGCTCCCAGGGTACTATGTAATAAACAAACAAATTAAAAACAACAATAGCAACACCACCACCCACTAATTGTAGCAGAAAATAACTCAAGAAACATCCTGCTGGCAAAAGCCAGGATAGCCGTAGTGTGGATGGCACATGAGCCTCTCCCATAGCTCCATTAAGCACATGGTCTTCCAAGGTCTTGTTGCATGTAGTGCAAAACCCATTGGGGTGGGTTTCCAGGCACTCAGGACCTGCTGGGTTGCAAGGTGTAAATGCAACTGGTCATTCCTTCAGCTACCCTCATCTGCTTGTAGGAAAAGCAGCGAGGAATAGCACTGAGCAGAGCTTATCAAAGATTTAAGCTTCAAAATACAGTAAGCCTTGCCTGCCCCATATGTCTCACTTCAAAAATCAGCATTTGCACAGAAAGATCTGTAATTTTGCTCTACCCAAAAGAGCTGGGAGAGAAAAGGCACCATTTTATACACTCCTGCTCATTTCTCCCTTCTCCTCCCCCTTTCTCCAAAGCTCTTCTCCACCTTCCCAGGATACTTTTGACACTTCTTGGGAGGGGTGAAGGCGGTCCATCTCCCTCAGGGACCAAGACTGCACTGTAGCAAGAGGCAAGGAGCAGGGGATGGGGCTTTCCCTCCCTCCTGGCCCCTTGAGGACAGTTTTGGTGGCTTCAGGGGGTGCTGCCCCTGGGCAAGGCAGGGTGAGGCTCAGCTGGAGCATTTGTAGCTTTACCTAAGCCCATGGGAACGATCATGAAGGACAGGGAGGAGGGGAATAAAGCCGTCAGCAGCCAAGGAGAAGTGGCAGGCAGAGGCAGGAGATGTCCCACAGAGATAAAACAGCGGTCACCAGCACAGGAAAGGGGCTGGATGAGCTTGATTCCCATGGCCCTTGAGAGAGGCACCACAGGATACGTCCACCCCATGGAGCAGCTCTTGATTTGGCTCCCAGAAAGACTGCGCCTTTCCTAATTAATGTGCATTTCATTTACGCCGCATAATTTATTTCTCTTCGGGACACCAGCACTGTGACAATATTTGATGTTGAATCACTTTGGAAACAAATATAGCTGCTTTATCGTTCCCATCTCAGCTCTCACACACACAGTTTCTGTCTTGATGCCAGCAATTACAGCAGACCTCATCAACAACTTTTAAAAATTGCTTTTTCCTGAGCTAGGATAATCCAAATTCCCTGTCCAAATGCATCCACGGGGTTTTTTAAAAAGGCTCAGCTCCTGTTCAATGCATGGAGGAACTGCTGAGCTGGGGGAGGGCTGCTCACCCCAGGGATGCTCAGGAGGGTCCCCCCTGTCCCCAGCCTTGGGAGGTGGGGGGGTTGTGCCCCGAGGCCATCCAGCCAGGGGCTGCTCTCACACCTGTTCATATCCTTGCACCCCCCACCCCACAGATCTGGTGCCGGGGACAGAGTATGGCATTGGGATTTCAGCCGTGATGGACAGCCAGCAGAGCGTGCCGGCAACCATGAACGCCAGGACTGGTGAGTTTGGCCCCATTGCAAGCTCCAAGCACGGCTGGCTCCTATGGCTCAGACATGCCCATGGGACAGACCGTGCATGGGGACAAAGGTCTGCACCAACCCTCTCCCACAGAGCTTGACAGCCCCCGGGACCTCCTGGTGACAGCCTCCACAGAGACGTCCATCTCACTGACCTGGACCAAAGCCGCAGGTCCCATTGACCACTACCGCATTACCTTCACCCCCTCCTCGGGGATGGCCTCTGAAGTGACGGTGCCCCGGGACAAGTCACAGTTCACCCTCTCGGAGCTGGAGCCCGGGACAGAATACACCATTTCCATCATTGCCGAGAGGGGACGCCAGCAGAGCCTGGAGGCCACTGTGGATGCCTTCACAGGTAGAAAAAGACCAGTTGGGATGGGGCCAAGGGTACAGATCACCACCCCACATCAGCACCTCCACCAGCCCACTGCATCTCCAGTGCCAAAACTCTTGAGGCAGTGTTGGGGATAAGAGGTGGAGGCAATCTATCCATGTGGGAGGAAGTCAGTGGACCTCAGAAGGAGGTTGGCCCTACCAGCAAGGGGATCCCATCCCTCTGGCCAGCAGCTCTGAGCACACCTGTTTACCTGGAAGCTCCCATAAGGAAGAGGCAGGGTTGGGGGAACATCCAGGACATTCTGTCCTCTGTGGTCAGGGTGGTCTGTGGGTTCATGAGAAGCAAAAAACAAGCCTTGGGGGACCTCACAAGCATTTCTGGGTGAAAAATCTGCAGCTGAGAACCCGAGACAGCACATACCATCTGCAGTGGGACAGCCCCACCATGCACCATATGGGTCTGGAATGGAGGGTGTTTGCAGGCAGAGCTGAGAAAAGGACCATTTTTCTCCTCCCATTTCTGTCTCTCAATCCCAACATAGTTTGAGATCAATGGAGGTTTGGAGGTTTGCCACCTCTGTTGGCTACCTCCCATATAAGCGCTGGGAGCAACACAGACGCTGGGATCTGTAGATGGTCAGGGTTACATCTCCCTTCTCCACCTTGCAGGGGTCCGGCCCATCACGCAGCTCCACTTCTCCCAGCTGACATCCTCCAGCGTGAACGTCACATGGAGTGACCCATCCCCACCGGCAGACCGCCTCGTCCTCACCTACAGCCCCCGGCATCAGGAGGAGGAACAGCAGCTCACGCTCGACGGTACCCGCAGGCACGCCAGCCTGACAGGCCTGCAGCCGTCCACTGAGTACCTGGTGTCACTGGTGGCCATGCACGGTGCCATCAGCTCCGAACCCATTGTGGGCTCCATCACAACAGGTACCATGGGACCCCCCCGGCCAGGCACAGGACCCCGCCAGGAGGGCGGGCAGCGGGACGGGGAGCAGACCTGCCTCCCACAGCTTTGCTTTCTGCTCCACCTCACCAGGGATCGACGCGCCGAAGGACCTCAGGGTGGGCAACGTCACCCAGGAGTCCATGATGGTCTACTGGAGCCCTCCCATCGCTACCTTTGACCACTATAGAATATCCTACCGTGCTGCTGAAGGTAATAGGTCAGACCACACTCACCCATGCCCTGAACTCACGGCTGCCAACCCTCCCTCCATCCGCTGTTGAGGGCAAGCCACCAGATCATCCTCACCCCAGGCAGCATCCCAGTGCCCTGGGAGAAGCCACCAATAGCTGGGCTGGATAAGAGGCTGTGGTGACAGAGGATGAGGTGTCTAGGATGAGGACGGGCAGAGACCACAGTGGCCAAGGGTCAGCCGGGCACAGAAGGACACAGGGAGTGACCCTCTGAACATGCCCTCCCCAGGGATGATTAATTCAGGGCCTGATCATGAAATCCCACACTGCCCACCTGGCCCCTCTGGCTCATCTCTCTTAGGCCCAGTTCCACCTATGATGCTGAAAAGGTCAAGACCTGGGTACCCAGGTCTGCAACTGCAGGCATAAAACCCAGTTATCCCCAGTATCATAGAATCACAGAATCATTTTGGTTGGAAAAGACCCTCAGGGCTATGGAGTCCAACCATTAACCAAATATTGGCACTAAACCATGTCCCTAAGGACCTCATGGACACATCTTCTAAACCCCTCTAGGGATGGTGACTCCACCACTGCCCTGGGCAGCCTGTTCCAGTGCCCAACAACCCTTTCCAGGAAGAAATTTTTTCCAATATCCAGTCTAAACCTCCCTTGGCACAACTTGAGACAATTTCCTCTGGTCCTGTCGCTTGTTCCTTGGGAGAAGAGAACAACACCCCCCTGGCTCCAGGCTCCTTTCAGGCAGTTCAGAGATCAGGAGGTCTCCCCTCAGCTCCTGTTCTCCAGGTTGAACCCCCCAGGTCCCTCAGCTGCTTGTGCTCCAGCCCCTTCCCCAGCTCCGTTCCCTTCTCTCAACTCGCTACAGCACCTCAAAGGCTTTCTTGGTGTGAGGGGCCCAAAACTGAACCCAGGATTTGAGGTTCAGCCTCACAAGTGCCCAGTACAGGAGGAGCCCAAACAGGACTAGTGGCATGGTCCTCCCCTCCCATGCACCTCCTGCACCCCAGGGACAGGACCAGCCATGACACCAAAGCTCTTGTCTCTGTCCCCACAGGGAAGACAGACAGCACCGCCATCCCCAGCGATGCCACCGAGTACATCCTCCACCACCTGCAGCCTGCCACCAAGTACGAGATCGAAGTGAAAAGTGTGCGGGGCCGGGAGGAGAGTGAGATGGCCTCCATCACTGTGTACACAGGTGGGAAGGAGCTCCTGGTGAGCAGGTAGCCATCAAATGGTGCCAGCCCCTTCTTGCAGTAGCAATGGGGCAGCTGTGAGCTGAACCTCATGCCAGCCTGATGCAAGCTCAAGATCATGAGCAAGGCTCACAAGAGCCCACTGTGGATTTTTGAAAGATGTCTAAGCAAAGCTTTTCCTGCATATGCATGGGTAGTCATGGAGGGGGGTGATAAATCTGTGTATTGAGCAGGGGGAAGCCAGAGATACAAAGTTAGGCAACCATGACAACCTTTCTTAAAGGGAGTACAGACTTTCAGAAACAATCCCTGGGGAAGCCCTGACACATATAGCATCTGGTGCAAGAATAAAACACTCTGCTATCCCCAGACTCCTCAAAACCAAAAGGAACCACCCTGTAAAATTCCAGGCTGTGCATCAGGAAAACAGTGGAAAAGCAGCCCAGGTAGCAGAGCAGCACAAGGTGCGATGTCTCTGCTCTCCAGCTAGGGCAGAAGTAACTCCTCTGCAGGCACGTGTGCCTGGCCAGCAAGGCACGACCACAAGTGATGGACCACTAGAAGCCCTTCCAGTTCATAGTCCAGTCTCTTAATGCCTCTGACTCTCTGAATCTGTCCCCCACACAGCTATGGATGCCCCACTGGGGGTCACGGCCACCAACATCACCCCCACTGAGGCGCTGCTGCAGTGGAACCCACCGCTGTCAGATGTGGAGAGCTACATCCTCATCCTCACCCGCCACGCAGGTATGTCAAAACCCTGCAACCTTCTGCCATGAGCTTTGCTTGGGCTCCATTTCAGCTCACCTCCACTTGTCCCCCATCCCAAAACCCGCGGTTCAGTGGGTGCCCTCCACAGTGAAAGGAGGGAAGGAGCCCTTGCTTTGGGAGCATCCCCCTTGCCATCCCCAGACACTAGAACCTCCTGCCCAGGTCCCACGTTAGTGCCCTTCACCAAGCCTCAGGGCATGGCAGTCCACACAGGAGCGGACTGGGATCCTCCTGGTTTACTACTTGGCTCACCAGCAGCAGCTCAGGGGCAAAACAGTACCCATCCCAACAGGTTGCCCAGAGAAGTGGTGGATGCCCCATCCCTGGAGACATCCCAGGCCAGGCTGGATGGGGCTCTGAGCAACCTGAGCTGGTGAAGATGTCCCTGCTCATGGCAGGGGTTGGACTGGATGAGCTTCGAAGGTCCCTTCCAACCCAAACTCTTCTCTGATTCCACAATCCCACAGAAACTCAATGTGCAGCAAACTCTATGAAATCCACTACTGAAGGGAAAGAAAGCAGCAGGAAAATACAGAGTGTGGGGGAAAAATAAGGCCCTCCTTCAGACCAAACACCATCACTACAGCTCAGTTGCTCATGGCATTTCAGCAGTATCAGTGCGTTTGATCACAAGTTCATATCCATAGACACGTTTTGGAGAACCACCTTGAACATCTACCCTAAGTCTTCTCTTTTGGCTTACAGTTGCAGGAGAAACAATTCTTGTGGATGGAGTCAACCAGGAGTATCAGTTGACCAACCTCATGCCCAGTACCACCTACACAGTCTCTATGTACGCCACCAATGGGCCTCTCACCAGCCAGACCATCAGCACCAACTTTACAACTCGTACGTACAATCACCTCCCCCACTGCCCATTATGAGTCCTTAGCCTTATATCCACCCTGGGAAAAACAGCCACCAAGGCTGAGCCAAAGCTTTTCTCACATATATGTGGGTGTAAAAGTTGCCATGTGCCAAAACGACACTCAAATACCAGTATTGGGCACAACACAAAACCAGAATTTTAATCACAACAAGCATAAACCATCATTTTCACTCTTTCAACATCTATCCACCCTCCTTTCTTTGATTTCACCTGGATGTGGTTTCCCAATAAGAGCCTTGAGCAGGTCTTTTTCTTGTCCAAGGCCATAGTCCAGAAGAGCACTACAACCCGTTTTGCTTACAAGAAGCTTGACAGATCCCATAGCATATGAATTTCAGAGCCATTACCCTTCAGATAGCATGCAGGAGGAGGACTTTGAGAGGGTTTGCAGAGCTCTGTTCAAGGCTGACAATAAGTGACAACATCTGGAAGCTGAGGGCAAGGATGGACTTTGGGCTGCAGCTCAGGATTGTGAGGTTGAATCCCAGTGGGGAAGCGGGGCTGGGGTGGTTGTGTGTGAGGGCTTGCACTTCCCTGGGTCCCTATCCACCCTTGCAGTTTTGGATCCTCCAGCAAACCTGACGGCCAGTGAAGTGACTCGACGGAGCGCCCTACTCTCCTGGGTGCCTCCTGTGGGAGAGATCGAGAACTACATCATGACCTACAGATCCACTGATGGCAGCCGCAAGGTGAGTGAGTCCTAGCAAAGAAAGAGGCTCATTAAGTCAGGGAATAACATTACCATGGAGAAACGAGCAGGAGAAACTCAACAAAGCAAAAGAACGGTGCTCACTAGATCAGGGAGAGATGAAAAGGGCAAACGCTACTTCCTGCGTAAGCAATACTTTAGATAAACAAATGGAAAAAGCAGGAAAAGAGTGCCTAGGGCAAAATCTTTATGTACATCTGAAGGTCTGGGCATGAGGGGGCATGCCTAGAAATTTGGGATGAACAGGGGAAATTCACAACTTGTGAAACACAAGCAAGCTGACACAGGAGAAGATTATCCCACAAATAGAGATGCTAAAAATGCCATTTGCCCTTCTTGCAGAAAGGAAGATGGGTACAGACAGCTAATTAACCCTGCAATACAATATATTTGATTATTTAATCAGTGTGTCCATATCTGCCTGTTTGAAAGAGCTGCTACAAATGCTATCAGAAATATGTCACTGCAAATAGTCTCGTTTCCTTTGCTGGTGTGATTGGCTTGCAGCAGCCAGAGGATAATAGCTTTGCAGAAGGGGCTCGATATAACGCTACATGGCATTGGCTGACAACCAGAAAAATGAACGTGACAGGAACTGATGGAGTCGAAACTGGCTGATAACCAAGTTTGGGCAGCTCTACTCATTGAGATGCTTGGCCAATCTGTCATGCCCCGTACCGGAGGCACGCAGATCCCAACTGAGTCAGTGAGAACTGCACACAGACTGCAAACATTTTAAACCTCCTGTGTCCAAACTAGCTAGCTTTCTCCCACCCAAACCATCCCAAAAGGTTGCACATAGTCATTGACCTCAGGTTGACTTAGTCCAGGGGTGTGAGCAGCCATGCGATGCTCCTCAGCCAGGCACCGAGGGCTGTGGTAGTTTGTGGCTTCCCTTCCCTCCTCGCTTGCTCTTTAGGCTCCCCATCGCTTTTCTCATCTGTTGCTCTTGGTGTCTACCTCCTTCTGGGACCCATGTACAGGAGCTGATTGTGGATGCTGAGGATACGTGGATCCGCCTGGAAGGGCTTTCCGAGACCACAGAGTACACCGTACGCCTGCAAGCTGCCCAAAACGCCTTGCGGAGCGGTTTCATCTCCACCACCTTCACCACAGGTGAGGACTTGCACCATGTCTGCTCGGCCAGGTGAGGCTTAGCCTACACACCATGCTGGTAGACATGGACTGCTTTTATGGGCTTCCCCTCCTTAAGCAGCACGATTCATTGAGAGGTATGTTCATTGCCATGACCCACAGCGTTGCTTTGCTACAAAAACTTAATGGCTGAAGCATCTATAACATAAACACAAGACCCAGACCAGGGTAAGGGGATTTGAGCTTGAAACCAGGAACCACCTATCAGGCTCTTTGCTTTGCCCTTGCCCCTCCTCAAATGCATAAATAGAAAAGAAAGAGGAAAAAAAAGGGGGGGCGGGGGGTGAGGAGGGGAAACACACCACACAAAAGCCAACAATGTATATCAACAGGTATGTTTTTGGAGTAAGCGGGGAGAGACCCAGCTGGCCTCTTCATGCTGTAGACATGGTCTAATCTCTCACAAATATCATAGTATGGTTTGGGTGGGAAGGGACCTTCCAAGCTCATCCAGTTCAAATCCTACCATGAGCAGGGACATCTTCACCCATCCAGCCTGGCCTGCGATGTCTCCAGGGATGGAGCAGCCCTGGAAACATCAAGCAGGTGGATCTCCACCACCATCAGTGGAGTCCAGACACCAGAGCCAGCATGTCCACAGAAGTGTGGTTCCACAGATTTTATCTAATTGCGTTATTCCTTCCCTCTCTAATTCTAGAGAAGTTACAATCCCGTAAGACAACAAATCCAAATCAAAGGGTGCGCATCCACAGCCACTGCACCCCTCACAGATGGAGTGCTTATGCTTGAAAGAATGAAGCTGGCATGAAGATATCACCATTGCCCCCACCCTCTGCAACCATTCACACTCAAATCAATGCAAAGTGTCTCATCCCTCCACCTCTTCAAAAAGCCTTGCTAGGCCAGGGCACTTAACAGACAGAGAGCGTTTTGTTCAGGGTTGAATCCAACTACATTTCTCCGGGGCTTCAAAAGCACTAAGCAGCCTGAAGATGATATTCACCAAAATTCCTGCCATTTGCGCCGCCAGTTCGATTAGGAGAGTTTTCCTTGAATCTGCTCTGGATACACTTTCCCATCCCAGCTACATGCAAAGGTCCCTTCACCTGCTTTTAAGCAATAATAGAAACTATTTATGTCAACAAGAAAATACTCTTCTCTAATGCATCTACGGATCAGGCTTTCCTGTTATTCTTGCCTCTCACGTGGGCACATAAAGCCAGTGCAATTCAGGCAGGTGATAGAAAAATGCATGTAATCTTGGAGAGCCAGGGACAGAAATGCACAAGGGTGGCTTCTCAGATGGGATAAAGCAGCAGAAACACTTGCATTGGGCAAGGAGAGCACCATTTCCATCAAAGACAAATGTCAGACCTCAGAAGTATTACAGACACCATTGGCAGCTGAGGCAGCATCCAAACACAGGTTTAACTTGCTTTTAAGATAGAGATAAGCATCAGCAAGAAACCAGTTTCTCACCACTTACCCCCAATATTGATGATACAGAAGCACCCAGGAACAAACATCAAGGCAATGTGATCCATGGGCAGCATCCATCCCTCAGCAAAGAATTGGGGTCTGGGTTTCAGTTCACTCTGGCAGCGTATCAGGGCACTCTGCAAAGAACAAGGACTTGTCTTTAAAGACAAGACAAAAACAAACAAACAAAAACCCAGGCTTAATTTAAATTGTTTTGCTTCCAATTTAAATTGTTTTCCTTCCTTCTGCTCACAGTACACATCCCGGGGTTCTTCCATTCCCTCTGACATATTAATAGCTTGGCCTCTTTGTTTTATGTTTGCATAAGGTTCTTGGGGAATTGTATACAGATGGGACAAAAGGAAGAAACAGATACAGTATTTATAATTTATAGCAGTTTGAAATGTCTTTCAAGGTCTCCTTGGCTCTTAAAGATATGAATATAAATTAAGAAACAAGCAATCTCCACAGAGCTCAGGGGAGCCTGAAGTGGTTGCCTTTGAAGCAGTTTTTATTGTTGGATACTATAAAATGCAAACAACCTTGTGCTACAGACCACGGAGATGGGAAAAAAATAGGGGTTCTTCAACATTTAGACAAAGTGATGACCTCCAAGTTTTCAGGTTACCAGGGTGGAGAATACACCCAAATGGGAAACAACAGACAGACGTCTGTACCCTGGTCCAATGGGGTAGCATGCAGTTGTGAGGAATGCGTGCTACATGTCCTTCATGTCTTCTCAATGCACTACCAAGGTACCCTCTAAAGCCACATCCACATTGCAATCTCTTCATTCATTTACTCCATCACCCATACGCACCAACAACAAAGAAAAATATCTATATGCCCCTTTTGCGTTAAATGAGAAAAATCTGAACCCAGAGTTGACAACCCAATACTGCTACAGTCTTGTAGTTAAGAATCTCTTAAACTATGTCCACCAAATGAGATGTTTCTTCATTAGGGGATGCCTGGAGCACAGCCACACAGCCCACGCTGCCCATCTCCAGCATCTCGCACAGCCTAATTCCTGCTCAGTTTGCAGGTGACAATCAGCCTGGTGTCAGTCCACCATCAATTCCAAGGGCATGGATCAGAATCCTGGAATCCGTAAAGTCATAAAAGTTGTCTGGAGCTGGCAGTCCTGAGAGGAGAACAGGTTTGGGTATTTTCACAGCTGTCTAAATATGCTGGTGACAGCTTAAACCCAAGACACTGCACAGAAAGATGATCCAAGAAGTGACACCCCTCATCATTCAAAGTGATGTTACCATGTACCTTTCCAGTATAGGATGTATGGGAGATTAATTAATATATGCACACATTTTTTTCCATTAAATTCTCTGCTGTTGTTGGCAGATATAAAATCCCACTGCCTCGCAGAATAACTCAGGATGCAAAAGCCAAATTAGACCTTTCCTGTATCATAACCAGTGGGGCCCAAGGCATGTGGAAAGGGTGTCACTCTGCTTAAATTTTGCCTTTTTAATTTTATTTCTTTTTTTTTGCAGGTGGCCGTGTCTTTGCTAACCCTCAGGACTGTGCCCAGCACCTGATGAATGGAGACACACTGAGCGGTGTCTACACCATCTCCATCAACGGGGACCTTGGCCAACGGGTGCAGGTGTACTGTGACATGACTACCGATGGGGGCGGCTGGATTGTGAGTAGCCACATGGTTCTCACAGAACCACAGAACAGTTTGGGTTGGAAGGGACCTTCAAAGCCACCCCAGTGCCACCCCTGCCATGAGCAGGGACATCTTCACCAGCTCAGGTTGCTCAGAGCCCCATCCAACCTGGCCTGGGATGTCTCCAGGGATGGGGCATCCACCACCTCTCTGGGAAACCTGGGACATCACCCTCACTGTAAAAAATTTCTTCCTCATGTCTAGCCTGAATCTCCTGTCTTTTAGTTTAAAACCATCACCCCTTGTCCTATCGCAACAGGCTCTGCTAATAAGTCTGTCCCCATCTTTATTATTGGCCTCTATTTAAGTATGGAAAGGCCACAATAAGGTCTCCCCAGAACCTTCTCTTTTCTGGGTTGAACAACCCCAACTCTCTCAGCCTGTTCTCATAGCAAAACAGTTCCAGCCCTCGAATCATTTTTGTCCTACACATTGTCCCCATCACAAAGTAACCAAACCTCATCCTACCAGCAGAGCCAAGCACTACACTGTGCAGGAACGACAGCAGGCTGAATATCACATGCTTCATTTCCCACGCCATAGGGAATGGCCCACACTCCAGTAATAATAGTTACACTTGGAGAAAAGCCCTTTGATTTATTTGACATGCTTACAGTGCTTCTGGAGAGCAAAATCTGGGACTGAAGTTGATTTATTGTTCTAGAAATGAAATTAATGGCCAATAGCTTTCATGGGGAATGATTCACGCTGCCGGCAGTAGGAGGGTGTCAGGCATCACCCGGATTGAGTCCACACGGGAGCATTTTAGAGGCAAACACCTGTTTGGCTTTTGAATTGCACAAACACTGCTTGTCTTGATGTAGATGGACTGACAACTTAAGTAAATAATGCTCTGGTGCTTTGATTTTATCCGTGTCAAACGCTTACTTACATGCATTATGTGAAACTCCACTAGATGCATAGCCAAAACAAAACAAAAATAAAGGGCTTCCTCAGGTGCTGATTTCTAGCATGGATGTTGTTTTAACCTGGCAATTTCCCTCCATCTCACTCTGTCTCAGAGCATCCCCTTGGATATCACAGAGAGAGTCAGCCAAAAGCAGAAGTACATGCTAGAAAACCAGAGGCACCACACATAGGGTAGAGCAAAAAGCTCAAAGGCTGATTACTTCCCACAATATTGATTTGCCTTGGACATCACATAACATCTCTTCAGTTCCTCCATCTGCACAGGAATTAATTGCATGGCTGCCCTTAACACTAACTAGATGGGCATTGCAATTTTCTTCCCTGAAAGGTGCTATGGAAAGACAAAGTATTTTCTGTATTTTGTGTGCCCCAAAGGCCAGTGAGGCCGTCCCTCTTCACACTGATTTTGTCCCCAATCTTCCCCTGCAACAGGTCTTCCAGAGGCGGCAGAACGGGCTGACTGATTTCTTCCGGAAATGGGCAGATTATCGGATTGGCTTTGGAAACTTGGAGGACGAATTTTGGCTGGGTAAGGTGTTGACCGGTTCTCGTTCATCAATGTGTCAAACCCGAGCTCCTCGTGCACCATGCTGCTTGCCCGTGCCAGCTGGTGGCTCCTCGCCTTTCAGCCCACTCCTCTATGCTCTCTCTTGGACAGTTTTCCTTTTGTTTTTCATTCCTTGAACTGCAACATTAGAAAGTCATTCATGGACACACCACAGAAAACCACATTCTGAAGGCCAACAACTCCTTAATTTGCTCCTCCTAGGAGAGAAGTGGGTACGCTGCGGGTTTTCACGGACCAAAACCCATCATTCTCCTTTGGATGACTGTAGGTTCCATTGGTGGCACAGACCTCCCTTGGCCTTGGCCAAACCAGTTGCCCAAAGAAAGTAGGAAAGTGGTGAGTGGGACACCCAGCACAACTCTGAAATGGAGTGTGCCCCCCCAAAACCTGGACATGAGCCAAGGCCAGCCCTGCAGCATAAACATGCGCTGGCTCATACAGAAACTTAACAGCAACATGAGAAACACCAGGGCTCCACAGCTGAACACCCCCAGCCTCAGCAGCATGGAGAAAGCTGAACCCTGGCCTTGAACCCACGTCTCATAGCCACATGGAGGTGGAGCTTGAGTGGGGACAGAGAGCTCAGATCCCACCAGTGCCAGAAGAGACAGTGACTTAACTAGAATTGCTGCTGCTCTCTGATTGCTCTCCTCACCCTCATCCCCCACAGCCATTTTATTTGCCTAGAGCTTTTTTTGTTTGCTCATGGAACAGATCCAGAAACCGTGTCTGACCAGGTGTCTCGTTGCTTGCCTCACCAGGCTTGGACAATATTCACAAGATCACATCCCAAGGGCGCTACGAGTTGCGAATAGACATGAGGGACGGTCAGGAAGCAGCATATGCCTACTACGACAAGTTCTCCATCGGTGACGCCCGGAGCTTGTACAAGCTGCGAATCGGGGACTACAACGGCACTTCAGGTACAACCTCAGTGCTAGCAAGTAGTAGGGAAATCCTGGGACTGGTGGATCTGACACTGAGAAGGAAACCCCAATACTTTTTTCTGCATACTTTTCTGGATGCAAACCCATAGCTCTTTCTGCCTTCCCACAATCCATCATGTAAACCAGGCTGCTAAATCCCACTAAGGACACAGGGAATTTTCCATTGGGGATTAGATATTTAATATCAGAGGCGTTCGCTGTTCAAATAACCAGGTCAATCGTCAGAGGTGTCCTCTCCCTCAGCAATAACCGGAGGATATATTTATCGCCCTCTCACAGCAATGGAAAAATCTGAAATCCTGTGTATCGCTTCCTCACACAGAGGCCAAACACTGGCTGGTTTTGCAAGGACACTGTCACACCTGTTTGCTCAGTTGATGCAGCAGCATTAGGCTTTGGCCACAAGAAAACAGGGGTTAATGGGTGATAGAGGGAGGATACAGGAGGTCTCTTCCCCAAGAAGGGGGAGAGGGGCACAGCTGCAGCCCCTTTAGCTGGAATAGACATGGCCAGTGCAAGCTGCCATGATCCAGACAAAACTTCACCACCGCACACTTAGTGAGGAACCCCACGCCATATCTAAGATGCAGGAATTTGCCTGTATAACATCTGGTAGTTGCCACTGGAACAGAAGCCACAGGGATTTTGGTTGCAGGCAACAGAGCACTTGCTCTGACCTTAAGTCCCAGGACACAAAGCACCCAATCTATTGCCAAAAATACCAATAACAGTTGTGCAGACACAACTCCCTCCCTGTCCCCATGCAAGCTCTTCTTCTAGTTGTCCAACGAAGGAACTTCTGCCCCACCTTGAGGAAACAGAGCCAAGGCTCGCAAAATGGTCCATCGCCAAAAGGTTTTCTCACAAGCCTCTTGGTGGCTGGACTGCACACAGCTGGGATGGGTCCATATTGTGTTTTCTTAGGGACCACCAGGGAACATATTAAGAATGTCTCCTCTAAGTATATAATCTATTTGTAATAATGACCATATTTCACTCTGGCTCTTCTTTCACCTAAAAGCAACTCTCCTGTTCCTTAGTAAAGAGAGGAGATGAGGTTGGTGTGTTTGGTGGAATAAAACATCATGCACCTTCCAAAAGGTTCTTCCCCTTATTTAAAGGGAGAAAAGAAGGTCAAGCATCTTGGTTTGGCCTCCTCTGGGAGAAATTCCCTTTGGCTAACAGGAGGCAAGGAGGCTGAAAGCATCCTGAAGTTACATAGGAGAGCCAGGCTTTAGAAAATCAGATATGCCCAAATCTAGGACTTAATTCCTTTCTGGAACACTGAAATTCAGATGCAAAACTCTAAAGCATTTTATCTGCCAAACCCAAGCAGCCTCTAAGTTTTTCTGTGGTCTGTACTGATCCTAAACCAACAGCAGAGAACCTCAGATGAACCAGATGTGAGCAATTCCAGTTAATGTTATTCCCAGACCTTCAGTTGCTTGAGCTGTTGATTGACAGGCTACCACATATACCAGAATATCCCAGTTTCCTTGTGAAAAGATCAGATGACTTGGGATTCACCCTCTCTAACGACATCGCTTTCTGCAGGGGACTCCCTCACCTATCACCAGGGCCGCCCCTTCTCAACCAAGGACAGGGACAACGATGTCGCTGTGACCAACTGCGCCATGTCCTACAAAGGGGCCTGGTGGTACAAGAACTGCCACCGCACCAACCTCAATGGCAAGTACGGAGAGTCCCGGCACAGTCAGGTAAGAGCAGGGCTGGGTTGAAAGCCTTCAGCACTTCTTCTAGCAGTGTCACCAAGCACACAGCAAGCCCAAGCTAGGGCTGAGGCTGTGTGGTTGGTGCACCAGGGTCAGCAGCACCACTGGCGTGACCCAACAGAAGCTGGAGGAAAAGTAACCACCTTCAAACCATTTAGGCTGGTGCTTCGTGTCTCACACTGGCTGGCACGGTCATTTACCACAGCATCTTGCTACATTACATTAAAAAAAAATATATATACACACACATGAAATTTGATCAGGAGTCTTTGAGCAGTGGGAAAAACCCATCAAGCCACGGCAAGAGTTTCATGCTCCTGCTGTAGCAAGTTCTTCCCTACAGTGGTCAAGCCTGTTTCCTTCCTCTCCCACTCCAGTTTCATGTTGGGGTATTTCTTTACCCTCTGCCTTTTCTCTCCCTCCTGCCAGGGAATTAACTGGTACCATTGGAAAGGCCACGAGTTCTCCATCCCATTTGTGGAAATGAAGATGCGACCCTACAACCACCGTAACATCTCTGGGAGGAAGCGACGGTCCCTACAGCTCTGAGCCAGCTGAACCCCCTCCTGCCTCCCAACACCTGACCTTTTCTGTCATTTGTTTGTATTTTATAATACAAAAACGGGAAAAAAATAATTACTACTCGTCTGAGATAGCAACCTGCCCCTCATGAGTGCTGGAGGGAACCACGGCACAAGCAAAAGCCGTTGGAATGGAAAAAACCTCATTGCTTTGCACCTGTCCCAGAGAAATACCAAATTTCCAGTCTCCCTACCCCAATACCCTGGCCCTTAACATGAGAAGAAATAGAGAGAGAGAGACAGATTTTTGATATATTTTTAAAAGACTTAGAAATCCCCATCAAACTCTGTTAGAAACATTTGTCACACGGCCCATGGCAGAAACATTCCCCACAGAGATCTTGGTGTGACCCTTTCTACCCCAGTCACAGACAGGGACACCTGTCCTCTCCCTGTCACCTCCTGGCAGGGAGGAACCAAGCTCCATGCCATCCTGGAGACAGCAGCTCTTCCAGCAGGCAGATGTCCATCTCTCCTGACCTGGTCATCCCATCCCCAGCTTTCACAGGAGGGCTTTGCAAGTATCTGCATATGTAGGCAAACCCTAGAGAGTCCACAGCTCACATGTTGGCACCAACACAGCCAAAGTCATCCTCATGTGCATGGGGTGCAGGGGAACAAAAGCTGTTCCACCAGCCCCAGCCTGCATCATCCACTCCTCCGAGCTGACCTCATCCCACTTCAGGTGCATGACGTCTGTTTGGGTTATGCAGAGCCTGATGGAGAAGAAAGGAGGCAAATTAAAGAACTTGGGAGAAAAAAAAAACAAAAAAAATCACTATTTGCTGTCTTAAAGTCCAGGGCCTGTTTCCTCTGCTATTTCTACATGCCACTGCGCTGTCTCTCACTGAGGTCATTGGTCGCAAACCGTAGAGTCTCAGAGAAGGCCCAGCAACCAAAAGAACTATCATGCAACCACAGCCCAGCCTCCATCCAGCAGCTGGCACAGTCCAGGTGTTGTCATTCAGGGCCCTCCACAGACATGGTGAAGGAGGACAACACAGCCAAGGGAAGATGAGTGCAAGCTGAGAAATGCCTATGCCCTTCCTTCTTGTACACCATCCCTCTTCGCCACCATCACAAGAGGGAAACAAATCTCAGTGCCTTGGTATCACCATCTCTCTAATGGGAAATCAACCATTTCCCCTCCTGGAAGGAAGGCTTAGTCCATTCACATTTTGGAGCACTTCAAGACCTTTGGAAGAACAGATGAGTTTGCTCTTCCCATTCTTAGCTTCTCCCATCTTAAGGATGATGGACCCTTCAGATATTTCTGGCTGCACTCTGTTGTCATTGACAGCACCTCCACATAGCCCAAATGACCACCACGCTGGAGTCACCCCTCTGCCAAGGGCTCTGATCAATGCTGGGCATTGTCACTGGTCTGGTCTCAGAGAAGGGGCTTGTCCCCGCATTCAAGGACAATGCAGCTCATCGCTGGGTTGGCAGCCAAGGTAACGTCACAAATGCTAAACACTGCTTTTTGATTTTATCACACTGAAGCTGCTTTGTCTCAAGAAAGATCTTCCAGATGGCAACATAAAGACATCTTTGCAGTAGCTTATAATTCAGGCCAGTGTCTCTTTCGTGATCATGCTCCTGGATTTTCTGACGTTACTCACAACGGCTGCATAGCTGAACAAGAGCATTAAGCATTGCCTCCATGTCCATGCCATGTACCGGCACACAAAATCATAACCCCAAAGTCAGGATTAACTACAAGGTCCAGCCCTTCAAGTGGCCAGCTTACAAGCTGCAGTCCAATCCAGAGGAAGGATGCTGTAGCTCAGCGACATCTCATATGTAACTGAGGCATCTCTTCTTACTTCCTATCACCAACAAATCAGACAACAAGTCAACCAGTTGAGGAACAGGTCAGTGACACAGGAACAGGCTGCAGATGATGGGATCTCTTGCAGGACACAGCCAGTGTCACGGGTGGCAGCATGTCACACCTCCTGAGAAGCCTGCCCTGGTTTAGGTTCCAAAAGCCAACAAGAAACAACATATAGAACCAATTAAAACCTAAAAACCTCCTAGTAGACCAAAGTAATATTGTTCCCAACATCACCATGAGTTTATAGGCAAGAAGTATCCTAGCAAAAGCACTATAGTGCAGTGATTATAATGAGGAGCAGAGACTTGATGTCATTCATCACCTGTCTCAGATGGTGCCGTTTACTTATCTACCCAGGTGAAAGAAAGAGGCATCAGCAAAAACACAGGAGCTCCTCATTTCCAATCAAGTGGAAGGCAAGAAACTTCTCTTTTCAAAAGTACAAGTCAAACAGAAAATCAAAACACACTGTGCTTTTCCAGGAAGTTCAAAAGAAGATCCTCAAAAGAGGCTGATTATTTTCTAAACAGATTTACTGACACGTATCTCTTCCCCCCGCTTATATCTGTCATCCCTTTTGTAAGTTCTGTATCTGGGATGAGAGAACCTGGTTGATACAACTACATTGTTGAGTCTGAAGGACACCGTTGGAGATAATATGTGACGTTCCAGTGCCATTATATACCAGTGCTGGTCCTTGATCTCACACATGGCACACCACAGCGTTGCATTTCCTTTACCCTGGTGAAACACAGGTGCTAAAAATCTTTTAAAGGAAAGACATCTACATGTGGTGGTTTTGTTCTCTTGGTGATAACCCAGCCCAAGCCTAGACACACAATCAGCAACAACAACCCAGTCATTTTGGCCATTGTCCCTTGTTCATATTGTTCACATCCAAGATAAAATTTTCCAGAAATATGTTTTTCATCATTGCCTGATAAACTGGGGGTGGGGAAAAGCTCCTGCCAGTGGTTTCAAGTAAATTTGTGCTTAACACTGATGTGACAGGATGGCCAGGTGATGAAGTACAGCCTCTCTCTAGCCTCCATCCCTGGTTGGCCAAGCCCTTTTTCTGAATTCATTCTCCAACTGGACCAAATTTGACCTTGTTCCCCATCAGCAAGCACGAGACTGAATGAACTCCTGGCAACAGGCCTGAGATTCCCACAAACCCAACCTAGATTCTGCACAGTCCTCATTGCGACAGATCTTGGCTCCAGCACCTAATTCATCGCTGGGCTCTGGTGGCTTCTCTGCCACCCAGCTCATACAGCCCAGGTTTGTCTCAGAGCCTAAATAAGGAACCTGAAGCTGTTCCCCAAACCACACCATCCAACACAAGATGTCAACTCCCAGAACATCAAGCAAGGAGAAGCACATCAGGTCCTTCATCCAGCAGAGCACCACGTGTGCTCAGGACCCTCTCTGCCTTTCAAACCCACCTCTTATTTCTAAATCCCAAATCCTGGTAGGAAATAACAAGGGACTTTCTCATTTCTTGCCCAATTTTGATTTCCCTCTGTTTCCATTCCTGCCAGACCTCCAAGCACATCACACACTGCACTAAAACCTAACTAAAAACAACCGAACAAAAAAAAAGTCCTGAAAGGAAAAACTGCTTTTAGGAAAGTGATCCTTAAGACAGCATTTATAAACTAATAATTTGGAGAAGGAGAGAGGCCAGGCCCTCCACAAAGGGTTTTGGCAGCAGGATGCTGGAAGAACATCCACACTCAGGTTGGGGAGAAAACTTTGCTTCTATTCCTTATCTTCACACTACTTTATGATCAGCATCTCAAAGTGCAGTACCAGCCTAAATGCACCCTTGCTCCAACCTCCTGCCTCCTTCCCAAAGTGATGCTGACCCCAGGTGAAGTGTTGGGGTATGCAAAACACAGCTTTTGCCACCTTTGTCCCCAGCACTACAGAAAGGGCAGCGGTGTCTCCACGCTAGGGTGGCCCTGTGCCTGCCACAGGCTTAGAGTTATTTTCCAAAATACAGTAGGAGCCAAAATATCCACCCAGCACATCGCCTGCATGCCAGCACGTCCCCTTCATCCAGACCCAGAGCCGCCCCCCGGGTATGTCCCCACCATCGCACCCCGGGGTGACTACACACCTACAAGACTTGACCTTACAGACACTGCCAGCAAAGAGCTCTCACCCCCCAAAAAAACCCCTTTAATTCATGCTTATACCCACTAACAAAGGGGTCTGTCCCAGGGCCAAGTGGGAAGCCCATCCCTGTTTCTGCCAACCAAGCACCCCAGGACAGCCAAACCCAACCGAGCCCCTTGGGGACTACTGGTACCTTCCAGGGTCACCTTCCCCCTTCCTTACAGTGGTGGCAGCTCCTTGTCCCTTCCAGGGGAAAGGTTTGGGATTAGGGGGAGGAAAGGCCTCTTTCCTGGGGAGATGCTGATGCCCAGACCTGCCTCAGTACCCAGCCCACACCCCTCCAGGTGTCAGGGGTTTCTCAGAGGGATGCTGACACAAAGACCTAAACAAAGAAACAAGCAGCCCCCTGTCTACAGGTGTTACCCTGGAATTGTGTTTATTACTTAAATAAACCAACCAAACAAAAAAACCCATAAATAAAAAGGAAGAACACAGGTAATGAAATCCCTTGGACAGGTTCTGATGAACTCAAACACAAATGAACCCAACCAAATGAGGGGGAAGATAAAAGCAAATAAATGCATAAATAAAAGAAATAATAATATAAATAAATAATATATTAAACAACCCTCCCCATCCTGTAATGAAATCGTAGCTCAGAGAATGGGATCGACGCTTGTTAACCATTGTTAACTAGTATTTTTAGTCCTGACCGCTCTTAGGCTATGTATAGTTCCTTTTTTTAATGCGTTTTCTATACATTAATAAAAGATACCGAAGGAGTGAGTTGTGTGCCTGTCTGGGAGCAGGGCGGGAGCTGGGTTCTGGGTCTGGGTCCACCAAGTGGGGGGAACAGAAGAGCTGAGAGACAAAGCACATGCAATGGGATAGAAAAATACAGAGGGAAGAAATTCTAGGGGCAGCTCAGCATCAGCTGGTGATGCCATCTCCATCCTTGGAGGTGTTCAAGACCAGGCTGGAGAAAGCCCCAAGAAACCTGGTCCCACCCCAGGGATGCTTTGTGCAGCAGGTCAGACCAGAAGCTCCCAAGGTCTCTCCTTGCTAGAGAGGCCCTCAGCTCTTCAGCTTCCAGCCCGAGAAAGCGAAGCCACAGTGTAAATGCTCGGGAGCGGAGCAAAACAACCCCAAAGTCTTCAGTTAAAGCTGTTCTCCCAATTTAGACAGCAATCTGTTCCCAGCACAAAGGAAACTCCACTGGAAATCAAATAGCAAGGCTATTTCCAGCAGAACATGCTCTCACTAGAAAACCAGCAAAAAAACCTCCAAACTAAACAAACAAGCAAACAAAATCAGTTTAGCAAAAATGCCCAGGACAAGTATGAATTTCAGAGGATTTTGAAATTCTCCTCTCATTTCACACGCACGCTTTATTTAGACCTCCTCATCTTGAGTTTTCATGTTTGACACGTAGCAGACAGGATGAGAAAGCCCGAAAGCAGCTCTTCTGCCAGACCGCTTCAATATTTTCTAAATTTAATTTCAGAGAGACAAAACAGGGGAATTTGCTTTGCAGCAACTTCTCCACTTCTCTTTCTTGCTCTGATTTGAGTGAAAAAGGAAAAAAAAGAAAAAAAAAAAAAAAAGGAAGTTGTGAGCACCGAGGTTCTCCTGTTCTCCTGCCTCAGCCACTGGCACAGCAAGAAGCCAAGCCTGATAGACACAACTGGCTGGATTAAATGACCTTTTTCATGTCTGAAAGGAGTAAATATCATGGAAGACCCTTCAGCCAAGACCAGGGGTCTCCCTTGCACACAGAGGAGCCCAGGGCTAGAGATGGGTTTGAGATGGAGAAGGGGGGTTGCCTGTGCTGGTATTCGGCATCCCAGTCTTGCACAGCTTGGCCAAGCCATTGACCCAACGTGGTGCGTGTCATTTATGATCCCTTAGAGAAGGGCAGTGCCCTCCACTGTACACTCCATTCAGCATGTCTGTGGTCAAGCGGGGACCCCAGGACCCCAAATCCCTGTAGAACACCCCAAAAAAATCTCACTTGGAGGAAACACAGACTCTGTTGCAATAACCATACACAAGAGACAGGCACACACCACTTGGAGGTTGGTACTCAGAAAGGCAGGTGCACATGGTACCACAGCATCCCTCTGGATCATAACCCATCTCCAAAATCAGAGCCATGGCCCAGTTCAGGGCCAGAGAAGGGGCTCAGGGCTGGAACAAGCCCTTTCCTAAGTATCTCAAGCTTTGACTTAAGCCAGGGAGGTGTTTTGCCCCACCACATCAAAGCCTGGGGAGCTTCTGCCCCATCACAAGTGCCCACCACCCTCAGTGCACAGGCTCCCTCTGCTCTTGCACAGCTCAAAGCCATCGGTATACTCTAGACATGGTCCTGCAGTGTCACACTTGCTGGTATCTCCCATTTCCACCTCCCCGAGCAGCCCAGGCTTTGGGCAGCAGCACAGCCACACTACAGGCAGACACACTCAGGACTCTTCCAGCCACCACTGAGCATCCCACCTCTGACCCCCCCAGTCTGCACTTTGTACGGAGATATTTCATCACAGCCCTCTTGCCAAAGTCCCCTTCTTGCATGAGCGATGCTCAGGAACTTTGCTCCACCAGCAAACATTGGGAGGGCATACAAAGGTCCTCACAGCAAGGGTGTGTGGCCACCATCCAAAACCTGGAGCTTGAGCGATGTATTCCCAGCAACACACCCGGCAACCTCAACCAGAAAAAAATCACAAGGGAAATGCCCAGGAGCAAGCAGCACCACAGGAGAAGGTGCAACACCTGCAGGAGTAAGGCTGGAGTAGCTCAATAAAGGGGCATCCTCACCCTGTGAGTTCACAGCTGCTTTATGCCTCCTGCAATGGGATTTTTACTGCAGCATCTTTAACATTCTTGGGGTTTAATTCCCACTCGTAAGCCTGGATGTGCTCATCATCCCTTTGAAACCTTCTTCTCCATTTTTATGTTTTTAGCTCCTGTGGCTACAAGCTCTAAAGCTTAATTATATAGAGCATAAAAAAAGCTCTCTCTTTTCATCAAATTTAAATGCAGGGCTTTTAAATTTCATTGATTTTTCCCTCCTCTCTGGGATGAGGAGTGCTGTGAATAGCAGCCCGTAGGCTTATTCCCCATTCCCTGCACTACAGCCATGGCCTCAACGTGCAGCAGTTTTTCTGCTTCCAATTTGTTTCAGCAATTTTCCCCACATGAACACACCCCCCCCCACAAAAAAAACCCACCACCATATTATATACATTATATTTGAGGCAAGATCCTAACTGTGACTGGGGACTTTTACACAGTGGCACTTCTCTCCCTCCCCGTATTTTGGATTGCTTTCTGCTGTCAGTTGGGACACTGGTGACACAAAGCCCCCCATATAGCTCACACTACACATCATATAAGTGCAATTATTCCCAGCTGTGTGGCTAAACCTCCTGCCCCCACCCAGGTTATCTCCCTGGCCCGGCTGACAGACAGTGCAGCAGGGCACACTGGGATGCTGGTGGGAACACAAGCCGCCTCTGTTCAACACAATGGCCCCTTGTCACCACACTGTCCCCTGTGTTTGGTGACATCGTGACAAGAGGGGTTTGAAGGAAGTGGCTCCACAAATGTTTGTAAGAAAAATCCTCCCAAAAAGTGAAAGAAGCGGAGGATGAAGTGGGAAATCCTCTCTCGCAGAATTTCAGAAGGTATTAGAAATGGGCAGCTGGGAGAGGAGTAGCAAGGGGACAGGGTAGGACGAGCAGCACCAGCAGCTGGCATCCCCCTGCTCCTGGGGACAGGCTCTGTCTCTCCGTCAGCCCCACATCCCCCGCTGCACTCAAGTCATGACAAAAACAGCCGGCACCTGCCCCTTCAGCATCTCGTATCGGTTCCTCAGACATGACCCAAGGCCACCTCCCACCCCTGCCCAAGGGGGACTTCACCCCTCCAAATAAAGGAACTTGCTCTCCCTTGCAAAACAACCCCAGGAGAAAGGCCTTTGACATGTTTTTGCTCTTTCACCCACCACAATTTGCATTTTGCTCTCAGTTCCCTCCCTGGGGATAGGTGAGACCCCACCACCCAGCTGCATCCTCCCCACAGACAGCCTGTTAGCAAATGAGATGAGGAGGAGGAAGACTTTGAACTATGAAGAGCAAGGGTCAAATAGTCACCAGCCCCAGGCAGGAGCTAAGCCCCAAGGGCAGCACAACCCGGAGCCAACTGCTCTGGTGCCACCAGCCAAAAATCCTCACGTGGCCCCAGGCGGAGGGACATCAGCTCACCAGGAGCGGCTTCCCCCGTGGAACTGGCTTATGAAGGGAAAGGGATAATAAAAACATTAAAAATAATAATAATAATTTAGCAGACGCTTATAATTAAATAAAGGGTATTAGATCTTGCTGCCCCCTTGGCTGGGCTCTGGGGGAAGCTGGCACTGAGGGACAGCCACCGATTGCTGCTAATGGGGCTAAGCCAAAAAAAGGACTGCACCGACGGGGACAGCTGGCACAACTGGTTTTTTACCTAAAAATCAATTTTAGCAAGCCAGATCCAACACCCACTCGGCAGGGAAACCCCCAGGAATGGCTGCTCTGGGAGGAGGCACAAGCCACTGCTTCCCACTCCTGGGGTACATGCTGGCCCTTGAGGACACCAGGACCATGCTTGAGTGTCACTCACTCCTCTGCCTGTTCACACCTCCCACAAATCCGGCCAGCAATATGCTACCAGTGACCCCATTGCCACGCTAAGGGAAGAAGCAGTCCTGTTCACCAATGGGTTTTCATTCCTTGGCCTTCACACAACTGATCCCTGAGCTGTTCCTAAGTGGGGAGGCACCACAATGAACTTTTTCCACCTCCCAACACATCTCCTCTCCCCCTTGCCCCCCGCCAGCAGGGCCCGTAGGATTTCCTCAGGAAGGAGTTCCTGAGAGCACACACACAAAACAATCATCAGCTCTAAAATAACCAAAAGCCCTACCTCCGAGGTTTGCTTTCCTGCCAAACCCCATGGCGCATACCAAAATGCACACTGAGCAGCAAGACGCACCCTCCCTCCTCCCCAAACACATCTTTGCTCAATGCAAATACCAAAAAGGACTCGAGGATGCACCCAAGGAACCCATCTCACTCTCCACTTCTCTTCCTTTCCCCTAAGCACCAAGGAAGGATGCTCCAGCAAACCCATCCCAGCAAGCCCAGCTGCACTCAAAGCCCCCCAGGTGATGGGTGGGGAAGAGGCATGCCAAAAAAACTCACCAGTTTGGGGACATTTCTCCTAAGAACAGCCTTTGTCCCATCACTGCCCATGCAGGACTCAGCCCCAGGCACTTGCAGGCAGCTCCAAACCAGTTCATCAACACCAAGATGGGACACAGGTGGGACTGGGACACCTGAGCCCAACCCAGCCCCAGGGCTGCCCCCTTCCCAGAGGGGACAGAGCCGGGCAGACACCAAACAAGGGAGAAGAGGAGAAGGAGCAGCTGCCACAGAGCCTGCTAGCCCCAAAAACACCAGCTCAGTGTTTGTCCTCCACCCCACAAGGGTCACCGTCACCATCCCCTCCTGCCTCCTCTTTTTCCTCCAAAGCCGGAAAACCCATTGCTGCTGCTAAAGTAAATACCAAGGGCTGCTATTTTTATCCAGCTCACAACGAGGCATGCTTTATTTTTGGTGTTTAAACTGCAGGCTTTTTTTGTGGGAGGGGGAGAGGGAGGGGAAAAGGCAGAAGCATGGGGGAAAAATGAGAGGAATGCTTCTCCAGGAGCAGAGTTTTCCATTGCTTACTTTAAGTCAGGCTACACTCTGCAAACAGAAATCACAACTGGAGGGCAGAGCAAGCAGCCAAGGAAAAAGGTGTGATCACGTCTACAGCCATTTCACATCTCCTCCCACCCCACCATGATGAGGAAAAAACCCAAATATACCAGCCCAGGGCACCAGCTGGGTGTTATTAAGGCATGAGTAAAGCTCCTAGCTGTGTAATGGGGCAAACTGGTAAATAAATCAGCTGAATCCAATAAAACAAGAGAGTGTTTCTATTTTCAGTGTAAAATTTGTAGTGTTTTCCAAATAAAATTAGGGGTTGAGGGAACCTTGGAGGAAATGGAAGTTATTGTGAGGGCTTTTTGGCATGGGAAAGGCTTTGATCTCACATGGAAAGGAGTCTGGGAAAAACGGATGGAAAACAGGGGCTGGAGGTGGGATCTGCTTTCTAGCTGGTCCCAGGCCTGGGCTCAGACTTATATGCTGTGATGTGACAGGAGCTTGTCTAGTCCAGGTTTAATTGATTCCTCAGGTTGAGGGGCACCAGCAAGCAGAGAGCCTTGTAATCTGGAGCAGCAGTGATTCATCTGCGGCTGAGTCACGGCTTCCTCTCACCCATTAAAACTTTTGAAAAACAAAGCGTAATTCCTTAGAGCCCGATACACTGGATGCCAAACAAAACTACCCTCCTAACTACCAGCTCCCTCCAAAATGGACTTTTTTCCACACCACATGTGAAGGAGCTGTGGAACTCCTCGCTGCAGGTGACATCCACAGGGTTAAGCATCAAGCTGCATTTATATTCTTTCAAAGCATCTGCTGTGGACAACTACAAGGAAGAAAATGCTGGACTAGACATAGCCAAGGTCTGGCTGATTGTATGTTCTTGCATTAATTCTAACTTTAAGTCTGTCCAACGCTCCCAAACTTGGTTTAGTGGTATTGCTACACTCGATGGCATCAAGATTCTCCTTTACAGGTAGCATCACGAGAAGTTTAAATGCTGAGATCAGGCATTATCAGTGCCCACCAACTCCACCACTTCATCATGATGCTCATGCCTGAAGCCAAGCAGGTGCCAAAGCACCATGCTCGGAGGGGCCTCCCGAAAAGCTGGGGAAGGTGCCCAGATCAGCAGCTCCTCCCTCAGCCAAGTCCCTGCCAAATTAAATTAGTGACAAGAAAGCGCTGAGCCCCAACAAAGCTGTTTGCCCAAGGAACAAAGCAAATCTCCTGGCCACCACAGTTGGCAGCGCTGCTGGGGACACCCAGAACTTCCAGCCCCCTTGACCCCATGGCCAGGCACCCCCAAGCCTGACACATCCAGCCATGCTCAGCCTCAGGGACCTCTAATAATAAAGATTTGCAGGCAGTCCCATTAAGGGTGGTTTCAAAGGTGACATTACACTATCTGGTGCTATAGAGTGGGCGAGTGTCCCACGGGTGGCTGCCAGTACCCGGGTGGCTTCTCCTGTGTGCCCCGGGAAGGGTGTTTCTGTACGGTGATGAGGGAGTTTGCTACCTGCAAATGAGGGGACTGCTGCAGCTCAGTGTAGGGGTGACCCGGGACAGAGCAAAATGGGATGGAATGAGCCACGCACATGGTGCAAAACCCAGGGATCTCCACCCTGTAGCATAAAACCAAGGAAAATTTTCATAGTATTAACAAGCAGCAAATCTTTAGGTAAAAAAGGTTTGGTACTTCTGACAGTGCATCAACACCTCACCAACACTGCCAGGAGGCCCTGAGCACAAGCTGTAGCCTGCAATACGGCTTTCTTGGGGTGTCTCACCCCTATGGCCCCAGTGCTAGGATGAATGCAGCAGAGGGAGGGCAGCGGAGGCAGCAGGGGCTGGCAGGCAGCTCGCTTCCATCCATCCATCCATCCATCCATCCATCCATCCATCCATCCATCCCTCCTCTTTGTCTCCTTTTCCTCATATTCTGACCACAGCTCTGCTCATGGTCATGGCAGTCCAACAAGTCAGCACCAAGGCTGAAGTGGGAAAGCAAAGCTGGAGCATGAAGATGGCTCTGGAGCACGAAAGAGGGTGAGGGGGTCAAGTGTCACGTGCTCTGGAGACATTCAAAACCCGCCTGGACGCATTCCTGTGCAATCTGCTCTAGGTCAATCTGCTTTAGCAGGTGGGCTGGACTAGATGATCTCCAGAGATCCCCTCCAACCCCAACCGTTCTGTGGTTCTGTTTTGCAACCCAAAAGGATTTAAACTGGCCAGAAAAATTCCAGTAAAATGTTTTTCTAGTCATAGCTTACCTGGCTATCAATGTTGCAATGCTGACCACTCAGCCCCAGCATGGAAAGCAATCAGGATCCACTGATTCCTAGATATCCCTCATAGGGTGATTAAGAAAAAGAAATAAGGAGAGAAAGCAGCCAGTGAAATTTGGGGTGGCAATCCAAACTGAACGGAAATCGAATTTCGAAAATACCAAAACCTTGCACAACCTGGGCTTTCCTCGAGTTAACGCACCATTTACGATCTCAGCGGGTGCAGAGCACCCATCCTGCTGCCGGGTGCTGTTCCCGGGGTGCCCCCTCCCGTGGGGATGCTGGGTCAGCCCCCGTCCTTTCCGGGGACAGCACGTGTGCCCGCGGTGGTGACGGGGTGCACGGTAGCAGCCCTGGCGCTGCTTTTCGGGAACTGGAGGTCTGCACCGTCCTTTAAAAGCCTCCCAAAGCCAGCAGCAGCATTGCCACCCTGCACACCCCCACCGCTAAAATAAAGATTCTAGGGAAATCTCTGCTGCAACAAAGCCCAGGCCTCCCTCCCGGCAGAAAACACTTTGTTCTTTCCCTCTTCCCAGCAACTTTTGGCATGTTTCAGGCGCGGGTTTGTACCTCCCCCCGATGCCTCCTGCCCAGCCTAAACAACTCCGGCTTTGCCAGACCTTCCCGGGCGCCCGAGGCAGGCGAAGCACCGGGGTCCTCCCCTTTCCTTTCCCCCCTCCCTGCACAGTTTTGGGGTTGTGCAAGGGGGCGGGGGGAGCCCCAGGTGGGGCCGGGCCGGGGGCGGAGGCGGGCGGGATGGGGCGGCCCGTTTCTTCCGGCCGCCGGGAGCTTCGGCCGGGCCGGGCGGGAGGACGAGCCGCGAACACGGAGGTAGGTTTTGCCGGTGGGGACGGGGGGGTCCCCGGGAAGGGGGTGCCGGGGGGAGCCGCTCCCCGCAGCCGCCGGGCACCGCCTTACCTGGGCGTTATCCTTGGTGTTATCCAAACCCAGGGCTTTTTCTCTTATTTAAGGCTACATCATGTGCTGCCTGCCGCGGTGGGGTGGGCTTCGGGGTGGTGGGACCGGTGGCACAGGCAGATGCTGGCAGAGCTGGGTGGGGACAGTGGCACTTGAGAAGTGGCGATGAAGAGCAACCAGCTGTCGGGGGAGACATTTGTCAGAAGGCGGCCTGCCCAGCACCAGGGGCTTTGGGTCACAAAAGCTAAAAGTAAGGCTGAGCCAAGAAATTTTGCTGTTACTTGTCACCTGGAGGTGGATCTGCAGCCCCATGAGCCTCCTGTAACCAAAAACGGCTTGAGCTTCACCCCAGGGAGGGTCACGGGTGGGCTGGGGGGGGCTGCCTGTACCGTGATTTAGAGGAGACTGGGATGCAGGGGTCCCGGTGCTGTGAGGGGTGACAGCGGTGCTTTTCTGAACGCGAAACTGGGCTTTTGGGCAGGAGTCGCACCGATTTGGGGCCGATGGCAGCTGCGTGCGTGCAGACGGCGATGGCGGAGCGGGCTCCAGGCAGCAGCTTGCAAAATAGTTTCACTTTAACCCTCTTATCCGACATTCGTATCAGTAGTTTTCCAAATCGCTCCCTTCAGGGGATGAAAGCATCTACGCGTGGCTTCTGGCTGGAAGGTTTGATGGTGGCGGGAATAAGATGAAGCTTTAGTTGGTTTTGTTTGCTGGGTGGCGGCTGCTAGTGTTTGTTTTTTAATGTTTGAGGAAGATCGCTGGAGCCCGCTGCGAGTTCCGCGAGACCGGCGGCAAAACTCTTTATTAATCATCATTTCCAAAACAGTAACGTGCAATCCCAGCTAAGGAAACTGCTCACCCTCAGTATCAGGTTTCATCCAGTTTTCCTTTAAGTCTGCAGGTGCAAACGGGAAAATAGATGTCCCTGGTGTGCGTAGCTGTGTCTCTGCTGTTTGTATCGGGGAAGCTCGCAGGCTCTGATCGTAGAGTTAGCCTCTGCTTGCTGGACCCATAGCTGTCACTGCCAGTAGGAAGTGGGTATAAAGCCAATATAAAGCCAATAACCAAAGGAAAATGGTCAAGTTTAATATTGTGATTCCTGCTTTGCACCACTTAGCATCAATTGCATGAAGTGAGGTCTCACCAAAAGTGAGGTCTCATCCACTTTAAGGAAATGGGTGTGGATGCCGGTCAGACGCTTTCATGTCACCTCTGCAAGTCCTGAGTTGGTGCCAGACACCCAGCACAGGGGAGTTCACATAACCTAGAAGTACTGGGGGCCAAACCCCACAGGTCATGGGCTGTAGGTCAGTTGTCCTCCAGCTCTGCCTCTGCTCTCAACTTGGATATAGGGAGAAGCACCTTAGAGCAGCCCTGCTCCCACCTGAGCCAGGCTGCTTGTCATTTGAGAGGAGCCAGTTGAGCTTTGTTAGGCTGGAGAGAATTTCACATAGACATAAGAGCCTGTTGAGGGTTGAACCTAAAGGGCTTGCAAAATCAGGTCTTAAAACATCTCCAGCTCTTTCCCCTCTGCCATGGTGACCCTGCATAGCAGTTTCCAGCCCTTTGCCCCCTGTTTCCAGCGAACTGCAACTTTTCTGCGAACTCTACTTCCATCGCAGGCTGTTGTGGTTGCTCAGCAGAGCACAGGATGTGGGCAAGCCAGCATTGCCAAGGCAACCCCTCTGTTTTGATTTCCCCATGCTTGGGCTGGCAGCCTTTACCCCTCCAGCTCAGCCAGGCAAGCCCTGTCCGCCAATGGTTTGTGATGCCATCCCATGCTGGCCCTCTAAAGGAGCTTGTTTTCCACCCACGGCCGCCCGTAACTCCAGAGGAGTGGCAGATGCTCCTCACCCCTGAAAAAAAAACGGCTCCTTTGGAGCGAACGTGCATTAAAGAACCTCATGTTGGACACCCAGCTTCGATTAAAACTTACACAAGTCGTGCAGAGCTGTCGTCCATCCTTGCCTACAGGATTTCCCGAACAAATTACCATGTCAGCTTTCCCCTGACGTGCTGCCAGCACCAGCTACCCAAAAACAAAGAGCTCATTTAGCAGGGCACTTAGCAGCCCTCCCTGAGATGCTGCCCTGTCTCCCAGCACCTCCCTGGCCCTGTTTTTTGGTCTCATCTCTTGTCCCAAAAAAACAAGCCAACCTCCCAGCTGCAGCTCCACGTGCATTGGGCACATAGTTCAAACCCATGGTGGACCCCGGCACAGCTCTCCCCATGTGTCCCCTCCCTCATGGGGGATGTTGCTGTCCCACCAAATCGAGCGGCAGCCTGGCTTTTCCCTAAATGCAGCTATATTTCAGGCTTTTCAGCTGTCGATGGGTGGCCTTGGGTAGCCCCTCTGCCCTTGGAGCTGCCGGCTCAAAAGCTACCAGTTTGTCTACTTTTCCCTCCCCTTTCTTTTTCATACTAAACTGAAGAACCCCTTTATTTAACACACAGACATCCCTTCATCTACAAAACAAAAGGCAATGCACACACCAAAAAGAAAAGGCATTTGAAAACCAGCTGCTTGGCCCTGCTGAAAGGTGGCCCTGGAGTTTCGGCGCTGCTTGCCCAGGGCAGTGGCAGGTACCGCTGCCTGCCCCTTGTGAGGGATGCTTGGCCACATCCCTGCTGCTCTGGGACCGCACATCCCCAGCTGGGCTGAGGGACAGACCCACCACTTCATGGCCAAACATCTCGGCCATAAGCCACCCTTTGCCTGGTGGCCACAGCAGCACGAAGAAGGTCCCTCCAAGCTGGGTGCTTCCCAGGAACAAGCCCCAAGGGCCTCTGCAGCACATTCAGCTCTGGTTTAAAGTTGAAACATTTCAAAGGGCTCTGATTTTTTTCTTTTTTTTTTTTCCTGCAAACAATTAATTACCAGTTTAAAAGGAAGTTTCAGCCCTCCTTCCCTCCCCAGAAGTTTAGAGGCAATAAATATAAAGCAGCCCAGCACAGGATTAAAATTGTACATCCTGTTTTGTCTGAAATTAAGGCAGTTGTTTTGAGGTTGTGTTTTGGGTTGGGTTTTTTTTACTTCTGTTTTGGAGTGAAGTGTATCGTAGGCGTCCAGTGTTCCTGCCTGGATAATGAGCTGTCAGGATATTTATGGATAAATGGCAAACCTGCTTCACGCAGATGATTCAGGCTGAGGAAAAGCCACTCTGTTTATTTGTGTTGCAGTTTAACCTTTATTACAGCTGTCCCAAAAAAATGCCTCGGCAAGGCTGAAGGTCAGGACAATGCGCAGTTTTAAGACGCGGCTCTCACCGCTTTCCCCCTTGCCCTTTGCATTTGATGCCTGTGGGCAGCAGATAGCAGAGACCAGCACAAAGAGAGCCTGGGCTGATCTCCTCTGGAAGCAAAACCAGGTCTGTAACACTCACCATTAGCTCCGGGCATGGGGTAGGAAGGGGACGGATGGCATTTTAGACTCTGTGGTAGCCCATGATTTCTCAGGTGGGGATGGCAGTTATACCACTGTCCTCTGCTGAGTAAGAGAATGAGGCAATGCAAGGAGCAGCAAAAAAGGTGCTTGGCAGCAGAAGTGGGGTAGAAAAGGCTCTTTTGCCTCTTCAGCACCATTCCTCCCCTCCTGGGTGCACGTCTGGCATCCCCACTATCCTGCTTGTCTACCTCTGAAAAACTCCCACCATATGTGTGTATATATATATATATATATATATGTATATATATTTAGTTCTCCTTCTAGCAAGCAGAAACTGAAAGATGCAGCAGACTGGACAAAAATCCAGCAATGAAATATTAGCCACAAAAAGCCAAAACCACCTCGCAGAGCGCTGCATTTCATTCGTTACATCTCAATTGAAAGTTTTTCAGAAAGGCACCCACAGAAATTCATATGTCCATTTTCATCACACTTCCCATGCACACGTTCATAAAAACCACAGCTAATTGTGGCCAGCTCAGCTACGCTCTCGTGCACATCAGAAGAACACATTCGCAGTGGTCAGTCTGTTTCTGCGACAGGCATGGAGGATAAACCTCTTCTTTTTTAGTAATACCTGAGCACTTGTGAAGTCCCGGATTGAGAGCTCAGCATCTGCACTGAAGGATTCAGCCCCTGTGGTCCTGGCAATTTGGTCCAAAAGCCGCCGGCCAGGGCAGCTGGTGAAACAAGCCCCCGCACAGGTTTGTAGGTCCCTGGATGATGTTTCCAAAAGCAGGTTTTCCCTTGTGAGCCGCCTTTTGAGGGGCTCCCACCTCAGTAGCAGTGCGAGGGCTATGGTTAGGGTTGGGTGGGACTCCGTTTCTTTTTCGGGCGAGGCTGGTAGGTTTGTTGTTTGTTAGAAGGTAGGATGTTAATTGCAAAGCAAGGCGGGAGGATGCGCAGTGGTGCTGGCTGGGTGAACTGGAGCATCCCAAACCACTGGGTACAAGAGAGGATCTCTTAGCAGGTGCTGCAACATCAATAAATGGAATTCAAAGCAAGGAACAGTAGCACTACAGACAAGGAGGCTTTAACCAAAACCAGCCTGGCTCCCCTTCCCACGCTCTCTCGAGGCCCTTGGGCTCTGTGAGAGCTGCCAGCAGGAGAGCCAAGGAGTCGGTGGTCACAGGGGACAAGTGGAGCAACCCCTCTGGGACACCTTTGACGGTCAGACTGTACCTCTTAGGTTTTTGTTATGTGGAAGCATTTGTTTTCCTTTTACCGTGCCTCAGTTTCCCCTCCTGTGCACATGGGGATTTCTGCATTCCCTCAAGGGGCTGCAGGGATTGAACCCCAAAGGCTGGCAAAGACACTGATGTAAAACGCTGAGCAAAGGTGAAATATATTATTAGAGTCTGATATTGCTCCTGCCGACTCTTTGCCTGCACAGCCCATAATTTGGTGACCCCCACATTGAGCCAAAACTGCAAACTCATGGCATAAAGCCCCCTCCCCTGCTTAAAAGCCCTGGGAGCTTTGCCTGGCCCCAGGAGAGGCAGAAAGCCAAGAGCAGAGGCAGCGGGTCCCTGCCCCTGCAGAAGGGCTTCCCTGGGAGTCTTGCCGCTCAGCGGCACCTCTCCCTCCCCGAGGGAGAGGAAAAGCTTACGTCAGGCTGCAGAAATGCTCCTCAGCCCTACCCAGCCCTTGGAGCAATTCCCAGGTGAGGCACGGCAGAGGCTCCTTCATCCTCAGCCAACCCTTGTTCTCCCCCCACCATCACCTTTGCTGCCAGCCCTGGGTGCATGGAGGGACCTATGAATGCCTGACCACCCCCTGCGAGTCCCACTGACCCCAGTCCCCATCAAAAATCCAGCTGATTTAACCACAGCCCCCACCCCAGACCTGCTAGTGGTGTCCAGGATGTCAGAGCAGCAGGACCAGACCCCAGCACAGTGCCTGGGACAGGCACACCGGTGCTCAGCTGCCTGTCCCAGACTATGGACCATGAGAAACGGTCTGTCCAAACCAGACACCCCGTCCCAGAGTGCACCAGGGATAAGGAGAGACCTGTGGCACATTGGATCCCAGCGCAAATGGCAGCAGTACCACTCACTGCAGTGATCCCTTGCCTGGACCAAGCATGTCCCTTTGTAGACAGGAAAGCTCCTCCTGCAGACAATGTTTCCCCTACTAAAAAATAAGCCCTACAAAGGGCTAATAAGAGCTCCATGCTGTGGCTGCCAAGCAAGGGTTGAGATGCATGTCCGGGGGCAGCAGGATTTGTGCTCAGCCAAGGCATGTAGGGATGCCCAAAGCTCTCCTTGCCCATCCCCACCACTGAGAATGGACTCCAGGAGAGGCGCGGAGGCTGTGTTTCTCAGATAGGGACACCCAAAGGGACATGGCTAGCAATAAAACCCAGCCCCTGTGACCCCAGACCCCTCCAAGGCGTCAGACGTTTTACCCTGCTGAGGCTTTGGGTGTGCTGGGAGCTCTGTGGAGAAAGTTGCTAAGGGAGCAGGTACCTGATCCGTGTGGTTATTTGTCTCTGCAGGCACCATCCTAGGACACTTGTGGAGCCCACTAGTTGCTGACACAAGCTGAACGTATCCCAAGGGGCCTTCAAGTAAAGGGAGCAGCACAGACAGCCTGCCCAGGAACTGACATGGAGCAGAAGATCAGCTCTTTCTTTAATTCCATCTTGGAGCTTATCCGTACCAAGCATGAGGAAGGCGTCTTCAACACCGTCTGCTTGGTCGTGCTGATGGGTCTGCCTTTTGTTGTCCTCATTGCATTCATTTTCATCTGCTGCCACTGCTGCTTCTGCAGACGGAGGGGAGAACACAGGAAGAAAGGTGCCACCAGCAGCAATGGGCAGCTGCACGCCGAGAGGAACAAGAAGAAAAAGAAGAAGAAGAAGAAGGATGAAGAGGACCTGTGGATCTCTGCTCAGCCCAAGCTGCTCTTGCTGGACAAGAGACCCTCTTTGGCCATCTAGCAGCCAGGGGGGTGTTCAGGCCCTCCCCTCGGAGATACCACCAGTCGTTTCAGCTGTGCACTACGAGGAGTGAGGAGATCCCAGAGCTGCTGCCACTTTATGGTGACTTTCCAAAGAGGGTGAGCCCAGTGAGCAACCAGCATGTTGAAGGGTCAGCAGAGAGCAAAGCAGTTGGGCACAGGTTTATGCAAGACGCTTCTCTCCCATCATGAGAGTGTCTCCAAGGGCAGAAACCCCTGCAAAGGACAGGTGTGCCTTTCTGAGCGCGCACGGGTGACCTGCCACCGTGCTGTACGTACCTCCTGCCATGAGCACAATGCACACCCACGGGGCTGGCACTCAGCAAACTGGGTGCAAAGCTCTCTCCCTCTGCACTGGTGTGCGAGCACACGCACCGTGGCACAGACAAGGGTGGACAAGGACCACATGCACTTGAAGACACAGACGCCTGCACGCTCCTCCTGCACAAACACAGACGGCTGCATGCAAAGCAAGCACGGGCACGCCTTATTTGCTTGCCCTGCTGCTGAGGTGGCACAACTTGGCTGTCTAGGCTCCGTCCAAACCCAGCATGTGTTGGAGATGCAAAAAAAGCCAAGAGCAGAGCTGTCCCACAGCTCAAAAATGTGCCAGCTCCCCGGCCACCAAACCAAAGGCAGCTGAGAGCATCTGAAGACAGATGCCCTCAGCCCAGGCTAGATGCAGGGAGGAGAGAGGAGGCTGCAAGACTGGCCCTTTTGCACCAGCACTTCAAAAAAAAAAATCTTGAAAGACTGTTTTACACAGACTTGCCTTTAGAGAGCCCACCACGCTACTGCAAGAGTGGAAACACAAGCTGAAGCTGTGTAAAGGCTTAGCGCTACGGGCATTAGAGTTATTTATTGAATGACTACTAAAGAAGAGCAGGACCAAAAGCCCCTCTCTGGTGGGGCTCGGCACACCGAAGCGGTATTGAAGCAGCAGACACGCTGACACGCTTTCCCAGACAGTCGGCCGTCCCCTCTCCCTGCAGCCCTTGTGCACACACAGACCCACCAGCATGCACCACTGCCAGCTGATGCCAATGCAGGGGCTTCTATACAGCTGTCAAGCCGACTGGCTCTGGGATTTGGGACATGCTGTAGGTGCAGAGGGGAGTGAAGTTCATGCCCACAGTCATCCCTTACCCAGGGATGCATCATCCAGCTGGACCCTGCATCCCTCTCCATCCCCATCTCCCTTGGATGTGCGATGGCTTAGCCAAGTACAGCAGCTAACAGGACCACACACAGCTCTCACCCCTGCTCTGGTTTTGACCCTCTGCTCCTCTGCCTACCTTCTGAGGAGCTGGGGGTCTCTTCTGCCCCCCACTCTCCACCCTGCCAGGCTCTGTCTCCCCCAGCCTGTTCTGCCAGTGAGAGATGCACACGCGTGATCCAAAGCCCCATCACATCTGGGTTTTGCCCTGTGTCTGTACACTGGATGTTTTCCTCCCATTTTCTTCCACTTCTTAAGCTGCTGGAGCAGACAGATCTGCCAGCCATAGGCAGATGTCTGGGGGACAAGCAGCCAAACCCACATGGGCAAGACGGGATGGAGCTGCCGGACACTACCGCTTCCAACCCAGGCGAGGGTGATGCCGCCTTCCCCCAGCTCCCAGGGCGTGCACCAGCAGGGCGGCAAAGCCACCAGTTAGAAGCAGCTGCTTGTGCCACCCTGTCCCAGCACAGCCTGTTTTGTCCGACACAGACAGGGCGGTGATGTTAACATCACATCAGGGGGTTTGGCTGCGTGCGGCTGTGCTGGTAACAGCCAGGAGGCCCAGGCTCCTCTTTACACAGCCCTTTAAATTGACCCCATATGTGCCTTATTTTGCAGCTTGCTTCGTTACCACTGAAATAAGTGACTCCCTTCTCCTCCAAAACAGGAAGCAACATATAATGCTATTAAAAAATCAGAATTTGCCACACCTAATCCTAGAGAGAATGCAGGAGTAGCTCTGGTCTCTGTCCCAAACTGCCAGTCCTCTTCCTTCCCTCCTTTCCCCCATCCAGGTACTTTTCCCAGCCCTCCTGCCTCTGCGCTCACCAGGTGGGCAATGCAGCTGTCAGAAAGCTGCCCACGCAGGTGCTCCTGCTGCAATCCAGAGGCAGCAGCAGCCCCACAGGAAGGGCGGTGCTGCCTGGAGGAATATTAAACCAAAAAAAAGAGCAAAGGGAAACACGATGTGAGGCCAGAAGCGTACCCGAACAAGCAGGGGCACGGAGACAGCCAGCGCCAGCAGAGTACGTCCTACCTGGTGTGGAGCTGCTGGGTTCTGCATGGCTCCTTGCAAGAAGGTCCTTCTCCAGAAGAGTTGGCAAGTACATTTCTGGCAAGGGCAACTGATTCCTGCAAGAACCAGAGAACCATCAAGAAAATGTCCTGCATTGCATCACACACAATATCTCTGATCCAGGCTTTGGGGAGTTCAGAGCCACGCCTGAATTTCAGGAGCTCCCTAAAACCATCATTTAAACCAACACTGGGCTGGTCAGGGAGGGACTAGGTTACAACCTTGCCCTGATCCATCCCACCTGCATATGGTCCAAGCCTCTGCACCCCAAAAAAGCGCAGGGGCTACTGGTTTAGCCAAACCACACACCAAACCAGCTGCTTCTTGTGACAAAAAAGAGAGCAGCGACAGCCTGAGGTGCACCAGGAGCTGTCACCCATCAGCTGGGCAGCAGGGAGCCCACAGCAGCAGAAGAATGGTACAGAAACACCGCTGCATGGGTCCCCACTCCCCAGACACCCTGCACTGCTTCCCACAACTGCATTTCAGCATCGACCTTTTATTTTCCTAAACAGCCCCTGCAATGGGGGAAAAAAAAAAACCACACAACAACTTTTTTGCAGTGTTTCTTTTTTAAAACAAAAATAAATGACTCTCAAACTGCAAACAAATGCCCTGTCTCTAGCTTTCAGTCATGTGTTTATTTTCCTGGGAAAAATCTTTCTGGTATCTGCATCCTGGCCCTAGATAAGACATGGGCAGAGCTCAGCAGGCAGAGGCCATTGGGTCTCTGCCTGCAGCCAGCTGTGCAGCTTGGAGATGTTTTTTTAAAGAAACAGCTTAGCTTAATCAAGTTTAATGGCCTTGCCTCGTTAACAAACACAGTCAAGCTCCTGTCCCCAATTGCAAAAAGTAGTGGGAAGCAGAAAAGCAGTGTTTGTGCACTGTGGGAGGTGGGCTGCTGAGGGATTTTTCCTTGCAGAGAGTCAGCAGCGCAGACTAATAAACCCCAGTTGGTTTTGATCAGACAAGTATTTCATGGTGTCTGCAGCTTCTCGCAGCCATCTGCATTGGGCACGACCCGGGACCAGGCGCACACGCCTCTGCCAAGCAAAGCAAAGGCTTCACCAAATCCTGCACCGCTGAGCTTTCCCTCTGGGAACAAAAATAAATCTGCATCTCACCTGGATGATGCACCTGGCTGCACCTTGTCTGCAGTGCCGAGGCTCTGGAGGAGATGGGTGGGAGGAGGGCACATGTCTGCAGCACTAGAATTGGCGGAGACACGCTTTTCTGGGGGGAAGAAATGAGCAGGGCATACCTTGCTTCTCTCCAGAAGGTAGCCCTGCACACCATGTTCAGGTCCAGGCGTTCCCGAGTCCTAGGTTAGAAACAGGCAGGGGTTAAGGTGAAGCCAAGCATCCTGGAGCTGTCAAAGGGCTGAGGGAATGCAAAAGTTGCCCCCGCAGGTCCCTGAAACAGCACTAGGAGGGGAGAATGGGATATTCAAGAATTATTCCTCTATTTATTGAGCCAACAAAGCCTAGAGCAGTGACCAGAAATAACATTGCTGCTTTCCAAGCAAGTGCCCACTGCAGTAAGACACTTCTCTCCTTATTACACCATCCAGATTGAAATTCTGCCCCTGCACATGTTGCAAACCTCACCGGCTAAAAAGTTAAGTGATCTCAGCGCAAGGCAGAGATTTTGAGAATCTGTTTTAGCCCTTATAAGGCTGGGTATTGCAGCAAAACAAGGGTAGTAAATGAATGTGAAATTTTTACGGGACTACCCCGACCAGCCTGAGCCTTGAAACCAGAACAGCCAGTTCCTGAAGGCAAACAAACTGCATTATCTGTGCTGTCCCAGCTTCTAAAGCTGTAGCACAGGCTGTGGTTAACACCAAAACGGTCTTTCCACAGAAGACAGGGGGATCCAGGGAAGTTTCTCCCACACTAGCACGAAGAGATGATGCCATCCTGTGGCTGTTTGGAAATACTGACTTCTCACAATTGTTTTCCAGCAGCTGCCACTTTGACTGCCCCCGATTATAGGAAGAACAAGTCATAAACTACAAATCAAGTGTCTCATTTGCCTTTATCTCTGAAATACAAAGCTCAGAGAATATTAAGAGAATATTCCTTGCTCTCAGGTAAGATTCAGCTTTAGAAAAGGGCTGTGTTTTGCCTCTGCACAGGAAAGCGCTGCTGGCAACAATCACCTCTGCTGCTTTTTGGAGCATGCGCTTACTTTTAGAGGGGCTGTGTGTGGGGCTAGTCCCGTGGTCCCCCCCAGCCACCTTCCTCACGTCTACACTGTGCCCTTTAACTGAACAACACAGTGAAACCTGCCCTCGCCTACAGACAATCAGGCAACGGGAAGAAACCACTTCACCAAAGAACCCTCATCATTTTCCTGTGCCCCTCTCTCACCCTCTTAGCCCAGAGCCTGCAAAACACTTCAAGTGCAATTTTCCTTTCCTCTTCTCCCTCTATTAGTCTCCTCCTTCCCCCGTACCAGGGCGCGGATATCCAAATGTCTCTGCCTGCCCACCCACACAAGAGGCACAGCCCTGCAAGTACTGTGAAGAATTTAGTACTCACCTTGGAGAGGCAGCTCTCCAGCTTGCGCTCCTCAGCCAGGTCCTAGCAGCCATGGATCAGTTCATTCTTTTGCAGTATTTAGCCACAAAGAGATCATCTAGTCCCCATCCCCATTTTGGAGCAGACTTCAGAGACCTAATTTTCACAGCCCCGGTCTTTCCACATTGCTCCAGCAATGCTAAGGGCCTGTGTACTGCTCCATCTCCATGAAGAAGGCTTAGATGGGAAGAAAAATCATTCTGCCACCCAAAGCAGAGATGACAGAAATATTTCAAGACTTCCTTTATTTACAAATTTTATTGCTGCCCCAAAGTCTAGGAAGGATTCTTTAAAATATATTACTCAGCTTAGCACTGGGATAGAAAAGGCCATTAAGACATAGGACAATCATGTTCCAGTCTGCTCAGACAAGGAAGCCTTTGAGTAAGCGTCATTTGGTGAGCTCATACTTCTTCTCTGGTTGTAGCTGGTGGTCCGGAATTCCACAAAAAGAAAACAGAACTCACCTTTGTGTCTATGAGGAAGAAAAAGCAGCCAAATGTGACACCATGCACTGAGGCCTGTGAGAGAGCATGCAGGATCAGTTTAACTCCAAAATGCTTCTTTTAGAGGCAGATGACAAGCATTATCATTCAGCATCACTAGCTACCATGCTGCTAATGAAAAAGCAGAAGGCAGCAGATGAGACAGTTGCACACGGAATTTTGTTTGTGGTCTGTGAGCGGCCTCTTAGGCAAGCAGGTTTGGGATAGTGAGCAGAACCTGAAACTCACCCAGGAGCGTAAGCATTAATTCACTGTGTTTCTCACGCTTTTCTTTGGGCTGGGAGATGAGAAGAGACAAGCAAAATATAGAGCAGGATTTTAACCTGGAGAGATGTAACACTGGAGGCTGAGCGACCCAGACTATAGACCTCACCGGAGCCTTGCCAGCTGCCTGACAACATTTCCCAAAACCCAGACCTTTGACTGGAGGAAGAGTAGGGTATTTGCCTCACATGATGAGGGGAAAGGAAAAGAGGACCACAGATGAAGACAGAAAGAGGGATTAGTCTCAGGAAAGCTCTCTCTGGTATAAATTAGAGAGCTATTATTTTTTCAGGTGGGATCAAATTTAAGTTTTTGAAGTCTGAAGTGGATGGCACCAGTGAAGGACAGAATTAAGGAGAGTCAGCAGCCTGGGTTTTGAGAAACAACATCATGTGTTAAAGCTTGTTCTATGTAAAGTTCACAGAAGTTGCACACGTTGGATCAAGCAGGTTCTTGTCATGTTTAGCCAACCAGAGGAGCTTCTAGTGGGCTGCTCCCTGCAAGTCCCCTCCCAGTCTCTGACAGATCACCCACCAGGAGCTCCAGAAGCTGGAAGCAGGCTGGGTCCAGATCCAGAGGTCACTGGGTGCAAGCTGGCCAGCAATTGCCCCCGATGTACTGGAGAAAGCTGTCCAAATCTAACTTCGTTAAGAAATACTGAATCATTATCTTTGGGTGTTGTCCTGCACGGAGTTTGATTTAAGCTCTGATCTTCTTCTTCCACAGGACTGGCTCATTACTGGAAGACTGAGGATGGATCTTCATCTTGGTAAAAGGAATGAAGAATTCATGGCCTTTCCATGGCTCTCAGTTCACCGCCTGGGAAAAGACCAAGGAGTTTCTTTCATTAAAGCAACCAGACCAAGTGCTAGGAGTCTACCACTGCCCCCCTCTAAAACCATTTATTCCTCCAATAAACAGAGACGCTATTGTTCATCAGATTTTGACTGTAATTACAATCCAGACACTTCTAATATAAATCAAATCTCTATCCAGTTTGGACCAAAACAGGACCAAGCCATCTTCAAGCCCAAAATAAGCCTGTACAATGAGATGCACACCAAGGCATGCCCTGAAAGCCAAGGTATAGGCTCCTAGTGGGTGTTCTTTTCTGTGTTCCCCTCGGAAATCAATACAGCACCACCTCAAATGTCTCTGCCCACAAGAATCAGAAGGCTGTGATCTCAAGTCCTCTGGATCCAGGGAGGATAATGGAGCAGGAGCTATAAGTTTCCTTAAGGAATTTCCTTCCAAATGAAGTGAGTTAGGATAGCCTGGGCAATCTCTCCTGCTCCAAGGAGAGACATCCCCCGCCAAGTGTTCTCTCAAGGCCAGGGAGAAGAGATGACCACCAGACAGAGCTCTGCCACTCACCTCACTGCGTTTGCTCTCCCCGTATTTCCCATTGAGGTTGGCCAAGTATCAGTTCTTGTACCACCACATGCCATGGTGCATCAGAGCACAGTTGCTGAGAGCCACATCGTTGTCTCTGTCCCACGTTGTGAACTTCCAGCCATTGTGGCAGGTCATTGCATCCCCTAATGGAGGAGATGGAAGGTATGAGTAGGAGTGAGAGATGACAGTTGCCCAGCCTGAGGGCTTGTACACCCTTCAGACAGAACACCAGCCCGTCAGGGGAACAGCGACAGCACAGGATGGGTCTAGACAATAATTTCTAAAGGGGTGCTATTAGAGCCCAAGTCCAAAGGCTGGATCACCCCGCTGAAGATCTAAACCTTATGACAAGAGGATATTAAAGGATAACTGGAATACCATGGACACAATGGCAATGGTAAGAATTTACCGGTGGCAGAAGCCAGCACCAGGATGGTGTTGAGCTACTGCTGTTGAACAAATTCCCATTCTGAACAAAAGCCACTTTTTCTTTGCACTTGACAGCTGGGGAGCCCCAGAAGTTTCTCCCCCATCAGCACAGGTTATCTCATGGAAATGCTTCCCAATCTGCCTTTTCAGCTGGTGTTTTACTCAGTTACAGAGCCCTCTTCCTCATGAAAAAGCAACTCTTTCTCCCATCTTCAGCAGAAGACAGGCTTGTGAGCACACTGTTCTCAGTCCTCCCTGGAGGCAGAGGAAGGTTCTGGCCTTCAGGGAAGAGTGATCCAACCCTGAACTACACCTGAGTTTATAGCAAACTGTAACTGAATAATTAATCTCAATTCCCTGCTCTTCCACAGAGCTCCCTGGGGCACTATGGCCATGTCATTTAACTTGTCTGTTCATTCAGTTCTTCTCCATGTAAACTGGGAAACAAGGCATCCTGGACCTTGAAGAGTGCTATGAGAATAACCATAACAACAATTATAATGGATCAGTGAAACATTACAGTTGTGAAAAGGCCATGGAGGAAGACAAGGCCAAGGTATGTCTGTCTTGAATAACCAAGAAGAGCGGAGCAATGTGCCTTCTCCCGGGAAATGCTGCTCTCCTTGTGCCTAGGGTTACCATTTAAAACAGATACAAAGGCAAAGAAGCAATCAAAACATCGAATATAAGAGCAAAAACAGGGACAGTAACACCAACATTCACACAGCACATTGTTTAAAACATTGGTTATTCATTATAACTTAAGGCCATCTTTCACCAGGCTCCGAGCTAAACATTGGTTCATCATCTAATGAACTCATGCTTCATTTGGGAGACCACTAAGCAATTGCTTTAAATAAAATGACACAAATCTCAGAGTAGCTCATTACCTGTATATCTCCCTTTGGACAGCAGAGGGAGCTAAAAGGTACCAAATCCATCACGAGAAGCAAGGGCTGGAAAGCACAGCCTTAGGGAGGGTCCTGCAGCTGCAGTTCCCTGGGTGCAGGGACCAGTGCAGAACAGCTCCCTGCCAAAACCAAATGCCAGGGAATGATCAGCCTTCACCTTGAGCAAGAAAATGTTTTGCTTTGTTCTTTTCCATCCCCTCAGAAATTGTATTACTTTAGCAGTGGTGTCATTATTTTTGGAAATATAAGACACACACACACACAAAAAAGTGCATGGCTTTTTTGGGTACATCTTTCAAAAATATCCACACTAATGCTAAACGCATTCCCTCTGCCAGCAGTTTCACTTCACGTGGAATTTCCAGGTGCCTCTGATAGAGGGAACTAACGCACACTTTAAGGATGCCTAGTTTAGAGCTTTATGTAAACAATTTTACGAAAAGACAGAACCCCATCAAATGCCAAGATAAGAAGTTTTACAGCACCTAGCTGTACATTTGAGGAGACGAGATAACGAAGATTTACAGCAAAGTGGGGGGAACCAGTCTGGTTTCAATCGACCCGGCAGCTCCGGTTTCCAGTCAATTCGACACAATGAGCCGCTATGGCCGCCCCACCCCCGGCCTAGGCGCATGCGCGGCGGCGCCGCTGCGCACCGGCAGGATGGCGGCGTCCGCGCTGGGCTGGGCGCTGCGGGCCGCTCGGCAGGTCAGACCGGCGCCCGGCGCCCTCCGTGTCCCCTTCCCCTTCGGGGCCGCCCCAGGCGCTGGGGAGCGGGCAGGACTCGGCGGGGGGAAAACGTGGGGCCCGTCAGAGGAGGTGGCGGCCGGCTCGGAGCCGCCTCTGTTTCGCTTGAGTCCCCGGGTTCGGTGGTGGCGGGAAGGACGCGGGTGTGGGGGTGACTTTGAGGTGACTTCGGGTTTATTTGCGTCTCTCGGCTCCTTGTTGGCTTCTGCGAACTAACATCTTGGGCAGGAGCTGCACTGCAAGGAAGCAATTAGAAAAAATCTGATAAAGACACGCTTATAGGAATAATTCATACTTGAATTGGGCAAACCGTATGTGCAGCAGGCAGGTATCATAAACTTAATTTTTGCGCTTAGGTTCTCCCCTCAGCGTTCATGACGCAATCGCGGAGCTACTATGTGGACTGGCGGATGCTGCGGGATGTGAAGAGGAGGAAGCTGGCATATGAGTATGCGGATGAGCGGCTGCGCATCAACGCCATCCGCAAGAACACCCTCCTGCCCAAGGAACTGCAGGTACCGTGACCACCGGCCCGCACGGGGACCCACTGCTGTGACATTGTCACTTCAGTGACCCCAGCAGCCCTGCTGGGTCACCAGCGCTTGGGTTTCCCTAACTTGGAACACAGAGGCATGTTTTCCCCTCACATCTGTCACTGACACATTTTCCTATTATTCCTATAATACAGGATATCATGTGGTTATTTTTTATAGTTGCCTAAAAAAACTTCAGGTTTTTTCCTTATTTAAAAACCTGGAAGCCTGATCCAGCCAAAACAATTGCTCTCTTCAATTAGAAATACTTAATTTTTACTCCTTCCCTGAGCTACATGCATGTAAAAGCTGCATCAGATCGGGGGGTTAGATCTGTTCTTAAAAACACACATATTCACCACCCTGCTTTCAGCCTTACTAAGAATTAAAACATTTGCAAGTATCAGAAATATTCCTGCACATATTTGATCTGGCCACACCTTGTTGTGGGGACATTCACCCCTAAACATTCTGGGAGAGAGAGCATATGGATCTGCTCTTACATATTGGCTTTACCATTCTCTTGGCAAGTGTGGTCTGTGTTGGATGTCCTTAGACATTCTTAGAGGGGAAAAGAAAAATAATAGAATTGCAAGTGTCTTTGCTTTTGGTATTCCTCAGCTGCTTTTGCCACCTTTTGAAGTCATGAAGTCGCAGCAGCAGCTGGATGGAAAAAAAAGGCTGCAGGAAAGTAACTTATTCCTCTCTGACAAAAACATTATTTGGGCTCCAAAATCAGAGTCTTAAAAATTAAGCTAAAAGTCTTCTCTGAAAGTAAAGGCTGCTTTCTGAATAAAATCCCAGGAATTACACAGGCCCAAAAAATACTGCAAGTGTTTAGCTGTACTAGATACAAGTATATGCATAGAGCTATATGTGCAAATAAGATGCACAACTGGACAAAACCAATAACTGAAACATGTTCTGAAGACAACTCCCACTGACCTTGGTGTTGCTGAAGTTGGGTTGCATTGCTGCTGTCTTCCTTTGAAGGCAAACATCCCTTCATAAAGAGCCTGACACTGCTCTCTTTTCAGCACTCTTGCACCATAGTGGGCATTTTTTGCAGTCCGGCCTCAGACCTTCCTTTTACTTCCAACTGTGACTTACAGCCGTGATTGAACACAGGATTGTTTGAGCCCTTCTGTCCTTCAGAAAATAATATTAAGAATTCTGCAGTTAGGGACACTTACCTAGCCTCAAGTGACTTCCTGTAGGCTGCATGTCCTTGCTGAGCTCACCTGGCAGGCAGTTAATGAAGAACATGCTCATCTTAAAAGGATGAGCCCACCCTACAAGAAGGAGAAAGCAAAGCAGATCCTGACAAATTATAGTTACTGGCTTGAGGTTGCTCAGTCTGTGTAATAAGGTTAACTTTAGGGTCTCCCGTGTGCATGACTTTACATTCACTATTAGGATGTTCAGGAAAAAAGGATCAAGTGAGGAAGACAAGCACAAGTTCCCTGTCAAATAGCAAAGAATGATCATGAAGCGGCAGAGAAGCTTGGGGTGGTATCTACTCCACATCCGGAGTTTGAGGACTGGCAGTAAGCCCCCTCAAAATCCTGGGGAACACAAACTCCGTGCTGTGGTCTTCTGTTTTAGGAAGTGGCTGATAAAGAGATCGCTGCCTTGCCCCGGGACAGCTGCCCTGTGAGGATCCGAAATCGCTGTGTCCTGACGTCGCGCCCTCGGGGGGTGAAGCGGCGATGGAGGCTCAGCAGAATTGTGTTCCGGCATTTCGCTGACCACGGTCAGATGTCTGGGATACAGAGGGCTATGTGGTAGATCACTGCACAGATGTACACTCAGGCAGAAAACACAAAACAGGCCCAGTTTGTGTGTTTGAGTCATTAAAGCAAGACTGTCTTAAGAGCAGCATCAACATCAAACTAATCAAGGAAGGACAAGTAGCCACACTGATTGAATTCACTTACTGGACTGCAATTGCTATCACCTGACAAGAAGCAGCAAAACTGCACTAAGCTGGTCTGTATGAGAAGCAGTTTTATTTAGAAGGAAAAAAACCCACTACCCAATTGTTCCAGAACTAAGCTGAGCTTTGTGAAGTGGGCAACATTGGAAATAAAGACATACAGCAGAAGGCTTGCTTAAGCATTTTTTTTGCCACCGTACGGTAAGTTCACCACGGTAATTTGGGTAAAAGCACAAAGGAAATTGTACAACAGGGTAAAGTGGTATTCTGCCATGAACAAGGATCAACACGAACGGAAAATAAAACATGGCCTCAGGTTTAGATACTCTTGCTATGCAAACTTAGCAGACAAAGTAGATAAAGGACCTATTAGAAACTACAGTGTGCTAATATTTAACTTCTGCTTGTAGTGCAGTGCTTGGTCCAGTGCTTCAAGAACAAGGTAGCAAATAAATCCTAGTCCAGACCATAATAGGAGTAATGGCTTCCTTAATTCATTAGGTAACATCAAACAAATCGGTCCTTGGAAGAGACGTGAGAGGGATGCAGGAGGGAAAAAAATAACAAGAAGCCTGCTGCCAAGCTCATGTTTGCCCTGTTCTCTTCTTCAAAGCAGGGCCATGGAAGGGAAACAACTACTCTGTCCCCTCCCCAGCAGCAGAGCTGCAGTAAATGCCAAAACTGCTACCACCTGAAAGAAGACACACAGGCTGCACACTGACAGCAACCCATCACCCCCAGCTGAGTCAAATTTTGGACTATAAGCTGTCTCAATACACTTCTTACTCTGTTACCTTAAAACCCCTGAAAGTTGATAGAAAAAGTAGAGGTTGTCTCTTTTTGCTCATATGCTGCTAGAGCCAGGGTGAACTTACTGTCCAGCATCAGCAGCTCACTGCCCTCCTGGAACTGATGCCACCGCAAAGACATCCCAGGGAGGCCACAGCATTTCACTAAAGAGCTGTTTTCATTTTCAAAATTAAACTGGTTAAACAGCCAGTAATTAATTTCTGAGAGTAATAATTACATTTTAATACTACAGGATTAACACCGTATTGTTTCTGCTCAACTAGCGAGTGCTTGAGATAGTGGTTCTACTTCAACGTTTCTCCTTTTGTGACATGCTTTACAGTTCAAAATACCTCCCCACATTAATTTAAAAAAAAAAAGAGCACACCCCATGTATGAAGTGTGACATTAAACCCAGCAATCAGATGGGTACAGCTGTCACTTGCAACAGAGGGGCCATGACCCATTCTAGTCTAGGACTCCTTTTCGTTTACATTCTGTTCTCAGTTTCACAACACTCCCATTCATCTGAGATGCTTTTTCAAGGAGGGGTAAGGATATACCTACGCTCCACTCTTCAGGAAATGGTGAATCACTTGACTGAAGGAAATGCTTGATAAGCTATTTTATTTAAATATTTTCTCCAACCTGCAATGGAAAATGACTCTCTTTGCTTGGAAGAAGGTTGTGTAAACAATGATCTTTGCAGCGCAGCATGTCTCACATGGAAGATCAGTATTAAGGCAGCCCTTAGAGTACTTTCAAATATCCATTGGTATGTCCCCTTTGGATTGCTTTTCTCTGCTTTCAACCCAGGCCTTGTTGATGGTGCGCTTCATCTCGTCATCCCCTTCTGCATACATCTTCTTTAAAAGGTTCATAAGCCCTTCACTGGGATCTGAGGTGTCATAAGCAGCCTTCCTGCAAGATGGATACATATGAGAAGATCAGGTATGTCCAACAATTCTGGGCAAAAAATTGAAGTATTTATATGAAACATCTAGTTTACAGTGAGGATTTTGCTTTGCCAAAATCTTTGGACCGTGGCAGTCTTGAGTCATGCCTCAGTCAGCTTCCAAATAAGAAGAATCCTAAAGAGTACCCTTAAATTTAGTGCAAGCTGAGTAGTATGGCTAGAACTGTCCCACCAAGGATGAGAGAAAGCATTCTGCAGAAAACATGACCCCAGAAGCACCACCCCAAATTAATTTTAGGAAGCAGGAGTGGGATATAACACAGAAAGTGCCAAGATCTGTGTGTGCCATCATGTGACAAGTGAATAAAAATAGAAGAATGACCACACTGAGCTCTTTGAAGTGGCCACATTCACAACACAAAAGGCATTTTCTGCTTCTCATTTTTTTTCAGATTATCTCCAGAGGCTGACTGATTTTTTTAACCCCTTGCATTTCAAAGCAATTTTCTCAACTTAAGAAGCCAGCTGACAAACTTTGCCACCCACGTGGTAAGCACCTGGGTATAACATGTCCCACGTTACCAGACTATACATAATACCCTCTTTGTCAAAATTGCTTCACTTTATTCTGTTTTCTAAAATCCTTTAGGTAATGACTGCTTTCTGCAGCCTGCCTGAAAAACATGCAGATCAAAACAGATCAGCAGAGGGAGCAAGTTCCCCATGCACAGGGCTAACTAATCACACTGGATTTTTTGGGCAGGAACTCCACATGACAATTATTTCAACCAGCACAGCTGGTGTATTTGTATATAATACACAGTTAACCTAAAAAAAGCCAACCTCACTAGAGCAGTTTTTGCAATGAATACAGCCATCAAAATATAAATGAATCTTTGATTGGCTGATTGCCTTTAGCATTCTCACTGCAGGTCTTACCTATTTCCTATGATGCACACTTCATCATTAGCAATAAAACAGCAGAAGAGTGGCAAGAGCTACTCAAAGTGCATCTCCTCCACTGCCCATCCTATTAGTACCAAAATAATCCCAATCTGATGATTCTCCAGTGCTTTAAGGGCTCGTCTCCAAGAACTGCAATTCTCCCAGGCCACTTGCAGTCAGTACAGAACAGATCTGCGCTCGTGGCAACGTGGAGAACAAGAAATGGAAAATGAGATGGACTGAAGAGACTTACTCTTTCTCTTTGCTTTCTTTTTCCACTTGAGTGAGACAGTCCCATTTTTCCTCCTGCTTCTTCCTACACATCACAAGGACCGTGTCTGTCTTTATCTGTATGGAGAACAGCAAGGCATGAATTTACAGTGCTTCATAAAGGGATGCTAGTTGCAACCACAATAAGATTAGTATATAACATAAACCTCTTTCTATACTCACACATTGATCCTTAAGTAGCAGATAGAAATTATAGTATGCATTTGCCTTTGGTGTACGAAGTATTAACCTTGTTGTGGACAATTTAAATGAGTGATTAATATAATACTAGTACAGAACTATAGTACCAATACAGAAGAACATATAGTGCTGCAGAAACACCACTCAGTGCTTCTCAGGATGTGAAAGTACGCAGGACTGCTGGGTAAAAAGTGGCTATAACAAGTTCAGGCTCTCCCAATTTATTTCTCCAAGGGTAAGAAACTAGGTTTAGGGCATTGCTTAATCTTGCCATGTTTGCAAGTTACAAGCAAAGCTTGTTTAATTGCAACCCTGACCTAAATTTTGCAAAGAACTTGTGCGTGCCACAGCAGACAACAGTCTGCTGGAGCTTCAGCTTAGGAAGTCCATGACCACTGATCACTTCTACACCATGCTAAAAATCACCACTTGTTTATTTTAGTTGTTTTAATTTTACACTGTCCTAGTTTTAGTGCGATTTCAAATTGAAACATTGGGTTTTTTACCTCTGATGTCACTAAGTGCAGGACACAATGGCACAGAAAGCACGCAAGGTATTTGAGACGTCTCTAAGTCCAGAAAGGTGCTATGAGTAGCCAAGTATGGACACTATAGCCAGTCACAGCCATCAGCAGTGAAGTGTTGCTAGTGTTAAATTCTGGAGCAACACACCCTTACAAAGAGAGAGCAGGTTTCAGACTTTGCTTTGGGTATTACACCTATTTAAGCTTCCCAAGATTTTGGTCTCTCAGACCTTAAAATTGCAAAGAATTTCTCAGAGGTACTTAAAAGCACAAGGATGCAAATGGACGCTTAGTGGAATTTTCTGCTTAATTATTTCTGAAATGCTGTCAGAGAGCTGTTAAAAAAAAACGTACAATATCCAGACATGATCTTTTGAAACACATGGATTCCAGAGAATAATTCAACAATTACAGATTAATAAGAATCACGTTCAGAGTGAAGAGACTTTACACACAGAATGGAAGGAGTGAAGGTGAGCACTGAGTCTCCTGAAACGAGAGTCAGGCACCAAACATGGTACTTTGTGAAGGACCCAAATATCTCTAACGGACACAGTACACTGACCTTTCTAGAGCTGCCTTCCACGGAGATGGGTTTCAGGAGGTTGTTGAAGGTCATGGTGTAGTTCTTCCCATTCAGATTCTTCACTAGCAGATCAAACGACCTGGAACCAGAAAGTGGAGGGAAGAAGGGCACAAATATTCCAATCATAGCAAGACTATTGTGCCTTGCCACCAAAAACAATGTCTGAAAGCACTTTAGTAGACATATTTTGGGAAAGGATTTCTACAGCCCTGAATTACTTTCTTCCCATGGCTCTCAAACCTTCAGTTGGATTTAATACTGAGGATTTAAAAGAACCTATCCAGATTTCAAAACAAATCAAGATCTTTTGCATTCTTTCTACCTCATTGATCTCCTAAAACCTTGGAAAGGCAAGTTTACTTAATGTACACTTTAGTTCTATCACTACCAAAAAAATGAGGCTAACACTAAATATCCTGTCAAGCGTGATAAGGTGCAAGAAGCATTTGTAAAATGAAAACACCCTGATACCCTCTAAGGAGAGCTGTACTTAAGGGTATGTGCCAAGTGCTACTAAAAGCTAATACCACATAAGTTAAAAAAAAAGGCAGGAGTAAGGGCTGATGCAGAACAGAACTCAACGCATCCCTGCATTTCAAAGAGTGTTCTTGGCCCGTGCTCTGCCCTGTGGCATGGTGCAACAAGATGAACTCACCTCTCCGTGAAATTCACCTGCACATTCTCAGCTGGAAGCTTCTGGACTCCATTTAAAGAGATGTAAATCTTAATAAACTTATCTGACTGATCCCAAGCTGTGAGTGAAAAAAAGAGATTAAGTTCTACCTTTGCTCCATGAACTTCATGCATTCTATTCCAACTCCCTCCACAAAGTTCCCTAGCAATGACCAGGATCTCTGCCTTATAGAACCAATCTTCAGAGGGATAAGGGAAAAGACATTAATTACTCAGGAATAACCTGAGAGCAAAAGAAGTCCTCAGAGGTAGCCCCGTTCCCTAATTTCTGCAAAATCTGAGAAAAAAGAAACACATATCAGCTCAGGTAAAAGACTCCCTGTCTGTGCATGGGAGTCAGAATTAGCTGTCTGCTTTTGCTGAAGATTCCTTGACCCAATTTGCACCCTGCTCCCCACATGACAAGTATCTTGAGCAATTCTCTCTCCTTTAACCTACATGGCGAGCAGAGAAGCCAAAGCTTTCATTCCTACTAAGCACTAGGCAATGGAAAAATACTAGTTGTTACATCAAGTATCACTAATACATCCCACCAGTACTATCATAAAAACACAACTGATACACAGTGTGGTTGGGACAGCTCGGTACACACATGGTAGCTTTTAAACCGGGCTCTCCAGTACAAAATAAACGCTTAAGAAGGATTCTCTATAATGCCAAGTGGCAACCATAACTCATGCTAATGCCACCTTGCCTTCTCTTCTGAGAGATGCTGGAGCTCTAGTAAACATCCAGAAAAGTAATCATACCATAATTGTTTATTTTCACTGTGTACCCTCCCAGTGATGACTTTTCTTCCTCCACCACATCTTTTGGCTTCGGCGGAGCCTGATTCTTGATTTCGAGCTCCAGCTTGTGTTTCTCTGTCATCAGGACATCACGAAGTCGCTTCCTCGTGGCTTTCGTAAGCAATTCGTTAACCTCTTGCAAATCTTTCTGTAACTGTTTCAAAAACAAAAGATCAGACGCATATGTTAGATACAGATTTTACTGAATGGTCCCAGCCGAGCTCTTTCAGTTACGGCACGTTCGCGTTTCCCAGGTGTAAGTTTATCACGACAGTAGTTTCGTTTCCCTCTACGCCCCGTTACGCATGAAGCCTCCATTCCTCACTCCCTGGGCCACTCGTGTTTTCACTTCTCTGTCTACACTATAAGATTTAAGTTCCCATCGGTTAAAAAGCAACAGGAACCGACAAAGCTGAGCACTGGGAGCAGCTCCTCAAGATCGCACAGCACCATCCGCGGGACAGACCCCAGCAGCGCTCAGCAAGCGCCCGGGATGAAGGTGGCTGAGGGTGGCTGAGGGCTCCTGAGGGCTCCTGTCGCCCGCTTCCCGGGCCGGTCCCGGGTTGGCCCGGTTCCAGTCAGAGCCCCCGGGAGAAACGGAAGCGGGGGTCGCGCGCTCACCTCCTCGCGCGCTGCGGCCATGTCGTGTGCGGCGGCGTCCCACCGGCAGCGGCTCCCGCGGCCACTCTGGAACCTTCCGGCCTCCCGCCCCGCGCACGCGCCGCGCGTGCCCCGGAAGTGACGCCAACCGCACCGCCCCCGCCGCCATTCTGTTCGGGTGAGCGGAACAGCTCGTAATATCCGTTTACCCCAGCCCCGATCCGCTGTCGTCACCCCCTCGGCGTTGCCATGGCGACGCGCAGCCGGCAGCAGAGGGGCGGGGCCACGGGCCTTCCATGACGGGCGGGGTTACTGCCGCCCTGAGGGTGCGGGGCGCGTGACTCGGCGACCGTTAGTGACCGTTCCTGCCGCCGTGAGGGGACGGGGCGCGCGGCCCGGCGCTGTGTGAGGCGAGCAGCCGGCTGGGGGCAACCACTGATGGGCGGGTTTCCTGCCGCCCCGAACCGCGTCTGGGAGCCCGCCTGGAGCCGTCGGCTGGGGCGAGCAGGTCCCCTGTGTGTCTGCAGTCGCTGCGCTTCTAGAAAAGTCTTCGTGACCTGAGTACTGTGGCTGCAGTTGTCCAAGGAAAAAGGTATAACGAGGTGTTTCCCCCTACTGTTACCAAATGAGCGTACTGAACAACAAAAAGGGTTCTATACCCCCAAGTTCCAGTCAGACATTAAAATTTCCCAGAGGAAACAAACAAACAAAAAAGCAACAGCCATCGTTGTGTGAGCAGGCAAGTGGAGGAGCCCGCGTTTGCCTCCCCATGATCTTTACAAACAATGAAGCCCAAGGCATAATACAGGCCTTTAGCGACTAGAACGTAGATTTCTCTAAAAGAGGGTGCCAGATATCTCTTTTAGGCTGAAAGAGGGTGCCAGTTATATCTGTTTTACCAAACTATGGAATGCCATCTTGCGCTGGACGCTCTTTTATAACCTGGGCAGATCTGGCTGTGGGCATTACAACATAGTCCATAAGCTTTGCAACTACTCTGAATACCTCCTTTGTTAACCCTGGCAATTGACTTGGGGTCCCATTGAGGGCCCTGTCATTGACTAAGGATCCCACCCCTCCTGTCCCACCAGCTCGTGGAGATGAAATCACTCTGCCCCGGGATAGGGGAGGATGTGACTGTCAGCACCTTGGCACCACCCTAGGTGTGTATGTGGGAACAGGCACAGTGGGGCACAAAAGGTGCTAAAACAGCCATCAACTGCCCCATTGAAGGCTCCAGATTCTCAGAGGGATGTGCAACTGCCACGATGCTGCATCCTGACAAGGAGCCAAGTGGCAGGCATTCTCTTGGGGGAGAGGAATCAGAACAGTTCCTCTGTCCAGAGAAGAAAAAGGACCTATGTTGGAGTTAGTAGTACAGAAACTGCCTGGTGGACAAAATAACTGCGGAGTGCTCCTCAGGGCTCAGCAGCTCTAGAGATGGGGAGAAAAGCATCTGAGAGGGTCAGCAAAGGATGTGGCGGCCTCTTTATCTAGTGCCATTCCTTCTGCTCGTGTCTGCAGATATTGATAGCAACTGATGACAATCTTTGGGTAGTGATATGATAGTAAATCAATACAAAATGTTATGTCTGGTAAACTTAAGCTTTTCTACCTCTTTGCCTTCATATCTTCCTCTCGAGTGCTTTGTGCTTTTGCAGTTTTCTGAGAACAATGGCTGTTCATCTCGATTAATAACAAAGAAATCCTAGAACAAATGCTCACAGGGAATAATGGTTTTATAAAGCATTTTAATACTTTTGACTGGTGTAAATGCCACTTTGTCCTGTTGTTGCTCAGCTGTGCTTCTCTGCTATGAGTCAGCTTTCCATTTCTTGCTGTTTTCCTCTGCTCCCTCTCTCTTCCTTCAGACATGCTGCTTCATGGCTCACTTGCATATCCTGGGGTGTGTCAGAAGGGGGGTGGTCAGTAGGTCGAGAAAGGTTCTCCTTCCCCTCTACTCTGCCCTGGTGAGACCCCATCTGGAATATTGTGTCCAGTTCTGGGCCCCTCAGTTCCAGAAGGACAGGGAACTGCTGGAGAGAGTCCAGCGCAGGGCAACAAAGATGCTGAAGGGAGTGGAGCATCTCCTGTGTGAGGAAAGGCTGAGGGAGCTGTGGCTCTGGAGCTTGGAGAAGAGGAGACTGAGGGGTGACCTCATTAATGCTTACAGATATATAAAGGGTGAGTGTCAGGAGGATGGAGCCAGGCTCTTCTCGGTGACAACCAGTGATAGGACAAGGGGTAATGGGTTCAAACTGGAACACAAAAGGTTCAACTTAAATTTGAGAAGAAACTTCTTCTCAGTGAGGGTGCCAGAGCCTGGCTCAGGCTGCCCAGGGAGGTTGTGGAGTCTCCTTCTCTGCAGACATTCAAACCCGCCTGGACACCTTCCTGTGGAACCTCAGCTGGGTGTTCCTGCTCCGGCGGGGGGATTGCACTGGATGAGCTTTTGAGGTCCCTTCCAATCCCTGACATTCTGTGATTTCTCTTGTGTACTCCAGGGAAGCATAAAGTCCTTAACAACAACTCCTATGGCCCCATTGCTATATATCAACAACCTTTAAGAAAAGCATATTTACCATTACATTCTCTGTGCTGGAGACCTCAGACTAGTATGTGAAGCAGAGGCGGAGGATGACTTGGAAGCTCTCGAGTACAGTGCCTGACAGCTAGACTCCTGTGCAACAGGTTACCCGTTGTGAACAAGAATGTTATCCTAATGGATGGGTTGGAATTAGCTACACTAGCATATGCCCGTTTTGGACAGTGTATCTGCTGAGTCACTGTGTCCTAGTGCAACAGAACTGCTTGAAAATAACCAGCTGGAGTGACTTCTATCAGAAAACATGATTAAAAAAGCAACCTGCAGCTGTTCATTATTGCAAACAGATTTCAGCTGTTTCTTAAGTAAATGGCTTGTCAAAATAAGAACCTTATTCCCATTTTGTTTGCATTTCCATTTATTTTACAAGGCATCGTTCACACAATGATAACAAGGTACTGATCCAAACAATTCTGTAACAATTAAAAAAGTAAACATTTGTTGTGACCATGGACATTGAATTGCACTTTTAATAACAAGCATTACACATATTTCCATATTATACTTTATATAATACGTGGATTTGTTACAGAAGATCTAGCAGTACTGGATTGTTCTCAGTTTGAAGTCTGATATGATGCTCTTTTTTCCTCACTCTTTAGGATTTGCGTACTGGGGACACACCTATATAACAAATATCAACTCCAAACCTGGAAAACTTTATTGTAGTGGAGTCAGAGTTTTGAAGCTGCTGTTTTCCATTTGCTGAAGTGAATCCACCTGGAATGTCAGACTCTGATCTGGATCATGCTTCATTAGACCCTTTTTTGCATTCATGTGCCATCTTTTCCCAGATCAGAGAAGCCAGAAAACCTTCTTCCATGGGAAAGCAACAGTTTCCATAGCTCAAGAGAGCTCCTGGCACAGCTTTTGCAGGTGGGATCAGTACCAGTGCAAGCCCAGGTATTATTGAAAGGAAGGAATTGGGATCTGGAGAAAAATCTGAGAACATCTCCTCTTGTTTGCATTGGAAGTGCCATCCATGTATTATATAAAATATAAAAATAAGAGAAACTGAAAGGAAATTAGTACAGCCCAGGATTTTGGTGGTATCAAATCACAAACAAAATTTATGATACCATATCCTTTAGATGTATTTATCCCCTTGTGATTCAGTTTCCTATATATTATTCTATATATAAGATATAGTTTTCCAAAGATACATATATATTCCTTTACAGGTTAAATAAAAGCAAGTCTCACCAGATAAGAAAATAAGAGGAAGTAATGTCCTAATTCTCTACCCATATCTTTTTTTTCTTTTTCAGGTAAAAATAGCATGAAATACATTCAGTAGCAAAGCAGTTGGAATCCAGGAGAAATGGAGAGCCCTGTATTCCTGGAGGATTAACCTGTACGTGTTAACTCACAATCTTGAAATAAATTACATAGATTTCTGACTTGGGAAAGACAGGATCTTGGTTAATGGTGAGTATTATTTATCCAGTTGCAAATTGTCCGAGTTTCCCAATACCCACCCCTATGGATTAGCCCGGTTTTAAAGGCTGCTGTGGTGTATACCTAATCTAACTTGATAGGCCCAAACTCGAGTGCTTCATCATGGTTCCCCTTAGTATTATTACTTGGAAGGAGGTGGTGGGACAGCTCCCAGTAGGATATTAGCATAATAGATGGAAAAATAATTTCGTTCAAGCCTTTTTGTTTGCAAGAACAATGTGATGCCTGGCACTGCATGTACTCACAGCACTGGGTATGCCTGGCATTGCACGTCTTGTGCAGCCAGTGGTTTGCACAGCAGCCTGCTCTATGGGGTTCAGCTGTAATGTGCTGGTCAGGTGGGACAGTCCCTGCTCCAGAGAAAAACCTCTGCCCTGATCTGCACATTCCAACAGTAACACATACTAAGGTTTTCTCTGTAGTAGTTGGTAGAAGACCAGCGTTGTAAGATAAGAGTGTTTCTGTTTCCAATGCCAAAGGTATTTAGGCTTATTAGATTATGCAGAAGTATGCCAATTATCCCTGAGTCTAACAGTAAATCAAAACAAGAGGCATAGTTCTCCCACACATACAAGTAGTTTCGTAGATTTCACTGCAGCTACTTAACAGATAGAAGGGAACAGCCCTACCTTTATCCTGTGGAGAAAGCATGATTTATATAGCTTCCAAGTTTTGATACTGCAGTGCCAGTAAATTCAGATTATTTACTACTAAATTCAGTTAGTGAGTGATATGGTAACTCTGAAGCCAGTGGGATACTTCATGCTTTGTCAAGGGTCTGAATTCTTGCTGTTCTTGACTTTCTTTTTATCTCTGTCTCCCCTTGTAAATGGCTACTTTGAGTTGTTTTTAACACAATGGCACAGGTGAAAGCATCTATCCTAAAAGAAATTTCTAAGGCTAACCAAGAGAAGTCCCTTAAAATGTCTAACAAGGAAAAAAATGCTTAATGAGATAAGAAATTTAATGTAGCTGTAGCAAATTAGTAAATATACTAATTAATGGATAGGACAAGGCTGTGTTTGCCAGCTGGCAGTACTGATTGCATGGCTGACTACCTTTCCTGAGACTGGTTTTATGGACCTCAGGGATTTTGCAGTTTGTTGGATTAAGACTGCAGATTATATTTTCTATTTTATTGTTTTACTCTCTGGGTACACTTAGAATTCGTTAAACTAAGTGAAATAAGTCTTATTACTTTAGAACATTAAGTTTGATTCACAAAGATAATAGAAGACTAGTTCACAGATGTACCATATATAACTAAATTAGCCTTGCTTCATTTATCCTGTAAAGAGTTACAGTCAAAGTAAAAACAACTTCTTTTTAAAGTGAAAAAAGTTGTTGTTTTTTTTCCCTCATGTTGGGCATCTCAGGAACAGATTAGAATCCAACAAGATATAACAGTTGTACTAAAAAATATTCTTTAGACATTTGTCCTTAAGCAAAGGCTTTATTTCAGAACTGTGCACTCTCAACAAAATTTAAAAATGAGATTTAGCTCCTCATATATATTTATAAAATTCAAATTACTTTTAATATAAGTTTCATAGTTTAATACTGACTCAGGAAAAAAAAAATACTTATCACTCCAGACTTATGAGCTGTTCCAGTACCACATGAAAATAAGTTTCAGTGAGACTTTGACAGTGTTTCTGCCTGAACAGCTAACTGATAAGCCAGCTATGCCCGACAGATCCGTCGGTCTGGGATGTGCATGCCGGTAGCTCTGTCACATATTGCTGAAAGGGCTAATTAAAACCCAGATTTGTTTTCTCAAAGAAAGCCAAGTTTCCCAATAGCATGTACAGTCAGCAGGTAGAATTTTAGCTTCCCTGGTTTAATCCTGCCATTTTACCTCCTCTCTTCTTTCTAAATAGAACTATGCTTATTCATCAAAGTAATACCATAGCGCTGTTTTCTTATTCTTTCAATAATTTTGAGCAGACAAGAGTTCCCACAGAAATATTACTCTTCCAAATGCCCCTGCTACAAACACTACCTTGGATTTACAGATGGAAGGTGAAAATTGTTTACTGCATTTATGTCATTGCCAAGAGTGATCATGCAGCCAGTGCCTTCTGGAACTTTTTTTGCTGATGTAAGCCAGCTTCCATCCTATACAGTTTTTTGAAATCACCATGGCTAGCAGGTAGGAAATAATGGTTTTGTCACAGAAAACTCAGCTTCCAAAGTCAAAGAGCTGCTACACTGAGAAAGATGATGGGTCAAAGCTAGTTCCACAAAACAGGGTGAGCTTATTTAACGTTCTTTTTTGATGAACTGGGGAAGTCCCACTCCCATGATCTGCTTGTACTTATTGGACTCTTTGAGATGATTTAACTTGGCAAAAGACTACTAGGGGGAGGGGGAATTCTACCCAAATATAAATTTATTTTTAAAATTATTTTTAATCATCTCCAGTAAGTGCCATAACAAGGACAGGGACACGACTGTACAATTGCAAGTTGGAGGGGTGAGATCTTTGAGCAGCAGTGAGCTGTTAACTCAGCTGCTCAGGGATTCAGAGTTGTTGTTGTTGTTTTTAATTATTACTACATTTTTCCAGTCAAGGTTTTAAATCCACTTCTAAATATGATTTATGATAAATGAAATACAAAATTTGGATACTTATCAAACCATCAGTGTCACTCATTGGCACAATAGTCTAAAATGTAACCATCAGATGTTCACCATGTATTCTTAAATGTCACTTCAACATTTATTATGCAGTTTATTTTGGGTGTGAGGCGGTACTGGTAAGTGAATGACTAATGCCAGGTTTAGACAGGCAAGGGAATGGAAACATTTATGCAACTATTACTAGCAACAAAGTGACCAGTGAAAATGATCTTTCCTAATATTTGCAAAAGAAATTCCTTCTGCTTTCCCCCCCAGTATTAGTACTTCCAGATAATCATTGTTCTTGCATTTTAAAATACTAACTTTTTTTTTTATCTCTGTACATTTAGAAAAGAGAATTTTGTTGCAGGATAGCAGTCTCAGGATAGTGATTGTATTTTGATCTCTACTTCAAAGAGCTGACTTCCTTTGGCACAGGTAACATTAAATTTGTACTACCCTGTTTAAAATAATTCACAATTAAGCTTGACAACAAAGCACAAGATGAGTACCATTGAATTTTATTGTACAAAACTGACAAGATATGGCATTCCTTAGATTAAAAATAATTAAAAAAAAGTCAGAACTAATGTCTCTCAAACAATTTTGTAAATGGAACAATTAATAAACAGCCTTTAGTCCAGCAGTTGTATTTACCTGCAAGACCATCTTTAGACATGACAAGTATAATTAAAAAAATATTCCATCAGTTAAAGCAATAGTTTAATTTTCCATGAAATAAGTATTTCTATAAACACCTTATATTCAGTCAGAACAAATGCTTTTGAATTTTCTTACCTTAAGAGAGATTAAACAACCAGGCAGGTTTGGGAATCATCAGAGAAGTCTACCCCATGGGAAAGTCGAGGTATTGTATTCCACTTGAAAATGTTTGTTTTTATAAAAATAAGTAACACCAATGTTGCATTTCCTAATCAAATTCTTGTAGTAAACAGATATTGTGTGATGTTTTATGTATCAGTGCAGCACAAGCCTTTTGGGTTTTTTTATTTGATGCCTCATTTCAGTGTCAAATTCAAAATTTGTAGACCCAGGGAAAGGTTTTCATTACTTTTATTCACAAAACCTACTTTTTATCGCACAGGATTTACAAGAGGTCAAAACAATGCAAGGTCTTTGCTTCTCAGCAAAAACATCAAAAATGTTGAAGAGTTTTCCCTTTATCCCAGTGGAAGGAATTATTTCTTGGAATTCTTAGTATAAACATTAAATAAAAAAGAGAACTAGATAACTTTATGTTAAATTCCAGTTCAGCTGTAAATAGCCTTTAAACAACAGTGCTACAAAGAACTTCACTACTTGCATTTCTGAAGAAAAAACAATCAGAACTAAGAAATTACCAGGGAAGCTCATAAACAATTGTGCAAAGAGAGCACACGACTATCTTTGCTATGCTCTAAGCTTTACAAAAAGTGCTTCTCTGCAGGACGCAGTCACTGCCATCGACTTCTGAGATGGTCCCAGGGCATGAGTTATCCTATACACCCGCACACACACTAGTACTTCTTACACTGTGCTTTCTATGAAGAGATTATGTGTCAGTACTTTACAATTTACATTCTCTCTCTTCCTCCAGAAGAAGAAAAAACCTCCTATGCAAGATAAAAATAACTTTGAATAATTAGTAATGTATTAAAGACCTAGTTTGGAAGTATTTATTTAACATCTAGTCATATAAAATAAAGTGTAAAAGTATGAAGGTATCAGAACGTGGCTTTCAGCAAGGCAGTTTGGGAAGTAAGAATTCAACATAAAACAGGAATTTTTTTTTTTCCCTTTTGAAAAGGGTCACATCAGAATGAACAAAAAACACTGAAGAATTTCACTTCAAGCCTGCACTCCTGCCTTTCGTCCTTTCCCCAAGAGGAGAGACTACTGGAAGAATCCCCCAGGGTTCCAGTTGTGTTGTTCTTTGTGCTCTTGTGTTGGCTCTGGCTGGAACTATGTGCTGCCCTCCTTGGGTGGCAGGGGTGGCTGAGGCTGCTGTGGTGGCTGGGTGCCTGTGGCTGTTTTGATAGAGTTCAGGGTTTTGCTAAACCAAGAGTTTTTGGCAGCTTGGATTTCATTCATAAGGGCTCCTCTCTGGTGCTCCAGCTCCTAAGAAAGCACAATAATCAGAATCAATCAAAAAACAATTAATAAAAAAGCATCTTCAAATCAGTCCCTGCAGTCCAGCACCTTCCTTGCAATCTCCCAGGCACTGGGGAGAGTAGGGAGATTGAAATTGCAGAAACAGCAGAAGATACTTAAATATACAAGTGAAAACCTCTTTTCTTTCTTTTTTAAGACAAAAGCATTGCAGGAGTTCACAGATACACAGTGGTACAGGTATATCTTCCCTTTTGGAACCTTTTTTTTGCATGATTCAGAGTACTTTGGACTGAGCACAATGAGGTTAAGGAAACTGCCCTGCTGTACTTGGAATCCACATACCTGAATTTTGCACTTGGCTTCCACAAGCTGCAGTTTGGTCTGTGCAAGTTCCAGCTCCATCTCTCTCAGCTGCTTCTTCAGTGCGTCCTTCTCATCATCTGTTTCTATGCCTTTATTATCCGTGCTTACAGCAGGCAGCTTCAGTGCCCCCTCCTTACTGAAAATCTCACTGCAGTGTTTGCAGGCCATCACTTTACCCTGAAATACCAAGAAAGCTCACTTTTAATTCATGTTACAGGAGTTGCTCTGCTTCCTGGAAGAGCCATTTTTAATCTTACACTGCCTTTCTGTCAGTAATCTTGAACTATCTAGTACTGCAGTTCTCAGATTTGACTTGAAAAGAATTTGAGAAGCTCATGAACAATTTCCAGGGTATATTAACCAATATAAAAATTCCTAAAATTTACTCAGTATGCTCTGTCTAAGCCCAGAGGCTTTGCTCCTAGATGAGACTTACTCAAACCCTCTTGCTACCAAAGTTTTGTAATATTTTGTAGTATTTATGCCAGCACAATTCAGAAGAGTAAATTACACTCTAGGAACTTGTAGTCTTCCATAAAAGCATGTGACCAATCAATACAGATTTTGATATTTCAAAGAATGCCAGGTAGCTTTTCCATGTTTCCAGAAGCAAGCAAGCAGCCTGTGCTCACTGCAAGGGCCAGTACTGTCCTGCTGGTGCTTGTTCAGCATCACAGGGATTGTCCCTTTTGCCAGTGACATCTGACACACAGCAGTAAGGTTCTTGTGCTACCAGGAGAGGGGAACCAGGTACTCATGGCTGAAGAAGTAGCACAGCTGGCCTGGCTTGCACAAACTAAAATAAGATATTGAATTATTTCAGCAGACTATAGAACATCAATCCCAGAATTATTGTTTTTTAAATAATAACATACACAAAGCAAAAGATCCGGTTCAGCGTGAGTGCTAAAGAAACAACTAGAAACTACAGCAGAAGGAAGACAATTCTGCCTACTCAGTACTGACAGAGCAGAGGGATGGAATTATTACCTGATGAGGAAGCATTCATCTCTAGTGTGGATGTTCCTGAGAAGGGAGTTAGAAAAGGGGAAGGAACTGCTATGGAAATTCTGGGCACGGCCCAAACTGTGCCAGTGACTTAAACCAATTCTGCTTAAATTATAGAAACTCAAATGTAAACAGTTTCCAATTGAGCCAGTTCTGACTCTTCCACTGTGCACTCTACAGAAGCAACACATTTTCTCTTCTGGAGAGCCTTCTTTATTTTTTTTTTTTTTCATTTAATTAAAATATCCAAGTAAATAGTCTCTCTCTACACTTTTTGCCAAATTATACATTTCAACAGGAAAAAGAAAAGCCAAGCACTATATGCACTTCAGTTTGAGAGTCCCACCCTGTCTGACACAAGATAAAGAACCGTGAAAGGATATAAACCCTTTCCTTATTTACATCTGATGAAAAATGCATGTGGGGCCATCAGTGCAGCAGAGTGGACACAAGACTGCAATTCACGTTTTGTTCTGTATCCCTGGCATTTAGCAGCATTTGTGTTAGAAACATCCCGTATGTTGAGGCATCATTCTCACCTTCACAACTTCCAGTTCATCTTTACTGGCTGCTTGTTGTTTTTCCAGCCTGGTACTCAGCTGAGAACAAATCTGGAGCAGAGAAAGTAAGAAAGCAATCTCTTAAGTTTACTATAGTAAAATATAAACTGTGGTTTTTAACAGTTATTTTTGTCAGAGTCAACATCTCTTAAATTCTGCTTCACTCAGGTATATGCATTCCTCCTTAACAAATCCACTGCTGCTGAGACTGAAAAAATGGCAATATTCAGTACAGAACCTGAACACGGAGACCAGAACATTTTATGGATTAATTGCTTTAGAATGTTCACACTGTGTTATGTCACAGAGCGAAGAAGCATTCACCCTACAGTACTAAAATTAGCTCAATTGCTGATTCCCTAAATTAGGAGACTATTAGGAAAACTACAAAACTATTTCTGACAAGTTAGAATGATTGCTTTCTGAGAGCCTGCAATGTAGTGTAAAGATGAGATCTGCAAATCTGAAAATTCACCTCAGAACAGGTTGAAAGAACTTGACAAATAAATATGAGGAAGTGTCTCCAGAACAGTACCTGTTTATACTCTGCGATAATGGCTGTGGTTTTCTTAATCTCGGATTCTGCCTTCTCTAGCTGCTTCCTGAAGACTTCCTTCAGCTAGGAATTGAAGGAGAGAGGTTACATAGTAAGGTCTCAAAATGTGTCATCACATTGTTCTCTCAAAGTCATTTTGCGTTTACAACAGTTCTAAGCTTCTTTCTTACCAAATTCCAGTTCTTCAGACAAAAGTCTGATTTACTCAATATACGAATACTTATTATATTCATTTAGAACCACAAAGTCTAGACCCTTGTACAGTGTATCCCTGCTTAGAGAATTCTCCCATAGGGTAATTCTCTGCATTAAATGGTGGTACAGAGTGGTCCACAGAACACAAAACAAGCACTGCTATTAAGTGGATTTTACAGATTTTGGTTTTCTGCACACTGTCACAGCAGGTAAGGGCAGAGAGATTGCATATTTGGAGATGAAACAGGGAGAAGAATCTCTCAGCACCATCACTCCTCTCTGTAACACAAGTACACAGTGGTACTGTGTTAAAATACAGCTAACACTTTCTTCCACTGTTCAGAATCACTACATTTTGAGAGCCCTTTCAGCAGGAGAAAGGCCTCCATTGCCTTGTTTATAGCAAACACAGAACTTAGCAACCTCCATTTGAGAGAGATACAAGAATTACCATTTGATTGCTGTAGTCACTGTTGTCAAATGGCAAAAATAAAAAACAGGGTATCATTTTTGATCATGTCAGTGTTCAGCACATCAGATACACAGGATTAAAAAGCTATGATCGAACATCTTGCAAATAAGTATGAGGTCAGGTCTGGTCAGCAAAATTCTCCCAGCTCTTAAATCTGTTCTGCTGCTGGTTTTAGCTTGAGAGAGAAACGTTCACGGCTTTATTTCAGTGAACCAGCAGCTGAATCCAGAATGGCCTCTTAAAAGGCAACAGCTCCTCCATCTCCTTGTTCAGATAATTAAAAGGTCTGATCATGGCTCCTTAGTTGTGATTGCTCACCACCAGTGAAAATCATTATTATAATACGGGAAAGAGGATAAAGTATGGAACACTGAACATTTGAAGCTCAAGTAAAGGAAAACACTGGAAAACGTACTTAAAAAAAATACCCCAGCATTGTAGATTTTTAATTGTGACTGCATTTTGAAGACAAAATCCTTTTGAAACTGCAAGAAATCCATGTTTTTCTGCATGCCTTTTTGCTCGCTAAATGGGAAAAGTTGGAGGATGCCTTACCTGAGCAGTTTCCTCTTCCTGCTTCCGTTTCTCTTCCTCAGTCTCCACTAGTTTCTGTTTGGTCAGGAGAAGTTCCTTGTTCAAAACATCTGCCTTATCTTCAGCCTAGAATTAGAAATGCTGGTGAAAATCAGATGTTATCTGTGCCAATACACATGTGTTGTATATACCACTCACTAATACTGCAGATTCAGGTTCCAGGATTGCATTTTCCTGCCCTCTGATGGCTCACTTAACCTATTGTTTAAATGAAATTCCCTTTTCAAGTAGCTATTTTCTCACTTATTTCATCGTGCAACTTTTGCCAAATGTCACCTATGCCCAGATGACAAGCATAGATACTATGTCCTAATACAAACCAAACACAATGATGTATAGAATATTTTTGTTGGGAAAAATATTAATCTAAGTGAGGGCAGCATGATTTAGCTCCTGTGTAACTCTAGGTAATTCATGCCATTTTTGTATCTGCAAGTGGGGAGGCCAGATATTGTAGAAAATGTTAGGTGTCTGCACGGTATCTTACCAGGCAAAGATAAGTATAAAAGAGACAAACAGGACCACCAGATAAAATGGTTTATCAGTGCAAATAAGTATTACCTGGAGAAACTCAATAACTGTGTGTGTCTCTGAAGGGTCAAGCTTAAGGTGAAACATATTGGGAACACTTTGGTTTTGTGAGCACTGTCCTCACCGATCATCAGTGTCTGGATCTGTTCTGGTGCCCTCCCCAGCTGGGAGATACACACTGCATCACATCCCTCCTGTTCAGTAACTAGAATGTGCTAGAACTGCTAACAGCTGTGCTCAAATAATGCCTAGTTTGCTGAAAATACAAGAGGGGAAATGGTATTGTAAACAACAAAAAACACTACAAAACTTATCTCTGAGTTACAGTTTGTTTTTCTGCCTCTGCCAGTGGTATTAGCTTATCTATCTGCCACAGTGTTAATGAGAGTGTTAGTGGCAGCTGTGGGTAGTGGAAGCAGCTCCAGTAGGGCCATGACTGAAGTGACCAATTGAGGATTCCTGCACTGCCTAGTGTGTATATGACTGTATGGGAGAAAGGAAACAAGCAGCGGAAGAATGGAAAATTGAATGGAAAATCTTAAACAAAAGAACTCAGGGATGACAAGGATATTTTCAATGAAAGACCTGTTTAAGATATGCTTTGAAGGAACTATAAATCTTTTGTCATTCTATGTGTTCATTCTAGGTTCTCCAAGCAGCTGCAGAGGTGTATGGTATCACTTGGAGCAGCACACAGCTTTCTTTTGGTGCCTGTGAGCTGAGGTGGGGTGTGAGAAAACTTCATGGAGCCACTTTCATCTACAGAAAGGCTACTAAAAGGCAGGAGGGCAAGGATCGGGACTGGCAAAGGTATGTGCTTGGCAGCCTTGCCATGGTACTTGAGAAAAAACAAGCCAGGCAGCAGCAGCTTTATGTACAGCTGTTCCTGGGGAAGATAGAGCACCTCAGCACATTGCTTTTAGCCGTCACATGAGATTGCCCGCTCTGTCCTGCAGAGCGCATATCTGCCTGCGTTTGTGCATCAAGACAGCTCAGATTTGTAGAATCCCATGGATCCAGATCAGCAGAGCCTAACTGTCAAGAATCTGACTAAAGAGGAATACAAATTGCACAACTGTGGTCAACAATGTTTACAATTCTCAGGTTTGATAAAGAAAGCCAAATAATTATGGGAAATGAAATTGAGAGGCCCTTGCAGGAAAAGATTTTACATCTAAGAGGTACTACAGCCCTCACTGAGCAAGGCACTAAGCACGAGGTGTTCTGGAGTATGGCCTTCATGTATCCAGTACACTAATAGTAGCTGTTAAAACACTCCAGAAAGAGGAGGGTTGAGTGCAGTGTTCTCTGACAGTCATCCCTGAGATAAAGGGCTCTGAATGCTGCTGCCCACACACATTACAGACTTCATGGGGAAACAAAAGCACTTATCAAAGGACACCCAGGAGCCCTTCTAATTTTTGGTGCCATGCCACTTCATTATCTTTGAATTCTGCTGGCTGTACTAAAACTGCTGTGAAAAACAGCTCCACGTAAGGTGGCAGACATTCTGCAAGGCAACTTGAAATTAGTCTTTCAAGGAGTGATACCTTTTTCAAGTAAATGTTTGTTCTTTGGTACCTGCCTGAAGGTTGTGGCTTGCATTTTCTGAAACAACCCACAACAGAGAAGGTGCAGTCAGTGTTGTTAAGACACCACTGTGAATCGCTACAGTTACGTGCACATGGAAATCCAGCTTTTCTTACTGCAACTACAAGTGAGGTTGTCAGGAAAATAAAAGCCCAAGTAATTATACTTCTGATGTTGTGGCCATACTTCACTTTAACACAAGGCAGGGCTGCTAAAAATGGTGTTGCCAAGCCTGAGCTGGGACCCATCTCTGTTAGTGTTACCTGGTCCAGGTCATTCCGTAAGGCAATTTTGCTTGTTACGAGCTCATGGGCAAGGTCATCGTTCTCCTGCTCCAGCCGCATGCTTGCTTCTTGGAGCCTGCGGTTTTCCCTCTGCAGAAAGAAAGCAACAACCAGAAAAGGAAGTTAATCCTTATCAATATTAAAGAGCAATAAGTGAGTATATTGTGTGTGGAAAACACTGAGAAGGCAAGAGTGCACATTAAGACAGGACTGCTGCTCTGGGAAACAACAGTGAATTAAGCCGGCAGTGCAAATGCAGCAATTCCACTTACATCCCGATGTTTATGTTTGTGTCGCATAAGGGACACACTGATTGTAGGCTTTCTTTGTCAAAAGTAAACACAGTCCTCTCCACAAAAGCACTTAGTTTCTGCTTGTTCATCATCAAAAGAAATCAGGCAGATAAAATCCCACCCAGCAGCAAACAGGGACCAGTTAAGAGATAACTCATAATAATGTTTCCAGTAGAAAGCTGTCCTGCACCATTTTACAAAAGTTTGTCTGCAGGAATCCATAAAAGTAGTCCCTTTTGTAGATGATCTAGTGCCAACTTCCCACCTTCTGTGGGATCAAGTAAAGAACAGCATTTAGCAGGGAACTCCCTACTGCTTGTAAAGTAGGTATCGCCATTGGTGCACTTTCTTTGTAACTCGTATCATTGACATTGATGCATGTTTTTCAGGATACGTGCTAAGAAAAAGTGCCAGATGGAGAGGGGACCTCATTCCCCAACCCCAAGCATGGCCCAGAACCCGCCTGATGGGCAGTGCACGGCAACACAGAATGCAGAACTTTGAGACAACAGGCCCTGGTCGTCTCCTGCACTGCGCTCCCTACCCACTCTGCACGGGCAGTGACTACCTAGAGCACTAACTAGAGAAGGTAAGTACACCAGAGAAGAATGAACAGAATTGCTACTAATTCACATTTTTTAAAAATCAGTGTCGGTGACTGTTCTTCTTGGGCTAAGCAACAGAATCATATTCAAAAGATGTCTGTGGGTCAGTGGGCTTCCAGGAGCCCACATCAAATACACATCTTTGTCTTCAGAAGAACACAGCCACATGAGGCACACACAGGTGCACTCCTCAGACTGTAAGAGAGCAAAAAATGAGCTGGCCTTCACAAGGATGGTCTGTCTTTCATACCAAAAGAGACTGCAAAGGGAATCTGTGCACTATGGAGATTCAAGGAAAAATACCAAGTTCATGTGGAAGCTCACAGGTGGAGGAACAGTAACCTACATGCTGAGATTTCAAAAAGGATCTGTATGAAAGGTAAGTTATGTTCTCCAAGAAAAAACAAACAACCAACAGTAAAAAGGAATATATGACAGAACTTAAGACAACAAAAAATTTCCACAACAAAAAATTTCCAAGAGTTGTTCAGTGAGTGCCTTCGTACAAAACGTGGTTTCTTTGCATAAGCACATTATTCACTTGTCTTCACTTGCTCCTGCTTGCCAGCTATGCTCAGATATTTTTTTCTTTCCAAGCTCATCACCACAAAACTGCAATTTTCATTTCTGTTGCAAGAAGTTTTTGCATGTTTGTCTTGAACTAAAAAGGACAAGTACAGCCCTAAGAGGATGCTAAAAAAGGTCTCTTCTGTGTGGGAGCTTCCTCTGTGGCAGGAAGCTGAACCTCTGCAAATATTCTCTCCTTAATGCAACCCTATTGTGCAATGTGACTACGCACTGCCCTGTACAGGAAAGTAAGTTTGTTTCCTTTCCAAAAGACTGTACTTTAAATAACTTGTTTTGTTACAGAAACTGTAAGTAAAATACTTTTGTTTTAACACAGTTAAAATAACCACTGCTAAAAGACACGTAACTGTGGGGATCTTATTAACTGCACTGTATTCTGCTTGGGACAAGGAATTTTCAAAAGTAAATTTCTTCTGTAAGGTTAATACCATCTTCAAAACGTAAAACCAATTTTCAGTCTTTAATAAGGCTCCGATATGTCTTAACTTCTGTATTTTGTTCAGACAGTCTTGGAAATGGTGATTTTTAGAGATACATACTGCCAGCGAGCAGTAGTCAGACCTGAGTTCACCTAAACACTGGGGACAGATCAGGACAGTATTGCTGCCAGGTGCTGCAGCACCAATACCTTTTCATAGGGATGTTGCTTAGAGGGAGAAATCCGCAAATTCTCAAGACTTCCACAAAATAACCCCGAAAGAAGTTTGCTTGAACATTTTTGCTATGCTTTTGCCAAAAGCTTCAGTGTCCGCAAAGCAAGCCGCACAATGTGAAGTTGGAAGTTCCTGCTTTGCATTCGCAGACAAGTGGGTAAGCAAGCTACGTGGTTGGAAATGCGCTATCCTCCTCTTAAACTAGAATGTACATGGCACACTGTTAGTAAGTTAAAGATCTCTTACCTTGTGCATCCAGTCAATAGCTAAGAGATGTTCTTATCTCGTTCCCATACTTTTAATTTCCAGCTGAAAGGCTCTTACAGGGCCACCTCTACTCTTCCTCCACACAGGGCAATACTCGCTATTAGATGGTTTGTCTTTTCCAGCTCCTCCCCCAGATCTAGCAGTGAAAAACTGCCTCCTTCCTCAGGAGGAAACTCTTAATCTGCTTAAGTCTAGATAAAACCTAACATTACCCGTTGAAGACAAAAGTAGCAAACAGCGCTTGTGCTGGTTTGACTGAAAGCAAGTTAATATATAAACAAACTATTTTCGTTGGCTCTGAAATATTTACAGGGTTTTATAAAATACCATTTTGCAATGCATAAAGTTCAACAGATGGAGCTGGTTCGTTACAGCAGGACTCACATCACAGGCAGTGTTTTGTAACCTGGCATAACCCAGCTCGTCAGACCTGCTGTTTGTCCTTGGTGTAAACAGACAGCTCCCTGCCTTTTCTCTGCACACCACTGACACATTACTATGACAGCGATTTCCTTCTCTCGGCATCGCTCGGTTTCTGCAAACAGTAAAATAAGAGATTCCTCTTCCCTAAATTCCTCCTTCCTGTTCCACAAGGCAGCTGGTGAACTCTGCTTGACTTTTAAAAGGAGGATACTGCATTTCCAAAAGGGACAAACACCGCTGATACATACAAACACAAATAAACTTACCTCCTGTAAAGTCACAGACCAAATACTGCTTTCAACCATTGGTGTAAAGACAGTGAAAACAGGATATAAAATAATTTTTAATACCAACAAAGACAACAAAAACAAAAAAAAAGAGTTGCTGATTCTTCAGTGGGTTTTCAGTTCTGAGTTTTAAAGAGGATATGCTCCAGCTTCCACCACACACTGAGCGGAAAGAAGGCGGCAAATTGAAAGTGGCAGGCAAGCCTCAGCCTGGGAAGACGAGAGGCTGAACTCCACCCTCTCTTCCCTCCCAGCCAGCACAGAGGAGCAATTCCTGACAAGATTAGTGGCGATGATGCATCCTCTCTGTGCTGCTACTCAGGCGGGGTGTAACGAGGCACAAACCTTGTTAAGCAATTCAGTGTCATTTCCTGCTGAGCAAACACCCAAACCCGAGATATTTGGGCATGAACAGATCCTCAAGGGTAGAATGAAAACAGTGGTTAAAATTCACTTTTCTGGATGTGGGCAAAGCGAAATCCTCATAAGCCCATTGGAAAGGGCTCTTGATTGTGGAGGAGCTCTGAAGGAAAACCCTCTGAACCTCCATCTAGAAAGCCAAAAGGCTTTTACAGCAACTATCCAGGAAACCTCTCCTGGGAAGCAATGCCCAGGCTCCTGGAGGTGGTTTGTGTTCTCTGTGTTGACTCTGAAGCAGCATTCCCAAAAGCGCCCCAGCACACTATTTTAAAAACCACAAACAAACAAACAACAACCCACATCAAGACACTTCTTTTTCCTCATTCCATTTACCATTCAGTTACCATGGCTGAATAAAAATTATCAGTGTATTAATTTTGCTTCCACTTCAAACACACAAAAGGCTATTACATCCAAATTACACATTTATTCAGACAGACAACTTGTCCGTTGCACAACATGGTCCACAGAGGAAAAGGCTTTTCTACACTTGGAACAGAACTGTGTGCACAAGCAGGGTCTGCTTGCAAAACTCCAGCCCTTCTCTGTATGGTTATATCCTCGTTATTTTAAAAAGAGAAGCCACAAGCTCAACTCCAGCAATTTCTCATTAAATCACTAAAACCCTGTTACATGAGATGTTCTCAAACACAGATAAAACCCCCATAATATATGATCAATCTGAACTATATTGCTATATTTTTTTGCACATGCAACTCACTTCTCTTCCTGGCTTCTACAGGCAATTTGGAATTTATTTTAACCAAAAGTAATGAAATTCGGTGACAAACAGCAATTGAAAATATATTTACTTTTGTACCTTTTAAAAAAATCTATCTGACAAAAACGTGAATGATAACTTGTTATAAGCCACAGAAAATAAAGTGAAAAGGTATCCATAAAAATATGACATGTTTCCTAGATAATACTTGTAAATACAGAAGGAAATAAACTCCAAAATTAATTGGCACTCTTTACACCTGTTCTTTTGGTAAGTCAAATCACAACATGAAATACGAGCTGGGCAGGAACCCCTCTGGCATGTAACACAGCTTATTGTTGTGCACGAATATAACCTGTCAAGAAAACGTGACTGGTTAATGGCAGGCTGGATGTCACAAAACCAGCCCTCTGGAATTTATGGAGACTTTGGGGTCGGTGGGACTGGAGCAGCCTTTCCCTGCCTGGACATACCCAGCTGCCCTCGGGCAGGCAGCATCTCCACCCTGGGGATCCCCGGGGAGGCTGCTCAAGTCCCCATCTCCCTGCATGCCGGAGTGAAGGTCAGACCCGCAGGCGCCAGCTCCGCTGAGTTCTCTGTGCACAGTAGGAGGAGGAGGCAGCAGCGCAGCCTGGGCCCACTGCCACCACACGGCCTGTCACCTGCTCTCCCAAAAGCACATCGAGCCACTTCCACTGAGAGCCACGTCACAGGCAGGTGTCTTACTCACGACATCTTTCATCACTGCAACTCGGAAGTGCCAGTGTCTCTGTTGTCCTGACAAATCTCTGTTGGTAATAAATACTGTAACACGCTGCAAACAACACAACTATAACTAAAAACTGTTAACAGACTGAAAGCCTGTTTCCTTGACCTATAGAGATCTCTACTCCAGCAATCCCATCCAAGAAACATCCCTGCCCTGGGCAGTAAACTAAAAACTCATTTTGTTCTGGGACGGAAAACTGTAAAAACTACAAGGATGTAGTCCTTTAGGGCACAGAGAGTGCATGAGGCCAGAGGGAGCTCACAGCAAGACTGTGCTCAGAGGCTATACTGGCTTTTCAGCAGCATAGGCTCAGTCCTTTCCCAAACCAAGCCCAGCTGGGCAAAGCCTAGCAGTGATGCTGCCAAAATGAAATGAATTCCTAAACACACGGGCTGCAGAGTGCTCATTTAAGGGACAAGTGAAGCTGGCTCCCTATTTTCTGCCTGCAAGGATCCACACTGCTTGTGTTTCCTGCTGCCCTTTGGAAACACTCTTGAAATGTCAATTCCTACCGACCTCAGCTTGACACACTAATAAAATCCAAAAAGCAAGAAAAGGAACAGAGAGCACTTACAAGCATTTCTCCATGACACCCATCAGCTGAAGAAGGCATCCGAACTTTGAACTTAATGTGCAACTAACCAGTTACAGGGACACTCTCTAATCACAGCATCGCTAAGAGGATCAGACCCAATCCAGCTTAATATAAAATGACACAGAGAGTTTTGAAAGTGCAAGCCAGAACCTTGGGTTGGGATCTTGACAGTGACTCACATAATCAGTGGCCAAAGAGTCACTTTCTGTGTCCTCATTTGCAGCTTGGGCATGATGTTCTTCACCACCCATCGCCCAAAATTAACTAGTTAATGTGCCTTCACACAGCTTCAAAGAAGCCTTATTTGTTTTCTAAGTATTAGTTTAGTTCCACACTAAGCAAACTACTGGAAAAATAGTCAGCAGCAGGTTGTGGTTTTTTCTAAATAGGTCAGACTTGCTATCGATTATCAGCTGCTACAGCAATCCCAGTTCTCACCAACAATATCTGCACCCTTTGACATCAAAAGAACTACACTCAAAACATATTTTTTCACAGGTAAATACTTAAAAAAATATAGTCAGTTTTATTTTCTCTGTACCTGTAACTATCTCATCACATTTATGAATTATGGCACAGTCACTACAGATTTTCGTCCTGTGGTTTTTTGAACATGGAGCACTTTCCTTGCATTCACAGACCAGGTAAAGCTGTTGCACCTTGTATGATTATTCACTACTCCACGCTCCTTGTAGACTCTGTACCAATTGCAATGTCACTTAACGTATTAAGGCACAATGTAGAACAGCAGGTAAACAGTACAGGTATGGGAAAGCAATGTCAGTTCCCAGCTAACCTGGGCAATGGGCAGTAAAAGTGCCTCATCTCTGGCAACTTCACCTGAAGAAAACTCAATTTTTCTAAACAGGGTAAACAATAAATGGATCCTGAACACTAAGTGAAGCGTGCCTAGAGGCACACATACAAAAAATTGATGGCAGCAGAATGTAGCAGCAACAATAAAAGCAAATACATTGGAAAGATAAGCAACGCTGATCCAAACTAAAGAACTATTCTTTCTGGTGAGCTATCAAGCTATCATATTAATAACTGAACCTTTATTTCTCTGCTGCTTTAAAGCAGAATATTTATTACTACTAATTCTATTGCAGTGGTACCTTGGGACCCCAGGAGAGCTCTGGGTCCCACCATACTAGGCATTATATTAACAAAAAACCACTAACACTTTATATAAACAGAGATGAATACCAAGAATCATATCAGTCAAGGAAGAGTTCATCTTCCGAGAGTCTCTGTGGATGCCACTGCACACAGCTTGTGCTAGAACATTGTGTATTTTCTCCTTTTTGTGTCTGTAGCTGAGAATCACCCTTTGTTTCTGCGTCTCATGAAGATCTCCCGTAAAAGTGCAACAGCAGGAGAGTTACCTACAAACATACAAACTGAAAGAAGAAAAATATTATATGTGGCTACTTGCAGATGTCTTGAAAGTTACAAATTGTGACTGAAATATTCCTGGAAAAAAAAAAACCAAAACACTAACTCCAAGCGTTCAAAATGCTTGTTCAAGAAAGGGGATGAATTTCACCTGCCACTTAACTTCCCTGAGATCTGCATCGGCCCTTCCCAGGGACATGAGTGCAGCACACGCGCCTCGGCATAACCACTGGGACCGGCTCACTCCCCATGGGATTCAGCCGAGAAACAGGTTCCCATATAGCATCTATAGCGCCTCCCGTACCTTGTATCTGTCCATAGGATCTTCCTGCTGCAGCTGACTCTCACGCATTGTTTGGTACTCTCTCTCATATTTCTTCAGCTTTTTGGTTGGCACCTGTGGAACAGATTTGGAAAACATACATGTAAAGACCAGAGGAATACCGGAAAGGCCGTCTGAAAGCTCTCCTGGCAGACAGGAAGCCAAGGAAAGTGCTGGAAGGCTGGTGCTGAATAAAGTCACTCCCCATTGCCCCCCCTTCCCTACTCAGCAAATACTCACAACACAGTTCACACTGAAAGACATCTTTCTGCGCCTACTGTTGTTCATTACTCAAATATTCAAAGGAAATCAAGAAAGAAGTAGGGACATATTAATAAGAGTAACAAGATGGAAAAAAACCATGAACAGGAGAGAACAGGGAAGAGGAAAATATGCTTTGATAAGTACGATTCACAAAAACAATGTCTTAGCAAGCAAACTGGTAAAAGTGAGATTAGAAAAAAGGGGCATTTGTACAAAAGGACTGGACAATCCGCTTTTCCCAGATCTGTTCTGTGTCTGTCTGTCCCTCTTGTCTATTTCGATCGCGTCTAGCTGACTCCTGGTGTGAGGACATGCTGCTGTCACCTTGCCTTAGGGCAAAACATTACTGCCAATGAGCAGAGATATGTGTTTACACGTAGTTCTGGTGCTGTTTTCCCTTTATTGGTTTTCAGCCCAACACCTCCTTCCTCTGCAGTACAGGAAGGGACCAGGCAAGTGCTCAGTGTCGCTGCAGAGGCCTCTGGCAGGTACAGGGAGAAGATGTGAAACCGTGATCTGCAAAGCTCAGTGCACTGGGAGCACTCGTGAAGCAGCACTAATGCCCACAATTACTGATGAAATCTGAAACCAATCCCTCTAAAGAGAGCAAAGAGAAAAGGGTAAACACAAAAACATGAAGCACTTTGGACAAACACACAAGAGAATTTCAGTTTGATGACTCTTAATAACACAAAATACAATGACATGAAAACAATTAAATGAGAGGTGCTTTCTTATGTTTCAACGGAGCAACATTCAAGATGCAAACCCAGCCCTTTTTGTCTTAGCTTGAAAATCTTGAGGCTGCTTAATATTCACAAATAAGAAATAATTTCAGAGCAGTCCTCTAAATAAAGTGAACCAATCGCACATCCATCGCTGCCTTATTTTTCCGGTTTCATCTTGTATTCTCTATTGAGACAAGGCAGAATTTACTTGCACAGAGCCCATCTGGCACTTATTCACCGGCCTGAACACCACCAAAATCTCATCTGAACACATCAGATCACAAACCTCATGGTGAGCAGTGGAGAACAAGAGTCAGCTCCTTCATTTAACTTTGCCCTCCACGATCATCACAGTCCCTGTTTCCACTCGCTGGCAATTCACAACTATTTCCTAATGCCTGGTAACTCTTCTCACCAACCTGTTCTTCCCTATATGTTCTCCTTTACTTTCTTAAATTTTAATTCACAGCTGTGAGGAGGATCGTGCACAGGGGGTGACGTCCCTTATCTCTTCCATACTTTTTGAAAAGTATCCTGATTGATGCATTTTAGTATCTATTTGTTCTACAACCTCATCTTAATTGGAAAAATAGTACCTAAATACAGAGAAAGTCTATTTTAAGGGGCTGGGAGGGAGAAAATCCTTATTAGAAAGCCAGTCCATACTAATCCACTTAAAATAGAAACTTGAGCAGGTATGCTTAATAACTTTGGCAGAGACTGCTTCACTGTTATTGTCCATTCAGCTGCATGACTCAAGGGAGTTTGATAATTTATTATAGCACTTCCTACTTCTGGGCAGACACTGACACACGGAGAAAAAAAATATTTAAAAGCCCATTTCCATATTCCCTAATTTAATTCCTTGAAACAGTTGGTGAATTCAACAAGGGAATTCTCTGTAAACCCTTGCCTAAGTAAGTGCACAGTGCTACTGGTGCTTCAGTCTTCATGGGCTGCTCCTGAACAGAGTGTGCACATAAATTCTCTGCAAAAGCTTCTGCAATATTGATTTCTTCTTTCTTTAGCATCACAAGGTGTATTGGCTAGAACGGACAGCTATCAAATTTAGGAGACTCTTAAGGTTTATAAACATGGCTCATCTGTTTATCTCAGTGTTATCTCCTTGACTCGTTTTATTTTATTGTGTTCAAGCCTAAAATCATGTCACAACTAGCTGTATGTACAGAAGAAGCATCTTAATAAAACACCCAAGCAGAAGAACTGAACAAGCAAAAACTTCTTTCTGAAAAACAACCAAGAGGCTACTGCATTGAAGGAGTCATCGCAGTGAGGTGATACATGGCAGGTAAGAAACAAAAATACTTTGTTTTTAGCTGCCCCCCTGTTCAGACAGGGCTGGACAGATCTGCCCGCCCTGCTCTGGCAGCGTGTCGAGCATCACTCAGCTCCAGGAGACCTTTCCCTCATCCTGCCATTTCTTTAGCTGTTTAGACAGTTCAGCCCAACCTTGCTGGGTTAATAAATCACGTATCTACCACTCCTTCCTCCAAAATGTTTTTTTGTTCTAATGAGGCAAGAGCAAGAGGATGTAGTTATCATTATGTTCATTTGACAGCCAAGGAAATGGAAACACAAAGTGATTTCCTGAACGTATTGCAGACAGACAGAGGCTGATCCAGACAGAAAAATCCTATTACCTGATTTCTGATTTCCAGCACCACCGCAATGCCAGACTGACCAGTCTCTTTCCCAGAGTCCCACTCCTTTTCTCTATCCAGCACTGCATAAACACGCCAAAAATACACTGTCCCATCACACTAACAATTCTGTGATCTCTGCACTCTTAACATTTATTCCTCTCTCGTTCTCACCTCAATGTAGAAGGGAAAAAAAAAAAGGGCGCCAATTAACCAACCATGCAATGTTTTTCTTTCCCATCCTTTGAAGCAGATAACTTAATTTGCTGTTTCACTGGTGTTGGATTTGCTTGATATCTGAAGATTGAGGCAAGGGACATGCACCCCTCCCCAGACAGGATTACACCGTGTGCCCCTGCCTGCAGCCCAGCGCCCCCTCCATCCATCCATCACCCACATCTTGGGCTGTGATCCCCAGGACAAGCCCAGACTCTTCCTGCTGCTGCAAAGCAGGACCATCTCTAAGCACATATGACGCGTGGCAGCCTGGTTTAGAGGTGATGGGACCAGCCTGAGCTCACTCAGACCTGGCTCAGCCCCTGTGCGCAACCAGAAGCACCGACACAAATCACTGCTGTTAATACGTGTGCCACTATGGAGGATACCCGCGTTACACGTGAGTACTTGATTTTCTTCACATTATGATTTAAAACAATATTAAAAGCAAGTTAATTTCAAAATAACACTTGGTTCTCCAAAGTGTGTCACATAAGGACTATACGCCTTAAACAGAGCCTCAGACAGCAGATTAGCAACAACAAATTTCAGATCACATGTATTGTCTTAGTTCATGCTCAAAGTTGTATCAATTTGTTCTCATTAATACTTCATATTTAAAAGACAACTAAATCAGGTTCAAGGAAGGATAATATAGCTCTATTTAAACACTTTATTAGGCCAAAATAAATCTTTAATGTAACAAAAACATATGAAGAAACTGACTCAGTGCTCTCCTGGTCGCTGCAGTCACTGCTATGCATAACTGTATCATCCTTTTCTTAAAAGGTGGTTGCCAAAAGGCATGAAGGAGTATATCCTGCAACGGCTGTCACTGGCAGTAAGGTTCAGAAGTAGATAAGAAACTTATTTTTCTTTTGGAAGGATGCATGATGGAAAAGAAAGAACCAAACCCACAGTAACATGTTGATACAACAGACTCGTCTCTTGGACAAGACTTTAAAGGGGGGGAGTGGGATGTCATATTTAGATACCAAGCAATACAATCTGAACAACTGTATCCCCAAAGGGATATTGGCCACAAGCAGGAAATCTGAAGGGAAGAAGAGCAAATAATAATTTCTTACAAAACACTATTTGCACTGGGTAGTCTGTGGAGAAGAAAATCTACAGCATTCATTTGCAGAAAAAAATGTAGGGATTAAAATCAGCCGCTACCTAAAGAAAATTCACAAGCTGTAACACAGCTTGAAGAAATTTCCATTTCTCTTTCTGCCACTGTGCAGTGAAGGGCTCGCTGACAACAAGCGGTTTCACTGCAGTTTTGAAATCAAGTGGAACAGTCCTCATCAGCATTTCACCTAACTACAGCATTGTATCCAGGACCCGGGCATCTCCCGCTCTAAAACACAGCACAAATCCCATTAAACATCACCTAACCCCTGGTTTTGGGGCAACATGATCAAAATGTTTTTGTGAAGCAGCTTCTGGGCCATGATCCGATTCTCAGGGCAAGCCTGCAGCACCGAACCTGCAGTGCTGGGGCTGCACGTGGGTCCGCGGTGCCGTTATTCTGCTCGAGTTGGGCTGTTGCACGCAGCACAATAAAAGCCCTGAATATCAGACGCTATTTTATCATCTCCACCAGCAGGAAGAGATATCCCTGAGATGCCTTGGAAACCTACACTGTGTTGGAAAGATGGTCTGCTTAACGCATGCCTGTCTGAATGCCTGCTGCAGAACAGCATCGCTCTCCACCTCCTATCTGGAAAAAAGAACTTACGGAAATGCTCCTTTTATATTGACAAAGCAGCTTGCTCCACAGCAGCACACCTAAGTACCCCTTCCTTGCACTGGAGAGTTTTCCTCCTTCCGCAAGTCACCTTGTTGCCAGCTCTGTCGGTCTAAGATCTCCTGAAGAGAGTTTTCAGGATAACACAAATTCAATTTGAAAGCTGGCTGGAGGCAAAGGAAACTAGCTTGGCTGGGAATTTTTATTTTTATTTAATTCTTCCGCATCAGTCCGTTATCCAAATATCTCAGTTGCAACTGACACACCCACAGGTATTTGTAAGAAGAAGGGAAAGGCAGGTTGTAAAATTTACGGAGTACCTACACAAGTTACTGTGATTCAAAATGGCAGCAGCCACAGTCAGTGATTCTGGCTGATTTCCAACACCAGATCCTCTAGTCAGATTTTTATCTCTACAATGTATTTCCATTCATCGAAACCTGCTGAACCTGGCATAACGCATTACTCTTCCATAGCCCTGCTGTTTAAAGATCTGCTTAGTGAGGCTCAGTGAGCAACACAGTTAATGAGTTAAAAAAGTAGGTTGAGACTGAGAGATGTTCCATGAGCCTCATTGTCCAGCAGCAACACGGGGAAAGGGAAGGAAATGCAGATTCCCTGGACTGTAGCTCTAAACACTGGCATGTACTTGTGCTCTCACCACAGCGCTTGTGTTTGAGAGGCACATGTGTTGACTGCAGGGGAACTTGCATCTAGAAATAAAAGGGCTCAAGGAAAGGACGTTCTGCCTTGCAGCAGACATTCTTCAAAACACCCCTTGTCAGCATTCAAAAATTAATTTTCACTTCAAGATATGGAGGGCTTATTACCCACTTCAACTCTATTTGTTTTAGCAAAAAAGAGACACCCTGAGTGGCTTAAAAGCAGTGCTTGGAAATGGCACTTGCCATTATATTCTTTATATACTTGCAGCTGATGTCTAGCAGCTCACCCAGACAAAAAGCGCTTCCTCTGGCGTACAGATAAGGGCTTTAGCATCGAGACAGACACGGTGAAAGGAAACAGCTATATCCACTTTGGCAGCAAGCACCCATTTTGCATTTAAATTGGCTCTGGTCAACAGGAATACTGTGGTTGAGGATACAAATATTTGAAACATTCTAGATGGAAAATATTGGTATACAGGTCATTTTCATTATCCGGCATAACTTAAAGAATGCCTGAACAGTGAGATCTCTGCTACAAAAAACTATATGGGCTAAATGAAACTACGTATATATCCTGTGGACACAGACTGGGATCTTAGACAGGGCCATGCTCACAGTTATTACAAACAACAGCAGTTTTTCCAACACAAAATTTATTCCTTGCTTTACACCTCATAACCTAACAGTTCCAAGTGATTTTGTGTGTCTTGCATACATACACCTTTCAGTATACAGCATTTGGTGCTAAAGGCTTTATACATATCCTCAGGGACTACACAAAATCAGACCCTCAGCTCTCTCCCATTTTAAGGTACATCATTCATTCTGATTTTCACCTGCCCACAACCATTTTAGAGCTTTGGTTGTATTTCTTGGCACATCACAGCAATAGAAGGGTGAACAGGAAGACAAGCAAAGTCTTCACCACCATCCCCAGGAAAACAGAATTGGAAATTCAGGAAAAAGCCCCCAGTGATTTTCTTGCATCACTTAGCAGAGGAACACCCTGTTCCCAGCTACAGAAGGTAGCTGAGTGGTGTTAGGGTTTGCTTTCCAACTTTCCGGAGAGGATGCTGAAAGGAACACAGACCCATCTCCATATTGCACTTATTGAAAATTGCCAACACAAGGCTACCAAACGGTCAGTAACCAGGTTCAAAATATCGTCTTATCATGGCTGTAAAACCTGTCTCATCAAACAGACTTAGTCCACAGAGCCCACAGCTTTCAGCTAACAACCCCCAAGCTCAATGCATCTTCTGAAAGCCGCCACAAGCCCGGGGAAACCGGCTGCCTGTCCTGACCCTGCTGAGATACCAAGCCACAACTTGTCCCCTGTCACACTCTGTGCCCAGCGTAAGATGAAAAAAACATTCTCCTTCCTGAGATGCAGCATTGGTGCCAGATCACAACTCTGAACGGTACGCCCAGGTGAGCCATGTCCAGCAGCAAAGAACCTCGTGGTGTTCTTGGAATACACATTCTATGTGTTATTGATAAGCAATTCTTTGTCGCAGTATCAAAAACTGTAATGCTGTCACACTCTAAATTGGCAAGTCTGTTTAAAATCATAGTCACGCTTCTCTGATGTGTAGTGAGGTCCTTGCTGCTAAAACACCTTTCCTTAATTTTACAAATATTTCAAACCCACAAGTTACTAAGAGCAATTACTAAGAGCATTACTCCACTAGCAGAAAAAAACATATCTTTTCTATTTTAAAGCTGAACCATTCAGGGCTCTACCATTCAGGGCTTCTGTTATGTCAAATACTTTTATGTGTATTTCAGCAACTACCACAACTTTTAGCACATCTCCTCAAAAGACTTGTCCTTTTTCTGCCTGCCCAGCTCCATAAACACTACAGCTAAAACCCTAAAATAAAAAACCAATTCTTCAAAACCACACATAAAAATGATGAGCACTTTGAACATACAAGTGGGACAGCGTCCAACTCCCAAGGTATCAGAAGCGCTCACTGAAGCATTTTACTGCAATAACTAATCCTTGCGCTGCTCCGTTATCTCTGCCCAGAAGGTTTCCTCCGTGCCTTTAATGAGGCTGCAGGTTTGGCCACATTCGCGCCTCTCAGCGTCGGTGGTACCCGCAGCTGCCCACAGCTGCCTTGTCAACGGAGCTGGTGGAGGCCAGGACAGGTAAAAGGCACTTTGAGCAGCATCTGGAGTGTAGCCCCGGGGTGGGAACACTCGGCAGCACTGCACGGCAGCCCCGAGAGACACAAAGCAGGTGTACCGCTTCACAAACCTGGATGTACGAGGCCGGTTTTTGGTTTTCACTGCCCCAACTCCGGTTCCCCACCACCACCCCAGCGCTACAATCTGAGTTTGCTGCTTCACCTGTGCGGAGACCTGTGCTCATCCATCGTGTCAGTCACCAAGGAACTCGAGACTGTCTGCTTTATCATCTAGCAGGAAAAATCCTAAGAGCATCTAAAGCACTGAGAAAAGCAAGAAGTTTCATCAGGCAGGAGGAGCTGGGGGTGGAAGATGAAATGTGGCCATGCTGCCAACTTCAGCTGGAAAGCTAAGCTGCTGCTGAAGAGAGAGCTCTACAGAAGAGAGGGCTCCTACAGAGGGAAAACACACACTTTTTCCACAAAAGGAAGCCAGTTACTATTAGCAGCAACATCTAAGCAACATCTACGTCCCATTGTTTTCATCCCCCAGTACCAACAGCCACAAAGAAGAGGCAAGCCTAATAATCTTCCTGAGCTCTCTGTACTGTCCCTCTTGACACAAGAAGGAGACCCTCAGTTTTGGGATACCAGAATTCAGTGTTGTCCAACCTGCTACAACCGTTCAACCTGAATCTGGACAATCTCTGCTTGCTGCTGCTCCTCTACACACTTTGCTTCTGTGATCGCCAAGGTAAAGGCCAAACAAATGCCATGACGTGTTCATTTGGGATTGCTCAGGTGACTCTACCTTGTAGCAAAACTACAATGTTTGTATATACGCTGAACTCTGTGTTGGCATAGCTGAGATGCTACCTTGAAATCAAACCATCTGGATTTTTCTTAGCACAAACCCCAAGCCTACAGCTTTAAAACAATGTTCTTTTTTCCGAAGTTCATGTTGACACAGTTAGAAGGAAGCAATAAAGAATAAATGTGCATATCGAATGGTGCATGAAAGCGCAAACTGAACAGGATAAAAATCACTGAAATATGTTTTCTGACTTTGGCAGTGAATTTATGCCGAATTATTCAGAGAACTGGGTTCAAAAAGAATGAAAATTGTTGTAGACAATGAAGACAGAATATTTTTAACTACCACATTCACCTACACAAGCTTTCTATTCCACCTTCTAGTAATTAAGAAATCAGGCTTCCATGAAGAGATTAACCGCCTTTTCATCCAGTTTTAACACTCCTTTCAAAGTCAATGAACACACTGATCATGCAGACACTGACAGAACACCGCGAAGTATGTGTACTTTCCATTTGCTGTGACTACACACAAAGCTTTTGCATTTGTACACGGCTTTACTAAGGTGTGTTGTATCACATATAACAACAACCTACAATTAGTGAGGTAAGAAGGCTGAAGGTTAGAATTCAGGAGCTTCAAATCTTTCATTTGACCCACTTTCTCATCTCAATATGACAATTATGGTATCTAACAGATTAGAAGTGGCTTATGTATCAATCTTACCTGACCTGTCTCACCTGTGGCGAGCGAAATTAGTTAAATTATTCTTATTTAACCATTTCTGTATTTAAATGTTGAAATATGGCCTTACAAAGTAACTCGTTACCTGCTCTTCTTTAATTGCAAAGGTTCAATGCTCATACCAAACAAGTTCAAGATCATTACATTTACAGACCTAACGAACCAAAAATGTCCAGGAACTTATTTCAAATTTCTTCTCCCAACTGGGCTTGTAATGACCGAGACATAAGCAGTTTCTCAAGTGCCCAAAAAAGCTTCATCAATTTTCCAGGAATTCTTTTTCAGAAGAAAATGAGGAAGCTCCAAAATACTCAAATATCCATGCTTTAATCACAAAGATTCTGTTCTTATTTATAAACGGGCTATTTGACACACTGCTTAAATAATTTCCTCTTGATCCAAAGACAATAAAAGGGCAGCAAGAAGAAATGCTTTCAAACATGAACAGAAAATAATTAGAAAATAATGAAGGTAATTGATTAGGGACAAATGAAACAATAACTAAAACTAAATGCAGAAGAAAAAAGTTTAAGTTCCTTCTTGAGTTTCATTAGACTGGAGTTGACTCTAGAGCATATTGAAAACAAGAGGACTCCTAAGCATTGTTCATATGCATTAATAATTAGACCTCAAAAATAATTACAATTCAGAGGAGTCAGAACTGTGCAGAAAACAGCTCAGCTCTGCTGCAAACCAGGCTGCAGGGCTTTACACAGAGCAAAAGTGCTGACAGAACTAGCGGATGAGATCTCCCGTCACCGATGTTCGTTTTCAGTAAATCCTTGAACAGAGTGGAGATTCACTTAGATTAGAAGAAAATTCCGTATTACCAGCATTTAAGAACCACAAGTCAAACCGTTTGGATGACTTCGGTTCATCAGCTGAAACTCAGAAACCCACATGCATGCTCTGCAGAGCTGATAAGGATCCAGCTGACAACTAGTGCAGGAATGTAACTGGTTCCACTCCAGTGGGATTTTATAAACTGTAGGTCCCATTTTATTCTTTATCTACAGCTTTGGTTGATAAAACTAACTTCACAGTTACAGTCTTCTCTAGCACTGGATTCACTACCACATCATAGATTTATTCTAAAAAATAAACAAAACCAACCAAGAGGAGTATCCAATAGCCATAATAGCCGTAAAGCATGAATTAAAATGCTTAGGAAATGGGTCAAAAAGCCATTGTCAAAGGACATCATTATTCAATGACATTTTTCATTTTGGGTTAATCACATCCTAAAAGGTGTCTTCTGGGAATCACACAGGATCCAGCCTTACCAAGCATTACATTGGCGGCCTGGAAGTGAAAAACACAGTCCCAGTAATAAAATTTGCAGAAGATGCGTTGGTAGAAAGAGGAGTAAAGAACAAGAAGGACCAGAAAACTTTTCGTATGTATTTGAATTCTTGGAAACAGCTTACTCGATGAAACACCACTGCTCCTGCCCCGGTGCCTAGGCGTGAAGGTGCCAAACAGTGCCAGCCCCACAACTGACCCCAAACCCAATGTTTGGCCAGCTGCCCATTAGACTTCAGCCCCCATCACCACACCCTGTGCTCCTGCAGGGCCACCCAGATTCTCACCCACTTTGCAGTTCACCCATCCGCTCCGAACCTCCTCAGTTTGCGAAACTGAGAGCCTGGAAATCGTAATGGCAGAGCCTGCTGGTGCGTGACCACACACTGCTTCTCTGAAACGGCTGATCATTCCCCTGAACGGAGAGCTGCACACAACAAGGCAGGCAGGCAAATGGAAGTACAATGAAGCTTTCCAGAAGAATGTTTTTCAGCTCTGGATTAAGAGGATTATACCACTTACTGTACGATTTTTGTAAACCCTTGGGTCCAAGTTTTCTGCAGATAAGCTGAGAACTGCAATTCGCTAGAGCAAAGCCACTCAGCTCCTGCACAAACTCCACAGCAGAACACTTTTCTGTGCAAAGTAGTTCCAGAGCAACTTGAAATCTTGAAAGCAAGAGCACACAGCAAAGCAACCGTGTGTCATGGTCACACTGCAATATGACTAATTTTATTAAAATATATGTTGGAGGATTGCTATCACAGTGTTGCTTTGGAGCGTATTTAACAAAACCTTATCTCAGATCATCTACATCCTGTTTAATTGTCTAGTGTTTATGTGCATCAAAGCAACAGTAGAAAAACACTGCTACCCTTTCCACTGAAAAAGTTCACATTTTCTATTGAAAAATACAACTAGAGTTGATGGGACCCGGCCAACAGCAGATAATTTCCTCATGAAGGTCATTACCTGTGTGGCACTGGACTTGTCAGCAGGTCCTGCAGGACTGGCCTGAAGCACGAACAACCCACGACAGGGACTGTCTGGGTCTGGTTTGGTTTCGGTCTTAACCCTTTGCCACTGCACATCATAATCAGCAGCTCTCTGCAAGAGAGATTCCTGTGCGTCTCGACCTATTGCACAACCCAAATGAACTATGAAGAATTACTAATTCAAGATTTCTGGAACTACAACAAAGCCATCCTTGTATCCAAACTGTGGAACAGGATGAAAGCCTTTAAAGAACTTTTTAATGTTTCCCTGCAACCAGAGCAGCATACTAGAAAAACCTTAAAGATGAATGAAACGTGGATTTTGCAAACAAACAGATGAATCCTAGATTGCAGAAATCCCTGTCCTATTAACATGAACCCTCAGAATGAACAAAAACTCTGCAAATTCTCTCTGCAGAATCTTACTTTACATGCAGTACATGCCGTTGTACAGCCTGGTAAAATGACCAGGACAGAGTCAATAGGATTTGCCTCAACTTATCCCAATCGGCCGCTTGTCCCACGATCAAACATAGCAACAGAGAACTGAAAAGAAACTTTCTGAGTCATCAGGTAGTAGCGCAGGCTCCCACGCACCATCTAATCCCATCACAATCCTGTTGAGCTTCATCTTAAATGTACTCAGGCTGTTTGCACCATTATTTGCTTAGTTAGTACACCTCAAAACCATTTAAAGGAGTAGGTAAGTATTTCCTATGTAAACCCTGCAAAAACCACCTTTCTTATCTACTAGTACATAATGTACTGAAACATGTTAATACTGTTTGATTCAGGAAAATAAAAAGAGCTGATAAGAACACATATTACACTGAAGTCAGTCATTCAGACATTATAAATAATAGTAATGATGATGCTCTTCCTCCCATGGTTGCTCCATCTCTGTTTAATAGGAGCTAAGTAACTACCTCATAAAGAATTTTTTTTAAATGTTATTTCATCTTATTTTCAAAGTGGCCCAAGTCAGTTGGAGCTGTAACGTGGTGCTTTTGACACCAGCTACTTCTCCTCCAGTCCCTCACAGTTGATCTGGAGGAATCCAGAGATACACAACACAAAGCCTGTTACTTCTGCTACAAAGCTACACAAAACTGAAGAGGTCATCGCCAAGCAGCGTTTTACAAAGATATAAATTATAGGGCAAGCCATCCATTAAATGTTCTGTTACCTCATCTGAGAACACCTCCCTTTGTCACAGCCTAGTGACCTACCTGGATACAAACACACGCACACACCAAAATCTGCAAACACAAATGCTTAATTGGCTTGCTCAATAATTCACCTGATTTGTATTTAGACTGAAATTTTAACTGCCTCTGCTTTCAAGTTGAGCTCAACACCTGCACATGCATTTTCTAAGACTTTTTTGACTGCTTCTATGTGGATCAGCTCACACCAAACTGAGCCTAAACTACTGACTTGGGTGCAGCTCCCTGCAAGTGCTGGGGGCTCCACGAGGGAGGAAGAGGACCACGCTATACGTGTCATCTACATAAAGATATACGCTATTTATGAAAAAAGGAACCAGTAATCTAACTAAAAGGTTTTTATGGACATTTATGCTGATTTCAGAAGAACATACAAAAGTGTTAAATTGCCATTCCAAAGCAAAGGACAGATTCTCTCAGATTTAGTGCTGACCGTGACCTACACCCCAGATCCTCAGTGAAAGCTGGGCATCTGGCCTGACCTTTTAACTGACACGCTAAGACACCAAGTGTGTACATCATTTAGTGCTGATGATAAGTTCAGGCACTTACCCACTTAATTATTATTTCAATTATTGCAATATTATTTCAAAAACATTATTTTAAGTGTTATCCTACTGAGCAAATCGCCTTCTTCTAAACTTCATTATTTTAACAGTCTTATCTCTTATAAATTATTTTAATTTTGTTGATTCATGACAGCAAGTTTCTGAAAAAGTAATAAAAATAAGCTAAATAATCAACAGCTTTCAGCAGAACGACTTAACTACTGGACAGAGTGTAACTGTAAAAAATTACTGGCAAAGGAGCAAGAGCAACACCTACCACAGATTTGGGTTTGCTGACCGCCACCAGGTTGGCCAGAAAATCTTCATCGTACAGCTGGCTAAAAACATGGGCATCGTAAGCCACCGTTATGGAGATTTCTTCCATCATTTTGCCGGCAAGCTGGTGTCAGCGGCCAGAGCAGGTTGAGAACGCACGGTGAGCCTTGGCTCAGGCCCGTGGCCGTTGCTCACACCCACCTGAAGAAGCTGACGAGGAAGGAGTGTCACCGCAGAAAATATGACCCAGCAAATCAGCTCCCGCGGGGGTTTTCCTCTCCACAGTGCCTTTTATTAAGGTTGGAAGCACATATGAAACACCTGCTCACGCTCCCAGCACCCAGCTTGCAAAAGGCATTTGCTCAAGTTTGGGGAAAGGCAGGGAACCTGTTTTAATTCCAGCGTTAGGCTGAAGATGAAAAAGCAGTAGCCAAACCAGATTAGTAATTAAGCAAGAAAAGATCCGTCAGTGCTTGACAGCAGGACCAGAATCACTTCTGTTCTTCGCAAACTTTGGAGCAATTGTTTATTCTTTATATCCAGTTTTCTCCCATGAATGCTGATATTCTTCTTAGCAGAGTCTCACTTTCCAATCAACTGCTTCTTCTGGCTTATTTGTAAATTCAGAGACTGCTGTAATGATGATTTCTTTCAGACATTCCTTGGCATTTTCTACAAGTTTCTAAATTTCGCCTTTAAAATCTTTAAAACCACTTCACTTCCACCTTCACACAGATCTGAAATGCATTTCGTGCCACGTAGACACTTGGATTTTAGGAAGAAGATGATGCCATCAAATCACAACCCTCCAAAAAGTCCTTCAGCTTCCATTTGTAATACAGGGTAAAACAGTCATGCAAAATGCGATGAAGACTGTGAGCTCTTCCTCAAATAAACTCACACCTCCACAAGTGAAATAAAAACAATTTATGCAATTTAAAATTTCCACAGTAGAAGGTGTTAAACCTGAATCTAGGACTGGCCTTTTTTTTTTAACCAAGAAGAGATAGATTTCTTGTCTATAAGTCCTAAACAGCGTAGCTGCCTTCAAATTGCTCCTGGATTTCCAATTAATTTATCTGACACAGAGAAAAAACAGCGCAAGGGAAAAAAAAAATCAGAAAAATAATTAAAAATCAATATTCTCAAAACTACAAATGAAAATCTAGAAAATAATAAGCGATTTGAAGAATAAACACAACATCCCCAAAAGAAACTCCAATCAGGAGACTCAGGCAAAGTAAAACTCCCAAGCAAATCAGCACTTCTGCTTTAACTCTTCCACTACATTTCTATCTTCTTTGGAAGCCTTTTCTTCTTCCTGGTGAAAAATCATACCTGCTCAAGAAACACAAATCATTTCAGCCCGTGCATTTGGCTCCTGAAAGAATATGTGCTGGATGCAGCAAATCTGGTAGAAATTTCCAGTTCAGGGTGCCTGTAGCATATGGTTACGCTCTCGCTTTCCAGAATAAACAGGGTCAGCCGCACCTTGCTTTTCTCTTTTTCCTGTGCTCCCGGAGTATCTTTATCAAAGATTATACAGGTATCTAAATAGCACCGGGTGCTATTTGCATTTCAATAGGAAACTTGAGCAACAGCTGTAGCGTACGGGATTAAAAGCCCAACATCTCTTCCTCTTAAATAGGGGGAGAAATTACATGTTATTGCTAGGAAACAGAGTTCTAATAGGCTTATGGCAAACAAAAAATGCAGCACTTGAGGTTAAATCCTTGAGACCAAAGCAGATTCTGATCATGCTTAACCCTTGCAGGCCAAAGAAAGGTATTTTTTCCTCGAAATGCACCTATAGTGCATTTTTAAAAGCTTTTCTTCAAAGGTTTTTTCCAGTTAATTCCCACGGCAGAGATCCTTTAGATTCCGATCCTGAAGCGATATCCAGCTCACGAGATCGCTCTCCGTGTCGCCCATACAAACCCCATACCTGCAGTGCTAAATCCCGCTCAGGTTTCCCCGAGTGCTTTCAGTGACCGCTTCCCCTTGCCTTTCGCTGCCCTGTGGGGTGGGTATTATTTTTTCTTGTCGCAAACTTGAGAAGGGCCAAGCTGCGGTGTTTGCTGCCGGGCTGCTCTGAGCTGTGCTGACAAAGGCACCTGTTGTAAGAGGTGAAGAAAGTCCCTTCCCACAACCCCTCCCGCTCCCCAGGCTGCCAACAGGGACTGACGTGACATTGGAACAGTCGTGTGGGCGCAGGGGAGAGAGCGGGCGGTGTAACAACAAACATCCCCGTGTTAATGAGACACCAATTTAACTCTGCAATAAGGGCAGGAGGTGGAGAATGCAAATTATCAGATGCACTCCGCAGCTGCAGCTACACAGATCCCTCCCCTGATTTAGCCAACAGGCATTTCTATTTTATAAGGAATTATGCACCAGAACCTATATTCCTTTTTTTTTTTTCATCTTAAACAGAACAGTTTTGATGATTTAACACCACTAAAGCTACATGCTACTATTGTATTATTGACCAGAAATTCTTCTGATATTTATTCTTAACAGAGGGCTTGTAATTTCGGCATCTTCTAACTAGCAATTGCAAGACCTAACAACTGATTTTTGACTTTGGCTAACGCATACCTTTGCTTTAAAAAGGATGTTTTTCAGTAGTTATTCCAAGCTAATGGAGCTGAGCTGCCCGCAGATCCCTACAAACCTGTGTTTTACATCTGTGTTAACAGTCTGTGCTATGCTCTGAATCAGCACACAAAATTATAAGTATTGAGCCAGTTAAACTAAATCTTTTGAGTTGAAGCAAATCTGTCCCCGCAGGCCCAGCGCAGCACCGGGGGACGGAAAGGAAAAGCCACGCAGAGAGATGCCCTGGGCCACCTCCTCAGGCCGCACCGCACGCTCCTGCCAGCATTTCAAATGCAGCCTCCCCCTCAGCCAGGGCTTCTGAGCGCTCGAGTGATGAATAATCTATCAAAAGACAATAAAAAGCACGTAATGCAACATCATGCTTCTTTAAAGCAAATAGCGCTGCTCTGTGTAACACCATGTCGACCATGCAGCCTTCCCTGAGGAACGGCAACACAGTCCCCTCCACGACACGGTTTTGGAAATCATACCTCCTCCAATGCAGGAATTTGCGGAGAAGCGGTTCAACCAGGCAGTCAGGATGACAGAGGAGAGCCAGCAGAAGGACAGGAGAGCTGCAGAAAACTGTTAACTAATTAAGGTAAGCAGCCCTAATTACAGTTGTTGCGATTTGTATGCTGGTGGATAATAGAAGTGAATGGAAAATTCCTGAATTGAGCAAACCGGTTAGCTTAGCAAAGCAGAATCCTGCTCGCTCCTGAGATAAATTCACTCTCACTCCACCCCCAGGAATGTCTTGCTGCTATCTGACGGGGAGAGGATCTTCTGATAGACGGGAAAGCATTACAGATGGGAGGGATGTGCAGCTCCTTGCTAAGCGCTCCCTTCCTGCCACCGCGTTTCTGAAACATAAAGGCGTTTTCTGCTGTTTGCTATTCATGTATTAATTAATCCGGGAAGATCACAGCAGTTTTCAGATAAGGAAACATAAAACTCCTTTCAGAGCACTTGGAATGGCATTTGGCCACCTTCAAGGGTGTTTTCCCCCAGACGGGGATGAGTAACGGCAATATCACGTTCTTTTCACAACTCCCTTACCCATTAACAACCTGTAAGAACTGTTTTGAACGTGACCAGCAAGTGTAATGCTGGGTTACAAGTCAAACATTGTCAGGCCCAACCCTTGGCCAAGCCTGTGCTGGAGCGGAAGGCCGGGAGCAGCTGCCTGTCCTCCGCAGGCCTGGTCATCCCGTATCACAAATAAGGAGCAGAGCATTTACTGCTGTGCTGGTGCAGCCTTTGAGAAGGCTGCGATTTTATTCAGAACTCTGTTCCAGTTTTAGACATCAGAAGATAAATACTTATAGATGTGCTTTTGGGTCCGAAGTGAGCGCTGAGCACTAAGCCACTGCTGGCAGGAGCACCCCGTACCATTGGGAAAAAAAGTTGCCAGGCTCAGGCTGATCTATAGTTCAGCAATTGCTTCCCTGTTTTTTTTTGTCCAAAGATGTGGGTGTATGCACCTGTGTTGCGCCTAAAATAATCCTCCAAATGTGTGGAAAAATCTGGGCTCCATGTGCTTTAGCATATGTACTTACATGGGTAAATCCTCCCAATTTGCGGCTATGCCGCATTCTCCCGATTTGAAAGCAGGCGAGGTTGTAAACTCATTTTTGCAGATTAAAGCCAGCAAAGCCACGGTGCTGGACAGAGCGCACGTTTCTCTGCTGGCGGTGGCAGAGGTCAGCGGGGCTGGAATTGCTGAGGCAAAGGCGTTCCCGACAAACGCGCAGGGGAAAGCTCCAACTTCGGAGTCTTCATTTTTGTTGCCAGCTCTGCCTCTTGAATAATTCACTCTAAGCAGGAATAACGGAGGAGGGCAGAACTATCGCCCTGGTCTCCTTCACTTACAGAAAAGCACCAACAGCAAAATCACTGCAAAAGCACGAGGAACCTTTACAAACACAGTCAGTGCATCTTTACAGATTAAAATGAATGTAGCAGAGAATACCCAGATTCCCCTCTGCCAGCCTCCCCAAATCAGCTGTGTGCCACTCAAAAAGCTGGTCCCACTCCCCAACAACTGCCGTGTAAGGATTTTCTTCCACAAAGTTCCTAGATGATCTTTAAATCTCACAAAAAGAAGTAAACCTCTTTGTAGTGTGAAAGGCAAGGCTAATAAAGGGTGGAAGAGCGGGCCAGCCGATAGCTCCCCAGCCTGCTGGAGGCCATTCCCTCTATTTTTAAAAGCATATTCTTCATTAATTCTGTTCTGTGTATTTGTTCTGTTTCTCAAAGAGATAGATATTAATGCTTGCAATTTCAAAGGGTTTGGGTCAAGTTTGTGCTTCATTTCAGGTTTTACATTAACGTGAAATTACAGCTAAACAAGTGCATGAAGCTGCCTAAAACATCCACCCATTTTGATTTCTAAAAACTATACAAATCTGAAAAAGCTTAAACAACAGCATAGCTGGGATGCCAGCCTACAGCTACATACTCAGCTCAGTCCATGCCAGATTATTTTAAAGCCTTTAAAATTAACTCATGACTCTCTTTTGATTTTTCTAATTTATTAATTTCTAATTTATGTTTTCGTGTTTCCTTTCCATAATGCTACTATCACTTTCTAAGGGCACTACAGATTATCTCCTCTCTTCAGCCAAGTTTCCTTTGTATGTCAACTGTCTGACAGAAACATCTGGCTTAGTGAACTTCCTTCTTGTCTGCTGAGAATTTGCATTAGAGTTGGGATGAATTTTGCTTGTTTGTGTTTTTCCAGAGGGCTCGGACCGGTCCCAGCTGCGGGCGCAGGTTATCCCAGGCCCCATGCAGAGCTGCGGTGGGATGCGCAATGGAGGCAGCGGGACAGGGAAAGAGTCGGATGCCCCTGAGCCAGTGTTGCTACCGTGTAAAAGGAATATTCACATCTTCTCACTGTTAGATTCTGGAAATCCTAGCTTTTGGCTGTTAAAAAAAACCGAGATTTTACTGGAGAGCTCTAGGACACGCAGCCCGATGCGCTCTGAGTGGGGCCGCACCACGTCACAGACACCCCTACAAAAGCCAGTCAGAAGGAAAAGCCAAAAATTCCCAAACTAAGAGCGTAATTTCCTGAAAAGCAGCAGGCTTCTGCCACCTCTTTCACTCCTTCTCTTCAGGGACCTGGTTTTTATCTCCTCCCAGTTCAGTGACAGCAGACACCCGTAAACTGCTCAACACCACAGCGGAGAGAGTGGGACCACAGACCAGGGACCTTCCGACCCCTGCCCAGGGCCGTGGCTGCATCTCTGCCCTCCCAGGCCAAGCCACAGACAGGTCCCTCAGCTGCTGAAGGGACAAACATTAGCAACCTGTTTGCCATTGTAGATGTCTCTGATATATATTCCCTAGGGCTGTTAATCCAACAACTGAATAATGCTTGCTTTTAAACCATGCAAATGGATTGAGAGCTAAATTCCATAATCACAGAATCACAGAATAGTTTGGGTTGGAAAGGCCCTTCAAAGCTCCCCGAGTGCCATCCCTGTCATGAGCAGGGACATCTTCACCAGCTCAGGTTGCTCAGAGCCCTGTCCAGCCTGGCCTGGGATGTCTCCAGGGATGGGGCATCCACCACCTCTCTGGGCAACCTGGGCCAGGCTCTCACCACCCTCAGGGGCACAATTTTCTTCCTTATGTCTGGCCTGAATCTCCCTCCTTTAGTTTAAAACCGTCACCCTTTGTGCTGTCACAACAGGACCTGCTAAAAAGTCTGTGCCCATCTTTCTTATAGGCCCCTGATGAGGTGAAAACAAAGTGATCTGAACCACCACTACTTGTGAAGTGTATTATAACCTTGTTGCATTCATCACTTCAACAGGTATTGGAAAGAAAACGAATGGGGTCAAGCAAGTTTTTCAAGATGATTAGCAGAGCAGTCATAGTAAGAGTGCTTTGCACTTAAAATGATACCGGTTTCTGGCCTGGTTTCAGTGGAGCTTGATTCAGCAATTTCACTCAAATAGCCCACAAGCTAAGGCAAGCAGAGCCAAATTTTATCAAGCAAAAGCTTCATCAGAGTAACAGAGCTAGTTCAGGCCTTGTACAAACAATAATTGCACAGCAAGTATATACCTGTATCGCTTCCTTCAGCCACGGTCTACTGTCATTTCATGTACAGCATATGATCAGCAAACAAAAGATCTTAATTAGCATCAAGTAGCACATGAAATAGTGACATCTGTCACATGAAGATACTCGCATTGGGACCCAGGACTCGGGGCTTCTCATTCAAAACCCACACGATTTACTTTCTTAAGGTAGATACATCTCTACAAATTCATCTCTCCCTTCCCAAAGAGGGATTAAGAGTCCTTATCTACCTCCCAGAGGAAGACTAAGAATGGTGAAATTTAGGAAGAACGCAAAGCTGTAAGTTGCATTATTAGTGGTGTTGTTATTATGCTGTTGTCTGACATGTTTTCTCCGTAGTGCTGTTCAATGTCTTATGAACGAGTCACGCTGCGCAGGGAGCTGGGACCCTGCAGCAGGGCACATTGACACAGTTACCTGGATGAGCCGTCTGAAGCACCCTGTATCACATCACATTTAGTATCTTTACTAAGCGTCACTTTGTACCTCTTCTTTAGTCCGGGACAAGAGGAAAACCAAAGAAAGAATGAAAAGCCGGAGAGCCAGGCATTATGAGAAAGTCTTGTACTCAATTAAAAGAAAATGGCAGGAGCTCAGCATGTCATCTGTCCATCCAAACCCCCAGAGCTGGCCAGGCACAAACTCACTATAATACATTCTGCTAGGCAATGATGAGGCCACAGCAAAGCCCCACCAAATTCTATGGCAACGTTTTCTGTGTGAAACCCTGGCAGAAGCCGCATGGAGAAGACATTTCTATGTGTAAATAGCGCAAGAGTAATGGCATATTCCCAAAACAAGACATAAATCTGCAGTATGATTGATTGGAGATGAGATAAAGGATAAATAAGACTGAAATGATGCAAGTGAGCAGGATATGGCACACAGTCTCAGCTAAACTGGACCAAACCAGACAAACTAGTCCCAGTATCTTGGTGGTTCAGGTATAAAAGAGTTTGATTGTGAGAGGTAATCTGGACCGAGGCATGCTGGAAGACTCTGAAATGAGATTATGTCATGCATGATACACTACAAGTACAAACGACTGATACTTTCCAGGAGAGCAGCACATCGCACAATGCTAAAATTAAAAATCAAAGCATTATCTTCGAGGTCAAAGCACAGAACGTAGCCAAAAAGTCCAGAAACAGCACTTGCTAGTGTATTTTTATACCAAAGACGCATTAGCAGGGATCTGATTCAGAAAGCATCTGACATGAGACGCGTTTGCTGGGAAAGACGGACGGCAGCCAAGTCTCGGTGCTCCCCTGGAACTGGCACAGGGCAGGTCCTGAGGAGGAAAGCGGCTCAGGGCCGTGCAAGCTGATCTGCCATGTAAGGCTCCCAGCAGCATCCCCTAATCTGAGCCTCACATTATCCTGTGCTGCTAAATCCCTGCTCATCCTCACGCAGTTCACTGAAAGGGAAATTCTGTTCCCACACGATGATTTGGGAGACAAACTATTTCGGTGCTTAACTGGGCTGATCTATTCTCCTACTGTGCAAATCTGCATCTGCGTTTAATGCTTCAAAATACCACTATGAGAAAAGCTTCTGTATTTTCATACAAATTAAAGACTAAGTTGTCTTGATTTGACTGTTAAGAAGCTTATTTTTAGAGCTCAAATGGTATGTACAGAGGGGGAGAGAAAGCAGGTTCTTACACAAGTTACCATAGAGCTCTCTCTGATAATGAGGTATTTCTTCAGCCATCAGAGACCTGAGATATTTCCACATACTCTTCTACCCTCCTCATTTGTCTTATCCCAAGTTTATATTTTATTTAAAATCTGGGCTGCACGTTTTGTATTACTGCTCCTAGTATATCCATGCAACTAAAAGAAATGAGACACGTCCTAAAAGAACTGATCAGGAATCGGTCCAGCTTAGCACAGCTGTGGCCAGAGAACACTTTCTCCTCGTACCCACAGGGTCCTGCCCAGGCTGGGCTCAGGGTTTCTGCCACGCAGGCCTGGGCTGTGCTCCCACTGAGCCCCCTCAACATCCAAATAAAGGGCTACATTGAGAGAAAATTGAGCCATAACTTCTAATTCTTGATTTTTAGCGTGTCTTTCATACAAGGGAAATGCTTAAGCAAAGGTCCGTCTGCAAGGAATGCAAGGGAAGCGTCTGTAATGAATGAGAACTAATTTTTGCTTGGTTTGAAGAAAAAAACCTCCACACAACAGTAAACAAACAGAACGTAATAAAATTTAGGATGATTTGCAAAAAGAAGATTTAAAAAAAAGAGATTCCTACCATAAAAATCCTCAATGTGTTTCCAAATCATACTTTTTCAATGATAAACATCGTTACTGTCACTGTTTGGAAAGTCAATCCCCTAAGCAAAGCAGGAAAAGTGCACTAAAAAAATGAAAAATTAAGAGATACCATTCTTTTGCATCTCTCAGTTTTGATGGTGGTGAGGAAGAGTAAGGCAGCAGTTTCAGCCTAGCACCCATCAATATTCAGAAAGGACACCAGTGATCAAATTTCACCTCTGTGTTTACGGTTCAAATTAATAGGGGGGAAATGAGTGTCTGTGTTTGTTCACTCATCTGGAGACTGAAAGAACCAACCCCGGGGGTTGTTTGCTTGCAACAATAGTGAGCTGCAACATTTCATCTGATCGTGTGAACATGATGCTAATCTGAAAATGAAGGAAAATTAATTGATAATAAACAAATCACTGACATCAAAAAGCTATATTGCTATCTCCATATGCATATTATATGTAATGTAAATGCAGGTGACCTATGTCATGGTTTGAAAGATCATAGATTTCCTTTTCTGCTGCACTTGTGGGAGAATAACTCAGTTTCTCATTACTCTTTAGCACTAATTACTCTTTAAAAGCAGTGAAGGATTTGATCACCTTTCTCAGCCATATGAGGGTTGTCTCTTGGAATGCCACACCATTGTTTTCTTCTCCGGATATGTCTCACTGCAGAACTTTGCAAGAACCTGGAGAACTAAATATGGACTTAGCGACACTGCTGGGACTGGAAGAGTTGCCTGAGGATTGGTGATGGATTCAGCAGCACATTGACTGGGCTCCTCCAGTTTTAAGGAGACTGAAACAAATGAGTGACACAGCGTATCCCTGACACGGCAGTACTGACATTACTGAGACAGACAGTATCTCTGTTGAACCATTTTGGGGAAAAAATAAAAACAAAAGGACAGTTACCTTAACACCACTTAGGACTATGAAATTGAGAAAGACCAGAAACATTTGAGTCAGATTTTTATCTCTGATAATGGAGCATAACAGCAGCAAGAGAAAAAGCTCACGGTGAGCTAAAGATGGAGCAGCCTGCCTTGGCCACCTGTTATCAGCAGTACATCACAAAACATTCCAGTTATTTTGTTGGGCAATACTATATTTTTATTCTCACTTAAAAATATATATATCAATCTGTTGACTCAGTCTTTTTACACATACCTGAAACAACTTCTCAGAGCAGCAGAAGTTATTCCTGGGCATCTGAATGGTTCTAAGGCTCCTCTGTTTTGTTCACAACTCCGCTTAGAGAATACTTGAGATAACTTAACTACTTGCCCAAGCACATTTCTGAGCTCTACGTGAATAACAGCACCAAAATGTACGTGCTAACACAAACAGGACAACTCGGCGTGTGAAATCTCAACCATATTTTAAACATACACAGAGCCGCAGGTCAGCAAACGTTTTATGATCAACATTACTCTGGATGCGCATAAAAAGTGACGGATGTGTGTCGTAAATGACACAAAGACCAAAAGTTCATTTTGAAATAAATCAGAACAGAGAATGAGCACTCTAAACCACTCTCAGAAATATTTTCGTTTTCCAAATGAGTAATTCAATGCTTAAGGCAAATAAGGGGAAAATTAAATGTGGACTTAAATCATCACCTTCCTCATCTTGCTTTTATGTAAAAAAGTTACATTTGGCCTTATGCACAACCCTGGTTCTGCAGGACTGCATGTACAGAAACAAGTGTTCACGTGCTTCTCTGTGCTCTTCTCCGGAGAGGGGATGCTAACGGATGGATCATCAAAGCAGAAAAGTGATCTTTTTTCTACCAAAAGGAAGTCCATGACGAAAACTACAAGAGATAGACAAAGAAGCTGCCAGTCAGTAGCAGCCAAAGGCAGTAAGGAGAGGACCAAAAGGCAACAGCTATGGAAGGAGCGTAGTCTGGAGACTCAGCTTGTTAGGGGAAAAAAAAAAGGAAAATATAGTTTGGTACGTTTGTTCCAAATAAATCTCTACAGGATTCATCATCGCTCTCACGGCACAGTATTGTATTGGAGGAAAGCTACAAAATGTCAGAGTTCATGAGAACATGCGACTCGTTTCTGGAGCCTTTACTGCAGAGCAGGGCAGTTCTTTCATCACAGTTACCAAGTCCAACGCTGATGCTGATGTGACCGATGCTACCACAACAAATGCAGCCAGGCTCTGCTGCTATGGTGTATCCACTCAGTGCTTTCCTCATTGTGAAAAGCGATTCAAAACACATCTGTTTTTTGCTCTGCAAGGAGGTTCTCTGGTGACACAGGACAGAACAGCACACAAACCACTTCCACCTTGTCCCCTTTTGGGAGGACGCCTGGAACAAATGGCAGGGTAACATCGTCACTCCTGTCTGCTCTCCTCTATCCACCTGCAGCCACTACAAACGCCCTGACAGTTTATCTACAAACACTCCACCAGCAACCTGCTCCTCTCCTTGATATAATTTAAGGCAAATCTATGCCCTGGCTGGGATCCCAACCCCACCCCACAAAAATGCAGTTGTTCCTGCAGAACCGCCTCTCCAGCGGGGCTTTTCCCACCATCGCTGGCAGGGGAAGGACAACCATCTTTTCACTCTTTGCTGATCTAGTTACGCTACAAGAAACCTGGAATGCGGACAGGGCTGAAGATAAAAGCAGCCAGAAAAGTCAGCAGAAAAATGGCTTAAAGCCAGCTTTGTTCTGACCCTTTTTCTCCCTTCGAGGACTGTTGGGACCAGACTCCCAGCTTCCATCTCATACCGGGTACAGCTACACCTTGAAAATACACCCCTGGATGCCACTCCAGCTCGGCAAATATCATGAGGAGTTTGCTCAGCTGATGAGCAGGAACAGCAGTAAAAACAGGGTAGGGGATGGAGTTGGAGAGAAGACAAACAGATACGCAAGTAAAGGCACCCTGCTGCAACTCGGAGGCGTTCGGCTCAGCTTCCACCTTATGGAAGAAATCTGTTTAGCTAAATAAATAAATAAGCTGTATAAGTAAATAAATAAGAAGAAGGGTGGGCAGCAGGAAAGCAGCTAGACTGCGGCCCCTTCCGATTTTTGGAGGTTGCTTAGCAACAGGCTGGCTGCTGCAGGGCTAAAGTAGCACGAAATTAGCAGCTTTTCAGCAAAAGACAAATTGGATGTGGAACTGGGGAGGTGGCAGGGAGGGGAAAAGCGTGAGCTGGGAGCCTGACATGGGGGGCAGCTTTTAGCACCTCCTGAGCGTGGGGATCTTTAATTAACATGGCCAAGGGGCTTCGCCCTGCCTGGTGCTGATAAATTCCAAAGTGCGCCCGGCAAGTTAATAATTCAATCTTGATTAAAATTATGTCCGTTACGCTCACCTCATGGGTTAATTACTTATTAACGGTCTTAAATAGCTCAGACCCAATCATATCAGACTACCCTTGATATATTAGCGCCGTCTGACTATATACCACATTTTCAGTTGCAGAGTTATCAATTATATTTCCCATTATTGCAGCTCTAGGTTATCTCGCTCCCATCTCTGCATTTACGTAAGGAATTTGCTCCCTGTGAATCCTTTGAGTAACTGAATCTCAACTGTGTACATCCACTTGTTCTGCTCAAATAATTCCTTTAAATCACATTGCTTCTCTAGCCTTCTGGAACAACCCAGAAGCCACACATAGACAGCAGCTATTAGAAAGGACTGAGTAATGACAACAGCAAGAACAATGCTTCATGGAAGACTTAAATACGCGTTTTGAATGAAAGCTATTTCTGGGTCATTTAACCTGGGGCCAGACTGTACCAGTTAATTGTTTTCCACAGCTAAATGTGTGTGAAGCTGGTCCCTGGCAGCAAGACCCCGGATGGCACACGATCCATGGACGGTGACTGGGTCAGCACTGATGCTAAGTGGCTTGTCCAGGCACTAAACTGGAGGGGGACAGGAAGCACACACTCGCCTTTTCCTCTACTTTGTACACACACACAGAACAGTGATAACTTCTTCTCCTTATTTACAGACGAGTTATATTCGTGTGGCACTTAAACAGACTAAGACCTATCTAGAGGCCTATGTGTGAACCAAACTGGCTTGGTGCAGGGAAACTTCTCACCTACATTTCATCCTCCTTAGTGCCCCACCACAGCACTTAACCACTCCTGCGGTGGGGTGGGGTGTACAGGAGCCATCACCAGTTCCCTAGGCAGTAAATTCAGTATTATTGAGCAGGTTGGCTGGTTTCAATCCTTGTAATTTTCAGTGTGATTTCTGGGTCCTTGGGGGCTGCACACAGAGACGCCTTTGGCAATGTTTTGTTTTCCTGTGTCTGGGTTTGGAAAGCAGGCAACTGAGGCTCACCGATGTGGCAAACACTTAGGAGAGATGCCCTCCACTTCCTTAATGAGCTTATTAAGTGAATCTATGAAAGGTGTAATGAGGAGTCTTGGAGGAAGAAACACAGTGAGATAACTGACCGTTCTGAGGTATTCCTAGTACCTGCATGCAAGAAAGCAACTTGTGTGCTACAATAGCTAACTGGGAACGATGTGATCATGTTGCTGGAGAAGCACATCAACCTACAACACCTTGACACTTTTTCACAGCCAAATTAGCTGTGCCTGAGCATACAGCTTCACCGTCTGCTTCAGCTTCTCGGCCTCCAAACAAGAGACAGTAAAATCCTGCTTCACGGAGCTGTTGTGATACATTGATCTCTGGGGTATTTGGATAGTCAAGTGTCTGGTGAAACTCTAAGTGCTCCCTGAACCTTAACAAAAATGAGCGGCTGAAGTGAGACAGTTTTGCTTTAGGTCTCAAGAACCAAAGACTGTATCAAAACTCAAAAGGAATTTTATTCTCCGCTTTCCTAAATGAGTCCTTAAAACGTGCATTCCAGGATTTGTCTCTCCAGAGAGATTAAAATATAAAATATACAAAAATATACCAGATACCAGGCATACAGCAACCAGCTCACATCACTTTCCACCACACAGGATTTTATTTAAGAGGTTAACTATGACGCAATACCACCCATTTTCCAATGCTCAGCGCCATTTTATGGGAGTGGTACTGCTTGCAGAGCTAGCTGCTGTGTGCATTGCCTTTTAGAGCTGGCTTACTAAAGCCATATAGTTGTATTAGCAAAGCACAAGGCTCAGCTTAATACAGATGGGCTGCGGGGTCCCTCGCCCGGGTAGCGTCAGTCCCAGCAGGACCCACAGACAGGGCGGCCGCTCAGCCCCGACACGAACCCAGCACAGAATGAGTCAGGGGAGATCACAAGTACTGGAAATTACCAGAGACTTAGCACATGATGGCACAGACAAGCCTGAATCTTACACTCTAATCGTGTTTTAAGAGCAGAAAAAGGGGAAGTGGGAAGAACAAATAGGATTTTGAAAGAGAAGATGTACTAAAACACATGCTTATTTTTCTTAAAATGGCACTCTCTGTCAACTGCCATGGTTTCCACACTTTCAGAATTGAATTATTGTAATTACTTCCTATTATATTTAGACAAGGTCACGAAAAACGAAAGCTCCATACCTTCCCACGTTACAGTCTGCTCTATGTTCTTCACACTCCTGCAGTAGCCAAGTCTCCTCCTCTGATGTCAACAAATTTGCCCTCAGAATAAAATGCTGGTTTAGCGTCATTAGTGTAGACTAAGGTACATTAAAATGTTAAGAGCCATCATTACTGATCTTTCCGAGAAGCCTTCCAGAGCACAGATGTTTTTATCTTCTTGCTAATCCTTATAAATTCACTTTATATCATAAAAGTAACAAAAAGGAAACAAATAGGAAACCCAGACCCATGTGACCTTACAAGAGGTGCTTGTTCTACCTGTCCTCATCATTGAGAAAGGACGTGTTAAAACCTTCACATCAAGGACTCAAAAATATTTACCAGTTTTTTCCATCTCTCCCTGTGCCCCCAACTTCCTGTGACACTATATAATCTTGTGTAACGTTCCTGTACGAGGGACCAAAGGCTGAAAATCCACAGGGCATACAGGTAAATAGTTCCCTTGTTTAACCAGGTAGCCTGTAAGAAATGCTTGTGACAAAGTCCTTCAAGACATTACTGTCACTGATACTTTGTGGATGGGTCTGTCACTCTGCAGCTCCTTTCCCGCTGCCTTCAGCCACTGGGGCCTCAGCCCATGTCTAGAGGAGAAGCTGCTTGATGGGAGAGAGATGGGTGAGAGCAGAACACACCATGGGCTCTGGCAGGGCCCACAACCAGCCATCAGCTCCTAATTCACCTCAGCAATTAGCACTGTGTCTTTGACAAAGCCTTTTGCTTCAGGCTGGGAGGTTGTCTGCTGTCAGAGAGTAAGAGGAGAAGGTTTTCAAGGGGTACCAAGTCCAGGCAGCATCTGCTTCCCCTTCACATCTTCCCAGCCCTGACCAGGAGCATCTTTGCCAGGTCCTTAAGCACCTGGGTTTGTCAAATCAGCTAGAGATGATGGCTCTGGTGCATCTCAGGGCAGAGAAAGAAAACCACATTATAAAAAAGGATCCCCCGGGCTGGAGAGTCACCGCCTTTGCCAGAACCCCTCGTCAAATCACCTGGCTTGGGAACACCAACTCTCCCAATGCTCTTTCTTACCCTATGTCCTTCCTGCTCTGAAAGGAACACATGCTGCTTCAAGCTGTGCTTAGAAAAGGGAAAAACAGAATAAATACCCTTGGAGGAAGTTCATTACAACACAAACCTAAAGTTCACTTTGTGTGAAAGAGAAAAGATGGCCAAATTTGCCTCTGAGCTTCCCACTGCTATTAAAAGCAACGGGATTTGTGTCTATTCGGCCGGTGTGAGTACGACGGTTTGGGTGAGCCGCTGTAAGGAAGAAAACTGAGTGCTGGGATTTCTGATCTGCAGGCACCAAACTGCAGCTTCTTTCAGCAGGACAGCCCCTTTCATTTCTACCTTGCAAACAAAGCAATCGCACTCACTGTCTTCAGCGCTATTTAAAATTTGTAAGTAAAGCAGCAGTGACAAGATGATTAATTTTTTTTTCCTCATTTGTGACACATCGGGTAGATTGCAAAGTCATCAACACTAACAGCATGACAAGAAATTTCTCATGTGTCACTGACGGTGGGAAAAGAGCCCAAAGTGGGGAGAACAGTTTATCCGAAGGCACAGGCGTTTGGATGCAGCCTTTGGGAGAGCGGGAGCGTGTGAGCAAGCAGAACAAAGCACCCTCGTTAGGCAGCGGGGAATCAAAGCCCTGATCCCTTTCCAATTTCTTCCACCACTCTTGACCAGCTGACGTATAATCGATATTCCCCACTGTGTAAAGGCGGAGTATCCCAGGTGGCACAATCAGCTGGCTTACTCAGAGCGCCGTGAAATCGTTCCTCGTGAGGATGTACGATACGGTCATTGATCTTCTGCTCTAAGCTGTTCAGACAATCACTTGACTCCGCTAAGAACTTTAGTTATAATTTAATTTCTTTTATTTTGTAGGCCAAGGCGTAACCTCTGAGCGTCGCCAAGCTATATCAGCCCCAGCATATTCCTGGTACTGGAAGTTCGCCTGTATTTCTTACGTGGGAAAGGAGCGATGAGGACCCCCCTCCAGGTTGGTGCAACATGCTGGGCTGTGGGGCTGCTGAAGCTGCTGAAGCTGAAGCTTTGGCAGCTCTGTTGTCACGGTAACACGGTGACTCAACCTGACACGCCGTGTTTGGGCCTGAGCCATTCACACAGACACCATTCGTGCAGGCAGATTATTTATTATGCTGATTCATTACTCAGAGATGAGATTTTTTTTGGTTTTTCATGGCTTTTGACTAACTTCACCTGCAGAATCACATTTTAGTTAAGAAGCATTGTCAAGGAAATTGCATTAATTAAGCAACGGAAGTTGAAAGAATAATAAACAGATACAATAACGTAACGAGGATCCTATCTTCATCTGCTGCTTGAACAATTGAATAGAAAAACAAGATACACTGTCAAGGCTTCCCTGCAAACAGACCCACAATGATGTTTTTTAACTTCTTCCTATGTTTACTGCACTACTTACTCTCCACAAGAGAAACAAGGCTGTAATATGGTACAAATAAAAGCAACGAACTGCAGGAAACCAGAGAATCCTGAAGCAAAGCAATAAGGAGATCTTTAAAATGTGAATATTGCCCTTTGGAAACACCCAGCTAAACTTCTACTCCAGTAGGTACATATTGTGTAGATAACAGCCAATTACCCCTCACTGAATTTGACTTCAAACAGTATCAATAATGGCAAAAATAATGCCTGGGGTTTGTAATGGAAAGTTCTTAATAGGGACTTCGATTCTGAAAGCTACGGTCACTGCAGAGCTCTGCATTTATAAAATGCATATGGCCATCTTTCTATACTTAGTTTTGTCTGTTTGCTATTTTCAGGGAAATTCAACTGCAGGTGCCTGAGAAATCAAACACCAGCAAAAATGCGTAAAGACTCTGTCCCCAGCATCTTTATTTGCAAAAGCTCTGGGGAATAAAAGGGGGAACGCTGTTAGGCTTTGCCTTTTTTTTTTCCCTCCAAGTTATTTTGAGAAGTTTCGCTTTAGGTCTTAGTAGAGCATGGTGCTTCCGGATTTGTCACCTTATTTAATTTGACAAAAATGAAACAAATGTCTGGTCCCTGCTGTTCTCTGTGCTACACTGAGAATGAATCACTGTTTTTCTCCCCAAAGCCACTGCACACTCCACACTACCTGAGCTTTCTGTAACACAGTCACGACTTGTTTCCAATAACTTCAGTTTTAAATTCCATAAACTTCTGCAGAAATAAAACCACCATAGCATTTCTGAGAAAGACGCATAAAGGCTGATCAAATATGACACAAGTTTCTTTGGTTTTAGGAACTGAGTTCAAAAAATATAAAGACATAATATTCTTCAGGGTCCTGCAGTTTAAGAGCTGTCACAGACAACACAAAGCCTTAGGCTAGCAAGGGTCACCGCATCTTGGCCCCAGGGTCTTTTGTAAGTAAACCATAGATTTCCTCTGAATTACCACTACACTACTTACTGCTGAGACATTCCCTGTTTCCTCACATCTGGTTGCTTGACAGAGGTCCAAGAGAAGCACAGATGAATTTTCACCTCCACAGAGATTTTCCATCTTAAGCCTCAACAGCCTTGTTGATGTTGAAGACAACAGCAGGAACACATCTTGGCCAACATTACTACGAGGCACAAAGCTCATTTCTGTGCATTTCTTCATCTATATTTTTACCCAAATGTCTTTCTCCACAAAAAGTGAAAGCCTGTGGTTTTGTTCCTTCTCATTATGGCCATAAGCGCTGACCCTGGAATACATTTATTATTCCTCTACAGCCTCTTCTGCATCACAGAAGCATCTCCGAAAACGAAAGCATCTTCCTGTGAACACAAGGCACTGCAAACCTGTCACAGTCTTTTTCTATATTCAAACTCAAGACATCCCTCAGATAAATCAGTTACAGGTTCCTGGGTCTGCCTCCTTCAAGGGAAGAGGGAGTTTAGGCTTTCCCTTCCAAAGAACAACCAAGATGACTATTTGCTGACAATGGTAACTCTAGACACACAGACCACTGGAGGTAGAAAGCTTTTTATAGAATATTTTAACGTGTCACCTTATAGCAGGTCAGTCAATCCCCCAGCCAACCTGCATCTGGGATTTAAATGTGTCCGGTTCAGCTTGGAAACATCTTCAGTTCCTCTGACTCACAGAGCTGAGATATTTTCGACAAATCACAGCAACGATGGCACAAGACAGAACTGTCAAAGAGTGTGTGACTCCCTGCCACCTTCACCTATTGCTTTCTGGACTGTTTTCAAAATCGAGGATGGAAAGGAGCTGATATTCACTCAGTGGAAAGGGCCAGTTACAAGAAGCTTAAGCCAAAAGACCTGAGTATGCTTCCCTTCTGGGGTTCTGCAAGAGAAAACATCTATCATCCTGGAAAGCTGTGACTCCTCACTGCACGAAGCTGAACGAAACAAAATTCAGAATCTTACCCCTCTGGGACCTGCTGGGCTGTGGAACAGATCTCAGATGTCCCCCTCACCTGACTGAATTCAAGCACTAATACTTGGGCCAAATCTTTTTACGACACACACTGCAATACAATTGCTGGAGTACAGACAATGAATATTTCTATTTATTCTTCCACCTCAAACTTTTATAGTTCTCTAAAGATCCTAATTTTCAACACTCTCCTTGGTGATGCCATTGCTCATGCAAGTACAAGTACACATGCCAACAACTGACTAGTACAAAGACATCAAAATATTTGTACTCCATTTGCAAAGCTGCTTTAGATGGTTAAAATGCGATTGTATTTCATTATTGATAATAAAATCCTGTTCTTCCCTCTTGATAATTATTGTATATATACATTATTTCATTTACAAGGATAACATAGTGCAAATGAAAAAAAAAAACCCAACAAGAAAACAAACTACTAACAAACAAAACCAAAAACCAATCAATGACAACAACAAAAAAAACCCCAAAACAAAGCACAAACAAAAACACCCAAACCAAATCAAACCAAAACCCCATCAACTGAACAGTTTTACTAATGCTTAAATGCCATGAAAATTGAAGTTCGCTACCAGGCAACATGTCTGCTCACTGGAGAGCCAGGCATGCAGAGTTCTAATAAATAAGAATTTCATGGCTGAAGGTGAGTTTTTAAATGCATGACACTTTCTACGTTGTTAACACTTATTACCAAGATGACAACATTTAATGTCCAGATGCACTGTAGCCACTTTAATCTGACGTTCAGGTGCCAGTTCACTGTGCTGTGCCACGAAGCCAAGCAAGAGGGAGGCTGAAAACAGAGGAGATACTACAAACCATGACCCTCCTCACCACCACAATAGGATCCTGCACTTTGGAGATAACAGCGCAGACATAATGAGTGGAATTGATCATTGGCTTTTAACGAGAAATCGCATCCAGGCTCCGCAGGGTTTTCTATAGATCTAAACACAATCCTTTTCAATTTGGTTTGGCCTTTTCTTGAGAAGGTGATAAATGAGCAATTTCTTTCCTGTCCTTTATACTGGAAGATTAATTAGATACATCACCGGTAGAACCAAAGGAATAAAAAGGGTGTGCAGTTTCAGGGTCTTTCTGCAGTCCTCTCCTTTGCATTTCTGCTGTATTTGTGTTACCACCTCTCACAACAGCAAAAACCCCTCAGTATCTGGATAAATACACATATATACATGCAAGCACTAAGAGAGAGAAGGCACCAGAAAGAAGAGAGCAAGTGAGCTAATTTTACTCCTTTCCATTGAAGCTCACATAAATCAATATATAATTCGCTGTTAAACCATGGCTGCAAAAAATTGCTTCCTGATAAAACAGCAGCAGAGGTGTGAATAAAATAATTCACCCACATCAGTAACGTGTGAGCTTCAAAAAAAAAAAAACCAGTTTGAATTCCAACATTATTAAAGTAAATCTGTTTTAACACTATACAAAGAACAATTTTGAAATGAGAAAAAGCTCAGCACAGCTCCTGCCACCTGCACCTGTTCTTTTTGGAACCCAGGAAGGATCGATAACCTTGTCAGTGCAGTGACAGGTGACAAAAACGCGTGTGTTTGCTTTGCACTGAAAAAGGCGTGGGTTTTTTTTTCCTCAAGGCCATTGGCTTCTCTCACCTAAGGTGCTGAGAGCAGCACCCCTGTACTGCTGCTGGGGAGCCTGATTTCCTGCAAAGAAGGGGTGATTTACTTCTTCTTACAAGAACTTCAACACACCAGGTCTTTCCTGCCAGTGATGATGATGGAGGATGAGACAAGGAGTCACTGCAACCCCTGAGCCGCACAAAATAAGGTATCATTACAGCTGCTGCCCCATCAACAGAAAAATCATTCCTGTAGGTTCATTTACTCAGTTCCAGCATCACCCATCCCATGTGTCCCACCCCACTGGGCACGAGGGGTGAAAACCCCGTTAACCTCCCAGCACCTCTCCACTATACTCAACTTCGTGGCATTTCCAGACCTGCAATGTAACACATTTTGCATGTTAGCTCTGCCCGGTTTCCAAATATCGGTCACAGAGAAATGGGCACAACTGAATTCACCTCAGAACTGTCAAACCAGGAAATCTTTATAGGGAGAAAACCTCCCAACAAGACCTTCTCCCATCCTACAACTCAGCCGACTGAAGGCAGGCGTAAGAACACAAGCGATAGGCTTCCTATGGTAAAAATAAAAGGCCATTACAATTTCTTTAGGACATACACAGATCTCTACAAGAAATATTGCATTACAAGACACAAAAGGCAACGGAGGCTGATTTAGCGAGTATGCAGAATGTGTCGGCTGTTTTAATAAAACAGCACCACTAAGCTTAACCTTCATTACTCTAGAATAGGTTCTTTCTTCATTCGTCTATCAAACTGGGCTTCCAGAGACATAGAAGAACCTCTGAATTCCCTTGTAGAAAGATTTGAAAGAAAGAAAAACAGAAAACGGACACCCCCCTCAAAAGCATGAGTACAAAAAGCACAGGTAATCATTTTATGAGGCAGGAAATTAGGGTAATTCTTTATTCTAGAGACATACTACACAGTCTGCTCTGCTCAGGTAGAAATTTATCATCCCCAAACCCATTTTTACAGCTGAAAATGTTACTGGATACTCCAGTAGAACCTGCCCCTCCCTCTGTAAAGACCATTGTAAAGTGAAAGGTACGGTCATTACAGACCAGAAAGCTAACAGGAAACAAGGGAGGACAATCCTCCATTCATTAACTCTAAATTTTCATCTTTTATTAAATTTCATTAACCCTTAAATTAACATCTGACACCCTACTTGGAGAATTTATGTCTTTCTCCTCTGTTTGATCATTTCGGAGCTGGGAAATGTGTGTAATATTGGACTCTATCTGCCATGAGAGCAGATACCTCCATAGATTCAGTCTCTTCCTCCTACTGTGCAAATATCAGCTATAATCCATTAGCCAGGTATTAACAGGGCCCTAACTTTGCATATGTGCATGGAACATGCACATGGCAAAAATAAAGGGAAGTTTCTTAGGCCATATTATATCATGGTATGAATTAGTTTAAAATTTTCCTAAACCATGGAATACAACCCAACAATCACCCGCTGGAAAACATTACCATTATTTCTAATTCCACTGATTCTGCTCACAGAGATTTCCTTACTTGTAAATGATTGAAATTCAGACGTGGTGAGTAATCACCATGGATAATCCTTAATTGAATAAGACATTCTCTACCACATTTTATATAAAATTTTCAATTATTAGGAGCTTTTCCTTTTGTATTTGCAGACCAGTTCTTAAGGGAGAGATTGATTTTAATTCTTTTTGTTTTAAAAACAGGATGATAAAACTATTTCCAATGAAGCACCTTCCAAATCCAAGGCTTAGGTCCTGAACTCAGGAGTTAGACTTAAAAGTCGTGAAATTAAGGAGAAAAAACGCCAAGTGTTTTCTTGTTTGCCTTCTCTAGAACTATGTCAGCTACAACTCATGAATAAAAAAAGAAGAGGTGGATTTTTTTGACATGTTAAACGCCTGTTTTGTTTTACAGTAATGAGGGAACAAAATAAACACTGGAAAAGGTATTGCCAAACTATGAAACCTCGCAACACCGTGATTATATTTCCATGTTTTTATGCCTTAATAATTAGCTTCAAAACCTAATGAAAATACTTCCTGGCACTTACTGTGTGACACTTACTCTAAAAACATCTGGTGTTTAGGCTACAAACAGTAATACAGAAGCGAGAAGCAGCTGAAAAACACCCAGTGCCTCATTCATACAGCAGAAAATAACAAATGTTTAAGCCTCTTGTTTGGGTTTTTTTGAACAGAACAAGTTTTGCTGCGTTCAACAAGACAGAACTACTCTCAATGTAACCTCTGTGTTCCCTGGGACCTCTTCTAGCGATGATTATCAAGACTATGGTTTCCTATTTGACCACTTCAGCTCCTGCAATTATTAGCTCCTTATTGTAAATAAATACCATTATTATAATATCTAACTACAGAATCAGGGAATAGTTGAGGTTTGAAGTGACATCTAGAGAACATCTTGTCCAAACCACCCCCTCGAAGCAGGGTCACCTACAGCAGGTTGCTCAGGGCTGGCTGTGGTTTGAACATCTCCAGAGCTGGGGACTCCACAACCTCCTTGTGCAACCTGTTCCTGTGTCTGATCACCCCAAAGTTCATAAATAAATAAAGAGCTTTTAAATAAATACATTATTTTGTTTCAGTTGGTGTCCACTGCTTCGTGGCTGTTCACTGGACACCACTGAGAAAAGCCTGGCTCCTTGTTCTTTAATTCCTCCCAGCACGTATTTATATAGGTTGAGAAGATCCCCCTGGATGGCAGCACACCGTGCTGTACTTGAGATAAACAACATTCCCAGCCCTCCCCCCATTCACCAAGACAGTCGTCTCATCATCGAAGGCCATCAGGTTGGTTAAGCATGATTTACCCTTCCTAAAGCCATGCTGATGACTCCCGATCGCCGCCTTCATTATGAGGTGATTTTCTCTTCTGCCTATGAAATATTTAATACGCCATCTCCAGTCAGAGGTTATGTCCTTGTGATTCAGATTTGGCTCTCAAGGACATTCTAGTTGGCAAAAGTGAGAAAAGTTGATCCAAATAAACATAAACTGGGGCGTCGAGTTAACAGATTCAAGGCATCACATAATCACTCAGTAGGGATGTGTAATGCAAATACTACTATCAGTCTGAAAGAAGTACGAATGGAAGTGTCTGCATGCAAAAGCACCCAAAGAAACCATAGAGGGAACAGGTGACAAGAATGACATGTGTTGATAAACGAGGACACGAGTGAGAGCAATCAAACTGGCAAAAAATGAGAAATGTTTTGCTACATCTAGACTAGAAGGCTGGCATTTTGGTGAGACCATACTGGTGATGATCAGCCAGTCGAAAACCCAGAGCAAAGCCACCACACATCACCAGAACACTTGGCTGGAAGTCACAAACCCACCTGCAATGAGGAGACAAAGGACAGCAATGATGGGCTGAAGGCAGCAAGATTCTGAGGGAAAAGACCAGACCACAAGAACTATTTGACTCCTAAAGAGTACAAAGAATTTGCCTAAAAGCCAGTTTATTGTCATCAGTTAAGAGGAACTCAAGAGACTTAGTGAGGACTTCAGAGCCACTGTCTCATCCTCGTCACACACAAGTGATCCTGGGCCAGAGAGGAGCCTTGGTGCTGGTGAGCACATGGTTATCAGTACTGAAAGTGATTGAAAACGGATTCATTTCAAGTAAATGGCACCCTCCCCTCCAATATGGTCTTACACTGAGTTTCCTCACATTAAGTGCCTCAAGTCTCACATTTTCACAGTTTTAAATAAGTCCCCTATGTTCAGAGTCTTCCCTACTTAGATTCATCTTCCTGACAATAACCTTAACTAAAGGCTCTGGGTTTCAGAACACTCTTCTTCATCAGCTAAATTGTTCCTCGCTTAATTATCAAAAGACTGTTCAGGACACAGTTTAGGTCCCTTCTTATGTCTTATATCTGGATGAGGAATGAGCCACATATGCCCAGTGAGTTCCTAGAATCCAACTCCCAACTATGCTCCTTACAAGCATGGGGTGTTACTATAATAACACAGCAGAAGGTAACTTCAATCTTCTACTTTTCCCCATCCCTGATAGCCCCAGGTTTCGGCCCTGAGTTCTCCTTCCATTCCAACAATTTCTACTAGTCCTCGCCTACTTCTGTAACGTGTAGGAGAGCGTCTCGACTCATCTGCGCTTTTCTCTTATGGGCTGGAATCCAGAATGGGCGAAATCCTGCGTAGGCAGTGGATTCACTGTCAAACCCTTCATCTGCCTTCCCATTCACATCAATGAGCAGTTCAGAATTTCATTTTCTGATTTTAAAAGGCCCCATGTGCTGAACCCATACAAGACACTATGCACTGAACACCTGCCTCAAATGCATGTCAAAATACTTCCCCAATAAAACACAGTATATACATATATAGGCAATATGAATTGAAAAATAGCATCATATGGCACACAATATATTGCACAAGAAAATGAGAAAGGTAGGCCCAAGAAAATAGACAAATATCTCTTCCAAACAGTACCATGAGGACTTCTATTTTAACCTCCCATCAGAAAAATACACACTGAGTTAACAACATAAAGATAACTTTCCTGTATTTGTTAAGACTTGAAATTACTCATTTTCAAGAACTGAGCAAAGAACTAAATACCAAACATCAAACTGTAGGCTTTTGTGCCCAAATACTCTCTTTCGGCAGCAGAACTGAAATCCCAGTCAAATTTTAATAAAACTTTTGCACAAATCTTCTTTTTCCTGCCTGGAACACACACCAGTAAAGCGAGCACCCCTGCTTCACAAGAACAGTGTTTCAATCAGTATGAAAAAAGCAATTTATTGATAAATTACAAAATTAAGCAGCACAAAAGGAAACGAATCAATATATTGAGAGATAAGAAAGGGCAGAGTGGTAGAGGAGAATTATTTCTGATGTCACATTCTCGGTCTACTCTTGGGCCACACCAGACACACATTTCCCATCAGAGTTCACACTCCAAGAAATAACAAGAGCACCTTTTGCAAGATGACACTTTAAGCTCATCCATAGCTACACATATCCCAATTCAAAAAGTCCCAGAAAATATAGCAGATCTTTCAAATGACAGTTTTACGAACCTCTGTGGCCATTTTAAACCAAAGACTTCCATCCTTAAAAAATTACAGTCAGTCCCCTCTAATTCATCATCATTCACTACCTGCCCAAAGGAGCCCACCTTTGGACAGCACGGTGTTGGATAGGGTAGAATATGAAAAGATGTTCTGTCTTGGTAAGCTGGATACACAAATAAAACTAAGTTTCTGCCCCAATACAATTGGATTATACAGCAGCACTCAGCAAATAGCTTCTAAGCAAACAAATAATATCTGACTCTTGGTTGCGTGGTTATCATACATTGGGTTAATTGGCTTAGTGTGATCATTGCTTATAAATCAATTAATGAATTAGCGAGTTCTGGTAATTCAGTTTGTTTGATCATGCATCAGTTTTCTATTTTAATTATTAGAGGGAAAAGCTCAGAGCTTTGCTTTACTTTAAATATAAAAAGTCTGTGCACGCCTGTATGTATAAATATACAGATATATAAAAAAAAGTAATAAACTAATGATTTAATTTCTTTACTCTCCATATGGTACTGCCATTCTTATGTTGCTCTTTTCCTTTAAGAATCCCAGACGAACGAGGAGAAATGAAGACCGTCCTTACCTTGATGTTGCAAGCTTGTTCCATCAGTCTCCTGGCGTTCTCTTCCGCTCTGTACCTCTTGGGCAACTGAACCCTGAAGAACTTTAAAGCTCCTTCAAAATCAGCTTGTAGAAGGTCCTCTTTGGAGGTCTGCAATGAAACGGAGGGAACTACAGTAAACACTGAGAACATGCAGTCATGCTCTTTTACCGGATTTGTCATTTACTGAATGTATTCCAAACCACCAATATTCATATTAGCTCAGAAACATCCTCCTTGAAAACAGCTCTCTAATCTCAACCTCATCAAACACAACGGAGGCTCAAGTCTATGTAAGGAATCCCAGGCAGAGCAGCACAACCAGAGGACTGAACACATTAATGTCTTTAATCCCTCTATACCTGCAGGGTAAGAAAGATTCTGGTTCAGCCTGTCAAGATGTCACTCAGTGAGCAGAAAACCAAAAATCAAGCAAACATCAGAAACCCAGGAGAATTTATAGTATTTTCTAGAGAGCTTGTGCGTTAGACCATTGCTGATTCTCATAATGCTGCCCTAAAAAGACAATGTATATATAGATATATACGGTTGCAGACATGAACAGCAGAAGCAGAAATGCATATGACTCATAAGAGGCATCAGCAAGTCAATGTGCAGAAGTCTGTGACACAATTTCTCAGGGAACGCCGTGCCAGAAAATGTTTTACATGCTTATTTCTACATCTCTCATAGCCCTGTACCTCTCAGCGTGGTATCAAGCCTAACAGGTCAGAAAATGTTAAACATTCCTCACTAATCCAGTTCTGCTGCTGAGGGAGCAGTATGATTCACAGGGACAAGCGCATTTCTCTTTGGATTTACCGAGAACTCCACCAAGAGATTTAGCAGATATGAAATAGCAAGGCTGGGGGTAGGTCCTTTAAAAGATTCCCAGAATATCAATGTCCAGACAAGACATTTAGGACATCGTCTCAAAAATGTGAATTTCAAGATCATTAACCCAGAAAATAATGAACAAAACCATGTCAGCGTACAGATCGGTAGCACTGCGATGGGCGCTGCCTACCACGGTATTACTACAGATACCTCAGGAGCAGCACAGGTACCTCTGCTTCAGGTTAATTGCTGAATTAATTGCTCAAGTACCACTGCCAACATTTTCATGTGTGCACCCTCTGCTTTATCACCAGTAACACCTTTTGTCAGTTTTTACCTTTTTGTACATGGCAGGTATGCTACATACACGTAGTTCAAAGTCTGGTTCTTAACTCTGGTCTCATGCACTCAAAACCCTTTGCTGTCTCCCATTTCAGAGTTCTTTCTTGAGCCAAACACAAGAGACTGAGCTTTACACAGGCAGAACTGGGAGAAAATGCAACATTTCATAAGTAAGCACTGAAGCTCCAGGATACTATTATATCTCCTGGGTGTTAAACTTCTTTTAAATACATAAAAATAATTATCACTGCAATGCAAAGAAAATTCTGCTTTTGTTTAGGAGGCCTCCCTAAACATCCCATAAACTGGCATCACCAGTTCATTTACACGAAAATAATCATGTCTGCTATGTAAAAGCCCTGCTTAAAAGTGCAAACGTCTTGTTTCCCAAAGCAAAGTGAACTTCAACATGGTGCTGCAGATACGGAACGGTAATACTCAAACCTAGCTCAACAAAGTCCACATTTCCACTGAAAATGTTACTGCACCCTACCCAGAGGGTATATAAAAAATAGCAGTTTACCCAAACTTACTTTGGTGGGGGGGAGGGAGGTTTTTGAAGGGACTTTAATTCATTTACCAAATTTGGAACAGCAACATAAGTTACAGGGGTATTTTCATGGTTATCCAGTATCTGTGACAGTGGAGAGCATGAGCTGATTATTATATTATTATTACTGTACTGTATACCCTAATGGGCACTGTTGTAGCAGTTTTTGCTACATTAATCACAAGGAAAGCACGAGAAAACTCCAAATACAACTCAAGTAGCTTCAGCATATCCATTTTGCCAGGACTGCAGCATTTTTAAGACTTTCTGTCATCAGAGCCATCCCAGGATCTACATGATCCTCCCTTCCCTCGCAGCCAAGGAAGCTGCTGGGTCATCACTGCAGGGACGCGAGAAAAGCTGCTGTCATGATGCTGATGAGAAACGTTGGGCTTTACCAACCATCACAGCTGATTCTGTCCAGAAATCCTTGGCAGAAGGACGGTTTGGCTGGGGCTCAATCAGACAAGGCCGCTGTCGCGTTGACGGAAAGCTGCTGCAGTTGGGGATCTAATTAATCAGATCCGCTCGGGACTTGGCCGCTATGGCCAACGCTTCCCTTTCCTCTTCCTCACGTCATATTTCTCCCAGATGACTTACTGAGGGTAGATGTGCTTTTGCCACGCTTGAGACCAGCTCACCATTCCACAGACGCGAGGGGCTGTATTTCAGATTATCTGCGAGTTGCGGAGCGCGGTGGCAGCCGCGTGTCATGGCCAAACCTGCACGGGCAACCAAGGCCCTTGGGGCCAAGTTTGGGGGGGTGATGTTGATCAAAAAGCAGTAAATGGTTTGAAAACCAGCTGACTTGGCAGTATTTCCCTCTCAGAGATACTGCCACCACCTGCCATCACTATACACTTCAAGTAGATTTCCCCACTATATTGCAAATTTACCTTCACTGGAGACCCTCCTCTTCCAACAGAGTGACTTTAAATGTTTTACACATTATTGCTGCTTTTCTGATGTACTTCTCTCAGTCTTTTTTGGTATTTATTTTAATTCTCTGAGGTCTCTGCTTAAATCACTATTATAACAATATTTTAACAGCTCCCAAAGAAATCAATCTTATAAAACGAAGTACGGAAACTCTTTGAGTTCTCAATTCTGAAAAATCTTTAGTCAATAAAAGTCCTGTAAGAATAATGGCGAATCATGGAAATTAGACCTTCTTTGACAGAGTTTGCTGAACTGAGATTCTAGATATGAAAAATTCTAAGCTATCACATTGTATAGTTGGACAGAATGAGTGGTAAAGCCCACACTGTTCAGCTCTTTCTACTTTGCTGAGTATTTTTATTTCATTAAAATCATGTGTTGATCAAAAAAATCAATTTCACTACTAAAACCACAAGAAATCAAAGTAACATTTTGAGAGCAACATTCAGCAGTTTGTGTACTTCGTGTATTTTCTGCAAATGAACCTTTTCAGGTACCGATTAAAACCAGGACGCAACGTAAAGCCACTGCCTCTGGATATATAAATGCAGTACTTTTTTGGGTTTTTTTTAAATAGCAATGTTGGCACTCTAAGATTCACATTTCTTGACATTTTGTGATTTTAATCAATAAATCATAAAGACATTTCCGGAACCTTTTGGCAGCTGCTTGACAGAGATTTGTAAATTCGTTGGTTCATGTCACCCAGCGTGTGGAACTCATGAACAACTTATTTCCCTAAACCATCTGTAAGTTTAATGAACCAATAATTAAAGTTTGGCAGGTGCGTTGCATTTCTGTGCACTCTGGGACTTCAGGGCACTTTTTGTTATTCTAGATGTAGTTTTCAAATACTCACATTTTTGGTTAAAATATATTTTTAAAACCAGGCAAGAGAGGAAACTCATTGAGAGCTATGACCAAACATCCCTAGTTGACTTAAGGTTTGCCTGAATATGTCCTCAAAGGTCATTCCCACCTTGCTTGTGCAGTTCAATATACTAATAAAATGATCTTACATGGATGAGTTGAAACTAAGGGAAAGTTGCTTCCCACAAGTACCAGCAAAGCTTTCAAATCTAAAGATAAAGTTCTGGAAAACTGCAAATGTTCAAACAACAGGAAGAGAATTTGAGAGACTTGATTTTAATTTTTTTTCCCCTTTAAAGCAAATAATGTTACTACTACTTTCTCCAAAATATTTTGGAAAATGTGATTAAGACAAAGGGCAAGGCCTTAGCTTTTTTCTTTAATTTAATTTCTATGTCTTCAATTATTAATTCTGCAGTCTCATTTATTACTCTCTATATCATCTAAAACTCCTATTCCCACCTGGGAACTAATACAGCAGAAGAAATTTTGCATCAGCCACATCATATTTAATTCTTCTTCCTTCATACAGGCAGATCAAAATTACTAATTTCCAGAGAATTCTACGTACGCAGCATATATCTTTAGAATTTCTATAGAATATCAGTGAGTATAAACCATCCATTTTACAGTTCAATGAACATGTATCAGGAACAAGACCAAGTTAGAGGCTGAGAAGAATCTGGCCCTACTCTACTCCACTATTTAATTTGCTACTGGTAGATCCAAAATATTTACAAGTATCTTCATGCTAATTTTTCAGAACATAACATTCAAACACACAGAAGCATGGTTTTAAGCTCTTTTAAGAAGATAAGCAATGCCAAAATCAAGGTACGTGAGCTGCTTTTTCTAACCTGACAGTTCCTCTTCCACCAGCAGAAACACCAGTGCAACGTTGCACGACGGGGTTTGTGCTGCCCTTAAACATGAGCCACGGACTGGACAGCCAGGCTTTGACTCCAAGAGGATGAACTTGACCTTCTGGGCTGCCGAGGAGCATGAGGGCAGATAAATTTGGGATCAAGCCCAGGGAAGTTTGGTGGGTAAAGCTCTGCGGCCACAGTTACAGTGGCACGTGCTACTAGCACAATACATCAAAAGGCTCCTCTGACCAGCGGCACTTAAGTCCATTTCTTTACCCTGAAAGATGGACCGTCAAACACACTTTTTTCCTAAATAGACCTTGGGCTCTCTGTATAAGCATTATGGAAAAAACCCAGAGCTTTGGTTTTGCACGCAATGAGTTGGCATCCGTAAACATAGCGATAATCTTGTGTACACCCAGTAGTAAACCTCCGCTCAGATTTTCACCGCTGTGTTTATATGTAGCTCCAGACTTATAAACATGATGTTAATTGCGCTACATAAAATAAGAATGAACGCGGATAAGAGTAAAGACAGGATCTACCGGCTTGATCCACCCAAAGGGGAGGAAAGCACAGGGAATTAGTGCTGGTTCACTCACTCATCATCACAGTTGGCTGATGCAGTGAGTAGGTGCTCCCAATTTTTGTCAGGCTGGCTGGCATAAAGGTTATAGATTATATTTCTCACATAACACTACAATGACATATATTCTGCCCATCCTACGCATTTATGCCCAAAACCACAGCAGAGAGAGAAGCTTACGCAAGTAAAAAATAATCTAGTTCCTAATTTTATGAAACATTGAGGTTTTGAAGTATCTTCAGTTCTGATTAAAGTACAAATTCTTGGTCCTCAGATGCTTCTCATTTTTTAAAAAAATCGTCAGAATCACAGTCTCTCCTCTACAGAAGGGTATATGTCAAAAGGCATATATGTCAGAAGAGGTATATTTAGCTAATAAAACCTGTCAGGAAATCACACTGACTCCACAAGTCAAGACTCTCTAACATGACAAGCATTATTTGTATTGTTTTGCCTTTTCCTCCCCTCTTTTTTTTTCCCTTTTTCAATAAGCAATATTATGACATTCAATCAGCTAAGCCGCCTGGGTGATGAAGTACCAAAATTTCCTGGTATTCTCCATCTGAAGGGCCAGATACAAAGCCTGATTAAGTCAAGTGAAAAAGAGCCGAGTGGTTTTGTCTCTGCTTTCCTCAGCACTCATCACAAACCAATTCAGAATGATCTGGCAGCAGGACGGGCTGGGTGAGCTAAACTGGAATTACCCTTATGCATACAACACGTTCAACCACGCGTTATTAGCCGCCATACCCAATTCTACAAGTGACTGTAGGGATCTAAATCCATCTGCACTTTAGTAGCAATCAGAGACTTCGTGCCTCTTTTTAATGTCTACCCAACATCTCACAGCGCAGGGATACACCAGATCAACCACACACCTTGTTTCTGTTTTACACTGAGGATCTTACAACAGGCAGAGCACATTCCCCGATGTGAATGCACTGCAGAACACAGACAGGTTTCCACAGCACAACGCAACCGCGAGACAGGTCACTGTATATAACAGTACAGACTGCAGAGGGAAAATGGGGAAATAAAGGCACCATCCCACTAGAAAACGGGACAGGATCAGTAAAGGGCCTTCACATACATCACATCAAAATGACACCCTGGTGTACAAGGCCATCGCCCCAGTGCAGCTCTGAGCTGGGGCCAGGCTTAGTTAGAAACCCCAGAGCAGACTCAGCTAGGACCAAGTACAGATTCCTGGATTCGCTGCTGTTTTGTGGTTTTGAGCCTGCTTTGTACAGCAGTAGAAATGGGGAAACGTGCACTTTTCTGTACTGTACCATGCCACACCAATTTCGGGCCATTTCACATGCAGACATCATTTGCTATGATGGATAAAAACACCTTTAACAGTTGATTTCCCAGAGAATTCCACACATGTATTTTGAACTTTTTTACATAGTGAAAAATCAAACATAGGCACAGTAGAAAACCAAAATACATCCACATAGCTTGAATTTTTATGAATGCTTAAAACTAACCTTTGACATCACAAGTATAAAATTTGAAATGCTGAGCACTAATGCACTTTCCACCAGTATCTAGAGGTAAACCAGGAATGCTGCTTATTTGGAATCATTACAGGACAAAAGCATTAATGGATTTAGAATTTAGATTTAGAATTTTTTTTTATTATTATTTCTTTTTCATGATGCAGGTGGGCTGTGAATCCTTCAGGCTGGTTAAGGAGTGGCACCGATCCCCAATAGCAGCACCAGCGTCCAGCCCTCCCCAGCTAACGGCAAAAAGACAGACTCAGTGCTTTGGGGATTATGAGAAGCCGAGAGCAAAATATAAGAGACCTCTCACACCTCCTGTCAGTGTCGAGCCTCCTGAGCAGGGGGGGAAGCAGGTTTGGGGAGGGAAAGTGGCAAATTGGCAATGAATTAATTTCAAAAAATGTGATCTCACCGCAAGCAGCCGAGGCACAAATAGGCGATGCCCCATTCCCAGAAGTTCCAGCACCCGACATGCATACTCATTCACCAGCTTGCTCCTCTCGTCATGCATGTCCTGGGACTTTTTGACAGGTGGGGTGAGCTTGGCAGCTGGGGTTTTGCAAGGCACCCCTTCTTCCATGAGCAGCAAGTAGTAAGTATCCAGAGTGAGAAGAACAGGCTTTGAACCGCAATTTCCAAAAGTGCAAGAGGAGGAAAGCCAGCCTCAGGTCTCTGGAACGGGCTGGGTTGGCCGCCTACAGCAACGCCCGTCGTCTCTCAGAAAGGGAAAAGCATCTTTGCTAAGAATCTAGGAAAAATATGATCCACCGTGCTGGCTCAGCCAGAGTCCAAAGTAGATTGGAAAAACAAACCAAAGAAAACATGGATCTAAAAATGTACCTAAAAAGCAGGAAAATGGCAGAAAATGAGCACAGGAAAGCTCGGATGGGAGAAAAGCAATGGAGAGCTCAGTGCCTGGGGACGCGTGTGCCAGCAGCCAGCAGCAGCAATAAGAGCAATAAAGCCAGGGCAGTTCCGAAGCTGCAAAGAGAAAAGGATGAGCTCATTGCAATCTCTGATTCGTGACAAGCGTGGCGGCTGCCGCTGCTGCCTCTCGCCGTGAATCAGTAATGAAGGGGTAGGCGAGGAGGGGGCTGGGAGGAGGAGGAGGGGGTGACTGAGCATGCAGGGAGCGTCTCGGGGGAGAATGCCGTCATGAGAAGCCAATAGTGAGCGGCTGGACAGCCGAGCTCCCCTCCCCGTCTACCTTCCATCAATTCAGCCGTGAGGGCTTTTGCTGTTGAATCCCAGGCTTACGGTGTATGAACTGCATCCTCTGACGTTCCGAGGCGAGGAAGAAACCGGCCTGCTGGCTGATATAATGATTTCTGTTCGATCTGGTTCTGAATAATGCAAATAGAGAGTCAGTGCAGGCCGGACAGCAGCAGGGAGGGCAGGAGAGCCTCATTCCTCCTGGAGGATGAAGGCGAGAGGGGCGAGGGCATCGCCCTGGGCTGCTGGTGATGCTGAGAAGCCGTAGGCCTGCTTTGCACGGCTAGTGCAGGGCTGAATTAAATCATTTAAACCATGATCACTTCCAGCGCTGCGTTCTCGGGAGGCATTTCTAAATCTGGAGACGACGGGCAGGGAGGGATGATGTCAGCAGGTGCGTCTGAAGCGATTCTAGGAATTGTTTGTGAGGAGAATGCTGTGATGTGACACCTCAAACTGCCTCGCGTCGCTGCCATGCAGGGACCGGGCCGGGCACCCCCGCCAGCTGGGGATTACCAGCAGGTATTACCTCATAGTTCCTAGGTCTGTGTTTTGGAAAGCACATTTTTATGCTGCTTCATCTTTGAATTGCCTGATTATAAAGTGAGCTATGTAACAGAACAATACACACTTCCAATGGCAGCAGACAGCGTATTCCATACATATCTAATGTACAGAAAGGTGGGAGTTCAAAATGCTGTGAGGAGCTCTACGGATCTAAACCACACTAATTGCAAACACTCCTGCAAATAAGGTCTGAAAATCATTTGTCTAACATGTAAAGAAAAAACATGGTTAGTTAAAATACTAATGCAAAGTAAAATAACGTAGCATGCGGTCATTGAAGAGAAATAATAAATGCATTCAGGAGTAGCCAAAATAAGAAAATCATTTTAAGTTACTGTGAACAATCCTAGATAGGTATTGGAAAAAGCAAAGAAACTTAGAAAAATACATTAATTGCCTTCAGTCTGATACACCAGCCATAGCAGACTCCTGTCAAATACCAGTACATTTTCTTGGATGAGAATTTTAAATATGACATTACTACCAAAAGTAGCTCCAAGCACACAGGTCGTCTTGGCTCCTGGTGACACATGAAGCAGGGGAGAAGACACTTAAAGCAGAATCAGCAGAAGTCACGGGTCAAAGATGACAGGTAACGTCAATGAGACCTCACCTATTTATCCTATGGCCATAGGGGATTTAAGTCAACTGAAGCACCTGCAATTTTTTTGCAGTAGTGCATAAAACTATTTAATACAGGTAGTCTTGTGAAAGCTGATTTAAGTAGCTCAGGTGGTGAAACACTATTTTGAGGATGAAAACCTTCCGTATAGACTGGCTCTTGAAGAGGGTGGAGGCTACAGCATCTGTCTGGGCTGAGATCAGGGCTACTTCCTGAGGAAAAAGAAACCACAACCACCACACATCTCATTCCAGTTTAAGATTATAGCGAAGATGGCGATGGGAACTCTCCCACACTCTCCAAACTCCCTCAGCAGGCAGTTCCAGAGATTCTGGTTTGATACCACGTTTGTTATTACATGCATAGGTACACACCACAACACTGATCATTTATCCATCACTGGTTAAATCTTCAGCTTATCACACTGTGTTTGTACAGCAAAAGGGTTTCAAGGAAAGGAAGTAGCTCTTTGTATTTCTTCTGAATTTTTAAAGTGTTTCCATCTAATTTAAACGCAGGCTTGTAAATACAAACATCAGGTTCTACCTTCCACGTGTGAATGAAAACATTACTCAAAACATTAAAAAAGTAGAAAACCTTAAGTTCTGCCTTGCATAAATCAGACTTTCATAAGCTAACTCCGTCCTCACAGAAATTCAGGTTTGGCTCATTTTGGGTAACGTCCGAGCTTACAAAAAATTGCATGAAGTGATTATTAAATCGCATCTTTAATTCTAGAAAGTCATAATAGGATCCAGCAGTTAGAGGTTAAAACCGGATGAATTCAGATTATAAACAAGGCGCAAATTTTTAGGAATGAGGAAAATTAACTACAGGATTAGTTTCCCAAGAGATGTAGTCTATTGCCATCATTATGATTTTTCTATCAGGCCTGGATTTCTTGTTTAAAAAGAAGTCTCTAAAATTAAAAAAAAAATAAATTCTAAGGCCTGACAAAACCCCCCTTAATTATCAGCTGAAATCCAACAGTCCCTGTTCTTCAGAACTCCTTTCACACAACCTAACAGTGAACCATCATTCACATTTGCAGTTTGAGATTGTTTTATACTCTCTACCGTTAATTAAATACTTCTACACCCTCACTGAACACTGCATCTTATTTTTATCCACATCTGCCCAGAAACTGTGACTTTTCCTTGATGTAAACTTCAGTTCTCTTATCCATGCCATTGCATCACTGTCCTGCATTCTTCAGAAGGGCCTGAAGTCAACTTAAGAACTAAAAATGGTCCAAAAGGGAATAACTTGCACACTAAGTAGAAAGTCATAGGGTAATAAGACGTGTGTCTTATTCATGTTTTGGCTTCCATGTCACACACTATCTGGTCTTTAAGTACAGTGCAATTTTCTTTACAACCTTCCTATCCATGAAACGTCTGTTTGCAGTTAAAATCTGCTCAGATGGACACAATGGCAAAATATTCTCTAAGCAAATAAAACCATACAGGATATGACTTGAAGTGATCTATGTTTTCTAAATTCTGTAGCAAACCACCAAGGATCCTGATGGGGAGTCCTTTGTAAATCTCTGTACTTTACAATGTACCAAATTAGAGGGACATAACTATATAACATAAATAAATGTCCTGTGCTTTGTGTTGACAAGAAGAGCAAATTTTTACAGGAAAGGTCGGTACAGAGATAAACTAAACATTTTCAGAATTGCTGTATCAATTGCTAATTGATCAATGCTTATTTATCACTACATCTCTCTTTTGTATGTCAGCTGCTAAAAAAAAAAGAGGACTTGGATTGCCTGTAACATTTCAGTGGCAAAAAGTCACTGACTTTGGAAAGTTTAATAGACTCTAAAACTGGAAGAGCAAAGAAAGTTCTCCTTCAAGTTGATTCCTATGAAAGGGTAAGACAAATTCTGTACCAGAACAGCTCTGGATTATCCATAGGAATTACATCACGGCCACAATAACAGCTTCCCCTCTTACCTTATCAGACATTACTTTGTCCTTTCTGTTCTTCAGGTCTAACCACAACTGTGTAATCTGGTTTTAGTGAAGTTTACATCTTAATCATTATTAGAGAGAACACGATAAACCAATGTATTTTCACAGTAGATTCCATCAGAGATCCGTGCTGGGGTCGCGCTGGTTGAACTGTTCTTAAATGGCTTGGAAATGAGAGTGAATTGGGAGGTGATGGTGTTTGCAAATGCTACTGAATTATTCAGGGTTTTAAAGATAGGGGCTTACAGTAAAGAATTGCAGAAGAATCGTAAGAGACTGAGTGACTGGGCAACAGTACGGTAAATGAAAGTCAGTGTAGATAAATGTAAATGGATGCATATGGGGAACAGCATCAATTTTACATATCAATAATAGACTCTGAGCCGACAATTGCTGCCCAGGAATGAATCTGGGAGTTACCGTGGACAGTTCTAAGAAAATACCAGCTCAGTGCACAGCAGCAGTTAAAGTAAATAAAATGAAAGTAATTAATAGGAAAGGAGCAGAGATCTAAAAGAGAATGCTATTATTCTATAGTACAACTCCATGATGCATTTTCGTATTTGATATTGTGCATTACTCTGATCCTCCCATCTCAAAAAGGAGATAATGCAGACCGGTAAGTATTTATAAGAGGGAATAAGGCTCCTGAGAGCTTCCAAATGAGGAGACAAAACACAGATTAGGATTATTAAGCCAGGAAAGTAGATAGTGATGAGACATACGTAGACCTATAAAATCATGAGTGGTAGAGAGAAAGTGAAGAGCTGCCAACTGTCCAAAAGTGCCCTCAATTACAGAAACCTCACAGGCACCTCATGGGTGACAGGTTCAAAGCAAACAAAATGATAATTAAACTGAGAAAAAATTCTGTGGCTGCTAGTTTACAAGTGTTCAAAACCATGGAATAATAATCCGTACAACGTTATTAAACATGAGACACTACTACTTTCTCAGAGAGCCTCCAAGACACAAATTGCCAGAGGAAAAATAAAAGAGTATTAATGCCCTGTTCTTACAGTCTTTCCCATGTATCCAGTGCTGGCAAAGAGATACCGGGGTAGATAAGCCTACAAGTCTGACCTGGAATGACTATTTCTATATTTTAATTTATGCCAATGACACACTTTAAAAAAGTCTCCCACAGAATCACATTTGCTAGTTACAAGAGTCACATAGAGGATATTGGGGAAAAGAATAAATTTTGTATATATATATATCTCAGGACTGAAAACACCATCTCCTGTTTCCAATGTCTAGAAATACTGAACAGGCAGTATAAGGGGGAAGTACCACTAATATATAAATCAGGGTTCAGTGCTGCTAAATAAATGCAATCCACCAAATGTCATGCTTTCTCTGCTTTCAGTCTTCTGTTCCTTTAAGAAGATAACAGCTCTTCTCCCTCAAAATTAAAAATTTACAGTGGACATTCAGCTAATAGAAATTGAACTGATTTTAGGTGTGAGAAGGAGACCAAATGGCCTAAGAAAGTAACGAGTCAGGATAGGATGGATTTTTAGCATTCAAATATGGGTGGGCATTTAAAACCAGAAAACTGGTTGTATTAGGGCTAGAAAATCCATTCACTGGAAGCTTATTGCTTCTGGACATCCCCAGGCACAGGTTTCTCTTTCTAAAGATACAACCTCCAACAAGTGCCCAAGTACCAGTTTTTGTGGCAGGGGGAGCGGGTTTGTGGAGGGAATTCTTCAGCCCAGCAAAACCTACAGTTTAAGGACGGCTTTGATTTCAGAACTAGAAATACAAAAGCAGTGATCTGAGAGCCTCTTAGTAAGTGAACTCCTTGTCATCTGCCTAATGGAGAAGACCTGGAAAAGAGAACAATCAGTTCTGACCTCCAGCACCAAAGAGTCAGGATCCACTTCTGTACCAGAAGCTTCAGTGCTGATCTTGGGATCAGCTACATAAAGAAGCAACATCTATTTTGTCTAAAATTCTAATGTGGACACTTCTCTTTTTTTATCCTGAAAAGAGCCTTTTGGGGATTTAATGCACTTACAAAGTGGACTAAAGCAGATCACCAGATCACCAACCAGTTTAGGTTGGAAAGGAACCCTGTGTGTCACCTCATCCATCCTTCTGCTTAAAATGGCACTAATTTAAAAATCAGTTAAGGCTCCTCAAGTCACAGCAAATGTAATTAAGAGCATTTGCAGGCAGAGAGAAAATGAAATAGCAGGTTTATCTCTTGGAGACATGGCCTTCACACCCCGCGCACTTTTCATGTGATACCGCTACAAGAGCTACACTAATTGTCACCATATCATCCCCAACTGAAAGACAATTCACATTTTTTAATTATCTGCATTGACGATACCTAAGTTTTACCTACAACAAGCACCCGTCCAGTCTTCACTGACATCCTCAGATGTTTTTCTAGTAAAACTGTACAAAATATCAGTATCTGATCTCAGTAAGCTATGGAAGAATTTGGTCGTTCAGTTTAACTATTCCTCTTACACTGGTTGTTTTCACCTGACTGATAACACTTGTTTCATTACTTGCTGTTACAGCTTCAACTCTTTGGCTTTTTACTTTTTCATTTTCTTAAAAGACTACGCTGCTTTTTAAACACCGACGCTCCAGGCCAGGTAGCGGCAAGCGGTAATTTCGGAAGCAGGTGATAAAGAGAGGCATAATCTCCAGGCAATCACACCGGACACTTTGGTTTACACTGCAAACCACACAGCTCCCTGGAAAAATAGGTATATAACATAGCCATGAACAAACTTTCAGACCTGGGCTGGCTCCAAGTCCAATTCAAGAGATAAATGATGGACAAAATCCAAGACAGGTTAGGTTGGATGCCTGTCTAAAGAAGATAATGTCTTGGAAGTGAAAAAATGAAACCTACCATTCACTATATGTTCATTAAGAAGTTAAACGTAAATGTATACAAAAGTACAGCAAAATTTTATTCAAAATCTGTACTCTTACAGAAGTCCGCATCTGTGCTGGTGAAATATTATAGTATTGGTGGAACCCCCTGGCTAGTCAGCAATACTATTCCACACAAACATACGAGAACAGGACAATCACTACAGTTATGACATCAAATTCATTTTTTAGAAATAGGAAGTACAACATTCATACAGAGAACATAATGTGACCTCTCTTAAAGGTCCAGTCACTCACCCCTAAAAAGATAAATACAGAATAAAGGAGATGCAGAAGAGAATTACTAAGATACTCTAGAGTTCAAGAACACTCGGAATATTGGTTTATTTAGTAACCAATATGAATGATACCTATAAATAATTCAAGGTGATAAACAGCAGCATGAGTGTCGCTGGAAGGGGACTATTTAAGATAAAGGACAATGCTGATATAAGAGTAGAAGAATGGAAAACGATCAGTAATAAATCTAAACTGGAATAAGGACAATGGCCTTCCAGCTGCAATATTGCTGCTCTTACCAGTTTTTGAAACGGATGCCCTGTCACATAATGGCATAATAGAACAGAGGAGCATTTCTTTTGCCCAGGAGGTCCTTCTCAGTCCAGATACAGAATGATATAAAGATAAAAAATAATCCTTCTTATCACATACTTCTGTATCAAATCCTGAATTCCATCACATCTGCTGTCCTTGCCACTGGACCTGGCATCCTTCTCCTTAATCTGTTGGGCACAGACTGACAAAGAGCGTTGAGACTGAAAAGCAGCAAGAGAAATAAGCAAGAAATAAAACTGTCTTGTTTAGGTAAAATACAGTTACCACTTGATAAGTTGTAGCAGTAAGGGGTGTGAGAACTTATAACCACCGTTAGAAATGCTGCTGCTATTCACCTGAGTTCAAGGAATGATATATAAAAGTACTATTTTTAAGATAAGATATGTACTGAAGTGAATCTCTGTAAGGCAATGATGCACTGGCTGGGCAACACAACCAGTTACAAATATATTATTGTTTCTATTTTCTACCCATTTAAATTTGGACATTATATACCTTCCTGATCAAAACTATGGTTTCCCTCTGGCATTAAGCAATATGTTTTTAGCAGTCACCCAGATGAAAGTTCAACAAACCAAGTGTCGACCTGGTGTTGTTCTGAATCACACTCCATGAGCAGATGAACCCTCAAAAGGAAAGTTTGGGTGTGGATGTATTTTGAAACCCCGTGGTTCATTCTTGCATACTCCTCCCTGCCTTTACAGTAGTGAGCAAGTACAACAGCAGTTCATCTAGACCCCCATTTCTTCACAATCACGTATCTTAATATTCACCTCGGTTTGGTAATTCCAAAATAAAAGCATGCGTTTAGCTGGTTTGTTAATGTAGCAAGATCAGAAAGAGAAGATTAAGGAAATAATTAATGAAATACTAAAATATGAAAAAAACTATTGATTTTTTTTTAGCATATGTGAACATTTTAATGCTTACTTTTAAATTTCCAACAAAGAAATCAAGCTGTTGATGCCCAAGGGGACAGGATATGCTGGCGCCAGAATGGGATTCTCCTCTGTCATTCTCAATTAATGGTCTGATTTAGGATTTTATAAATCAAAATACCAATTTTGTTTGCTGAGTTGTTCTAAACCCGGGGTTTCTACGCTGCCTTTGCCAACACTGGAGTTCTTTTCACAGCCCAGTGCTTCACTATACTTTCTGCTGCTCAGAAAATGAAAGGCGAGGGATTTGATTTTCTATCAGCTCAGCTTACTAAACGTTAATTCAGGTGCAGTCTCTCCACGACGTAACTGAGTGATTAATGTCCAAGTGTAAAATACACTGCCACCAGCTGGAGGGCCGGCCCATGAGCACACTGTGGAGTACGCAGAAAGCACTGACATGCATTAGAAAATACACTTGGATGCTAGAGAAAGAAAATATCGTGCTTTCCCTTTGATAAGAAATCAGATTAATGCCCTATTACAAATTACGGTCTCCATAGCTAAAGAGGTTTAATCCTCTAGCTACTCATTGCTACAATCATACTCGGAATGTGGGAAAGGGAAAGGATTGCCCTCGTGGCTTAAATACATGTTTATTTTCCAAAGATGACTGCATCAAGATGTCTCGGGTAATTGGTCACAGAAGTAGTGCTGTCATTTCAAAACTAACAAGCATTCACTTGGAATAGGAGCAGCTGGTTGTAACAGTGAGAAACTGCATGGAGTAAAAGGGAGTTCCAGACAAAACCTTCTATTCTGCTGCTATTTAATGAGGGACTGTGAGGCACGAGCTTCACAAAGCAGTGAGGAAAACAGCACTTGTACAGTGAAGACTCCAATATTCCACTGGTGATGGATTTCCTTGTCCAAATTAAAAACAATCACAAAGATTGCGGATGAGAGAATAAATGCTCTGTTTTAACAAAGAGCAAATCCTTAGGAGTAGTTTTCATTCACTTCAGAATCAGAGAGAAACAAGAAACACAAGTTTTGTAAAGTGGTTGATCTGCAACACACACATTCAATTTCTCTACCTTAAAAAGACAGGTATGCTAAACCATTTTGTTTCTAATAATTAGGAGTGATTATGAGGAGGAAAAAAGATTACTTCAGGTCTCAAGAGTACAAAATTATTGTCTTCCCTAACAGAACAGCAATTCCCACTGACAGCAAATCACACGCTGATTTGATTGTCCATAACCATCAGCTCCATCTTTGGACCAATATGGAACTGTGCTCTTATGTGAGTGTTTCCGACTTGGAATCTTTTCTCACTTCATTTCCTTTGTACTTGTTTTTGACTGCAATACAGAAACACTCTCTCAGGACACCTCCCCTACCATTTTGAGCCTATTACTGCCGGAACAGTATGGCATATTGTGTATACATATATATGTGTGTGTATATATATATATATATATATATATAAAAAAAAGAAGAACTGATATAAGGAGAATTAACCCCCCTTCTTAAAACTCTTAACATTAGAAAATAGTTATAATAAGACTGACAAAATACTGTCTTGAATTTTCTTCTTCTGGAATAGCCAAAGAGAAATGTTCAACTGGATACACCGCATGTTGTAGATCATATATCAAATCAAAAAGATTGAGCACTTTCTGTTCAAGGAAACTGGGTTAATCATTCGACACAAAGGAAAATCCCTATTTGCAACAGAACATCCATGAATTAAGGCCTTATTTTAGTCCTTCGCAACCCTTGCCACGTTTCCTAAGCAGTTGTTCTGCTGCTCAGCTGAACCATTCAGACCAGCAGCAGCAGGAACCCTGAGGAAAACAGGCCCCTGGGGTTACACCCAGGGTCTCAAATCCACTCTTCGCAACTGAACTGAACTGAATTCCCCTTTCCTGGAAACCTTGCCAACCATTTTCAGCTCAGTGCAAGTACTCCTCCTTCTCTTTCTTCTTCTTCTTCTTCAGTTTTAAGATCTATAAGCTGGTATTTCTACCTCTTTTCAGAGCCTGTTCCTGCAGCAGCATTACCTGTTGCACGTTGCTTGGATGTTTGGTTTGCTTCTTTACATCTATCATGCCATAACCTCGTAGATTTCCCTTTAGCCATAGCGGTCTTAAACCCAGAAGATTAATAAACCCCCATAGTTGCAAATAAAATATGAAACAGGAAGAAAACAGCACACACTTCCCCCCGCTTTTTACAAATTTGTATTTGTGTAGGAGCACTTCCCAGGAACATACATTAAACAAATTCCCAGTTTATAGGTGAATGCATTTCATACGTATACTCACGTATCATAGAAAGTCACAACACTATTTGACACATTAACTGTGTTAGTGCAAACCATGAGTTATTTCGGACATTTCTTTACCATAACACTACATACTATTTCATACCTACACCAATGTACTTCACTGAAGTTACTTACCCTTAAATGAAAATATGTGTTTCAAAATTTCCAATTGTTCTGTTCACAGCAGCAGCATCTACATATATATAAACATATATACACATACGCACTCTTGGCGTGGAGCATTTTTGCTGTCGGACTTGGTGCTGCGGAAATTGAGTCTCTGAGAATCATTCTTTACCGAACAGCTCAACCAGTAGCTGTTTGCTGGGAACACACGCTGGAGGACAAGCAACAGTCAGACGATACTGGTCTGTGTCCGTGTTAACGGGGTGGTTGTGTTAGGAGGGACAGGCTGTTCTGCCCTGAGCCTTAACCTAAATCATTGAGGTCAAATTATATTCCAACCAAAGCAGTCATTTCAAATTCCACAGCACGTGCTGCACGTGGACCGGATTTCAACCAGTGCCAACCTGTGGAGGTCAATGTAAGTTAACTTGGAACTGTCTCACTGGCATCAAAAGGGCCGATGCTTTACCTGTAAGTTAATGGGTTTGTTTATTTAGGTAAATTCCGTGTTGCAGCCAAAGGCAGAAGTTCCTCATATTATAAAATCCTTCTATTCCTCTCCTGACATTACAAATACATTTGATACCAAACAATATCCGCTCACATTTCTTACATATTTATATGAAAGAACCCAGCCACAAAACAAATATGCTGTGGAATGGAAGTTGTTTTCTTAATAGTAATTACACATGAGACATTTAAATCCTTAGACTGCACTAATTCCAGGAACTTTACGACATGATTAACTTTAATAAAAACAAATCTACTGTAAGCACAGTTTCAAAGACGTCTGTATCCAAATGGAGGATATCTCTCCTCTGTTCCTTCCTCCAGAGGTACCACTGTTATTGTTCCCTTAGACACAATATATTAAGCTATGAAAATATTCCTTACAGTTTATCAAAATACAATTTAAAAACCTTCTAATCAATGACTTACCTTTAAAAGAGCCAAGGCTACGTGGAAGATGATGTTCATACCCTGAAAATAAGAAGAAAAATACTTCAATCAGTCCCAGCATACAAATCTCTTTTCTCCATTCCTTATCTCCACGTGGCATCATAACTAGATGCTGCAAATCCCCAGGGAATGCTTCTCTTTTCCCTGCTGCACTTCAAAGTTCAGCATTAAAGCCCCAAGGCAGTTTCCAAACTCGCGGCTGGGGCAGACAACGGCACTTTGGAGCTTTTGGAATCTCACTGTTCAATCCATCGGTTGCTCTGGGTGTGACAGAACATCCCTCCATCGTTTCATACCCGTCAATGCTGCTTTTTGTGAGCGGTGCAGAATATTGTAACAAGCACAGCATCGAGAGAATGTAATAAATATTCTAGTTGATAGGATTTTTGCTAAGTAACTGAGTTAAGCTTTGATTAATCACGTACAATCTTTCATGCTTAAATTAAAACAAAACAACAACAACAAAAGCCACACAGAGATACAAAATCAAGTACAAAATACACCTCTCTTTTCTGTTCTCAACCAAAAATCAAAACCATTTCATAGGTCAGCAAATTGATGTCTATATCAAATAGTCTGCTTTCTAGTTTATCAAAGCTGGCAAAACAAGTGCAAAGAAATCCATTTAGTAAATAATAAAATGGCAACGTCTGATTATTTTTAAAAAAATCAAAGAAAGCAAAAACCGCTCCACTGATTTACTGTAGAGGGGTGGAAAAGGCTACATTTTCACTTGTTTTATATAAAAATATGAAATACCACTCCTCTGCTCCTATTCAACTTCTTTTCATTTTGGCCACAAAGACCTCAAGTTATTTTCAGAGGAAAGTCCCCTGAATGAGGCTCCTTTGGAGTAGCCTGAATGAAACCGCTCCTGGGGTCCCGTTTGGAAACGCAACCCGGGCAGCCTCTACTGATGGAAGAGATTCTCCAAATCTTGGTTATTTTAGATTACAAATGCCTTTGTATTCATCCAAATATGAAAAATACCATGCTTGCTGTATTATGTACTTTGTGTTCAGACTGTTTTCCTAGATTGTATTTTACAAATCTTCTTGCCTGCCTGATAATCACGGCATGATCAATACTTACGATGTCCTTCAGAGCTGGTATCTAAAAGTGACTCAACAGATTTGCACACAAGTGATACAGTCACCGCAATACAAATTGTTGTGGGGTAACAGGACTTTTTGTAAAGGAATTTTCTCCAAGAAATTTCTGCTTCTGTAATGGAGTATTTTTCCAAACTTCTTCCTGAAACCTGAGACCGTATTTCTGTAAAAATCGGCTTTTATACAAATCCGCAGAGACTTTTCAGAAGCATCCTTGGGAAGAAACTGTTTTTTTTAATATGGATAGGATGTCGCCTTGAAGGGATTGCACCATTAATGAGTCTTGGAAATGCTACGACATTACACATAATGAATATTGCAACATTCCGTGAATTACTCTGCAATTCGATGCATTATCATTATGGTAACAACCCGACTTTTTCCACTAGAGGTCACAATTGTAGCAAGACTGAACTTCAGCTCATTTATAGGAAGCTCTTCTTCCAAACAGGATAACAAATATTTCAAGTATGACAACAGTTATATTGCTTTTTATACCTCATTTTAATACAAGAATGTCTGGTTGTGAATTTCAGACATGACGCTGATAATACTGGAGCACCAGCAGTGGAAAATGAAGTTTATAGTACTCAGTTTTATTCCAAGTATCAATCTGAAGCCCCCAGTTAATTCCACACAGTCATGACATTAACAACTTTTACTTCCTACCAGGGAGGATTTGGAATGAATGTACACACTATAAATAAGAGTAACAACTACAAGCCAGCATACACATTGTCTTTTCTTATTAACTAACTGGTTGTTTTCTTATCACTAGGACCACTACGTACAATTGTGGGATTACTGAGCAATTAGTGTCCTGTGTATTTTATAGCACTACAAGGAAAAAAAACAACACAAAAATAAACAAACAAACAAAAAACGCACCAAAAAACCCCAACCAACCAACCAACACCCAACACACCCAGTTTCCATTTATTTTCTCTATTTTCTTCTGCCTGAAACTCACATCATTCCTGAAGTCCAAGTAATCCGGCTCCCCATTGGCACTGTTCTTACGTGATCATTCTTCACACTGATAGCAAAACCTCCTGCCTTGAGGATCCCCAGCTCTTTTTTTGCCCCACCAGACAAGGGGCAGCTCACGGGTGATTGTTTTGTAACGCGGGCAAGGCTATTCTGACATAGCCAAATTTAATGGTTTATGATTACGAACAAGAAGGCTCAGCTCATTTTTCCACAATCCCTTATATAAAAACCTACTTCACTTGCCACATGCTGATTTATAAGATTCAGCTTAAACTTCTTAATCTATTTTAGAACAAGGACCAAAAATACCAATGTGCACCAGACACATAAATCATGGCTTGTAATGTCCCTCCAGCAATTCTATAATGGAAACATGAAAGTACATACAAATCATCCACAGGGGGGAAGAGAACGGAGTCCATATTAAATAAGTTTTGGATAATTACTTTTTTAAAATCAAAGGTCATCTGTTTAACTAGGCATTTGGAAATAAATGCTTTAACATCATGCAGATTTCATCTTAATGTTTTAAAAAATTTGCAAATGTGGAAGTTGTTCATAATTACCTAAAGAGTTGTTATTTTTTAATATAAACCAGTCAGAACTAAAAATATACACTTACTAGACAAGAACTGTGCTAAGAGCACAGAAATGGTTAAGGGCTTGTCATCACGTCACATCGCTGCTCAATTATGTGGCCATTCGCTTGGTTTTCAACCCAAGAGGCTCTGCTGCTACAGAGTGAAGGAAGGAGGAGTTGCAGCCTCAGAAGCATCGTCCTCCACCCAGCCTGCAGTTGCCCTTCTGCACAACACCAGCATGTTCTTTGACAGCCTCTCCTAGAGCCTCATCTGCCCAGTTCAGCATCTGCACAATGTCTTTTTCATTTTCAAACAGATGTTAAATTTAAGATGCCTCTTATGTAGAGGCCTTGAGTGTTTTAGCAGATCTCATTAAGCTCAGGAGTTCTGGAGAAGGAACAAGCCCATCCCAAAGCAGATGACTCTTTAAGAGATCATTACAAACACTTTTAAAAGATCTTTAGAAGGGTGCTGCGTCCAGCTCTGGGTCCTCAGCATAGGTGTAGAGGTTTTGACTGCAGGGTGACAATAAAACCGTGGCAGATGAATTGTTAGCCTCCTCTTCCCACTAAGGATAGGCAATCGGAAGGGAAAGAAGGACAGAGAGAAGAGAGTTGGAAAAATTAAAAATGTTTTACTAATGCTACTAGTAAGAATAGAGAAAATAATACAAAATATACAAAACATATCTTGAAAATCCCAGCAACTGCAGAGCCCGCACCCGAAATCCGGGATTGGACTGTGCAGCCAACCAGAGCTGGATTCAGTCTCTCACTGGCCTCAGTTCACAGGGATGAATAGCAAGGTCCTCTCCTAATGTCGGCCATGAGGAAAAGAGACAAGATCCTCGTGATCTCCCACTTTTATATGAAGTATTCACATGAATGGGATGTTATACTCCACTGGTCAGTTTCTTGGTCACCTGTTTCTCGTTGCCCCTCTCATGAGATGTGCATCAATCCTTATCAATAACCTCGCATTCCATTGCTATGTTTACCAAAACATGTATCTGGTTTTCCAGGAAAATGCAACTAATATGAAAGCTTTAGCTGACAGGCAAATTCACTAAAAGAGAAACTTGTTTTTAACAAAACAAGGACAGACATGGACCTGTTGGAGAGGGGCCAGAGGAGCCACAGAAATGATCTGAGGCTGGAACAGCTCTGCTAGGAGGACAGGCTGAGAGAGTTGGGGTGTTCGGCTGGAGAAGAGAAGCTCCAGGGAGACCTTATTGTGGTGTTTCTGTACATAAAAGGGGTCGATAAGAAAGATGGGGACAGACTTTTGAGCAGGGCCTGTTGCAACAGGACAAGGGGTGATTGTTTTAAACTAATGGAGGGGAGATTCACGCCAGACATGGGGAAGGAATTTTTGCCCCTGAGGGTTGTGAGAGCCTGGCCCAGGTTGCCCAGAGAGGTGGTGGATGAACCATCCCTGGAGACATCCCAGGCCAGGCTGGACGGGGCTCTGAGCAACCTGAGCTGGTGAAGATGTCCCTGCTCATGGCAGGGGTGGCACTGGGGGAGCTGGGAAGGTCCTTCCAACCCAAACTATTCTATGAACTCTTGACTACTCTGCAGTCAAGATGGTAAGTTACGGGTCAAGAAAGGGAAAAATTCAGAGTTTGTGCTGTCGTACATCCTCCTTATGGCTCCTGCTGACTGCCACCTTGATTGTTCTCTGTTCTACAAAGACCTCCATAGGGCAGCACTTACTCAGGAAGAAAAAGCACAGTTTTGGAGAAGATCCCTTTACACCTACTGGGATGAACACTCACCACCTGGTAGGTCACCGTTTAACTCACTCAGATTGGGCTTCACAGAAACATCCACTTATTTGGATGAAATGTCAAAAGACGGTCATTTCCAGCAGAGGTTGTAGTGAACATTCTCATGGGCAGAACAGCAAAAGTACATCTCGTAAGATCGTAAAAATCAAACACTTCAACTGCAAATGATACGTGTGCACTGAAATTAAGGCTCAAGTTCAGCACCAGGTAAAGAAGATAAATGTGAAAACCGGCTGAGCAGCTCTTCAAGGTCTGAGAAGTCTCAAGGCTCGCATGATGTGCAATCAGGAGAACAAGTTAATCTGTTCCAGCTTTCTAACAAGTGAATTTCTTTTTTTAGGAGAGATTAGCTATTCAGCTGAAGTTAATTTGACATTGTTTCATAATTCGAAAGTGTTTCATAATTATGTGTTCAGTTGCACACTCTTTCAAAGGAGCTACAGAGGGTAATTGGGGTTACAAACTCTAAAGGAGAATTAAAATTCTATTTATGTTTTGGATTGCTTCCAGCAAAACATTCGTTTGGCAACTCTAATATGTCGAGAGCACACAATAAACTTTAGGAATGTCACAAATGCATGTATTTTGCTGACAACATAAATATATGGGTCTGAAGCTCAATTTTCCCTTTTTAAGTAAGGCAGACTTGGACCACGCTCTGCAGGGATACGCACGTTAATTAACATCTTTTCCTCGGATACAGTTTGTACATCTTGTACATTTATTCTAGTTCAATGACAAGACAACTAAGGCAAAGAAAGGTTAACTCCCATTCAAATAAGGCACGACATAAACCAGCAAGCTTTGTATGAGCAACAGATACAGCTTGCTTGCTAAAGAGTTATGTTAGAGAGAAAAAAAAAGAAAAAGCAAATTGCATAGAGATCTTACTGTTAATGTATGAGGTATTGCCAGCCTCCCAGACTGGGCTTCCCCCTGTGGCTCCACAGACATTGCTTACTACAAAAACTCACAACAGAAAGAAGACAAGAAAATACAGGAATCCCCATCCTGATACTATGATGCTGTGAATAATAAACAAACCCAATTAAAACCAGTTGACTGAATTATTAGATAAACGGGTACCAGGGAACTGGTAAAAATGGCACCGTGGGGTTCAGTATTTATTGTGTCACTTCTCTGTACTTTGCAGCATGAAAAGGCACACAATAAATAATACTACCACGCAACCATAAACCTGCATTAGTATGATTTCACATGAAATTTTGGTTGGTTGGTTGCTTTCAACAGAAATGAATGGGATTTAGGAATGCTAGCGAATGTTTACACGTTGTGGGTGATTTTCACTAATTTGCTGCTGAGATGTTGCTACAGCTGATGGAAGGTAAAGAGTGTTATGAGATTAGTGCTTTTTCCTCTCCAGCTTCTGTGACTGATAAAAACCAACTTTAAATCACTTGCACATATCAAACTGCTCACTGATAGGCAGCTGGTTAGGGCCTGGCAGCGTGCTTTCTCCGTTTGTCTAACCAGGTCAGATAACAAAACCACTTTCCTAGTTTTCAGAGGTTTAAATTACAGGGGCTTTAGACATTTCTTTCCCTCTTTCCAAACCTGATTAATATGAGGACAACGAAGTGGGCCTGAACACACACTAGGCATCAAGGGCCTCACCATCCACATACGATGAGGACAGAAAGAAAGGCCTCATATCTCTGTAGATAAGATGGGTTTGCCAGCTCTCATATGGAAACAGAGAATGGTTGTGAGAAATGTCCAGAATCTTCCAGTGCCCAGTCTCCTTGAGAGGAGACAAGAGGAGGAGTTCAGAACATCTCTTGACAGAGAACCTTATCTCCCTGCCCACATTGAATCCATGGTCCTGCTTCCTTGCTCTCCATCTGATCTCCTGTTCAGCGGTCACCCTTCGCTTTAGAATCACAGAATAGTTTGGGTTGGAAGGACCTTCAAAGCTCATCGAGTCCCAGCCCTGCCTTGAGCAGGGACATCTTCACCAGCTCAGGTTGCTCAGAGCCCTGTCCAGCCTGGCCTGGGATGTCTCCAGGGATGGTTTATCCATCATCTCTCTGGGCAACCTGGGCCAGGCTCTCACCACCCTCACGGGCAAAATTTTCTTATCCCTCCTCTCTTTTTCTTCTGCACCACAGTCCTGTACTTTGAAAATTCAGTGTGGCCTCAGCTTCCGGGCACAAAGCAATGGAAGGTGTTTTGGCAGAGGCAGACTGCACCACCCTCTTTTTAAAAAACAGTCCCCAAATTAGCTTAGTTTTCTGGATTTGCTCATGGAATATCTCTCTTCCATTTGTGATGCTTTCCTTCAGTTATTTCTGAAGCGTTTTTGAGGACTGCCAAGACTGCTTTAGAACACGCTGCTATTCAAATACAGCAGATGGCACTGGTGTTAAGTAAGCATTATGGAAATTTACTGTATTCCTAGAAAAACCAACCAAGTGCACATCAACTAGTAAGTGGCTAAAATATTTCAGTCGCAATGGGGAAAGTAATTCAGAGACAGGCTGTGACATGGCATCTGATGCCTCTCCCCTCGAAGGCATCAACCAGATCACTCATTTAGGTCCCTCATCTTCTGTAACTTGTCACCTGTATCTTAAAGCATTTTCTGAAATGGAAGCAGCCTCAGCATTTTAGGACCAACAACATTTATTGGCATCACCAAAAAGGTACCTTCTGTTCCCAGAAGTTATCTTGAATTGCAGATTGTTGTGAGACTGTGTTTTCTTTGCTCATGCTGAGTATTTATCACCAGCCTTGTTATTTTGGGGATAAACAAGCTGTAGCTCTGAATGGAAGATACATAAATTACAGATGCTCACAGGAACAGCTGGACAACATAATGTAAAGCGTTATATTAAAGCCTGTGGCTCTCCTTCTCAGTCCAAGCTTGAATTCTTATAAATTCTGTGTAGCTTTAAGTTAACAGAGCATTTGGTGTTCCCCTGTCCCTGTGGCAATACACAACACTGCATTAGATACCTCAAAAATTTCTGCTGTTGATTGAAATTTTATATGCAAACACCTACACTTCTGACTTTCAGTTTGAAAACAACTTTGAATTCTTTATCATTACAACCTGAAAGTTTTAAACATGCATATACAAAAACTTTAAAGTAAGTTCCTCACCCGTCAAACACACAATCAAATACTGCATCCTTTTTTTCTGTCTTTTTACTTTAATTTCTGTTCTAGCACTGAAAAGAAAATCTAGTAGAATACAGCTGTAGTCATCAGATAAACAATGATAAAATTCCTTTTAGCATGGCTTTAAATAACTCATCTAAATACATAGAAGCAAAACATCCAGGGCCAGAAAACCTGAGCAAACTCCATTGCAGACCTCCAGCTTTTGCAACAAAAAAAGATTATAATGATTGACATGCCCACAGATGCTTGAATGTAGCAAACCAGCATTACCACTGGACATGCATGTTCAAATTCTGCTCTTCTATCTGGAGTCTGAGAGATAACCTATTCTCTTGCTTCTTAAACTAATTACAAGCGACCAGTCTTGGAAATGAAACCTTTCCAGTCTCTTTATCAGCCACTGCTGTTTCATGTAAAGATTTCGGAGAGAGACTGAGCTCTCTCGCAGGTGTAATGCAAAGAGCGATGGAGAGGAGGAAAGACACAGTCAAAATGCCAAAGTCTAAGCATCCAAATGCATCAGGAGGAACACAAACACGCCCCCTCCAGCCTCTTCCAACTCCCATGTATGACACTGACTTTACTTCTGCAAATATCACCGAAATAACACAGGCAGTTTCAGCACAGACCTATACCTACTTGGAATTTGAGCCTAGCTTTTCACACGCTGTTACTAAAAGAGATTTCATTTCCAGCAAGCCCGATCTGATGTTTTGTAAGATTTATTGAAACATTCATAACTGGGAGGGTTAACAAATACAGCCAATGTGTCAAAACCAGCTAATTTTAAAAAGTTCAATTTTTCTTCCCCTATAGATCTGGAGAAGATAAACAACTGTACCCAATATTTTATGTAATTCACATTTCATCCGAGCGCAGATTTACAGAGGAAGTGGGCTTGTTCCTGACTCAATTCCTGAGGAAGTTTAATAAATTAAAATGTTAATCTGCTCTTTCTCAACTCTGTTGGAGGCATCACAGAAGTATTTGACAGTGACGGATAAAAAATAGCAGGCTATTATGGTATCTACTACTCTATGAACACACAGAGACGAGCGGCCTTGTCGTCTGAGCGATACCATACGGCGCAGTGTTTCCTGGCACATCCATCCTTCAGCAAGACACGCGTAAGACAGAAATCAAATCTTCAGTGCCAATAGTTATAATTCTTCTAAGATTTTCATTATTTCATTAGGAAGCAGCACTCCCGGGGAGCACATCTACACAACACGGTGCCGCGTTTTTACTATCACTAGGTGCTCGCTTACCAGCACTGAGCCACTCACATTGTAAAAGATGTTTAAAAACACCCATCAGTCTTTGTTATCACAGACAGTTTCTCAAAATTGATTACAGAAGTTATTTTATACAAAGTTCTGAATGCAATAGTTGATCAACAAAGGCCACGGAATGATGGTATGTACCCTGTTTCCCTGAAAATAAGATCTATCCCCAAAATAAGGCCTAGCGTGATTTTTCAGGATGTCTGAGGATGCTTGAAATAGAAGCCCTGCTCCAAAACTAAGTCCTAGTTACAGTTAATAAAAAGACGTAAATTTAAATACCATCCATGCACCTGCACGTGTACAAAAAGTAATAAGATTTGGAGCAAAAATCAATACAAGACCCTGTCTTATTTTTCGGGGAAACAGGGTAGCTTTCAGTCCCCACTTCTTCCCCTATGCTGTTGTGTGGCCCTGTGAAAGGCAGTTTCACTTCTCTGTTATTAGCCATATTAGAAAACATTAAGTTATTTCATATTCAAAACTGATAATCAGTTGCATCCCCTTCTATTCAGTGTTGATCACAGAGCAGCATCTTAGCAGTCAAACTATTAATTTTTGTAATGAGACAAATTACTGAGACTAAAATATACAAATATCTGAGCCAGTGCAGAAAAGGCAGCATCTAGTGGGGTTTTTTATACACTCCTTAAAAGGAGAGAAGCAGAATTCTCAAGTATTTTATATCCCCAAGAACTGCACATGAAAATAGCTAGATTGATTTAAAATGGAGGTTACCAATAGCATCCCCAAATTCTAGGTTAGGAATGGAATGACAGCTTGAGCTTTCAATCTCCTTCAGTCTAGGCAGTATTGTATATATCACAACCAGTTAAAATATTTTGCTTTTTAAAGCAGAGAAAATAACAGAAATTTAAGAATTGCTTATAAATTGTCTGCCAACTGGTTTGTGGGCTTGGTTGTTATTTTCTTTCCCCCCCTCTTCTAAATGCCTATTGAAGGTCACTTATTAGTGCTTTCAAAACACATATTTTCATATGAAATTGTAAATTTTAAAATGCAAAATGAATTTAAATGTCAACGCCCAGGTGCGGGTGTTGCACCGGGGACAGCTCTATCTAAGCAACACACGCTTTACCTCGACAAGTCGCTATTTCTGAGCATGACTTTCAATAAATAATTCTAAATGGAACAAAAGGAGACAGCAAAACAGAGCAGGCTCACCAAGTGTTCAATAACATCGTGTCATCTTGATGGATAAGACTGACAGGTCCAAATACAACTCTGAATTTCATCAACAAAGTTGTTCTTCAATGCAAACAGAAATAGCAACAGGAGAGGAGACAAATAAAGCAGTTGAAACAGGCAGCTCAAAGGAACATTGTAGGAAGATCTTCAGCTGATGCTGACGTGAAAATCGATCTACGTAGCTGGGCTCAAAAACACACAGTTTGCTGTAATCACATGAAACTTTTCAACTGCATCAAGAGGTTTGTGGTTTTATTACAGGCAAATTTTTAAGCCTTAAAATATGTACCATGGCACTGTAGAGCCTCCAAGTCCAAAATTTTCCTCAAGCTTCTGTCACAGGAAATACAAAGAATTCCAAACCATCTCATTTCTAGGTGAGGTTGAATAACAGATTCTCTCCTATTGAGACAATATTCTAAAGCCACTGGAAATTTGCATAATTTGGGCATTGAACCACATCCTCAACAGTCTGAAGAAAGCTTAAAAATAAAGAAGGTCAGAGGAAGACAATGGGATAAAAGAATTCAATCCCATAGAGTACCACAGCAAGTCTCAAATTTGTATAAATTTAAATAAAATAGTTCCTTCTATCAAGTCATATTTAATGAGAGAATGATAAAAGATCTCAGCCACAATGACACAAGCATTGATGTGATTTAAAAAATTTCTCAATAAAACGTAATTCCCATCATACATGTAACTATTTTTTCATAGGTGAGGCAGCGTACCTCCCTGGCTACCTGCACAACTCCACCATTTCCAACAGGAATTTGTCCTCTCCGCAACAAGAGTTAAAGAATATCTATAAGGACCAATTTCACTCTTCCAGCCACAGCCAAGAACTAAAAAGACAAATCCCATCCAAAAACCCTTGGTTGACACCAATGGTTCATCCACACTTCCAATATTTTCACGGGGACCAGAGAGGCTCCCTTGGAATGACTGGTTGGCAGCTCCCATTCACCAATGGCTCCGGTTGTTTTACTTCCCCCAATATTTTTTGTTCATAAAAGGGTTGCATAGGATGTAAACGTTTTGTCACCGACAGACAGGACAGGGTTGTGGAGAAAGCACGGTCAGGAAGGAAGTTGAAGGCTATTTAAAAATTCATCTGTATCTATGACAAATTAACAAGAAGGCTAGAAGCTTGTTTTAAAAATACAAGGTAGTTCACATCAAAAGCTTTTTGATTTTGAGGATTTTTTTTGCAGAAGAATACATTCCACCGGTAGCAGCTGCAACTGTTTTTTCTCCTTCCAGTTGCAGCATTACAGGCATGCTGTTTGTTCAGAGATAAAGAAAAGAACAATTAAATGCAGAACAACATTCTTTTTTGACTGCTCCGTTACTCCTTCTGGAGGCTGCCTGGACAGACAGCTCTGCTGTATGATTTCAGTCCTCCATTTAGGAATGGTTTCTTTCTTATTCTGTCTATGGCCATATGCCTTCAGATTTTATTTTTGTTCTATAATGAGGGCCAACTAGATTTTTATTTTAATATCTTTTTAATCTAGGCTCCTCCCACAGTTCTCAGGAGCGCCTGGCGCTTCAGGCGGGTTGACTCATGCATCTCCGGAGCGGTTTTGCGCTGCTCTGCACTGCTGCCTCAGTGTGTTGTCTACACGCTGCCCCACTGTTTCTCAAGATGCCTGTATGTATCATCTCGCTTGAAATCCATTTTCTTACCATTCTCGGTTTATTTATAGCTGTTGTAAAAGAGGTTCCTTTAGCTTTATGTGACTACAAACACTAACAAGTTTCCCTTTCTCTAGCAGACTCCCTCACTTTCTTCTGGGATTCTTTCACCTTCTTTCCCAGAGTAACTCCTCCAGACACGCTGAGATAAACACTGCCAGATGTGAGATGAATGCAAATGCTTTAAGAGTTGTTCCTATTTTTTTCATTCTAAACATTAAATCTATATTAAGCATGACTGAAAGACGACTTCAGCATATTTTATCATCAAGTTTAATACAATAAAAAGCGCAGGAGCTTTGGACAGGATGTAACTAGGCTGCTATCACAATAATCACCACTATGAAATGAGGTTCTGTACTTCTTGACAAACGATCTCTTACAACGGTTATTTCTGAGAGCAGCTCTACATCAAGATCAGAATGATGTAACAAACTGAACCGACACAGAATGAGCAAATCCACACCAGAAGCTCATTCTGAAAATTAACTAACGAATCAAAAGTGATCAAGGGATTGTGTTCATCTGTCGCACGACCATCTCTGCAAAGAAGATGACAGAGAGCAGAAAAACTAACAACCTTTCTGCTTTTTCTGTTTGCTTACTTCAAATAATCAAGACATTGTGAAAGAAAGAGAGCTCAGATGTTTATATGAAAATGTGAAATCGCCATTACTACCTTTTGCACTCACTTGGATATCTGGTGGTATTAACCTACCTCTTAATAATTGAGTACCAATATGCAGAAGAAGCAATATTCTTGGGAAAAAAAAAAGATGGCATTATGAGTAATGAACAATATTTAACGCTAAATGCTATCAAGACATGTGCAGCAAGCCTGAAAATTCACGAGTAAAATACTTCACAGTACAAATTAACAGAATGCACTAGAGTCAGGAGTGTTTCATACTCATTAAGTCCTTTGAAATTAAAATAGTCTTTTTATTTTAAATGTTTGTGACCCATTTAAATCTGAGAGGAAATCAGTGGCAGGTTCAAAACCAGGTTTAATTCCGCAGATGCCCTGACTTCCTGGTGACAAAAACAAGTACTAATATTTTACTAAAACAAACATTCCAGACTATCAATCTATTCTGTTTTTCCAAAGGAAGTGCAGATAGGTTTACAATACAAGAACATACCATTTTGTATCTGGAGTAATGTGTTCCTTATTGAAATAGGGTAAAAAAATCAAAAGAGCTTCATTCGACTGTGCTGTTTGGTAGCTCTCACTATTTGTTTAATATCCGGCCGTAAAGCAACTTGCAATACCTGTGCTGTCTCTGGGCACTGAATCAGACAATCTAGAGAGCTTTGTCTCTAAAAGCCTGGTAGGCTTTTACTACTAGGTATTAGAATTCCTAACTTGAATAAATTATTTAACAAATCAAATGAAGAACAGATGTGTGCAGCAGATATTCTTAATTAGAACCTTCAGCAAAGAACGAGGCAATCCACAGTTTCAATTTTAAAACCAAACCTGCATCTCACTGAACATCTTCTCTGCAATATAACCATGGTTTCTACATAATTCAGTTACACACATTTTGAAATTAAACAGTCAGTGACTCCAACAAAACGAAATAAAAAGAGAGGAAACATTTGTGGGGTGAAGGAAAGGCTTTCTGATTCGACTATGTTTACCTCGCAGAGTAGTAAGTCAATGATGTGGAAGACCATGCAGAGTGGAAACTTGGCAGTAAAAAGAGTGAGGAACCACTGGGATGCATACATATGAGCTTCCAGATTGAGGTCTGAGAAATGGCCGTACAAGTCGGGTAACTGCTCCTGGAGAAAAGGAAAACATCCATGCTTCAGTATTACTCATTAATGCGAGGTCATCTATGCTGCCAGTAAGTACCAGGTTGCTAAACACTGAAAAGCTCAACAAAGTCCAATCCTGGCTTCTTTTAAGTGATAGAAATATGTTTCTTCATAAATTTCAGTGCCCATGATTACAGTTTTTAGTAAGATATCTGTGCTGTGGATTCTATCACAGTATCAAATAATGTACTGAGATTATACTGAGAAACTTCAAGAGTCGAAAGGCAGAGTGGTTGTGAAATCTATGTCACACATGGTCTATATTTTTAAGTTATTCTTTCACTGTCTTGCTGTAAAAGCTTCTGCTAAAAAAACACAAGATACAAGAACAAGGAGTTCACCTTGCGGAGCTTGAAAGCAACAGAGCAACTCCAGCAGACAATTTCTCTAACAAGGAACATGTATAAGCAGCACAAAACATACACTAATAATCCTACTGTACAATGCTGATATATTAATATTCAGTTAATAAAGTAGAAATCTTTGTTAACATATGTAAATATTGAGGAGACCATATGCCAAAGTTAAGTATCAAATTAATTACTATGTAATTCTACTCCACCAAGTAGGAAATAGGCACCATTTGACAACCGAAAAAAAAATATCATTAAATTAACAGTGGTCTGTTTTGTTTGGTTTTAATCTATCTCACAGAGGTGCATATGGTCATCTGTAGGAGCCGACTCCAGCAGCCGCTTTCACTGCGCTCACAGAAGCGCAGCTCAAACCTTAATGGACTGTTAGTAACTGCTTATTAGTCGGAACAACAATGTGTAAAACTTGCAGCTGCTTATTTCTGTTAAATTGCTCTATGAAATAATTCCACCTGAAAAAAGAACAACGTATTGAAAACACAGTAAAATCTACAAAATGACCTACACCGGATTGGCAGGGTGTCCTGATACGTCGGACCTCTTAACCAGCGACATAATTCACAGAAAGTAGGACACTGGTGGTGGCAGCCCAAAAGATATTCTGGCCTTAATAGAACAGAGACATTCTCTCTAAGCAACATCACAAAACAGGGAAGAGAGAGAATAAGCAAACACAGAGAAGGGGGAAAAAACCAAACAAGGTGCCTACTCCGCTTGGATCCAAAGATTAGCAGCAAGACTGGTATACAAAAGACAAAATACATTAGAAATAAATCTGACTCGCAACGCTTGGATCCAGATATTAAGCTTCCCTGCTTTGATTCTACTCCACCTCTAAAAGGAGAGGGGCTTTGTTGTGAAGTAGCTTGCAAAGCATTAATCTCTTCTTTGCATCAGTAATTCCATTTATAAAAGTGGAAGAATTTGTTACCCTGGCCCCACCTGCATTAGCTTCTCCAGCTGGAAAAATTTGCAATGGAGATCTTCAAAGTTATTTCTGTAGAGGTCCCTCAAGCCGTAGTCATACATTATTTTCACAAACACACAGAATGCCTGCTCCTCCGGCATCTGCTTGGAAAAACACAAAACCATCATTCTAAAAACAGCGTCAAGGCTGGAAATTCCTTACACAAATACACGCACTCAAATACCTTATGCATGATAAACTCAGAACCAGGGATATATTAACATTTTCAACAAAACACTCTGAATGTAGAATTAAGCAACTAAAATCTCCAGGGGACTATTCTGCTTGATGAGCACCTTGATTTGGCTCTGTAAGACCTGCTTTGAAGAAAATGTGGGATCATATGGCAGGTTAATGGCAGCATACAGCCCTACTGCAGCAAAACTGTCATCATACTCTTTCTGCTGAACAACCAGGACACAGCTCTCAGCTGTGAAGAAAAGGAGGAAAGAAAAAGACCACAACACTGATTTCTACTGAGAAGGACTTAGTTAAAGACCTTTAGCGGAGACCTAAGGTATAACAAACCTTTAGTGAGTATAAGGCTCATCTACTTTTATCCAAACCTCGGGACATCAAACTCTCTGAAGTCGGATGAGTAGGGAAATAACAAATTTTGCCTTCAGTACCAACCAAAGCTCTTGGGGCTGATCCCATCTAATCACATCACGACTTTTTCAGAAGCCCTATCTCCAATAACCTCTATTCCATTTTGACCAACACTTCTCATCCAGCCGAGCTGTAGAAGGCAGCACTACAGACGAGCTGTGTGAGCCGCTCTCCAGTTACATTTCTTGGCCTGAGCCCACTGAAAGTTGAGTTTGTCATGAAACCTCCACCGATCAGACAACTCTTAACGACTCTATGATTCTAACTCCCCCTCCACCCCTGCGCCTTCAGGTAACGCAATAACAAGACAGGAACACGCAGAGTCACCGCACACCCCAAACCAGGTTTCCAGTCACATTTAAAAACAACCTTTCTTTTGCAAGCACCAGATTGGAACAAATAAAAACAATTATTGAGTATCAAGAATGACCATTCTTGACCTTTTAGTATATTCGCTCGTTCAGCCTCTTGCCAACCCCGTATCAAATATCAGCTATAGATAAAAGCTCGGGATTTTCTTCAAAGAGAATTTCAACCTCTTGATATTTACCTCCAGGGTTTCATCTTTTATGGTTCAGGCTACGATCACAGTCTGCCTCCAGGGCTGTGGGCAGACACTTTCATTTTAATTTTCAGAAAGCATATATGAGAGTGACCAGTGTGCCCAAAGAACTGCCACATCAGCAGCTAACGACCTGTCCGGGTTAGATCACAGAATCACAGAATGCCAGGGATTGGAAGGGACCTCAAAAGCTCATCCAGTGCAATCCCCCCGCCGGAGCAGGAACACCCAGCTGAGGTTCCACAGGAAGGTGTCCAGGCGGGTTTGAATGTCTGCACAGAAGGAGACTCCACAACCTCCCTGGGCAGCCTGGGCCAGGCTCTGCCACCCTCACTGAGAAGAAGTTTCTTCTCAGATTTAAGTGGAACCTTTTGTGTTCCAGTTTGAACCCATTACCCCTTGTCCTACCATTGGTTGTCACCGAGAAGAGCCTGGCTCCATCCTCCTGACACTCACCCTTTATATATCTGTAAACATTAATGAGGTCACACCTCGGTCTCCTCTTCTCCAAGCTCCAGAGCCCCAGCTCCCTCAGCCTTTCCTCATAAGGGAGATGCTCCACTCCCTTCAGCATCTTTGTTGCCCAGGAGAAGCTCTTGGGCATCTTTTATCACATGGAATGATCCCCACTGACAGCAGCTAAAAGCTGCAGACAAAGTAAAGGGAAGAAATAGTTTTACCCTGACCAAAAGCCTTGAACTTGCTCTATAATAGAAAAATGCAAATTTCTTTTATTTTTTTTTTATAAGGTAACAATTATTTCTAATAGAATGACAGATGCTCATGCACAAGCACACCTACCTTGCATGCTCGATCAGACACACGTGCAGTGACAATCAGTGACAATCATTCCTCCCCCGAGCCAGGGAGAGGGAATGGAGGCGAGTCCTGGGCCAAAGGCTTTTATTTACAGGCAGAGGCCACCGAGTCCTCGCTCGCAGCGGGTGGAAGTTCTCCAGCATTACCAACCCCAAGAATGCAAAATCATAAATCAAGTCTTCATTTCTCATGTTAAACAAAGCAAATGTTTGGTGCTTCCATTCCGATTTTTAGCATTTAGATATTTGCCTCTTATTATCTTTTCTTTGGAGTCACAAAAGCCAGAAATTTACCCTTTTTTAAAATGAGGTTTTAGTTTTTCACATAGCAATGTCTCAGAGAGGCAGACAACAAGGAAAAAATAATCAAGTACTGTGAGACTTACAGTAAAATGATAGGAGTTGGCAACACTGTCTGCTTGTGAGCTACCTGCCCACCTTTGATGGGAATTTTATCAAAATAGCAAAATCACAAAAAGTCAGGATGGAGGTTCAGGCTACCCAGCCATCCCTGAAACACATCTACACTGCAGAGACAGGGTATCCTGACCCAGCAACAAGGGAAATGGGTCTAGAAACCCATGCAAAGACACAAGAGTGAGAGGGGGTCTCAAAAGCGTTCACAGCACAGGGATTGGTTGGTTTAATCTGGGAAAAACAAGAGTTTGAGGATGTCCTGGGAAGCTCCCAATACTGAGACTGCTTCCCTGCCCCCCTTTTCTCTGATTATTTCAGTCTAATATCCTGTTGTGAAAGCAAAATGTTATAAAGGGCATGTTAAAATGAGCACAATTGCCATTTAGTATTCCCTGTGTACAGGGCAATTTCTTCTGCCTCCAGGAACACAAAGAGCGGAGGTGATTCTCGCCAGCAATGACAGCACACAACTCCGGGAGAGGAGCTGAAGTATTAGTCAAACGTTACGAATGTGACACCCACTCATTTCTAAACAACTCTGGTATTGAGAACGGAGTATTCTTCTGCCCAAAAATCCTTCCTTGAGTAAAAAGTTAATTGCAAAACAACTGTGAGATAAGCTAATTTGCAGTATATGTGGGATTGGAATAATGTGACTAATTTTAGGTTTGTCCTTAAAGAACCCAAAGCTTCTCGGTAATGCTGTCGCTGTGTATCCTGCTCCTTAAGTCTCCAAGGAGTCACAGATTTCACTAGGAATTACAGCTTAAATTAATCTGAATTTGAGTTCTAGATGTCTTAGGAAGCGCATGTGTAACATACCTACCACCAACAGCCAACACAAACCCACAATCTGAAATTTATTTCAACCCGGTTCAATAATTTATTAATTAAAGCCTGACAGCAAAAGCGGGCAAGAGCCTGAGTAAGAGTTGTTGTTGATGTTTTGGGTGGTTTATTCTGATATTCTTTACAATATCCATACTACTTGAATCTGCTGCTTTTCCACTGATACTTCAAAGTTAAAGCATCTTGCAAATATTAAAAAAAAATGTGTATTTATCTTCCTCTATACATACACACACATGTATATATAGGAAGCAACAGATCAAAGTTCGAACAGTTTTTGGTTATAGGCTTAAATAGCAAGGTTAAAATTCAGCTTTCACATTTTATAAAATGTCCTCAGGAGAACAACTCTCACTGCAAATTAATGAGACTGCTTGCTCTGGTTTGCTACTCCGAGAACAGCTCCCAAAGCTAAATTCCTCATAAACACAAAGGGAATTCACCTACATGACAAGTAAATTAAAAGAAAATATTACTATGTAACAAATCAGTTTCAGGTTTTGACACAGAAGTACTTGACAATTTAATGGATTTCTCCTAGCTAAAGGAAATCTGCATTCATAAAGATAGATGCCATTAGTCACTACTTGCCAAAAAGCAACAAGAGGAAAATGAATACAGACAAATAAACAACAGTAAATATCTGTCAAATAGCATGTTACAGTACTACTGATTTTAAAGCTGCTTTGGTTTCAAATATCAAAGCTTTCATTTTGCAATTAACTCACATGAAGCAGAAGCACAGCTGCAAGGAAAGACTGGCCCTGGCAATAGCCAATGTCTTCATCATAGACGGAGTATGCCTAGAAAAAATCAAAGTCAACATATATTTAAAATGTACACAGACGTTTTCAAAACATGGTATAATCAATGAGCTACTGAGAATATATAGCTCTATGAAGGCTAAAATCATAGAGGGAGCGAAGCTGTAACCATTCTGGCATCGGCTTTCAGGGCACCCAAGAAAACATCAATGGGGCACCTAAAAAAACATCTACAGGGCACCCAAGAAAACATCAACAGGGCACCCTTGATCTTCCATAGGTGCCACATTTGTAAATTTTTATTTTTACAAATATTTTTCAAAAGAGTTGGATGTGATTTCCCTTCACCTAAATCAAGGATAATCCTGCTGAGTTTAGTAATGATATAACTTTAACAATAGAACAAATATGATATAAAACCCAGGTTTAGTCTGTGTTGTGGGGAAAGGGCCTGTTTGTCATTGGAAAAACAAGTTCTGACCTCACAAAAGTACAGGAATTGAGGTTCACTGTTCAAAAACCTCCTGAAAATTTCTAAAGAAAGGGTTTTTCCATGTCCTTTTTGTGCTGAAGAATGAACACGACTCATTTTTCCTACGGTATGACTGACATACTCCTTTTTTTCCGTACTCTTAGAAAAACAAATCTAAAATAACCAACCTTTCCTTCCCCCTCGCTTTTCCGAGACAAGAAGACAAATACTGTTTTAAAAGAGATGTCAGAGGATGTTAAGAATCTGAGGAAAGTGGCGGAAGGATAAGCAGGAGCAGGACTGACATCGCAGAGACACGTCCCCAGAGATAAGCCAGGGATGGGGGTCACGGCCAGGGGAAGCAGAAGGACAAGGTTCCTCGGGGAGGAACGAGCCACTTGAATCAGAAAATGTGCTTTGTCCCAACACCACCCCCGAGGCTGTTTACACATGAGAACGTTTCGAACTGGAACACGGTGCTTATCTTCTTTTGAAGTTTTGAACGAAATCAAGACTGCGAATTCAGTGAGCAGAGAGATGGTGAATAAACAACACAGGGTGCGATGGGGAAGCAAACCCACCTGCGTCTGCCCTGCAAGGTGCGGGGGCGACCAACCTGCCTCTCCAAAAGGTCACAGGAATTGTGACTCCAAGAGAGATGCGACTCCTTTCCAGCCAGCACTATTCAGATAATTGCAAATAATTTCTGCCAGAAATGGTCAGAGACCAAAACCTAACGTCTTTAAATCATTTTCATTCTGATGGGTAAAAACGAAGAAAGAAACGTTTATAGGGAATTCTGTAAAGAATACAACCTGCGTATTCCTTTAAAGGTCACTGTTTCTAAGCATCTCATCCATACATTTCCTACTATATCAGCAGCTTTGTGTAAAACTGAACCGTGACTTACAGCTCTTTGCCATTTGTCTATATTGGTTACATGTTTTTAAAGTATGTTATATAGAATTAACTAGAATCTGAGTGAAAATAATCCCAATCCATCGCTGAGTTCCAGTGGTCAAGCAAATACAAGAAGACTAGTCACATAAATTATTGAAAAAACAATTAATGAACCATTACAATCTGCTTAGCGGCCAAAACCAGTTCCAGCCACAACAGGGAAATTCTTAAAAATAACTCCAGAAGTGTACGATAGCAGATACAAAACTCTGAACTGGAACAAAAGGATGCTCTCCTGCAAAAAAGTTGATTTAAAATGACTCTTTAGCTTCTAAGCACTGAATTAACAGAAATTACTTTCAACACTTCAATTAATATTGCATGTGACTAACTGGAACCATCCACTGGTTAATCATCATCATCATGAGTTTATGGATTCCTAAGAGAGGTGTTATTTCTGCTTTTGAAAGGCCAACTCCACTTAGAACCAGGGATGCAGAGTTACAAATAATAAATCTGATTTAGGATTTCTTCTTATTGTATAAAACCACTTTTATTTTCCTTTAGGAACTTCCTGGCTGAAAGATTAATAGCAAATTATCAACACTGGGGGTTCTCTCTGTTGTGAGACCCATTATTAGCACAATAGCTAATGATTTGCTGAAAATAACAATAAATTAATTCAAATTAGTTTTAAAATAACTACTGAGAAATCAACACGTTGGAGCAAACAAACTGTCTCCAAAACAGAAATAGATTAAAAAATAGTTATCAGAAATAAAAAGATAGTCGTTTTGAGACTGTGGAAGAAGTTGAAATTATGGCAAAAGAGGGAAAATGGAGGAGGGTGCAAATAAATCCTCCCTCTGCATGTTAAATATAAAACCATGAAAGAAAACCAAGAACTGTTCTCATAATCAACTTCCTAAACACATTTAAACTAGTAATAAATCCATTTCCAAACATATCTAGGGGCGGAAGGCAGCGCCTCTACTTAGGAAATAGATAGCGAGGTAGAAAAGTTGTATCTGAACTACAGTAGAAAATCTTCTGTTTTACCGCAGAAGAGACCCAGGGGTTGTCATCCTGCTGGAACCATTTCTAACAGGGGACGTGTTAAAGGATCTGGAAGATCAGAAGAGCTAATAAATTAAAAGGAATAAAAATATTGAAGATTTATTAAGAATAGACAGTATTTACCCAAAATCTGGTGGGAAAGATAAACCACGTAAACTGGTTAAATCAGAAGAAGAGATGACAAACTTGAAACATTGATAAAAAGAAGTGATCCACGGAACTACAAATCGATAAGTACTGGGTAATTTGGTCTAAAATATAGTTCAAATTAATTAGTGGACACAGATATACCTAGGATATAGAAAAGTGTCTGAGGGCCCCAGTTAAAGGGCATCACCATTAGAAATCTTTGAAGCAGCCACCATCTATGAAAGAAAAATTAACTGCTTGATCTGTTTGCTTTTTGAATTGAATTTCCATGAGATCCTTCTCCAGAATCTGATCTTCACAAGCTGCTCTTATCAGACACTTAGATCCTAACTGCAGTTCTGCACGAGAACTGGATCAAACTGAGGAAGATTCAGCTCTTAAGTCAACGCATCACAATCCTGGCAACTAAAGATTTATTTTTTAATGGAGGCTTTAAAATTGACACGATTTCATTGTATTTGCCCAAAGCAAAGAGGTTATTGAAGGTTTATGCATATTTCATTTCCAATTATACTTTTCTTATTATTTTTCAGTAACCTATGGGACTTGATATTGCTGAAATACGATGTAATTAACCAGAATAGCCTCAAAAATAAGGATGCGGCCTACAGATAGCACCATAATATCACATTAACAAAAAAATCTAAAATTAATTACTTAAGATTTATCCTTTTAAAGGACTGAGAAGGGTTCAATTTGTCTTCCCACATGAAATACAAAACCCAAGCAAAATCCCAACCCCCTGTTGCCATTGCAGCCACTGTAACGTCGGAATTTCAGGAGAACGGGATCTTTCCCGTGACAACCTGCCATAATGTCACAGTCTTCTAGGTTATTATTTTCTTCAGCTCTTGGCCAACCTCCAATCACAACACTCCAGTTAACTGAGATTTTAAATATGCTCTGTCTCATAAATGGGTCTTAATGAAGATTCTGACTTGAAGCCTAATTTCATTCATTTTAACCAAATGAAGATCTCGCTCACCGAATTAAAATGTCTTTTTAAGCGTTATCTGCCTTCTGAAGAGAAGAACTACTACGCAGTTATTAGTACAACATCATTAGAAAGTGAATACGTTGGAAGCAACAGAGTCTCTCAAATGAAGTCAATGCCAGAGAAGCAGCTGCATGTTGGGAAAGGGAATGAAGAATCCAGAGATGGACAGAAATTCTCCTCTGAAGTAATTCATGGAGGAAAATCTCCCAAGATCAGGATGTTCTGTAGGCAGAAAAGTTCCAAGTAAGGAGCATTTAAAAGATGAATGGAAAAGCTGTTGATTTGAACCGAAAACCTCAGATTTGGGATTTCTGCAACTACTACGTGTGAGTCCCAGCAGTTTTAAAAAAGGAAGAGGAAGGAGTATGTCTCAAATTCCAGAATGAAACGTTCGTCTTCATTTTCCAGCCCCACAAGCAAGAAAACAACTGCTTATACTTGCTGAAGGTTTAAATGTACTTAAAACAAGAAAACGCAAGCCACTAACTACCAAATACCAGCTTACAATCACATCACCAATTTGCCTTTACCATAGTAACTCAGAGACGTTAGAAACTAAACATTACTTTAGAAACTAAAGAGGGCTCCTGAAAAGCGTTTTTCTGGCATCTGCCCCATAGCCAGGTCTCCCATTTCCAGAGTGTTCATTCCCCGCACGGCGATGTGGAGGGAAAGGCAGGAGCAGGGGCTCTGCACATCCCCAGCTCCCATCTGCAGTGACGGCGTCGCTCCTGTCAGAAACAACCTCTTCTGGCACAGGAAACATTCACTTCTCTGAAAAGCGACAGGCACACTGGCACGGTGTTTGTTAACAGCTACGCAAGACATCCAGCTTCTGTGTCCCAAGGAAAAGGAAAACGTAACGGGAACTAAATGCAATTTTGGGGGAGAATTACAAGCTTGGTTTGCCCTCACTACTTCCTTTTGTGTCGCTGCCAAAACGATAGAAATGGTCTAGGGAATCCACTCAGTGTTTCATACAGACATAGCTGTGTGCTGAAGGCCATTTCAGTAGAATGAAAAAACTTACAGTGTCTGAAAAACACACTGACTCAGGAAAACATCCACACTTTGATGTGGACTTCTCACACAACAAGGTATTTTATGACCTAATTGGTCACTGAATAATTTCAGTGATAGCATGGTTTAAAACTCCACACCTAAATTTATTACGACACCAACAGTCAAAGTCATGATATTCCTGTGACTGCAGCATTTAGGATGTATCACATTGTACCAGGAATTTCTGTGTTAACTGAAAACTGTATTTTTAGCAATGGGTTACTCATTGATCGAGTGTCAGGGAGAGGCACGTGGCTGTTACACAATGTGCCTCCTCCAGAGCTCCACGGGCCGAGAGGAGGAAGAAATCTTCCCATCTACCCAAACAGGCCTCCGAATGCACTGAAGCCTTTCCAGCGTTTGAGATTCGCAATCCCGACCTTTTCACTAGCATGGTCTCGGCAGAATCCCCATCCGCAACAACAGCTCTGCTGCTTCATTGCTGAGCGCAGATGCACAGCGAAGGAACCTCGTTAACACGTGAGCGGAAGAAGGCAAGATAACGTTCAAAATCCTCCATGTGAAACAAGCTCTTCAACCCAGCAGCAAGGAAAATAAACAACTAAAAAGAGCTGAAAAATAATTCTTAACTGATTCTGCTTATGCTCCTATGTGTATTCTAAAATTGGCAAACAGATTCCTATAGGAAAGAAGAAATCTGCTCTCTGACAAATAATTCAAGCAAAGTGGACAAATATTACACTGCAATTTCCCATTTGTAAGTTTGAGGAGACACCAAGGACTGGGAAATGTGGAAGAATAGGTGGATGCTGAGAAGAGGCGATCATCTGAAAAAAGATGCTGCGATGGAAAGGAAACAAAAATGTGAGAAAAGGATGGAAGTTGAGGAGCTTACAGGCCAGCACTGAGCAGCAGTCCTGCCACGCTGAAGGATGAGCCAAGGAGTAATCCATCATTCACAGCTTATCACGGTACAGGAGCTCCTGCTCACAGAAGGGCAACTCAAAGACATTTTCACATTTCAGTTATACAGCAAAGAAAGCAAAAACACCCATATTGGAGCCCATTCAGTATTGGCTTTGCTTGAAAACCAGCTTATCTTTCTTTGCCTCCGCTAATGCAGGGACCAGCAAGCAGATGGGCACTGAAATGACAACTGAAATGCAATTTTTTGTTTCCTGGTAAACCAGCTAACATCCTGATCCTGTGCATAAAACCTGCAAGCAACTATGACTGGGATCAGGAAAAAACTACACATTTCATCAGCCAGAAGTATTTAGTAACAAAATAAGTCATGATGCAAATGATTCATCTCCTTCCACAATGCCTCTGTTTACTAGAAAACACACCAGCTTTGAATCTCTGGGAAGTAATTCAACCATTTTCAGATAAACAGGGCAGCGTTGTGCCTGTTTTTCCAGTTAGCCCAGTAACCACTCACCTCGCTAACTCGATCGAGTTCCTCAAAACATCCTCCCTTTCTCCTACTAAAGTTACAGTGGCTGGTTGTTGAACAGGAGTTATTTTAATCAGAAAATTAGAGAAAACACATTTTACGTTAAATTCTGCACTGTATACGCTCCAAACAGTTGAGGGACTATTTCTGACAAGTGCTTTGGTTCCCCAGAGCATCGAGCTGTTTAACTACATCTGCACGCGTGGCAGCAGGGCCAGAGTACTATTGTGTTGTGCATTGTAACGCAGAGAGCGAGCTCGAATTCGCATGGTATTTAAACAGAAAGTGTGCAAGAAACTGAGCTATCTTCCCAAAGACGTTTGCTCTGTGCAAATCCAGCTTATGCGATGTCCTCCAGCGAAATCTCCAATCTAGAATCTGGAACTCTTTTCATTCCTTATCACCACTGTCAGCCTTAAGGTTTATTTTTAGATACTTTGTCACATAAAATGTTCCGCAACTGGAAAAGTTTCCATCTTTCCTGATTTCCTACTGTTCTGAAGAAGAGATTAAGAGACGGAACTAAACCTGACAGACCTGTTAAAATGAGGCAGTGAGCTTTTAATGGTTTTCCTTTTTAACTGACAGATCAGATCATCTCCCATTTCAGTGGGGAATGAAGAAAATGCTCCTCAGCTCTTTACCCTCCCACTTGAGGACAGATCTTTTCTAGCCTTATTCAATAATCCCATTCTTCAAATACCTTGCTTTCATATTAGAAGAAAGGTATGAGTGCACAGCACCTCTGCTAGAAGTTATTCTAATAATACAAAGCAGCCATAATATTACTTTCAACACACTTCTTTTTTCCAATGGAATGATAAGTTTAGAAGAAAATTAATTAGCTTTTCACAGTATTTCTCTAAAACTCACCAAGTCGATCATAAACTCGAGGTCCAGTCAGATCTGGTCCTCTACAGAATGGAGCCAAAGTCATTTAAGAAAACAGGGCAAGGATGAGGGAAAAGTTGCTGCCTGGAGAGCAGTTGTGTCTGATCTCCAAACTGGCAAGTAGGTAGAAACCGTCAAGAATAAAATCAGTAAAATGAATAATTCAATGTTGAAGACTGGATATGGCTGTTGTACCAGGAGAAAACGCTTCCCAAATCCTTCTTTGAACCAAGGAGCACTTGGATTTTAATAAACCATCAATGAGATCCCTCCACAAAGGGTCTTCAGGAAACTAAGCTGCCATCGGAAAAGGTTCTCTTATGCACTCAATTGATTAAAGGGTAGAAAACAAATGGTAGGAATAAACAGTTTTCACCCACAGAATGAATGCGAGGTCACTCGCAGAACCTCACAGAAAGCTGTGCCAGGGCTGATGCTGTTGGAAATACTCACAAATCATGCACAACACACAAAAATAGCACAGTAACAGTCTGCTGATGAGACAAAGCTGTTCGGAGCAGTAAATTAAAAGCTGACTGCAAATATGCTATGCAGAACATGTTCATAGCCAGAGAAAGCAGCAAAGTGGCAGAGGGCATTCAACAGTAGGTAGAATAAATACAAAATTCTTCAAGGGAAAAGCGGTCCTTAACTCGATGTACACACTGATGGCCTCTGATCTATGCACTTGAAGAAACCTGAGGAACGAGAGGACCAACATCTACAGCAACTTTCTCTGCAGGAGCAGCAGAGGCCTCGAAAAAAGGAAAGGCTTTGGAAGATGAGTAGAATTCTTCACTTCTACTACAGAAAGCCCGGGAAAGCCTGAGATCTCTGTCTCTGCCGTTGCCTGCTGAACAGATAATTCTTCTAAGTCGCTTCTAGTTCAGACAGATTAATTCCTTAGTCTTCTCTTTATTAAACCAAATAGACTGAGATACTTACTCTTGAGAGTTTTTCGATCAAATCATAGAACCATAGAACCATTTTGATTGGGAAAGGCCTTTAAGATCAAGTCCAACCGTTAAAATAACACTGCCAACTTCACCACTAACCACGTCCTTAAGAACCTCAGAGTATTTTCCCCAATCCTTTTCCCATCCTCATGGAACTCGAACAGGCTCTATCCAGCACAGCACTATGCAGCTTTCATTCTGGCCCAGTAAGCAAAAGCAGCTGCAGCAGCTGTAAAACACTGAGTTACTCAAGTCATTCTGTTCCTACACAAGATTCATCTATCTAGACACCCTTTAACGCCTCATTATTTAACATTCCCCTTTTCACTGTGTCAAGATATCTTTATCAGAAATGATTTTTCCGTCTTCTTTTAGGTGACTAACCAGAGTACATCACATTAACAAGTGATCTTCATGATGCCTTGTTTGAAATACATTTATTCAGCGCTGCTGTTAAGTAGCCTGCCAGATAACTAGTTTTTAATTATTTAATGTGTACCTTGCTCATTTTCTAACTTGTCCGGCATTTATACATTTTCTGCATGGCTGACTACACATTCTACAGAATTTTGATAAAATTCCCTTCACCAATGAAACCTGTATTTTTTCATTTTTCTTTTATTAGCTTGTCAAGATCTATTTTCAGTAAACTCATAGGCACTCATTATAACATACTTCTCACATTTAATTCTCAATAAGCTGAATGCTATTCCATCATTTTTCACTTAACTGATATCAAAATGACAAGCCCATCATTATCTGCATTGTCCTAGTTATTCTTTTCCAAGATTGGCAGGAACGGTTTTCGTGCAGCCCTCTAGAGTCCTCCAATATTAGGGAGAGATCAATATAATTGGTTCAAAGTTCTCTCTGCTCCTTTATTTTTCACTTTTTTTCTGTGTGTGTGAATTACTCATGATAATGAACTTCAATATATGTAACCTAAGCAGCTATATTTAACAGTCATGCAAACTGTTGTTTCAATAGGAGTCTGTATCACCATAGAATTTATCTGGAGAACAGGAATATGTATTATTATACCCCAAAGGCAGGACATTCTTTTCTGCTTGTTATGACACCTCCATCATTTCTGTCTATTAATCAATTGGAGGTGGAAACTGAGTAACGAGGAAAAGGGAAGTGGAAATGGCTTTGGGTAAGACAATCATTTATTCTACACACAGAAAGAAAAAACGCAAATTGAAACTGACTGCCAGGAACACAATAAATTGTACAACTGAGAGCCAGAGAACAACATATCTAGCTGCAATATTCTACCTTCTGGATCTCTCCTGAGCACCAAAAGTCTGTCTGTATAAGCTCGACAAATCTGTTCATTTAGTACCTCAGCCTCCCCCTGTGCAAACTGGAAAAAATTACATTTTTTTTTCTTTGATCAGAGGTGATCTGAGAGCTATGAGTGAAAAGCTACACAAACACGTCGCTTGTGGAAAGGTCAGCTACCTTGTTCTCTGGGTAATTATCTAGGGATATTGTTGCTTAAACTCATGGCAGAGTTTGCTCTGAGGTTTCTCTTCCTCTGTACCAGCAAAGCAAAAGAAGTCCAACTACCCCACATTTCTGCTGAGCTGGACCTCTGATATCAGACTGTTCGTTAGGAAATCTCGTTTGTGCCTTGTCCTTCTCGCCTGCATCTCAGGAGATACAAAATGCCAGCTTATATAAAGTACTTCAGGATATCCGGTCCTGCAGAAAACACTACACTCTCCACGTGCAATCTAAATAAAGCTTTCAACTCTTATTAATTAGTGACTTGGATCAGAACAGGGTTAGCAGGGCAAAATACAGACACAGCAAAATATGGAACACATGTTAAAATTCAGAGTCCTGACTGTACCTTACAGATTTTGTATAGAGATTCCTGACCGTCTCCTTCTGTGTCTTTGAAATAATCATGTGCTGGAAATGTACGATGAATATCTCGTGTAATGACACTCTCTTGAGCAGAATCCTGTAAAAAAGCGAGAAAAATCCCAGAGTATTAGCCCAGTCACAGTGTAATTAAAGAGAACAGAATATAAAATCGTACGTGCAGTCAACGTGGCTACATTAGATAACTGCTTCACTGACTCATCCTCCAAAAATGCTTTGAGAAGAAACCAAAAATCCTCTAGTCTCATACGCAGTAATAATTTGACAGTTTAACAAGAGCAACGTGGCATGTTTTCTGTCCTTCGGGCTTACAGCTCGAGTTTAAAACTCCTAGGAAATGACGAGTTATTTAATTGTAGGTGCGTTTTTACCACAGAACATATGCTTACTGTATTTATCATCTGAGAGTGAAAAAAAAAGAAGAAAATTAGACTGTCTCTCTCTTGAAAGCTCAGAGGCATTAGTTTAAAACATACATTAATCTACTATAAAACCAGTGTTCATTACAAATTAGACCCATTACTTTGAAACGCTCAAAGTTTACCGAGTGGTCTTTAAAAGAACAAAACCAGATATACCAGAATATGTTTTACTTTCAGACAAACCCCTTGTCTTTCCCCCCGCCACCGTCTCCAATTTAATTCTATTTTTACATTAACAAGCAACTAGGGTCCAGGTGCCTAAACCCTGTGTCAGCTGCCACTTTAGAAGCCCAAAGATAATCTCCCCTGGGAAGCAGCTGCTGCTGCAGAAGGATCCAAGGCTGCTGTGAGTTCTGCATCATCTCCGTGGGGATGATCTGCACATCACAGACAGCAAAAACGACACCAAATGCCCACGTTTTGTTGTTCCCTAGCCATACTTCGCTCTGTAGATAAAGTAGTAAAAGCTCACCATACTTCATTTCTATAAAAAGATGGGAATCATGGCAATGGGACCTGAAAAATACCACTGTGTGTGTGATGAGGTGGGGTCAAAGCGTCAGAGCTGGAAGTACAACAGTTAATCCATTCTTTACAGGTTCCGGTTACCCTCAGCCTGAGATGATATCTTTAGGTTAGTAAACATCAAACGCTGCTTTTCTCTATTACCTTGTAATCCCAAAGGAAAACCCAATAGAATTCTCACCTGCCACTTAGAAAATAAATCCTTTATAAACACTTGTACCTTGAAAACCTAATATCTCTGCTATAGAAAAGCATCGAAACACTCCGACTGCAGTTTGTAATCCAGCACTCTCCATAAAAAAGCTGCTTTACACCTACTGGAGTCAACAAGCAGGTAATCTCGGGGATTTAGGTGGTTTCCTGATCCCATCAAGCCTCAGTTTGCAGCAGCTGCGGGGGGCTCTGCTGAGGCCCCACAGCGGGTCCAAGCACCGGCTCCTTTGGGCTCACTCACAACCAGGACACACCAGCACATCACCCTGAGCCACCTCCGACATCAAAACCCATTGTTGCATTCCTGTCTTCACCGCTATGGCAGCTAAAACAACAGCTATAGTCACAAGTGTAAACGGTACTTTAATTGTTTTCTAACAGCACTCAGTTGAGTGTCACAGAAAAAAAAAAAAATTAAAAAGTGTGGTTTGGGTTTTTTTAATCTGATTTTCTTCTATTCTCATCTGGCTTCTCATTTCCTTAGATTCTCCCGACCCTCCATATTAAACTACGGCTTCATCTTTCCTCCGCATCCCTCTCTGCGCTCAGCACCATCTTCCAGGTCTTGCACCTACACGTCTTCCCCTTCCTTGTCTCTCAAATCTCTTCTCAAAGTTCACGGCTTCTCTGAATCTCTGCCCTCATTAATTTATCCATTTACCTTGTCCCGATTTTCAGTGATGGCAACTGTTGCTTTCCCTTTGCTTGACAATAACATCTTTAGTACAAGACAACATGATCAGTATTCTGTTGTTATGTTGTTATGTGCTAAGAAAAGCGAAGCTTACAAAAAGAGGTGATGTTTTTATTATGTTAACTGTTACTGCTGGAGAAAATAAACACGCTTTTTGCTTTTCATAGTGATTTTCAGGACGTCTAAGTATCGTTAACTATTAGCGACCGAAACTAACCACACTGTCTAAATCACATGCAGCTAAACACAGAGTAATAATACAAAAAATTAATAACAGGCAGTTCTCTAATCAGATTTCTTTAATAAGTATTTTCATTTACATGGCTTTCAAACATAAAAGAGGCTAAATAATTGTAATAATTGAAACGTAGTTACATTGTGAGGTGATGCCTTAAACAGTGTTTAAGATCTACCAATACAGCATAGTTACCGAGCCCATCATAAAAATCTGTTACATCAATTCTTCAGCACGAAAGTGAAAAGATTTGAAAGGTATGGGAAGGCCACCACATCCAGCACATCCATCACTTTTCTGTCAAGCAGGGAAATTGTGTTTGACTTCCCTCTATTTCTGTCTATTCTTGAACTGAGAGGTCAACGTATAATTGAGCACATAGAAGTTGACAAGGTACATACCTGAGGTAGAACCAAAAAGCATTTGTGTAAAGGCCCAAACGCAAATTCAACTTTACTACGTCAAAAGGAGCCTGCAGCAGAGTCTTCTCAACATTACTAACAACAAACACTTCTAAGAACTAGAGGAAAACAATTAAATGGACCCAAACCAAAATGTAAGCTGAAAAGCAGGAAAATTAACACCTTCTCAAAAGACAACATCCATCTGAAATATTATAAACTCATGTCATGAGAGAAACAAGGAATTAGAATGAAGACAGGTGTAGAACTACTTCTTAAAATAGATTTAAAATATTTTGGTTAAGTTTCCACCCTTTTCCAGACACAATTTGCTAACAGTGCTGTTCTCAGGAGTACCACAGCAGATTAAAGTTATCCTAATTCAGGTTTTCAGAGGATTTTTATTCTTCTGAAAGTCATGATTAGTTAATTTCTTGGGGAAAAAAAAAAGCGCAGGTGAGATGGCTATCAAAGCATTTCCAGATTTAACCATCTTTCTCGCTTCTAACAATCACTCCGGTGCTGCCAACTCAGAGAAACAATATTCTACTGAGGAAAAGAATTCTCTTTATATGTCGACTGCGTGACAGCTGCCATCCTACTGAACAAGCTCTCTGCTTGGAGTCGTCTCGCTTTGAAAACAGCGAAGCTTCCGCAGCTGTGAAGCAGCCGCGCGGGGACACCGACTCCTCCACATCGCTGCCATTTCCCACTAAGATGCTGCTGATTGTGGACGTTTGACGGCAGAAGGTACAGATATACAAATGAGAACAGAAAATTGTTTACGTTCAATAAATGTTTAAAGAAAATTAAGGGTACGCAGGCACCCAAAATTAAGAAATACGGGATAATCTTTAAGCGTGTACATCAGGAATTATTTTTTCTCTTGGGTCGCAACATTTCAATGTTGTGCTAAGACTCGGATCCTTTCCCCGCTTCTGCCCAAAAACTCTTACATTAAACCAGGCACTTCAGTTGCACAAAAAGTTCCAAAAGTGGTCGCCTGAGTTTTCCTTCTCATACAGCTGCCTGTATTACAGCTGTTGACTCAATATGGAGAAATGCAGAATTACTTACAATTGCAATTCAAGGAATTCAAGAGTTGTAGGTGAATACTTTAAAAAAATAAATCAACCAGGTGACAGGTGTCTCAAACGTGGCGTTCCAACTGAGCAGTACTTCTGACCTCAATCTCCTTGTGCTCCATTTCCCTGGTTAATAATAATACTCCGTCTCGGTAGGGTGTTATGAAAATCAATTAACATCTGAAGCACTGAAATACTGTAGTGATGAGTCCTACAGAAACGCCAAAGAGGAAAATAATAACTTCATCCTCAAATCCTGATCTGAATAGTAAGGCAGAGGGTTACACAATGAAAAATAAAGGGGGGGAAATGAAAACAAGAAAGATGCTCATTGATTAGTACCATTCCTTCTGTACAAAGCAAGGCAGAGTTCCTGGGGAGACCTAAAACCACAGAACTGTGTGTGGTCACGAATATATCATAATGCATACGTACTTTTAACTTCCAAAGGCTTCTCTCTAATCTTATTTTAACTCCCTCAAGTCTGGTTTTGTCAGACACATTTACATGCGAAAACAATATGATTGCATGTGCTGGAAATTCCGTATAAATACATCTGACTGGACTAGTTCAAGAAATCTGCATTTCTGGTGAGGTTCAAACAGCTGATTTTGCATCCAACCGTCCTGCCTGTGCTTCACCTCTTCACTACCTAAAAAGAGGCAGAATCCAGAGTACTGCAGAAAGAAAGGGGGAAAAAAAAGAAAGGGGTTTTCAACATCTAAAATTACCATGCCCTGGAAATTTGGTGTGTCGTGCTCCTTCAGGATGAGATACTGAAACTTTGCTATACATTGCATGGAAAGTAAGAAGGTGTTCATCACCCTGGTGCAGTCGGAGATGCGGAGACACACCAAGTGCTGACGGCAGGAGCGGGAGACACCCTCAATGAATCCATGCCTCTTAACCCCAAAAAGCTCCAAAACTCAATGGTGACTTACAAAGTGCTCATTATTAGACTTTAGGCCACTGTTTCAGTACCTTAAACATTTTGCTGGAGGAACACATTTTTTGCATTTTGTTTGGCTTTTTTTTCCTTTGTGGTTCTATATGGTTCCCTACATACGTTAAGGAAGTTTCTATTCCCTAACACTCACACGGGAATATGAATAATAACTTAAAAATCTCTAAAACAAAACCACAAATAGGCAGCACATACAAAATACACAAAACGGCTGAGGTCAGCAGGGGGTTGAAATTCACTGGCATGTAGTTTTGTCCCTCGGTATTTCTGCCGTCCTCGGGAACTCAGGCACATATACACCCAACATCACCCACCCTTCTCAACATCTCCCACATGTGTTAGAACCCTCCAAGCAGGTGTGATCCAGGAAAATCCCAGTTTACCACCAATCAATACTTGGGGGGGAAACCCACGACCTTTTCCTCTTAAAAATACTGAATAAAATGTGTTGGTTTGGTTTATGCTCAGTTCTTCTGTGCCGTTTTGGTAATACATACCTTGTAGTTCAGCTCTTTTCTAAAAATACATATTCTTTCAATCTTTATCAGCTTTTACTCAGCTGAGAGCATATAATACTCAAAGAGTACTAATTAACAGAGAAACAGAAGCTGAGAAAAAAGCAGGGGAATATTCTTTGGAGACTTTTTTTTCCTTGGTTAACAGTTACATATCAAGATATATAAAGCAAACATAATATTTAGGTTAGTTCAGTAAACACACCGGTCAACTAAACTTGGCAAATTCTGGCTCCCTACCAGCTGCATTTATTGCTGCTTGGGCAAAACCGCTTCCTACAAGCAGAAATAAAAACCAGTCGTGTTCTCATGAGGCCAAATCAATAGTTCACATCCGAGCAGCCCTGGGCTTCTGGCAGGTCAAGCCTGGATCTAAATTTAGCGTCAGTCTCTCTCCTCTCATCAGCATAATATTTTGGATTACTAATGGAGCTCTGCCCAAGGAAGCAGACATCATCTTCTATCAAATTATCTCCCATTCTTCTCCAGCTGTGTTTGACAAGGTAGTGGGCCCACACCTTAAATTCTGAGGAATTCCCAAGAGCGGATCCTCAGAAAAGCATCTACCACATGCCCCTTTTCAGACTAGGAACACAAAATTACCAATCACTCCTAAATACCCAGTTCTCTAATTGTTAAAAAGCTTGTGGGCAGGAACGCTAATCCTTTTAGATACGGTACCACCGGGACTGGATTGGTCATTAGCTCAGCATGATCTATTCTATTATTTATAGGATCATCCATATGAATGCCCAGGAAATGGGGAACGATGCTCATTTTGAGAGGTTGTCACTGCATTTCTTTCAGTATTTCAGTCAATCTCAGAACTACTTGGGAGTGGACACCAGCGGGAGGTTTCAACCCTCCCAGAAGCTGGTGCAGATGGTTCGCAGCTACAAGATGCTGGACGAGGCAGAGACATGGACCACAGAGAATGACAACTCCAAGATCCTTGAAGACTGCGCACAAGAAAAAGGTAGTACTAGAATAATAAAGATATCCGTGTAAACATCGTTCTGTAAAAAAGAACGTGATATTGTAGCAGCCACAGAGGTAAAGGTGGAAACAGCTCAGATCTTAACAGGGTTGAGCCATCAATCAGCAACAGAGCAGAAGACGTTTTTCTGTAAAAAAATCACAGCAAAACTAGATCAGACACAAACCGATCAATTCTGCATATGCTCCTCCCGAACAACAAAAAATATCCATGACCTTTACTATCGCCATGTTTTGCTCTCTTCTTGCTCTCCTACTCTGTACACCCTCCCTCCCTTGTATGCAACTGCTACATAATTTATTCTCCTGCCACATCCTTTCTGAAAGATGCTGTCAAAAGAGAAATGCTGTTTGTGCTACTGGGCAAGAGCTCAACTTTTGAACGCACCAGCCTCAATTTTTTGCCATTGGCATGGCCGGCTGTGAATTCAGAGTCAGTCTCACAACACTTACCTTGAAAGCTCCCTGATCTCCCACATCAGAGAAGGTGCTCTGGACAGTAGCAGATGGGGTTGGTGTTATGGGGTTTGGTTGGTTGGTTTGGGTTTTGTTTTATTTTTTATATACGATATAGAGTCGGCATGGAGAGCCATACACATCTCTTTGTAGATGTCACAATATTTCAGTGTCCATTTTATTATGTTTGGGGTCTTATTTAGGTCATATGATACGATATCCAGCATTCTTTTGTTAAAGGTTGGAGCGAATTTGTCAAGCACTGGATGTTGTCTTAAATTTGCTCTGGTTTTAATAGCTATTATTTAGGAAGACTGGCCTCTCCAGAGGACATGAAGATATATTAGATCAAGTAGAAGTGACGTTATTCAGTTTCCTTGTCATCATTTTACCTTTTTTCTCTGAAATGCATACAGGTGCTGTCTCATCAACAGACAAGTGAAAAGGTAACCCACAGCTTTATCCACGTAGCAAGTTAATTTTGTCCAAGATCCTTCTAGTTTGCTCATTTTTAGATTAGGTTTTTGGTTACATCTCCTGTGTTTGAGACAAATATTTTTGAGTCTAACACCATCTCATTGTGTGATTTCCAGAAGCAATGGGAAAGGTCGGGCCTGCTCCGAACAAACGATATTTAACTGCATCTACTTCAGCTGGCGGCCGAAAACTCCTCTAAACTGTTCACATAACATGGAAACTGTGGCATTTTGAACTCCTGATTCCTATTTATCTACCTTAACTGATGGTGCTATAAAACTTACCTCAAAGTGCCCCAAAATCTTCACTACAAGAAACATAAAAAGATGTTTGAAAAGCAAACTTTTATAAAAACCTAGGTCTTGCAAGTTCCGTTTCCTGAAGCATCCCTGACCAGGCAGATGTCTGTCCTGTCCGTGTTTCTTCCAACGCAGTTCTACGAATTCGGAAACTAAACCTACTTTTGGCAATCGAAATACAACATGATCGATGTAACCGGTCCATTTCAGATTTTAAAGTTACTTTCCGGAGTTGCTTGACTTTTCCTTTATAAGCCGAGTGATTCCAGGTCTAAAAAATAATTATAATAAAATTACCAGCTATGTAGGGCCTCCTAGCACACCCTAACCTTTAGCATCTCTACTGCTTGCTGCTGGCAAAATGTTAATAAAACCAGAAAATGCTGTAATACTGAGGCAGTTTATCTGTTTCAGTGATGTTGATTTTTAGCAAGAAGGAAATGCCTTGTAGCACTATCCAGATCAAGGTTTGCCAATACATTGATTACATACAGCTTCTCAAGCTTGTGGCTGTTGAAGTATGCAGATTATTTCTGTAAAAAGGAAACATCTGCCCCTCATTGCTTTAAACAATGGAGTTCTTCCAATGATCCAGCCAGAAACGTTTCACTAAGATGGATGGACAGCTGAAACGTTTACAATGAGCAAAACACCAACTCTGTGACCTCCCAGATCCTCTCCCTGTCCACAGCTACATCAACCAAGCCAGCATTTGATATCCTGGCTGCTTTTATTTTAATACTGGCTATGACAACACCACCTTTACATTTTCTTTACTGTGAGGGCACCCTGTTACTTGCAAGTACGTGTTTTTTTTGAACTGCCCATTTTCCTGAACTATTCATACCAACAAGTGACCAAAGACTCTGGCTTTTTGGGAGCACTTAAGATCAAAACCACTTTTCGACAAGATTTGAGAAGTCTTTACTCCAGCCTCACTAAACAGGGCGCTGCAGAAGGTGAACATGAGCCAGATGGATATGTGAAAGGACAGAAATACAAGCACAGGGTTTTCATTCCAGACTCTATCAGAACCTAACTCAATTGTGGATATACTGAATAGCACACATTATTTCTGAGCATCAAGTCCTTCATTTGTAAATCTAGAGTGGCAATATCCACAAATATGCAGTTAATGTGTGCCAAGTATTTTTATACCTGATATAGAACTAATTATGGAGGCGGCACAATATTCTACTAGAAGTTATATGAGACGAGGATATCACTGCCCATAACATTTTGTTCTATTTTATTGCTGTTTTTAAAGAAAATTTACGAAAGTAAGTCCTATTCATCAACAATCTGGACACCGCTTGATGCACATTTCCTCCCTGCTGATCTTTCAGTGCATGAGACATTGCTGTAGCTGCTGTCATCCAGGTCTCTGCCGAGCTGCGCTGTCACCACAGGTGGCACGTACTGCAGACACAGCTCTGGAATCTGCTGCAGGATGAGTCAAAGGCATAAGCAATTTACGGATGCTGATATGGGGAGACTACAGATCTCCTTGAACCCTTTCCTTAAGTCTTTGCTCAGTTGCAAGGAGCGGGAATGCAGCACAAAGGGGCTTTCACCTCCTACCAGTACTACTGCTAAAAGGAGGTTTAAGCAGAGCTGCCTAGGCTGACAACGAGCTGTCACTATCTGAGCTCATTAGCAGAAGCCTTCAGTACAATTTTAGACAAACTAATGAGGGAAAAATACTGGAAGGAAGAGAATGGCACACGTTGGAGGTGGGAAGGGATCTCTGGAGGTGATGTGGCCCAACCTCACGCAGGGCTTCCTAAAGCTGGTTGCCCAGGATCATGTCCAGACGGTTTCTGAATGTTCCTAAGGCTGAATACTCCACAACCTCCCTGGGCAACCTGTGCCAGCGCTCGGTCACCCCCACAGTAAAAAAGTGGGGTTTTCTGTTCAGACAGAGCCTTCTGCGTGCCCGTTGCTGCTGGCCCTGCCACTGGGCACCACTGAGAAGAGTTTGCCCCGTCTTCTTTCCAGCCTGCCTTCGGGTATTTCTATACATTGAGAAGATCTCCCTGAGCCTTCAGGCTACAGAGATTTCTGAATTCAGTTCCTCTCTCTCCATCTGAGGTGCAGCAACACAACCGCTGTATATGGCAAAGGAAGGGCCACGTTATCCAACTCTGTGTGTAACTGGGACCTGCGGGGCTGTGTGGGAATCACCGTCATATGCTCTATTTTTGCCTTTTTATATTGATCTGATCTATTCCTATTGTTTGAAAACTGAAATTCGCTTCAGATTTGATACCTCCAAAGATTCAGATCAATACAGTACCGACATTAGAAAATATTTCTCTGGTCACATATGGGTCATAACAATAAAGACCAGGCAGTGCAAAGACAGCACAGTGCACACAAATAATCCTAACTTAGTTATGTTATCAGTTCTCTATACACTTCCTTTTCTAGATACTGCCTTTTGGTGTATCTGAATATATCCCAAGCACTTCATATAGGCAGTGAATAGGAATAAGCAGATTTCAGGGATATGTTAGCTGTTCTTTCTCCTTGGAGGAAACCCAGGAAGCCTATGTCCACCTCTTATTTAATGATTAAGTTTAGTTATTTCAATTATTCTAATAGGGAGGTCGAGTCTACAGATGTTTCACAACGACCTCTTTCTTCACCTTCCCAAGAAACACACAAACAAAATTTCTGCCAACATCTCTGCATACGCTCTCCATGACTAAACCAAAGTGAATCTGTTTAAATATGCTAATTCCAAGTGAACCAACACCGCTTTTTTTGGCACCTCTGACATTTACGCCAATGAGCAATACAAATAGGAAAATCGATGATCTCCCGTCCCATAAGAAACAAGGAATAACCATGAGACACATGAAAACAGCTACTTTCATCATCATAAGATGCAATTAACTCAGTTCAGTATAAACCCTCAGGCACAGAAGAATAAAACAAAGTTATAATGATAAAATGAAAACAAACCACAAAGAGATGATAATCCCCTCATATAAAGCATATTACTGAAAAAATACCATGAGACAGCACTAGTTTTTAATGCTACAAGAAGCACCTTCCACACATTTGCAGCAAACATGGCTCTGTTACATTACTCAGTTATGTTAAGGTCTACATTAAAAGTCAGTAACCTTGTAGCATTTAAGTAAAGCTGAACTGGTGAGGTTTAAACACACGTCTCAGGCACCGAGTTCTATTGTGAAGTCTGCCAAAGCCCACCTACCAAAAACCCAACAAACACAGAGAGAATTAAACTGATTTACTAACTTCCCTTTTCACCCACAAGAACATCTCAAAAGATACTGGCAGAAGAAGTAACAAAATGGGCATCCTGCAATCAGGTACGATGGGAAACTGGGCAGACACCAAAGGGACTTGCGAGGCCTTCTCCAAACTGCCTGAGGTGAAGAAGAGGCTCCAACTTGTGGTTAAATGACCTCGAGTGCTTTAGAAATGCGATTACAACAGCCTGGTCAACAGCAAAATGGGGGAAAAATAAGTTGTATCATTGTGCAAAAGAGTTGGTGGACAATGAGCAGCAAACAGGGACTGGAATACAGGAGAGAGAAAAATCTGAAGCGGGAGAAAGGGAAACAGAATTAAACAGAAACAAAGACAAGAAGAGGTGGTGAAATGGAGAGGACCAAGGAGAAATAAAACGAGATAAAGGATGGGAGACAAGAGAGAAGAACTGGGTAGATTGTGTTTAGCTCTCATTGACTCATAAAAGGAAGCTATAAATCAAATATCTTCACCTCAATCGATGAAAATCTGTTTGAAAGAAGCTCCAAATTAGATTTATACCATGCACACTATGGAACTTCACAAAATCTAGTTATAGCTGTTAGATAGGTGAAAAGGGGGTTTCTCCTTTTCACGTATTATAAACATACGCTAAACTATTAGAAGAACCCTATTGTTTCAAGAACTCCTGAACTCCGACAATATACAGCTGATGTAGATTAAAATTTAAACTTCTTAGAGTTGCTTTGGGTGGATTTACGTAGATCTGAGCTTCTTGTGATACTACTGCTCATTTCTTGTACTTCATTATTGCAGCTAGAAAGCATGACTGAAGAACACATGGCATGCACTGCAATATTCTCTCTAACTGGGGTATTTACAGGTATTACTGAAAAGGATACAGAAAACAAAGGCCCAGTCTTGTTTTCATTACTCTTTCCGACAAGCGTTACTGCATCCTGCATTGTACCTCACCAATGGGTTTCTCCAAAGACAATTCAGATGTTGTTCATTTATAATACGCAATTCCTTATCTCTTTGACCTTAACTCTCTTACGCTTAACCTGCAGTGTTTTAATAGTATATTTGTCACTTTTACCACCATGTATAATTGCTAAGCTGCAAACTGAAGGAAATATTAATCAAAAAGTCTACTTTGAAGCGTATAAATGCGTATCAGAGAATACTGCAAGTAAAGATAGCTTATACTGCTTCTGAATCTGCATTTCTATAACATCACACATTCATTTATACATCCATTTCCATCCATTTATACATATCATCCATATTTCTATGTAGGCAATATTTATGAGTCATGTAACATTTATTTTTTTTCTATTTTCAGGGGGTGTTCCTTCCGGAACGCTCGGCAGCCTTCAGGTACCCATGGGTTTACAGACTACCAGCCTATATTACTTCACATCATTTGGCTCCTAAAAATGAGATCCATCCACATTTTAGAGAGTTCAACATGGAAAATTCAACCTAGAAGGTAAAAACCAATTTATTATGCTCTTTCTGTGTGTGTGTGTAAACTGGTATTTAGTAGTGGTTTAAAAATGCTGTATAGATGTATAAGAATGAGCATATCATCACTTTCAAGGAGCATATATAGCACGGTCAGAGGATTAAATAAATCCTGAAGACATCACATGCTTATCAAATGCATTCTTTTCCCAACAGCAAAGTAAGGACTAAATAATAAAGACAAAATTATTTCACAAAAGTTATTCTTACTGTTGACAAATGTAAACAAGTTAATGTCAAACAAGAGGTACCAAATGGACAGCTTATACCTTTTGCTTATAATGTAGCTCATGTATAGGAAACAGTGGAAAAACAAGGAAAAACCCAGACAACTGTAGTAAGTCATGATAAGAACTGTACACGGCTATCTCACTGTGTTACTGAAATAACATCTCATATTTGGAGCGGAAGGATGATAAAGCTGCACAACCCATTGATATAAAGCTGCACAACCCATTGCTAATGGCATCTCATTTTGCTGCCTCACACAGGTATCCAATGCTTTTGATGGTAAAAAGGGCATTTGGACAGAGCCCTTCATAATAGGCTTCAACTTTGGGTCAGCCCTGAAGGATGCAAGCAGTTGGATTACATGACTGTTGTAGATTCCTTCCAGCAGAATTATTCTATTCCGTTCTATTCTAAAACTTGAAAGACGCAACGCTCGCACCTCCACGTACCCCTTGGATCTCACTGTTCCTGTCTAATAGCTTTACAAAGGCTTCCAAATCACAGAACCTACTGGAGGGCAGGCAGCCCACAGCAGCTCAGGGGAACACAAACACACTCCCATTTAGAAAAACAATATAAAATGAGCAGATTTCTTCTGGGACATGCTAACTAACACAGGGCGGCATTGTGGTGAACGTTCTCAGTGTGGATTTTGGGATTGTAGAAGTCCCCAAACTGCTTTGTAACTATGATCCAAAAGGCAGGTGTGCCTGATCTAGCAATTCATCTAAATGACTTTATTCTTACAAAAACCAGACTAATTATATTAACAGGCAGAACAAACGCAGACCGGCGCATTAGCAATATTGAGTCTTACCAGCACTTTGACCTTCTCAACATCAAGACAGAACACTAAATTTGTTGTTACAGAAAAGTGGGTTACAGGCTCTCATGGAGAGACTAAGCAGAGGCAAAAGATTAATGTCCCACTATATAAATGTCTGTCAAGTTAGACTATAAAAGATGGAAAAGACTGAAAATATATAAAACCAGATCTGATTCTAAACAGAATATGGTCCAAAGTTTTCCATTAAGTACCTGCAGCTTTTTCTGCAAAGAATCAGGAAGCGTAAACACACATTGCTATTAGGCAAAATAAAACTGTGTGTCCAGGGAACACCTGGAGTCTCTCACTCTTCCATTCTGCTCAGTGCTCTTCTACATGACAGCTCCCATCTCCCCAATTTTCTCCTCTTCATCGGAAAATATTTTACCTCCAAAGACCGCAAAAGTATTTGACTTGACATGTAATTTCTTGCAAAGCTGTCAGGAAAGTATGGTATCCTATTAATAATGAAGATTTAAATAACCAAATTGCAATATATGTCTCAGAGTAAGGTAGGGAGCTATATATTTAATAGATAACGCTAGTTCTATAATTGAAAGGGCTTTTTTAACCCCATCAATTCTCTCTGGACATTGGTCTTAAAAACACGCTGGGTGGCAGTGGCTCAATCAGCAGTTAACAACATTAAAGTTCCCAGCCCGCTATTTTTAGTTCGGCCTTGCTTTGTGTCATGGGAAAGAAGAGAAAATAGAGAAGTTCAGCCTGAAGACAGATTGTAAAATTATCTCTACAGTTTTCCTGCAGCTAAATCTGCTGTTTCGAAGCAGGCAGCAGAAAAATGATCTAAAAGCTCTGCCCACTTTGAGAAGCAGTGTCAGTTGCAAAGCAAAAAAAGGAACATTTAAGTGACATGAAAATTACAAAAAAAATTAAAAAAAGGGAGGGGAAGGTAATGAGCTCAACACAAATCAAAGTGCTGGGCAGGAAGAGAGGGGAGGGCACATCACAAGTTTAATATCCTGGTTCCACCCTTCAAAACAACTCAACCCCCAAAGAGGGCCAGTGGTGTCTCCACCTTTCCTCTGATAAGAGACACAAAACGTTCAGGTTCACAAAGTCCAGGAGAGATGCCAACTCAGCACATTTCCCAGCTGACCTACGGATTATCCCCTTCCTACATCCAACATATTGTAGGTTGAGCTACAAAGAGGAAAAAAACAACTCATCACGATACAGCCACGAGTCAAAGCTTTTTTATAACAAAAAGGACTGCGATCTGATAGCACTGATTGTCCCAGGTCCATCGTATAATTAATCAGTCCACATTTTAGATTGCAGTTACGTTAGTGAGAAAATATTCGTCTTTGCAGTGAAAATAAGTCATAATTTAAAAAGAAAAAAAAGGCACATTATCAAAATAAAGTATTCCCTTTCCAGACTATTTATTAAACTAGGCTTTTGTACTTCTAAGCACAGAATTTCTTGTGATTCTTTCTGATCTACCCTCTCTTGCCTGTATGCCCTTTAACACAACAAACCCAAAATACTAATATATGAAATACTAACTCAGAAGAAGTATTTGTCATTCCATTTGCAAATCACACAAGCGCCTATCATTCTTAGTCATCCTAGATATGTCACGTATTGTAGCTTCATAGGAGAAATATACATAATGCATAAAACTTCAAACAGAATAGCTTTTGCTTTGGATTGTTTTTCCCAGTGCACCATTCCAAGAAAGCAATATAACACACCACAAAAGGGCAATACATTAAATTTGCAGAGGGGTCTTTTATTTCTCTTTGAAATTATTCATTATGAACAAATGCTCCGAGAGCAGACCTCATCAATAATTGACAGCGTGATAGGAGGAACCTCGCAAGAGAGAAATCAACAGTATCGGGAAACCTCTGAAGGAAGATAAGGAAGCAAAAGCTCCCAAACTCGGCTGGTGTGGGCAGAGAGAACATTCCCACCCATGGCCGGCCCTGTGAGATCACGGCGTGCAGCAGCAAACCAGGCTCAGGGATGGCAGAGGTCTCTGTCTGCATGAAATAACACAAAACTGATAACTGGCACCAAAATGTTGCATTCAAAGTACACTGAACACTTTAAATACAGGCTGACATACGTTATCCTCACTGCGGGTGCAAAGTAAATGCCTTTTTGAAGGCATTTTTCAGACTTATTTCCTAGTAGATTACCTAGATACACATCAATGGTGTTGTGGAGTCGTTTTCCGATAAGCATTTATTTCTGGATCTTTGCAAAAAAAACCAACGTCAAACCCTGAAGTATTTAACGGTTAATTTGCAGGCCAATAACTCTTCATGTTTCGTTAGGCTTACGACTTATTTTACAGCAGAGAATCTCCTACAAACAGACAGGCAGCAATTCCAGCTGGAGCGCCGTGGACACGAGACCGCACGGCAGCCACCGGCCGGCACTTCAAAGAGAAAGGGAGAAAAAGCCAAGTACGGGATTTACTCCAGCCAGCCAAAATAAAACTGAACTAATAGCATTCTTTGAATCCAGCAATTGTCTAAACCTCACATTTCAATACGTTCGTAACACTAGAGAGAGCACCAAGGGATGATGGAAGTCACCAAACATCCTGCCTGGGTCCTGTTGCTACTTTTTTCCAGCAAAACTACTAAATTTTTTCAAGGGATGTGTGTAACATGAATGATGAAAAGCCACCTTTCCATTTATAATGGTTTAAATGCCATTATGGAAAGTGGGTACCTCCAACCTGCACGGCCGCTCAAAAAGCTGGAGTTAAGAACTTGTAGCATGCTTGAGGCTTCAGAACTGATTTTGTGAAGCCAATGGCAATTTCATCTTAAAAATAAATCATAATCCTATTTGAAATTAAGGGGATCAAACATCCTGAGCATCACTTCAAGCCAAAGGGCAGGTTAACCTCTGCCTCGATTAACCACCCGGTTCCAAACAGCCGTATCCCGGTATCATCCACAGAGGGACTGCACTGGACCTGGCTTAAGGCTGCCACAGTCCCCACACACTCCCTTAAGCCAGGACCAGTGCTTAGCTGATCACAGGCTGAGCTGATTTAAGCCACCAAGGAAAAGATACCATTGATTTCCATCCAGGTGGGATCCCTAATGTCTCCTCCTGAGCAGAGGAGGTGGGAAGGGTCAGCGGGCAGTGCTGCAGCCGCCCCCATTCCGATCAGCTTAAGCTGCCAAGGAACACTCTATTGATCAAGCTTTTTCAAAAAGCAGCAGTTCTGCGCCATATAATATTTCACGTAGGACAAAGCTGAAAGATCCTCTGCAATGGAAGGTACCGGAGAGAGCACTTTGCGCAGAAGCCGCTTCCCGAAATGAGGGTTCGGGCAGGACCTGGCGCGATCCATGAGCAGGTTTGACACAGAACCTCCCAGATTATCTGTGTTTCTGCTACATTCACTTCTACCGCTTTAAAAAAATATCCAAATAATTCCACGTTCTGAAGTACTGTAGGACTGGGCATCTGTAAACAATAAAGAGATTGGGTTTGCCTGACTCTTCGTAGCTGATCACATCTATTGGTTGGTAACCGATTTAAGTTGGTAACAAGCTTTAATTACCTCCTACCTTCAACCAGTGCCCCTATCACATCTCTTCTTTCACTAGTAAGCAATTCATTCAAGAAAGTTGTCTGTATCTCTAGGAATCAACACTTTTTTATTTTCTTCCTTCCTTTCAGTATTATCTCAGACAACGGTATTTCTAATGTATTTCTAAACTCAGTGATAATATATTGTGGTATTTCTTAATTTTGAAAATGCATTGAAACAAACACGCTCGAAGCTTTAAACAAATTTTACATGGTAACCAGTCAGGCACATAAGATCAAAACTTGGCCCAAAGACTTCAGTGCCAGGTAACTGAAGCCAAAAATGAAAAGCTCAGCTACAAAGAAGTGGAATCCGGCCAAGTTAATTTTATACAAAATCACACAAAATAGGAGGGCAATACACCGTGAGAGAACCGCATTGCAAATCTCTCATCTTTTCTGTGAAAGATGTACAATGCTGACAGCACAGATGGCACCGACTCAGCCCTAATCAAAACTAATGAAGTTGAACTCGATACACAACCCTTTAATGAGCAGAATGTATTTTTGTTTTCCCATCCATTTGAAAGCTATCACACAGCACTGGAATCATTAAGCCAGCACATTAAATGCACAATGTATCGTAACAGAGGTTGTATTTTGTGAACACCTGAGGAAGTTAGTAGCAAATGATGAAATATATAGATATACTTGAATTGTAGGTGGCTTTGCTGTCCCAATTTAAAGTTAGTTGGTATCATATACTATTTTTCTTTAAACCAAACAGTCTTTCTCAGTTTTGTTAGTTTTAAAAGGAACCTTACAAAGTAACACGTAAAAAAAAAAATCCACTCATCGGCATTTAAATTCACATATTGCACATACCCAGCAAAAATCGCGGTAATGAGGTAGATGACATTTCACTTTACTGGCAGCTACAGCATTAAAATCTTCATGCTGGAGGGTCAGAGGGAAACGAGGAAAACACGTGGAATAGCTAAACAGATCTACCGTGTCTGGACCACTATGCTGCGTTCAAGTTGCAACTAGAAAGCCTCTAACTTGGGGGGGTTGTCTTTAATTCTTTTTAAAAATCAAAATTTTAAATACTTCATAACAAACAATAGGTGCTACTCAGAAGAAGATAGAATTAGAAGCCAAACAGGGAGACTCTGCCACACACTGCGCTGGAGTGAGCACCCAGCAAACACCTGCACAGCACCAAACACGCAAGGGTAACTGGAAGGTGAGATAAGTTTCCTTGGATAATAGAAACTTAAAATAATCTCTCCTTATTCTCCCTTTTCACGGATTCCCGTGAGCCCAAAGCCTGGATTTGCAGGATCACAAGCATCTGATTGCATAAGTTCCACTGCTGTGGTACAAAATATGGTTTACAGCTTCTGATACAAATGCCATCAAACCCCAAATCAACCACAGATATCTAGTTTAAATACTGGAAAACCAGTGTTTCATCTGATCTGTTTTGAAAAGAAACAACAAAACCCAAAATTTCATTATCAAATCAGTAAAATTAGTAAATTTTAAAATCATTGCCCCACTGACTTTAGTGTAAAAAAAGCAAGAATGAGAAACATAGCACAAAAGGAACTGCGAATACAATAAAAACATCCCTGTTAGCATTTTTTATTAATTATTTTCATAAACATATCTTGTGCCTTGCAATTAAAATTCCGTATGCCTGGGTTGCCATGGCAGCACAACTTCCCCAGAACAATAAATTCTTCCAGCTCAGCCACGACCGGTGCTCCAAAGGTTTGCGGGGCGACTGGCGCAGACAGGGCACAAATCGAGAGGCAAAAATAGCTCCCGCTGTTTAGAAAACGCAAGAATCGATACTAAGCGAGGCTCTGGCGTTTCCAGGGTGGCTTCTGAGGAATGCAGTTTTAATGTTTATTCCCCCCCCCTGCCTGATACCGTTTTCTCGGCGCCCTAATAGCTGAAAACAATCCTGATAGACTGAGCAGCGCTCACCTGGGGCAGCTTGGCCGCCGCTATAAATAGTGGCCGCTGCCATCTGCCAGGCTATTCCTGTGCCGCCGGCAGCCGCACAAAACCACAGGCCAAGACGGAGAGAACGAGGCGAGGAACACAAATGGTACCCGGTTTGATATCCGTTACTATAAAGAAATGGGATGAGCGCTAAGAGAACCTGAAAAAGGATAATTAATAGCGCTGGGTGCAGCCTGCGGGTGCTTTTCTTACTGTAGCATTCAGACACGGCTCCTCGCGATGACACCGTTCTTGCTTCTAGTTTCATAGAAATTAGGAGTAGATAAAAATAAACCTCCGGTATCAACTGCAATAGCCAAATATAATCCCTTTGGGGAGCCAAATCTTTCTGAATGAGTCAGCACTGAAAACGTGGGGCGAGTTGAGAGTTTGCCCCCAGCACCAGTGCACAGACATGACCACCACGGCTCACAAACACCTTATTCACTGCAAAATATGCACTACAAAATGGAGTTGACTGCAAAATGGTTGTCTGGCACTGCCAAAGAATGTTGTTAATTGGGGAAAAAGACACGGTATTTGATTTATTTTAATACTTCGAGGCTCAATTCTGCTTTCGCTGTGGGAGAACCGCTACCGATTTAGCAGCACTATGGCTTCACTGTTCTAAAATAAAAGCGCTTTTGACATCACTGTTCAGAAGCTACATAAAATTCAGCTCTGTTTCTCTCATAGTTATAAACCTCTGCTCATAAAGTTATCGATAGATTGAGCAAACGCATTTTGCTTATTTTTTTGGTTAAACAGCGTAGTTTTGAGCACATTCGTTATAACCCACATATTTGGTTCCCCCATATTCTTAATGCTTTCAAAACGGAGCTCTTATTTCCCTCCTCATTCATGTATACATTCCATACAGCAGACCAAGGGAAGGCTGATTCCAGCCTACCGAGAGGGAGGTTACAGGGAAGACGGAGGCAGACATCCCCATTTTTCTATTATTCTCTATGTTCTGTACTTACAAAATCTCAACGTTATTTAAGAATTGTTTGCATTGGCACGCTGGTATTTCCTTTAATACAAAAAAATGTTATTTTTCTATCATTTTTATACCAAAAAATGGTTTGACATAAAACATAACTGCCTAAAAGCCTTTTCAACTAGAAACAATAACAAAGTAATAACCTTGTTTTGTTTACTATATCAAAACCTTGGAAGAGTTGAGTAATTTTATCGCCTGCACATCATTCAAACCTAGTTTTGAAGAGTTCCACCATCAAATTAAGTAAAACTGCTTCTAAGACTTTCCTAAATAATCCTGCTAATTGCACTGTTCTGTGATAACACATGATAAGCTCAATTTAGCCTTCAGCCTTCCAGCTTTGTGGAATCTCTCTAGTTCTAAAGAAAAGACTTGGAGAAGGGATGAAGAAGTTCATAGATGAAGATCCCATTTGGGAATTGGGCTCCTAACTCCAGCTGAAGACCAGCGTGGGGAGAATGTGTCCCAGCTCAGCGCCCTTCAGAAGCACCATTCAGAAGGATGGCACCTGGTGAGCAATTTTTTTGCCCTGACAGCACCCAGCATCTTCCAAAACGTTCATATTTCCATCGAGTTACCCCACACAAAAAGTCTGCCTCCACACTGTCGAGGGTTTAGATTGCGGGGTGACAATAAAATCCTGGCAGATGTACTGTTAACCTCCTCTCCCCCTCTTCCCCTGTTTGCCCCTCCCTCTCCCCCCTTCCCACCCAGCACAGGCGATCGGGAGGAAAAGAAGGACAGAGAGAAGAGAGTTGGAAAAGTTAAAAATGTTTTACTAATGCTACTAATAAGAATAGAGAAAATAATACAAAATATACAAAACCAATCTTGAAAGTCTCAGCAACTGCAGAGCAGGCACCTAAAGTCCTGGATTGGACTCTGCAGCCAACCGGAGCTGGATTCAGTCTCTCACTGGCCTCAGTTCACAGGGATGAATAGCGAGGTCCTCTCCTAATGTCGGCCGTAAGGAAAAAAAGGGAAAAGGGACGAGATCCTTGTGATCTCCCACTTTTATATGAAGTATTCATGTGAATGGAATGTTATACACAGTTGGTCAGTTTCTTGGTCACCAGTTTCCTGTTGCCTCTCTCTCGAGATGTCCATCCGTGCTTATCAGTAAGTTTGCATTTCATTGCTATGTTTACCAAAACATAGATCTGGTTCTCCAGGAAAACGCAGCTAACACGAAGGCTTTAGCTGACAGGCAAATTCACTAAAAAAGAAACTTGGTTTTTTAACAAAACCAGGACACACACTGAAGAGCTCAGTCTGTGAGTGAGATACCTACAGCAAGTAGCAGTCACTTTAGTATCTACAGAGCAAGTCAGTAGGTAGAGATAGCAAATATTCACATTTCCATTTTACAAGGTAATCTTTCTGACAGGGTAATATCTACCGTGCTTTAGCCCACGTACTGTTAACTTGCACAGTCTTGACACTTTAAATATCCTTTTTTCCTTCACCTGGGAATTCGCCTCAGCAGCAGAGCCGGGGAAACAGGTACATTCAGTCCCGCTTTCTAGGCAGCCAGCAGAATTTTAGTTTCTCATAAGTGACTATCAGTGATTTTGTTTCAATTATATGTTCAGACTGCCAAATTGGATAAAACACATCCTTTGTGAAAGTTTCATCTCATCCCTGAAAAGATAAATTCACCTGCCTGAATAAGCAAAACCAGACAAGGTTTCTTCTAAGCACAGAAAAATACTAATCCAAGGAAAATTTGAGGTATGATCAACATAGCTTAAAAAAAATTATCAGTCCAGGAATATACAGGCAAATTCCTGTAATTGTAGGGTTTTTTGGGTAAAACAGAACTGCGGAGCTCTGAGGTTGGAAGGGACCTCTGGAGATGGTCTGGTCCAAGCATCCACACGTTCCATCAGCATTTGGGTCTCTCCGGGGATGGAGCCTTTTCCAGGGTCTCACAACTCTCACAGCAAAAAACTCTTTCTTAGCATTAAACAGAATATCCTGTAATTTGGTTTCAGCCCATTGCCTTTGTCCTGTCACTGGACAACACTTTCTGCCTCCATCTTCTTTAACAGCCTCTGCCACCAGGTACTTGGAGCCCTGGGGAGGTTCCCCCTGAGCCTCTTCTCGTTGGATAATCCCAGCTCTCAACCTCTCCTTGGATGATGGATGTTCCAAGCCATTAATTCTCTCAGTGGCCCAGTGCTGGGCTCCCTTGGACATGTCCATGTCTCTCCTGTCCTGTCACTGTGTCCCACCAGGGAAGGATCAGCCCCCTTGAGCTTTCATCACCCCGTCACGCTGCCTGGATGATATTTCTTCCAAAAAAGCAAAGTTGCTGTGAACAATTAAAACATATCAAGTTCACAAACCCATACGTTTAGAAATAGCCTCTTTCTAGATTAATGTATATATTTAGAGGAGACTAGCGACATTTTTTTCCATTTCTGCAGCAGAAAAGAAGTTTCCATCACACTGAGGCTTCTAGGACAGAAAGTAGTGTTGGGATTGTAAAACATTCAGCCTGGAGCACTACAGGAGAGCAGCAGAACGCAAGGTTTTTATCATTACTCTTCATGCTTTAATTACCTTTATCAGATACCATCTGAGACCAGCTATTTTAAACCCCTGCACCAATTCTGTAATTATATTAACATAACACAGATGTTATTCTTCCCTACATATGCAGCTCTATCCTAAATAAAAGTTAATATATTTGCATAAAAACTACAATAGGCTATTTACACACCGGTCAATCTGAAAATGGCAACTTCCAGATGTAATTCTGCATTAAAGGTGTCAGTTAAACACAAGCAAACTCTATAAAAGCGAAACAGAAGAGACAAAGTGAAATGATCTAGCACTACAAAACACTTCATTAGCAGAGACAAGCGGTCATTAGATTTGCTTTCACACAGTGAAAATACAATTTGTTGTCATTTAAATACAAATCGCCACGATGTCATTTATTATTACGTATGTGGCGTCATTTTTAATGCATCTATTGGGACAATGAAAACCAAAATGCCGGTTTCTTTTCCATTTAAAATTGCTTTCAGTCTCTTGCATCGCAGGGTTAATACCTGTCACTAAAAACTGCCAAGAAGAAATGAGAGATTGTTAACTACTTTTATTGGATCACGATTATTAATATTAAAAGCCTTCACTTTTACTTATCATCAATTTCTTAAGCCGGTTTCTTTACCCTAGTTAGATCTAAATTCTGAGTTAGAAGACGAGCGTTTGAAGAGGCTGTAGATACAAGGTGTCCAGCACCAAAACCATCTTCATCACGCAGCTGTTCCATTGCGTTCAGATCAAAAAAAGCAGGACAGACACGCAAACTGTACGTCTAGAAATTGAGACAAGGCAGGAGAACAGTCTGCTGGAAAGAAGGGAAAAGTTGCCCACTGACAACTGCAAGGAGATGCAGCAAAGCAAAACCTGACGCATCAATCACATCAAATGCTTCGAAAATTAAAGCAGAGTAACTACGCGCGCAGGGGGAAAAAAAGGAAACTGTCATGGGCTAACACACACAAGCAACGCTCCGAATCGGAGCTGGAGTCAAAAACATACTTTGAAATGTTCCTTTTCTAGGAAACGTTCTGACAAATCTGCAGAGTCACGTTCAGGCTTTTTCTGGCCAAACCTTATATATTTTTAATGTACAATGGCAGACTGGCCCAAGAGAGGCAGAGCTCACCCATCTCACATCTGCTGTTCACCTCCAAGACCTCGAGACACAAGAAACATCTATTTAAATCCTTGTTAAACCAAGGACAACATTTAATCCAATTCTTCCATATCCTCCCCAGCGAGCATTCAGAGGGAGCTCTCCATAAGCTCTTTCTCGAACATTCAAAGCAAGCAAACTGTCATCACAAGAGGGGTCAGGTGATGGACAAAGTACGGAGCACAGAGGAGAAAATACATCAACATATTACCATGAAAAACTATTTGCAATAAATCAAAATCTTGGTAGAGAGTCTATTAACACAAGTTTCAAAGGTGAAGAATAGGAAGAAGGAGCAAAGATCCCCAAAACATTAAAAATTCATGCTGTTTGATTTCAAAGGCTTTGCTCTTCTACACGGTTTGAGCTGGATCAATAAATGCTTTTTAGGAATATTCTTAGTATTGTGTAACTTGCACACATGTGTTAACTCAAAATATAATGTAACTCTTCATTGTTCTGGAAAGCTAAAGGAGCGCTAAGTATAGCTCAAATTCTGACAATATTTTTAAAAATACCTAATTTGTTCATTCTGTGTTCTTGTGCTTTGATAATTATTTCTTTTCATCTCTCCCTGACTCACACACTGAGGCGACCAAAGGAGAATGAACAACGAGAAGTGGGAGGAGAGCTGAGAAGTGGCACAGAAGTGAAAAGCTCTGAATGCCTTCAATCATCTGGAAAATCACAAGTAGAACCTTTTCACTTCTGTAATTAAAGCCTCATGACACGTAGTACCGAGCAGCTTTTAGTAGTTCACTACTAGGTGCAATTACATTTTCAAGGCTTTTCCTCATTTTTATGCCGTCTTTAGTTTCTAACACCGTATATAAATGACTGTACTTTGAATTTCAGCCTGGAAAACAGAACCTGACTTGCAGTTGTGAAGGACAAGAGCAAACCGAAGGGAAAGCACCGGAGAGGAGCTCTGAGACCTCACTGCTTATCTCCTGCTGGAAAATTGCACCTGGAGTTGGGAGGGGGAGAAAAAACAGCAGAAACTTTGAAGCAGAACAGAGCAGAAGTCGCACGTTGCCCCCAGTGAAATGGGAAGCACCAGCAGCGCTGCAGCATCCTCCTCCCTGCACCCAGGGCTGCCAGGGGGGCTGGATTCCTCTGCCACAAAAGGCTTCAATTTGGAAAACCATTCACCTTGAATACGCCTTTCATGGTAGCACCAGAAAACAGCAGACTATTTTCCTTTAGAAAAAATGTCTTAAAAACAGATTAAAATCTGAGTGTTAGAATGACCTAAACCAACAACAGATACAATACTGAAAATGGGGAAACAGAATATGCAGCATGATCGTGTCCACCATGTTCAGATTTTAATCGATACTCACATTTTCTTGCTTTGAGTATCTCCTTACTCTCATTTTTCTACCTAATTTTGGCAGCTATTGTCAGCGGGTAGTTGAGAAATACAATACATATTCCTCAAAAGGGAGATTACGCATCAGCGCTTGCTGTGCTATGTTCCATGCAAACCCACACCCACAAAGAATTCTATTAGATAATTGGTCACATTTCGAGAATAAGAACCTGATTTTGTAAGAACTGAAAATTGTTCAGCGCTCCCTAGAATTAAAAGACAATGGCCTGTGCAATATGCTGGATTTCAACCCCAAATTTAGATAAATATAAATCAGTATATCCAAATCCAACACAGAACGTCTTAAAGAAATTATATGTATCAATCATACAAATAACGTTTTATTTTTAAGAAGTGAAATACCAATTGCAAAAAAAATGCATCTTAAGTTGAAGTGTACAAAAATACCATCATGCAGACAGAAAGCCAGGCTGTAAAATAAAGAGCTTGCAGGCTCCTGTTCTTCAAGGAGAACCAAGAGTCATTATATCGGTGCCCAGGAGATGGGAATCGGGAGAAAGCATTGGAAAGTAATCCATGTCAGAGCTGCTACCACCACAACATCCATCTCTCTGACATTAACAGAGACCAACAGACACAAATAAAGTGCAGACACTAGATAATCTGTTTATATCTCTACTCTGCTTTTTAGTTAAGAACGGATTTTGTGAAGTGAGAGGCTTTACCGAAAGCTACACGCAAAGGTCTTCTGCTATTTTTCAGTAGTTATTTAAGAATTGTTGCAATTAAAGAGACACAAATAGTGACTGATGATTTCTCCTGAAGTAGACAGCATCCCCGTTGCTATGAGCAGGGTTCTCCTTCACTAAATGGTTAATCCTGTTTATTCTATGCAGATGTGTTTAAGAAAACCAAATAACTATTCATTTTTAACTCCCCAAACACAAATTTTATCAGGGCCTTATAAATAAAAGTGTTCTTAAATGCTGAAACCTCGTGAGTTCCAGCTCTTCAGTTTCTTAATAATATAATCATATCCAGAATTGGTTTGGTGTGTAGATGTAGGATAACAACAGGTTCAAGGTCAGTTTGTACCTATTGAAACGGGTATGGAAAAAAATTTATACCCCCCCCCCCCAATACTTTTCAGCAGTGAGAACGCTTTGAAGTCCTGCCAATAAAAAAACGTTTCTAGCTAAATATCCAATAGCAAAAGCAGCAAATAGCACTGCCCAAAGGACTGTGGACATGAGAAATCCCACCAAGACAGCCATTTCCCACTCCCACGTGAGAGGAGGGGCAGGCAGGTGGCTGAATTCATTTTTCACCACAGTGAAGGAAAAAGGGTTTTTAGAGGAGCAAAGAAATCAACCAAGGTTCGTTTTTTTTTATCTTAACTCTTACCTGAAACCTTCCACTCCTGTCTTGTTTGTTTATTTGATCTGACGCGATTGCTCAGAGATATAGAAACTTTAGGTTTCGAAAAATTCTACCGATGCTGCTTCTTGGCAAATAAATGTTTAGGAAAACCTAAACTCCAAATAAAGGAATGGGAGTATGGCAAGAAGAGATTGGGCTGGTAAGAAAGCTGCACAAAGTAAATTAATTGCATTTATTAGTAGTACCTATACAGTCTGGGAACCGTGATATATACACCCAACCAGTGGAGTTGAGTCTATGACTCATACAAATATAACTCAATTTATCTTCACAGAAAAAGGAACATAGATATCTACGTTTGAACAGCAACGTTATGGCCTGTGTTGGGCACTGTAACTGAGCAGATTAATGACCAACAACATTTGGCTTCGTTTAGAAAACCGAAAAAATATCTGAAATGTTTCAGAACAGAAAGCACTACTCATATTCATCATCACTTAAAGATTGTTTTTTGCATATACTCCCATAAAGGTTCAAGATATCCCTTACCTTAAACAGTAACCAAAGGAAGACCTTCCTATCATTTCCTATCAGAAGTAATAACATCATTTTTCCATTTCTATGCAACTAACGAAAAACATTCCATCTTAGGGAGTACATCACTCAAACGCCACTTGCTTGCGATACAAAGTCTATTCATTTTATATCAAGCAGGCTCCCTGAAACCTCCTGCTTTTCTTTGTGAATCCTCCACATCAGTAATGACAGAACTCTGACATTAGTAAACACGATCTACATCTCATCTTATTCACTTTACTAACACACATACAACATCAAGCATACAAAACTTCAGGAAAAAACCCGGCAGAGTTTGCTGTAAAAGCCACCCCCGTTCACCCCTCCACCACAGCAGCCCTAGTTCAGTGCAAAGAACTCATTCCCGCTTATTAAGCAATTCATTCAAAAGTTTCTTTTCCTCATTGTTCCATATGAAAATTACATCCCCAAACATGACTCCCCTCTGAATAATGTAAATTCACGGACGCTGAGGAGGGTGCAGGGTCAGAGGGGCGGTTGGAGGTTGGCAGGGATAAAAAGGTGCTGGAAACAGCTGGGTGAGGGGTTCCTGCCTCAGTTTACCTGGCTCCATGTGAGCAGCACAACCCAAACTGTATGTCTGACATCCCCGCTACACTGTCAGTACTCTCAGCACACTCACACTGAGCAGTGCTCTAAGCCATCACTACTCTTGGCTTTGACTTTCAGGTTTTGATTTTATCACAAAATACAATTACTTTGCTAAGAAAAAAATACTGGTTTTCCATGCATCCATCACAAAATATTTTCCTAGCTTCTTGGCATGATGGGAAATCAGAACTGTAAAAATATCCCTATATTATAGAACAGGATCAGGAAGCAACTTAATGAACATAATAAGCAAAGGTTTTAACACAACTAGAAATATAATAACTATTAAGATATGTGCAAGAGTTGTAACATCTAATTTAAATTGGGTATATATATATATAATGTGTTAGACACTAAAGGAATCTGTATAGCATAAAAATTAAAAAGTACACTATATTAGAGTTTCAGTTCTAAGAAGAAAATGACCGACTATAATTAAGACAAATGACTATGCTACATACCCATTTAGCATACAGAACATTCTACATTGTCACTGGGTTTGGAACACTTTATCCTAGAACCTTTCTTAAAGCAGACAGGTGTCATTTCCACTTAACCGTCACTGAATTTCTTTGCAGTAAGTACATGCATTAAGCACACCAACGTTAGCTAGAATGGACGTTCATTTTTCAGACAGTGCCATACAGAAGAAGCAACTTTCTCTAATTTGTTTTTCCCTACTATTACCTACACTGTTGACAATGAGAGGCAGAGAAATGTCACTGCCACGCGGTCCACTGGCGATGCAGATTGTTTATAGGAAGAAAGAGAGACAACAGACAATTCAGAGTCTACTGACATGGTGTAAACTGTGAACCAATTTCTGAGAAAAACTGAAGTTACTTTAAATGATTACGCATGTAAAGTTATAAAATCAATTAAGAGAAATTGAAATAGAGAAATTTTATGTTCCCATCTTCCCTTAAGAAAATTAACTCTACGGTTAAAGTTCAACATTCCAATACGAAAACTATTCAGCACACTTCAATAAAGGAACCTCTTTGGTTTCACCAAGCACACAGCCTCTCCTTCCTTCCCTTTGGCTTCTCAGCAGTAACCTGTTCCTGTCCCGAGTGCCACGTGCGCTGCAAACTTCTCTTGGTATTTTCTTGGCCAAGCAGAAGGATCATGTCAGACGCAAGGCAGCTGTCCAGAGCCAAACCCACTATTGAACCCACTCTCCCATGGCCAGCGAAGCACTGGACCGGAGCACCAAGCACAGCACCGTTGCCTTTGTAAAAATGGACAAGTACCTGACACGTGTTACAGGGAGGCAAGGTCAACCCAACCACCTCATGACAAGACCTACGGTCTATCAGGTATTTCCCCTCAGTATAACGCCAAAAACAGGCTTTGGCAATGTAAGGAAGTATTGGTTGTGCCTGTGCCTTCTCCCCTGTGCTTTTTTATATTTTTCATTTCATTCACAGTTTTAATCTAAATTTCTGTTCTGTATACTGTAAACCATTGCATCCAAAGTTAAGACAGTAACATCCAGAAGGCAAGGAAATTCTCACATACTGCTTCAGACAAGCACAGTCTATTACACACTCTACTTTTAATGTATTTATTATCCAACCTCTTTATTTTCTCAAGTATTATGCTGTTGAATTGGTTGAGCAGGCTTCACAGAACTTTGCCTACCTACTGAAAACATGTTCTGTTTCAATAACTTTAATACCGCTGACTAAACGTTAGCACTGATACCATTCACGTATCATCTTGTCATTAGAAGCGTTCATGCGTATTGTTTCTGGTTTTAAAAGCTCCATCGCCATTCTGCGACCTCTTCTTTATCTTGTCATTTCTCCAGGATTTGTTGCAACAAATAACAAGGCTGCTTTCAGCACCCAATTACGGGAACAATGTTATCCTCTAACCGCATAAGACAGCTTTTCATTAAACTTGCTCTCACCAATACATCACTATTAGCAATGCACTAAAATGTATTTTTAGCCTCATTTCTTATGGAAATGAATCTTCCCCAACCCCTCGGTGGGTTCCAGCTTTCCCTCCGTCTCTGTCTCACTCCAATATCCACAGCGAGAGGCAGTAGGAAACTGCTCAACACTTTTCTTACCCACTTTATTATTTGTAGACAAACTTGTTTCTGACCAGCCGGTCAGAAATCTATACTGGACCACAGCGATTGCAAAGGCATTAATTTGCTGTGTCTGTGAATGACTCGCTAGTTAATTAGCAAAAACCACCTTCACATTTCTTCGTCAAGTACATTTGGGGCTTTTTGGCTGTGGGGTGGGAGGAGGCGTCCTGAGGGCTGAGTAGGGGAAGACTGGGAGATTAATGGGCTTCACAGAACCTCTCTTCAGTTTTTGCCAAAACATTCGTCTTCATTATCACGCAAGACATTTTTGTTTGATATTTAGGTAACTTTGAACACGTTGTTCTCATATAAATTCCTGCTAGGTTGTTCGCTTTTAGAAAAAAGATGTTATTTTCTGAGATTCAAATTAGCTATGCACATAGGCAACACCTCAGCTTCTTCCACAGAGACGACCACAACTGCATTTGCTTGCCTTTCTGAAGATTTGCACTTTTCCTTGACTTTTGGGGTCAGCTGTGGTTTAATCATTATTAAAACAAATCCGTTCTGCTTTTTCTTTGATAACATCAAGCATTTAGTTGTTCTTTTGGGAAGGGCGGGGGGGTGAGACTTTTGGTTCTACACAAAGGACAGTAAGAGGCACGTGATAACCAACTGCAACCGGCATCACCTGCAAAACCAAGAGCCTGAGGAACATCACTACAGCACTTCAAGATATTTATTCTCAGTAATATCTTTTCTCAACTGCCTATTTTGAATAAAGCATTATAACTTACAGTGCAAACACCACTGCTCCTAAACAGGACATTCATTTACACTCTCTTAATAATTCATCCCCAACCTCATTGTCCGTAAATACACCATCAGCACAACTTACCACCCTCATAACCTTCCCATCAGTAATGCTACAACAATCCTAGGAATGAACAATTGAAGGCTCCACACGTAGTCACATCCACATAAGGATTAGAATTATCCTGCTATTTTATTCAGGCTTTAGAAAGCCAAATACTGTGGACAGCCATTATTCCGTACGTATGGGGTTTTCTGCACTAACCACCTAGACTCTTACAAGAATTTGAAAGCTCTGTCCATATAGCTTGAATATAATTCCTATCTTCCTATTCATCTAGGAATACCATAAGCATGAAAAACTAAGTGTACTTGGAAAGCATGGGAAGTGTGAAAAGGTTGGTATTAAAATGTTGTTAATTTTTCACCGTACACAATAGCAACAGAATGAAACTCGGTACAGACAGCATAGACAGGATCCAGGCTCTGTCAGGTTTGGAAAATGTGTAGCTGGTGGGGACAATTATAAGAACTGCAGTTCTACAACTAGATTCTTCTAGAATGCATTATTCCTCTTGACAAAGTCTCATCACTGGCCAACTAAAGATCTTTGTTTATTCCTCAGACAATGGATGCTGCTCATCTCTCCTCTGCAATTCTGCTTCACACCAAGAATTACCAGAAAGCAAACAAACGAGGTGTCCCCAAGCAACTGTTTCGGCTGTTAGCTTTCTAATCCTGTTTTACAGTTATTAATGCTCAAATCAAGATAGTGTGTACAAATTTAACAGTGCCTACTTCTAAGAAAACTCTTATTTCTAACATTTTGTTACACAAACCGTGGAACTGGAAGAGACACAGTGAAGGGATGGATGTTGTCTACTTCTTGGTATTCACAAAAAGTCCAAAAAATTCTCCACTGGATGATGGAAAGAGGTTGAAAAAACAAACACTGTTGTTTCCAACAGAGCAGAAATGCGATTTATTCTTCCCCACCTGCTACCATCCAGCAGTATTTTAAAACAACCTCATATATATTACATGAGGAGTAGCGTAAGTCACCCGCCCTGTCACCCGTCCTGGACACCGGACAAAAGCGTGACCGCTGAGTTTAAGAGAGCAGCCGGCTTCCGAAATAAATTCCAGTAAAAGGCAGCCCAGCAAGACAAGGCTCTGCAGAACACACGCAATAGATGCTGTCCACTGTGAAAGCAATGGGAAACACACACTGAAATCAGTCATTGTTTCATTTGATTCCATTTTTCCACACACTGTCCGACCTCTCATCCAATTCTTTCACACAGTTAAAAGCCCCCTTTTGGAGTACAACTGAATCTTTCAAATGTGTTTTGATCAACAAAAACTTACTTGGTCTGCAACTGCTAACTAAGCATTCATTGTTCGCACCCCGGAGAATGCCAGTTCCCAGCTGAAACTAAAAAAAGTAGTATGAAACATGCTATTTCACACCAATATCATTGATATACATTCAGAAAGGTTACTCAACGTTTCTGTTCCCTTCTGATCTCTAGCAAACTGTAAACGAGCACCAGCTAGGAAAGTCAAGGTCACAGTATCCTAACACGTAAGGTGTGAGGTGCTGCCCTCTCCAGCCAGGAGGGACCACCTAAACGTGGCTTTGGAAACAATTCCAACGGCCCAGCTGGTTTCAGGCCCCTCTCACAACAGCTCTTGCTCCTCCAGTCACGCTGCTCCTGTGCACGATGCAGAGCACCCTTGTTAGAACAGCCTGGAAGCACGTGAGGGCAACTATATGGAAAATGGAGAATCGGGAAAAGAGAAGATTGACAAAATAGGTGGTATTAAAGAAACAGAAATCAATGAAAAACAGGAGGAAAGGAAGCAAGCCATTATGCTGATGGATCCATTACATTTAACTCATAATGGTATTTACATCAGTAGCATAACCTTCAAGTCCAGGAAGACAGCTCAACAATCGGAAATAAAGATGAGCTGTAATCCCTCATGTTAGAAGAAAATGATCACATTTTCAGTCTCAGTAGGCTTATAGACTATCTCTGGAGATTATTTACTTGTTACTATTAAATCCACAGTTGTTGAGTTACTTGACTGTGAGATTACGGGTTGCTCAGGTCTACTTAGGAGCTGCACATTAGCCTTTAGAAACCTAACTTTAAATCCCCAGGTTTCTAAGTGCTGTTCTTTCTCTTTCTGCTACATTTTCAAAAAGATCACTATATGCAAAGCTCTAAAAGTCTCAAATAGCCCTAGCTATCTCTTATTATTTATTGCCTCTCTAACAGAATGACCTTTAAGTTTGAAGATCTTATCCTGTGGGTATCAACCGTATAATGCTGAGGTCTGGAAGATGGAGCAGATGACAACGAAACACCAACTGATTCGCGGCTGGGTCCCGCTAACAACGTCTTGCAGTAGATACAAAGATCTCAAGTAGAGATCTGAATTGTTAGAGAGGAGCGAGGATATTGGTCAGTCAGAAAAGGAAACCTCAGACCACGATAAACAAGGACAATCAAAAAGCGCACAATTAGTTAGAACTCACCTGATCAGCTCTTGGCCACGTCTTTATAACTTTTGTTTGTTTTAAACAGAATATAGTACAGGAGAGGTAATTTATACCTGGTGTCAGGATTGAAACAATGTTACTTGAAGTTTAGGTAATATAAACAGAACATAAATTTAGAGACTGAGAATGCACTGAAGCAGATCAAATTTGGACCCTCAAGCATTTTTTGAAATAAAAAAATAATGATGTGTAACCATGAGAAAAAGCAGCTGTTTAAAACCATTTAAAAAAATAGAAAAATGGTTCTTGTTTTTCTAAGTAATCTTCCACTTCATAGGTCTAAGAAAATGACTTTTCATAGGAAATGATAGAAACCAAAACAAGTAAAAGCAAGGATGGCTGACTAAGCTTCTTCTCTTTTCACATACAGTCCTACTGAGAGAAATAAATTAACTAATCAGAAGTGTAAAAAAAAAACGGAAGGTAACATTTGACAACACTGCAAGAAGAAACACCCTCAAAAATAAGGCATAAGGTTTCAGAAAAAAACATTCTTCAAACATCTAAAACTTTTGCCTTTCCAAAAAGCCCCTCACTGACTGGAGGAAAGTGCTGCTGTACACACCGCTGATGGCAAAAGGCTTTGTCGGGTGATGTTTTGTTCCGTTTGCTTCAAGGTTTCTGTACCGTTTACCGGCCGAGTTCCAAGGCTGCTCTGGAGTTGGTCCCGTGCACCCAGATGGCAGCTCCGCGTGCGCCGGCTGGGGAGGAAGGGCGCTCTCCTTCAGCCTCGGCTCGGGAGCAGCTCGCGGTTTATATAAACCCAACGACAGCCCCGCACGAATATTTCCCTCGAACAAACAAAAGCACTGCAGAATTACGGTGCCTCCAGGCCAACCCTCTGACATGTTAAGGCCTATTTCACAGTATCACAGTATGTTTGGGATTGGAAGGGACCTCAAAAGCCCATCCAGTCCAATCCCCCTGCTGGAGCAGGAACGCCTAAGTGAGGTCACACAGCAACATGTCCAGGCGGGTTTGAATGTCTGCAGAGAAGGAGACTCCACAACCCCCATGGGCAGCCTGGGCCAGGCTCTGCCACCCTCACCAAGAAGTAGTTTCTTCTCAAATTTAAATGGAATCTCTTGTGTTCCAGTTTGTACCCATTACCCCTTGTCCTATCATTGTTTGCCACCGAGAAGAGCCTGGCTCCATCCTCCTGGCACTCACCCTTCATATATTTATAAATATTTAAAAGGTCACCCCTCAAGTCTCCTCTTCTCCAAACTAAAGAGCCCCAGCTCCCCCAGCCTTTCTTCATAAGGGAGATGCTCCACTCCCTTAATCATCTTTGTTGCCCTATGCTGGACTCTCTCCAGCAGTTCCCTGTCCTTCTGGAACTGAGAGGCCCGGAACTGGACACAATATTCTAGATGTGGTCTCACCAGGGTGGAGTAGAGGGGAAGGAGAACCTCTCTGACCTACTGACCATCCCCCTTCTAACACACCCCAGGATGCCATTGGCCTTCCCGGCCACAAGGGCAGAGTGCTGGCTCATGGTCACCCTGTTGTCCACCAGGACCCCCAGGTCCCTTTCCCCTACACTGTTCTCTAATACGTAATTTCCCAACCTATACTGGAACCGGGGTTATTTACAACCACATATCGCACACCAAGATATGTTTGGGCTGTAACGCATGGAGCTTCTGTCTCTGTGGTATGAAATTTAGTGTATGTGCTCAAACACTCGAGCGTTCTCCAAGGGAACGTAACTCATCGCCATACGCTGCCTAAAAAAATCATTGCTTCAGGCATTAATTTTGTGAGTTCTGGACTAACTTTTAGATTTGAAATCTCTAGCGCTGCAGAATGTCAAGTCGAAAAGAGCTCAGAATGGATCCATGCCTCTTCCAATACAGAATTTTATCTCCTCTGAATTACCTAACAATCAAATGAGCATGAATTGAAAGTTGCCCATTTTGCAGCCCATAACTATGTATTTGATCAAGATCCAAGTCTTTAAGAACAACAGACCAAAATAAGAAGAAAAAATAAAATCTTTCCTAGTCACTGTTGAAAGCGAGCTTACAATGAAGCTGCTGATCAAAGCTGCTAATCTATTAAGAGAAGTAAAAAATTAGTCTAAACTAAAGAGTTTGCTAAACCTTAACACTAAAATTACTGAAAATAATAATATTTCTGTCTTTTTGTTAGGGTTCAGAGCCAAGACTTTGCTACCGATCTTCTGAAGCACTTCTATGAGGTTTTAATGGTTGCAAAGACAGGACAAAGAAACATCGACACAAAACATTAAATTCGTGTTCTAAGTCTAAATGTGAATTCATGGAGCTCCAAGAACAACGAAACCTAAATATAACACAATGTATGCTAATATTGCCCTAATTTTGAAACAAAATGATTAATAAGAAAGCAGGTCAACTCCAACACAGCTAGAGATGCTGTTCCAAAGGACCACAAAGAACTGAAGGAGCTGAACTGGGATAAATCATTTTGTCCAGCGACAACAGCACAAGACACAACCTGAACTTGACTTATATGCATGAGATTATTTTGTCGTGGACAGTAAAGGTGGCAGGAACAATAAACTGAAGTGTGAGCAGCAACATTCTGTTGTGCAGAAAGTTCTCACAGGATGAAAAAGGCTTCTTATGGCAGTAGTTAAGAATCAACTTAAATATCTAACAGAAGTTCTACACAGCAGTAAATAGGTATATAACCTTTTTAAGATTACAGTCCCAGAGTTATAGAAAAATGTGGTTTTCATTACAAATAAACAAACAACAACAAAAACACCCCCCCACTTTCCCTTCAGGAATGAATCCTTCGAGATTTCAAATCTGATTTTGCATGTTCAAATATTCCATCTGGCAAACTGGAGAGTAAAAGATGAGAGCAACCAAAAAATAAGATGCAATCTTCAGTCAATCTTTAATCCAGTCATAGAATGTCTTAATGCCCTTTATGTTCATATGGACATATTTCACTTCAAGGAAAAACAGTCAATATGCTGTTACATTGGAAAAAGAAGAGCAGTTCAATGCACCGCAATTCAGGGGGGAAGGGCTCAACAAGGGAACTATAACAAAATTTAGCCAAGTCCTTTGGAATTCAGATACAGAAGTTCTAAAATAATAACCTAGAGTTACACTTCTTAAACTGTCCCATGTTTACCATAACAATCTGCGTTTAAAGTTTTTTAATAACATGAAATCATATAGCATAATATTTTTACAACCAGTATTTTCACGAACATGGAAAAATACTGGGTTTAAATCCTGCCAGTCAATTTGCTTATTCAAAAAATAGACCGAAAGCATGAAGTGCGATGCAGCAAAGCGGAGCTGAGCATTCTCTCCCTTTGTTGCTTTCATGGTCTCTGCTTTTTAGCAGTAAGAGAGATGAGAAAGGTGGTTTTCTGAACACACGTTAACGTACCATCGTCAGCTCAGCACACAAATACACACAGGCGCTTCATGTGAGGCTTCTGTCCTGTTAGTAACACTTCAGCTGCCAGACCAAACACAGAAAACTCGGTCAAACTTCCTTAATATTCCAAGGTTTCCCTGAAGCCCATGGGAATTCTGTTTGCAGCAGGGACAAAGCGTTGGACCAACATAATTATTGTTATCAATACTAGCGAGCTACCGCATTAAAAAGCTGCAAAAATGCCTTTTGATGAAAACATTGTAAAGATAAGCTGACTTCTAGACTGAAATTTGTATGTATGAATGCAAACATTGTTAGCAGGCATGTCTGCAATGCACGCTACCTTCAGTTTTCATTATTTTACATTACCAGTAACAAGAATATTTCCAACAACAGGGGGGAGGAAAAAAATGTATAAGCTAAATATCCACCTGAAATTTCAAAATGTTCTGCACAAGCACATTGGTTTTCAAACAATTATTACTTCATAAGGAAGAAAAATAAAAATACCTGTGGTCTCGCTGGTTTCAGCAAATTCACTTAAATTAATCTACACAAAAATGAACACGACAAAGTCATGAAAATAATTTCAATAGTGACATCCTAAGCTACAATTGTGCCAAATATTTTCCATGATTTTCCACATCTTGAATCCATGAACAAGAGGAAGAGGACTCAAACTGGCCTAAGATGCAGCGATACATGGGACTGCAACACAGGGAAACAACTTGGAGCACAGAGAATCCAGGTCATGATTTAGCCACAAAGCCAAGGCACGAGCACTTCGCAAAGAAGGGACCAGAATGCACCCCATAAATCAGATTTTATTCACAGGACATAACTATTGATACTGGTTTTCAATGAGAAAATGTTAAGGGCAAACCAGTGTTAACTGATCTCACTGCAAAATGAAAGGAGTAGGATGGAACAGCTTCCCTCTATTAAAAAAAAAAATCTAACGAGAATATATAGTTGTGGAGATACAGACAGGCAGAACAAACTACATGCTGTTTCCAACTCTAAATATATCAGGCCCAGTTCTACGGAGATCTAGTTAGAATTCTGCTTTTATTTCTCAAAGGCCAACACGTTATTTCAGAAAATACATATCATGTTGCTGATACGGAGTGGAACAACACGGCCACAATCGACCCTCATCATGGCTCATTAAGATATTTATTTGCCTTACTCACTGTGGGACTTTGTTGTTGGCTTCACCGTTAACTTCGAGGATTGCAGAAATACTTGAGAAAATACCAATTAGTTGTTAGGAAATGCTAACTCTGGGTCACAGCCACAAGACGCTGTCAGGGGAATTTTCGCAAGGATTTAGCCTCTCTTCAAATACAATATTGAAGCTTCCATAGTGTTTTTCCTGTCGGTTTGATACCACCCATTTTCTAGGAGCATGATGAAGATAATGATATGTGACATCAGAATTAACAATACAGTCCCCTTCGCAACTCCTTTGTTGATGTTCTTCCAAAAGGTGCGAGAAGATGGGGAGAGTCGATCATACTGACACTTGTACTGTCACAGCCACCTTCCACACACACCGACACACAGACGCTCACTTGGCACTCACTATTTGATTCAGAAAATACAGCTGAAGTAAACTGTGCATTCTTTTCCTGATGCACCAAATACGAAAATAAATATCCAGAGCTGGTATATGAAAAGTAATACAGATGTACGGACACGCCGGAGCAGGAGCGGGAGGTCGGCCGGGGGTCCCTGTGGCATCGCTACTGTCTGCAACAGCAACCGGGCACAGGCACCCGAGGAGCAATGGGACAGGCAGAACAATTTAATACATTATTCTTTGAATGTATCTGAATTTTTAACCTGTGTCAGCTTTTGACATCCAGAGCGTCTTCCATCCTTCACGCTCCCCTGCGCCTGAATCCTGCCTTTTCGGGATGGGAAGATCCCAGACAGAGATTGTCCTGTAAAGAAGAGCAGGGCCCTTGTCCTTCCCCAGAGCCCCTTGCAGCTCTGCTACCCCCAGTATTCGAAACCCAGGCACACCATGGACACAGCAGTGATGCTTCCTAATAGTTTTCTTTATAATTTTTATAATTATTAATATCTCAATAGTTTTTGGTAGGTCACAGCTCATTAAAGTATCATTTCCATAAGGTGACTTACAGTAATCCCAAATCCTCTTTCTGACAAGAAACAGATACAACTCATTTTGTTATTGTATGGAAACTAAGGGCTGCTTTTCTTCAGAATCAATATTTGTATTTAATCTCTTGAATTTCATTTGCCCCTTCAAATTCAAATCTTTCCCAAAATAAATTATCAACAGTATTCCTCACATACAACACATTCCAAATCCCTTTTTACCAGAGTAAAAAATTTTCATCTTGTTATAAATTTATTTTTAAACAAAATCAATACATTACAAGAGCACTTTGCTATGATTTTTATTTTTGAAATGCAGACAGACCTAATGCAGAGAAATTCATAAAATAAGATGATCACCAAAGAACATTTGTATCAACGACCAACCATCACAGACATCCTTTTCCCCAAAAAACCTTCCCAAGCCAGGATAAACCAGAATGAGCTGCAAACGCACAGGGATAACAGGGACAACACTTCCAACTGTACCTAATACAACAGATGAAGTATCTCCATAAATGGCATCCAAAATACTGATTCACCACCAAAACAGAGTTTCTTTAGTTAGCGACCTTGACGAATAAAATCAGTGGCAAATGGTCTTTCGGCCCAACAGAAGCGGTTGGAGAACTTGTCATCTGTCAGCGAGGCTTGTTGCCAAGACACCTGAAATCTAGTAAATAAGGTACAGCAATAGCGTATTTTAGATTCAATGCAATGCAGCCTCAATAGATTTAAGGCTAAATGGAGTTCACTTCAAAGACATCATCTTCCTAATATCCTTCTCAAGGTTTTTATAGGAGTCAAGTGAAGAACACATCTACGTAACAGCAAAATTCAATTTCTAATTTGAAATGGAACTTTAAGAAAACCTCAAAGCCAGAGACCAAGTAAAGCAGAGCCAGCAAAAAAAAATAATTAATCGGTCTCTGAAAGTCCCAAGTTGAAAAATCAAATTTAATTATTATAGCACGTAGTTATGCTTATATTTATCAGATCTCTACAAGTGATCTTCATAAGCCAACACAAAATATTGCCTGGGCAATATTAAGTAGTCAATATTACAGAGGAAATAGTTTGAGCTAAAGGTCTTTCCTGTGTAGGCTCTGTTTGCTGCTTTGGCTTTGCTAATGTTAGTACACACTGAGCACTTCTCCAGCTCTGTCCACAAAACGGTCCCAAAACCCTTGAAGTGAAGAAAAAGCTGCCACTGAAACCTTGCCATTATATGACTGTTTACAACCCTTATGCACAGTTGCATTAAAACTCTTTATAAAAACTGTAGTGCCCAAAATCTGATTATAATAAAATTCTCTTATGAAGATCCTGTTTGGCATAGATGAAAAAGACTAATTTGTTCTTGACCTAATAACAATTCATTACTCTTTTTTTAAGTGACAACCACCTTCCTTAACATTAAAAACCCTACTAAATGAAGCTTTAAATGAAGCAGAGGCAGTTAAAATCATTATTGCCTTCAGCTAAGCCAGACGGGTAACTCCACCTGCTAACACCACATGTACAGGACACACACGGGATCCAGCCACACCAGCGTTCTGCACCATACAGCCCTACCCACGGCCAAAAATGGGGTTGCACGGCGTTTTGACTGACCTGCAATGACCGAGGATGAGGAGGCAATGCAAGGAGCGTTTCATTCTGCTGCTGGAAGGGTAACACTTCAAACCACCCCAGGTTTCGGCAAAGAATGGGAACCAGAGGTTTAAACAGCACGCTGGACTGAGAGAGATCTCAGCTGTAGGTGATGATTGTAATTTAAGCACAGGTGTGAAATGGAGATAGGGTAACACAGCAGCATTAAGGTGAAATACCAAAATGACTAAATTAAGGTCACCTGGTGTCATGTTTGCCCTCACAAAGCCACCACCTTACCTGGGCTCACCTGATGGAGTCATTTTGCACCAGATGAGGAGCAGTCCATGTGAGGAATGGTCAAGCTCTTCTGCCTCAGTACACAGACCCTACATTTGCCTCCCCGCAGTCAAACAGCTGATGAGAACCTGTGTGCCATGATCACCTAATAAACACCAAAACCTGTGTGTGCAGCAAGTGTCTGGTTTAGGTCACAACAAATTTACCTGATCATGGAAAATATCATTTGTCCATTTACAATTTTAAATGTAGATCTTACACAAGAGGAACTTTTAAATAATGCAGGCAAGAGCATAAATAACACTGCAGAGATCATACAAGCACTAGAAACCTTCACCTGGTACAACTATTTGAAGACTTTTCTGTCCAAGGTGTTTGAAATTCATAGTAGTACATGTTTAATAAGTAACATACTCGGTTTTCTACCACGGGTACTTAATCTATTCTTAATTTAAATCTCTCATAAAATGGACTGCTTCTGTGATTGGAAGAGTTTGTGCTTATTGAAATAACAAGCAATATGTATTTCATTTAAAGAAAACAAACAAAAAGCAATGCTGTCAAAAAGCAGAAATGCCCTCGCATGATTAACACTGACATCTCTGAGCTTCCCCTTCTCCAAACCTTCACGTTTTGTCACTTTTTCTAATACTGCCGCTTGTAAAAGTTTAGACTGCGAGCTTTGAGGCAGGATGAACATCGTGCAGAAAAGGTGAAGCTCTTTTTCCCTGCTAATCACTGCACTTACAGAAGTTCCATTTCGATCCGAATCGCCTGCTCTCTGTTCAAACCGAGCAGCCGGTGATTAAAACGAGAAGCCTTCAGCGTTGCTGTCACATTCTTCTCGAGAGGGTTAAGTTTGCCAGCAGACGGCGTAAGGCTGTGATAAAACCCCGAAGATCTCCAGGCTTTTTTACTGCCTGAAATTGCTTTTTCTACCTTTCCCATCGGCAGAGCTGGAAAGCACCAGGGTTTCCTTATAGCCACCCTGCCTTCCATAGCGTTGGGCAAAGGAAAAGTCCAAAGAAATGAGGGCTGTACAAGCGAGGTTTTGTGAGCGTTTCCTCCAGGCTGTGCTGGGGCACGGAGCCATTAACAGCTGCTTCTCCATTCACATACTGTTCCTTCAGCAATACAGCTCAGATCTTATGTGCTAGAAGAACATTCCTAATATCTGATGGAGGAAGGAGTCATTTTATTTAAGATTGACTAGAAAAATTGGTGAGTAGGAAGCTACCGTTAACTATCCTTCTACATTGCTTTCACCCCACTAATCTACAATAATGACATAACCTTTTGTTAACAATTAAAAGTGTTTAATGACTGCAGACGTCTATGTATAAATGTAGTATATATTAAAAAAATTCAACATGTCTATGTTAAATAGGAAAAAACCCCACAGATTTTACTTGAACTTCATGTCTGACTTAACAAAAATCACGTAATCTTTGGAAAATACTATCTCCAAGCAATGTTCCGGGCAACGCTGCAATTAGCAGGAAAACACCACCCCAGTGATGCTTCCCTTTCTGGAAAGACCTAAAAATTCATTGGCATCTTGTTAACAAAGTCATGTTTGGTTTTGCCATTCAAATGACACAAAATATATTAATTAAAAAAAAAAAACCACACTAATTCAGGTCTTTACTAGAATGACACACCACTCCATCTGTAAAGTTGCCTAAAGGGACACAGATAACGGGAGGGATGAAGTCAAAGGCTTCAACTTCTCTTTTTGATGCCAGTGACAACAGAATGGAAAGACGTGGATTATTAAAAATAATCGTAAAACCAATGTAAATGCTGTTTTTAAAAGGTCTTTATAACCTGTCTCTAAGAAAGATGGCTCAATAAAGCAAAACACTCCAAACAATTACAAAATGGATTCTTAAGCAGAAATGGGGAATAAATATTGTTACTGTAAGATAGTAAGTTAACTTTTAAAAGACAGCACTGTGCTTTTCATTACTAGAGTTTTCTTTCCCTTTAAAGAATAGAAAGTTAAGAAGGAATTCACTTGGCCATTCCAGTAAATAAAGAAGCACACAGAATTTGGTGTGGAAAAAACTACTCTTGTGGCAGCACTTTTGCTGCCATCACCCCATTTGGTTTTTACTTTTCCATAGGCTGAAGACATGAGGTTCCAAACCAGCAACGCAATCGACCTGGACAAAGCCTCCCTTACACTATGGGCGTGAGCACTGCGGAGAAATGGAGCAGCACAGCATCATCTACCTGCATAAATTTCAGATACATATATATATATATACATACATATATATATGTATTTGTTTTGCTTACCTATTAGGTATATCTCTTCACTTTACCCTTTTTATTTCATATTTAACATAAGTATTCAACTCATGGCTACTTTCTTCTTCTTTTTGAGGAACCTAAAGCTTAGTGACTCCCTCAATGTATCTGTATATGGAGAGACTTTTATTATTACGTATAGTATCAACAACAATTTTTTGATATGGATTTCTTTGCTCACTGGCAGGTCACCTATTAACTAAGTATTTCACTAATCATAAAGATCTTTAGGCACGTGAAAGTGGGATACGTGCTCCAGATACCAGCTGTAAAAGCCTCATTCTTTAATCAAGATTTTTATACAAGAACACGAGACTTCATATCATGACAGAGTGAAAAATCAAAAGTGACAGATTGGGTGGCTTTTTTTAATCCATTGAAACATCCAGCCTTATAATTTTGGAAGAGAATTCAGTACCAGCTGGAATCCTCAGACAACATTAGTAAAACAATAACAAACCTCCCTCAAATAAAATTTTAAACCATGAATTTAGAAAATGCTTTCAAAAAATAAAACACACGTACTAAATTTAACAATTCCTGTGACCGACCACCAGGACAAATACGGTCACCTTGCAAACAGCGAGAAGAAACGCACTATTTAACTCTGCTGAGGGTGTTGAATTTGACAGGTTCCAGGCGACTGGGATTTAGAGAGAACAGGTTCAAGTGGGACTTTACAGCAGCTGAAACTCAGGATCCAGATAAGCAAATTAGCTTTGCACCAATAATGTTAAGCGACCATTTAAGAATAAAACCCCCCAAAAAGGACAAAGAACTTAGGAACCTACGGTTTGTTTGCAGGGTATTGGATTTCTACTCTAGTCTCTCCCTCCAAGGGCGGCCTGAGGACAAGAAAATATTCAGTCCCACCTGCCAACTCCAGGAGATGGTAGAATGAAAAGCATTGCTAATTCCGCCTTTAGGGCTGCCGAGTAAACCTTGTGCCGCAGCCTCCAAAGTGAAACTCCCTTTTCTGACCCACTGTTTGCAGGCAATAAAGCTTTGAGTTGATGGGCGCCAACTCTTTGTTGAGGTTCTACAAGCACGGTTCGACTAAGGCACTGCTGATCCAAAGGAGTTTGCTTCTGTTAATTCTACGTATTTGCAGTTATAGTATCACGCTAACAATGAATCTACTGCCTTCAGGCCGGGTTTCATAAAAAGGTTAGCTCAACTTCAAACATTTCCTAGATCTGTTCTTGAATTTCAGGAGGTCCAACAGAAACTTGTTACCAAGAACAGTTACCAGGAGCGGCGAGTGGTCAGATCTGGAGCACAGATACAAAACTACTTTATTGGTGTGAAACCAGCCCCTTGAGTTGTGAGAAATGAGATCATTTCGTTGTTCCTTGTCTAAGTCTTGCACGCTGAGGACCTACTAAGCAGGAAACAATGGCAAAGTGGTGACAAAGCGAACTGAATCCAAGTCGTGTTTGTAAGAAGAGACGGGGTTACAAAACCTCAGAGAGTAGCAGTGAGCCAAAGAAAGCCCCCCCAAATAATCGGCAGCTTCTCAAAAGAAGGCAGCCGATACATTCCTGTAGACATGGAGCATCACAAGATACATGCAAAAACACAACTCATTTTTCCACAGTATCTGTCAAGGCTCATCATTAGCAACTGCTCAGCTCAGCTAGATGAATGTTTTAAGTCATATTTCAATCTGCTTTTAAGAGTGTACAATGCCAGAAACTGGTATATAAATGTTTAAGGTAGCAAGGAAGCAGCTTTGAGTTTTGGAGTTTGAATTGTTCACTCCTGAGTCCCAACCCAAAAGAACTTTCACAGCAAATGGAGCGTGACATCAGGGAACTAAAGCCAAGGCTGGTTTTGATATACATAATACTACTTTATTCCATTGTTTCAACTTTCTTACAGGTTTAAAAAATGTACAGGGGTTCAGAACCACCTCAACAAAACAAAGAATACATCATTAAGGGAGCCCTAGAGTCAAACCACAAGTGTGCAAGCGTGGTTAGCTTCCATTACAAAAAGTAATAGGCACAATCTTTACATATGTGTTTTGGTGAAAGAAGGAATAATAGTGCAGTGTTAAAAGGCACCAATAATCAATAATTGGGCCTTTGTAAAAAGCCAATAACCATCTAAGAAAATTACATTTGGTTCAAAATAATAATTTAAATATGTTATTGACTAGCATGCATCTGAACCCCTGGAAATTTATTACACAAACCTAATGTGCGCCCTTGCAAAATAAAAAAGATTTCATCAGTGGACCTGAAAATCAGTTCAGTACAAAAGGAAATACTGAAGCTTTTTGCCCGTATTTAATACTAAACTGTCTTGCTCACCTCCTCCAAGAACACTTGTCTAACAAACAGCTATTCAACAACTGCACAGAAGTATTTCTCTTAAAGCAAGTGTAATTTTTCAATCCTGTAGCATTGACCTATTCCATGTGCTAGGAAAACATTAGGCACAGACCACAAGTTACATTTTCTCTAAAAAAAATACAGCATGTGCAAGCTAGGTTCACACAACGGATTGACAGCTACAACAGTAAGCTATTTAGATTTCCCAAAGATACGGGTTAGTTTTAATTTTCTAAGCAGTGATGCGCACTGTTCTGTGCGATTATCATATTTGCATTAGGATTATCTGTGTAGCCGATAAAGGAGAAGCTTTAGTACACCCTAAAGGACACTACATCGATACCGTGTGCTGATTGAACAGCATCAAGAGAAGGAGAGATTGAAGAAGTCCTTGTCCACGGCAGCTGCAGTTACTCAGCCAGCCAGGAGGGGCTATTGGTTTCTGCAGGATAAATGGTTTGAAACTCGGTTATCTCCTCGGTGCCCTCAAACTAACCCACGCGGACGCGATGGGATCTAGGGATGCACAGGATGCAAAAGAAAAAGGGGAAACGAGAGGGAGAGCTTCTGTGGAATTTGTACCAAAATGTGCCATTTTATCCAAAAGCGTCATGCCCAGTGTAGGTTTTCTGCGTTGCGGATTGCTCGTACAACTGAAAATTGTACAAGATGTGAGCAGAGATAGAGCTGATTATTTAGCTGCAATATTTACTACAGTCCTCAAGTATATAATTTATGGATAGCCACTTGCTGATTGTTTCCTCTTAAATATATTTAAATTCAGAAGGCTACAGTATATTCTGACACAAAGATAGTAAGACAGTTTTTCTACAAGGGAGAAAATAGAAGGTAGTAACTAACTTATTTTATGAGGAACCTCCTCTGATGTGGTAGTTATTTCATGCCCTTTGGAAGATTTTTAGTTCTGACTTTCTCGGTTGTCTCTGTCGAATTGCTCTGCTCACAACTGCACAAGAGCTTTACCCAAGCTCAGCGACCCCTCTTACAGCAGCCTTCGCCTTCTCCGCAATCACTTTGAAACTCGCCCTAACATCACAGCAAACTATTCAAGTAAACATTTCTCTCCTGGCAAGTTTCCAGGTACAGCAAATACTATCAAAACTCCGCGTTTGATCGCATGCGCCAGTTTTCTTTAAATGGAGCAGGAATTAGCCCGTTTTCTCGGCTTAGGGTCCCGTACGTCCCTGTCTTTTAAACACATACAAGATGAACATATTGTCTCTGACAGTCTCCGCAGTCCCAGCCTGAAAACGCTGTTGGAGAGGCTATAGATCACACAGTTGCAGAAACTATTGCTTATAGCAAGCCACGTCGTTAAGAAGGAAAGCGCTGGGTTTTCCAACACCCTAGAGCTCTCCAGCAGAAAGTATATGATATAGGGGAGCCACAGCACGTAGAACACACTGGTTATCCGAAACAAGACCATGGCATAGCGGCGATCGGGGCTGTGCCCAGTCTCCCCAGCAGCATCCACTTTGTGGCTAGGAAATCGAGCTCTCCGATCGTTTATCTCTTTGGTGTGCTGCCGGCAAATTTTAAAGATGTGGAAATAGGTGAAACATATGACAAAGGCAGCAGGAGCGTATAGTAAGCACACGATAAAGCCAGTGAAATAGGCATTAGTTAGCCAGGAGGTAGCACACCATTCAAAAATATCTCCATGGTAACCAGGTTTTCCCCAACCAAAAAAGGAAGGCAAGAAGATCAGACAAGAGTATATCCAGATCAAAATGATGCAGAGTCTCAAGCGACAAGGTGTGACCAGCTGGTTATAGGAGAGAGGCTTTGTTATAGCGAGATAGCGATCCACGCTGATGCAAGCCAGGCATGCCATAGATACGCTTTTTAGCACTGAGATGATATATCCAAAAACTTGGCACATCAAGGACTCGTGGACACCTGTCGAGTAGTGGAGCAGTGACAAAGTAGGTACCAGGCAGCTAACTCCAACAAAGAGATCGGCATAGGCCATGGTCTGAATAAAATAGCTGGTGGTGTAATGATGCAGAAGTGGAGCACAGTGAAAAACAAATATCACAGTTAGGTTACCCGCAATAATTAAGAATGTTAGCAAGACAATAACAACTGTCTCAAGGATACAGATGTCAACTGCATTGTAGTGACCAAATCCAAGAGGGCAGGAGAGATGTTCAGACACGTTCAGAACACTACTGCTCATATTCAGAGTCCTCCATTCAATCCATCGGGACTGGTTCATGTTTTGAGACTGGGGACCACTGCAATCTGAGCCGTAGTGAGCAGACGACCTGCTGAACAGCAGCTACGCTCTGCTTCAGCGTCTCACGGTCTCTCTTGGTAGACACTGCCAGTGCTTACATTTGGGAGGGTTACAGTCCCATAGCTGTTGATGCCTCCTCAGCATCAGGGCATCACCTCTGGCACACCTTAGCTTTAAGGAAAGAAAGAAAGAAACAAACAAACAAACAAAAGAGAAGAAAAAAAAAAAAGCCAGAAAGAGAAAGGCCACTGATCAGCTCCTCCAGTGCTCTTGACCAATCTTTAGCAAACACAAGGCACTTCTAAAACAAACAGGTACTGTGAAATATGGAAATAAAAACTGACCAAAGAAGGAGACACATTCATTTCCCAGGGAAGGAAGGTGGGGGAATCTCTGCTTATTTTCCTGAGAAAGTCATTTGCTTTGGAATATAATGGGGTGAGGAGGGGGGGGAAGAGAAGGAGGAACCCCAGTACAGCTCAGGTTTCCTTGACCAGCAGTTACTGGAGATTATCTTTTTAATGTCCCAATTCAAATCACAGACTGACTGGAGAGTAAAGGAAAAAGTTCATCATCTAATGCTGTCTTTTCTGGCTCCATTCAGGAGTCGGTATTCTGTATTATCCATGCTATTCATTGGAAAGGTAAGGAAAACATCTTTGTCAAGGTTAATTCCAATAGACTCACCACTGTTTGGGTATGAATAATGAATTTTATTTGGAGGGAGACGGGTGGGGGACAAGGCAGGTCTGTCCTCTGACTCCCAAGAAAGCAAACATACATCTCGCATACAATGAGGAAGATTACGTCTATTCCTTTGAAAATGAAAATAATTTAAGGAGCTAATTTGGAGACTTATGTCAATATTCACAATTCCTTCCAACACTTACAGTCCATTACAATTATTAATGCCAAAAGCATAATTCAAGGTCCCCACCGACAAAATAAATCCTCTTGAATTTAACTTCAGCAGTGGTAATTTCAAATCAGCATCTTTGGAAACTCTGTCATATCTGCTCCAGTGGGTCAGTACACAGGAGTCCACAGCTCTATCCATGACATTGCTCACCTCGGTAGCAACACCTGAATCATTCCACAAACCCTCATACAACGAGAACAGAAACTTCCATCTGCATTCTGCTGGGAAGCTAATGAAATGCTGATTTGACTAGAAAAGCTGCCATTGTTTACTACTCCATTATTCTGGTATTCAGCTTCATCTTCTACGTAGTTTTAGGGGCTCTATATTTATTAGACGACCAGCATAATAAACAGTTGCTTTAAAAAATGTTCTTTGAATTGCAGGACATTACCTTGTTCATTTTATTCACAGTTAGGGAGAAAGGAAACGTTAAAAGAAAACATCTTCTGTGTTCAGTTTTAAGTAAATGCTTGATTAGTTCAGGAATCATTAGGCAGGTAATTAATTGTACACAATCTTGCTTTTTAAAAGGCCCCTAAACTGTTAAAACCATCTTTCATCCTAGAGTTCCTGAGACTAGAAGACTGGCAGTGAAAATTAATGAATCCACAGAAAAAGATCTCCAAGGTCATTCAGATATTACGCTGGCATTTGCTTTAAGTCTCTTTAAAAGTACCAGAATCTTTCTGATGTTTTTGATAGTCCTTGCTGTGTCTTCAGGAGGAATTTCAGGTACTAGAAAAGAAAAATTTCCAATTCTGTTGCAGCAGTTTGAGAGCAAGCATTCTTTTTGGAGTTAATTTCCTGCCGTGCATCGCCACGCTGTACAGAAAGTCCTTTCGATTTTATAACATCCCAGAATATTTCCGGCTATTCCTTCCCTTTGTCTATAAAGCAACAAAACACGTATCAAATCACTACTTTCTCTAATTCTTGGTTAAAGCAAGGCAGCAATCTCTCTCACCTACACGCATCCTTATCAGCCGCTGCGACGAACTGCTTGACAGGGGAGTCCTACTTACTGTGGCGCGGCTGGAGCTTCTGTCGCTGTTTCTCTCCTTCCCCCTTGAAATTACTGCTTGCACCTGAGTCCGCTCCTCCTCCCTCTCCCTCTCCGCCTCCTCCTCTCCCCAGCCGATGCAGCCGAGCCGGGCGCTGCAAAGGTGACCGGCCCCCCCGGCCCCGCCAATGGCCGCGCTGCTGTCACTTGGTAACGGCGGCCGGGCCGGCGGCGCCCCCCGCAGCGCGGCGGGGGAACGGAGCCGAGCGGGGCCGAGCGGACCCGAACGGAACCGAACGGAACGGCTGTGGGAGCGGGAAAGCTGCCGTGGGGGTCAAGGTTCCAAGTGTCGGGACCCGCTCGTTCCAACAGCCGAGCTCCAAACCCCACCGGATGCCAAAGATTTGAAGAATGTTTGAAGTCCAAAGGATATACACCCCCACCCCCCCAAATAAATCACATTTCAATCCGGTCCACCCAGCTCCCTATAGTTGTGTAGGTTATTTTAGAAACCGCCATCACCACCTCACTAAAAATGTTCATTAAGAGTTATTCTCAGATGGCTAATTTCCTGTGCATCTCTTATTATGCGAAGCTAAACATTTGCAGAGAATGTCGATTTGCCGCGGTTTGACACAAATTTTGTCCTGCTTTAAAGACAAAATTACGGTCCCCTAAAAATTAATTATTTTCATACTTAAAGCAGATTTATTTTAGAACTCATCTGCAACTGGTTTCAATAGTGTACCAATGTTTAATTGCTCCACGCAATAGCAAACATCAGTTTTAGTACAGATACTTGTGAGTAACACATTATTTTTCAAAGCACAGACTTTTTAACCCAATTAACTGATCTCTCCATTCATGCAAATAGATGCTGTTATTCCCCAGTTAAGGACTCAGAACTTTTGTTTACTTCATGCTTCCTAAAAATAAAACCAGTAGCAGAAGTACAATCATCAAAGTTATCTTGCACAGACATTCCACACGTCCTTAGACACAGAAACAGCAAATTTAGGTACCAAACAGTATTCTGGGCTAGATCAGCAAAATACATGTGTCAAGAATGATATTGGAGGCTTTAACAAACTAAGTCAGTAGAAACTAGAGTGATTTAAATTCTTCTAGTTCCAAGGCAAACCACAGGCAAAATTTTAATAAGCTGCTCCTGGGTTAACATCTTGTATTTCGAGTATAGCCTGGAGCAAAGATCCAAGCCTGAGTGACAAGGCTGTAGAAATGTGAGGCAGCATAAAATGCAGCAGTGTGAGAACGGCTCGCAATAACGGCGTGTGATAATGCCAAATTCCTCCATCGAAGGATTCAAGAAAGAAATTCAAATCACTCCCAACACCTCCGAACTGTAAATGGCTGCAACAACAGATTTAATGACTAAATTTAGTCCCCGAGTACAGCTTTAAGCCATAGCTATCCATACCATGGGCGGAACAATAGGAAGCAATTTTTATTCCTCCTCTTCCCACTCCTCCCGCGGGGAGGAGGAGGAGAACGGCACCGGTGTGCACAGGAATGGCAGCTCCTGGGGGGCTCCACAGAAACAAAGGGACAAAACACCTTAACATGGATACTAGGAACCTCAAAGACACCGGAGAACGTTAGATAAACAAAGGTAAAGCCTAAAATTAAGTGGACCACAGAAACTACATGCTCAGTCATCCTACTTCAGGCAGATTTGAATACTGGTGACTCCTAAAGCTTTCAAACCTTGTGGCGACCACTGAGTCACCTTGTGGACAGGTCAGACCTGCAAAACTGCGCAAAACCCTGTGCTCAGCATTCTCAACCCTGGCAACAAGCACCCACGTCAGCCAAATATGTCAGGTCTCGCACAAGAAATCCACATACTGCTAAGCAGGTAACAGGGAATATAAAAATCGATGGCAATGTCTGCTGGTTGGTTTTCAATGCAGGTAAAATGCTTCCCTGTCATGAATTATAATTAAATGGCAAAAGTGATTTAAAAAAAACCCAGTGATTTCTTTGTGGAAATACAAGCAGGCTTCCTTCACTACAAAGAGAAAACAAATCAAGTCATGCTGCAAGCTGCCAGTGGCTTCATCACCTCAGCTTCTCCCGGTGGCATTTGCTAAGGAGCAGCAGCGCAAACTTCAACACACTGACTGCACTGACTTGTACTGCGTTTTACGTATATATGGAGGCAAGTGTAAATTAAAGCAGAAATCAGTTAGTCCTGACAAAACTATGCCGTTGCAGACAGAATTTTACAAGATGTGGCAATACTGGAATGTTCTATGGGAGGCCGCACAATAAAAAGCTATAAGGAAAACGTTTTCTATCTGCAGGTTAGAGACATCGTAGGGATTCTGGCACAGTTTTTAAATGTGCTTCAGGATTTTTTTTTTACACTTGCATATAAAGAAAATGAAGTGAGAAAGACAGAACTGTTGGAAGAATTTAATGGCTGTCACCAAGGCAGTATTTTATATGGCACATAAATTGCATAGCTGGTTACGTCCATCAGAAGGACTGAGTACTCTTCTTCAAGCTGAATAGAAGGAGCAATTCCACACCTTCTTTATGAGTTACATCAGCTAGAAACAACAGAAGCTACCACTCAAAACAGAAGGCTCTCACCATCTGATCCTGCTGAAAACAGAGGAGATGCAGGAGCTTGAGCTTTGTGTGTGAAAAGAGCCTGTGAAAGCAGCAGTGACGTGTGGGACCCTGTAAGGACGAGAGATAAAGCTTCTCAGACAGAAAAAGTCTATGCAGAGGTAGATTTGGAAGCTCCATACAAGGAAACAATCGATTACTCATTTCTTCTATTTGGACAGGAATAGCAATATTTGTTTTCTGTATCTTTTTTTTTTTGTACGGCAACAGGACTGCCAGAAGCAATTCCTGCCGCGCACAAAGCAGCGTCTCGGTCGCACCACTCATGTCTAGTTTGAAGTCTTTCAGGACTGCCTTTGTTAAAATATTGGATGGACAGCTGGATTAAATGGACAACAATCATTCCTGTAAAATCTTTTTAAAAAGGCATTGATTAGAGCAGGGAGATGCAGCTGAGAGTGTGGGATGAAGAACATAATAGTTATTTACTTCGATGCAGACCTGAATGACAATGTTGACATACATATCACCTCCTTACCTTTCTTTCTTCTGCCCAACCTTTTTTTCTTTTCTAAGTATTATTTTCTTTTATCCACTTTCACCTTAACCTACAGAACAAAGGTGTTTCTTCAGTTTGCTTTATTTTTATCTCAACCGCCTCTGGCATTTCCCTGTCCACCACATCATATGGACACCCTGGTTTTGTTTTTAATGCCTCCAGAAAAATTCTGTTCTATAAAGCTTGCAGCTTGGAGCGCAGCTTAAAGATCAAGTAAAGGAAGAAAAATCAGTAGTTACCTAAAAAGTGTTGTGTGTGTATGTGTTTGTTGGGGTTTTTTTTACATCAGACTAGTGTTTGAGGTTGCTCTCTGAAGTCATATTGGTTCTGTATTTAGGGCAGAAATCAGTTTGTTATTTGGAATATAAAGGCTCTTTACAAAATCCACCCACTACAGCCGTCTATTTAAAAAACTGCCATGAAGAACTCTAGCTTACACAGAACACACAGAATTTTCACCTGAGTAAAGGCACATAATATCAGATATAAAAGGTATACACATAGATGCATAAAAGCATTCTTTTTTCTCAAAATAATCTTCTCAATCTAATAATTAACGGCTTCTTGAAACACTTCACATTTGAAGGCACATCTGGATATCAAAACCCAGCTCAAAGCAAGGCCAACACCAAAGTCGGGGCCAATAGCTTGCGTGGGCTGCGCTTCCAACATTCAACCACTCGCAATGTGCCATGCAATTTTTCTTGCTGCACTTTGTCTTCATGGTCACCAAGACCAAACACACTGAGGCCAGTGGTAAAAACCCCAAAGTGTTAGTTCTCAAGGAAACTCCGGTATCTTGTAGAAAGTTTAAACCCATGAAATATTTCTCCGCCTGATATTCTCATTTCTCAGTTTTGCTATCACAGATTGGTTTTCTTCCCTTCTCCCTCCTACCCCATGATCATAAAAAACACCATAAATCATTTTACAATGCTACAGCCCACATAGCCCTGTGACTGCAAGAAAGATCAAGCAATACGAGTTCCACAGCTACATTTTTGAAATGCAGATGCTCTTGCGAAGCACCTACCCCACTGCTACAGGGAAAAAAGTATCCCCAAAGCCTACACAAGCCTTTTCTGCATTAGAGGCAAAATGGAATCTGATGGCAGCGACGGAGTAGGTTCTATAAGGTGGGGAAGAAGGAAGGGGTTGGTATAATTTGGTAAGAGGGGGAGTTCAGGTCAGCTAGTAACATTATTCCTGTATTTAATAAACATTAAGCAAAATTTTGGCATAAATTGCTACAAAATCCCTTTAAACATTACTACTGTGATCTTACAGATTAGATGGTTACTTTTCTGAATTTTACATTAAAGAACATTCTTCTTCAGGAGGAGCTTCCCTCAAGATGATATTGATGCCCCTACGACAAATGGAATTCACTTTATAAGCTCAATTCGGAGTGACAAATACCACCTAACTTCTGTGCCTCCAATCAATAGAATTAAACCACCTGCAATAAAATATCAAGAACTGAAACGCTGTGAAGTCTAATGAATGGTGATAATTAGCATTTTTCAGGAATTAAACACAGTATTTACTTTAACAGCGCTTAAGCTACATAAGGATGCTATTTTCTAACTGACCACATATGGTAAGAAAAGCTCGGCTTTTTCTTTAGCTCCCGCTTTCACTGTGCACCCGATGTTCGGTCAGTGGGTTGTGGAAACTCATGGACAGGCTCAAAGAACATGTGTTCCCTTCAAAATTGTCCCTATATGTTTCAGGTACTGTCCCAAAGCCCATGTGCTGTCCATGCACCTGTCCTAACACAAACCAGCCTCTGTGCATGGAAGGACATTCCAGTGAACGGAAAGGAACTAGCTCTTAATTACACTGCTTTCCAAAGACAATTAACATTTTCACCTGTTAAATCACAAGACAAAAGACAGCAATTAAGAGAACTGTAAATGAAGAAATACTGAAATGTACAGAATAGCCTGAACAGTGCAGAAAGTATTACCCTTTCTTTTCCTGTGGGAATCAATTCTCATATTTTAAAATAATACTTCAGAGATTATTTTAATACTGCGCTCATTTAAACTTTTTAGAAGCATGTTTTGACGTAGTTGTGTTTTTCCTAATGCTTTTGTCTATGTCAAGCTGGGACTTACCTTCCATGGATATTGGTATTTGAAAAGCACATCGCAACTGGGCACTAAGACAGCGGGTGTTCTAAAGGATTCCCACTGATGTGGCAGAAGCAGGAGCTCAGTCAGTATTAGTGGTAATTCCATTTCAGCAGAGTTAGAATAACAGATTTTAAGGCTACTAAAAAAAAATATCCCAAACACTGTGATCACCTATTTTGATTTGTCATATGCTGCAAGCCAAAGAGTTCTCTTAAACTACAGAATGGCCTTTTAAAATATAGCACATTTTTATTTAATTAGTTCAAATGACGAATAATTTATTGTGGCCTTAGCCAAGTGCTATGGCCTGAGCAAAAGCAGCTACTAAGATACGAACACAAGCATCAAAACCAGATACCTCTGTCAGTCTTTCAAAATCATCAGTTTGGAGGCACCAAAGAATAAAGTTGAAGTACACGCAAATGTGACTTTCATTCTCCATCGCCTTTTGAAAGCAAACAAACAAAACCAGTTGCACCCAATATGATTTCTTTACGTTCTCCCAAGAGCTTTCAGTTCTCTTTCCCCTCAAAGCATCCCGCAGAACTCAAAGCCAAGACCACACATCCACCAACTGCTGTACGATCAACGCTGTGTGTGCTTCCACATCCTTCAGCATCTCACACCACACTACAGCAAAACTGTGACAAAAACCTCCACACCGCAACCTTTGGAAACTTATTTTTAATCTGTCCCGAAAGCTACAACATGCACATGATTTATATTTTCAAAAATAGATTAAAACCCTCCAGAATTATCCACTACACTCCGATTGTCTTTTCTAAAAGTTATTAACCAGCAGCTCAGATTATGTGACCAGTTCCCGGCCGTGTGTCAAGAACAGATTCAAATCCACTTTCCGTGGATGCACCTGAGGTTAAATCGTCGCCGCACATTCTCCCAGAACATCCAGTTTAATCTAGATGGGGTCCCTAGAAGCACATGCCTGGTCACATGGACAATTTGCATTTTGATTTGCGTACATAATTGGCACATTCCACCCGAACTTTTCCTTTAATAGATTTTTTAAAATAGTGCTTCCTCAAGGAGACAAAAGGTGGCTCAGAAAAACACTGAACAACTAGGATAATTTAGGAGAAGAAGTCGTAGCTACAAATGTTGGTGCAGACAAAAAGCAGTTAGGAACTAAAGACTCACTCTTGGGGTTAGTGAGAAGCCAGTGGTACTGATCCCAAACTTGGACTAGTAAATCCAATCCCACTGTTTCTTGAGAACAATAAAGCTGGAAAGAATCAAATCGTGAATTTTAGAAAACTATCTTTAAACAAAGTGTTACCCAGTATTACTATTCTACCATTTCTGTGAAGAAATGGAGAAGAGGAACATGGAAAGGATATGGCACGAAATCTATTTATGAACTGAAGTGTGGCACAATTTCTTTTTATGGATTTTAAGCTCAGCTTCGTTTAGACCAAATTTTCCTCCCAGCTGGAACTGCTGAATAGGTATTGCTTATATTCTCTTACAGCACGGAGTCTATATCAGTGCAGACTTGCATCAACAACCATATATGAGAAAAGAGCAGGAACAGCTTCCTACCAGGAGCAGTCTAGAGGGGAAATTCTGCCCACAGGAGCAGTTGAAGTAGATTCCTGGGTAACTCGCAGGCACGGGAGCAGCAACGTGTGGAAAATGCCGCTGAAAGCGAGAGTTACTGATTTCTTTTTTTCCCCCAGAATTAAAAATTAACTAATTAAAATTTAGAAAATCATCTCGTATCTGATAACTATGTTTCAAGATTAATAACATCTAAACACATTCAACTTTCAGCAGCTAGCAAATTTTCTCTTAAATTAGTTTGATTGTATTAGATAATGAGGACGTTTATATTTATAGCGAGAAATTGGCACATGCAAAATGTTATTTGAGCTGAGAAATTATTTTTTTATTCAAAAAGAAATACCAAACCTGACATTATTTGCCACCTCTAAGAAAAAGAAATAAATTAAACGTATAGTTTATCAGTACTAAAAATAGGTTCAAGATAAAGACAGCCTTTTTCAGAGAACCTACAAGTCCTTTTGGAAAGGACAATATCAGGGAACACGAAAGATTAAGTCCAACTTCTTTCACCAATATTAAATTCACACACAAACCTTTCCCCTCTACTCAAAATTATGGTTTGAAGGTAAAGGTCAATCTCTTCATTTCTATATTTTACAGTTAAGTCTCACATAACTTCCCAAAACTCAGCACATCATGACACTGAACTCAATGCTGGCCTCTTAACTAAGGGAAGCGCTGGGTCCTCCTGCTGTGTGTGCGTAGGGTGGCAGTGCCATCGTTTTTCTATGGCCACTAGAGAATGAATTTGGCTGGAAAAGGCACGCACGTGTTTCCCAAACACCCTTCTCCCCAGCATCTCCATAACGTCTGCTGCAGGAGCAGTCTGAGCGTGATCTGTCCTCATATTTTTAGTGAAAGATCAAGAATGACACGACAAAAATGGAGTTAATTGCTGCAAAACTTCAAGAGTAATCTTTAAAGCCATCTTACAGTAAGGGAGAAGAAAACAACCAAAACAACCAGAAAGAGGGACAGCTTTCAATTGCATAAAGAAAAATGCTTCTTGTAGCAGTAGCAGTTGCCTATACCTTATTTATAGCCATTCCATGTAATGAAATCAAGATATTGGAAATTACTCCAACAGTTATGGTTTTCTAGTACATGAACTACAACACATACAAATGAAACCCCAACAGCAATTTTCTACAGAGGCTTTATACAGTGACTTGCATTAATTTTTCTGTATAACTTATGAAAATACTCGCAAGTCAAAAAACTGCCATAGAAATGGAATAAGGCTAGATTAAAAACCAAATATTTTTCAGCTTAAGTTCTAACCAAAGTGCTCAGAGGGGAAGAGCTTTGCTCCATGCCCTTCTCCCCCACCACCCCAAGAAGGTTCTTTATAAAACAAAGCAAAAAAAAAAAGTGAGGAAAAAACTGGTGACATTCAAAAAGCTATATTTTATTGTTATGGCAACTGATGTGCTAAAAATAAAGAAATAAAGTTGTTATGGCAACTAGAATTTTAAAGGCAGTCAAAAGTAGAATAATCAAACATTCTGCTGGCTTAAGATGTAACATCTATGACTCAATTTGGAGAAAGAGCTTCAGAGGCAAGTAGTGGTTGGGGTTTTTTTGGGATTCTGCTTTGGAGACCACAATTAGTACAGGTTGCAGAGAACTCAACAGAGTACAAGGGAGGAAATCAAGGTGAACAAAAAATTAGTCATTCGAAGTTCTCGCTGGCAATAGGATGAAACACACACCCTATGCCGCTTAATTAACGTCCTGGCAAACTCACCTGTATCCATAAAATCTATCTGCTCATTATCAAAATAAACAGTAATGGGACAGTATTTATGTCACCCATCACAATGATCAAAAGACACTATATAACTAAAAGCTACTTAGGGATTTTAAATTAAGTACTGAAAAGTTAGGGAATACCAAAATTCATCTGTCTGAAGAAGCAGAGTTCTGCCCCTTTATATGTATGGAATGATAAAGATGAGTATAATTACAAGATCATAACATATTGAAGTTTCTGATACAGGCGTGATCATCATTACAGGGCTCTCAGCTATACAAGCATTTCCACAAAAATCGTAGAGAACTTGCTGTCTCCCATCCAACACTTGTCAGATTGTCAAAATTGCTACTTTAGTTTAAAAAATTAATAGAACTGTGTGCACTGTGAAATGTTCCACAGACCATACTTCGATAACCCTTAATTAATACTAAGCAAAGTATTTAACACATACTTCAGAGAATTATGACTAGAAACAGTAACTTATACTGGCAATATTTGCACTGGAACCATGTACGTAGCATGTGCTCGCATCTCAGTGTCAGCTAATATTTTAACAAACGATGTGCCTTGTATTTTATCTCTGCTGCAGTTAATCAAAGTTCCTACCAGTGTTCCTCAGGACTATTTTCGGGCCCATATGAGGAGGCCATGAGCGCTTTCAACATGTGGGAGCAGCATGGCCAACAACACAGATCTAAGGCAGGTTCCTCCTTCACTTTTACTAAAAGGAAAACAATCAGGTTAACTCCTTATTGCAGCACAAAACTCAAGACGTCCACCAGAAACTCAAAACAACACACAAAGGAGTGCAACAAGGATCACACAGACAAATTTCAGCGTATCTTTGCAGTTTTGCTTCCTCGGCCTTAGTATTTATCCTTGAGGCTGGATACACAATGAACTCATTCCCTCTTAAGCATCACATGAAGCCACAGGTGTTTCTAGAGAAGCAAATAATGTAGGAAAAGATGTTAACTAGTCAATCTGTGACAAAGTCAACAGCTTCTTCAAAGGAACCTCCATGTACCACAGTTATTACAAATAAATTTTCCTGACTCAGGATAAATCTTAGACGTAAAAAATATCAAGTCGTTAAATCACAATTTAGAAGTATTCTGTCTAATGGTTAGGTTAAAGGAGCCAGGCTGCATATTTTCAAGGTTTGTTACTGACTCAAACAGCTACTAAAGACACAAGAGATGCTGTTCTGAGCTTTCTATGAAATCAGTTTCCTCATTTTATAATATTCTAAACTTAATCAAATGCACGGTTGCATGAAATATAAGTCTTTAAAAGTTGAAAGTAAGTGTGCAGCAGTCCAGATATCAGTCCATTTAACCAATGTTAATGTAAATCCATTGCTTGCCTTCAGCACCTGGGGTCACATTTGTGATATCAGGTATAGCCACTCTGCACTGAATATATATAAGTATATAGAAAAACATCCCCAAATAAAATCGATTCAAACATCTGCAGGCACATTTTATCCCTAGCATGTGTTTCTATGTTTTCAGTTTTCCATACAAGAAGAACTCGAGAGCAAGCATTTTCCTAGAAAGGCAAAGCAAATCCTGGAGGGTGTGCCAACAAACACCAAAAGCGCTTTCTGAAATTACATTGACCATGAATGAAAGAAAGGCGGCATCGTTCCAAAAGGTACCTCTAGTTCCTTTGCCATACAGGTAACGAGAAGCACACTTCAATGAGAGAGCAACGTTCCATTAACCTAACGAAGGGCCGGCCTGTCCCCCCTGCCCTGTGCCAGCTCTGTGCTCCCACCCCCCAATTCCACCACCTACACAACGAATCCAGCTCAGCTGCAGCACAGAAACAGGGGAAGGAGGTTTTCTAAAGAAAAATCTACAAATTACTGAGATGTATCAGCCTTGCAATCTCTAGATGGAGTGTACGCAGGGCCTGACACCGCACCCCCCGTACACAACAATTTCATTTTAGATTCAAGCCTTATATTGTATTACCTAGCCCAAAAACATTTATATTTTGGAACTGGATTGCTTCTGAGCCAAACCAGCCATATGAAGATGGCTCTGTCATATGCAGCGTTTGATTAAAAAGCATGAAGCTCCACATCATCAGTATTCAGCTACCACTTTAAAAAACAACACATGAAAATTCGCAACAAGAAAAAAATATGTGCCAAAATATGTGGGTATGTCCACAGAAACCTACACAAAAGATTATTAGAGAATATGGAGTATATGCACTGGCACATGGCAATTGATCTCCTTTTGGTTACTTTACCTCAGCAGCTGTGAATTTGCTTGCTGATAGCAGAAATCACTCTTAACTGGTATGAGCATACTCATCACTACAAAGGGGAAAAATGTTTAAGGGATACAGGCTGTAAAGAAGATCTATAGGTCGCTTATCTCTTCTGGAGTGATTACTGTAAAATGTACTTAATACCAGCTCAGCCCCTTAGAAGAATATCCTAAAGAACATACAAATAATATTGTCATTTTGGGTTTTATCATAAAGAAGTCAGATATAAATTTAGGTAGCAAAAGGTGTCAGAATTCACCCCTATATTCAATTCCAGGTTGAATTTAAGAGATGCATTCATCACTCGTGTATGCTTTCATTTTTCTACACATGCAGCTCAAGTCTTTCTGGGTTTTGTGACTGTTTCAATTATTGTGAATTGCCCATTGCCAGCCGCACGCTGCTACGGTAAAAACAGGCTTTAATAAAATGCTGACCACCGGTACTTTTGTTAACAAAGGCATTTTAAGAAACTTTGAAACACCAACTGTGATTCTTTGCAGAAATAAAAAAGATAGATATAAAATATACTTTGGGATCCTTTGATTCCTAGTCTTTGTAAGCATTTAGAGCTCTCTGTTTCATTCTTACAGCATCAAACATGAACATATTGAAACCAGCAATTAATAATCAGGAAAAGGTGGTTTGCTCTCTTAAATAAATGTAGTTGAGGTTTTTTTAAGCATTAACTTCCATAAAATAATCTCAGGAAATACTGCCTATTTTAAAGACTGATTTCTGCATCTTTTTCTGGGTAAGCGCAGGACCCCAGATGGGGCTTGCAGAGGAAGCAGCTCCTGATGGTTCAAAACAACCTTTCAGAATCACACAACAGAACCTACAAGGAGGTTGCTCTCAGCTTTAACTCAGGCACAAACCATTCCAAATACAAATTACAGCTGGAAATTCAGATTTTCCAGAGACATAGTCATTTTCAGATAGAGTCGCTGTGTTTGGCCAGCGTGGTGGTTCAGCACCCCAGGGACACACAAACGGTCCCATTTCAAAGTCATACCAAGGCTGCCCAGAAATTCTTTCGCAGAGTAACGTTACTGTTTATTCACATGTGCAATGACAGAAATCAGTTAGCCTTACAAACAAGACATTTGAAATCCAAGTACTCTGATTTCCAGAACGTGGATGCTGTATGGATAATCCCAGCTCGTTCCTCTCATACCACCTGCTCTGTTATGGGAAGACACAAACTCCAACGCTCTGTCCCTTCCTCTCGCCTTCACCAGCTCCAGCCCTTGGGAGATGCAGCCTCCCGAGTGCCAGTTCTGCAACCTTTGGAAGCAGGGGGTGCTCAGGAAGAAGTGAGTTTTAGACAAAAGAGCAATACCCAGAGAAGGTTGATTGTTTAAAGAAAAATAAATAATGTTCTCAGGAAGTGCAGCAATGGTCCACGTACATAATTATTTGCTCCATCTAAGCAGTGCCATACACTGCAACAGATAGATGCATACGTACAGAATGGGTATGCATTACGTAAAGACAACACGCACTGCAGAGAACTTCAGAGTTACTGGGTACTGTGGAACACCGCATCATTTCAGCATCATCAGCTACAAGAAACCCCAACACCTATTAACAAACCAGTATTCAAGTTAAACTAGGATACCTCTTAATGTTTTATCTACAAAGGAGTATCACAGATTTTTAAAACAAGCTGCAAGGTGCAAAACATTTATAATCCCAAAACCAGCAGCTTTTCCTGAGCACTCTGATGTAAAGAGACAGCGAGACAGAGACCTGCCCGCTAAGTCCTCCCCAACAGAACGCTTATCGGCATCAATAAACATATATCTGGTGTCTATGAGACTATCCATTTTAATATCAGTTCTTCCAGTAACCATCATTTCAAACCATTCGGCCCATAATACTGATTTTACCCAACGTTTTATCAGTCGATTTGAAATGATGGGCAACTATGTTCCCCTGTTTTTGCAGATAAAGGTTTATAAATTCACGCAGACCGACCAGAACGCCATCCCCAAGGGGGCAAATGCAAATCTCATTTGCACTCTACCTTTCAGAATAAAGGTGTCAATTTATGTGACTTTGAGCGCCGGTAGGTCGTACAGCACCCCAGAGCCAGGAACTGTATTGGGAGTGTCATTCTAGTGCTACCGTAAGTGGATATGTACAGAAAAGAAATGGCAGGAAAATTCTTAATGTGGCAGATCTTCTTATAATTTTATGCAGGCCCTGAAAAAAATATTATTGGCATTATTTTCCACCTTAAATATAATACATAAAAATTAAATTTAAGATGACAGAAAAATAAAAATCACTAAGGGGTGCTACTCCTATTTTTCCTGAAAAGAGCTGTCATGAAATTGAAGAATTTCTTTGAAGACAGAGTGAGCGCAAGATTCTCCCTTTTGTGCACACTAAATTGAAAGCTTTTCTCCAGATGAGTTCTAAATGAATCAAAACTTGGCAAATTAAGTTCACCTTAGGGACACTTTATTCCTGACTCTGTAAGAGTAATCTTAACATTTACTATGAAACTAGGTACCCTGGTACATTCATAATAAACTAAACCTTTTATCTGAATTTAAATGAAGCTATTTAAAGAATTAAAATTCTGTCAACTACTGCTCTTCGGAGGCAAGACTCTTCCCCTAATTTCTAATAAGTATTTTCAGTTCATATAATACTTTATTACTCCATAATATGCGGCACCACTAAAATGATTCAAACAGGTAGAAGACTTAACTGTCAGCACTAACAGTTATACCGAAAATGAAGCATCCAACCAGCATCTGATCTGCTTTTTCTCTACAGAACACATTAAGTTATAAAAATATCAAGAACCTCTTGCCATGAAATGAACCATCTCAGTTTTAAAGAGTTAAAGTCATCCTATCCTTACCCTTTCAGAAAAGGCAGAGAAAAGTGAAACTTATGATACTGAGTTTAAAAGAAACATGAAAGCAGAAAAGTTGCACATCTCAAAGTGATTAGTTCCTCTAGAACTGCTTTGTTTAATATCCAAGTATCTCATTTGAAAAGAAATAAACCAGGTATTTTAGTCAACTGAAAAAAAAATCACTATTTTTTCTAATGCTAATTGATCCTTAGGTAATAGGATATTTCATAATTAATAAGCATATAGCTTTATGATTCTTGATATCTACTCTCTGTACAAGTTAATGGAGACTGTTCTTAGTGGAGAGAACTAATAATGATGCCGAGAAAAAACTAGAACAACAAAATTACAGTAGAGCAGCACTTCCAGAACTTTTTAACTTTGATTACTGGCCAATTTGTTCAGTGCAAAAAGACGGGCTCGCTGTGTTTCTAATATTTGTGATCACTAACCAGGTAAAGCAGCATCTTCAAAGATTTCAGGATGGCTTCTTGCAAAAGGAGGGATTTTTTATCATTTTCAGGAGGCTATTTGCCATGTGTCAAAAGAAAAGATGCTTGTCAGACCCAATTTGGCTGCAGTCCACAAGAGTGCTCTGTTTGGAAACACAAGAATGCTTCGCTGCAGAGACAGGTTTTTGAAGAATTGCTGCAAAGAAACACACGTTGGATGGTGCTCTTGATCCTCTCCCGTTGTTTGTGACCACAGCACGTGAGACAGAGCTCTGCTGAATTCGGCTGCTCCCCACAGCCCCGAGCAGAGAACACACAAGTTATTCCTCGCTATGCAGAAGCACAAACTCCCCCATTTTCAGTGAGGACAAACAGATGCAGCATTCTGAACACAAATATTTGCTACAAAAATACTCTAATGTTTCAGTCCATTAAGCAACCTGCTGCGGCAGCTGGTGAACAGTCATCTTTTTAATTAGAGACCCTTCCTGATTAATTAGTCTCAGAACACTGAGCAGTGGAACCCTGCACGATACCATTGGGCCAAAAAATACTCCTCTTCCTAGTGCTAGCTTAATATCCTTTGGTATTGCTGCAAATAACAAGCTTGATTAATTTTCTATGCAAACTAAAATAGCCTTCCTATGTAAGTAATTCTCTCAATCCACAGCTAAAGTGTTTCAAGCCAACTGTTTCACCCAAATTTCAAAAGCCCAAATCACCACCAAAAACCACGAACATGGTATCAAGGCACCACTTTCAAAGTCAACTGCATTTAATCCTGTTTGCATAGAGACAGGGGCTCATTTGTAACCACCTCCACTTTCCACTTACTAACTATGTGAGCAGACTAGCAACACAAATTTCAAAGCTAAATATGAAGTATGAAGCAAAGAAGTGAATACTTTTTCTCTTTTGAACAGCTTTGGTAACTTCAAAGGGTAAAAATTACTTTTCTACGGTAGGTTTACACGCAAGTTGCTATTCTGTTCTTTGAGATCAGTTTGCTGATAGATGCACTAAGGAAAACATAATGTAATACATGAAAGGACTGTACTTAAGCAGATCATGAAACTTTAACAATGGTATTTGCTATTTTCAGCTTTCCTAACTTTTAATTTTGGACCATAGACAACTATTACACCTTTGGCAGAAGAAATGATACAGACACCCATTTGCAGGCCGTCTCATAGTCCTGATATGATGAAAAAAATTCTATTCTCAGAAAATGCTTATAGTACTGAAATATAGCTGTTAAAGAATTTTGAAGATTTTTTTCCTACTATAGTTCTTCCATTTCTGTAGAGGTTGGTACCAGAAGTGTTAAGATCGATATGATGACCAGTTGGAAATGCACCAGCAGAGCAGGCTGGGAACTCCAACCCACCCAGACACGAACCAGACACAGAGCAGCAATGCTGGCTGAGATTTACACAGGCAGCAAAAGCTTCTGTGGGAAAACACCTCACCACGGGAATTGTTCAGCTCCTGAAGAGTACTGAAAACTTGTCAGAAAACCAGTCTGTGGTCACAAACTAAGAGAAATCCAAGAGATGTAGGGATGACTTCGTAGGCAGCATTTCTTGTCCTCCATGGCACACAACTGATCCTGGCCAAGGCAGCTGGAGCACAGGCACTGCAGGGCTGTGACTACACGGATATGAGAAAATCAGTGCGAGTGATGTGTAATTTCATCAGCGTACACGGACTGCTTCGATCTGCCATCATTTGCTGTTCTTTTTAGCAAACAGGTGCTAAAGTTGCATTCTGTATCTGGGCCTAGAAAACTTCTTAACCTGAGAGGTCTCCAGAAACCTGAAATCATAACTTGGGGTTTGGTTTGTTGGGTTTTTTTTTTTTCTTTATAATCATAGAATCACATAATCATTTTCATTGGGAAAGACCTTTAAGATTGAGTCCAACCACTAACCCACCCCGGCACTAAATCATGTCCCTCAGAACCTCATCTCCGTGTCTGTTCAACCCCTCCAGGGATGGTGACTCCACCACTGCCCTGGGCAGCCTGTTCCAGCGAGAGGATTTGTCTTGTAGGAATCAGAAACAATAATACTGGTCCAAACAGAACAGATAAACTACATCTATTAGCTCTAAATTGATTACATTTCATCCAGCCCAAAACCCAATACGTTTGCTCCACCTTCTGCAGCAATGGAATGTACTTTCACATATTGGCCCCTACTGCATGAGAATTGTACCTCTGTGTCATTAGTGCCAATTTCAAATTATTGCATTGCTGAGATAAATTATTTCAATAATATGGCAATATTTAATCCCCAAATCATATTTATTCAGTCTTTGGAAGAATTCTTAGGATTTTCACCCTTCTGTAGAGTGCCTTGAAATGTTGTTGGCCCAGACAGAAAACACCATCACACAGTCAGCAGACACTGCTATTTTCTGGCCAGTTCTTCTGAAGCCTGGCCCTTTAATTAGTTATTAATTCTAACTGTTCTGAGCACATGCTCATATTGCTAAAGGAAATTATGAAAATAAACAAATAATCTTATTTTTGGTTCTCTTACAAGCCATTTGGAAGGCCAGGCATTCAGTCTTTCTTTAAGACCTTCGACTCAAAGTCACCATTCATCTCAGAAATGGGCATTTACCTTCAGATGCAACCTTTCATTGCTTTTAAGTAACATAATACCACCAACATCTACTTTATCTGAAACCAGGTTCCTTTTTCTGATCACACTTTAAAAAATAATACAAATATATTTAAAACAAGTTTTGCTTTGCTAAACCAGAGCAGCATTTTAAAGTAGTGAATATATGCTGTTACATGAGCTTCATACATACAGCTCATTTCTTAATGGAAATCTGTAAACTGAAGGTCTTTTATAAAGAAATTACACATTTAACAATCATAAATCCCACCTTAAAATGGTCTATCCAAAAGTTTTCCAACTACAGAATGTGAATGACTGCATTCTTTTTCCGCTTTCATTATTTTACTTATACAAATACATACAACCCTGACAGGTGTTACTTCCTAAACTTAGGAAAAAGGACTTGAGCGTAGGTGATTTCAAGAGGAATCAGTAACAGGACTACAAAGCAGGTGCCTGGTCTGTAACACCAAAAAGGATGAAAGCTTCACCCTACAAATTCAGCACTGAGAACACATTTCATAATCATCTAAAACACAAAAGCAAAAGGTTAGTAATAGGCAGCATAAGATGTAATCAATAAAACATTTGTCCCCAGGCAGATGCAACAAGTGTTCTACAGTAAGTTGCTTTATTACTGCCATCAAGTGACAGCAAATTTCTAACAATTTACACACTGACAGCACCTGACACCTATTCTGGAAGGGATGGTGTGGAGTAAGGGCAGAAGAGCAGGGCCAGGTGAGTGTAACTGCTGCTGAAGAAATTACCAGTCACCACACCTGTAAACCGAGTAAACTGGGGCTTCCCACTGCTCAGTTTATGGGTGCTCAAAATACAGCATGTTGCAATATGTTACAATTTATGAACAGTTTAATGAGTTATCAGGTTTTAGTAACCGTTTTATCAATGCTTTATGTGCCCTCCACCTGCTGTATGGACAACATTGAGATGAAAGCTGATAGTTTGTGGTTGCAGAGATACAGTGATTTCAAATTGGGTCCATCTTTTTGACACACTCTGTATATCTTGTCATAGGAAACATTCATCCGAATCTCTTGAGAGGGAACAGTGAAGCTGAACATGACATAATGCCAAAAAACACTCTGTCAGTGAAGTAACCCTACCTTATGCACGGTTTTCTATTTACCTTCTTAACAAATGGATCCAACATGATTTTACAAAAGCTCTCTATGTAAGTACCAGTATTACCCTTTTATTACCATCACACAAGCAGGTTTTCCTCACTCTGATTTGCATTTGTGTTTTCCTTAAAAAAATTACATCTATATGTGTATTTGTCTCTGCTGGTATATCTTTATCTTCCCCTTTCTGTACTGTGCCACGTGCAGCAGGGTCAGAAGCCTATGGCACACATGCCAGAAGGGTAACTAAGGCAGATTTTGATTGTCATACAGTACAAATTTACATATATGTCAGAAATGAAGCAGCTGCCAAATCACAACTCCTACACTCTAAAATTGTATGCAAGACCTACAATTGTGCTCCAGTCAAAATTTCTGAGAAGGCTCATGGTAATCACCAAGCTGGAACTCAGCAGGGGACTAAGATCTAGCAAGACAGTGCCTGTCGGTAAGAAAGAACCTGCGAGAGCACAAGTATTTCTTTCTCCCTTCTCTCCTGAACTCCGGACTCAGAGGTGGGAAATACATCAGCGTGTGGATGCTCTGATAGGGGAAAGGAAACACAGTTCACTAGATCATTCTTGACAGGCTGCTGACCTCCAGCACACAGGACTAGAGGACATGTCTTTTGGAGAAAATAAGTTTGGCATTGATTTTTCTAAATAAGTCAGAGATTTTATTTTGCTTTCTGTGCTGAACTGAACACTAAAATAAGCCCCAAATTACTCTCTCCTACAGAACACACTGAACAAAACACTCCTCTGACAGAAAAATACTGCAGTAGATTTCAGAGCTCTACATACAGATGGATATATATATATATATCTAGTAGAACATACATAGCAGATCTGTTGAGTGATGTGAATAATAGTTGGCCAAGCCTACACACTACTGCTGCACAAACTGCGTGCAACCGGCGTAGAACAACAAACGCGTCTGTCATGGTGTCTAAAGTAAATCTGAATGTTGAGAGCGCTCTCATGCAGTTCATCACAAGAAACACATTTTTGGCCAACCAGACAATTCTCCTCACCCTCCAGCAAGCACAGTTCCACCAGGAGTTAACCAGCAGCAACACTGGAGTAGCTTTAAAGCTCCAGTTTTTAATGTATTTATCTCTGTTCCCTCCAAGAGGTAGATGTAAAGTAGGCATCATATGTTCAATACTAATAATTCCAGCTACCAGGTTCACCTTTTAAGCTGTGATAGTAAAATGACAGTTTCCATGATTTGTCCCCCAAGTTAAGCCTCTGAAATTCTCTTTATAACAATTCCTTTAGCTCTCATATAACTGAAGAAATTGAAGATGTCAAAGACGCCTTTAAAGCCAAGCCTCATTCAAGAAAACTGGACAGCATCCCTTTACCTTACTGGTAAGTACTGCCTAACACTTTATTAATTACTATAGTACTCTATGGCATCTTGCTGTAGAGTTGAACTGTCACAGCAAGCGAGGAGATGGAGCAGTAGGGGACAGAGCGGTACAGAAGGTTCTAGAGGACTGGCAGGTAGTGGGTCTGGGTCACAGATGTTGCTGCCACCTTCTCCTTGTATCCCAGCACACTTGACATGTTGTTGGTATATTGGAATGGTAGCATATAAACAACGCAGAAAAAAGCAATCAGTTCTGCTTCTCATATAGGAGAAACAAGTGAACAACCGCTGATATTGAAATAACTGTGACGTTTAACATGCCCATTATTATTGACACACATAACATAACCCTATAACACAGCTTTTAGTAGGATTCAGAGAATAATATATACATGCCTCTCTAAAATAGCTCAGTTTACATTACCAACACACCAAAATGAAACTGCATGAAGTTCTATTCACAGACATAAATACCAGATAATACTTCATAAAACAATATAGCTGACAAGTTTTCCTGGAGTGCCCAATATTAACTATTCCCAAAAATGAGGCTTTGCTTTGGTTTGGCATAGACATTCTCCCAATCATTTCTCTTCATGAATCCTTTCATGCAATGTGCGCCAAATGATGTGATCACCAGCAGTTACACACGGTCAGACTACACAAGAAATTTTGTGATTTCAGAATAAAAGTGTTTTACTTTAGAAAAAAAACCCTGAGTTTGCATAAATGCTTCAGTTCAGAATAGGATTTAACTTTCTAAACTGTAACAGTATAGTACTTCATATTGAATACTGTATGCAGTACGGTGTTCTAAAATATACGTCACTGAAATATTTCTATCATGAAAAGGCCAAGTGTAGCACGGTATTTTTAAGGCATGAGGCCATAGCATCAAGATACGACTTGCATTTTAGAAGTTTTCCACCTCCTCCTCCGCTGTGAAACAAACATCTTCCCCACTTTCGGCCAGCAAGAGCAAAATATTGGGGGTGGTTTTGATGCAACATACAGCTGACAGATGTCCTGTGAATGGTTTCTAAGGAAAATATAACCCAGCTACAACGTCAAAAAGAAAAATTTACACTATCAAAACATCCTTCTTTACTGGTAAAGGAAAAAGAAGCCATGAGATCTCTCTCTGGGGACACCTTTAAGCTTTACAAACAAGAGGTCGAATTAAGAGGATGAATATAAAATTTTACCAACAACATTTACCCCAAAACTTTTGTATGGACACACGATTCATTCCCTAGATAACAAATCCCACACTTTGGATGAGTAACGTTATCAAATGATCTCCATCCACTTCTGCCTTTCTGACCATTTTTACAACTCCTGTTTTTCTCCGAGCACAAAACTGCCCAGCAGTGGCAAGAACTGTAGAACCCCAAACGGCGAGTTCATGTCCTGTGTGTGTTACCACAACACACTCCTTCTGAAGCTTTCAGTCACAACTACAAGCAGCCCGGAACATCGACGTAGCCAACTCCTTACAACGTTTCCTGACTGCACTGGTGACACTGGGATGCAGAACGGGAAGAGATTCCCAACAGGATTCTCCTCTCCAATCGCCCAAACAGCAAGGACACTGGTAAAATGGTAAAAATGGTTTTAACCTTCTTTTTAAAATAAACAACAAACCGAGAAATATGCAACTTGGTGTGGCTGGTTGGTTGTATGCTTGGTTGTTTTTTAGGGAAAAAACAGAACACTGAGGCATACAGGAAACAGAAACTGTTGGGAAAAACAAAGCTATGCATTTGAGTTTATTAAAAAAAAAAAACAAAAACAAAACAACAAAAAAAAACAACAGCTGAACAACAAGCTGATGTGCTTATTATCATCACAGCAAGTGAACAGAAAGCTAAATGTCAAGTGTTACTACAGATATAGGTCAGTAATTTCTATTGTTAATGCCATTCAGCAGGTAGCCGTGGCAGGAGGCAACGTCACCCAACCACAACTTCAGTTGCTTAAAGCGAGTCAAACCATTTCGATTTTTTGCTACTTCGCCACTGGATAAAACTCCTGCTCAGTAGAATTCATTTTTACCAAGGCGACAAAGAATAAAAAAGTCCCTTACCATTGTGATGAGGACTCGGTATCTCTCCAGCATGGCCTGGTTGTCGTGGCATCCTGCCAGCAGCTGCCAAACCTCTGCCCGCAGCGCCTCTGGAACGCCGCTCTTCACCAGGGCAGATAAGCCGTTCGGTCTCACGACAAGATTGTTGTGCCTGAGAAACACATTCATTTGTTTATTAGACTTCAACGAGGAGATTAGAAATCACGATTAAAAAATATGAAGAGTTTTTTCAGCTTTCCAGTGTTACTCTGAGCAGTAGAGTCAGCGACTGGCAACATGAACTTTGCTTCCACTGGTTACTCTCATTAGGATTTGTCGGATGGAAAGAAAAAATTCTGCAGAGATTTCCAATAAGAACCAGTGGCAAAATGTAGTGATATCCAAATTCTCTAGGTTTGAAGACATTATTGAAAAACAGAACAATAAACAATTGCAGAAATTGAACCAATCTAGCTAATGAAGAACAGTTTTAACTGAAGGAGAAAACTATGCCATCTGTGCAGACAAATCAATTTAAATATTTGTTCAACGTTTAGCTTAGGTTGAGAAAAGGACATTAAAAATAACCTAAACTGTATGGAGAAATAAAGTTTGAAAAACAAATAAAAGCCAGTTTTAAGAGTACTACCATGGATACTGAAGCTCCAGTTTTATTATACACTTCATGCCAAGAGCAGCTGCAAGTTCTACAAAGCAGCAACAGTCGCACGTGCCTCGGTAAAACCCACCATTCCAAATAAAACTGCCTATTAATTGGAGCTAGTGTTTCACTGCCTGTTTATACACACAGCAAGAAATATAGGAAGGCAATTGCAGGATGACTTTTTTAGTTTTCCAGCATTGCATAATTAACCCTACAAAACTGGGTCTACAGAACTCCGGACAGGCTGTTCAGGCAGGTTCAATACTAAAGATGTGTTTTTCATAAATAAGCCGGTCACTGAGCCCATACATTTAGGATAAAATCACTGCACGTGCACAAGGTTTCAGTCACGGATGTTTAAAAATCCTTTTTGATTTAATAGTGTTTACCGATCTGGATTAAACCTTGCTTTGACTTACGATGGCAATTCTCATAGCAAGGCAGCAGAGGAGTGCAGGAATTGACTCTTTATTCTGTCTAATGGAGGAAGCGCTTTGCTCTGTTACTGTTTTGACCATTGTTATGTTTTTCAACTCGTAAGAAAATAGCGAGAGTGGCAGTTTAGCCAAATGCTGGTAGGCTGCGATTAAATTAAATAACCTGCAATTTGATCCTCAATTTTCAGTCAATGTTTAGAGTACTCATTCTTTGAAACAGGTCATTAACATGTGAAAAGTTTACCACTACTGGTTCAATTTAAAAGGTGCTCTAAATAAATTTATTTTTCCTGTACTCAGAGGATGATTTCCCCATTTTTCCTAGTGACCTGAGAATTAAAAACCAAGAGAGTATGATAATGTAAAGCCCTTATTTTTTAAACAACTCATTCCATTCAGTTAGCCAAATTAAAACCCAACTAGTCCCTTTCCTCTTTTTCAGTACAGGTCACATTAGACTAATGGTCTTGTGATGGGGAAAAGCTGGACAGTAAAAACATTACCCACAGAAATATCAAAAGGCCTGGATACTCTAAGCGGTTAAAGAATTATGATGTGTGCATTCAGGAATAAATAACTAAAATACACCTGAAACTTAAAGCTCAATTGTGTGAAAATGAAGCATTCATAGCACACTTCAGATTAGTTTGGTTATTAGATGGATTTGGCCATATGTATTAACTATGAAACACAGAGGCCTTCTCTGCGATTTGGCAAGCAGATAAAATAAAATGAACATCTAAAAAGGTGCATTCCCATATAAACATAACGGGGAGGTTTTCAGCGACACCAAGACAACAATAGTTTATGGCAAGAAGTCAGAGAGAGGCACATTCCACGCTATAATACCATCCTTACTACTAAACATTCACAGCTCAGAAATAAGCATGCTACGGTACACCAGATTTTACTGGATTTGTCATCTATAGAGAGAGTTTTACAGTAAATGTAATACTTCAGCAACATTAGAGTTATGCTTTACTGCATAGACTAACTTTAACAGACAACTTCTTAGTTTTCCAATGTCTGTTTGGTGAACAGCTTGATCATTCATCATCCTTGCTCTGTACTCTACCATAATGAACAAATACGCCTTTTTGCCTCCTTTGTGTAGAGGCCCAGGCACCTTACAGTCCTAGACACATTCTGCTTGGCCAGACTATAACAGAAACAAGCATAAAATAAAAGCTTGTCTTATTCTAGTCTTATCCTTTAGCACAGGGGAAAGAAATGGGTCATTCATGGATGCTGACACCTTTAATTCATTACAAAATGCTGTAATTCTCCTGCACAAAATTCAAAGACTTAATTTTAAAACATCAAAGAGCAAGGATACAGAACTGCAATGCACAGACTATGCTCCAGCTTGACAAACAAATATTTCTGATCAAAGACTGCTATTGATAATTACTACTTAAAAAAGCAACCAACACATCAGAAATAGTTAAGTACTCAGCTAAACTAGCTCAGCTTGCAAGAACAACTTTAATGCTGAGGATGCAGTAAATAGTAAAATAAATTAAAAGCTATTCCATTACTTTCCAACTATTTATTTTATCTTTTTGGTAAATTATGTTATTCCTGTTTGTATGTTTGAAGGAGACTCTTGGAGCAATGTTTCTGCTGAGTCAGTTTGTTAGGTTACAATGACATTTTAATGATATGACAAGAAGCAATTAAAGTGCAAGAAATGTTTCATCCAAGAGAAATGCGCACACCACTTCTCCAAGTGGAAATGTTAATTCTTATTTATTTACTTTTTTCACAAGCGCACAGATATTCGACTAGCATATGCTGCAGTTTTCAACACACTAGAAGATTTTAATTCAATCTATTTTTAGTTTTCAATTTGTTAACATTTTTCATCTGTTACTCTTTCTAAGTTTTTTTCTTAAAATGTAAAATCGCTATTCAAGAATTCAAGTATTTTATACACTTTAATTTATCTCAAAAGGTAACATTGCTTGAGATGCTCCTAAAGGTGTTTGCTGCTGCCAGTCTTCACGCTGGCTGGGATCTCCCATTTCTCATCTCATTTTTAACTAAGGTATTTTAACTACTAAATGATTCTCTGAGATAAGTGTGTGAGTTTTGAAGTCCTAACATAATCGTTTACTCCAAAAGTCTTAAATGTTTTGTCTCACTGAATAGTAACGATACTTGAGTAACTTGAAGAAATAGTTGGTTACATGAAACTTGAGAGAGAATGAGCCGCGCGTAGTTCTGTACCTCAGCACGTTTATCGGCAGCAGCCCAGGGATTTCTCAAGGGCCAAAGTTAAAACTAAAAGAATCAACTCACAGATTAAAAAAAAACCAAAAAACAAACAAACAAAAACCACCAAACAAACCCAAATGTAGCATCTTTCAATGCAAATGCAGGGCAGACTGAAAGGAGCCTGCCTGGCAGTTCTATAAGGACTCAGGGCGTGTGTCCTCATTGGCCTTGGGGTACCAGACATAAAACCACAAACAATTTATAAAGTCTCTCTTGGGATGCCCTTTAGAACAGGCTTTGGCAAGTTCTAAACAGCCCCAGAGCGGGTCTGTCTACACATTTTCCAGGTGAGCAAAACATACTTGTCTAGGGCTCAGCCGACTTTTCCTTGGTATTTTCTTCATCATTCAAAAGGTTCACAGCCAGAATATTTGTACAATCATTCCGCTAAATATTTGTGCTTCCCCAGAAAGATCTTTCCCGAAAGACAGAAACTTGGATGACAAAATATTTAAAAACAAGCAGGAGAGGAGAGTTCCAGAGGGAATGGTTAAGCTCAATAAGATCTCGTGATGTCTCATTTAGGTAACCTTTGCATGAGATCTCCAATTAAGATGAGGTCAGCAGCAACAGGCTGTGTTTTTCTAAAGCTACAAAGCAGCCAAGTAATAGGGGGAATAGCCCAAATAAATTCTTAAAACGTTTTTCAGCTCTCTTTTTGGTGTTGGAAACTTTGCCAATTCCAGATTAAGGGCCTCTGATTATTTTTGTCTCGGGTGGCAAGAGCTATTATTTACAAAGGGAAAACCAAATAAGTGGTTTGGGCATTTGCTAATAGCATAAGGTCTCTCAGAGGTAGCAACTTCACAGACGTTTTCCTCTCTTGACAATGTTTATGCTGCTACTGAAGCACTTAATTAAACCACAGAAATAACACTGCCGAGAACATACTTCAGGCTTACAAATATTTCTCATTTTACTCTCTAACAGAAGTTGTTTCAGTGAGGATCACAGCCTTTCTAGAATTGCTTTTCAACTGCTTACATATAGCACATTCAAACCAAAAAGAGCGATTCTAAACAAATCAATCAATTAAATGTACATCAGCCAGCTCCAATGGCTTAGACAGGACAGCCCGGAGTTGCTGTGTCTGTTCAATCCCAGCTCTGAGAGGCTGCGAGTTTCATGCGAGCGTAGCACCCAGGTGGTCAGAAAGTTCTGCGTTTGCAGATTCACACCTGCAGCGTGAGCATACACAGACAATCCACAAACACCCAATGAAACAAGACCTGGGCAGATGCTGTGAGAGAGATCTGTCAAACAACTGCAATAAGAGGATTTACCAGTCCCTTTTAAACTAGGTTTAACAGACACACTTCAATGTATTTTGTATTTTAAACTGTGTAAGCTGAAGAACTTAAAACCTCCTAGTTCAAGAGCATATAGTCTCACAAAACAAAGTTAGTATTTAAAACCTAAATTTAAGAAATGAAGCATTACCATCTCCCCAGTAATTCTCCCCAGGAATACAAAATCTTCTCGGGACAATCCTTTGACACATCACCAGTGCCACTGGAGAGTTCATTATCACTCTCTGCAAAAAGAAAACACAAAACAAGAAAACAAAAGCATGCACAGATTTACAAAGGGAACAGACATTAGGGATGCATACATATAGGTCTCAGACAAATTCTTCTCACGTATCAGTCTTAAAACCACAAAAAGACATAAAAAATATTAGTGGAACCGTAAATAATGTTTAGCACACTTGACAAAACAAGTGTATTAATGAAGTTACCATAAAGTTTAAGAGAACAAGACTGGGGAATAATTCACAGCACTGTTACAGGAAAAAGGGCTGGGATCATAGAGTAATTTGGGTTGGAGGGCACTTCCCAGCTCCCCCAGTGCCACCCCTGCCATGAGCAGGGACATCTTCACCAGCTCAGGTTGCTCAGAGTCCCGTCCAGCCTGGCCTGGGATGTCTCCAGGGATGGGGCATCCACCACCTCTCTGGCCAACCTGGGCCAGGCTCTCACTACCCTGAGGGGTAACAATTCCTTCCTCATGTTTAATCTGGATCTTCCCTCCTTTAATTTAAAACCATTATCCCTTCCCCTGTCGTAACAAAGGGTAATGGTTTCAAACGGGATCTAGAAAAGCATTTTGTGAGAAAAGATTCAAGGCAGCTAACTATCCATTTAATGAAATTTCACAATGCTGTATTATCTAAATGTCACATCCACTCCAGACTTCACATAACAAGAACCTGCTTTTAAAGCACAGAAGATGATGCTGCTTTGTCACAGTGCATCCGTTACGTGCCATTCTGCTCCCCTGTGGGACTCTGAGCTCAAGAAGCCTACTCAGAGCCACAAGATTTTTTTTTTTTACTGAAACAAGTTCATGGAAGAGCAGCAAAAACAACACTGTGACATTGAAAGTCATATTGCATGGAATAGAAAAGAATGCTTCAAATGGAAAAGAAACCTCATACGTATTAAGAATAAAACACAGAGGGATATATGTTATTATATGACTAATGCACAAAACTAGAATGTCTCATGTGAGCCTGGGATAGTGAGCTCCACACCCATCCAACCCAAGGAACCCATCTGCAAGCAGCTCAAGGGTCTCTGCAGCCATCCACAGTGAGCCGGACAGTCCAGCGGTTGAGGCTGCTCCTCATGTGAGCATGGTTTAGCAGTTATTTCGACTTTTTCCATTTTTATCTGAATAAAGTCCTGCTAAAAATTAAGCACAATTCCAACACCACCAGATGTTGTCAGGGCTCTAATTCTCAGCACCTTTACTATGAAACACAATCACTGAGGTTGCTCTTTCCTATGACCTGAGCTGTCTCAAGAAGCTAAAATAAAGCAAAAAAGGAACACTAAATCTACGGCTGCTCCCCAAATCCCTTAAATACTCCCTTCAACATAGGTCAGTCACGTCTGGTTGCTGCCCTGATTATCTTTGATTCCTCAGATACATTAAACACTTCATATCCAACTTCACGCAGACAACAGTAACAGTTCAGGTAGAGGAGGATCTTCGGTGCTTCAACACAAGTACAATTATCCTCTTAAGTCACTGTCATTTTCACTTCTATTACATGTTTCTAATTTACAATTTCAGCAATTGCCAAATACAAGTCATTAGTAAAAATATCATCAGTGCTTGAATTTCACAATGAATCAGGAGGACAAAGACAGCATACGCTGTATGCCAGACAATTAACAGCTAAAATGCTGTCCTGAGAGAAGTATATCAGAAACTCCTACATATTTCAAACTGAATATTAGATTAGTGAAACCCTTTAGCTTGGAACCTCTTTGTACAGCTTTACAGGCCTCAAAATACAAGCCCAACATGCATTTAAATACTTCCCCTTATAATTAAAAAAAAAAAATCCACTTATAAGTCTACAGGAAATTTGATTTTAAGGTTTCCCAACCTTTTGCATACATTATAACTAAAATTTGATCTCACTGTAAAAGGTTTCGCAGTAACCAAAGGAATCCATTAAGTTCCAGTGGGAGAAATATATTTGAAGACTTAATTTTCCTTTCATTTTAAAAATTACCAAAAAGATTGTAAAGGCAAATCTCCTCATTTACCAGCCAGGCCCAGCAATAACTGACAAACCAAAACAAACCAACCAACCAAAACCAAAAACCAACCCATCAAAGCCACACAACTTCAGTTAAAAAATTAAATGCATCATGTTCTTACAATTCTCTCCTCTCCTGATTTGCCTGACTGGATCAAAGAGATGAATTATAAATGCAGCCCTTCAACTTCCTGTGCCAACAAGGAACAGAAGTTTGTGAAACCTCCAGACTGAGTACGCTGGCCATCCAGAGACACACTGGTCCCTATTAACAGTGCTGGTACATAGCAGGAATCTCAAGAAACCTGGCTCACACCAGAAATTTGTCACCAACCAGAACTTCAGATAGGTTTCACCCATCCACGGTAAAGCAAGGCAATTCGCTTTACATAAAATTCTGAAAAGAGAGTTTTGAACTACTTTGGGGAGACTGTAGAGTCCCAGTGCATCTCTGCAAGAGCTACTGGTGAAAACAGACACAAACAAATCCTGCAATCTGAAATAAAATCTGATAAAGATGAATAAAACAAATCCCCAAGCAGAACAAAACATTTAAAAATGAAGCTACACTGAAAACTTCCAGGAACAAAGCGCACTAGTTGTTATCTGAGCCAAACCTGAGCTTGCCAGGGAACACAAACATCAGGCAAAATAGAAACAAACCCCTTCTTTTCTCACTGCACTGGTATTCTGTGCAGAATTCTTCGAAGTTCTTAAGGAGATCAGTGTTACATAGCGTACATATTCCAGCAAGACATATCACAAAGCTACAGTGCTTCAGCCCTAAAAATTCTTTCGTCTGGAAGGCTTAACAGTATTTTGAACGTATTATTCAGTTATATGTCAGAAAATCACAGGCCTTAATTAGAAGTGCCATATGTTCCCTTTCAAAAGACGCTAACGTCAAACTTTAAAATAGAATAAAGGAGAGAGAATAAACAGCTTAAAAAAATCTCTGTTTCCACTCTAAAGACTATTTGCATGTTCTAACACTAAGCACTTAGGTATAGATTAAGGGGGGACCAAAAAAAAAGGGAAGGGATGTCTAACTGTAGATGTTCTCCTCTGAGGTGCACTTTTATACATATACATTCTATAGCATCTATAAACCAGCAGCATTAGCCAGAGGATAATTTTATTCCCCTTATTTTGCAGGGAATGCCAGAGATCCCTAAATGTATTGTGTACTTCTCCCTTCCTCTTTTACTCGCCCTGGCCTCTCAGAACCTGTCAAATGGACAACAAAACTCCTTCCTCATCAGAATGGGAGGAGGACAGGAGATGTCTCGAGGGAGTAAACCTGAGGGGTTGGGCTGTAAATATGTGCATTTAGGCCTTTAAGAATACTTACAGATAACACTAAGTTTCTCAGATTTCTGTTTATTTGTTTGGTGATTGACAATATGATTCACAAAAACCTCACTTTGTGGGTGCCTTATGAACCAATTCCCTGAATTCAGAGGCTCTGTTTAAAGCCTGAAGGATCGCACTTGAACAGCAAGAATTGCTCTGCTTGGCATCCACATGGAATCACAGAATACTTTGGGCTGGAAGAGACCTCTGGAGATCATCCAGCCCAACCTTCTGTTCCAAGCAGCTCCAGTGAGATCAGCTCACTTGGGGACCTGAGTGGGAGGGTAGTCTTGAACACCTTCAAGAAAGGAGATTGTAGAATCTCTCTGGACAAGCCGTTCCACTACTTGACCACGCTCACGGTTTAAAAGCAAACAAACCAACTAACCCACCAAAAATATCCTTATCTAACCATCATTTCGCAGGTTCCAACTTGTGTCTGTGGCCTCTAGCCTGTTATTGTGCACCTCCAACAAGGTGCTTTTCTGCAAAAGTCGCTTTTTGTCTGGTTAGTGTCCAGCCTGTCTTGTCACATGGGGTTATTGTAACGCAGATATGGGACGTTGAACTTGCCTTTGAACTCCACAAGGTTCCTGCCAGTGATTTCTGCAGCCTGCCCAGGTCCTTCAGCATTACCGAATACTCCCCCACAATCCTGCTGAGGGTGCACTCAGACCCATCACACGGCTGATTAATTAAGACATTAAACAGCACTGACCCCGACACTGATCCCTGAAAGATCCCCCTACTTGCTGGCTGCTAGCTGGACTGTGCACCGCTGATTGATTCTTTCATCGCAGCAGTCCAGTCAGCCTTCCAACCACATTATTTGTCACTTATCCAGTCCCTATCTCATTGATTGAACGATAAAGTCACTACAGGACGTGGTGCTGGAGTCCCTGATGAAATCAAGGTACACAGCATCCACCGCCTGTCCCTTGTCCACAGCACTGGTGATCTCGTCACAGAAAGTAATGAGGTTGGTTACAATGATTTGCCCCTCATAAATCTACGTTGGCTGTTCCCAATTACCTTATTTGCCCTTCATGTGTTTAGAAACTACTTTGGGGAGTATTTGCTCCATAACTGGTCCCACAGACTGAGGTCAGACTGATCTGGAACTTCCTTCAGGCCTCAGGACATTTGCTTTTCTTCTTTTGGACATTTGCTATTGCTATGAGATAAACATGGAAGCCTGTACAGATATCACTTGGGTTGGGGGAGGATCTCTGCATGACAGATTTTGCATATAGTCTGCTTTGTTAGTATACCTATAGACAAACATAAACATGTGTAAAAAGTGGTTTCTTTCAAAAACCTGTAGGAACATTCAAGAACAAACAAAAAAAACCCATTTGATTTATATAATTTTGTGCCTACTCCGTTTAGAAATACTCATTACATAAATAATACATTATATGAGCAGACTATTCAGAATAGGGCACAAAGAGTTGTATTTGAAGTGGCCCAGCAGTAACATTTATTATGGAACAATATTCTGTTGACTAGGATCAATTACATTAATAATTTTCACCTCCTCTTATAAAAAGCAGACTCCAACCTGCAGAAGTATGACTGGTATGAAAGACCCCTCTCCTCAGTGCTTTAGCAGCACCTTGAGCAAAATCAACTGTGGCTCATTATTCTTGGTGACCAGTAATCTGAAAAACACTTCCCAAAGTGGCCCATCTTCCATGCAGCAGAGGCACCTCTTTGGATTTAGTCTGATCTTTCAGTCTTTTTAGTGGAAAACTTTCAGAATGACAATCATTACCTTGGATATGAAATTGTAATAAGGTTAGTTTGGGTTGGGGATTTTGCTTGTTTTTTCCTGTGAAGTATTTGTACCTGCTGAAGTGCCACGAAGAGCGCCCTGTGCAGCGAAACCACTGTTCACATCTGAGCGCTGCAAAATCACAGGAGGCTGCGACTGCCTCCCAAGACAGCAGCAGAGTGATTAAGACAAGCCTGACGAGACATCTCCCCTTGGTTATCCAAGTTCTTACCCTCTGAACTTGACTGAAGAGAACATAGATCTTGACCATAAAGTCCCCTGCAGATATTTGTCTAACCCAACCCTACAAACCTCCAGTCACCTCCCTCAGCAGTTCATCCCAAGGACTTTGTTACTCCTACTCTTGGACCTTATCTCTCAGTTTGAATCCAATTATTTCGACCTGCAATTGATGCCAATTACCTTTTGCTCCTAAGCAGAGTTGACATGGAAAACAATTTCAGCACATCTCACTTCCAAAAAAATCTTTATTCTTTCTTCTCTAAAAACCTCTGCTTCTTTCCTCAAAGGACACATTCTCCGCTTATATCTGATGTTTTCCTCCAGCTGGCATCAAATGTTCAAAACAAAAGAATTACGCACAAAGTAACTATTACAAGCAAATACCCCACAGAAAAAAACAAACCAAAACATACATACACTGAGGCAAAATCCTGGCCTCTTCTCCCCCCTCATTTATTTTGACAGCACAACGTTTTTTATCTCACAAATAGAGACCACAGAGAACCCTTAGAGAATAACTCCAGTATTTACAGCAGCACTGACAAATTGTGGCAACAAGACGGTAACAAAATACTGTGAGAAACCAACTCGGAAGTCCGATACCACAGAAGTTCCTCTCTCCAATCAGGTACTTAACAGACTCATTCGAACAAAAATAAACAACTATGTTTATTGATGGTTTCCATTTCTCTTGATAAAATAGGTTCTACTTAAGAACTCCTACTCATGTCAACAAAAATTTAGGTATTAAATATGCTTAAATGTTTTAATCTTCTTGTTCGTACAGTGAAAGGGGTTTTTTGTAGTTAGGGGGTATAGGGCTTTTTGTTTGCTTGTGTTGGGGTTTTTTTGAAAGAGCCTTTCTTTTGCATCTTACTTTAAAAACGTGAGTTTAAACCACACTCCCATCATTCTCATTGAACACCAATTATACAGCCAGAGCTACTTTTCCAATAGATGCAGCTCTCCTTAAAGAAATCTACTAGATCACCTGAAATATGGCAATACCTTGGAAGTGAAACTCAGTTCTCAGTTAACATAAAAGGCAAATAAGGCAGAATACGATACTGTTCGTTCAGAGACTTCAAGCATAAAAGTAAATAAGTGACGTACACCCTAAAATGAGTAGAAATCCATGATTATAGCAGATAGAAATGAACAGGTGGGATTTGAGCACTGATGTGAAGAAGAAAAAAGGATTTTGATGGGCTTTAATTGAGAAGCTGTTACAAGTGAAATAAAGAGTAGGTGGAACTGAAAAATAATATAGTTGGAGCATCCTGAAAGAGAAGGAAATTAGGTCATAAAGATAGGGGGGAATAGAATCGGAATACTTAAAAATGTGAAGGTTGATTTTTCTGTAGGAGAAGAACAAAAATGAAGGGGGAGCTGAAGTTAGCGGCGTATTCTCAAGGCAATAAGGTATCAATGCTCCTGACAGGGAATCATTCCATACTTAGCAGATAAAAGAGGAGCAGGAGAAAGGCCACATAAAAAACCAAGTTTCCATTTATAAGGCAACAGGAAATTATAGAGCATGAACTACAGCTCTGCCAGGAAAGAGAGGAGGCAAACAAAGGCTGTTACGAAATTCATTCTAGTATTAAATTAGGTAGATTTTCAGAAAGGTGCAACTTTTCGGTATGTTACAAAATGTTTTCATGAAGAGAAAAAGATTTCAAAATGCCTTCCAAATGATATGTTTATGAAATTACAATCCTCAGTATATTTTCTAATTTAGGGGGAAGAGCAATAATCAGGAGTGGAAAAGCATGGGTTTATGAGTATGAACAAAGAATACATGCACTGAATTCTGCTCACAAGAACCTTCTGTTTATATTTAAGTTATATAATTAACTTGCAGAAACATTAATTTGGCAGTGACTGAAGTACATCCAAAGAGAGTAAAAACAAAAAAGAAAGATACCTGACTTCTTCACTAAAGGCAAGCCAATAATAGCAAAAAAATAGTATTTTCTTATTCCTTTTTATGAATTATAAGATACACTTAAAATCATTCGAGCAAAACCTAATGCTGACAAATCTTAACATTTTGATTACCTTGCAAATTTAGTTGCTTCTCTAGGTGACCGAAAAATGTGGATCCCAAGAATACCCCTACATTGGCTAAACACTGACAGAGGTGGAACAGCATGGGACTGGATGGTGTCTGTCCTTCACTCACTGCGTACAATCGAGGTTTTCACTTACAGTATAAAGAAGTCTGTGCAAAATCTCTCAAAGGACTCGTGCTTCTGCTTGGTAACTATTCTGCTGGTTGTGTGGAATGGCTGGTCAAATGAACTTTTTAATACTACAAACATTTCTCCATTTAACAACATCTCTTGGTTCTGTGTCATACAGTTTCTACACGGGCAGTGGTGTCATTTTAAACAAGAGCCATTAAAACAAAAAAAATCACAAAAATAAACCTTAACAGTGCATCCCAGTTTGAGTGTGGAAAGATGCGCAAAGAGGTGGTTCTACCCAGGAGCAGTGACCGCACAAGCGAGCCACCGTGACATCTCTAAAGCTGATGTACAAATGCTTAAAGCTGAATAAAAGATGGAGAAAAATTATCACTTGAGTTCGGTAGTTTTGCTCCCACACGGATGACAAAGCCAACTCAATGCTGCTCAGTGGAGGTATTCTCGTAAATATAAACATCTTTCACATGCACTGTGCTCTCTGAAAACTGACACCTTCGAGAACAGGCAAGAAAAGCTAATTTGAGATGCTGTCACAATCCTAAGGCAATGCAATTCTTTATTGCCTCTTAGCAATTTACAAATCTGGAGGTTATTATCTACTGCCAATATTTGATAGAACCAAATTTTTTTAAAAATCAACATTATAAACGCATTAAAATGATATATTGCCTGGAATTTACTAGAAGTGTCAAGGCAGTAGTCAACTCACTTTGATTATAAAATCCTTTGACTTAACAAAACACTAGAAGGCTAATGGCCAAAACTAAAAAGGCAAGAATCTCACTTTGAGGTGAACAATTATTAGTAAAAAGTCAGGGGAACTGTTTGTTGACAAAAGTCTTTTTTATTACCTTTATATGAAGGTGGTTAAATAAGGCAATTCTTTAAATGATAAGAAATGTGAAATTATATGAGCATAGTGGCAGCTTGAGGCCACACGAAACCATGGCACTCATAAGAGAAACCTGAAGAGATCTTCCAGCAATAGGAAGTTCTAATTTCTATGTAAACCAACAGGATGGCAAATCCCTTTTCAAATTCTTTTCAAACAACCATACTGTTTATAGGCAGACAAGGAAAAGACAGCCACTACTGAAAGAAAGCATTGAAAACATTCAAAATTATCTGCAATTGCTTCTAGACAAGATGCAAACACCATTTTATGCTCATTTATTACTGAAAAATGCCTATTTTGTACCACAATCTGAAGTGATTTTACATAAACTACAAAAAGAGGATTGAAATCCAAGAACCAGATTTCACCCTATGTACCCAAGGAACTAAAAACTCCCTTAATTTGAAAGTAATTTTTCCCATCATCCTGCAAAAACCAACTGAAGTCGTTGAAAGATTTCCCTGGAGCAACCATGAACTGCAGGCCAGAATAATGGAATTAAATTTTGCCTTGAACTTCATAGAGTCAGTGCGAGCAACAGATTTCATCAAAGCAAGAATCCATATCCACAGTGTGGGCACAGAGGCACCTTCCAGCAGTGCTTGTGGGGAGGAAAAGGGGAATGGAACAGCTCAGAGTCATCACACCCATTTCTGGAGGGCCAGCCTGCAAAGCTGGTGCACAACGGACCTCCCCCAGCAGCCTGGGTGACAGGACAGGAAGGAACCTGAGCCCCAGCCCGGTGACCTTCCCTGTGCTTCCAGCTCCCTGTACACCTGCAACAGAAACGACCTTCAAATTCCCCAGTTTTCCATTTCATTTACAACCCTGCGTTTTGATTAAATGCTTTTGTAATCCACAGAAGTGCTTCGCATTCAAAACATTTTGAACACTTGCCTTTTAACAGAAAGGCCATACTTGGATGAAAAAAACTAAATACGATGGTAACTATCAGCAAGAACGGCCACTATCCAGGGCATATTAAAAAACCACAGTCTTCTGCACTCAGTGGCTTTTTTTCAGGAAGGCATCATATTCTTTCTGGCAGCATAAGAGTAGCTGCAGAAGTCAACTGAGAGCATTTATGCTATGCTTCTGATTTTTTATAACAAAAGTTAACTTGTAAGGCATGAACTGAATCCAGTGCAAATGAATGGATAGTAGAGCCCATAATATGACATCAGGCTCATCAGGAATATTTCCTTCTCATTTGGAAGCTATAGACCTGTATTCTTCAGAAGTGTTTGTAGTTTAAAACTCATCTCTTCTGGAACTGCAGTGGGGAGACTGTGTCTGAAGAGAGTGACTAGCCAAATGACCTCATGAATTTAGGATTTATAAAGTTTTGGTTCATTTTTATGCATAAAGCAGAAAGACTCCAATGCAGATTTAACTGATCTTGTTTAGGACCCACCACAACACTCTGTATTGCATTAATATAACAAGCAGTTCCTATGAATTACGTACAGCTCTTTTTAAGTTGGATAAAAATGCAGAGTTGGCTATTTCCACACTACTAATGTCATTCTTGTCACTCAGCCATCCTCATTTGTTCACACTATCCCTCATTGTAAACCCTTATTTTATCAGAAAATACTCTTAATAGCTCTATTGACTCCTAAACCCGCACTTCCTTTACTCCTTTGCTTTTCTGAATCCTGAAAACAGCCTCTACCCGCCCACAAGGTTTAACACAGGATCCTAATTTAGTCTGGCTGATCATCTCCGATCATTCAGTACTGCCCACTCCTTATCTACTGTACGCACCATCTTTTTGTGCTGTCCAATAATACATCACACTCAGATTTCTTTCAAGTTTTCAGGGTCCTTTATCCTCTCACTTCTATTTTCATTGTCAAATTTCACCATCTTCATGCTGAATTTCCATACCTCTCCCATTAAGTTTTCTATTGTAAAAGGTCTCTTTTTTTCCTTAGAGTTAAGGCAGCTGAGAGAACACAGAGATAAAGCTTCACCCTCTTAAGTTTGTTATTCTCTTTTGCTGGCCTTTCTTACCTCTACAACTTCATACTTATAAGAATTCCTTCTTATTAAAGGCCAATAACTAAACACCAAACACATTTAGATAGGCTTCTGTCTGGTTTAAGTCCACTGTTTATGGATCAGAACCCACTATGCTGTTGACAACATCCCTGCTCAGTGCTCAGCTGGCAGAAAAGGAATATCTAAACCATTAACAAAACTGTTGCTGCAGTAAGTAAAAGACACAAACCAACCACCACTGCATTCCCGAAGTCACCTGAGAGGGTTCTAGAGGCAAGCGGCAACTCAGGCGCAGAAACTTCTTGTTTTACCTGTCATGAACTACCCATTTCAGGATGTCTGCTCAACATCCCGTGTTGACTCTGTGTGCAATTCATGGCTTGGAACAAGAGCCAGGGACCAGACACTTGGGACCACATGAAGGCTCAGCAAAAAAATCTTCAACTCAGTTACAGTGAGTTTAAAGACTATTTTCTGGTTTTAAACAGAATTGCTCCCGCTTACAGTGATCGTTAACCTCCTAACATTATTCTGATTCAAGAAGAAACTCAAATAGAGTTATTTAGTAACCCCCTGAAATACTATGGCTTAAAAAAATTAAAATATTAGAGCCGAAGAAAAGTTATCATTCCTTGTATGGCTTAGGCAGGCGCTGCTGCTGAATGAAGCCAACCTATTCCTCCCTTTCTCCGTTCCTTGTTCCTAGGATCACATTCTCCTTGCAAATGCTTCTGCTGGAACGCAATTTTCTCCAGTCCTCGTGCTCACACAGGCAGCCAGACACTCCACCCTGCACTGGAATGGCGCTACAGGACAAATCCTCTGCGCAGCTTTGTCTCTTTTGAGTACTGCAATATACAAACTATCACCTCTGTACCTCTTCTCACTTATTCATAATGCTCCAAAAAGAAGAAAGATTAGTTCAGCCAGTTGTGCTCTGCACCTTGTTACGAGGTTCTACTGAAAATGAAATATTAATAGTGTACTTTTCTGCTTATTGATAAAAATTGATTCTTAAATCTCTTTTGTTTGAAACCTTTCCAGAAACTCTAAGAATTTCCTCATTACGCATCTGAATCTTTTAAAATTATATTCTGCATTTAATAGAAAACTTCTTATCAAGGGGTATACATTCTAGGTTTTGACAAGAAATCGTTAATATTCATTATATTTTTAAATTATTACCTCCAAAGAAGGGACCTCAGATGACTGGGTTGCCAGAAATACCTATTACAATATTAATAATTTAAAAAAAAAAAAAGAGGTTGATCTGAAAGCTCTCTAAGTAGCTATTGCATAACCTTTGCAAAGATCTTTATTTTTTAATATATCTGCTCAGATGAAAAGTAAAGTTAAAATGAGAAAATAACACTAGAAGCTAAGAATGTTAATAAGGGAACATATGATCTCAATTTTCTATATGTAGTTGCTGCACATTTGAAACGGACTATGCCTAACACCAATATAGTGATTATTTTAAATCATTATTGGCAAGAGGGAATCATGTTTGGCCTTTCATTAAAACACAAAGAACAAGACTATTGAAAAACATGCCTGCTTGTGAACGTCTTTATTACACAGTGATGACACCAGCGACAGCACTGAGCTGTGCACACACAGACACGCAGTAGCCAGGTCAGGTGCGAGTGAGGCCGGCGCGCTCAGACACATGAGCTGCAAGACCCAGCGCTCCGGAAGGACATTAACTGACATTCTGTGGGCATGTAGCGTGTGTATGAGGATGTAGAGAAAAAAAGAGAACAGATAATAATCCCCAATATCTGCAATGGGAACACCAGCCTCTGGCCTATGAAATAGTCAAGTTCTTATAATGCCCGTCTGCCCCAGTCGGGTTGCACAGGGAAGAAAAAAAGTCTACATGGCTAGGTAGCTACCACCCTTAGCATTAAAGAAAAGCAAAAGCCTTCTTCCAAGGCTAAGACAAGATATTGTAAACTCAGGGCTTTTTTCCCCGCCCCATCATCATAATTAGTACCCTGAAAAGAAAAAGAAAGACAAAGAATGAAGAGATTTATTTAGAACAACTGCAAATGACTCATTTAACCTGCAGATCCACTAGGATAGATAACTTCAAGGCAGATAACTCTAAATGCAGTTTCCATGAGAACAGACTCACATCATGGTATTTTTAATGTCTTCTCTTAGGAAGTCTTCTACATTTAAAATATCGAAAGTAGCCTTAGGAAGCTAAACCAAAGTTAAACTTTGGTTCATACCTCCATGGAATACTTGTACTCCATGACGAAATAAAGCCATTCTATAATACTACAAAGAGGACAATATCCACATTATTACTGATCGTGCTACATTCATCAAATTCTGGAACAGTGCTTTACTCTTCCCAGTAAGAAGAAATATTAAAAAAAAAAAAAAGTATTCAAGTAATTACTTAAACCCTCTCCTATCAAACAAGCCCCAGAAAACATTCCACCTACACAACCCAAACATCTGGGAGGGAGAAGAGCATCCACAGACGTTGAGTGATGCTACGCTGAACCACGAGACCCAAAGGTCAACTCTGAAATCATTCTTGCTACAAACAGAAGAGCAATCCCAAATACCAATTAAATGCTTTAGAGAAAACAGCATTTTTACAAAGGAGGGAATGACGGTGACAGTCAACGTCCATCCTGCTCCCTCCCAGGAATCAGGAAGAGGTTTTCAGTTCAAAGAGCACTTGGCAGTGGGTTTGCTGAGCCCGGTGTCACCTGGGCTGTGTGGGGCTTTTTGTTTGTAACTGGAATAACCATGCAACCATACCTGTCTGCTCCTGACTCTGTCAATCATTGTGTTCTGATTCACATTGCACTAACCAATATACAAATACTTACCTATAAGTAAAAATCAAGAAGGAATTTTTCCACTGTAGTGAGACTTTTTACAGTATTGACAGAAAAGTACCAGAAATCTGAATAACTTTGTGAAACTATCAGAAGCTCTGGTAGGTCATATATCCAAATCCAAAATGGCACATAGAAAGCCTATTTTGAAGGCTGTGGGCTAACCCTCAGAGTACAGAAACAAAAGTATACCAGGGACCTTCAAAAAAACAACCAAAAAAAAGCCAAACAAGAACCTCCAGTGGGAAAGGCACTGAGGTACTGTCAGCTTTGGAACAGGTGGGCAAATCCTCTGGGTCCATGAACAGCGACAATCCCCAACTGAATCAGGAAATATTGTGATAAGTCCTAGATATAAGTGAGGGAAAATGAATTGCATGCTAAGTGGACAGTTTGCGGGGGAGAATTCCCTATACAAGTCTGACGGTGTTTTTGTTTTTCTTTACCAACAGGCACTGAAACCCTGTCATTTCAGTGCTGTCCTACAGCAGCACGTTCAAGGGAAATGGCTTATGATCAGAAGAACGTCCCTCTGGAAAAGCTTTTCTATCTTGTAAGTAGAGCCCGAGTGCATCAGTAACATATTTTGAAGCACGCAGAAAACCAGACACGCGCTGCATGCTGCTGCTACTGGAAGAACTCCAAATAATGGCTTGGTAAAAATGTCATTACTCAAGAACTACTGCTAGTAGAAAATTATGTGTGATCTTTTTGTGCAAAACAGTTGCATTTCTAATAGACAGAAACAGGAAGAATTAAACTAGTAAATTAAGAGCAGAAATATATCAGTGCTATCTATGGGAACTATAATGCTCGTTTATTCTTACCTTCTTCTGCCTCATCCTCCTGGGATGACATGGGCCCTCCTCCACTTGTTGGGCTGACCAGTTCTTCCTCTCTTGCAGATTCTCTTTGTAGACTGACAACTTCATAAATTGCATCCCCAGCACTTGTGTGGCTTTTTCCTTCAGACTAAAACAAAATATGTCTCTGTATTAGGTCCCCACTGTTGATAAATACAGTTCTAATAGGATGCCAAACCCAAGCCCAAGCGCATACAAACAAATCTCCCATCAAAGCTGAACAATAGTTTGGACAAGACCCCTGCAGATGTTTTTGCAATGGCACATGTAAACTGGCAGTAATTGACCGCTCTGTTTCTCCTTCAGTTTTATAGGTTAAAAAATGTAAATAAAACGGCATTCTTTCCAAAGCTGCCTCTTAACCACCATTTTAAGTATTGTTCAGGACGATGATAAAAAAAGCTTTCCAAGTTAAACAGCTGTAGTGAGATGAGGTCAAAGAGAAACCACATTAAAAGAAAAAGAGGAAAAATGTTGAAATAACCATCCTCACAGAAACAGGAATCAAACGCCTGGGGAGGGAGGGGGAGTCTAAGGGTAAGAGTTCTTAGTAGGTAAAGACAAGACTAAAGAAGGAAAAACCTCTCATGCTTTTTGAAAGCCTTTAATTGTGAAAAACACCTTGTAGTGTTTTAGTCACAAAAAACCCCCTCAAAAAACAGCAAAACATATCTTTCATCCAGTGATTACAATTTGTAATATACCCCTTTCAATGGAGAAATGTGTTGGCTGCACCTAGCTGTAAAACCTGTGTTTGTAGCCCAAGTTTTATTTATTTTTTACTTCTATATATGTGTGTGTGTGTTTGTGTCTGTGTGTGTGCATGTGTACAAATTACGAACATCTGTCAACCTAACAGTTCCATTACTTTGGAAATTTGAGTGTGGTGTCTGTTACTATATCTATATCTATATATAGAGAGATATGAGGTCGGAATATTTGCAGGGGAAATAATTTTGTTTCAAGAAAGCAGTTTTTATTCCAAATCTGTCTCGTTAGGAATTTAATAACTTTCAAGGCAAACTACCTGAAATGCTGGGGGGCAGGGGGAAATTGTTTGTTTTCTTTTTACTTCAGACTGGAAAAGTTCAGAGTTCAACCTAAGATTTTCACATTCAATGAACTTTCACATGAAAAAGAAGTCAGATACACTGGATACAAGACTGCAAGTTTTAAAATAAAAGTATTAGTTTCTCTTTCAAGTTACAGTTCTGAACACAATTATTATTCAGCAACATGCAGTGATTAATCTATTTGTAGAGAATTGCATAAAACTACAAATTAATGATTGTATTAAATGAACCAGACCAAAATGTTATGCTATTTTGCTCTCTGTGCATCATGCCAAATGAGTTTAAATAAGGCAATTTTTTGAACATATTAAAACCATCAAATTAACCATGAAAGAGAACACCATTTCAGTTAGAGAACATTCAATTTGTTTAAAAAACAAAATTACGATAAAGTTGGAAGACTCCAAGACACCTTTGCTGGAGATGCACGTGAACTGCTGACCAGCACTTGCAACTTCAACAAACTGGTGAAGTTACGCAGATGGGTAGCTCAAATACAGACTGCTTGGACTGACACAATATACATTATCTTACACTTAGATTAATCATTCAGCTCTGCTTCCTTTAAAGCCAGTACTCCTTGGAAGCAGTAGCTCCAATTACCAGCCAATTTTGCTGATTAAACTTCTCATGAAGTCAGCTTTATGAACTTCGGGGTGTACCGTAATTATCGTGCATTTTGTAACGTTTAGCAGGATGATATTAGAGCCGTTATCCCTGGTTTATTCTCCCAGAACACCACTATCAAGTAATTACAAAGTAATTGATTAAATCAATCCCATCACTATCTATAGCTTTTGAGGGAGTAAGGCATGAGATACTATGGATTTTATTGTATGTTACAAGACTTACGGGTCTTCAGCTCCTTGCACGTGTTCTGGTTAACTGCAAATAACACTAATAATTTGGTCATTTGTTTTTCTGAAGCACAAATTTACCATCTACAGAAATCCACCTTTACAAGGATTGTGTTCTAACAATGAAAACGTGCATGGGTAATGCAGTGAGATAGATGGATAGATAGATAGATATAGATAGATAGATAGACAGACAGACAGATAGATGACGGATAGATAGATAGGTAGATAGACAGACAGACAGACAGATAGATAGAACAATCCTAAATCACACAGCAACCTGCATTTATGTCCTTCCTCATATCTGACTGCACCTCACTGTTTTTCCATGGAGGAAGTGTGCCCTGAGGTCCAGTGTCTTTCAGAGGTACCGGCAGGAACAGCTACTGCAGTTCAAAGTGTCCAGCTGGTAACTGGCTAAATAAAGACTTGCTACAGGTCACCCAGAGAGATCCTGTCATCCAGAATCAGGACCTAATCTTCCGGAAAGACTACAAGGACTAAACGCATTCCTTTCACAAGAATTTGCCAAATGGCTCCTCAGAATTTTAGAGCAGGAAGAAATCCATGTGTTTCTTCAGGGAGGGGAGGCAAGTGTATGTTTGTCACATTATAAGGGGTGAGAAAGAAAAAAAGAAAGTATCTATATTACTCACTTAGAATTGGTACAGTTGTAGGTGATTTAAAGGGATTATTGATTATAGATGAGTATCGAAAACCAGAGAATGTAGTATTTTCTTTACATTTAAAATGTAGATATTCTCAACAATTGCATGTAACAGTAGTTTTTCACAGATATTCTGAAGTTCTGAGTTGCTATGCTAATCTCTAGAAGAAATATAGAAGCGGCATTGCATGAGATTTATTTACTCACTAGGTGTTAAGCACAGCGGCACTTTTGCCATGTAATATCAGCATAGCTTGTTTTTCCACACCTATTACTGTACCTCACGGGAAGATGACAACTCAGATATTCACACTAGGCTCAGTAAAATTAAATCACTGCTCTCTGGTTTCATTAGACAAAGATGATGGCCCACTACTCCAGTGCAAATGGTCCAGTTAGCCTCTGCTGTTCACTTTTTGACCCAAAACCACAAGAGGAGCCTTTGGACAAAGCAGGTCACCAGTCACTGCAGGAGGATGCAGTCACCCATCACCCTACAATGGTCATTGGCAGACGTACATACTCCATGTACCTCACCCAACGCCAAAGCACAACAGAATTTTGCATTCTACTTCATAGGTAACTACTCAACTAACATTATCAGATGAGATGGATATGCCATCTCTCAGTGCTTGAGGAAGAAATAAATGCACATTAATCACACAAGCAGAGGACCGAGAACACCAGTGTAAACGGAATACACAACTATGCATGAAGCTTCATCTTAACCACTTCCCCGCTTTGTAGAATCGAGCAGTGTTTGTATAACTTGACTAACAGCCAAACTCCAAGAGACTGATAAGCTGAAATACTTCAGAGAAAAGAGTTTGCTAGAAGTGGTTATTTCTTTACTGCTACTTTCACATCTCATAAGGTTACAATCACTAGCAAGAAATCACACAAACAATGTTATTTAATAAATCACTGCAACAAGCCATTAGCCTCCCATTTCCTAAAGCCCTGAGGCACTGAAGGCCAAGAACATAGTTCATTTTACACCCTCATCAGCAACCACAAGGGTGTGAAATGGCAACTTCTCCATGCAGCAGAACTTCTCCAGGTAATCTTTTTCCAAACTTCTCTTTTTGAAAACATGGAGAAATCTACATTTTCAGACACCATGCAAAAACAATACTAATAGCCTAACTCTTTCAAACCTCTGCATTAGGTTCCTTTGCCTTCAATGGATTACATTGTTACAGCCACTTACATTTCACATTTTGAACCTCAGTAGCCAGGGTTTCCCTTTGTTACAAATAAGTTGATTTTACAGTGAATAACTAAAGAGTCATTTCCCAATTTAATTAGTCAAATGGACTTGCTCTAGATGTCTGTACACAGGTCTGACTGTATGAAAATATAGAGAATTCAATAGGTAGGTTCTAAATTAAGCCCACAAAGCTAATGATTTATGACTTACGAGTTACTATAATTCAGTTTACAAAGGCACTGAACATTTATATGTGCTACTTAACCATTTTGCATTTAAGCATTTCAGAAAAAGTTAAAAGAAACAAACTACTGGGGTGCAGGTGCCATGCTAACTTTTATAAAGGCCAAATTAAGACAGATAAAACAAATGCTCCCAGCATCAACATTTCTTAAAAAAAAACAAACATGCATTACCTGTTTTAACTTCATATAAAAAGTTTCTGTGAAGGTTTTTCTGCTGAAGTACCAGAAGCGTTCATTGGCAGGATACACACGCACAACAGTCTCCAGCAAAAACCGGACTGGCTCTACTATTTCAGTAACAACCATGTCCACTGCCACGGTCATGAATACACGCTTATCTAAACCACAAAAAATCAGTCACATACAGAAAAATTAGTCACAGTTCAAATTTCTCAAACCAGTAAATGACAGAAATAAACTGGTGTTCAAATTGAAAGCCTTTTCTATATAATTGATTCTACTGAACCGGTTTTATTTATCTACACCCTACATGCCTGCTGCATAGAATGAGAGTACACATTTAACAGTGCACCATGTAATTCCGATAACTTTTTAAAACAAAGACAATGTGTCTCTGTTTTAAAGACAGGAGCAAAACATCATGTAAAGATAATAGCATTAAGATATACAATCCCCATTAGACAAAAGGAACATGCAAAGGTCACATTTAAAAGTGTAAAATTACTGCTGAGTAAATACATATCTGCATAGCAAATCAGTGTCAAGGATCTCCTACAGCATTGTTGGTCCTAAATCCTCTCATAAGACTAAGAAATACTTCAGATCAATTTTTATGTCTGTGCTCATACGCTGTCAGTTAAAAGGACTCGAAACATTTTACCCCTCCCTGTCCCACTCTCTGAGTCAGTCCTCATAGCAGCGAAACATATTTTGAAAGCAAAGCATGGATCAGTAATCTTAATCTGGAATAGCTCCATCTTCCTGATACTGAAGCATAACTCCAACCTTTTCAAGTAGAGGAGAATGCAGAACAACTGACCAGAGGATGAGACTGAAACAGTTCAAGTGTATCTTGCAGGTTTACAGTGCAAGAAAAGTTGTGCAGTTTCTGGAAACACTCATCACAGAGAGGTAGCAACCATCATGTTGCATCACAACTGATGCCTTTCTTTCAGGATGCACAGACTTTCACAATGACATGTAGAGTCAGACATTACCGATCCCTACGTTCCCTTGTCTTATCAGACCAAAGAGGCAAGGGGGCATTTAAAGAAAAAAACTCCAAGACAAAACCAAACCACACCACACAAAGTCTCATTGTAAAATGGAAACTGTGTCAAGCTGCACAGCAAGAGTTTTGCCTGTATGCTATTAGAAATAATGTGGTTTGAAAGTCCATCAGCAAGAGCAGTGACATGGGCTGTACATACTTGGATATGCCTTTAAACAACTGCCATGAGCTCTGCCTTGGGATAGGAATCAAACTCCACATGGTGTTCAAACCTTTTATATCACATCAGAGAACATAAGTTCTAGCAATAAGAAACTGTGCTGTATAATCAAGCATTTCAGTGCACCACTCCCAGCTGCCCCAAGATGAAGGGGATGTAATGCTCTTTGTAATCAATTCACCTCAAAAATAAAAGTAAGAGAATAGCAATGCTTAATGTTTATACTGCTTTTCTGAGTACAGGAGGTGGAAAACGGCTTCTGCAGCTTAGGACAAAAAAAATCCCCCAAAACAGGGAGCAGGTATTTAAGCCCCAAACAATAATTTAACATCTCCAAATCAGCAACACACAGTTCCGTGAACAATGATTCACATTTCTATACTGCGTATGTTTATACAGAGAAGTTCCTAGCCATGGACTCTTGGAACATAATGGTATATGCACTGAGACATATGCACCACGATTCCCAGGAGAGAATACATACACTAAACCCAGGTCGGGCAAAAAAAAATTCACAAATTAGATTACATTACCTTTAGGAGTTTCCTCATTAAGTACTAGAAACATGGGTGCATTAGGATTCCACAATCCAGTAATTACATAAGCCTTCCCATCAGAACTCTTTCCCATGGATTCCTAAGAACAAAAACATACAGGATTCTATCAGAGCCGTGGTTTGAGATCAGAGGTTGAGCATGGTGGCGGGAAATAGTTCTAGGGAGCTCAGGGTAAGACTGTGTTCACTCTAGAGAACACAATCTAAACAAAGAATGTGAAATAATGGATTGAGAAAGGTTATAGGGAAGTGGCAAAGAGCAAACAAACATTAGAACAGGAGAAACATTATATAAGAAACTGAAGACAAGATAGTTTGTCAATGTGGTTTTTCAGTGCTTATTATAAGCATGAAAGCATGGTGGGATGTCTGCCACTCTACTCCCTGAGCAGCTGAGATGGTTGTAAGGAGGTGATGAGTTACAAGAAACTTCAGAAAATTAAACTAGTCCCACAGGATACACAGAAATGATCCAGGGGAAAACACAAAACAAACCAAAGCCAACTTAACAGAGCAGGAGCAAGAAGAGTAACTGAGTTCTTCAGATGTAACTAGGGAAAACGAGGATTGAAAGAAAAACACAAATTTGTATGCATATGCTATAGCCAAGAAATGAACTAATAAGCCATTATATACAGTCATTAAATGTACTTGGAATGTAAATTGAATTATAGGTGGAGTAAAGACAGGAATTCAAATATACAGTCCATGCAGTAAAAGGTGTTGGACAGATTCATAGAAGCAAATTCATTATGCTCCATAACTCAGTATAATTTATTCCATTTTATGATCAAATAATAAAAATGGAAAATTGGAACTAGTGTCAGCAAATAAAACCAGAAAAAAATGAGGTGGTAGATACAAACAGGCAAATAAGAGAGCCTGACAAGAGAACTAAATACTGACAGCTAGAATCATCAACAGGAGTAAAGAAACAGAATAGGCAAATCTGGGATAACTACATAGCCACAAAATGTCTGACTGGTTTAACTCCAGCGCTTCTTGACTTGAAAATGGTTGTATTCTTATCCACAGCATAGAAGTACATTTTTATTATCAAAAAAGGTATATTATTTTGTAGTTCTCTTAGAAGCAACTCATAGGAAATGAAGATTGCAGAAGACAAGTTAATACTCGAAACTGGGCAAGAATTTAAATTCAAGAGAAGGTAACAGAGGCAAAATTTTCAGTGCCTGGCTAAAAAAAAGGCCACTTCCCCAATGCTCAAATATAAAACCAATAATTTGCTCTAAATTTTTAGGCAACATGATTAACACAATACAGAAAGCTTAGTTATTGTAACAACCAGCTGCCAGTTAACCTAACCTGTGCTTTAACAACTGAACAAAAACCAGACGCCACAGGTTTTGACATTAATGGAAATGGTTTGTCCATTGTATGTGACAAGTTTGTTTCTAGTTTGAAGAGATAAGCCCCAAGAGTTAGGAAACAAAAGACAAAACCAGACAGATGAGAGGTTTGGTTTGTATTTTTAAATCACTTTTATCTTACTAAACTTGTTATTAAAGCTAAGTATTACCATGTCTAGTAAATGCATGTCACTGTTCTTCACGTTTCGTCCAGGGCTTAGTAGCATCCCAAAGCATCTGTGAAGGTTATTAAAAATAAATTAAAAAAAATACAGATATTAGCTTTTCAAAATACAAAAGTATTTTCTTGAACATAATGGCACAGCCACCTACTGCTTCTAATTTAGAGAAAACCTTTCTTAGCAATTTTTTGCTAGTGTTATGGCAACGTTCAGGAAACATCACAATATATATTATAGAAATGACAATGAAATTATTTTCCAGAATGAAAATGACAGAAATTACTGTCTGACCTGTGAACAATTAATTATTCTTAAAGATAACTTAGAATACTGAGTTTAAAGATACCAGTAATTCCTATATATTAATGATGGAGACTGGCAAGAAGAAATTCACTCTCTCCCCAATACATTTTAAAAAATGTTTTCATACAATCATACAAAAAATTTGGCAACCTGTTCCAATTCTCAACTCCCTTTGTATTGGCAAGAACTGGCCTAATTTCACAGAGGAACTTCCAGTGAAGTAACTTGTGTCTACTGACTCTCATCTGACCACTCTGCACCTTCCAGAAGAGTCTGGCTCCATCTCCTCCACCCCCTTCCCCCAGGTCTCCGACTGCACCAGAAGAGCCGCGCACTCCCACCCTCTCCGAGTCCGAACAAAAGCAGTTCTGGCATCTGGGCAACCCACTCAATCCAAATGAAAACGGAGATTTTTCAGCAGACATAAATTGTAGGAGATTCTTTGAACATTCGCATGTTAGCAATGGAGACAGAATCGTTTCCCAGCTTTCAGGCAAGCACACTATCATGAATAGAGATATCATTACAATTATGCTATTAACTGTAAAAATCTTCAGATATGCCATTACAACACCATCTAGTAAGTTTGCTCCCATTGCGTTTGGGTATATGATTTTCATTTTCCACCTCATTACACTTACACAGTAACTTACATCCACAATTGTATTTTTCCTTCTCTATCTCTTTCACTACCGAAATCTTAAAAATCAAAGTGGTAAATCAAACAGTAGACCACAAATTTCATTTATCTACATAGCATAATGCAGTGACATGTAAAGCAAGCAAGGTAGCTAGGATGCCAGGACTTACATTTAACCACATAGGCAAGTGTTTCTGTGAGACTAAAGAGATTGGGCAGAAAGTTAGAGTAGACTGACTTTCTGCTTTTTGTTCCTGGGGTAGAAATAGCTCTGAGAGGGCTATAATTTATAACAGCAGAGGGCTCACCAGCTTCTGGTAGATCTGCTAAAGGAAACTGTAAGGCTTATGTTCAGAGGCAGGCAAAGGATCTGTGCTTTTCAAAGGTAACAGCTCACAGATCCTCGCTCTTGCTGCGCCTCTCTCAGCTGTACACAAAATGTGGGGAAAGTTTGTTTCCAAGAGTGGGAGTTGGGAACAAGTAACCCCTGCCTCTCACAGACAGACACTCAGGATCACCGGTAGCATCCTGCTGCTAGAAAAGTCGGGGCTTCTCTTCCCACCAAGCTTAAAATGCAAAATGAGTTCAGATGAGTTCAGGACCCTCACTTGCAAAGGAGCCAGATATTATGCAAACAGATCTCAACACAATGAGCCTCTGATTTGAGGAGGCTGAACCACACACCCAGAATTCAGAATGACCTGTCTAGACTGTGGGCCTCAGTCTTGCCACTTCTGACGTGCAAAAAAAGAACTGAAATTATTCTTCACTGATACATATTTCCATTTATATAAATACCAATGCTACCCACGGATACGGCTGATGGTTTTAAGTTAACATGAGAACGTGATCTTTAAGTTTCCCATGGTACTGAGCAACCAACCAATATTCTGTACAGCAGTTCTAAGGACTCCAGTCCAGACTTCAGCCTAAGCTACCCCTATACAACTTGGTATTAACTCTCCCCTATGACTGGCAGCACACTACATTTAAACACCACTGTACTGAGAACAGCGTCAATCCTCTCATTCCTCAGAATGAAAGGCTATTTCACTCTTCAGAACAACCTTCTTAAATCCCCCAATCACTGAACAGGATTTCCTTTCTGAATCCTGTAAACCACTGTGACTTGATATCGCACATTGTAGGATGGAGCCTGGGTTTCTCTGCAGGATACCAGGTTCACTCTCCTGAGACCGTGAAGAAAGATTCTTGAACTCTTTATATCAGAGACAAAATTTCTTTAGCAACAACATTTTTTGCTTTATAACTTCCACTTAGAAATACTTTAGAAGATGCATTAAACTGCTTAGAAGTTCACTGTCTGAAGTAACCTGAACTGATGTTTTATACTGGTTTTGAATTTTAATTCTATGCAGGGTAAGTATATAAAATGGCTTACAAGCGTGTGTATGTCATGTCAATTAAGTAACTTATTAGCAATGCTTGTGGTGATAAAAATAACATCCTAATTGAATATCCTAAACAACATAAAAGCTACTTTCTAAGAAAGGCAGCTTTACCTGCAGGGAGAAGGGGAAGGAAAAAAACCAAACCAAGCCAATCCAATGCTATCCAGAAATGTTTAGAAGAGTTCATCATTCATTAACTGAATTCTGAAGCCAAAATTATTTAAATTAAAAATATATTGAAAATAGGAATTTTTTTTAAAGCCAAAGAGTAGTAAAAGCACAGTTTTACAGTAAAAAAGAATGATGTTAAAAAATTGTGCTGTATGTTCCCTGTTTAAGATTTTTATTTCATTTTTGAAATAAGAGCTTCAAAGCAAGTCAAGAGAACACCTAAGGGTTTCGGGAGGGTTGTTGTTTTTTTCCTTTATTCTCCTGTTATATTTAATTCTCTTTTTGCTAAAATTGAATTCTCCTATTGTTACTCTTTTCTAAGACTGCCATCTGGTGGCATTTGCTACTTTAAAAAAAAATCAAGCTATTGAGAAAGAATTTCCTCATTTAAATTAATACAGTACCTACTACTACTGTAGTTACAAGACTCTACTGTTAATGAACACATTAACTGATGGTCTTCACATACATGGCCACTTCTTGTGCAAATACTTTGCACAGAAGGTCGGGTTATACTGTCCAAAGGGGATCGCCCCTCATCTAATTGCCAGGAAATGCAACAGGAGTCACCAGCCATTCCTGAGCTCTTCACCGTCACTCAGAGATGAACATTCGCATCCTCTCACTGCACAGCTACAAAGCAATCTCACTCGTCTTGAAGCCTCCACCAGCAGATCGCTGCTTCTGACCAGCAGGTTGAGTCCCAACTTGTTCCAGCACAATTGATCTGACAGATTCACATGCTCCAAGGTGTAACACAGCTCAGACACGCTCACCTCGTTACTTTTGCTAAACAGTGAGATGCTGGTAACGCAGGATTGCAATAAATGTGTGGTTTTGGAATGCTTCAAAGCAACAGAAAGCAAAATCCAAAGCATTTGAATGTCATGAGTATCCTAATACCCCATTCAGAAAGGCAATTAAAAGGCAAAAAAACAATGTTTGAATATTACGGGCTCTGGTTCTTGTTTTCACCTACCATCCAACCAACCAACCAACAAACCCACACAAAAATACTTCAAAAAAAATTTAAAACTGAACCACACACCTATGAATTAATTATATTGTGCAATAACACCTTCTGTGTAATTGTGGTATTTCTTCTGTCACATAACATGCAAAGCCAAGAAAAGTACATTAAATACTGTTCCTTCAAAAACTTAACCTGCATTATTTTTATGAGTCTTACCTTTCTATGGCCAGCTCTTTGTTCGAGAGTTGCTGAACTGTAATCACCACTTTCTTCTCAATTCCCTGTTTAAGCTTGAAATATAATTTATCTCTATCCTTTGGCACAGGGCTAAAAGAATAAAGAAATAAGTCTCTTATCTCAGTGTAGAACATAAACTATTAAGTACAGAAAAGACAGTAGCAGCCCACTTAATCTGTGAGTGGCTCAACTGATTTGAGAGACTTTATTTTCCTTTATTCCCAAGTAAAAAACTGGCACTGAAGAAAACCAGGCTCACACTTAGTATGCCAGCTGTCTGAAGGCTTTATCAGATAAACGTATCCAAAAATGCAAGGGTTATTTTGGGTTTTAAAATGATAGAAAATATGCCATATACTGGCTATGAAGCAAAAAATAAATAGGACATTTTCACAGAATTAAATCTTATTTTCAGCTCTCTCTTCCATTTCAAAATATCTTGTAGTTAACTGTCAGACAAAGAACACTTTGCTCCTCTGTCCCCTGTAAAGCTTAGAGAAGTTTGCATTTTCTAAATCTTTGATACCTTCAGAATTTATTAGCTTATTTAAAAAAAAAATAATCAAAAAGGGGAAACTACTAGACTGTATTAACTCAAGGAAGTTGGTTTGACTACAGTTCTTAGCAGACTTCCTACTATTTTTTCCATTTACACAGGCCTACCTTGAGCATCCCTACCAGAAATCACATTTAAAAGAAACTAAGTTGAAAAAGGCATCTTGATTTTTAATCTTTTTACAGAAAAGATACAGAAAATAAAATTGTAAAAGCAAAGTAACAGCTTCCTTTTTATAACAAGTCTACTTATGAGAAGATGCCAAATCAATTTTACTGCAACAAACCAGCTGTGCGTTCTGCTATATGCTAAATGCTTTTTCCAAAGAGATTTCTACTTTTCCCTTTCTATACAGATTACCTAAAATTTCCTTTTCCGTCATCTTCTTTGACTTCTAAGGAAACACTGAAAGTGTACACATCACTATCTGGAGTAGGAAGAACAAAGTCCTTAACATGCTCAGAAGCTTGTTTGGAAGAACGTTTGAATGCTGTTGAGAAACTGTATAAAATTCGGCTGACCTGCAGAGAAGTAAAAGTATTATTAGTTTTATCGAAAATAAAAGAGTATTTTTAATCAGGTATTGTGATGTGATTTTGAAGGCCATAAAATTACTGTCACTTGCCTCTTGTACTGAACACAAAGCACACCACATCTAACACACAACATTCAGATCAGGTGTTTAATAACCAAGTAAATTCAGTAACAACATCTCCTGATTCATGTCACATTCACTCCTCATGCAATGCTCAGTAAGTTAATATGTATTACAAGATTAGGAATTAAAGGACCTGAATAATGTACTTTTCAGGTTGTGTATTTAACAACACAACTTACAGCTTGTTCTTGCAGATGTCAAAAAAACAAGGCGACTTCTTTTTAAACCTGTATTTTTCCATCCTAGAAAATCTTTTTCCTCCAGACTATCACCTAGCTCTTCCTAAAACATCCAGGGCAGAGTACTGTGAAATGATTCTTTGTAGCTCTCAAGGTCTAGACTGCAACTTCAGTCTGAAACCTACCCAAAAGAGGCCTGACAAACAGAATAGTTGTCTTAAACTTAAGCTTTCTAAATCTTCCCATTACGGCGAACTTTGAAATTTTATGGAAGTACTGGAAGAAAAAAATAATCTATATTAATGTTCATGTATGACTAGATGCACATTCTGTGAAACGTATTATATTTTCAGGGCACTATATACCATTTCCAGGTCTGGAATAACTTCATAAAATACCACCTGTATTCTTTTTACCAGTCACTGTATAACATTTAGTACTTACTGCCTCTTTAATCTCACAAGAGAAAACATGAATCTGGAACTCTTCTGTTCCACAGCTGCTTTCTGTAAATGCAAAACAGTCACTCTCTGAAGTTCCATTTTGTCCACGCACACAGAACAAGACCTTATAGATCGGAAAAGAGGCTATCTCCACATTGCTTGTTTGATCTATTATTCTGTCAAGGAGAAGAACAGAGAAGATCAAAGAAAAAGGTCAGTAAAACAGGCCCATCTACAAGGCTTTTCTGCAATTAAATAAACAAATATCTAAACTGTAATTATTACTAAATTCAAGTACACAAGATGGGCAGTATGAACAGAAATGTCAGGCTTGCCAAATTTAAGATATAAGTATTTCTGGTTGTAACACTGGCTTAATTTATTTTATACTCCACAATATAGACAAGTATAACACCTCTGTATCAAGCAATAACAATGACCATCATTGCTCTGCAATCATTCATGAAAAAACGCAAGAGTAGTAATGTAGAAACCACAGCAACCATGAAAACGCAATTTGCATGCAAGGATCAAAGAAAATTCAACAGTATACAAAAATTTAAGTATCTGTTTAAGACAACATTAAGAAAACCTCTTTTATTCAGAACCTACAGGACAGTGTAGCGTAGCAAATGCTTGTCTCTGTGTTCAGGTGAATATTTATCACCGATCTGAGGGCTCATGCAAAGTTTTAAATTCCTCTCAAACTCAGAACCCAAAGAATATTTCAGAAACTGTAAAGAACGACAACAGGGGTGGCAGTCTCAGAATGGACTACTAGACAGTGAGCTGTAAAGAACAGTAGTTAGAACCACATAATTCTGCTCTGTCTTTTCAGTACTTGTCCATATGCACATTCACATCAAGGGGGAATAAACATTACCTGGAACAGAACTGCAAGTTTGTAACAATATAAATAAAGGACTAATCTGCTAAAGGCAAGAAAAGCCCAGAAAGGATCCAGCACACTGTAATAGTGGTGGGACACATTAAATGGAACCCCACATGACACCTGTTCAGATACCTGGAATGGAAACACTCCTCAGGGCTGACACTGGTGTCACTTGAACTTTGATGGAGCGTATTTTGTCACACATGGATTCACCTATACAGCTCTGTGCAGAGTCTTAGGCAGTCCTTCACTTACCTATGTCCTCTGCAATTAAAGATCCTGCAGTTTCACTTGCAAACAACCTTCTTGAATGGCCACAATGGTTACAAAAATAGGTACAGCACACCTAAATCTCCTGTTTATGTGACAGTTGCCATTGTAAAAGTATGCAGTGTAATTTCCTAATTCAAACAAAATACTGCTGTAATGTCAAACAAAATCTGAAATTGCATTCAAAGAGAAAAATGGAAGAAAATAACATTGTGGTTGAAGGTCCTTCTGTCTTTCTGTGCAAAATTATAGTCAATACGCAGGGGCAAGTAAATGTTCTCTAGTCTCTAGAAACTACTTCCCTGTGCAAGTAAAAAAGTCAGAAACCACCTTTTATCTGCCTGTGCAGGTAACAAAAGTAACTTTGTGTGTTACCTTACAGAGCCTTCTGGAATGTTTGGAACATAAAGCGTTACAGGTAAGGGGGCTTGACTCGAGGATTTCATGTTTGCCATGGCATGTAGAGCTTCCAGTTCATTTCGAGGGGCAGACACCTTTGTGCAACCTAAATAAGTCAGTTTGTTAAACAACACACTGTCCTCTTCCCGGGGTTCACTGGGAGATGATGGCCTTGGTGCAGAGATTTCTGAAAATGAAAAAAACCACTTCTTTAACCATTTGCTTTTGCTTTTACACATTGTTTTCTTTGAGAGTTCCATAGTAAAACCTACTACTTTTTTCTGAGAATGGACACAGGAGTCGCAAGTCCAGCTCCAATAGTAAGAAATCCCATTTGGCGGCTTAATATTAACGTTAAGTCTGTTCTATTCTAAGGCATGTTTCCTACTATGGCATAGGGAAAAAATGCCTTCCGAATCTTTTTAGCAGTGCTAGAACACCATTTTTCTTTAAGCTCCATTCCCAGATGGTGTTTTATTTAGTCGATACTTCCTTCAAATTCTACTCATACTTTGCATAAAGATGCCTCTAAATCTCTTCTCTCCCATGTCTTTGCAGCTTCTATAGAATTATTAGCTGTGGGATAGCTATGTTACCTGCATGAAACCATCAGGGAGCTGGAGAAAAGAAGAATAATCTCTGTTTGTCACCCTACTCAGCAGAAGAGAAACGTTCTTTCTCCACTGTCACATTGCTTCTTCCATGCTCAGGATCAGAGCATCCCCACACGTAGGAAGTCGAGGAAGGGAGCCAGAAGGCCTGCGTGGTTGAATAGGGATCTGTTGGGTATGCTCAAGCAGAAGAGGCGAGTTTACAGGTCATGGAAGCAGGGACTGGCCACTTGGGAGGAATATAAGGCTGCTGTTAGAGGATGCAGGAAGGCAGCTAGGGTAGCCAAGGCCTCCTTAGAATTACAGCTGGCGAGAGGGGTCAAGGGCAGCAAGAAGAACTTTTTCAAATACATAGCAGATAAAACTAATACCAGAGGCAATGTAGGCCCACTGATGAATGAGGTGGGTGCCCTGGTGGCAGAAGACACAGAGAAGGCAGAATTGCTGAATGCCTTCTTTGTCTCTGTCTACTCCGCTGGAGGCTGTCCTGGGGAACCCTGTACCCCTGAGACCCCGGATGAAGCCAGGTTAATGGAGGAGTTTGCTTTAGTCGATGAGGACTGGGTTAGGGAACAATTAAGTAGTCTGGACGTCCATAAATCCATGGGTCCAGATGGGATGCACCCGCGGGTGCTGAGGGAGCTGGCTGAGGTCATTGCTAGACCGCTATCCATCATTTTTGCCAAGTCTTGGGAAACGGGAGAGGTGCCCGAGGATTGGAGGAAAGCAAATGTCACTCCAGTCTTTAAAAAGGGCAAGAAGGAGGACCCGGGTAATTATAGACCGGTCAGCCTCACCTCTGTCCCTGGGAAAGTAATGGAACAGCTTATCCTTGGTGTCATCTCAAGGCACATCAGGGATAAGAGGGCCATTAGGGGCAGTCAGCATGGCTTTACCAAGGGTAAGTCATGCTTGACCAACCTCATAGCCTTTTATGAGAATGTAACAAGGTGGATGGATGATGGCAGAGCGGTGGATGTGGTCTACCTTGACTTCAGTAAAGCCTTTGACACAGTCCCTCACAGCATCCTCACAGCTAAATTGAGGAGGTGTGGTCTAGACAATAGAGTAGTGAGGTGGGTTGCAAACTGGCTTAAAGAGAGAAGCCAGAGAGTGGTGGTCAATGGTGCGGAGTCCAGTTGGAGGCCTGGATCTAGTGGAGTGCCTCAGGGGTCAGTACTGGGGCCAATATTATTCAATATATTCATTAATGATTTAGACGAGGGAATTGAGTGTACTATCGTCAGGTTTGCTGATGACACTAAGCTGGGAGGAGTGGCTGACACGCCAGAAGGCTGTGCTGCCATCCAGCGGGACCTGGACAGGCTGGAGAGTTGGGCGGGGGATAACCTGATGGAATTTAACAAGGGAAAGTGTAGAGTCCTGCATCTGGGCAGGAACAATCCCAAGTTCCAGTATAGGTTGGGGCATGACCTACTAGAGAGCAGTGTAGGGGAAAGGGACCTGGGGGTCCTGGTGGACAACACGATGACCATGAGCCAGCACTGTGCCCTTGTGGCCAGGAAGGCTAATGGCATCCTTGGGTGTATTACAAGGGGGGTGGTCAGTAGATCGAGAGAGGTCCTCCTTCCCCTCTACTCCGCCCTGGTGAGACCCCATCTGGAATATTGTGTCCAGTTCTGGGCCCCTCAGTTCAAGAAGGACAGGGAACTGCTGGAGAGGGTCCAGCGTAGGGCAACAAAGATGATTAAGGGAGTGGAGCATCTCCCTTATGAAGAAAGGCTGAGGGAGCTGGGGCTCTTTCGTTTGGAGGAGACTGAGGGGTGACCTTATTAATGTTTATAAATATATAAAGGGTGAGTGCCACGAGGATGGAGTCAGGCTCTTCTCAGTGGCAAACAATGATAGGACAAGGGGCAATGGGATCAAGCTGGAACACAAGAGGTTCCACTTAAATTTGAGAAAGAACTTCTTCTCAGTGAGGGTAACAGAGCACTGGAACAGGTTACCCAGGGAGGTTGTGGAGTCTCCTTCCCTGGAGACATTCAAAGCCCGCCTGGACACATTCCTGTGCGACCTCACCTAGGCGTTCCTGCTCCAGCAGGGGGATTGGACTAGATGATCTTTTGAGGTCCCTTCCAATCCCAAACATACTGTGATACTGTGATACTGTGGACGGAGCGATCTTGAGGGACCCTTTGGGAGTTTTGCTGCTATTGTTGTTTTCTAGCAGGTTTTTTAAAGGCATTTCAACATTTGAGAAACAAAAAGAGAGGTGCAAGAAAGATTCATTAAGTATGGAGTCAAAGTAATCGAGGTTGGAAAAGACCTCTATAGGTCACCTAGCTCTAACTCTGCCCAAAGACAGATCAGGTTAGACCTGAGCTAGTTTCAAAACTGGATCAAGTTACTCAGGGCCCTGTCCAGCTGAGTTTTGGTATCTACAAAGACAGACATTTCAAACCTCTCTGTGCAATCTGCTCTGTTATTTCTATTTCTTATTATTATAGCTAATATTTCCACAATACTTATATCAAAAAGGTAGTAAAATTGAATTATTCCTATTGTGAGGCAAGGAGGAAAATGTATCTACAAGTATTTCTTTGTTCATTCATGCTAAGGGCTGTGTTCTGTTTGAAGCACATCAAACAGGGAGGCAGTAAGGCATGTTTTTCAAAAATACAGTATACACATAATTTAGAGAAGGGTGTTTCCATTATGACTAAACTATCTATCTTTTTCTACCACAAAAACTTTATTTTTTTCCACTTCCCAAACAGATGCTATGGGAACTATTTGACACAATGCCACAGAAGCGCTCTCTATACTACTGAGGGAAAAAGAACTGTAAGTCAAGGCCCACAGAGATGGCCACAGCCTTGTATTCATAACAGATACATATAGAAAAACAAGCTACAATATATCTTACATAAAATATATACAATATAGTTTACATAAAATAAACAAAATATAGTTTACATAAGAAGCTTTCAGTCCTTCCTTTTTCACCAACCGTTTCTAGCAAGTACCAAATCTAAAGTTGTCCTTGCTGACACCTGGTGACAGAATCAAAGCTGAAAAGTCTCTCAGTTTGCTCAGGGTCTATTTCATTTGCAGGTAGCACAGTCAGTGAAACTGCCCCGAAACTTCTCATACACCATCAGCTGATTCTCCACCTCAACTCCAGTCCATTCAGCAAGTTACACGATACTGAGCCCTAACTCATCTAGGGCTGCACACAAGATGAAAATTATCTGGATCAAAACAGAGCAGCACAGGGTATCAATCTAGTGAGAATTCATTCCAGTCTACAGTCCTCAACTTATCATAAAAGGAGAGGAGGCCCCAGGGAATTCTCCAGTATGGTTTTGCCATGAAACTCCTGAGGGCTTTGTATTTAATTTTAAGGTTAACTTGAAACTGCAGAAAGAAACAAACTGCCATATATGATTGAGGGGGAAGCACTTTAGCAATACCTGTAGTAGAAGGGTCTAAAACGAGGTGCAGAGATGGCTGATTTGTTTGACCTGGTGACCCATCTCCTGCCTCACTGGAACCTTCTCGGAGAGCAGGGAAATTGTTCTGGTCTTTTTCTGAATCCCTCAGTATCTCTTCCATTGCCTTCTCCAGCTGATCATCTCCATTTGAAAACACCTGTAAGCAGGAAGAGATGACATTTTTTTAAAGGTACTTGTAGTTTCACTTTCACAATTATTTTCCCAACATACTTACTCATTGCAAAAGTTAAGAGACTTTACTGAACAAGACAACACATCAAGAATCAACAAAATTAAATCAAACATAATCCATTGTCGCATCCCATTACATATAATGCACATATCCTCACTGCCAATCCAATAACCATCCACCTAAAAACTGTAGACCTCTCTTAAAAACACAGGTTTGTGTGTTTAGATTCTCCATTCAGAACAAAGATCAACAGACTTTGTTATAGATTAGTCTTAAAATTTTCCTTTCTTAGTCATATCCAATGCAATTGTCCCCCACATAGGAGAGGTGCAAGTCTAAGGAAGTGGCAAGAACAGGGTGAGACCCATTCCCCAGGGAAAGAAAAATACAGCCTTTGACAAGTACTAGCTTTGCAGATCAAACAAAAGCCATGGCCCATAATAAAGCTGCATCATGGATCCTACCTCCAGGTCTCTTGCCTCTTTCCAAACATAATTTGTGTTTAACACAGACAGAAATCATTGGTTGTGAATAACTGCCAAACGATTTTGCAAAGACAGACTAAGTACTTACTGTCATTTCAAGGGGAACAAAATCCTATTGTTCCAAGTGGACCCAAACCAGTAAATCAGCTACTGCAACTCAAGTGGGGAAATTTGTAATTAACCAATCAGCTGTCACTCAAATGCTAAAATATTCTGCTGTTTAGAGGTAGAAAGCTTTTAGAAAAGGTCTTGGTCATGCCTAGAGTAGCACCAAACAGGAAATCTAAATTAAAAACTCAAAACCAAGACCCTCTGTGGCCTATTCGCATGCAGCCTAATTAAGTGCTTTTAAGATAACAATATTCAGAGTCTCTGGTCCCTACATAAAGAATATTTCCCAAGGTTTAATCAGAAGTTCAGCCTTTGAAAAGAACTTTTTAGTCCTTTACTATTGTATAAAGCCACAGAATACTAACAAAACTGATGCCCAAATAAGTTACTAAAAGAAAAACTGAAATGCCAGTTTTGGACAGGTTTGTTCAATCTGAGCTCTTAATTGGTAATAAACAAGGACAAAAATTAGAGTATAAGAGTCTCCTCAAGTATACACAAGTATCTTTAAATATTCCAAAGAAGTTGCAATCAATACAAATCTTACTACATATTGAAAATAAAGTAATCATAAACCTTTAGCTGAGGCTTTTCATCTTTTCCAGAAGTGTCCTCTGGTTGCTGATGAACCAGGACAAATTCTTCATTAATTAATGTGGATACAGTTTCAGGAATCCTACTGGCTTTGCTAAATGATGTTTTGACTTCCATCTCAGGTCAGTATTCTCCCCCTACCACAAGAACCTAACAAAGGAAAAATATTAAATAATTAGTTTAGAAGCTGTAAACAATACGTTAATAGGGCAATATGAAGCTATTGTGGAATACCATAACACTTCAAGTTATACAAATGTATTGTATTATATTCTGAAGAACAATTTTCCAAAAACTTAATATTAAAATGTATGCTCTCCACATAAACACATTTAGCAATCGACTATGACACAGTTGTTTTTATTACCCTTTTTATCCATCGGTGATGAAGTCAAAGGAGATACTAAATCACAGTCACATACTTTACAGCAAGTTTTTCTGAAACCACTCACAACAGAATTAAAATTAAACACTTAAAAAAGAAATTAACCACAAAACCAAAACAACAAAGCTAAAAATATTATGGAAACCGCGAACAAGCTTTCCCTTGCCCACACAGCAAAAAAATAAGCCCAGAAACAAATATAAAAAGGGGGTGACATAATGATTAGCCTATACAAGTTCATATAAAAATGCAGAACCAAACCCACTCCTAGCACTTCAGAATGAGGACAGCTGCTGCAGGTATCCACCAGATACAGTATCACCTATGCTAAATCAGAATGTCTTCCCTGATTCCTTAGGGAAGAGCTAGAATGAAGAACAAGGTCTATTAGACTTTTTATATTTTAAATGGATCTATGTTTTATACTTTCTGTGTTAAAAAAGAGAAAATGTATTTTCAGATAGACTATAAACAGCACGCACTTCCAGATAGGGTCTATTTCCATTTCATTTTCCTGAAAGCCACTCCTCTGGCTGAGCGCTGGGATTTACTGGGCCTGAGGCTCAGAGGTCAGCAGAGTCACATACACCAGAGGGGAAACAAACTGCCACTGTCACCTCTGCCAGGCTGGACAGTGCCCCAAGAGGGGCAGCTCAACAAACACGTTGTGACTGGTGAGCAGGGCCAGGTTCAGCATCCCATTGCCTTCCACAGCAGTGCCAAGGTGCAGAACTGCGCCGTGCTCGCTATGCCGCTCACAGTGCCCGAACACCGAGGGATCAAGAAAATAATGCAAATTTAGTTCTAGCTACAGGGAGCCACAAATACAGCACTTAAAAAGAAGATGTGCATGTTCTCCACCATTCTGAACAGGCAGGACTTAACACACTGGTCACAAGCGACAGTTTAGCAACTTCAGACCAAAAAACAAGTGTGGGAACTAGTCTACTTTCAGTACAAAAATGTTCTGTATCACTTTAGAAACTACAGTCAACATGCTTTTGCTCTTTTAAAGACTTGGTTTGTCATAACCATTTATATGTGCAACTCCACAAAATTACTTTCGCCCTCCTCTTTTTGTGCTTACTGATGGGAGAATAATACAGGTACTCCAATATAAGATGGTCTGCTATATTAATTATCAAAAGACAAATGCAAGCTGCTAACATTAGCATATCACCAGTTCTTCCTTCCACAGCAAAGAAAGAACTGACAGGCACACTGTGAACTAGGAAAAGCTTTTTGTAGCAATAGTGTTATAATAAAAACAGGGAAAATGTAACATTTGTCAAGCCAAAAAAACCCCTGTGATAATGCAACTAGAGAAGCATACTGATGTACAAAATATTTGTTCTTGCCCTATGCAGACAAAGGCACTTTAAGATAATTCCTACTTCCTAAATTTTAATCTGAAAGACAAAGGAAATATTAGAAACATGAGATGACTTCAAGAAGCTTCTCATTCATATCAGACACTTAAATGCATACCATACACACTTTTGCAATTACATCTGAGTTGTAAGGCCTATTATATCCTTAAGTGTGTACTCTGAGCTTGTCTTTACAATCAGCTTAAACCACCACATCCAGTGCAGACACACACCTTCTTCCATGCATGACTATGCTAACTGAATAAATTACTCCAGAAGCCCTAATTGCAACCTTTCATTACAGCCCACTCCAACCTGCCATCAGCATTATTCACCTGAATGCCCTCCATCCCACTGCAGCCAAAACAAAGCCACATCAGTTTCAGTTTAGTAGTCAAACACAACACAAACAGGTCAGACATGCATGGAGTGAATGCCTCAGCCAGAAGAATGCAGCTCTACACTCCTAGCTCACACAGTTACAAGTCTACACATCACTCAGGTCTTCTGCTAAAACAGCCTTTGATGACCATGCTGGAGAACTCAACGTACAACAAATTAATAGCAGTGTTCTAGATCATTCATGGAAACTGTGTGCACTAAAAATGAAAATATCAGTGTGTACAGACTGCTCATTTCCTCCTCCATTCTAGTCACATGTTATTCAGAAAGTAAAAACTTTGTACACAGTATTTTACGACCAGTCTCTGATCAAAAACAGTTTTAATGCCAAAGTAACAAAACTCACGATCAAGTCATTTTTCAAACTAAACAACTTGAGTAAAATTCATGTCAGAGTTTAAGAATAAATCTTTCAGACTCATGAAGATTATGGAGATTTATACCATCTTAAGCAGTAAGCTACTTAAAGGGAGGAAGTTTCTACTTTTACGTTATAAAGGCACATCACCTAATACTTCAGGTAAGTACTTCTGAGGAAAAGCAGTAAAAAGAATAAAAACCTCTCTGAAAAACATCATGCATTACCATTATTTGAGGAAGCGAAAGAGCAGAACATCTGAAAAGGGTTTTTTATGCTTCAGTAACAAGAAAAGAGACACGTGCATTCTGGACTTTCCAGTCACCTCCAGTCAGGAGATGGTTCTGTCACTTCCCTTTTGTCATTAGCTTCAGACCTGTTGAGGACTTACTCCTTTTTTACTCATTACTGTGTTATACACTTGAATGCCTATTTTTTCCTATGAAAGTTAAAGAATAAATGACAATGTCACCTATTAGACACATACAAAATCTGAGAACAGACCACTACTACTAAACTCATAACTAACTCTCATTTTTTATCATCCTTTCTGACAAAAGCTAAAAGTTAAGAATGTAAGAACTTCTTCTTGATTGCACTAGTCAGAACATGCAGACAGATATACAGTCTACAATCCTGTTAAGTTTATTCCCTGAAGTTAGCAGCAGACAGACCTGGAGCTGAACGCTGCCTCAGAATACTGATGAAAGAGGTTCAGCATTTGCTTTATCATTTTAAAGTTCCTGGGAGGGCAATAACCAGCAGAGAGGGGCTGACAGGAACAGGAAAGCCAGCAAACATACTGCACCTCAGCTACTTTTGCAGGAAGTCCAGCTGCTTAATTCAAGCTGCTTGTGCAGTTTAGCTCCAAATGAGCAAATGTGGCCAGGGTGTGAAAACACCTTCTATTCTGCCAATGCTGCTCAAGGATTGAAACCTCAGACCAGATGGTAACTTCCCAAACCACCAGAGCCAGGAGTCAGGACGGCCCTTCCAACAACACCTTCAGAAAGGCGACAATAAACTGTGCTTTGAAAGTTCTCTTCACAGGAACAAATATTGGGAAGTATGAGCTACTACCGCAAGGAAGTAATTTCTACAAAGGAAGTATCTTGAATAGTCATTCTCTTTCCTATAGAGAAGATAATTTGTCCTCCACACTTTGACGAACAATACCACAAAGAAAAAAAAAAATCAGAAACCCAACAACAAATACAGAAGAGGACTCAGCTAAATAAACCTTACTGTAACAAAACAGCTAAAATTTTTTAAAGTAACCATTTCAGAAAACACTTTCCGGCAAACAGGTTTTCAGACCAAAAGATTCTGGAGATACAAAGTAATTAATCAGACTTACCTAGTTTTAAAAGGGAGGGGGTGGGTGGATCTTGCTTAAAAAAAAAAAATCTTAAACTGTAGGTGTACTACAATGACTAAAGAAAAGCCATTGTTTTTCTCTGTGAGCTTTATGGTGTAGTTTTAGTCAAGTCACTTAATCTCTTTGATGTACTTCACTTTCTAGTGTTTTGCTTATACAATCTCCTGGATAAAAGCTAATTAACCATACTACTTGGAATACAGGTGAATCCAGGTGGATTCAGCACTGAAGCAGAATAAGGGACACAGGACAGAAATGTTCCTAACTCCTTCCCTCCCTAACTCTTCCATGTATTTTGTATTGAATCCAGACATTCCAAAGCACATCCCTACAGAAACACAAATATCCAGGTAGTGATGGATGTCCATGGGATTGCTGGGCAGAGTAGCTCAGGACAGGGCACTGCTGGCAACACAGTCACTGGCACAGGAGAAGAATCAAAGGTAGAGCTACTGACTCTCCAGAAGGGAGTTGCTTTGCAGACCTAATCAGATTCAAAAACTTCTTCATCAAACTGGTCCCCAAATGTAAATACCACTTTTTTACATCAATCAGTCTTCTAAAGCACTTAGCAGACATTTTTGGATTTACTTCCAGTTTATGTTCAACAAATAGTTCAAAGTTACTACGCAAGTTTGCTGTTGGTTCAGAAAAAAAAAAAAGTTTCAGAATTATAACCAACAAAAAACAAAACGAACAAAAACATAGAGGTATGACCAGACAACAAGTGAGATATATGTTCAACTATCTATTTTCAGTAAGCAACAAGAGGCCTATTTAAAAGGAAGCTTCTTGCCTTCTTGAAAGAAGGTAATCAAGAGCAGGCTAGTTAATACTTTCATGAGAGAAACAAAATCAGGTCCTGGATTAAACACAGGCTTTCAAAGCCATACACTTTGCCTGATGATCTCAAACCTCGAATAAATACTGGTAAATAAGTTCTACCTATTTTCAGAATTAAAGTTCCTCAAGAGAATGTCTGGGACCTCTCTGAGGAGGAAGGTCCAATGCAGTTACACAGAGACTCAGCTTTTGCTAACAGATGTCTGAAGTACAACTGCGCACTGAAAAGCATGGTTTATTCCCTTTTTGGAGCCACACAATACAATGCGTGACAGCAAAAAGAGCATTAAGCTAACTGAGCTTCAAATAATGAGTCAGATTTCTAGTTTCCTGAAGTGATGTGGTTACAGCCTAACTTGACGCTTAGGGAACTGCAAACTGGGCAGACACACTTAGGCACACACAAACACACAAATACCTGAGTGTCTTGACCACAGACCACAGCGTCTTACTTTCAGGACATGTGTCAAAACTACATGTTACCATAGCTCTCGCCCCATGAGCTTGCTAACTTTAATCAGGCACGCAGAGCTCTCACCCCTGTATGCTTGCTAACATTAATGAGAGGCAGATCTTTCCCAGAAAGCTAACAAATGCTTCAACTACACAAAGCTTTTATCTTTTCAATGCTTTTTCACTGAAAGACTAAACCACGTAATAAAATTCCTTGCTATATTGTACGTTGAAGCAGATAACCATCTTCTCCAAAACCTTTTCCTCTACTGATTGAGTGGACACATATGCAGAAGAAAATCCTAGGTATCATAAAATAGATTTGTTTAAATCTCACTGACAACAGCAGCGCTATCATTTTATCCTTAATCTCAGTATAATCTCTACTTAGGAAGCTAAGTCTTTATGTTTGTTCTAACTACCATTTTATTACCCACAAATTGTTTCCCAGTGTCTTATCTCAGGCAGAGAAACATTATGTAAAGCACATACAGGAAAAACAAACTACCATCTACTTGGCTTACTGTTTCCCAGGATTAAAATAAACCTAATACAGAGAGATGACTGCTGTATCACTGTATTTTAAAATACATATATGTATATAAAAATTATTCGAAGTGAAAAGAACCCAACAAATAAACAGAAAACCCACACAAACATGAAAAAAAACCCAATCCCCTACAACTAGAAAGTAATCACATGGTTTATTTTGGCAACACCACCTCCTCTGTGAAAGCAAACATCTCCTATGTAGGCAACAGAAAATAATTAGTCTGTTCACGGACGGCAAACTGTTTTTAATTGTTGTACTGGGTGCCTAGATACAGAGGTTTTGCAGACTGTTTTTACACGTCAATCTTACAACCAAAGAAAAACTATTTAAGGAAAAAGTCTGCTCTCCTTCAAAAACATACTACATCCATATCTTTTCAAATTCTAACTAGCACTTTTTCAACACATCACATTATGAACACCGAGACATTTATTCTAAAGGAAATAGCTTTCCTTTATTGAATCTCTGGACTACACAGACGTCACCGAGCCACTTAAACATTACAAAGATTTGTCATTTGGAGTCGCTCAGGGAAAAACAGTGGTTTTGATTTAACTTTAAGACCATCAGTGTGAAGAACCCTTCTAGAGGCATGGTAGACATGTGGGTGGTACTGAACCCGAGCATGACTCAGGCAAGGAAGCAGCTGACATTTACAGCCAAAGAAACACCATCTCTCCTCTTTAGCAGAGGTCATCAATCTCAGTCAGTAAAAGGCATGAAGGAAGATGAGAAACGAATTTAAAAACAAAACAAACCCACTGATCTGAACTCCTAAAATATACATGTTGGGTGGAAGAAGCATCAAGAACATCAGATGAAATATGGGTCCAGATAAGTGAAAGAATATCAGGTGAACTGTTATCTATAAAGAGTAGAGTGTGAGCAAATAAAGTCATGGAGGACAAGCTAACCCTAGACAACACAGAGTTAAAAATAAGGTGGGGGGATTCTTTTTAACAATTATTTAAACAATTTTTCATGCCTAAGATTTGTCCACGCACAGAAAAAAGTTAGTTGCATAAGAGACATCAGCTGAAGAACAGATGAACATACACAACTCTTGCTGACACATAGTAATTTACGTTGTTCACAAGTATAATCAATGCTAGCTAACCCTATTAGTGTTTAACCAATTTAAGGAAATATATTTTATATTCTGACAATTAAAAGAAAAATCATTCTCCCTACCCACTTCCAAAAAGTACAACTTAGAAAGAAGTGTAAATAAGAAGGCTTCTGCTGCTCTAAAGATGTTATCAGTTTACCTGTGTATCTTTTAAAACAATACAAAACAAAACAAACAACCTCAATTACATGTCAAGTTCTGGCAAAAAGGTTTACTCAGTAGTCTACTAGAATTTCAGAGAACTAGCTGAAGTGCAGTAGCTCATTCTGCCTCAAGGATGAAGCAAACAATGCATATAAAGCAACTCTAGTTCACCTTCACACTGTTTCCCTGTCATCAACTAAACACTAACACATCAGCTTCTTGAGCCAGTAATTAATTTTTAGCTTTGGAAAATATAAAGCAGTAACAAGGAGTATTCAATCTTTCATAGCTGGAGTTTGGCAAATTGGGTTTCTTATATTTTTTCATTATTACATGATGCTTGCAGGCAGCACTCAAACTGAAACCAAGCACCAGTCGATCTCATGAACTATATGGCCATTCACTCAAAAACATAATGACCTATATTCCAGAAGAAAGCAGTAGCACAAGACAATAGTTTTTTTAAAAGAGATTATTTCATCGTTTATCCCTAATAATAAAAGTAATAGTGTTGGTCTAATTTAGCCACTTAACAATCTCTCTCCATTAAATAGACAGGTTATTTTCTCCACAAGCTATTATTTCCGATGAGAATTACAGGACATTAAGCAAAAGAGACCATATGGAACAGCAGTATGACTCAACGCAGCAGTGATACAGGGTGCCAACCTTTCTCCTTGCCAAACAAGTGTCGTGCAAAGTGTCACTTCCGACATCAGTTAAAAACACAAGAAATACTAATTCATTGCCTGGCTCCCACTACTTTCAGGGTTTCTAAAATCCTTGTTCCCCAAAGCCAGAACTGTAAGTTACAACAATTGTTATCTCAAGATTTGCAACATGCATTTTGGGAATATCACGTTTTGTAGATTTAACTTGAAATCACAATGTGTTTTTTCTTAACCACAGAAAGCTACCTTTATACAACCAACCACAGATGACATTGCTATATATTTCTCAAAAACTGTTAAGCTGCAGTCAGTCCAGCACCACACCATGGGATGGACTAAATGATGTTTTATACTCACTTCTAATCTCATTTTCCTTAGTTATTTTTCTTTATCTTAAGCTTTTCATTCTAGTAGTTGTCAAAGTCAATCATCAGCTGTAAATGAATAACCACACCAGACATTTTTTTGTATTATTCAGCCACAGATTTTCCAAAATCACCAGGACTATGAGTTTGGATTTGACAGCCATCTAGACTTCTACTGCTTTTGTATCAAAACCGTACAGTTTCAACAGTGCACCCAAGACTTCATAGGGAAGAAAACCATTTTATTTATAATATGAAAAAAAAACCCAACCTTCTTGTTAAAAACAAATACTTCCACATACATTATGCACTTAAAATCCTTTAGGATCCCAGCTAAGAACTCGTCATTGAAAAATAACATATTTAGATATAAAATTAAAAGATGGAGAGAGAAATTACCTATTTTAAAGACCAAGGCTAACTGAAAGTGAAACCTTATGAAAGTTAAAGTAACTGTTAAATTTTGAGAAATATAGAAAGGTGTTTGTGACAAAGCCACACTAAATGAACGTCTTTGTAACTACGGTCTCTCTTGGTCCTATGCATGATGAAGTGTAGTGGTTCAATTAGCATTCTAATTTTTATTTGAGTATTAAATTGTTACCACCCTCTGCATGCAGGAACTAATCTGCTGACATTCCACATTTCTACAGCACGTTTTTAATAAACATACCCTGCGATGCAGCTCTACTGCTAATTTCAAAGGCCTTGATAGGTTCTAGAAAATGGAGAATGGAAATTCACAAGAGACAATCAAACTGTTTTCTTAATAGGAAAATGATCTTCCACTGGTAAGAACAGGTCAATATGTAATCAGATATACCTAGTACTAATAGACCACTCTATCCCACCTAATCACATTAGAGTAAAATATAAAAAAAGGCTTTCCTTCCCTTCCTGCTTTTTCCATTTAAAGTCTGAAAAATCAAAACAATTTGCTCCTATCATAGATAAAAAGGAGAAACACAAGGTTTGCCCTCAACATGCAGATGACTCTTAGAAGTTTTCCAGCATACCTAAACTCTTCCGGAACTGGTATGAGATGCACATATGAAAGTTTCTGAAAGGCATATATGAACAAATGACATATAATTTTCTTAATTTAAACAGAACTTTCTTTTTTTTTAATGAAGTGTGTTCTTTGAGAAGATTTCTCTGTGTGATCAACTTCCGTAGCCAATTTATTCCAAATCCATTCTGTAATTCAAGAAGGAACTACTGCTTGGAAAGGTACTATGAAAAAAAAAGCTAATCCCTATACAAAAGCCTGTTCATTCAGTTAATGAGCTGACAAAGTTTACTAGATCTAAAGGAAGCCCTCAAAGCTTTGTGATCAAGTATCTGAAAAATCACACACATTTCTATTGCATTACTTGAAGTTACCTTCAAATCTTAACACAGGAATGGTGTGTGCATGTGTACGTGTACATACACACGTACACATCTCATGCTGGCAGATCGCATACAATCTTGATTTTCAGAAGATGCTCTGCATAGTGTTCCCTTCCAAAACACTTTTCATACCAAGCCCTGGAAAGTTTGTAGAATTTCTTAAGCTCAGAATTTCTTCCACACACTGCCTGAAAAGGGAAATGGAAAACACAAAGTATACATGTGCCCTTTTCCCGAGACACAATTTCTCTTCTTTTCATCCTTGTCATCCACAATGATCAGAATTAACTTTTCCTCCTAAAGGATAAAATATATTTAAAAAAAAAAAGTCCGTGTAATCAAAAGACAGGTATGATCTTTTGATCACTCTATTTTAAATTCTTGTTTTAAAAATGCCTTGAAACCAACAAGTACATCTCAAAATATTACAGAAAAGACTCATAAAATAATAAAAAGCCACCTTTAACCAATGATTGCAAGAAAGAAAGGTTTTCAATAGGTAAATTAATTTGTGGCTGCCAAACAAAGTGTTTGGTTTATTTTAGCAGCTTTTTTTCCAGTAGCTAAATCTGGTAAGTAGACTTGCTCTAAAATATAAACTCTATGTTAGAAACATCACGACAAAATATCACTGGGCTCAAAGAAAAGCAGATGATTTTTTTTTAATTAACTGAGCCTCTGGGCCAGATCACTATTATCTAGATCTTATGCACCTTTTTTATTAAATTGAATTATTCTCATTTATTATATTTAGTGTAAGCTAATCTAAACCAGTCTATAAAATCACAGAATAAGTTCTTGCTGGGGATGAGGTATTTAAAATAATACAATATAGTTGCTCATATCGTAACCAAGTGTAACTGCAAGAAGCTTGCACAAAGCCATGACAGAATTCTCATTAATTTTCTTGATGCAATCATCTTGTCTAACATAACCCAACGATCATGAATAAAACCAACATTTGCCTGTTGAGACAGGCTATCCAGAGTACCTTGAATGTTAAGCATTATACTATACTACTTATTTGATAAATTCACCTGCCTGCACAAAATAAAACCTGCAAAGCCAAAAAGTTGTATCTGTAACCACTATACCTTTTTTCTAAATCACTGTCTCTTATCTCTCAACGTTTAAGATAGCTTCCCAAATTTGTTTTACTATCTGTTTCAACACAAGTAACACATGGTTGTCATTAAATGCAGATAATGAAAGCTTACTATCAATTTTTACATACTAAATGCTTCCGCAAAATATTTTTACTTCCGGAAACAAAGAGAGGAAGTTACAGGCTACCAACGTAAAAGATAAAATTCACAAAAACGTGAAGAAGTATGAAAGGTCACGTTCTACTAAGTAGTTGTATCAGCATACCCTTTCCACAACAGCATTGTCAGCATACTACCTTGGTCTCCATTAAGGGAGATGTTAAGTTCTGAAGTCCCTGACCACAGTACAAGCCAGCATAATGACAAACACAGAGCTGCAGGGTCACAGCTAACAAAAGTGGGCTACCTCAGCTCACCCCAGAGCCCAAGCACTGCAATGGGTACAACTGGCATCACCATGGAAACGCCCGTGGAAGATGGAATCACTTCACAATACAAGGAATCCAAACCCAAAATATGAAGTGCAAGCTAGATGAGCACACAGCCAAATTAAAGCTGAGTCTTCAACAAGCCAAACAAAGCACCCAAGCTCCATCTGCACAAAATCAAAAGTCAGCTGGCTTTTCAGAAGACTTTAATAAAACAAGTGACACTAACTGCACATCTGCACAGCGTAAGAACATCATCTTATTATGGCTCCTCACATGAATTTTCTAGGAAACGTACAGAACAATGCAACTGGTTTTTCAATACTCTACCATGCAGAATCACAGAGGGCAGGGAGAGAAACTTGGACGATCTGTTGGAACAAGGATCGCTTGTGTGCGCCTTATTATACCCTTAGATTTCTCTGGTTGCCATCAAAAGCTAGATACTAAACCATACTTCCATCTGACCCCTTTATAGTCAGTCTCACTTCTGATGTCTCAATATGATGAAAGAAGAATCAGAAAAGGGAAGCTATAAGGGTCAAAGACAAATTAGCACTCATGACAACTATGGGGAACTTCCAACTTCACGTTACTCTTTTGAGGCTTGACAAAGTATTTTCTTGGACATTTTGATTAACTCTCTCCCCTCACACTTTTTACATATCCCTATAACAATAAGCAGGAACAATTAACATTCAAAACAATGTAAAAATCAATTATTGACTTTTCTACCATGGCCTTAGTCATTTTCATTCCTTACTCTTATTTCCTCAAAATCGTCAAACAGTTCTCTCTAAGAAGAATTCTAGCTAGCAGGTCCAAATTTCTCGGAAGTTTATACTGTCAACACTAACCATTAACAATTAGAATGAAGTATAATGAGAATAAAAATACCTTTTTATGATAGAAGTGTACATCTATGAGCAAACACAAATTCTGTCCACATGAACAGAAAGGACTAGTATTGCCAAGGGCTCATCTCCACTGCACTGCCTGATCTGAGTTCCAGTCCAAGGTTTAACCCCAGACCAACTGCTGGCACATATAAACAGTTGTATTTCAACTCCATTGCTGTTTTGCACTCCAGTGCTCACAGCCATTTAAATCCAAGTGGAAAATGTTGATACTTAAAAGCTACAGATATTTCAGTAATATCTTGAAGATGCAGGAGGTGAAGAACAGCCTGAAAAGCTGCAACTTCTCCCACCTTCTCTGCTGAGATTGCACATGTACTGGGCAATCACACACAGCAAGCGACAGACAGCTTCAGTGACTGACTGACAACCAACCACCAAGAAGAAAAGGAAGATTAGAGCATTTCTTCAGCCACTTCAACACTTGAGTACACAAGCATCTATGGCAACACAATAAATACACAGAACGCAGACAAAAACAAGCAGCTGGGACTGGGGACAGCTACTGCTTATGCAGCACTGCCACCAAGTTACTTGTGAGAGTTTTCTTCAAAATAACAGGAAATAATGAAAGTATACAGCAGTGGAACCAAATAAAACAAAGGGTTCATAGAATGGGGAAAAAAACCAGGCATTTCAGATGGCTCAGTCTAATCCGTATAATCTAGTATTTGTTTCTCAATAATGTCTGAAAAAAACAAAACCAAAACAAAATAAACAGGCTCCTATGAAAAACTGTTATCAGTTTGCAGCATTCACGCTCTGAGTAAAGGGAAATATTCCAGCACCTTATTTAAGAACAAATTAAAAAACCTCCAAAAGTATTTTTGCAAACTTATTTTAAAAGTTTAGCCAGTTACTGAATTTCTCCACCTACTTCTACATTACAATTCTGGATCTTGTATTTTGTATCATCTGAATATACACACACATAGACAATGCATCAGATTGGGATTATTTGCGTTTTATTTTTACTCTCAGTTGCCTGCAAAGGCCTGAGAACTGAAAAGGCACAGTAGAACCTTCACCCCAAGTTAAAATTTTGGGAGGGGAATGAAGAGTTTGACAGCAAAATGAAAAAAACCCCTAACATAAATACATTTTTAAATCGTAACATTTGTTAGAAATACAAATATGTGTGTACAATAAGCATATAAAATACACAAATATGGGTATTGGAACACAGCTGAGGACCACAGCAAAATAATTTTATCTAATTTAGGAAGAAACACAATAACAGTTTACATACACAACAGAAGCACAAATTAGAACCATCTATCTTATTACACTGAAATAGTTGATAAAGAGACTCTGGATCTCTACAAAGCAAAGTAATCTAGTAAAAATACCTAAATGGAATGACTTTGATGTGTTTTACACTGGAGAAGTTTCAGAAAGTGCATATTGCTACAGAATTTATAATAAAAATATTCAAAAATACCTAGAGACATGCCACTATTATACTGCTGTAAGGCCATAACCTGAGATTAGTAATTGTACTCAATAGAGTATAAAGCAGTGTATTTGAATATAACTACTTTTTAAATAAAACACTGCTGCAGAGAGGGTGGTGGTGCATTTCTAGTTAAGGTAGAATCCTTACAATAAAAGGATCTATTTGCCTAAACAGTAGTGAAGATTACAAAAACTAACAATTAGCTCACAATAAAATTAAATCCTTAGAATAAGATTCTTAGAGAAAGCCCTTGACTTTGACTCTTTCCAAAAGGAAAAATAAGGTTAGCCCATCAAATGCACAGACAAGTGCAATGGATGAGCATCCGGAATACGCTTCCCACCCTAAAAAAATCAGGTGGTGTGTCATAAGGTACATACAACAGACAAGGTCAGCTGTGCTAGAATTGAAAGTACAGCTACTTAACTTCATTCAGCACCCTGAAATTACAGAGGTTTAAGTGTCTCTTATCACTAACAAGAACTATAACTTCAAGACTATTCCATAACAAGTACGTAACCGTCCTCTGGAAACTTCGACCTCTACATCTTGCAATACAAAACTTGCCATATAGAAGTTTTGGGAAGAATAAAAAAACAATTAAAAAAAAAAAAAAACCACAGATAATATAAGAGACATTCTGACAACCCCATTTGCCTGCCAGAAAAGACCAGGGATTGGTTGTGAATGATAAATTACTCAAAACTGATTCCCTATAATAAAAAGATTACTAAAACACAAGTTTCATAGCAAGTATTGAGTAAGGTCTTTTTCGTCATATTCTCATCCATTCCACTCCTCATCCGCACCACCAACTTACTATACGAAGTTGAGCGAGTTACTGTACTTCTAAGCCCCACAGCAATATGGAAACCATACTCAGCCACTTGGCAAATGGCCTTCAAGATCCACTCTTACATTCAATCAGTGACTGAAATCCTGTTCTGATCATTTACTGGTTCTTAAAAATATCTTTCACTTCTTTTTCTGCCCTTTGACCTTTTATTTCCTATTTAGAAATCATACAGGAGATACTAAGAATTTGAGCAATTAAGCCAGGGAGTTGCTCACTATCACTAGTAATGAGCTCCACCATAAAACGGAAGATCACACTTGAAAGGCAAGTGTGCAGACTGACATTTTACCATAAACAACAGCAGTTACTGAGCATCATTTTGCAGACAAATGTAACTCCACACAAACACTTTCCTACTATATTAGAAATCAACTCAGAACTCCCAAGTATGCTAAAAAACATATTTCTAGACCAAACGGATGACCTATTCAGACAGAAAAGCGAGACCAGTACCTGGCATACCTGGGCCTATAACCAAGGCTTTATCTTGGTGCTGCTAAGGTAACAAAAGTCCCTTAGCACAGATCACACCAGTTAAGAACATGCAGGCAAGGTCATGCAGAAGGTTTAAACCAACTAAGAACTTTGTTTCAAATCGTTTGCACACAGTATAACTCAACAACTCTCTCCCTCTCTTTTTTTGTTGAACAAATGAGAAACAAACTCACAGATAACAATGGAGGGACCAAATGAATGCATGAAAATAACGATCTCCCATTACACACTTTAAATGGCTTAATTTCAAAATTTTTTGTTTATTCCAATAATTTCTAAAATGAATTTATGCATCGACAGAAAAACACCAAATGGATTTCAATTGAAAGTACTTATGTACAGACTGCATTAAGCTAAATATTTATTCAACCGTCTTGCTGCTAAATATCAACATCTTTTTATCTACAATGCTCAAAAAGAGATATGCATACACTGAGGCTGTAAATTGCTACCTGGCACTAATCATTTCAATTATGGAAAAAAAAAAAAAAAAAAAGAGGTGTGGTTCATTTTTCTCATTGTTTTGTCTCCTTGGCACCACAGTGCAAGTTGCACTCTGTATTTTAGACAGGACTTACTCCCATATCACAAGAGCTTGGTAATGCTTATTGCTTGTTTAAGAGGAACTGACATCTTTCATTCAAACATTTCATCCTGAGGGTAGAATAATTTATTAAAGAAAACTTTAAAATATTTATTTTCAAAGTCTCACACCTTTCTAGATATGAAAGGGTAAAATGAACCAGTTCTAATCTCTGCTTCAGAAGCACACAGGAGGTAGAAGCAGAGAGAGGCTGCGCAAGAGGAGCACAGACATGGCTGTGCGTGCAAGGATGGCATTGGGGAAATCAACATCCAACTGCAGCTCAAACTGACAAGGAATGAAGGGCAACGACTCCTGGATCAGCAGCAAAAGGAAGGCTGAGCAAAAAGCGCTCCCTCTGCTCCATGGGACAGGGGACCTGGAAGCAATGGAAAAAATTCACATACTCAATACATTTTTTGCTCTACTTTTCACTGGGAAGGTCCACCCTCAAGCTTCCCAAAGCCCTGAGCCTAGCAGCAGAGTCTGCTGGAGTAGAGTCATCCCCAAAAGAGGACGATGGAGTTCAGAAGCACTTCAGGAAACTGGAAACACACAAGTCCGTGGGACCAGATGGGATGTATCTGAGGGTCCTGAAAATACACTTGAGAACATCTCACTCTCCATTAAAAGGACACCTCTATGAAGCTCAGTGTTAATCCTTGAAATGTACATTTTAACTTGCACTTAGAAGGTAGATACTAAAATTAATGGGGAGAAAGTGAGAGCTATTACAGCAAAGATGAGTATAGCAAGTGGTCAAAAGTGAAAAGAAACGCCCAGCATTGCACTTCAATACATTTTTGCATCTACATGTTTAAGAGTGTTGCTGTTTTTGATACAAAGATCAAAAATGCCAATATAACATACATCAGTACATAAAATTGGTATAACTCAATGACAAATTGATCTAGATTGTAAAGCAATTGTTAGCCAAGTTTGAAATAGCCTTCCAACTATAGCAGAGGTAATGACAATATACAACTGATTATTTTTAAATTAAAGCTGAATAAACTTACAGAAGTCCCTATCTAACAATGCCCAGATCATTCCTTACAATTGATGAATCAACAAAAAGTCTAGAGAGAAGAAAGAATATACAAGGGAGAGAGCAGAAGACAGCAGCTGCTTCTGTGGATGCACAGAAGAGAAACAGAGAGGTGGCTCTTAAAAAGCCGTAGTCCATGTAATGTTGCCAAAAGTAAATAAAAAAGAAAAATAGACACCTTCACAATCAAGGTAAGCCAGAACTGAGAGTGAGCTCCTACCACCCTTACTATCCTTTGCTAACTTCACCACAAGTGGCATAAACAAATAAAAAACCCAGCAGTAGTGCCTTCTTATGTCAACTTACTGACCATAAAATCACAACCCAGATAAGAATATCACCCATCACAACTTACGCGACCATACCAGGACTGCAGCTACACACTCCTGCCTACCAACACACCTCTTCCTTCTCTGGATTGAGACAATGTCAGTACGACTGGGCAAGCGAGCTGGTTCAGGAAGTTGTTCTAACCAAAAAGTAACTCAGAGAGGGAAAAAAAAAAAAAAAAGTACTGCTTTTTGACCAGATTAATTCTCTTAATTCACTTCCTAGCTGTGGAAGTCCCATTGACGACACAAGGGAAGGTGCAGCCACAACACAGATTGTCTTCAAATGCCGGGGAGTACGCACCAGGAACCAGGTTTCCACAGAAATCCACATTATGCCCTGGATCTTTTTGCAATCCCCTTGCTCACATGAGCAAATCTCAGGCAGTGAATCACTTTTTAAAGGACTGAATGCTATTTTTAACGAAGCAACACATTTCATTGTAACCATCTTAAAGAAAACACCGCAAAGTACTTCCAATAACGCTCCAATTTAGCTTCATTTCTTACAACACTGGAGCCAATTTGTGCTTCCTGTGTGTAAATATATTTGTAGTCCCTTCAAGTTTAAACTGCAAACTAACCTCTTAATTAGTATCATTAATACCATACAATCCACATAAACAAATTGTTTTATTGACTACAATTCTACTTAAAACATAGACACAAGCATAACTTGCAGAACTAATCTTACAGTCCCAGTTTATCTTCATAAGATCTGAAGTACAAGTCAATCTGATAGGCACTCAGGATTTTGGCCTGTATGACAGAGATTCAGACAGCACCTTTCCAGAACTTAAAGGGGTAAGAAAATGCTGCCTGTAACATCACCAAAAACCCTCTCTGGAGACAGAAAGGACAGTTACCCTTCTCCAAAGTTTTATTTGAAAAGTCACCAACATGGTTATGAGACCACAGCCTGACAGTGACAGAGAAAAGCAGTGCTTCATCAAGCAAGCTGGATTTGTTTCCATTTTAAAGAGGAGATGACACTTTAAATCTTTTTTTCCCCTTTTACACAAAATAATAGATGCATACATGCACGCAGCTATGAAATATGGTAAGTTATGATTTATCTACAACACAAGCAATCTTAACAACTGAGTTTTGAAAGAATGACAGCGAGAGCAAAGTACACAGCACACTCCACAAACTCCCAGGTGAGCAGAGCTGCCCAGTCTGTTGCATTCAGAGCTCCAGACCCGCTTCAGATGGGTTCTGCAAGCTTTTGAAGCACCCTATGTAAAGAAAAGGAGTTTGGGACTGGGTCACAGCTAAGGAGGGCCTGACTGTGGAAGGAGGCTTGAGAAAAACAGAAAGAAGAGGAAAAAACAAAGGGGAGAAGGGGAAAAGGAAGAGGAAAGGAGAAAGAAAGAAGGAAAGGAGGAGGAAGGGAGGAATAGAGGAGGAAGGGAGGAAAAGAGGAGGAAGGGAGGAAAAGAGGAGGAAGGGAGGAAAAGAGGAGGAAGGGAGGAAAGGAGGAGGAAGGGAGGAAAGGAGGAGGAAGGGAGGAAAGGAGGAAAGATCACACACACACACACACCAGAAGAAAAAAAAAAAAAAGTGGATGAATCTGAGCCATGAGCCATGTAGACGGCAGAGATTTAGGACAGCAGTTTGCTACTTTGGGCTCTTGGGAAGTGACTTCACTTTTCCTAAGGAGGAGGAGGAAGGGAGATGAACTCTTCCACAGCCCTCTCCCTTCCCTCATCAGGAAAACAACTTTATTTTTTAAATCCCCCACTCTCCTCCGTCCCCCCGCGCCAGCCGCGCACGGGAACTCCCCTCCGCACACAAACACCACACGCAGCACCGGCACCAGCCCCGAACAGCCACGCACCTCACGCCTCCTCCCTCCGCCGCCGCCGGGAGGGGCCAGGCCGGGCAGCCGGGAGCAGCCGGCGGCTCCCGGGGCCGCGGCCGAGCCGGCAGGGCCCGCGGAAGGAGGAATCCACCTCAGGTCAGCGGGCGCTGTCACCCCGCGACACGGCCCGGCCGCTTCTCCTGAGGGAGCGACGGCGCCTCCCGCCCGCAGCCCTCGCGAGACCCCCCGCTCCCTCCCCTCACCTCACCCGGCGAAGGAGGCCCGGGCAGCGCCCGCCCCTCTCACCGCTGCCAGCCGAGCCGTCCTCCCGCCGCCGCGTCCTCCGCCTCCGGGGCTCTCTGCGCAGCGGAGCGGGGCCGGTGGGAGGCCGGCCGGGAACGGCTCGGCGGGCCGCGCAGCCGCCTCAGGGCCGGGCCGGCGCCGTCCACATTCCGGCGGCGGGCGGATGGCGGGGCGCGCGGGGGCGCGCGAGCGCCGCTCCCTCCCCCTGCGACTCCGCCGTGTCAGCGGCGCCGCCGGTAAACGGCGCTTTTCGGCCCCAAAGAAACGGTCCCGCCCGCAGGAAAGGGTTAAAGGCGTCAGAACTCTTGACTCCAACTTTAAAACTCTGGAAGCGACCCACAGATCGTGGTACTCTCAAAAAAAACCCCACCACATTAACTTTTTAAAGTTTGCCTTTTGTACCCCAGTCTCGGTAGACAGTGTTTGCTTATCAATAGTGTTTTTGTATGGTTAAACAAATATTTAAATAGCAAATCTACATGTATGTTTAAATAAATACCAGCATTGTTTATGTTTAAATAATAAGAGATTGTCCTGTTGGTTTATTTTCTTTTTTTTTCCTTGCGTGTGAAACAAATTACATTTAAATTAACCACATAATTTATACAGCTCCTCTCTGCTCTTTCCGTTTCAGATGTGGATCAGCAAAACCTTAAGGAATGTCAGTGCACAGTCTGAAATAAAATAACGTTGTTGGGTGAAAGACAAGCAGGCTGTGTCCTGTCTGTACCTTGTTTTGTTGTCACTGTGACAATAAACCCCAACTTTGGGGAAAAAGCTGACGTGCAATTAGTTGTAGCAGCAAAAACACGTCTCTCCGATTTTGGAGGAATTTTTAATGCACCGTCAGAGCAGAGTTACTGAAAGTTGATACGTCCAAGCGTTTAGTTCTCCTGAATGCTCACTTGTATGCTGTAAGAAAAGCAGAGCAAATTCTAAATGTGCAAACAGAGAGATGATTTATTTGGTTTGTTTGGCTTTTTGCATTGCTGCGCTGTAACGAACCCATCTCAAAGCGGGTGAGGCGAGCAAAGGAGATGCTACACCAGTCCCTCACTTTGTTTGTTACTATTACATGCCTTTCCTAGTCATCTGCAGCTAGTGTAAGCTAAATTATCTTCAGATAATTTTTATCAAACCCCAGGGTTCAGATAAACCACAGAAGCACAGAGAAACAAGAAAAATTAAGGGGGAGAAAGGGAATAATTTTAATGAGTATTACAATAGAGGAATAATAAGAAAAAAGGTTCCCTGGCGTTGTACTCAGATGCTGCACACTTGTGTAAGAATATGGGCGATAAACAGGAGGAACTGAAAGTCAGTATATTGATAACGAAAATTATGAATAAATTCTCATAACTGGTTATTGTTGTGGAAAGGCAGGGTGTTCAGGAAGCACGGGTAGGAGAAGAGGAACATAAGGCACAAGAGGTAGTGAAAATCTTTGGATAATGGTGGAAAGGAAAAGAGCAGTGTCACAGCAAAGACCCCTTAGCAACCCACAGATGAAAAAGATCAAGTGCATGGTACTTTAACCTGAACAAAATCATCCAAAGCACAGCACCTAGTGATAACGAGACTTGAAGTAGGTAGATACCTGCTCGGAAATGGATTTGGGAGGTGATAGGGGTGACAGTGGTCATTAATTTAATAACTCTTCAAAAGGGAAGGAAAATCAAACCAATAGACTTGAAGAAAATAAGTTCCAGCAAACTCACAGCTTGAATGCCAAACCCCACTGTAGCAAATCTAAGGCAAAGTACACTCTGCAAAGTTTGCCATCTCCTATAGAACTACCACGAAGGCTGCAAACAGAGCAGTGCACTGAGAAAGCAAGCTAGCAAGGCAAGAGTCTGGGTAAATCTAAACCATTTCAATGGCTTTGCACCTTTTGAAAAAAGCAGAAACTAGCTTAAATTACTAAAACCCACAACAAAGTGATTGTTGTAATCTGTAGGGAAAATCCAGAAAGGTTAACATACAAAATGAGCTAAAACCATCAAAAAGCCATAGAGTGTAACAACAAAAAGATTACGTGAAAGATTGCTGGGGAAGAACAGACCTGCTCTCAGGTGCTCCTCATTTTTTTTTGCTTTGTTCTTCTCCAAAATGTCAGCTGTAATCAGATGGCTTACACAGTCAACATCGGCAACGTAAAAACAAATGTTCAAGCTAAACTAAGGAAAGAAATAGATTTTACGAAAGTAAGATGTCAGAGTAGGCACGATATGTAGAATCCGGTAAAAGAATAAAGGAAACGACCATACAGCTATGATCTCCAAAAAATAATCTCAGCCTACCTAAACATACTAGATATGTTTCCACTGAAAATAAGCTTTTTGTAAACTGTTTTTCAAGCAGCTACATGTTATAAAATTCATTTTTATTTCTAGGTCTCTTCTCAAAAACCACCAAAGGATGAAAGGTAAAAACATCCTTCTGCAGTTGCCTGAACAATGCACTTCTTACAAACTGCTACAACTGACATCTGAATAAGCAGCAGCTACTTGAGAGCCACACTAATATAAAACCACCTAAACTTACCTTCTGCAGTTATTCAGACATCAGGAATACCTAAGGCTCACTTGGGCCTTCACTTTTATTTTCCTGGGGGAACTGATAGTCTCATTTGTTGGAAAGGGCACTGGGCAAGTTTTGTACCAGATGTGCTCACACCAAATCAGTGTACAACTTCGAGTCCTTAGGGGTGATACTAAGCAAGAGTATCTGCTGGGAATCATCAGCTGCTTTCCTTTACTGCAGAAAAGTGATGTGAGTACAGAGATGCAAGACAGCCTCACTTTTCACTTGTAATATCAGAGCTCTACCTGTGAATTTGATTGGAAGAATTACTCAGACTGCAGTTTAGTCGTAAAGCAATGACTCTAACACATACAAGTGTGGAAGATGCAGAAGCTGCAGCGGCTGGAAGACGAGACCAGAGCATGGGGTTCACTCCTCATCCCGCCACTGCTCACTGGGTGAACCCGAAAACTTGCTCCACCTCTACAATTCAGCTTCCCCTGCCAAGGGAGAGTCACGCTGTGGTTTTGTGTGCAGCTAAGCAAAGGCACTGACTTGCTGTAGAAAACCCATGCTGACTGTATCGCCCTGTCTTTCATTCTCCTCCAGTTTTAGAGTACAGGAGGAATCTCCCAGAAAGGAACAAAACTACATTGCTGATTTAGGTGGTTTTATACACACAGGCAAGCGGGAATTCTTATAAAATGTAATTTTCTTAACTCTTTATCATCTCAGCTCATACGTTACTGCTAAATAAGCCACTAAACTAAATGAAAGGCTGTTGTAAAATGTGATGGGACAATGTTATGAAGGCAAAGAACACATTTCAACAAAAGCACCGCTGGAGGAAGGAAAGGTAATAAAGGGTCATGCTTCTGCTTTTTTTGATACAGAAAAGAAAAGGAAATAATCTAGGAGCTAATGGACAAGATAAAGAGGTGGCAGCACACGGCACTTGGCAGAGGCTCTGGGCCCTCTCCAGGGGGGATTCAGAACCCAAAAGGATGGTTATTTCAGCAGAGGACACCAGAACAACAAGTACGTGGTAATGACTCTGACTTGCTCTGCCCACTGAACATTAAATCTCCGATATCCTCACAGCCTCCAAGCCGCTCTGCATTCCTGTGATGCTGTGGATTCTTGTACTTTATAAGGCTGCCAAATCTTTGTTGTGCTTAGAGAGGGATGTTGCTGAATGACACTGAAAGCTCTGGGATCAAATAAACCAGGCAATTCCACACAAGCAGAGAGGCAGGAAGGAGTACAGTGAGAATCTGGGGCACACTCTGCTACGTCAGCATATTGCACCCCTAAATGCCAGGGGACAAGGAGGATAAGGAGATGGGACAGTTAAGTGAAACTTACAATAAGAAATCAACAAAGGGAAGTTTCTTACCTTCCTTATAATTTCTTCTTTTTTTCACAGCAACTGTTCACAGGGTACATTTACATTGGGGCTTTTGCACTCCAAGTAGCCTGAAAACACAAATGTTAATAACTGCACTGATATTCTGCAAATCTGCCGTGCATAGCACTAAAGAACTGCAAAACATTTTACAAATTTTTAAACAAATCTGATAACGTTTGGTGGTTATATAGTATTATTTGCCTGAGCAAGCTGAATGGTCGAGAGACAAGCATTTGTGGAGGAATATTAATTTTACACTTGTGCCCTTCACATTCCTTTACATCCTGTTGTCTGAAGGATATCTAAACCTTCTATGTTATGGTCGAGATACTGAGCATGTCCTTCCACAGCAGAAGGCTTCATTTTGCCATCACCCTCTTGTTATTTTAAAATAAGCACATATAACTAGTTCTAGAAGTTGTATATGGATTACATGGACAATATTCAGCATACTCATTAATGAGTACTGGGGCTTTCTGCAGTTACACTGGGCAGATATGCTTCGGCCTTCTGCTTTTGTCAGTGGAATTTTATAAAAGTGCAAGAATCTTACGCTTCATTAACATCATGGTCAAGCACAAAAAGTGCTAAAGATTTTCTTTTTTGGTATCTTTTGGTTTATATGATATACACAAGAATCTCGGCTGTGTGAAGTAACAAAGACATTTTCTTAAATGCTTGCAGCCAGTTGGAGAACTATTTAGTTCTTGCCTTTCATTCTGATATCACAGGTTTCAAAATGAGCAATTTTCCATAATCATGAGCTTTACAGGTCACATAGATATTTGAAATAGCAAACTGAAACATTCCCAACACATTAAAAAACCCTTCTTTTTATGAAGGCAGCTATTCTGCTACTACAGTTTTATATGGAAAGAGTAATAAACAAATTGAACCATAAGATGATACAATTTGACAGTTACACTGGTATTTTACCTATTTCTCTCAGTCATACAGGCTAACATGGGGATTCACTTCTAATGTATAATCCAAAGAAAATTACTAGGGTGGCCACAAATGGAAAATCCTAGAACCATGCCCACACAGTATCCCCTTTTGGAAGGAAAAAAAGAAAACAAACGGAAAATTGAGATGATATGTTGTAGACTCAAAACTAATTTCTGTGGGTTTCTAAGGATATAAACAGCAACGTGAATAACTAAATTACAGCCTATTTAATAATTAGCTGAAATAAAATATGAAAGCACCGATCCTAAAAGCAAATACTGTTTTGTGTTTCATATGCTAAAGCAATGTGTCATGTACGAAGAAATGCTGCATAACTGGGGAAAGCAGACATTAAAAATAATCTATACATCTTATGGGATCAGTTGCCAAGAGAGAACAAGCTCATCTGCAAATTTCTGAACTTATTTTAAAATGTAGAACAAAAATAAGAATTAGAAACTGTTACTGTGATGGAGGCCTAAAATGCGGGTTGAGATTTAAAGCACTCACCCCTGCAATGTTACTTAACAAGAACCACAAGTCATTTCAGATCCCACTTCTTTAAATTGAAACAATACAGTACCGTGGTAAACTAGGTTGTAGTTGTTGGTAGCAAGTAAATACTGGTAACTGAATTCACTAAGTGGGAACAGAATTAAATGCTCACGGAAAAATTAAGCTACCTAAAAATGAAAACCTTTCAGCAATATAGGAACCGTGTACAGAAGCCACGTATAGGAAGTGGCAGAAGTCTCCAGATTGGAGTATTAAACCCCAGACTGAACAAAACACCCAAATGATGCACCCTATACAATCACCTGCTTTAAACCTGGACACAAGAGGATTCGCTCAGGCCTGGGCCAGTACTAGTTTCTGTGGCTTTAAACCAAGGTTGCAGAGCACACCTTCCATTTCAGCTCCCGGTGCCAGCTCCTGTGCCTGAACAGGATACTCAGAACTCCAGCGAGGTTCAGTTTCCAGCGTAACTTCGGAGAGGAGCCTGCAAAAGATGGCAACTGCTGATTGAGAATTTTATGTGTTATGTAGAGTTTTAAATTAGAAAAACAGGATGAAGATGATAATTAAATTGATCGGGAACAATGTGCAGAGATACTACTTAGATCATTTCCAAGAGGGAAGACTAATTAGACACGACTATTACAAATCAGATTTTTTTTTTAAACAAACTATGCTGCAATTTGACAAATGGTTACATGAAAGCTTGTGCTTCAGGACAAAGACTCTTACATAATTTATACAGTAATTAAGAACAAGTGGTATTCATGTTTCATTGGGGCATTGTAGGAAATATTACAATGCCAACAGAATGGTAAAAATATAATAATGTACTAATCTATGATGAACCTTGATTTCCAAATCTGGCTATTATGTTCTTGATGAAATCATTCATTCAGATATTTTATTATTATGTAATGATGGTAGTAAGGATTCTGATGCTTACAAACATTGCTTGGTTTAGATTTGTTTGTAGACTTCTAAATCTTTCCTGATAATCTTCTTGAAATAACAGTAAAACAACCATAATGCTTAAGATTCACGCTTAACTAAACTTCCCAATTTAGACCTCTCATGTAACTCATAGTAAGTTAAATGTGTTTTTTGTAAAGATCAGAGCCTTCCGTGTTAATAAGATCCCAAATGCCTGTGAATATGGCATAAAACCCAGAAAATAATAGCTGTTCTTAACAATATTTTATTCAAGCATTAAGCTAAATTGTTTTGGTGGAAAAGACTAAATAGTAGAGACGGTTTATTGAGTAAAACCGAGAGTAATAATTCATTTAGCTACTCTCACGTTTGTAATAAAGTTAACATGAAAATATGTCTGTGATCAATAAAACAGTCCAAAACAGGAACTGAAGATTAAAGTTCTCAAAGCACTTTATCAGTATGTGCTAACTACATGCAGCACGTCTTCAGGAACACTTGTACGATATTGCAGAACTTAAATGTTTTCAGCAGCCCAAGTGCAGTTCAGACCCTGTGTGATACAGGAGGGCTTGGTGGGGCCCCAACATCTTACCTGGGGTGCTGGTTGAGGGCGAGGATGAATTAAATTTGTCCTGCAGCAAAGAAACCTGCGGGCGACCTTCTCCAGCAGCAGCGCCAGTTCTGGCTTTGGGGGCAAAGCAACGGGGTCTTTGCCTTGCACAGCCACCTACATGAGAACAGCACTCACGTGTGGTTTTATCCCTCTAAGCAAGGAAACAACCCAGCCCCAGAGCTCTGCGGTTCGCTGGCGGGAGGCGGCACGGCGGGGAAGGAGCGGGAACCGCAGCGAACCCCGAGGCCGCCCCGCCCGCTGCGGGCGCTGAGGGACAGAAAATGGCGGGCGGGGCCCTGGGGGCTCCCGGCGCAGATCGCTCCTTAGGCTGCACCGGGCGCATGAAGAGCCTCCACCTGCACCCCACAGCCTCGCTGCGCTCGCCATGACCACTAGTGACGAGAAAATGAGGTGAAATGAAAACAAAACACACCCAAAAGGCGAGAGAGGATGGAGGAAACACGCTCGGTCCCTCACGTGAGCTCACAACACGCTCCCCACGGCGCGTGGCGGCACCTCAGCCCGGCAGCGCCACCTCTCACCCCCCCGAACCCGCCCGGCGCTCCCCAGCGTGACTCGGTTGTTCCTGCCGGGCCCGCCCCATCTGCTCGGGAGGGCGGGCGCAGGAAGGGGCGGGCGGCAGCGGCATCGTGGCGGAGCGGTGAGGAGAGGCAGCCGGCGGGAAGGAGGCCGCTGCGCCGGGGGAGCCCCGGGGCCCGCGGGTGCTGTGGCCGCCCCCGTGTGCCGCAGCTGAGGGGGCCGGTGGCCGCTGCGAGGAGCCCGGCCCGTGTGGTGAGTGCGCTGTCTGCTCTGCCTCCCGTATTTATCTGAGGGAAATGGATTAAGGTTGTGGTGTTGTGTTTTGTCTTTTTGCCTTTGCCGTTGTAACGCGGGAGGCCCTTTGGTGACAAAGGCCACGGCTCAGGGGCTCTGGGTGTGACTTTTGCAGGTCCAGGACTCTCCCCCAGTGCTGAAGTGACTCGATAAACGACAGGATGGGCTGTGCTCTAAGGTAGTTCACTGATGTAAGCTCCAAATGTGGCTGTTGGGTTGAAGAAACCCAGCAGGGTCATGGTTGTGAGACCAAGAGGAAAAAATGCCGTGATGGAGACAATGGGGAAAAGATGGAAACTCTCACAACCTTTTTCTTTTGTATTAGGTTGGTGCAAAAGTAATTGCGGTTTTTGCACTGTTGAAATTTGCCATTTGATATTAGATACCTCCTTGAATAAATATATACATATTTTTTTGCTAATGACTTATTACTTGCTGTACATATTTATTTTAGACTATGGAAATGATTTAATTAAAAAAGCAAAAGCAAGTAATTTTCTTATTCGAGTTCAAAGTGGGCGGTGAAGCAGCGAAGACAACATTCAATATCAACAGCTCATTTGGCCCATGAACTGCTAACGAACTACAATGCAGTGGTGGTTCGAGAAGTTTCGCAAAGGAGACCAGAGCTTTGAAGATGAGGAGCGTAGTGGTGGCCATCGGAAAGTGATAATGACCAATTTTGAGCAATCATCGAAGCTGGTCCTCTCACAACTACATGAGAAGTTGCTGAAGAGCTCAATGTTGACCATTCTACTGTTCGGCATTTGAAGCAAATTGGAAAGGTGAAACAGCTCGATAAGTGCGTGCCTCATGAGCTGACCAAAAATCGAAAAAATGGGCATTTTGAAGTGTCCTTCTGCGCAACAACAATGAACTGTTTATTGATTGGATTGCGATGTGTGGTGAAAAGTGGATTTGATACGACAACCAGCAACAACCAGCTCAGTGGTTGAACCAAGAAGAACGTCCAAAGCACTTCCCAAAGCCAAGCTTGCACTGAGAAAAGGTCACGGTCACTGTTGGGTGCTTTGCTGCCGGTCTGATCCACTGCAGCTTTCTGAATCCCAGTGAAACCGTTACGTCAGAGAAGTCTGCTCAGAAAATCAATGAGATGCACCGAAAACTGCAACGCCTGCAGCCCACATTGGTCACCAGAAAGGGCCCGGTTCTTTTCCATGAAAACACCCGACCACACGTCGTGTAACCAACACTTCAAAAGTTGAACGAATTGCGTTATGAAGTTTTGCCTCATCTGCTGCGTTCACCTGACCTCTCACCAACTGACTGCCACCTCTTCAAGCATCTCAGTGTTTTACAAGGAAAACGCTTCCACAACCAGCAGGATGCCAAAAATGCTTTCCAAGAGTTCACTGAATCCCAAGGCATGGATTTTTACGCTACAGGAATAAACAAACTTATTTCTCATTGGCAAATCTGTGTTGATTGTAATGGTTCCTATTTTGATTAATAAATATGTGTTTGAGCCTAGTTATAATGATTTAACGTTCATGGTCAAAAACCGCAATCACTTTTGCACCAACCTAATATTAACTTGCTGCAGAATTCATTCAGTGACCAAAAAGAGAAGGATTGCATGAAGAAGCTGTAAAATTTGTGTATAAGCTACCCAGTTAATACAGAAATCTTTAAACTGAAAGCTTAAAAAACAGCAGAATGTGTTCCGTAGCAATAGCAGGTTGCTTTGCTGCCTTGAGCTCTCCCCAGGCTCCTGCAGCGTGTGACAGGACTGGGATGGCTCAGGATGAGCTGCTGCCACTCGCTGGGTCACATCAGGGAGAGTTTGGGGAGCTGGAAGAGGTTAAGGCCACTTAAAATGGTAAAAATGATGAAGAGAGTGACAGAGAAGTGGTGCGAGGTGTAGTAAAAACCCCACAACTGCCATGCAGTAATAAAGTCTAAGAGAAGAAAGTAGATTAACTCTAGACAAAAAAATAGTGGAAAAAAAGTTTATATACTTATTATATAAAGATTACAGGTAAGCAATTAAAAAAATCATTTTCATATATAATTTTTGGAGAGTGTAATTTTAAAATCAAGAACATTCACCTTTCAGCTCAACACAGACACACAACCTCTGAGGGAGCAACACAGCCCTGACAAAGGCACCAGCCAGACATCGATGCAGCTTTTGCTGAAATGCTGAGAAAACTAAACTGCTGTAGAAATTTTGCCCAAATTCTGAGCAAAGGCGAAGGCTCAGTTACAAACTCACCGTCTTTACCCTCTCAACACAAACACAATTGGAGTTGTTAAACTATTCAGACTGGGACCTGCATGGTGCTACTTGTAAACAGAGGTGACAAATCCTCCCGTAGTGTAAAACAGTACAGTGCAACACCGTTTGCATCACGAGTTTAGTGCCCATTGTTAATGTCATCTGAGCCCAGTTTTGAAAATGAATGCTATGGAACTAGTGGGGAAAAAGAGCCCTAAGTATTAGTTAAAAATCAGAGGATTTGAGATTATTTTAACTAATACTAATGTATCTCAGAGACAGCCTGCTTACAATCCAATGTCTTATGGCTTTTTAAAAATAACATCTCTAACTGTCCTATCAAGGAAGCCGATGTTCTGGGAAGGGACTCAAGAAGTATCTTAAGTTTCACAGAGAACAGGTAATTAAATTATTTATTCCAGCTGAAAGGTTGTACCATGTCAGGAAATCCATTAAATAGATGTGTATGAAGAATGAGGGAGGTGCCTGTAGATTATGAAAAATAATGCTAAAAGTATCTAAAATCTCTGGCGGTTTGGGATGAATGCTTAAAACCCGGCTGTCTCCTCAATACCCACTTTTAAAATAAAAGGGCACATGAATGAAAACGTGAGTTACGTTTTTGCTCTGGGCGAGTGATTGCACATTACAAAGAGGTACATCAGGTATCTCAGGATACACGCAAAAGGCATCGATTTCTGTTCAACGTGTTAGCAAAGTAAAAGGAAACCACCATGTAGCGGCACTAAGACCTAAATCCAGACAAGTCGTGTTTGTTTGCCTTGTTCATGAGCAAACCATGACATTCATCCAAAAGCAAGTGCAGTCCACTCTTTAAAAGTTCTTTGGAAAAAAAGTCCAAAAACTGGTAATTTTCTGGCATGGAACAAGTGCAAAAAAAACCCAAAAAACCAAAAAAGACGTTTGCCAGCTGTGTGAAAGCAATACACACGCTTGCAGGTTGTGCTGTCTCCAGCAATGAGGGTTTGGGGACGTACCCACCCTGCTTTTTTGTGAATGCAGATGCCTCCTGGAGGCAGCAGCTGCCAGTGGCACTGGGCTCACCCACACCTTCTGCAAACCAGCGCTCCCAGCACTCAGCTGGAGGCAGAGTGGCATTGAGACTTCTCCAGTTCTATAAAAATAAATGTAGACTTTTTCTTCTGTGTAATACTGGCACGAAGGAATATGTTTTCTCACAAAAAGAGTTGGCTTGTATGCTGTTCTTAAGACAAATGTTGCAGTCCTGTTTTCCCCTCAAACTGAGGCTCTCACCCTCCTAGGCTAATGTGCAAAACAACGACAAAATAATTCCAGTCCATATTGTCCTGTAAATCCGTGTCTGTCAGTCCGTAACTGGCACGAGGGAGGAGAGACACATCTCTGGCTGTACGTCTTTGCCTTTCAGCCTCAAATGTTTTCAGAGTTGAATACTGATACATTCATCTGCTGTAATACTGGATGGCAGCAAAGTTCTCATCGCTCTCCCCCCTGGGCCCGTGGCTCCCTCACAGTGGGACTTTGCTGAGCCTGTTGCTCCAGCACCCCCGTTTTGCAGTTCTGGGGAGTGTCAGGCTGCCCAGGCTCCTCCTTTGCACCTGCCCCGTGGCTGAAGCTTTTCTTCTCAGGATGAAATCGAAGTTGGCCTGGGTGTTCATGGCGTAGAACACGTTCGCCTTGTCTGGGATCACCAGCTCTGCAAGAGAGGGAGCAGAGCAAGCATTAATTTGCGCACCAGTTAGCGAGGGCTTTATTCTCCCTGGCAGCTGTGACAACATGTCGATGGTGTTTCTAACATTGCTTCACATTTTACTTTCCTTCAAAATGCAGCAGAACTGTTCAAGCAGCAGCAGCAGAGTTCTGCTTCCCCACCTTTGTCCTCAGAGATGATCTGTACCAGCTCGTAATCCTCAGCTGAGCCAGACTGCAGGTTGTGCTTCTCCATGGCTCTCTGGATGACAGCAGGAGCCTTCTCTTGGTTAGTTATCTGGAAAGAGAGAGTTGCAATGAGAGGTTCTGCTTCATCCACTCTATAATGATTTAATAATTAGCGAAGGCCTGTCTTTCTGCAGACTGTTTGGTCTTCGAAAAGATTGCCAAGAACTGAAAAATCACAATGGGTCAGTAACTGCGTGGTAGATTCTGCCAGATACTAAAACATGCTCTTTGTGACACATGGTGGTTGATTTAGTTCAAGACAACCGACACTGTTACAGAAACGCAGTAGTAAATCACAGCTTCTGCTCTCCTGAGCAACCACTTGGAGAGGTGAGACCTTGTTCTCAGCAGCTATCAAATCCACAGCAATAGCTGCCGCAGCTGCTGTTTGCAGACATCCATTAATCCACAGTCTCCTGTGCTAAATACTTACTTTGACATCCTGCAAAGAGTTTTGGCCTTGTAGCTGGGTTTGCTCTCTGCTGGGGAAGTGCTGTGCATGCGGAGCAGACACGGGGCTCCCTCCAGAGTTTTGGGCACTCAGACCAATTATTTTTCTCACCAGCAGCCAAAGTTGTGAGGCTGCAGGGCCTGCTGTTCACACTTGGTGAGTTCATCAGATCTGCACCCCAAACCCCACGCATTATGGGAGACCTAAATTTGATAGGGTGTGGAATCATAATATGGTTTAGGTTGGAAGGTCTCTTCAAAACTCATCCAGTGCCACCCCTGCCATGAGCAGGGACATCTTCACCAGCTCAGGTTGCTCACAGTCCCGGCCAACCTGGCCTGGGATGTCTCCAGGGAATGAATGACTTGTGGCACAAAGTCCTAGAGTTGGGGGTACCCCAACAAGTGCTACATGGCATGCCTACTTAATCTCCAAATACTGGGGTTTTTCGACTGGACGATTTCCTCCATCTGAGTCGAAAAAACCCTGATTCTAAAGAAACTGCAACCCGTGCCAGAAGTCAGTCTAATTGACTTGGCAGAATCCCAGCAACAAACCTCTCTTCCCACCCTGCCTGGCAGATACTGGCAGTTCAATGGGTCTCTGATAAATGCTCCGAACCTGCCATTGCAGTTCTTATTGCACCCCAAAAGGTTTTAGCAGACTTTCTTACTGATACCAGAGCCCAAATGTCAGTAATTTTTAAAAAGACAGTGGAAACTCTTGGTGTAATACCTAGTAGGCAAGGAGTTAAATACACGGGAATCAGCAGAGAAATAAAAGAATGCCCTACTGCAAAGACAATGCTGAAGTGCTGGTTGGTGCCACTGACACTAATATTCTATAAATTGATTTATTATGTGGACAAACGTGGAAATTCCCTGACGGAACTCTAGGGAGTTTTGCAAGGAATGAGGAGGAGCTGTGCATAGTGAAACTGAACTTATCAGAAACATCTATGCCCTTACCCCCTCTGAAATCACCAGGGTTCAGCAATATCCCTTGCTGGCAGTGGCACTTACAGGCATTGACAGGGTGGTGACAGAATTAGAAAACAGAGGCATTATTAGAATCATAGCATCATTTTGGTTGGAAGAGACCTTCAGGATCATCAAGTCCAACCATAACCAAACTCCAGCACTAAACCGTGTCCCTAAGAACCTTGTCTAAACACTTTTTAAGCCCCTCCAGGGCAGCCTGTTCCAATGCTTTACAACCCTTTCTTGGAAGACATTGTTCCACAGATGGAACTTCAACCTCCCCTGGCACAACTTGAGGCCGTTTCCTCTGGTCCTGGCGCTTGTTCCTTGGGAGCAGAGCCCGACCCCCCCTGGCTCCAAGCTCCTTCCAGGCAGTTCAGAGATCAGAAGGTCTCCCCTCAGCTCCTGTTCTCCAAGCTGAACCTCCCAGGTCCCTCGGCCGCTCCCATCACACTTGTGCTCCAGCCCCTCACCAGCTTTGTCACCCTCCTCTGCACTCTCTCTCCAGGAGCAGGATAAAGCACATAAAATGAAAGATTTTTGCACATTCGCTACTTCAGTTACCCTAAAGGTTCACACTAAGCTGGTAGAATACCTGATGGGATTTTACACCAGGCAACCAGTACTGGTGAAAATGGCCCAGACTGGAACAGGACCAGTGGTACTAACACCACCCTATGCATGGAAAAGTAATGATTGTCCAGGGAAAATACACCGGATCAGCACCTGGTGGATCACACCCTCTTTCTAAATAATCCTGCCGGTTGTATGCCCAACCGAGCATACCTTCTTTTTGTATTCACAGGAATCCTGAAGGAACTGCTGATATCAACCTCAAATGCATCTACATCTCCAGACACCTATCTAGATCCCCTAAATTTCAAAGTGATAAACCAAAAAATTGGATTTGTGGTACTATTTTTTACCTTAACCATCTGGTTTCCCTTGATTGGCAGCCAAAGGAACCCAGAATGGCCATGGTCCCACATTCATGTTGCCTATAATGGTTGTATAGGACTACATTCCATTAGTGGAAATTTGAACTTAGCTGCCATGGTCATACACAGAACCTACACATACTTAGAAAATGAGTGGGGTTGGGACAGGAAAACGTTGATTCCCCTTTTGAAGAGAATACCTGGAGAAGAAATTCCAATAGGATGTAGAATGATCAACAGAACTACACACAAAAAAGTGCTCATGGTAGTATCCAACAGTACCTCGCTCTCAATGTCAAGAATAACAAAGCCTTGCACCTCTGAGAGGTTAGATTGTTGGCTAAATTTTACCCTGATGGAACACATTTCTGTAACGTGCCTTTGGCAACAAAAACAGGTGTCCATCCATCATAGGCCTAACATTTAGCTTTAAACCTGACCTAAATACACCCGCTCCAATGGTTGCCACAGGATGGACACGTATGGGAAAAACAGACCCACATGACCCTTCCAAGAAACTATTTGAGACATTTAACCAAACTGATGGGAAGTTGATTCACATGAATTATGAAAAGTCAGGAGAACCTTTCTGGAAAGTGTTTCTGTGTGCTGTGAAACAAATCAGGTACCTGAATCACTTACAATAGTCAAAGTCAACAATGAGACTGAAGTTCAATGTCTCCACAATGCCAGCTGCTGCTCAACAACTGGCACCAGTCAGTATATAGTTGATGAGATGGCAAGCTTCAAATTAATAAGCATTACCAATGAACTTCATGTGTGTGAAAACTGAACCTGTACCAACCACCACAGTAATCCCCACCTCGACTCCACTAAGGAAAAAGAGGTTGATGCCACAACTATCCAAAATTGGACCATATGTAGTAAAAAATACAAGGCAGCAGAAGATGCTGTATAATCCATCACGGTCCCTCAAACAAGAATCAATGCAAATTAACATCTCCACAATTAAACCTACCTGCTCACCATTCCTGAGTACATCTTGGATGAGATGGTCAGCACAGTTGTGTGCATGAACCCTCATCTCTCTTGAATGACCAAGGAGGGATGTAAGCAGTGTCTCAGGACTGGGAGTCTTAAACAGTATAGATGCTGAAGTACTTGCAAACAAAGTAGTGACAGTGACTAGTGACCAAAATAAATTGAATTATCTACTACGGTCTTGTAGCATTGGGAACCAACCAATGTTTATCTGGTAAACTACCTCAATAGGAAAAAATTGACGAAAAGGATCACCAGTTGATTGTAAATGCACTTGATGTGGCCTAGAGTAATGTTTCTTTAGCTCTTAATTGTATCCAAGCTCAATTGTGGATACAATCGATGGCCACCATCATAAAGGAAGGTGAAGAAGACACCCTACCCACTGAAATTCGGAAGGTGATTTGGGATAACGCAATTGAATTTGAGAAGAAATTCAATCCTGGTGGCATTTGGTCAATTTTTCCTATGACCCCATCAAGAGCACTGTCACAGCATTCGTCCTAACCATATACAATGCTTTGGTACATACCATATACCAAATCATTGTGTTAGGATTGAATCTCAATGGAGTGATACTTTTATCTGATGGAGCAGAATGGGCGCGACAAAAAGGAAGTAAACGGCAAACCACTGCTGTTGATGCATGCATTGTGCGGCAACAACAAGGATTCATCTGTGAAAGTCACACCATCAAAACACAAGACATTTGTCTTGACACAGAACAAAACGTTTGTCACTTCGAGGTACATCCTCATGAAAATCCTGAAACGGTGCTTGTATATACTGGAAAAGGATGTGCATGTATGAGAACTGTCTGTGATTCCATACTTGCAGACAATACTACAGTAGCTACCAATAACCATTCTAATATTTGTAATTTTACTGAAAGCATAGCATGTGATTTTAGTTATGCAGCTCCTATCACAACTTCTCAGCTGCTGCAATCTGACTACGAGCTCATCCACGATCTGCTGCCTACCCCCATCGGAATGGATCTCACCCTGCTGAAGAAACTCCTCCAGCATGATGATTTACATCGATTGCTGTGACATGTCAAAGAGAATGGACAAAAAACTTAGATTACTGTCCATCATGATGCAGAAGAAAAACACTGCGTGCTAGGACCAGTGATGAAGGACTGAGAACACAGCTGGTGAGACACTTTTCGGATGGTCACCAACTGCTACTGGACTTTTTAACAAAATGCCACATCCTATCATAGTCCTATCAATACTCACTTTGTTGTGTCTTGTTTTAATAATAGCTCTATATGTTAGAATTTGGCTTGTGACAAAACATCTAGCCTATCTGATATCTCTACAAGATGTAGATGTACTTGATAATCTGCACAACAAGCACACATTTGACATCCCAAATCCCATCTAAATATTGGGAAGCTTGAGTGAGTATGGTCACGGGGTGGATTATGTGGAATACTTACTGAGGCAGCAAATTATTTAAACTAATTATCAAAGGCACACTTATTGAGAGTAAAGTTGCATCCACATTCTCAGCACATACAGCAGCTGCTCAGCACACAAGGAATCTGCTCTGCAGTGGTTCCCCCCAGCCCGGCCTGCATCCTTAGATGTTCGCACATGGGGAGCTCGGTGTGTGGGCGTCGAGGAGAACGGAGGGTGGAGCGGTGTGGAGATACCGCGGCCAGGCTCCGTGCACACGGCAGGTACAGAACTAGATGGTGCTGTGCACATAGTTGCTGTCAAGAGAGAATATTCCATCCAAAATGCTGGCTGCTGAGCTAGCAGTTGTGGCAAAATCTGTCCTTTGGATGAACTTTGCTCATTATTATCTCATAATACCAAAACACACCTCCATCCCAAAAGCTACCTGCGTCCATTCTTGCCTAAGCATGCTCTGAATTCTTCTAAGTCTATACTTTTAAAACTGAGAGAATTCTACAAAAACAGAGGTATGTATGATCAGAGTCACTCAAGCTTCACCTAAACATAGAAAATAGTATAAAATACCCTAATGATGGGAAAGTTCGGGGAGATGCCATCACTGAGAAGTCCAGGAGATGGCGTTGCAGACTTTTGGGTCCATTAACAGGCTAAACCTCTCCTCCCCACCCATAAGGATGCCTTTGGGTAACACCTGCACACTTGGTTATACCAAGTGTTTCCCCAGGAAACTTAGAAACTGAGCTTGTATTTGTAACCACATCAGTAGCACTATATAGTCATCTTAGAATATATATATTTGGTACCAAAGTGTATTTTTGTAACCAAAGTGTATTTTTGCAGACTGTGTATTTTATCACCACCAATCTAAAAGAACTTGTACCTGTTGCTTCAATAAATCTCATTATTTGTGAATCTAGTCCTGAGAATTTCTCACTGGATACGGTCAGACTTATATATTATACTATTTGTGAATCTGCAAGCGCATCAATGACCACAGCCTGACCCCGCACTATGGGTGAATCTGTAAATGTGTGAATTCAACATAATGTTGGGCTGGCTGTTGAGCACAATTGGACTTAACTGCTGACTTGAGATAATTTTGGTTTAGTTAGGCATCACTCAGAAGCTAAGCTGAGCCATCCTTTTCCCTTTCAAGGAGGTTTCATTAGTGAGTAGGTGTTTCTGAAACCAAAAGCACCATTTAAGTCACCTGGGGTGAAAACATCACCCACGGTAACAGCATTTTGCTGTTCCATGCCACTCACCAGGATGCTCTTGTAGATGTTGCCAGTGTTGTCTTCTACACTGATGCGGATAATGCAGGTGTCTTTGTTCTGCTGGTTGTAAACTGGCTGCGCTGGAGGCACTTCTTTTGAGGTAACAGGTGTCATGGAGTCGGGGCACTTCTCAGAGCACTTGTCATCAGATGGCAGCAAGAGAGGGGATGGGATCAAGGATGACACCCCCAAGGAAGATGTGTCTGTGGCGTGGTCGGTGGTACAGAAGGAGGAGGAGGTTTCAGGGAACTACACAACAGAATGAAAGAAAAGCATTCTCATAACCCAGACATTTTGTGTGTTATTCTGGAGAAGAGCTGGAGGAAGCAGGAGGCATCTACAAAACCTCAGCCACCTGCACTAGGCTGGCAGTGGGATTCCCTGCCTCCAGAAAAAGTGATCTTCAATTGATTCATTTCACCATTTTAATGAAAACTTTCCAATTCGCTGTGCCAGACCGTGTGCCACTGGCTCCTGCCTCTCAGAGCAGGCCAGGAGGTGGCAGCAGATACAAGGACCAGAATCAGGCTGTGGGCATCAGCCAGGGACTGGGACAGACTGAGACAGTGCTGAGGGCGCCACTTGCTTTTCCAGCTACAGCTGAGCAGGCTGCCAACAGCAGAAGAACCCATCAGACCTGAGATATTCAAGGATGAAATGATGAGCTGTTGAGCTTATTCCTCTGCAGCTGATCCCTTCTCCTGTTTCATTTGGTTTTGTTTGGGGGCTTATAAATCCTCTGGTCCATCTTGCTGCTAACGTCACATGTGGTGTGCCAAGAGCCAGCAGTGATGCTCAGGCTCCTCACCCCACTGCCCACAGGCTCAAAGGCAGAAATGTGCTCACCAGGCCCAAAAAGCACAAGAAAAATTAAGCTCTTGCTTCTACAGGGCCTCTCTGAGCCCCAAAACACTGCCAGGCACCACAAGAATATCTGGTTTCAGGGAAGGAGAACTTCAGTCTGCCTTCTATCTCGGCAACATAGATTGTGCAAAATTCATGACTGTATTTCTTTCATTTTTACACATTTATTCCTAGAGTCCCTCCATTCCATTGCAAGTAATGCTCTAGTCAAGACCAACAAGCCTCGGGCTACCTGCAGCCCCACACAGGCTGTGCTGGCAAAGGGGCCCAGGCTCTACCTTGTGCTGAGGCTCGTCAGGAGTGTCGATAGGAGTGATGGTGCAGATGTCTTCCGATTCGGAGTGATTAAACTCACAGGAGGAAACACTGGCTGTGTCTGTGCTTTCCCCAGAGCTCCCACCTGGAGCAGGTTTGGGCTGCGCTTTGACAGGTGTGCTGTGGGCGATCACCTCGGAGCCCAGGAACAGCCTAGGAGAGAATAGAAAGCGCAACAGCTGGTGAGGGAAAGCACAACAGAGGTGGGCTGAGCAAAGCTGTCACTTGCTTGAAAAATCTGACGTAGTGTTGTGTTTTCCTATCTCGAGTTGCCTATTGTTTTCATTTCCTCCCTGTTGTTTACAGAGTTTGTTACTCACCAAGACAAAACCTTCTTGACCCAGTGTCCCGGCCAGCTGCAAGGCCAAAGTCAGAGCTAATGCTCAGTGTCACAAAAGAGACTCCTGGTCAGTCTGTTAATTGTCAGACTCACTCGCCAGGAAATGATTGATGGTGAACCTGAAGCATTTACACTCCAAGCAATGAGGAACAAGCCAGAGCCATGGCAGCTGCTCCCCTGGGGGCTCCTGGTCCCTCCGACACAAGGCACCTCAAAATACTCGGTCACCAGAAGTGAACCAACACATGAGAGGTAATGCAAGGAAACACACCAGGTAAAGGTTTTCAAAGGGCAAATATATCCCCCACTGCAAATTCTTGCAATTCAATAAAGGTGCCACAGGTACCAGTTTCTCCCTAAGAGTCTCAACAGCCGTGTACACAAGGAGGAGATCACAAGAAAGTGTAAATTACAGGCGCTCTCCCTCTCCCAGACTCATTTCTAAATGCAGGTCAAGGAAATTTCAAGGAGTGGCAAAGGAAACAAACTTGTATAATATACAAGGGAGAGAAGCAAGGTGAATTAGATGCTCTGGCAGCACGCAGTCATGACTTCAAACAATTGAGAGAGGTGTCACTGTTTCCAGGATGAATTATGCCAGTCTTTTCCACAGTATTAATTTGCAAAAGGCATTCAGAGTGCAGATGAAACAATTCTTTAGACAAAGACTGCACAGTGTAAACAAACTCAATACAGTAAATTCCAATCCTGCAGCACTGAAACACAGTCAGAAATGAGACACAAAGGCCTGTGCTCCACAGGGACAACACTGAGGCACGTGCCAAGGGAGACACAAAGCACAGGCCACCGGAGTTCAGGCAACTGTCATCTTCAAAGCTCACGTTCTCAGAACACGTCACCATCAACCCAAAACACTTTCCGAACAGCTGTCAGGATTTTTTTGCCTATCAGAACTCAAAATTCTAGATTGAAAACAGCAATTTTTCCCTCAGCCGTGAACCTGCAGTAGCTGTTCTGGGCAAACCAGGTACAAGAACCCAACGGGAGAGTTCAGAGCTGATTGTGGTGCTAAATTAATCATTTCCCCTCATCCTGTCATGCCACTGATATGTGGGAGTCCCTTCATATCTGCTCTCCAGGTTCAAATTTCTCACCTTTCCGATATTTTTCCTTTGGTCCTCGATCTCTGCTTTCATTCCCTGCAGCTTTCCCTGAATTCCTGCTGGCGTCTTGTTTCCTGCGTGTGCTGAGCTGCGGCCCCTGTTCTCCACCCACCTGCTGTTTGAATCCACTGAACTGGACCACGTCCCCCTGATTTTTCTCCCTTCTCTGACTTGAAGGCAGTCCAACAGATTTATTCTATTATCAAATGCCATTTTGCTAACCTTAATTTTCATATTAAAACGCCGCAAGGAATTTTTTGTGTGTGTACAGCACATGAAACTAAAAATAGGCTGGGCTTTATCCATATCTACTCTGATTTGCTACTGCATTCAACTACACAGCAGATATTGGATTTCTAATCCAGCACTAAAATTGCTCCTTTGTCTGACACCTTAGGAAGGCTTGATTGTTTCTGATCTCTTTAATCATCAATAATCCTCATGACTACTTATATCAATAGAAAGGGACAACTTCAGACAGAAATATGTATTTCTAGCTGGCGGTGTCTCCTTACAGTACTGCAGTGCTCTGGATCCCCAACCAGGTTTGTCAGCTGGTGAAACGAGTACGCGCTGCTTGTTTGATTTATCCCGGTTCATATTCACACACCAAACCCCCCTCTCCCCGTCGTACTCACAGGCTGAATCTCTTCACCACGCTCTTCCGAGATTTGGGTGAGGTGGTGCTGGTGTCGGCAGCCGCTTCAACCTCACGTGAAAGGCTGAAACTGCAGAACAGACAGTACTATTAGTTATATAGCTCAAAGAAGCAATATTTGAGAAATTTAAGAAACCTTTGATTATTCCCACTTCACAGAGGGTTGCCTCCCCACAATGAGGAACGCAGCTCTGTCTGCATTTTACCATGGTGAAGGGGATATTTTACTTCTTTATAATAATTTTTAAAACCTCGTGCTTTTTTGGATGACATTAGTAATTTTATTTTAAAAACATACTTAACATGTGAATCTTGGATAAGCTGACTTTTTTTTTACTATGATTCGGTACAATGCAGTACGTATCTGTGCTTACACCCTTAGCGTGGCAGAGCGGTATTCAAATACCTAGCGGAGATCTTAAAATGCTGTAAATAAATAGCCTTGGGCTGGCCTAGCAGCATGTGCAGTAACACAGAACTCAGTGAGGCTGCAAAACCCACCCCCGCTGCCCAGGAGACACTGATCTGCTGGGCACTCAGTGAGCTCTGTGTGTTGTCCTGGCTCCCGGCTGCCACATCCACAGCCCAATGTGCAACCACTGCATCCTGACATCCCTCGGGATCCTCTTCCGAGCGCATCTCCGGGCACACAGACAGCCCATACACAACAGACTATCACGTTTCCAAGTCAAAAGCCTGACTTCCAGTCTCCAAACTCAACCCTGCTCAGCATTTTCTCCAGGTTTTCTCCAGCTGTTTCACAGAAGGCAGATGTATTTCCACTCTCCGGGAACAGCAGCGTGCGGCAGCTTCTGGCAGCGGAGAGAACTTGCCTGCGGGTGGGTGCGGGGGAATAAGAGCTGCTTCGCCAGCTGGGCTCAGAACCTACCTCTCCTCGTCACTTAAATGCTGCTGCCTCCTAAACCACTGCAGGAATTTTTCATCTGGTGTCATGCAATAGCTGTTACATGCAGATTGCAAGAGCTTAATTTGGGCGATTACTTCAAATTCCTGAGAAAATAATCAAATAGGAATTCTAATTAGCAAACATGATGAAGCCACACAGTCTCATTCATATACTAAACACATGCAACAACAGATTCAGGAGAAACTTCGTTCAACCTGAAGTTCAGTTTCAGTTGAATAACTGACTATTTCAAGAACCAGTTTTCCAAACAGCGAAGGTTTTTGTTTGTTTGTTTTTTCCCCAGCATCCATAATGAGCATCTGAATGTGAACATCCTGTCAGACACAGACAAATTAGATGACAAACACAAGGAACTGTACTTTACCACAGAACTTTTCCCAAGTACTAACCAAGTGTAATGCTGGTGCAAACCCACCGCACAGCAGCACTGCTGGCTGTGCTTCTGGGAGCAAGGGGAGCAAACAGTCACAGAAGCTTCAGCTCACCCTTCCCGCTCACCCCTGCATGGCCAGAGCGGTGCTGAGAGAGGAATCACGCTCTCTACGTAGGTGGTTTTCAGGCAATAAGCAAGGGAAATAACTAGAGGTGCCTGTGATGAAAGCAGAGCCTGATCCTCCCCAGCTCCGCACGTCGTGCACTCACACTTGCACCAGAGGAACACAAAACGTTGCTCCCAACGTGTGACTGGAACGTGCTGCTCTTCCCTCACTCTGCTTGCACACACACACTTGCCCGAAATAATTCTTAGAACCCCTCATGTTAGAGCAGGTTATGGAATCAGAGCTGAGCACTCAGCGCAGTTCAGCTCTGCTGCTGTTTGTGTGAAGCTGGACCCATGAGCACGGAGCAGTTCGTGTATCTCATGAGTACACTGGCCCGTGTGGTTCTGCACACACAGTAAGTCCGAGTGGTGGTTTGTGGAGCTGGGAACAGCCAAGGGAAGGAAACGGCTCCATCACAGCCAAACCGTGTCTGCTTGCAGAGCCCAGAGCGGAGATCTGGCGCGACTGCCCTCGGACAGAGGAAACCCCGGCACCTCTGCTCCTACTGATCTCTGACCAACAAGGCTCAGGCTGGAAGGAAACGCTGAGCCTTGATTTCTCAGTCCCAGGTACCCGCTTTGCTCTCTGCACCTTTTACCCACAACTATTTACTGCAGCACAAGGAAGATGGTCACAAACTGTATCTTGTGGCCAGCAAAGGTCTCACGCCAGCGAGTCTGATTCGCTCCCAGCACATAGAACAAACACTTGTAACGTGTTCTCATGAACACCAAATAGGGGGAATGTGCCCCAGATGTAAATCCCATGGCAGCGAGTACCCTGCAGCTCCTCTTCCCCTGCTGCCCGCATCTAAAAGGAATTTCTCTTCCTGCGCTGCCCCTCACAGCCCAGCAGAGGTTCACAGCATGCCAGGGATTGTTCCTTCCTCACGATCTGCATTAACATTAGCAGCTGTTGGATCTGCCTGAGCAAAGACAACAGGCCTTGCCAAGAGAACGCTCTAGCAGAGAGCACCAGGAACTAACGATCACAGTATAGTCGACGTTCCACTTACCCTTCGTCTCTTCTCAAAATTGATCAGGCCGCCCTGTTGGAAGGAAAGAGAAGGGATCAGAGGAGAAGAGCACAGGCTCAGATGGATTAATCACAAACAGGATGAAGTAGCGACACCAATGGAAAGGCCAGACCTGCCCTGACCAAAGGCTTCTACAAAGACCTGTTTCCAGCTTTAGGATAAACCACAGCACTTGTGTCCCCGGGTCTGCAAAGGACATCTCTCCTCATGGCCTGAATGGCCTCTGCCCAAGAAGAAAAGCCCAGGACAAGAATGCTCGTATAAGCTGTGTTGAGATCACATCTGCAGAACACAAGTAGGATTTTGCACACAAGAACCCAGCTGGGTTTTTGCCTGTGCTGCGTCTCAAACACCAACCAGCATCTCAAACACCAACCGAACACATAGTGTGGGCAGAAGGGAAACGGTCAACAAGAAAACAGATCTATTGTAACCCTAGGCAGGCCTGCCTGAGCGCAGCTTTGCAAAAACCCACCCAGGCAGCAGCCCAGGGAGAAGCGTGTTTGCCCGTTCCCATCACTGGTCTCACACCAGCACACGGCTGAGTGGCTGCAGCACGGTTGCTCCAGCGTCTCCGTTAAGGAGGCCGATTCTCAAAGGTGTTTGAAAACCTTTGCACAGAAACACCTTTGAAAATCTGCCCCATCCTCAGCCCCTGTTAAACCACCAGACTCCCTCGCATCCTTTTTCCCTTCCTGTGCTGGATGGGTTCCCCTCCTTGTGCAGCTACAGAGCAATGAAAGAACAAATCTCTAATTGCTTCAGGGCTCAGACATGCCCGAGTTGATACTGAAGCACTTCAGTGAGCAGCCTGAAGAGCTGAAATGGTGATTCTGAGTGTTTTACCAATTATTTACAGAAATCTTTACACCTAAAATGTTTTCAGAAAAATAAAACAGAAGAATGGAAAGCTGACTTTCTTCACATTTTTATCCTAAGAAAACAAAGCTGAATATAATGCTAAGCTTTGAAAATGGATTCCTCTTAAAAGAGCTACACAAGGACCCAATAGAAGATACAGGAGCAGAAGTGCTGGGAAGGCAGGGAGGGTATTTAGGATTCCAAAAATTGCCCCAAATTACCTCGAGATAGTCCTGAAGGGCTGTGTCCAGCATCACAAGATCGGTGAGGAAGGTACCGAGGTACGGTACCGTGCCTTGCATGACTCCCTGCAAACAACCAGAGCAGCGTTGGATTAATGGACTGAGAAATGGTAATAATTAGAATGCTAGAATAGAATGCTAATGAGCATGGGATGCTCACACGGATACTGCCAGGTGGGTTTATATGACAATATTGCCACCAGACACTGATTTCTAACTGTGGGGCACCAGGAAACCACGGCTGTGGAAGCAGCATTGAGCCCCAGCTGGGGAATGGTCCTGGCTGCTCTGTGTGAGCAGCTTCTCTCTCTGCTTCATTCCAACATCTCTTTACTTCATTATTTTGCTGTCCCACTTGACAGTCAAGTCCAATCAAGTCACAGGTTTTTTCCTCCAAGAAGTGATCCTCTTCCCCAGCCATTCACTGCATTTTAACACTGATTATTCAAAAGTTAAACTTTCTAGCCTGCTAGCAGTTTTAGAGTTCAGGTTGTTGCTACACTTGTGAAGGAAACACTTGTTACTACCATCCAAAAGGATCTATATTTGTTCCAGTCAAACAAACAGACAAATTAAATATATATATATATGTATATATAAAATCACATTCAGCACTTCTGCCTCCCTACTCCAGATTTCTCTCCCCCCGTCCTTTTAAATTTTTGCTGACTTTGAGACAAAAGCCATTTTCACCAGCTGACTGGAAACTGGACACATTTTACAAACCAATCTCTGCAGAATCCTGTGCCATTTTCAAGCTGGTATGACAGAAGCTTCATGAGCTTGTTTAAAAGTAAAGATTTCTGCTCTGGCCAGAGTTAATTTTCTTGATCACAAGAATTCTGGTATTTACAGGATGCACTTTACTACATAAAAATTGTCTGGCTTTCCCTGTGTTTCTCTCTCAAGCGTAACAGGAGTAGTTAATGGAATTCTTTCTTGTAGGACAGAAACCAAGATAGTTGAAAACGATGAACACATGTTAATATTCATCAGTCACTTATGACCAGCTGGTTGGGATGAGAAGCAAATGCAGGTGGGGACGGGAGCAGCAAACCTGCATGCCCAGCTGTCCCAGACCTGACTGGGGCAGGGACGAAACGTGGTCCCTGCATCTGTTCATATACAAGAGCATCACCTACTGCGTACTCACTTGGTTAAATACCTTTCTAGATTTTTACTTCTTATATAATACACTAATTAAGGTTAACCATGTTACCACTTCAAAAATGGGAGGAAAAAATACTCCAGACACACCATATCTTTTTGAAGTTGCAGTCGCCTCTGTGTCCTTTTCTGATTTTCTTTCACGCTGCTGTCCAGGTTCGCAAATTTGGATGTTCCTTCCTGTGAGTTAAAATGGAATTAATGGCTGTTAATGGAGGAGCTAAGTGGTAAGCTGGCAACTACATCTGTGTAAAACAATTGCAGATACATTTAACCACACAAGCTAGGCCAGCAAGAATATTTGCTGTGCAGATATGTGCATGTACACATTCACATGCTAATTTTCTGGGACTCATACACTGACTCGGAATTTCGGACAAAATCCCGTAGGATGAATTTTTCTGCAAAATGGCTCTACTTTAGCCAAAGTTCAGTGCTGTCAAAAATCTCCCAAGAGTTCCAATCAGAGAAGCATAGATAAACTTCAGGTGTCCAAATGCTTCTCTGAGCTCTATCCTGACACTCTTGACCTCAAAATTTCTGTTTAATTTCTTAATCAGGAAAGCTACAAGCAAACATCTCTATCTTCTTTAATGCTTTGTTGTTTTTCTTATGCTGCAACACAGAGATCCAGCATCTGTGGCTTATTGACTAATCCAAAACCACACAGGAAATGAAAGTAAAAGGTTTTCATCTTCACAATTCAAGCTTTGCTGTGAATGGATGAGCTATTTCACAATAGCATTTATTTCCCTGGATCCATACAGGATGCTGGGAGTTACTGTTATTTTTTCCAGTGGTTGGATAGATGGGACATGAATCATTATGAATGTTTTTTGAAGAGGCACAAAACAACAGCCTGCACTTGTAAAGCTCCTCTCATTACAATGTTTACCTCTCCCAGTCACAGTTAATGAACAGATCACTTAAACTCTATTTCCTTCCTTGGCTGAAAAACAGGAGCAAATAAGAAAAGGAGCATCGTGTCCGTGTCTTCAAGATACTGAAAGATAAATTCGAGCTTCTCCAGCAGCTGCCGGCAGGCAGGCCCAGGAGCTGAAACTGCAGCAGAGCCGTTGTTTGGGGAGGAGGGAACACGGTGCTCCCTCTCCGCGCCAGCCAACCTGGTCCATGTGGCATTTTGTCTGCTCTACACTGACATTTGCAGGATGGACAGGCAATGTCAAACACGGCTTCCCCTAGAGAGACTATTTATAGTGAAACAAAAACAAAGACTAAGGATTCAGTGGACATTAATCCTCCAATCATTACAAAACGGTCCAAGAGGAGAAGCAGGATAGAGGTTCTAGCTATTGTGTGGAATTTTTCTCTCCTCGTCGCTTTCAAAATGTTTTGCAAATCTACTTACAGGCAGCTGGATAGAATGATTTGCTGGGAGCCAGAAGGTCTGGGCTCAGACTGAGTTGTTGTTTTGTCTTTTTAATATTTAGCCAAATAATCTGTTTTGAACACACATTTTCCCTCTATGCTTATTATTGTTTCACCAGCTTTAAAATTTAGCTACAGATGTTGACAAATGGATGATAAACAAAACAGACTGACAGGTTTCAATGTGTTCGCTCATCATTCCTGAATAAAACAGAGTCTTTCAGATACCAAGGCAAGGGGGTAAGGTACAAATGCCAGATGGACCGCACAGAACTGCCAAAGAGTAAACTGGTTCGCCAGTTTACAGGAACTTTTTAATGTAAACAGAAAAAAGTGCCAGAAACACTCCTTAGTTCCTACAGAATATAACCCTTCCCTGCTATTCTTCCTCACTCCTTTCAAGCTCTTGAGTTTGTTGGGGTTTGCCCAGGAGAGCACACAAGTCCAAGTGTTTCAGACAGAGCCTGCTTTGTTGTCCATCTGGCCACACACGGAGCAGGAAGCCTGTTCCTTCGAAATTCCCAGCCCTGTTTTCTAGTTCCAAGAAAGGTACAGGATAGTCGGATAAACATCTTGGTTTAATTCCTCAGCTGAAGCCCAGTGGCATCGTTCCAGTGGAGCTAAAAGCATTACAGGAGTGCAACCCAGCTGAGAATCTCCTGTGGAGCTGCTCAGCACTCACCAGTGCAAACCTGAGCTGTGCCAGGGCTGCCCAAGGGTGCATGAGCCAGCGGTTCGTGTCTGTACAGAGAGGTATAAAGCCAAAGTGCTCATTTGTAACTCATCTGTGTCAAATTATGCTGTGCAGCACCTCTCACCCCAGCAGAAAAGCCCAGGATTTACAGACCTGTTCTTCCCCAAAGCACCGCATACAGGAGTTCAGTTGGCTAGAAAAAGGGCTGAGCTTGGCTTTGATTTGAGATCACAAGCCTTGCAACTCAAGCTAATTCCCACCTTCATCAGCAGCTCCCTGCTTGTCAAATAGTTGTCATGGTCTGAGAAGATATCAGACAGCTCCTCAAACATCAGCATTACGTCCCTGTAGAGGAAAAGATTAAATCATGTAAATTATTTGTAAGCACTCTGAATCAGATCAGATTACTATTTTTCTCTTGGGCAAGTAAAACAGTTGGGCATATAAAAGATAACAGCGCCAAAGTGCATCCAACGACACGCTGCACATCTACCAGGAACCTTCCTGGGATCTTCACGCTGCAGGTATGAGATTGTTGTAAGAAAGTGGATAAATGGGTACAAAGGAACAGAACAAGAGCTGTGAGAGGTATCCCAAGTACTTCATTTTCCCCCTGTTCCATGCACTTTGGATTTAAGCGTACGAGTCCCTTTCTGTTACCCCAACATGACACACACAAGATGCAATATTTTGAGCAGGAACATGGGGCAGTGGAAGGAAAGACCCCCCCCTCTCTAGGGGAAATGCAGAAGTATAACAGACTGCCTGGCAGAGTCGCATTTTGATTTGTTCATCAGAGGCAAAGGAAAGAAATCTGTTCTTCCCAAACTAACCAAGCAGAACAGCATCTTTCCTGCAAGAGATTTCTGGTGTCTGTTTGGCAAGCAGTAATTACACCAGCTGCACAAAAAGGTTTCCTCCTGTCAGAAGTATTGTCTTCAATACAGATTTGGATGTTGTAGTTTGGGGATGTATTTTAAGGCAATGTCAGGACCAGGAGGGGATTAATGAGTGTTTGCAGCAACCTGGACCTCCTGCAGCTTCACAGGAGAGAGGACAAGAGGCAGGGATCACAGTGCCCTTTAGCTGAGTGAGTAGCCAGTCCCAGAGCTTTTCAAATAGGTTGGGGAAGATCCAATATGCTGCAAAGGACAGGAGAGACCCAGTGTCCCCAAGGGCAGATTGTCCCCTCAGTCTCAAAGAGAACCTCATAGCAGTCAGACCCAAAAAAAGGGGTCTGAGCCTCACAGGAACGAGAGGCTCTTCTAAGAGAACAGAAGGAGCAGAACAGGGAGAGCAAGAACAAAATGAAAAGAAAGAGCACGGAGCTTTTTGCCTTTGTCTGGGCCAAGTCTTACTTTGGAACGCAGGCCCAGGTCTTCTTCAGACGATAGATGGAGTTGGACTGCAGTGCTGAAATGATGGCCCTCAAGGAGGAAAAGTTCTTCAGGATCCTGCATTCCTGTGAAAGGAGCGGTTAGAAACACAGGAGCATTAAATGTCGGCATCACCAATAGGTCAGTGCTCTTCTGTCTGACCCATGTCCTGCTTGCTGCACATTCTCCCTGCTAAGCGGGCAGCTCTACAAATACTGAGCATCAAAAATATCACTCCCCACTCCAGCCACCAAACTCTTGATGGGCTTTGGTATTTACATCTTATCTTCCTCACTCTCACCTAATTGTGGTGATTACAGCTTCCAGTTCTGAGAGAAATAAAAGTGGAACTGAGGCCATGAAGTCAGGTTCAAAATCACAAAAGTTACACTTCTTAAAAAGCTTTTTAGAGTTACCAATCCCTTTTACCCTTTAGGGGGAGAAAACAGGCTTTGCCACTTTCTATGCAGTATTTAAAATGCAAACCCTCAGCCTCCTAAGTGTCAATTAAAAATAAAGACATGCAAAGGAATAACCTGTTATTCAAGTATGTGCACAGCATTAAAGAAAAAATCCTTCCCAGCTTTTCCAGAGTTAGGATCACAGACATTTCTTGTGCAGCTTCTCTGTGGCAAAATTTCGATAGAAAAGGACACTAAAAAACTTAGTAAGCAGATGGGAGCAAGGGGAGGTGGGGGAAGTCTGCCCTGTGACTCTTCAAGGGGCTCCTGCACATCTGTTGGTGGCTCGTGAACCAGAGCATGGGCTCCACAGACACAGGAAATTCCTACTCTCACAAACAGGGGTCTGTATACGCAGATTTAAGCGGACAAAACACTTGCCAATTTGATTGTTGCGTGTAGATGAGAATGTATTCAAACTACAACTCCAGTTCTGCAGATTTTTACAGATATTATTATTATACCAATAACACTGGTTATGTAAAGAATCCTTACAGTGAAACCAGACATAATTTATTTCCTTTGTAAGACCAAACAAATGCAAAGCAACCTTATCATAAATAAAAGTCAGACCTTAATATATCAGCACCTTTGCTCCTGAGTTGCATTAAAATTGACTGAACAACTAAGGGAAGTATATTTATTCCCATTTATTTACCTAAAAAAGATAATATCTTCATGCAGCTTAAGAGGCCACCTTTCACAAAGTGTGGCCTAGAAGACTGGCTGAGCAGACAGCACTTGAAGCAGGTTGGCAGTGAGGCCAGATAAAGACCAAGTTCAAGACCATGTGGTGGGACATGCCAGACCTGAAGCTATTCCTGCATGGCTTGGGGCAAAGAAGGCACATAACAGCTCTTCTTCAGACACTGACACATTTCAGAACGAGATCCTACTGTCCGTATTTTCAACTTGAAATGCAAGCTGGGGAGAACAGGGATTTAGAGGCACAAGGTCTCAGCGTTTCTTTTTTTCTAATACACCGGACTCTGACCGGTAGATCCCATATGGAATCACCTTGACTTAATTGCATGTTGTGTAATTCAAAGCACATTCGGAATTCAGTATTGGATGTTGTGTTCCCAATGATTTAGCTAACTGTAGACAACACTTTAGCAAGCTTCCAATTTGTTTATAAGAAGAAATTTTAAGACTGGTTTGATTAACTTTGTTTCACACTGTGTCCTTCGCAAGGGGGAAACCAGAAAGAATCCTGTGCAGAAGCAACTTTGATTTAAGAAAATTAAGCATAACAGGATATTAACGATTTCATTTTTACTTTTTATTTTTAAAGAAAATATTATGCAAGTGAAATTGGCTGCTCTTGCTCAGGAACCTTAGATCTAGGTGGAGCAGAGAGGGCTGGCAGTTACACAAAGTATTCGGTTTATCTTGTAAACCAAGAAACTGGATCAAAAAGTCATGAACAGATAACAAATGTGGAACTCCACGCTGCTAAGTTACAGAGTTAGTTGTCAGTGAATAACTGTGCTTTAATGAGTGGATTATCTTCTAATTCAGGCATCTAACTATTCAAAAGGCTCGTTTGCATGCTCAAAGCACCTTTCTTCAGAAGTGGGCAGCTGAGTATAAATGCAACGAGCTGTTCTACATGGGCCATTATTTTGTAGAGCGTGCACGTACATTTTTCACGTGCTTAGCTAAGACTAGACTATTTAATTACATGCATGAATTAAGTAAAAGGAGAAGCACTGAATCAACGGAGGTGGAGAACGAAGTTCTCCTGCTTCCCCGTGATGAGCAGGAATCATTCCCACTTGCTCGCCAAGGCTGCAGCCCAGTCCGCCCCATAGAGCTGGTGCCTTCTGCAACCTAGAGATCTGTGCACAGAAAATAGGAATCCAACTTCCTAATCCATTCACATGGGCTATAAAGCAGCCATCAGATGAAAATCAAGTTGACTTCCCCGTACCAGTTTACTGAACCATGCGGTTGCTGGAGCTCAGGTACCAGGACTAACAATCCTCCTTTGGAAGCACCAAAGTGCATTGTCAAGGGTGGAAAGGCTCTGTTTGGCTGGAGCTTTTTCTGATGGCTTATTTTGTATAGCTCAGAAAGAATAATGTGGTTCTTAAAATAAAAGGCAAGTGACATCCATATGAAAGTGCTTTAAACGTTTTCTTTGAAAGAGAGATCTAGTTTAGTGCCAGCTGCCCTGTGCTCTTAGGGGAGTTTAAAAGGTTACAGTAAATTATTAAAGATAAAATATAAGCAATTAGCAAACTACAGGGTGTTTCAAAGAGATGGACCCAAACTGAAATCACTACTGCTTTGAAATCGGGTCCATCTTTGTGAAACACATGTAGAGTGCCATAAGAAGGCATGTGAAACCCTTTTATGCAAAGATTAAGAAACACATAATCTGTTACAAGACAAAGGAATTGAAGCAAAGAGTAAAAATGTGTTTCTCTAAACACACGAGAGAATGATAAAGCAGAAAGGTAAGAAGATGAGGAGACCGGTATAATATTGTAACTCTACTTATTTTTCCTGGTCCCTGTTTGCACTTCTCACCCCTCCAAACCCAGCTGGCTTGTATACCTGATGTACACTGTGAATAAGTCAGTGGGCAAATGACCTTTCAACCTCAAGAATTTTTCAAAACAAAGAGTACAAACAATAATTTCATTTTCTCTATGTTAAAGAGGCTACTTCCTAGCAGTAAGCTAGCTTTGCCTGCACTTACTTAAAACTTTGTATTCATTTTACTTACATATATATATATATATATATATATATATATATATACACTCACATTGATGTAAATGTATGAAAACACACAGTTGTGCTCTCTTCCACCACCTCTGATCTCAACTCTCACAGTGTTCAAAGACACAGGAGAGGGAGCACGATGCTCACTGAGTGAACATGAACCGTCAAAGGCAGGTAAGCACAAAGCTGCTTCTGACGCCCCCGGCTGCCTGCACCACTGCCAGTCCTGCTCTGCTCTGATTAAACTGTAATGCCAAAACCTAATCTAGCCTTTGGATGCTATCAAACATCACTTCTTTCACTGATATGAGCAGTAGTTTCTTCCTTGCGAAGTGAACTGGTCGAATTTATACCTGTCTTACCAGAACTCCCCATCTGCAAGACACAGTATCAGCCTCACCACTAATTCGCACTCCCAGCCCTGTGGAGAGGGAAGCGTCAACCCCATTGCCATGGTGGGGAAGGAATAAAGAGAGGAAGGGCAATGCTGCATGTGCTGTGACAGGGACAGTCAGTCAAAACCAGAAAGAACAAGAGCTCAGCTGCTCCCTGGCCTGGGCCCAATGCGAACAACCCCCCTCTCCCCTCCCAGCTCCACAGCACCCGCACAAGGAACATTAAACAGTTGCCAATAAACACTTTACATGTGCGATATGAATCCACTTCTCCAAGATCTTGGCTCTTTGCTGTGTTTTGAGCTCTTTGCTCTCCAGGACGGTGCTGACCACGCAGTTGGTGACAGCGTTGAACTGTGAGATGGTGGCTCTGATGGTCGGTGCCAGGTGCTTGTTTTCCTTTTTATCCCTTCGGGACCAGATGCAGCCCAGACAGTGGTGGGGCACAACTTTCTTGAAGAGTGTCTAGAGGGAAACAGAGGTGTCCAAGTCAGCCTGAATCGCTATTGCCCGCAGGAAGAAATGTATGTTTACAGTACAAACTGGATCTAAAGCTAATATGTTATTAAAAGAGAGATATTTGTTTACTCTTAGTTTAAAATATACACTTTGGCATAACTCTTTCGGCTTGATGCCCTAGAAGAACCGTCAGCTAAACAGTCCTGGCAAAATAAGAGACACCTTTATATCTCTTGCATAACCAAGAGGGGAAAATGTTATATAATGTTATTTTTGAAGGAGATTGATACAAACAAAGCAAATCGGAGCACTACAATTAAGAGTACTCATGCATCTTTAGGCGAGGTAGCCTAAAATATAGTCAAAATACGCTATTTCTGAGGGGTCTAATATTAAACTTTGCAAAATAGGCTACACAGTCTACATTCACACTTTAAAAAAAAAAAAGACAAACACCTTCAGAATAACTGAAGGAAAAGCACAATCAATGAAGCATGTTTGGATAACCAAGCAGAGCTGTGCTCTGTGTCCCAGCAACAGAGCTGTTCTGGAACGCTAGACTTACATTGATGTAAGTTAAAAAACACCCAAACAAACAATTAGAAGCCCAGAACTATTTCCCCGAGCATTTCAAGTAATATGTATGATGTACATACCGCATCCATGTATGTCAGCTGTTCTGCCACGAGGTCTTCTTGGAACAATGAGAATTCTTCTGGACTGCTCATCTCCAGTTCCTCTTCGTCATCCAGGTTACAGGGAGAAAGGCTGTGGAACCCGTCTGTCCAGCGTGGAAAACACGAGTTAGGAAATTTACACAGAAAGCAATTAATCAAAGCAGATTTTTTTTTTAAAATCACTATATATATATTACAGCAGAACACCCAAAAGGTCTTGCCTCACCATGCTGCATATTTTAGAGAGAAAGATGATGACAAGAAGATTAAATTGGCAAAGAACAGGTAGAAGAAAAAGAGAGTTAGAGAGAATTGAGCTGTTCAGGGTCTCTTAGCTGGCTTAAGCCATTCACTAACCGATCTTTGGAAAGACAAAGCACCATCACCACACCAACAACAATTCCTTACTAACATCGCAAAATTTTGTTAATCTACCTTTCAGTATTTATGAATTTTGTAATCCAAAGAAAAATCAAACTGCAAAGGGACGAGACTGCAATCCTATCCCTATGTTCATATATTCAGATTTCACATCCCATGTGTGGAAATAGAAGGCGATATCAGATTTTCTTGGCACCCTTTGTGCCTTTGCAGGGCTACACTGACTATATTGAAGAGAGTTTCTTCCAGTATCCCTCACCTTCCCTCTCTGGGAGTTTTTCCCAGAAAAGGGAACGACAACATTCAGCTATAAATGCAGCTTCTAAAATTTGCACTGGGCAGCAGTGAAGAGGTGCGAGAGAAGAGCTGTTCTCATCCAGGGACCTGATCCAGTGCACAAGGGAAGGGATTTCACAGATGTTCCCATGTCACCTTTTGGCCAGTTTGGGAACAAATCCACATTAAAACACCAAGAAATATGCCCTTGTTTCCTGTGGTAGAGAAGGAAGACAAACAGAAAATCCCTGAAAATAAATCCTCTCCCTAATCCCTTTTACGGTAAGGCAACAGTAACTCCAAAAGAAGGCAAAGAAAAAAAGGGACTTGTTGAAGACTAATGATCAAAGTACTGAGTTTACTACTAGTGAGATTTCATTAACAAAAACAATGTTACGCAATGCTTCATATCCAATTAAAGCAGAACAGGCACTAAAGCAACAAACGCAGATAAAGTGCTACTCCATCACTGTTTTTTTCAAGATACTTCATTTCTCCTTTCTTCATTAATTAGCAAAACCTTGTCATCAGTGTAAACTGCTATGGTTTTGATGTAACATTATAACCACTGGCTGTATCCAGATTTCCATCTGTACATTTCAATTGCATAATTTCTCAACAGAGTTGAATGTGATAAATGGAGACCTCTATGCCAGCGTTTTATTTCTGTGGCTGTTTTGCAACAATATGCATAATTGAATGGACTTCTATTGAACTATTATGAGTGTCACACTTTTTTCGCTTTCTTTTTGGCTACATAGCTCCTCATTTTCCTTTCAGTTCTTGAAATTCAACTAAAAATCCCCATCACTGAGTTGCAAGCCTGCTCTAAACCTCACAGTGCCCTTAAAATCAGGTCCTGGAGTGCAACTCAACATTCCCCTTTATTTTTTTCATGCTGCTTTTTCTCCTTTCTCTCTCACCTTTACGAATGTGCGGCCAGCCTCCTCCCTACTGCCCAAGAAGCTGGAATCCTCTTGTACTCAAGCATATTATCGTCTTCCAATTGCTCTGATCCATTTAGCCCTCTCAAAGCTCAGCTGCCCTCTTGACTTGAGCGAGAGCAACCACAGCCCCTTCTGAATGTGCAGTTTCTGACTCACTTGGTATTGCTCAAGCCGCAAGCGCTAAGGCTGGGGAGCAGATTTTATCTATGGACCTGGTCCTGCAACCTAATCTACAGGCAGGGCTGATAGCAGCACTTCGTGGAGGTCTGATTACACAAATCAAACTGTACGATTAGGACCAACACTTGTAAATTCATAGCACAGTACGAATGCTTTAGAACAATAATTATCAGCAAGTCTTGAGTGCAGATAACACATTAAAAATCTCTGAAATGAAACAATGATGGAGCTCTAGACTCTAAAACTCTTCTCTGTAGACCTCGCAGGTCACTTGTGTTCTCCTTCTCTTGCTTTATTCTAATTAACAGCCTCTATTCTGCCACAATTCGGAAAACATTGCTTTTCAAATTGACCCATCTTTAACTGAGAAAATAACCTTTTCAACTGTTACTTCAGGAAACAACGCAGAGGCAGGGCTGCTGGGAACTCTCGCTCACTTGGAACACCAGAGGAACCTAAACAGAGCCCTCGTGAGGTCGCTCGGTGTGGCCGGTGGGACCCAAACCCAGGCAAGGACAGCACCAGGCATGTGTTCGTAACCCTGTTCACTTAGCGCCTGGGCACCGCGCGCTACTCTTTTTTATGTATGTGTTAATGACCCAGTTAATTCGGCATCTCACAGTATCATGCATTCACACGGTATTTCTGGAACATCCGGCAGACATGATTTTTATGGGATGAATTTTTTTCTTCCTGTCATTTCCTTTATACTTTATTACACAAATTATTCCCTCTCACCCCTCTACTAAAGCTGGAAGTTGATTCCAGTTCTCATTCACATACTACGTGAGCTCCTACAACTTTTCGGCTCACGGCACAGGAAGCTTTCTGCCAAGGATAAGGGGATGTATCAGGCTTGCCGCTGCACACAGTATATTTGTGTTGCTACAGTTCACCATTGTTTCAGTAGACTGTGACCCCCAATAACGTAAGTTTTTCCTCTGGCCTTGGATACCAGCAAGCCGGCCACTCAAATAGGAAAAAACAGCTACAGACACTTCCTTTGACATGATGGTAACTAGGAAGAAAAGCTTCATGACAACGAGACTGGTGACTCAAGCTGTATTTTGTCGCAGCTCTGTATTTTCCTTTTTGGTGGTTTGGGCTTTTCTTGGTGGTGGGGGGAAGGGTTGAAATGAGAAGACCAGCTAAAGAGCAGCTGTGTGTTTTAATTCAATGACATGGGAAGTGTGCTGACAATTAACCCCTTGGTTGCTGCAGCAATCTCAAAGCTTTAGCTAAATACTAGAGAAGGGCTGGATTTTTCAATCCACCCCAGAATCAACAGGCATAGGCACCTACACTGCACAACTATTTCATCCCTCATGGAACATGCAGCCTCATACAGGATTTACAAAAAAAAAAAATTAAAAAAACAAACAAGAAAAAGGTCACCGGTGAGCCTCACAAAATTGTCATTTAGCATAGGAGTTAATGAAGTGTACTGCACATAAATCCCTGTGGTACCATACAGTCTGGGAGAACAGAAAGACAGCAGAGAAAGGTAAATTTACCTTCATTTTCTACTTCTTGGTTCTGGAACTGCTCCAAGAGGTTCTGCGCCCTCCTCTCCGGGTCAGAGCCGGGTATGTTCCTCTTCAGATAATCCAGCACCTTCAGCAGACAGAGGTAGTCGGGCGGCTCTCGGAAATCCTCGGCGCACTGATCGAGCCAGGCCCGTAAGATTGATGCTATCGCACTGTGAGCAAATTCAGAGAGAACACATGGGTTGTATACAGCAGGTATTGATGCCGTCACATGGATCTGTATCTAACATAACAACAGAAACACTGAGATATTCATCCCCCACGTGAAGGCAGTAGGAAGACATTTTTGACCAAGGAATTTAATTTGTTCTTTTTATGCATGGAATCTTATTAAGATATTACTCAGATTTTGCCAAGGACTTCAGTGAAGTTGCTCCTGATTTGCAGTCACACAAGTGAGCAAAACTATAGCCCCAAAATGCAAACTAATACAGAATCAAATCAGTTGGAAGGGACCTACAACGACCACCTAGTCCAACTGCCTGACCTCTTCAGGGCTGATCACAGGTACAAGCATGTTGTTAAGGGCCTTGTTCAGGTGCCTCTAAAACACAGACAGGTTTGGGATGCTGACCACCTCTCCTCTTCCAGTGTTTGACTCCCCTCTCAGTAAAGAAACGTTTCATAATGTCCAGTCTGAACCCCCCCCTGGTGCAGTCTGAACCATCCCCACACGCCCTGTCCCTGGGTCCCAGGGAGAAGAGCTCAGCGCTCCCCTGTCCACGTCCCTCCTCAGGGAGCAGCAGAGCTTATGATCCCGCTTCCCTCTACTTCACCGTTTGCCAAGCAAGCAAAGCAAGACTTGCAAATTACCTTGGAGATACGCTTTGCTTAATCACTTGAGGTATCTTGGCTTAGCTGTACCCTGACCATGTTTGAATAACTACCAGACATTATGCACACAATCAAAAGCGGAACATAATTTTCTTAATTTCCTCTTGTGCCAGTGGGAAAAGCTGTAGCCCAGCGAGGGTGCAGTGTTTGCTCCGTCACTGCTCCTTGGGATGTTGGGGGAAAACAGCAGGGAGGAAACAAGATATTTGTGGCTTCCCTGTGGAAGTCCTAAATCAAACACTTCCCTCAGTGCCTTTCCTCTCACCAATCACTGCTGCCATGTCCAGGGACCAAACTGAAGCTGCTGATTCCTCCACAAAGCATGACTCATTCACAGAATCACAGAATGTCAGGGATTGGAAGGGACCTGGAAAGCTCATCCAGTGCAATCCCCCCGCCGGAGCAGGAACACCCAGCTGAGGTTCCACAGGAAGGTGTCCAGGCGGGTTTGAATGTCTGCAGAGAAGGAGACTCCACAACCTCCTTGGGCAGCCTGGGCCAGGCTCTGTCACCCTCACTGAGTAGAAGTTTCTTCTCAAATTTAAGTGGAACCTCTCGTGTTTCAGTTTATACCCATTGCCCCTTGTCCTATCATTGGTTGTCACCGAGAAGAGCCTGGCTCCATACTCCTGACACTCACCCTTTCCATATGGATAACCATGAATGAGGTCACCCCTCAGCCTCCTCTCTCCAAGCTCCAGAGCCCCAGCTCCCTCAGCCTTTCCTCATACGGGAGATGCTCCACTCTCTTCAGCATCTTCGTGGCTGCACTGGACTCTCTCCAGCAGTTCCCTGTCCTTCTGGAACTGAGGGCTCAGAAGTGGACACAATATTCCAGATGTGGTCTCACCAGGGCAGAGTAGAGGGGCAGGAGAACCTCTCTCAAACTACTGACCACCCTCTTCTAATCCACCCCAGGTACCATTGGCCTTCCTGGCCACAAGGGACCAGTGCTGGGTCATGGTCATCCCAGGACCCCCAGGTCCCTTTCCCCTACATTGCTCTCTGATAGGTCATTCCCCAGCTTACACCGCAAATATATTCCTAAGTATTCTCTGCTTAGAAGACATGGCACATGAAACCTTGAGTTCTGTAAAAAAGCAGCCAAAGCCTGAACCTCACCCCGGGAGCACACGCGGCCAGCGAGATTGCCTCATCTGCACAGACAGAACCCTCACGGTGACACGTGCAGCTCGGGTGGTGAGTGCTGCCAGCACCCAGGATCAGGCTGGGAGCACCGAGATAGCTGGAGCCACAAGACAGATTGGTCTTGTTAATCTGAGGATGAAATGCGTAACAAAAAGATATTATCAGAACCTGGGCTTTAGTCTTAGCCCAAAGATAAGGAGGGGCTGACAAATTATGCAACGCAAGAAGGTATCTCAGTGCAGGAAAGGGATGCTCAAGGAGTTACGGGAGCATTCTATCTCCATCAGGAAAGTTATTCAGGACTTTCTTAGACACGCACATCTAAAAAAAACACCCATTGCAGAGAACTGCCCATGGACAACCCTTCTGCAGACCGGGGGGGATGAGAGGAAACCAGAGCTGGTGAATCACCATGGTTTCCATCCTGCCTCAAGCGGGGGGAAGCGAGCTGTTTAGCTACACTTTTCCTGGTTTACGTCGGTTTTAACTCACACCCATCTCTTCGGTTGGTACTTAGATACCGTACAAATGTATGCTTGTGGGAATTTCTTTAATTCCTGTTTTTGCAGGGATTTTTCAACCCAGTTTTGTAAGAAAATAAGACTTACAATTTATGCTATAGTTTTTCAGAAGTAACTCACAATGTTGTTGACAAATTTCAAGTGTGGAAAAACTGGAAGAAGTCTGGAAAAATTACCAAGTTTCTTCAGGTTTTAAAAAAATTCAGGCCTGGATACAAAATAATGATCAACTTAGGATTTTTCTGCTGTAGGAAAGGCTGTGAGATCTTGGGCTCTTCACAGCAACGTGCTGGTAAATCAGCATGTACGCTAATAGCACAGGCCACAGCATGTATTACAGGCTGGGAAGAGACAGAAAATATATCCAAACACTTTTTAAACAGAATTTTGTTTGCAGCAGGTCCTATTGGGTTCTGCAAATGCTTAGGGCTGTGCTGTGTAGTTCGCTGTGGGAGCTCAGCCGTTCAATGACAATGGTTTTTACATCCACAGAAATTTTTCTATCAAGTGATACCTATTCTAATAATATAATTTCAGAAGACTCTCATGCAATAACAGTATCCCATGCTCCCAATGATATTCCATGAAGAGAAGGGCCATGCTTTCAGTAAAAACCTCTAACCATGAGGATCCAGTTAGAGACACCAATGTTCCTGTTGAAAGAGCATCTGTGCTCGTGCCAATCGGGCACTTGGCTTTTAAAGCTCAAATCCTCAAACCCACGGATGTGGCTCCAGGTTTGTTGCATTAATAGCTGCAAAATGGAAAGGGATGAGCACGCCAGGAGGAACTCTCTCTCCTCAACCTGTGCACGAGAAGAGCGCAAATACAAACACAGATTTCATATATAGACAGTGAGGAACCCAAAAGGCAGCCCTGAAGGCTTTCATGTTGGAGCCAGGGACAAATAGAAGCACGTTTGCTCTGCACAGCAATTATCTGGTTAACTCAGCTGCTCAGTGGCACTCAAAACAAACCAGCAGTTAAGAAGAGCAAAGACTGCTTCTCCTGCTCTCCTTAGCTCTCTTAACTGTATTGGGTTTTCCTCAAAATTCACTTTAATCCCACACAGATGTCATTTTACAAGTCCTATCTACTTTAGTCTTTTTTTTCCTTCTCTGATATTGTGGCAACTTCAAACTTCTAATTAGCAAGAGCATTCGGAAATCTGTCGGTAATACTGTTTGGTTAGGCTTGCTGACAGGAGAAGCTCTGGAATTACAATTGCAGAGCTACAAAAAGCATTCATAACCAAAAATTAACACACAAACATGTTCTGGATTCCTCTCCTCACATTTTTAATCATCCGCACATACCCAGAACGCTGCATCACAAACTCACCATCATCCCTACTTGTCCCACTACCAAAAACAAGACTGGGTATTCTTTTCTCATGAGCATTTGCCAGCTTAGCAATGATTCGGAAGAAGAAGCCTTTCCACAGGAGAAATCCTCAGACTAATGTTGTTCACACAGTCCTGCTAAGCTCAGTTTCCAGAGGCTTGGTTGATGGCCACTTCCATAAGCCGAAGAATAAACAGAGTTTAAGACAGACCCAGTCTCCCAGAGCAGGGTGAAGAGTTCACAGCCCCTACAGACACTGGTTTTTGCCAGCAAAATCATTTCGGTCAAGAAGGAAAATAGGAAAGAGAAAAAAGGTACACTATGCCCTACTGACCTCCTATCGCCTGACTGTTTCATCAGCGTGTCAGAGAGGGGAGAGTTCTGAAAGCCAGCTGGAGAATTGCCCATATCTTGCAGTAGCTTTACATTTGCTGCCCTTGAGAAGAAACTCCCTGTACTTGAGAGACCCAGAGACAGATAGGAACGGGAGCCATCCAAGATCTCAGACAGGAAAGAAACATCACAGACCACATTTTTCATGGGTTGATTATGAGCTATAAATTTTTCTTTTCCTGCCTATAAGAAAAAAAATAATACAAATTACTGTTTAACTCCTATCCTGCCAACTGCAGGCTCCGGGCTCCGGTCAGCGATGCTTTCCAGTTTCATACCTATCACAAAGTCTTCTCATTTCCACACCAGCTCAAAGCCCATTTCTGAAGGTTTCAGTCTCCAAAATACACTGTTAGGTGGAAGAAGCGTATCCAATTCTGTCATTTACAAACTGCCAACACAGAACTACCCACCCAGTCCCATTTGCCCACGAGCTCCCACAAAATGTGATGAGACCGCAAGAGCTCCAAGTCTAACATCTCTGTTAAGGGCACAGAGGAGGTGGAGAATGGGGCTTTCATAACACATAACCACAAGTGATGCAATAGGATACACAGAATTCTGAGTAGTCTTTTCTCAGCTGGGAAGACAGCTATAACATTGGTCATAAAGAAGCCTGCATAGGAATTAAAGACAACATTTCTGGCCAAAAAGGAAAAGTTGTGTTTTCTTTCCCACCACAATTATTTCTAAAGAATGAGTTGAAGGGAATCTCAGCCATCGAGGAGAACAGGGAGAACCTCAGTTGCAGAAAGAGATTATGAAACTAGACATGAACGTGCACAAGACTATCTGTAATTTGCCAAATGCACACTTAAGACCATCAGTGGAATAATCTTTACAGAAAGCTATTTCCTCTCCTCCACTGTCCACTGCTCACACAGACTAAATTAAGCCAGCTGTATTTTCTCGGGTTTGCTTGTTAAATAACAACAAATCTCAGCTTTGAATCGGGGTAAAACGTATGTAAACTGCAAGCAAAGGTTGATGTAAGGGTAGCTTCTCACATTCAGTCCATTTATAAATAAAGTGTTGATGATTTCCAGCACATAATCTGCTCTTCTTTTGATTCGGGAAGAACTGGTTAAATAGCACATGGGGGGTTTTTGCTGGGACAGACAAAAAGTCACTAAGGGAATAGCTCTGCTAGTAGTTCTTTGTTTTAACTAAGATACCAATCATTATTTTTCTTTGCTCCTCTAATTATTCTCTTTTGCTTGGTTCTGGCTGTTTTCATAACTCTCCCACTCTTGCATTGCTTACATTGCCCTGCGTTTGACTCGGCTTCTCACATAACCACATTGGTTTCTGCTGTTGTTTTAGCTTAATTGGCCTTACTGGAATGAATGCTGATTGTTGCTCTCCCAAATGCATCTTAACTGCTTCCCACCATGGCTTTCCCAGGCACCAGAAACTTCCAGCCAATTTTCTGCCATTTGTCTCACATTCCTATGGTGTCTGCTCTCCTGGAGCACAAGGTTTTAGGACCAGTTTTATTTCTGCAGTACTGGAACTGCACACATTGTTTTCCAGCAGGACGGTTAACTTCAGTGGGAAACAAAAGTCAAGCTTTCTGTTGGGAAGGTCTAAATGCACAAGCAACCATGGGACAACGTTAGTTTATCACTATGAGAAACTCTAAATGCTGCAGTTTTAGTATTTGCTGTATCAATGCAGAAGATGAGAGGTAAACACGCAAGATGTGCCATGTTGTAATGTTGCCATGTGTGTTCCTTAATTTTCTCTGTTTGAACTGTTTTACCCAATTCCTGTGGAATGAAACAAGGAGATTTCAGTTTAGCTTCAGGCTGCTTTGTCTGCGGTTTTCAATCGTGCCATATTTCAAGTTTTAATAACAAATAAATTCCACATTTTGATAATAAAGCAGATGCGACTAGGAGCTGACATTCACGACAACAACAAAAGCCCCAAGTATTTTGATTCATTTCTGTCATTCATCTGAGGGAGAACACCACCAATCTACTCCAAACCAGCAAACCAAAGCCAGTAGCAGAAAGAAACCACAATATACTCTAACAGGAGGCTTGAAAGGACTTTTACTGCTACTCAAGGCCCATTTAGGATTTAAAAGCCTCAAGACTCAGCCAGCGTGGTGCTTGTGACTGCGAAAGAGGAGAGTTTCAGGGCTTAAAGCTCTCGTTTTTTTGTACCAGGTAAACCATTTCTGCTTCTTGTTCAACTGGTCCAACTCCGCGTAGAAAACTCCACCTTTTAACAGCAAGTTAAAAGTTAACTGAGGAGCACTCCTGCTCCGAATAGAGATCCCGGCCAGCAGGTCGTATCACCAAAAGCTTTGTTTCTAGCTATCTCGCAGGCAATACAACCGCTGCAGTACTTTCATACAGACCTCTCTTTAATTCTTACTGCTACTCATCATGCTGAGAATTTTTGTGTCTAATGCACGTATGGTTTTATTCTGAATTGTCACATATCTTGGTGTGTTGTATCTACTCTTTTCTTCTTGAAAGGCAACAGAAGTCATGAGCTAACAAACATGCCGTGAACACAGAGAACTCTGAAGATGACAGCTGAAGATCAAGAAGCGACTCTGTCACTACTCGATACAAAAACACACAGAACTGAGAAACAGCACCAGGAAACCTGGTTTATATGATGTAAATAAAAGAATTGCTTATAGGAGGAGACAGAGAGAGGGTCAAGTAAGTTACTCCTTACAACTCCCTTATCAGACAACTACGAGTGACACGGCGTCATGTTTCTGGAAACATAGGCTGAAGTCCGTCTAACTCAGACACATGACTGGAATATCCCACCTTTTCTGGACTTTATTTTTCTCCTACTTGTGATCACAGACTGAAAGTAGGGAGAACTGTGGAAAGCAAACTACTGAACATGAAAAGCTACCATGGGCCATGGTACTTAAAAATAATACAAAATAAAGCTTGGAGTCATGCATTCTTTAAATCACACAAAACTTTCAGAGCTTACTCATAACTCTAAGGTCCAAACTGTGTTTTTTTAAAGTTCAAAAATTACAGTACCTTTGTTTAAGTGCAGTTTTAAAGAAAAGGGAAATAATAATAAAAAGTCTGAAAGACACTTTGCATTAGACGTTATTTAGTCCGATCCTTATGGAAGAATAGAATTTTATTGACCACTCCAGCAGCCCAAAAGTGACAGGAATGATACTTAAGTGACCAGAAGAAAACCCCCTTGGTAGAAGGGATTCTTAGAAGGCGTGTTTCCGAACATAGCTGCAGTGATCTTGGGCCTGTAATAACTATATGTCACTGCAACAAGTGTGACGAGTAACTGCTGGCTCCCACCCAGAATTTGGAAACACAAGGGCAGGTTTATCGCTCCCGCAAGTCTCTCAAACAAGGCTGTGCACCAGTGCGCCCAAGCCCTAGTGGGTTATGAGCTATACAAACACTGGATGGAATGCTAGAATAATACCACTAATAAAAAATGTACATAGAGCAGGCATTTTCCTCCTCAAATCATGTCACAACTCTATACTACGAGTACAAGAAGCACAGAGAATTTCAACATAGAAATTAGTAGCCTGTCGGCTTAGAGTACACAACATACAACCTAATACTCCTCCCACACGCACCTAAGATTTCTGCAAAACACCCTCTCTTCTTTAAAGCTCCATGAGACATGCAAAAAGCCATAACTTCTTTTCTTGCAGTTGTTTTTAACTTCTGCGGCAATATTTTGTGTGTCAAACCAGTGGAAATGCTTTAAATTGCATCCTCATTTCTAATGCCCCAAGTAGGTTTTTAAAGCATCTGAGCTGTCACAACAGGAGTCTGACGGACGCAGATGACCTCTGGCCACAGACCACGGGCTTCCCCACGAGATGCTTTTCCTCTGAGAAAACCAGAGTTAATGGCAAGAAACAACACGGCTCCACTCCTCCTTCCTCTTATTTCTTCAAGCCATAGAAAACTGAGAGTACAACTGCATCGGGCTTCCATTCTACGAGTAAAGAGGGCAAATGCAATTCTATCAGAATTATCCCCAATGAGAGAAAACCTGAACTACGTGTTTCACAACAGGACTACAAAGGCAATCACTTTTTTCCAGATACCATTAATCATATCTAAGAGACAAGTAGCCAGAGCAACGGAGAATAATGGAAAGTTTTAAGACAGGAAAGTGAATTCACATTTATCCAGAATCTGTTAAAACACGTATACCTGACAAATCACTTTGTTGACAACTTCATCGTTCAGCTTTCTATAAATAAATATAGTTGAGTAACAGGTATCAAATTCAGATATAAAAGGTTTCTTACGAGGGCCAAAGGAACAAAATCAGCTGTGCCAACTGTATGAATGAAAATTGTGTCAGATAAACTCATCAGAAGTTGTGCTGTCGCAGAAACAGGACCACAGCTCCATCCATTTCACAGAATCACAGAATGTCAGGGATTGGAAGGGACCTCAAAAGCTCATCCAGTTCAATCCCCCCATGGAGCAGGAACACCCAGCTGAGGTTCCACAGGAAGGTGTCCGGGCGGGTTTGAATGTCTGCAGAGAAGGAGACTCCACAACCCCCCTGGGCAGCCTGGGCCAGGCTCTGCCACCCTCACTGAGAAGTTGTTTCTTCTCAAATTTAAGTGGAACCTCTCGTGTTCCAGTTTGAACCCATTACCCCTTGTCCTATCACTGGTTGTCACCGAGAAGAGCCTGGCTCCATCCTCCTGACACTCACCCTTTATATATCTGTAAACATTAATGAGGTCACCCCTCAGCCTCCTCTTCTCCAAGCTCCAGAGCCCCAGCTCCCTCAGCCTTTCCTCACACGGGAGATGCTCCACTCTCTTCAGCATCTTCGTGGCTGCACTGGACTCTCTCCAGCAGTTCCCTGTCCTTCTGGAACTGAGGGTCACAACTGGACACAATATTCCAGATGTGGTCTCCCCAGGGCAGAGTAGAGGGGAAGGAGAACCTCTCTGACCTACTGACCACCCCCCTTCTAATCCACCCCAGGTACCATTGGCCTTTCTGGCCACAAGGGCCCAGTGCTGGCTCATGGTCACCCTGCTGTCCACCAGGACCCCCAAGTCACTTTCCCTTTCCCCTGCGCTGCTCAGTCCCTTGGCTGTGGGAAGCAACCAGGCAGGGTATGCATCATAATCTATGTGTATGTCAGTAGGAAAACAATTTCATTAAAAATAAATAAACCAAACATGCTCCTACTAAACCTTATTTCACTTGCACGCTCACCTCCAGGCATAACAAAGAATTGACACATTTTGCCCAAAGCCTAAAGAGACACTAACATCATTTTCACCCCTTTTCTCTCCATCACATAACCAAGCTCCTTCGGGTCCATGAAAAGGCACTTGGGGGGATTAATGCCAACATGATTTATACTGGTGAAATTATCTTCCTCATCCCCAATATAAATCCTTAACACTGCCTTCTGGGTGCTTGGGACCAGGTTTTAACCCCCAGTTGGTCTTTGGTGAGTTCTAATGGCAAAACAGGAGGAAAATATTTCCAACCAGGAAAGAACTGGAGAATTGAACTCCCATGTCGAGTCTCATGGGGCAAGAGCCCAAATCATCAGAGCTTGTACCTTGGTGTCCTTACAAACTGCTAAAAAAAAAAATGAACAGGCGACAACATTTTGTTTCTAACTAAAACGTTAAAGAATCTTGTATCGTTTACAGCCATTAATTAAGCTTTGCATTTCTTCTGCAGTCAAGCAAGCACAATTCATTGTGTCTTCAGAGACAACTATTGAAATGCTCACAGCCAAGGAGCTTTTATCAATTTATCTCCGGGGCTTAAAAAAACCCACTGTTTCCACATGGATGACAGAAGGCAAAGCAACCCCACTGTCCAACAAATAATGGAGAGGAGGAGGGTGTCCAGTATGTTAATGGCACATTTCTGGGTTGGAGATATTTGAACCATTTTAAGGCAGACTCAAAGCCCCCCCATCCCAACACACAGGCCAGTGGAAAAGCACAGAGGTAAGTGGTGGGAAGGGCAGGCCCGATATTGCAGAACAGAGCGTGATTTCAACCAACAATCTGCCTGAATCTCAGGAATGAAAGTACTGCATGATAGAAGAATTCAACATTTTTCTTCCATCTCAAAAGAAAAGGCTGTTTCTTCAATTACACCTGGAGAAACCAGTGCACTGACAAAAAAAGAATGTAAGGGTTTTTTTCACTAGAATCTGAGATAAATTCATACAAAACCAACCTTCAGTAATGCTGACAAGAATCAAGCATCACCACTTTAATCAAATATAACAAGCAGCTACTTTTTACTGCCACGATGCGTGCAAACTACAGATCATACAGATGCCAAAGTACAAATGCTGATGACCTCAGGCACATTTTACACCCAACGTCTAAAGATAAAACACAGTTCCATATGATGCTAGGAGGATAATCAAACCATTTTTTACCGCATTTAAACTGCATTTCAAAACAACTTTGCTATTTTTCTTGCAAATGAGGATGACTTCAGAATCTAAACTTCACTGTAAAAGCAGCACTGTAAATCATCAGGGCACTAATGGAAAAGATACACGCAGACACACATTGCCTGGAACAACCTCAGCTTTGGTCTGCAGACACTGTCCTAACACACAATAAAATCAGTCATCAGCAGTAGTCATTTACTACTATAGATAAGGCAGGGGAAAAAAAAAACACTCCTTGGCTTAATAAACAAAACGTTGGCCAAAATGTGTTCATCTCACGTTTAATTCTGAGACAATTTCCCTGAAGGAAAGCTCTCTGGGTTGTATTATTGGATGTGTTATGAGACAGTTGATACTCGGCCTTTACACAAGCTCCTTGAAGCAAACAGGGCTGTGAAATGTCAAAGGAAACAACAGCTCTGCTGCCCACATCCTGCTCCAGCACTGAACCCTGACTGGGGCTCGCTGGGCGCTGCAAAACCAAACTTACGTCCTGAGCACTGTGCTGGATTCGGGGGAATTCTGGTTTCCACATTCTTCGCAGCCTGAGATCTCCAGGTTTCCATACCTGAAAAATGAGAAGGGTGTTTAGAGGAACCTCTACTGAATAAAAACAAAATCCCAAATAATGTAATCCATACACAATTAGCATAAACAATTAAAGAGTGTTTCTAGCTCAAACTGCAAATACGGAATCTAACAGCTGGGAAAACTTAGGGAGTTTGAAGATTATTTCATTTAGGTGGAAAAAAATCCTAAAGAAACAACCAGTATCTTCCAACTTTTTTTGTTAATTCATAGGACGCAGCCTGCACAGAGGATGAATCAACCCAAACAGTTTCTCTGCTCACAGCTCCAAGACCCTTTCTGCCCATTTTCACTCCAGCACACAATGAGGCTGGAACACAACCGCTTTCTGCAACGCAGCTTCTGTTTCTCCAGTATTTGCCATTCCTTCCCACTCCAAGGGAGATTTCACACCAAGTTTTCCAGGTGGCACATGCCCACTTGTGCCAAAACTATTGGCACAGCTGTCGCCAGTGGGCATGGCTGTGGGGCTGTGATATCACCATCGGGAAAGAGGAAACCATGGGCAGAACTCCAACAGCAAAGCAGCATCTCTGACCTACCCAGGCAAGGCCTGTGCCTTGGGAGTTCTCGTTGTTTCACATCTACAACTCCAGAAAGAATCTCACAGGTCCTCACAGGCAGCTTTAATGAAGACAGATAATGACTCACAGTCCAGAATAATGTAAACTGAGTTCACACATTCTGTGCTCAACTAATTGTGTCAGGCACCTGCAATTAATCTGAATAATTAGGAGAACAAGTGCATCTTCCAGTGTTTCTGCTACAACATCCCAGTAGCATCAGACAGTGCAAATCCAGTGGGCTGTTGGTCTGTGTCCAGAAGGCTCATATCAGAATCAAATTCATCTAAATTCATCAGAACAAATTCTTCTAAAATGTTTCAAAGGATCAAAAGAAGAGGTGAGAGCTTTATGCACGTCTAAAGTATCAGTCTAAGGCTTCACATGTCAGAATCCCAGATCTGTACAGAAAGTGGACCAGTGTCACTGCACTCAAGTTCCCTCTCAGTGGCAGATCTGCCAGACTATAAAGAACAGGTTTTAGCAGCAGAACAGCTTTTAGCAGCACCATCTGCTGCCCTCATACTGATATTCTGCCCTGTGACAGCTCACAACCTCAGAACCACCCAAGGCTTTAAACTAAGAACTAAAGTTTCAACAATCTTATGGCAAGGGCTTCATGCAGGGCAATTCCACTGTGGCTGGAGAAGCTGAGGCAGAGATGAAGGGTTTGCCCATATCCCCGTGCACTGCAAAGCAAACCCAGACTAAACCAGGCAAACCCGTGGTCCCTCTGACAAGAGCGGCGCAGCCACAGCCATAGGGAGCTCAGCTGGGGACACTGAGCCTCGAGAGACCTGCGGGGAGAGCCCTCGCGGCAGCTGGAACGGCTCCTTTCAAACCACACCTTGCATCTCCAACTACACCACAGGCAGACCTAACAAAAAGTATTTGCTCCTGTTGTTACAGGCTGAGAACAAAACCACGACTCATTGACCCCAGGAGCTCGGTCTGACCCATACGCTGTCTCATTCTAACTTCTCATGCATTCTAAGTCTGTCATTCTAAGTTCCCACATCAGTGGTGAAGGCTTCAGAAATTGCAGCATTTTATCTGTTCAGGTTAAAAAAAAAAAAAAGTGTAACACATGCGTAAGAACTTGCAAACTTGTGTTTTTAAGGACCCAAATTTTTCTTCATCATCCTGAAACAATCCCACTGGCCCCGTAAGACAGCAGAAGTATGAGAGGAGCTTTTAAGGGCTTCTTAAAATGGAAAGAGTCCTTAGAGACTGCTGTACACACAGCATAACCCATTTTGCCGTTGGGATTTTACACAGCTAATCCAAACTTCTAAAGAAAAATACACTTAGCTAAACTAACAGTGGGGTAAGAATCACCTTCTCAACCCACTGAATAACACCCGGATCTCTTGGGGCTCCCAAGAAATCCCAACAGGAGCACCCTCAGCAGAACCATCGCAGGTACCAGAAAGAGTCTCGATCTTGTTCTGACAGGTTTTGGTGCATCAGTGGCCACTGTGCTTTCCCTTAAAGCCTCCCAAGTAATTTCACACCCTGCCTGTGTGAATCAGCACTGCTGAAGCTATAAAATCGAATAGATATCTTCTTTCCGACTTTCAGCGATGCCCAAACTTGCCACTTAAATCCTACCTGGCCTCCCCCAGCTCTCAGTCATACTCTAAATGCTCATTACAATGTTTGCAGTTCCAAATGATGCAATTAACTAACTGAGAAACTTCCACTACTTTACTGAAGGGATGGAATACACCAGAGGAGCCTTAAGAACAACACTGCCAACACTTCACTAAGCTGAAGTGTAAAGTTGCACCTATTTTTATTAGATTTAACTGTATTCGTTGCAATATTTGGTCTTACAGACCTGTAGATTGTCCTGCATTTCCAAATACTGTAACACATCATCTTATCAAGAAGATACAAAAAGAGTGTGAGGGGGATATTTAGAGAACTATGTAAACGCCTTCTCAGTGGAGATCATCCAGGACAGAATCAAGACGTATATATGATATAAAGTACATTACACATGTGACAGTTGCTCAAGGGAAAGGATTTCACTTTCCACTGCCATCTGCTAGGTAAGGTGACTAAAATACATCTTAGCCTACAGACAAAAGACATTTTCCCTCTGTTGGGAGAAATATGCAAAGAAAGCTTTGTATTTTGAATAGCAATTACATTTTTATATCCATTTTTCAAAACTTGCTGTTAATTCTTAGAGCAGAATGTACTGAGATGACTGTCATTGTCCTAGTATTGTATAAAATATAAAATATGTATTTGCAGAACATTAGGCATTTGCATTTAAATCCCACTAGAGAGATACGTGCTGATTTTTACAATATAAATCCATCACACAGTAATAAAGAGCAGTGAATTTTCTGTACAGAACTGGAGAAGTATTAAATATAACGCTTCATTATGCTGCCAGATGTCAACCTCTGCCTATCTCCCAACACAAGAGTTCTGCATGAACAACAGGTCATTAACTACGGGTTAGGAGGAGTTAATGCTACATCTGATGTAAAGAACAGCATTTCTGCAGACTTCAGTGCTCTGTTCTCACCAGCTCCTGGACAAAGAGCCATTCACTCCCCAGCCTTGTATGAACGCTTTGCATACAAAAAGAGACATGAGAAACAAAAGGATCCTGTAGCCCACAGAACTTTTCAGCCTTTCTTGGCTGTTTGGAAAGTTAGCGACTCCACTTAAAGGGACTGACTAAGCAAATGAGACCAGAACGTAGCCGGTAGTACTGAATATTTAAATACTAAAAAATAGAGAAAAATGCACCCCTGCATTTCTGTTGGGAAGAGAAGGCAAGTAGGAGGAAAATACTCTTTGAACTACTCGGAAATAATAGGGAGAGGTGGTTCTCTGCACAAGCCCCAAACATAGCCCTAAAAAAGGCTTGTAAGCATCAAAACAAGCAACTTGGAAGCACAGGTACTCAGCAAGAATCACAAGGTGTTTTGAATTATACACACATAGAATCATGGAAACAAAGTCGCTTCTTTAACTGAGTGGACAAACCACCTGCTCTACCAGAAAACAGAGATGCTCCAGCAATAACAGTGAGAAAATGCCATGTAAAGCTGCTGTCCTAAAACGTGGGGCTTTGCGACCAAAGAACCCATTCCTGCAATGCTTTCCCTACCTTCATTTTCCTCTCCATTTACCCCCTATCGAGCCATCCTCCAGCAGAAGGAATAAACTGAAAACACAAAATTAACTTGTTACTTGCTGTCACTATCCAGCTCTGGCTCTCCTATCAAACAGCATCAATTTCCTTCTTTGTAAGCTCCTTGAGACGGGGACCAGTTGCTGCTTTAGATGCAACTGTGCCAGGTACAGTGTGGCCCTGCTTTTAAGCATCGTTGCAAGGAACATGATTACCGTTACAAAATACGGAAGAGAGGAACCTGGCTTCTGCTCTCATCTGGACAGCTGAGCATCTTTGGCTCCCATCACACTTGTGAGCGGAGCCAGTGACACTGGGGGTACCACAGGTGGCATCACGCTGGACCCCACACCCAGAGCAGGAGGCATCGGGCTCCTCTTCCTCTCACCAGGAACTTCCATCCAGTGTTTTTCACATCAAAATGCCAACAAATTGGGGTTTTTTTTCCTCTTAAATGTCCCTACCCACTTCTGCCAAACAAAGAGGAAATATCAGAAGATATAGTGTTAAAGACTTGGCAGATTTTCAAAGCTGTCTGCTGCATTTTAGATGCCAAACTTCCATGAATACTAAAGGGATGCGGATGTCCAATTACTCTTAAATAGCTTTGAAAATACAAGTCATCCCCCTCACTTCTCAGCATACCAGCTTATGCCCAAGATTGTGTTTGATTTGACTTCTACTATGTATTAAAAGAAAACCTTTATAGGCTGAATCCACCAAAAGAACAAATAGGGCTCCAAACTCAAATTTAATAAAAAGCAAAAGATTAATGCAAAGTATGGAAGGGGGGGGGAGGAGGAAAAAACACCACAGAGTAGATTTATTCACGATTTCCAAGAAGTGTTAAAAGCGAATAGCAAATCTCTGATTTTACTAAAGACAGAAGTCATCGAATGGCCCAATTTAAAGTCCGTTACAACAAGCAGCACAGCACTAAAAATCCAGTAACTACCTTCTGACTGAAACACAGAGAACTATGTTGGTCTTTAAATATTATGAATTATACATTAGCAATTTAAGCCTTTCCATATGCCTTGTTGGATACTTTGTGTGACTGCACCCATGCACTGGATGTATCACAGGTCAGAAACCACCTTGAGAAATGTCCCTCTCTGCCCGGCTGGTTTGTGCATCGCTGTGATGACACCACCATCACGGGCTTTGGGAGTCAAAACCACCCCAAGGACCAGCACCCTGCAGCGGTGCTGTAACCAAAGCCACATGTGTTTGGCTTTGCGAGAAATTCCCCTTGCTTTCCAACGTCACATGAAGAGGAGTCACAAAACCTCACCACAGTGTGAACGAATTTAACAAAAGCACGTGTTATTTGGAATTATTCAAACCTTTCAAAAGATCATTTTTTCCTGCCCTAACGCTTTAGTTTCTCTTCAATAAAGGATCTGCCTTTTTTTTTGCCTCTGTCACTCAGGGAAAAGCATCTCACCTTTTTTGGGTAGAATAAACGTTTCATATCCAAAACTCAATTAATGCTTGCACAGGATACTCTGCAGACCACATCAAATGACTGACAGGTGTCTCCCCACAGGTTACAATACATCCAGATCTTCCTAGGATAGTTTTCCAAGGGTCCTAGGTCTCTCTTTGTTTAATCTGAATTTGTGTACATCTAATGTATACATCAGATAATTCTGCAGCACTCCGTGTGGGGTGTATCCGCAGCAAATCCAACATCAACTGAATGCACTGGACTTGAGGGGATTCCAGCTTCCACACGTGTAGATTTTGGGGGAAGTTTGTCAGTGTGTACTTTCCTACAAAAATATGCATCCTATATCTTGGGAGATACAGATGTTCTTTTCTCCTACTCTGTGTCAAGAGGCTGCTCACCTGTAAAAAGATGAAATGTCTTTTTTTATCTGGCCACATCACTGTTCTGCCTTGGACCAAATGACAAGAGCTCAGCATTGCCATTCGCAAGTGTCCCCTTACTCCACAGTCCTGCTCTGTCACCAGGAATAAGAAAAGAGGCTCAAGCTTTTCACATGAAACTAAAATGGACAACTAATGTCAAAATCTTACTTGCTTTTTGAGGAGATTGCCCTTTTCATTGTTTTTTTTACTTCACTGGAAAACAAAATACAAGCACTTATAAAACACAGATTAGGCACTGATACCCACTTCAGTCTCTGTACTGTTATTATTAACAAGTACAACTAACAAATTTCAAAAACACAGACTCTTTGCTACTTACTCTACACTAACGTAGATATGAAAACTAAGCTGGCTTAATTCAATTACTATCCATTTCTTTTTTTATTTTTCCTTATAACATCTGTTTTTCTTCACAAGTCCATATTCCACAGCCGCACGTACATCATTCTTACTTTCATAGCTTAAATTTCACCTATATTATGTCTCGAGCCATAAAATTCTAGATCATCCATGATATTCGAAAAGCCAAGAGAAACATCCATGGACTCTTGAACATGACACTCCTAAGATTTGTGAGAGGGAAGGAAGCGGTGACCTCCTCGGATTTCCTGTGGATTCTACCATTTATTACCAAAGGCTGCGGATAATGTTGACAAGGTCAACGTGCCCTTCCTCTGAAAGAGATGTTAGAACTTGCTCTGAGAGGTACACAAGCCAGTAAGATTGGAATTAGGCTTAGAAAACAAAGTTCTGTTCCACGGAGACTTTTCCTCTGTGCTCTCTTGCCCTCTTCTGACTTCTTCATCTCTTTAAAGGAGCATCAGAGGAGGACAGGGCTGACTTCCTTAGGGTCACGTACATTTGGAAAAGCCTACAGGAGAAGTTCCAGGTAACGCTCAGCTCCTGGTTCATGGATGGTAGCAAACCCCTCAGTCTGGGCACTTGCCTTTCATTTTGAAAAATAAACGTTCTTAGGAAAAGCAGTAGCTGTGAATGAAATCCATTATTACCTGGCTAAGCACAGATTTAAATGCTGAGTTACTCCTGGCTGCTCGATTTCTTTTCCAATCTAGGCCTGTTTTGTCTCCTCTGGTACACTCCTGAGGAAACTCGTAAGTCAGACTTGCCCCTTCCTTTGTGTTGCAATCCAACTGTAATCTCACAGATGTAATTCCCAGATATGAAAATACTAGGAACTTCATTGCAGATTTAACTGTGCTAAATTGCACCAGCTATACAATTGACAGAAACCTTTAGTGCATGGAGTTGGCATTTTTGCAGGAACCCAAGGAGTTCAGGTGTCTCATGACCAATGATTCTCAGAGAATGAGTAACTACCTTCTTCAGGCTGTTTTTAAAATCCTGTCATTATTACAGCGCATTAAAGAAGACAACGCAGAAGTAGCAACTAAAACCCATGATCATGAACTTCATAAAGATGTTGAGTTCTTCCCTCTCTCAAATTTCTAATCTTCAAGTATCCGATTTTATAACTTCAATGTTCCACTAATTTTGTACATTTCTGTTTCTAGGTTGCTATGATTCTTTTTGCTAGGGGAAATTATGGGAAGAAAACAGAATTGCTTATCTAAAGGACTCTACAAACTTCAGTGCAAAAGCAAGATTCCCAAAAGACGTTTTCATCATCCTTATAACAGTGCGGTGTAACAGAGTTCGAACATTTTAGTGGCTGAAACATCACAAACCAATCAAACCCCAAAACTGACTGCAAGACAGATTGCTGCTTCAATGGACGAACCCTTTGGCCCCAACCCCAAATTTCAAATGCTTCAGTCCTCAATTACAGAGAGATATAATTACTGTAGGAGTCACTGAAGGGTTGAATTGACAGTTCTGGAGAGCGATGGACCCTGTGAAGTGGCAAAGGGGAAGAAGCAGAAGCAGGGACACCACAGCTGAAGGTGCTTTCCCATGTCCCAGCTCATCCTGCAGAACCACAAAACAGCAAAAACCACAGAACAGCCCAACAGCTCCAATAGCCCTTTCCTAGTCCTGCCCCAGGGCTTTGCAGCAACCAAAGCCAGCCCAGCACCCAGGGCCCAAGGCAGCCTCCCAGCGCCAAGAAACTTCCTCCAACAGCATCACTTTGGTGAGCACTCAGCTTCGAAGATTTGATAGGAGATTCTAAACTTGCTTGTCAGATGCACAGGATCTTTTATAACTACACAAATTAAATCAGTGCAATATATTGTCTTTGCATTACAGTCTTCTGTCTCCTGAGGACAGCAAAAACCAACCAGATATGGATGTGTAGAACTACGGCCGCGTGAAAACCCAGGTTGAACTCCAAAATTGTCACTATGAGTTAAACCCTTACTCTCTCTTTGCCTCAATATACTCCTCCCAAGTATCTGCATCGCAGCCTGCTCCTCTCACTGGTTTTCTTTATCATTTCTTGACAGTAGAGGGTCTTCGGGGTGGAGGCTGCTGCCAACAATTCTAGGCATGTTCGTACAGCGATTCGTCAACAGAGGTCACAGTCTCAGGTGGGAGATTTATTTGCATTACTGAAGTACCTCACTAAGAGAGAAATCAGAATGGAAACAACTAAAAATCTACATTGAACTGGGTGGAGGATGCACATAAAGATGCCTTCTGGGCATTTAAATATATGAATGTATTTTAAGATAAAATATGTTGTCCTAAGACAACTTAAGAGCCTTTAATCAAAAAGCAAGCTGTGTATCGTTGGGTTCAGAGCCGTCTTTGACTGGCTGATTCACATTATGTGAGCTACTCGTTAAGCTCTCACTGATTACAGAAAGAAAATTTCCCCAGACACACATCAATTAATATGCAAGAACCCCACAAGAGCAGTTTGGCAACCCACCAACACAGAGCAACAGAATCTGTGCTGGTAGGGGAATGGTATTTCAAACAGCCACTTTGGGCAAAGCATCCTTGCAAAGGCTTTTCTGTTAAAGCTGTATCTCTATAAAAGTAAGTAAAATAAATCATACATGAAGTATTACTGGCTGAAATGACAATGTATATCCATAGAACTAGTAGTTTCTCCTATAAATTTGTGGCTCTTTGGCAATTCACATCCTTAGCAGCAAGAGATTCTCATGACACGCTGTCACTTGGCAAGTCAGCCCTTCTTCAAAGCTACTAGAACCCACACAGATGTGGTGCCCTTTCCTTTTTTATTCTTCAAAGATACACACGTCCAAAACATAGAATCCAAAACTGGGGGTACAGAATCACCCATTCACCTAGGAGTTCTTATGCTACTTCTCTGTTCTGATGACTGTATGCCAGAATAACTGTTCGTGTCTCCGTCACTTGATTTTGAAAATGAAATAAATACGATGCTCCCAGAATAAGATCACCTCTGACCCAGCCATGTCTCAGTCAGGATTTAGGGTGAGAAAACTAACGTTGTGGGTTCCAAGCATTTATACAGATGCAACAGACATGACTTAACAGTCTTACCATAAAAGTTATTCTTATACCATTAAGTGGGGGTTGTGCTGTCTGCAAAAATGTATGACTGTATGTTCATGTGAAGTACCGGAAGGGGATGGTGAATTCTTTCTTATGTTGGTACAATCCCCATTTCAAATCAGCAGCCCCCAAACAGGAGAGTTAGATCTGAAAATAGCAGTATCCAGCAAAAAGTAGGAATCTATTCCATAACAGGAATGATTCTGCAGCCCACACATTCTGGGTGTTTTAGGGGAGAAGCTGTATTGATTTTCTTGTGTTGGTTCCTTAGCAGTCAGACCCCGCACACCTTCCCCACCTGGCACTTAAGCTTTAATGAGAGTTGGGATGTGGGCAGCGTGCATTTACATATTGTGTGTTTATGCCAAAATCCTGAATTTTGCAGAATTCTTGACCTCTGTCCATCAGGTTATTAACTCCATGTCCACTAAATGAAATGGAAGAAATTCCTGTCAACATCCCCTTGTCATGTATAATAAATGATGGCTCAGTTTCCGTTCTGTCCCTGCTCTTACCTGTCCAGGAGCAGCTCCAGGACTGTGCTGGTGGAAGCAAAAGCCCTGTATGTGGAGAGGAAGATGCTGATGTATGTAAAATCATTATCCCCAAAAGCCGTCAGAAGGTTCTCCACAAGTTTCTCCAAAGTTCCAGCTTTTATGGTCCTGATCTTGCACGTCTCGTACTGGCTGACAGTGTGTTCTGGAGGTAACTGGTCCCCTTCAGCCTACAAAGTGGAAACAAAAACAAAGCACAAAACTCAGACAGAAGCCAGAGCCCTGACACAGCTTGCACAATGAACCACAGATTCAATTCCATCTTTTCACAGGAATAGTCCATCTCTAGTTACTAAACAATTTTGTCAATTTTGGCTCTCCAAACACCAAATGCTGTGTCAAACAATGGAGGCTTTTAATGAGTTTATCTTTTAGAAATTGCTCTGACATTCTCCACAAAATATTATATAGTCCAATTGCTATCAAGTTATCTTGTGATACCACCATATGTTATTATCTAAAAGAAAATCTGTTATTCTACAAAGAATAACATGACTAGAGGGAACAATAGAGGTAATTCAGCACCTCACTTAACTTCTGAACGAACACGAATACTGATGACAGCTTTAGCATCAGCACTTGCGATTCCTTTGCTAAAAATACCACCTTAGGGTTGCCCCCTAGAACCTCAGGTCATGAACACATTCAGATGTGAACCATTTCACAATACTTTTGCAAGAGGGGTGTCAAAGGCATCTTGCAAATGTGCCATTGTAACATTCCCATTTTCTTTCACTGTTTCCATTTGGCACAATATTTCCAGCAAATGGATGGTTTGGGGGTGGTGTTGTACAGGGCAAACAAGCTGTAAGACAATTTCCATCTCTTTAAACAGACCGTGGAGTTATAGACGGGGTAACCTGGTCTCGTGCTGTGAACCTGTTAATGTCTTTTATAAACAGACAAGGTGATGCACAGAACAAACTACTGCACCAAACCCCCTGTTACCCCAATGCAACCCCACAGGCAATGGATGGGATTGCACCAGAGTAACTTGCAAAATTTCAATCCACTGACCTTGTGGCTGTTTTAAAAGTAATTTGTTATATATCTGACTTACACATGTATATGGAATTACATATGAGCTCAACATTACAGAAACACTAAAAGGATATGTCACTACCACTGCTATATTTTCCTTCCTAGGCAAAACTTGCTCAGAAAAACAAACTAAATTTTTCTTGCTGACTTTTCATCTCACAATTAAAATGTACTTTTGAAAATGACTAGTTATACCATACAACTGCTGCCAAACAGGGAAAATGTCTGCACCACTGTACGTAACTGATTGCCCCACTCACAGCAGATTGCCCCACTCACAATATATCGACTTAGGGCCACATTCTACTCTGTGTGTGAAAATCACTCATTCTCTGATGTGATCGTGAACCTGCTTCCAGGATTGATACATGCGCAAAATTTTCCATTAATTGCAGTGCTGCAACTTCCCTGAGACATCATGTTTAGAGAACCTTAGGTTTGTGGAAGACACAAAACAAAAAATAACCCCAAACCCTGAAAATCTAAAAGGGAGTTTGTCAGCAAAGCATTAAACTGCTAGAAATCATTTTAGGAGACTTTTAAGGATTGTTTGTATTATCTTAGCAATTCTGCCTGCAAGTTGAAAAGGAAAAAGGACTTGGCAGACAAGCTCAATAACAGACTTTCTGAGTAAGACACTGTGGGCTGAGTTGCCTGTGAGCAGGAAACGGCTGAGTCTGGATTTAATCAAGAGGCCGTCCCTTCACTGACACAACCAGGCTGCCCAAAGGATAAAGAGATTTCATGTTTGCTTTTGTGTTGTCTGCTTACAGGAATACTGTATCTACTGCTATTAAAAGGGGTGCCGAAAGCTCTTCGCAAGTTTTAACAAGCACACGGCGATCACTGTTACCAGGCATCAATTAAAGCCAGCAGAAGTTTTGCAGTGGTTTGTGCATCAAAACAACAAAATAAGGCTCTCCCAGCTCCTTCCCTCCGCCTCCTTCAACACCACGTCCAGCAGTGTAACAGAGAGGCTAGACCCCAACATCTCAGGGCTTCAGTAAGGTTTTCCTGGTCCTCTGCAATGCTAAAAATAAACAGATATGGCATTATATAGTCTGTTTTATTTTATGGGTTTTTTAAACAGTCCCACTTTGATTTTTCAGGCAACAGATTATAGCCTTGATAATCTGCAAGTGTAACTGATGAGCAAATAGCTTCCTACCAGATAGACAGCATCTTTCAAAAGGAAATGTAGGAAGACAGAACCAAGGTATATTCTTCCAAGTCCTTATTTTCTCAGGCTGTGCAGGTACTGATCCAGTGTCATTCTAACATCTTTACCAATCCCCTGCAACGCTTCACCCTCAGAGGGGCCCACTCTCTTTTAAGGTGATCGTCTTACAGCTATACAGCACAAAACCTTACCCACATTGACAGTGAAACAGGAGAGCTCTACGCAGACTAAAAAGTATTCAGGATAAGAAGTTCCTTCAGCCACAAACCGACCCCAGGCCCAGCTGCAGATGCTGAGGGAGCTGTGATTTGGTTCCGAGCCGGTTACAATTCCCGTCCTGCCCTTGCATTGCGCACGCTGGCTCCCGAACTACCGATATCACAATCTCCATTTCCTATCAGTCCTTCTCTGCAAGATCTCTGGCTGTTTTGCCTACCAACGTCAGGAAAATAAAGCAAAACCTCCACATGGCCCCAAGTTGCCACGTACTGCCCTCAGTTTAACAGCCAAAATACAGATCAGACCCCACAGCCACGTGGGCCAAAGGTACAAACAACGTCTGTTAACCTGCAACAGGATTATATATTGATTATAAACTCCACCATCTCCCAAGTTAATGATACATGCCAGTAAGAGGGAGTCAAGACTCAAGGCAAAAATATAGTTCAAATGCACAACAGTACAAAAATAGGCCGCTTATCCAAATAGTTGTAGTTGTTACTTCAGAAGTATCACTGGAAATAATTGCTTTTACCCAAAAAACCACTGCTCTGCGGGTTTTTTCCAATGCAAATATTATCTTCTGAGATTCTGCAAGTGAGAATCATGGAACGAAATCAATGTAATTGTTTTTCATGAGGCAGACTGGAAAAATACTGAAACAACTGGGATGAACAATAAGTAAAGCAGGTAAATATTCTTCAGGCTTAGTAATTTAAAACATTATCCCTTTACTAAAGGCTTGTTCTGTTTAGAAATGCTGCAAAATAATTTTCAAAAGCTCCTAACCAACTGGAGTCTTTTAAATTCCATTTTGCCTGATTTTGACTGATCTTTTTAAATGCTTTTGACTTTCCTTGAAACTTACAGCTTTTCCAGATGGGGAGCTTTCCACTCTACCTGTTTTTATTAACTTACTGGACAGACACCCTGTGCTGGAATAAAACTGCCTAAATTGCATTAACTTGTCAGTTAACTAAAATGAAGGCACACTAATCAAGAATGACAGCTTCATTTCACTGTTTAAACGTGAATCAGCTTTACCCTTCTGAAAGTTGGAATAAGATGCTTTTTGTGATTTTGCCCTTATTTTTTCAATATTGCTTCCTTACACATAGGCTCTCCAGCATAAGCCTTTAAGAACTACACTCAACCTTGAGGGGGGAAAAAATCACATAATGGAACGATTAAGCTTCAAAAGCATCCATGACATCAGTCTGAGAGAAGAAAAACTTAAGGTATCTTTCATTTAACATGCAGTCATACATCACCTAAAGAAAGCAGCAAGGCAGATAAAACAAAAAGTTCTTTGAAGAACAATCAGATTCCACGGCAAAAACACACAGAACTTATAATATGTCTTCAAGATGCTATGCAAGACTCCACTTTAGTCAAGTATTTTTGTAAAGAACAGCTGCAAAGACATTAACAATTTATTTCACGTAGTGTTTCCTTCCAACAAAGATCATAATGAGCTTTATAATTGAGCCTGCTCCGCTCAAAGGTAAGGAAGATGGTCCTGTAGGTATATGGAGAGAGAAACCCCACGGCAGCTGACAATCATGCTGAACTGACTCCAATTCGCACACATTGTGCTGACTCCCCCCACCCACACCCCATGACCACTAAAAAAATCCAAAACAAACTGTGAAAAGTAGTAATTCTGCACTAACACCACCACATCATAGCGCATGTTAGAAAGACAAGTGACCGGACTGGGCTTATCAAACGAAGTCACAAGTATTTCAAGTGCTGGTAGGGCAGGACCCCGTCCACACTCCCTCCTGCCATCAGTTCTGCAGGGCTGGCAGGATTCAAGAGCCTCGCATCCCGCACCTCTCTATCCTTCTTCTCCAATATGCAGGGCTCTCAGCCTGGAAAACAGCTCGCGTGAGATAAGACTCTGAACTGGAAGCAGAATTTCCACTCTAGGAAATGGTGGCTTGGCATGCAGGGTTTGGGTGGCCAGCGGCAGGAGCTGGTGCAGCCTCAGACCCCGGGCAGTGCAAGTATTTGCCTTCGCAGCAGCGGCTGCTTTTACCCCAGGGTGCACTTGGAAATCAAATTACGATGGAGCTCTCCGCAGAGCTCTCTGCACTTCGCTAACTCCCGTTTCCTCGTTTTGGATGCTGTTGAAAATCAGAATTCCGCACGTTGACTGCAACAAACTCAGAAGCAAAAATAACTTTGAGCTCTTTCCTAGGATCTGATAACTAGGGGTATTCCTGGATTTCCAAAGCTCCACCCTTTTCCTTTCCATTCTTGCCACATAAATAACCTTTCTTGGCAGCAACCCAGAGTTTCCAGCACTAATTAATTCCATGATCATTATACAAAAGGCATTCTCATTTTCTCGTATCCTTAGGGCTCACAGCCTGGCTGGTATCTGTCTGAAGAGCTGACAAACAGTAACAAAAGCTGTGGGTCAGATTTAGAGGTACAGAAAAAAAAAGCCTCTTACACAAATGTTGTTGCTCAGTTAGAACCCTTTCACTCAGGCACCTTGCAGCTACTTAAAGCCTCTCTGGGGAAAATAAGAAACAACACACATACCATGGCACTGAGCGGTGCATTCTCACACCTTCTCAAGTTATGCAAATTTAGCCTCATTTGGATATCACTGAACTATGTGGGACCAGTTCCAAATGAATCAAAACAAAAGTAAAGCCTAATTTACACAGCACCTCTCCATGTCTGCACCTAAAGGAGTTTAAGCAAGTGCATTAAGAAACTGAATCTTCAAAGGCGTCTACATTGAAATGGTATTGTCCAGCTCTTACAAATGATGGAACTTATTTAGCTATGGGAACACAGAAATTCCTCCTCTGAATTTGGCCCGCTTCTTAGAAGCATCTGTGCAAAGTGATGTAGTGATATTATTCTGCAAGAATCAAGTCCCCCGAGAGGTTCGCTATGCAGCATACAGACTTTTTTAGAGACCAAAAATTGACTCAACAGCTCAGCCCCAAATCTCCATCTCTATCTCGTATGTTCTATGCACTTACATTGTCATTGCTTCACCCCGACTTTCATCTGTCTTGCTAGAAAGACTTCTAACAAAATTAAAACAAGCCCTCCCACCCTCTTCTTGTCTGACTTGTTGTCTTCATTGAGTTAACTGAACCTGAAACATCAGATTACTTAAACCCTTTTCATTTTCTGGATGCGTTTCACAGTTCTGCCATTCACCACAACCTTTGTTTTCTCATAAGTGTGCCAGGGACATATTATTTTCATAATATGTCAGTACGTACAAATATTCCTTGTGGTGGTTTTGATCAGATGTTGAAGCTTAGCAAGTTCCTAATTTAAAATATAAAAGCAAGGAAAATAAACCAGTAAGTCAGGTAAGACTCTTAGTCATGTGCACCTTATACTGTTAGAGGAACAGCTGCCATCAAATGACATTTACTAGATACACTCTTCTAAACCAGCAAACAAATGTGCCCCGTATTAAATAACTTTCCAAAGCCCTTCTATATTAGAGGAGAATTACCTCTGCAAAGTTTAGCAATTCAGTGTGCAGCAACATCAAAATGTGCAAGCACCAAACTGAGCAGTAAATAAAAACAGCTGAGTACAGCACCACAATGAAGGCAAGGAAATAGGTTTTATTGCCCATTTTGGCAGTAAAATCAGCCCATTTGGTAAAATATTTTGACTTCTAGAGATGAAGGAAGCGTTACATAGTATCTCCACAAAGGAAGAACTCTACAAAGTCTTTGGACTTGCATAAAACAGTCAGTGATTAACTGTCAACACTAATAAAAGCTTTTACAGGTATGGATCGTAGAGGGTCCCCAAGAGACGGAAAGAGGCAGTTGGGGCAGTTCCCCTGTGCCCCAGAAACAGTAAACAGTAATTACTGTTCCTACTAACAACCCTTCTCTCAACTTCTCCTCCTCCCTCCCCACACTCACACTGTTTCCAGTTGGCCCTGGACACTGGGAGGTACCAAAGCCTGCTTACTGTTCCCATGCCCAGTTACTTACTGGGAACCATAAAGGAGAAATCAAGGGGTCTTGAGCAAGGAAAAATAGTGCTAAAGATGGCAGACAGCTCAAACCTTTCACTTGACTCTAAAACAGCTTTCCCTAATCCTGACTATACATTACAATTATATGTATAGTGCAGCTTCCACCCAAGGAGTTACTTAAGAGGTTCAAGCTCACAGCTCAACAAATATCGTATTTACACGCAGAATGCAAACCTCAATTATGATTATCTGAAAACACAGCATAACGAAGCAGGATGCTCCTACTGTTCAACACCTCAGAATTTAATATAATCCATATCTATAAAACATCAGACAAATCAGATTACACAGCCAAATATAGGTTTGCCCACCCCTAAGTTTAGCCAGAACTACTGGCTGCCCTTTGCAAGAAGGGCAACTATTTTCTCTGCTCACAGATTTTAATTCTTTCCAAAATAATTTTAGGTGCACAAAGCAGAATATCTGTTAACTGCAGATGGTAGGGAGTGTTGCTGTCCATATGACACTCTTGCAAGAACAGTCATCCCTCTTGGGACATCCTCAAAGAGTCTTGGCACTTGGGAAATTCAGGCCACAGTAATATCTGCCTCCTGGGTGGCCAAATATGAGATGTCCATGTGCCTCAGTTTCTCCAGCGATGGACGGGCAGATTTACACTGACCTCCTCAATAAAGTACTGCAATAAGTCTATATGTTCAGCTCAAAAGGTCAGATCATGGATCAGTTCTTCACAAGGCCTGCTGGGAGCTCGAAAACCAACTGTCTCTTACCAAAATGAAAACTTCTCCCCAGTTCCTCCTCACCCATTTTTCCATCTTTGGAGGAGTCACCTGCCAGTGTCACGCAATACCAGTCCGTCTAGATCTTAATATTGGGTTGGGACATCAGAGCGTTCCACAAAAGAGACCTTTGACATGGCCTTAAGCTTTTGCACTGGTACCGAGCAATTGCAGAACGCTGTCACCAGCCAACAACTAAGGGCACAGCAAGCAAGCCCAGATAGGTACAAACCCAGGTATGAACAAATACTTTGAAAAAAGAATGCTGTCCAAAAGCATGGTGGTATTTTTGCTAAACATGACACACCGATATGCATTATAAGCAGCCAGGTTGAACACACGTAATGGAATTCACTTATTAGTCTGTAAATCTCCACCAGAAGAGCTAACTAAACTCCGAAAACACCGCATCAAGGGCTAAGGCCATGTCAGCGTCCCACCTTTAAGTGCATTTCAAACATGAACATGCACAGGAATAACCTACCTTGCTCACTTCAATAGATTAGGCAGCTTAGGCTAAATTACTGACCTAAAAGCACATATTAGTCACGTTTTGTCCTTCCAGGACTCCTTCTGTATGCAAATATTAAAGAACTTTATATAAGGCAGGCTGTATAAACTAGTAAAAGTCAGGTTACCTGATTCAAGGGCATGTGACAACACTGTGGCCTCTACACAGAATAATTTATCCTATTTTAAACTAATCTAGATTTCCAAGGTCTACAACATCAGAGCTTTCCCCCCATCAATATCCTCCCAGACATACAAAATACAGCTGCTCAAGCCATCGTCCAAGCCCATAAATAGCCCATAGCCTGCCTTGAAATCGAAAACTTTGTCCGTCAATCTTTGTATATAACCCTGTCCCAAGCCTCATCTCCTGGTCCAGTCCACCTCAGTGCTTACGCTGCAATTACTGCATAACCACAATTCTAATATTGCAGCCTCTCCCATGTCCCTACTTCCCTATTTTGTTGTATAACCCTTGATTATTTTGACACAGGGCTAGACATCACAGGATTATTTCCAGTACAACTGAATTTGGATGCCACTTAACACTGCTCTGCTATCAGCTCAACAACATCACCCCTGCGCAGAAGCTGAAAATTCTCAATTATCCTCATATTTTTGAGATGACAGCAAATCAGCATCCAGCCTCAGAAACACCAGAGGAAAGCTATCATAGGCAATTTGTTTGTGAAACACTGCTCAGTGAAGCCATTTGCCATGCTGCTTTCATGAAAAATGCTAAACCAAAATACACTGTCACTTTTTAATCAACACTCAAGTATAGCAAAGAGAAGGGCTGATTGATATTACCACTAACACACTCTGACAGATTTCATGTGGCAAGGGTCACATCATTTTATGAAAAATATAGGTCAACATGACAAACTTGGGTTTTGACCATTCGGAAATGTAAAGACCATTTTTCAGCAGTACCTACTTTGTTGGTAGTGAAACACTATGATGATTTTCCTGTGAAAAGTCACACTGTTTTTCCCCTTCCAGGAATGTAATTTAATTTAATTGTGGGGCTCATCATCACTTTCTGCTCAGTCAATAGAAACAAAGAACATCCTGTGTGAGACAGCAGGCAACATAGCTGAACTCAGAATGGATTTAAGGACGCCACAAGTAATAATTCTGTTGCATAACAGTAGTATGAATGCACATTACATAACCCAAAATGGTTTTATTCATCCTGATTATATTGCTGGCTTTCATTTCACACTGTAAAGCTCGCTCAAACAGTACACAGAAATTAAAATTATACTGACTCAGGAAATCTGTGTAAACTGCTACTGCGCTCGGTGTAAACAACAAGGAAAGAGTGAAAGATTTAAATATTATGGATAGTTGGAAAATAAAACTGTAGGTGCAGGGACATTAAATGCATTCTGACAGAGGAGAAAATATTTGGTAGAAGACCGATTCAGATTTTAAAATAAACTGAACTTAAAACACGAGGTATTTTTGTGGAAGAAAGAATATCCAGGAAATGTTGTTACATGTTTCATGATAATTACTGTGAGCAATCTCTATTGCCAAGCTTTTAAAATCTTTTATAAAAGAAACAGGGTAGCAGTAAGTAAACCATTTTCACAACCGCAGCATGAATACAGACATACACTGCATTATAAACTTCACTACAATGGCTGTGCTTTTTTCTTACCCTTTGTTTTGAAGCCAAGAGACCTCTCCAGGGTGGGGCCTGGGTAGAAAAAGTAGTAATGGTAACCTAATGTTACCTAATATTAAGAGTTACCAGCTTGAACATTTACTGAAGTGCTGAAAAAGTCCAAAAAACTTAGTTCAATCATTACTTCAGGCCAAACTGCATTTCTACTATATTATCTAGATGTTACAGGGGACTGGATTATAGAATCTCTTGGAATTCGTCTCTTGTGCACATATATAGAGGGAGCATCTATGTGTGAATCCACATGTCTGTATGTACCGTATCTCTGATGGCAACATCCCTTTGCCAATTCTATAGGTATCTTCTCTAACAAAAAAAATAATCTGCATTTTGAATGACAAACTGCATAAGCACATGGCAACTAAACACAGTGCAGCCCTACACAAGTTACTGCCTTCCTGAAGCCATCACCCCATGTCTTCTGACACAGCGGAAAGCAGCACGGGTTGCTCGTGCTGGCACTGAACCTGCCGCAGACGTTTGTATTTCAGTTTAAGAATGTTATGTTGCAGTGGAACTTCAATCCTTAGGCGATGAACACAAATCAAAACGCACACATAATTATGTGGGAGTATTGAGTCAGAATACAAAATAAGTATAGCTTCCAAGTAAGGGGGAAAGAAAGCAAAAAATGTCAGGCTGCAAGATAAAACATTGACCACATTTACTGTCTTTTTTTTTCCCCAGTTGTTGTTTAATTACCCCTCAGGAGTTAAGAGCATACCTCTGTTCTTCTCTGCCCTGTTCTGACTCTATGGCCACCTGATGTTTTCCGAACACCACGACTGTTTTTGCACAAAGAAGAATGCAAGCCTCATCGCTTAAGTAAGTGTGCAAGAGTTCATTCACATTTTGCATGCTACAGGGAGCCAGCAGACTGAAAGCACAGCCAGAATCAATCTGAAGCACTCAATGGGAGGAATGCAAAAGCAGAAGATCTGATTTCCAAATGAAATACGTTATTGTTACTTATGAAACGTTTCCAACAGCAGCTCAATGGCTGCCACGTCAAAATGTAAGACACTATCCCTGCCCTAAAGGGTTTACACTCTAAAAATACAAAATGGACCAAAGATTACTACAAACCAAGCAAATGGACAAAAGGACGCGTAGGCATATCTTCATAATAATGTTCTTGTTGTACTTGCATGTAATATTTAATCTGGCTTTCAAATGCATCTCAGGAACATTTAGTTAACTAATCTCTTTCAACCAAAGACAACAGTTAATCCTGAAGGGCGTACCGAGTTATCATTTGCATCCCAACACCAACAAAGCTTTGAAAATTCCCAATCTCATCTAGTAAATTTTAATCCAGGTGAATACTATAAACAACTGAAGGACATTCTGCACTTGATTCAAGTCAAAACTGAGACTCAGTATAATTCAATGCATGCAGGCTTTTATACAAGTTTATGTGCAGCATAAGCTACGTATAGGAGGAAATCAAACCCTAGACAGCTCTTTAACATGACGGTCTGTCTCTGCTTTAGGATATAACGATGCTTCAAAGTTTAGAGCATTGATTTTTAAGAGTCAGAAGGAGTCAGTGAGATCAGTCTAAGCTATTACGCAAGACACAAGTCTCCAGTTTGAAGCCCAAGAGCTATGATAATTTGAACACATGTCAAAGCATCCAATCATTCCATATTGTTCAATCATTCAGAGATCTTCCAATAGAAAACACTACTTTATAATAAAAACATGGTTTTTTACTTGCACAAAGAGCCCGTGGACTCCCTAGAAAGGAAGAAACAGCTATTTATAGGGAAAAAGGTTGAGCCTTCATAAGGAAAGAGGCAACTGTACAAAGCAGCTGAGCAGGTGGGACAGGAAAACAAAATAATCCCTTCAACTGCTTTCGGAACAAAAAGGTGGGAAGAACGCAAGAGGAAAATAGATGAAATAATAAAATATAATAATAGGATCACTCTGCAAAAGCATTTTAAATGCCTACACCTTATTAGTGGGAAGGGATTAGAAGAGGCAAGCAGCAGGATATACTGCCCTCCAAAATTTCAATGGTAAGGATTGGACAACCAAGTCACAGGGCATTACCGGGAGGATCTTGTTCTGCCACAGAACTTTCCTTGCGTGTTCAGCACAAGAGGAAAGTTTTCTCTGTCACAGGTTTTAATCTATACAATCATATAAAAGCACAATAGTTTGCCTCTACGCTCCTTGGATCACTAAATCTCAAAATTAATACTAAGGATGTTACAGGTGAGAAAATTAAACCCCCCAGAAGAGAAGATGGTCAGTTCAAGCCACTGGGTGATTTATCAGCAAATGAATACTGAGCACAGGACTCCTGACTTGCTCTAAACCCAGTATCACAATTGTTCTCAAACTGGTAAAGCAGGGCTTCTATACATAATAACTCATGTGCCTAATATCACATGCAGTGAACAGTTTCTTCTCAGTGAGGATTTCACATTATTTTGAGGCCATGGGAGACAAGTGGAGCAACAGCAGCTAAGGGACCACCACCACAAATTTTGGTGGTGTTTCCAGTATTACAGCTTTTGCACTGATTGCAGGGCTGAGCTACACAGAGACGACCGCAAAAATCTGGCCATAAATTGGTATTTGGACACCAACTGGAGGCAAAGAGGAACAAGTAAAAACTCCATCAGACTGTAACCCAGTAACCTGACGGAGCAAAAAGTTAATGATTGCTACCGTGTGAAGTGACAGAAAGCTTCACACGGAAGGTGGAGGCTGCCAAAGCTTCATTTTGATTGCCAAAGCTGTTAGAGGGCAGCTACACTCTGATGGGCAACAGATGGCTCCTGCAAGTAAATGTAGAAAAATGTAAGAGGCCAGCAAAAAAGTCTGTTGAAAGTCCTACCCTCAAAGGTCACGCTGTGGCACACAGATCAGAGAAAAGATCTGAAGGGTTAGAGGAGGCAGAACATGAAATCTTTCAGCACGATGCTTGGAAGCAGCAACAAAAAGCAAACAATTCTGCAAAGTATAAATAAAGGGTACCAAAGCAAGTCAAATGACATTATTCTTCCACTGCATAAAAGGTCTGATGAGACCACATGTAGAGAACCATACTCTGTTCTAGCTGCTTGATTTTTAAAGCAGCTATTATGAAGTTGAATGGGGTAAAGCAAAGGGCAACCCACACAGTTCCTACATTTGCAGAGTCTAAACCAGCAAGGATGCAAACTTTAGTTTTACACACACAAAATAAAAGCCGGATTTGAGCACCCAGAGTTCTCTATGACCAGCAGGAGGTTGCGGGACTGCTGGAAAACAGGCCCACAACAAACTCCCATATTATTTTGCAATATGGCCCTGACATCTTCTGGACATTAAAGTTCTCCTCATTCTTTTTATGAGTGCCTGTATTCAATTTTATTCTGCCTTGTTAAATATTTGCTGCAAACAAATTGAAACTAGAAGCTTATAAATAGCAACACATAATAATTGTAGTTTTAAGCTAAACTAGAGGTTTTCCCTCTGACAATGGCCAGGAGCTACAGAGGAAACTGCACAAATAACACTCATAACACACAGAATAACCAGTCTAAAGGGAAAGACTCTTCTCAGCTGCAGAAGGTGTTCGTTTTATACCTAAATCACAAAAAGTTACATGTCTTGTGTTTTAAATTTCATGCAGTATTCCTGCATTTGTTCTCATTATTTATATAAATGTCTAATGCTTTCTAGACTCAATTGGACTCAATTATTTCTTCCAGCACTGAGTCCTTCAGGTTACTTACAGGCACTGTGAAATTACACATTTCTTTTCCCCCTCCCTGCTTTCAAACCCACCAAACACTCCCTGGAGATAAAGTCCCTTCTCCACTCATTGTTTTAAATGCTTTCACTATACCCTCCTATTCATTGCCAGTATTGAGCCTCAATCCTGTGAAGACTTAACAAGTGCACTTATTATTAAACCTGCTCATCCACCTTTGTTGCACCAAAATACAAATTTAACAGTCCTCACCTTTTCTGTATATTCATATGCTGACAATCCTCTTCCATCTGTGGATCCCTTTTCTAGTTCTCTTGAGACGAGGGGACAAGCATGATCAACAAGGGAGGTGCCACTGTAACCTCCTCCTTAGTATTTTCTAAGCTTCATTCATTCCCCTCTTCCCTGCTGCAGCTTAATAGTGGAGCTTGTTTTCACAACTGCTGTTGCACAGGGGGCAGATGCTTCCACAGAACTCTGGACTCTCAGAAGTCCAGGTCTTCTCCCCTTCACTTCTGGTCCTAAATTGTTTCAACATGCTGCTGTGCATTCTTAAGCAGCTGCTCCTTGCGGCATGTATCCCACATGTGGAGAAGATATCCATGTGATAACACTATTAAGCCGATAAATAAATATTACCGTGCAACTCCGACAGATAATCCACCTTCCCCCAGAACATTTTCTGACATTCATCTCCTCAACAACCTCAAAAAATACCCTTTTAAAAGTCACATTGTCCCAAACCCGCTTTTTTTCTCCTCTCTTTCCCACCTCCCCAAATAAAAGGGAATTCTACCAACTCCCAGGCAAAAGCTCTGCTGCTGGGTTCTAAGCCTCACCCATCTTATACTTTTGTACTATGTCACATTACAACATCTTTCACATCGTCTGGTGAAAATTTGTGACCGTGCTTTGAAATTTATTTGGATGAAAGATGCTGTAAGAATGCAAGACCATTATCCTCTCACTTGAATATGTTTTTACTTTCCTTCAGGTCCCTAAATGATTGGTGGCGGGGTGCTGAACTGAACTACAGTGCGGCTGTGTTCAGGCACTAGCATGAGCTCATTTGGTCCAAGGGGGAGTGATTTCCACAAACACTAAATGGATTTCTATGTCTAAAACACAGAATTCCCCACTATAGCTTTAAAACATTAACAACAACCACCCCACAGAACACCAAAACAACAGAGAAGTCAAAACACATTCTCATACATGTCAATTAAATCCTTACTCCAGGTGTAAAAACATAAGAAGACTTTATAGTTTGGCCCTAAATGTAAACTCACATTGCTAGTGTACAATCCATGAAGAACTAGAAGTCACTTCTCAAGAGCTTGTATGGCCACTGAACATGAAAATAGAGCATTTGGGGGGCAAATTAGGGGCAAAAAAGATCTGGAAGGCTGCAGGGACAAACCACGACAACTCCCTGGAGACAACTCCTGGTCAGCTGCTCTGCCCTTAAGGAATGAGGTCTAGATGCACCTGTGTTAGCTGGGAGGAGAGACAGAAAAGTCTGCAAGTAGAACATATCAAAGTATCAGCCCAGTGTTCAAAGAATGCTCTATCAACCCAGTCCAAATTCACTGGATAAAAGCAGCTTTGCAGCTGTCTGAGCAATCTGCTAAGAATATAAAATTTCAGATGCAAGAGGGACACTCAATTTTTCTGGTGTTTAAAAAATAAGAAAGCTCTTATGCATAATGTTTTACAGCCTCTAACACTATCTTACTGGGGTGATAAACACCACGTTTTGCCTTTGGTTTACAAGACACTAGACACGGGCTACCCAACGACAAGCAAGAACAGCATTCACATCAAATTAACATCCATTCACCCCTTTCACACAAGGTAACTCCATTTTCTTCAATGAGCCAGGCAATGATCTGGTCACTTTGTCCTCATTTCTTCACGCAGCTGTACCCCCTTACAGTGCCGGCTATAGGAAGCTATACATTTAGAAAACAGATTCCTACAGCAGTAGGAAAAGATGCAAGTTTAAAGTATGCATTTACACACTGTCACTAAACATCTTTTTAATTAGCTTTACCAAGGCTAAATTTAAATCCAAGTGTGACTAACGTGCTCGCAATGCTTTGGCCTGTTTCTTAAACGAAAACATCAAAACCAAAACTGTAAAACTAATGGTTTCTGCAGGGCTATTCTGCTTACAGCATCTCAGTCCAGTTTGCATGCTGCTTCTCCAAGGCTTTCCAATGACACATAGCCACATTCCTTGCCAACACTTCTTTAACCCAACAAGTGACCTAGATCTTCTAGCATTCAGAAGGAAAATAGCAGTTTCTTTGCAGAGCAAGCTGATTTTTTTTGTTGTTATTCCTTTCACTTATTTCTTCTTGAAAAAACAAGCAAGGTAACATCCAGCGATGCTGGCAGCAAGACAGTTCAGATGCTACAATTCAGGGAGAACCTCTACCAAGAACAACAGTTTAAAAAGGCATCCTGGCTATCAGAGGAACTCCCAGTGGATATTAATTATAGCACAGGATATCGTTATATTCCTACATGTCCCTACATAAACCAAAACTGTGCCAAATATAAGTTTTCGTACATAAGCAGGTTGGTTGTGAGACCGCCAGAACACAGCCACAGGCAAACAGTGCAAAACCAGAGCAGTGCGGTCCCCAGCAACATTCACTCCAGAGGCCTCCCTTGCCTCTTGCTGTCCCACTTAACAGGAGGGTAATTAGCAAGAGATGCCTCTGCACAGCCCTGTAGGAAGGGAGGCTGCCGACATCTCTCCCTGCTTCCATGTGGCCTTGCAGGAGCATCCAACATCCTTGACTCGGTGTTAATAACACAGCAAGATTAAAGCGCTGCCCTCCTGTCACCCTTGGACAGCTTGGAATGGGAGGTTTAAACTCAACTGAGAGCATGACACTGTGCTACAAAGCCAGTGACCCTTCTAATTATGCATTTTGTACTCTGAACTGGGCAAGTAAGAGACAGTCACCTTTCAGACTTGCATTTGAAAACTCATAATAAGCTCAGGTTTCATTTCTCAATGTCTGTTCGACACACAGCCTTCACGCAGCTGATGACCACATCCAAGAGTGCTATGTGGGATGTCCCTGGAGCAGAGATCTGTGCCTGAACCAGGAAGCAAGGAGGAAAATATTCCATGAGAAGTCATTAATAAGGGCTACGATGCTATGGTACTATTATGCCCACAAATGAAGGAAAGGACAGGAAGGAACAGCCTACTCAAAACCAAAGGGCAAGCTGCATGAGACACCAAGGTTTTTTGTTTTCGATAACTATGTACCTGTTTAGAGGTAAAATCATCGTTCCCTCTGAAATCTCCTATGTATCTTCTTTGTGGGTGTCCAGCAGTGCACAGGCATCTTCCGCCATGCAAAAATCAATGTCACCACACCCCACCTTTCTTCTTTCTCCATCTCCAAGACAGTTCCTCAGATAGAAGAGCATTAGGAGTGGACAATAGTGCAACCTGGTTTCTATAGAGATCCTGTTAGCTCCTTGGGAAGTGCTTTTCTCCTTCTGCCAAACATACAGTCAGAACTACACCCTGGCCTTGGTCTGGGCAGTCAGGACAGGCTGCAGGAACCGGATTTTGGTCTAAAGAATCTGATTCAGCCAAAAGGGACCAACATATGCTATAAATCAAGAGTCAAAACAGCAAGCTGCAGCAAGGACAGAGATCAGCCAAGCCCTTGCCTCTGCGGCGCACAGGAAACTACATCTGACCAGACCCAAGAGCGAGATAAAAAAGAAATCACAGAGCTGGCTCAGAAGGGCACATGGGAGGGTAGGAGCAGGCCCAAAGAAAATTGGAGGTTTTTCACGTTCCAAAAATGCTGATGGTTCCAGGCACCATTTAAATCTCAACCCATACTTAGGAGGAGGTCAGTGTTGGAAAGAAAAAAATCCAAACTAACACTTCTTTTCTGACATGTTGTTCAAGTCAAATAAAAGGTTATGTTCTAGGTCCTAACTGGGATACAGATTAGTTAGACAGACCTTTTCGTAATGTTTTTCTGACTGAACACTCCAACACAAGCTTCTTGCCAATGTATGCGACTGTAGAGGTGCCTAGAAGCCAAATTTGTGGTCATATGCAGTGTGCAGTGTGAGAAAGTCATTCAAAATACATTATTAAATCATCGCAAAAGTCTCAGAGAAGGTCGTTATCAATATCAGCGCTAAGAAAACACAAAAATACTTAATGATAGATCTGTTACTTTTCAGCTTTTCCCATTTCAGAATTTTGAAGGTATTTAAAGCACCCTTCTACAGCAGTCTCTTAATAGTTTTGGAAGAACACGTTCTGCTATATGCTCAATGTTATAGCAATGAAGACACCTTGAGACAAGTAAATTTTTTAATCAATCTCTGCCTGAACAAACCTCAGGGCCAGAAGTTCAGCTGTGGCCAAAATAAGAAAGCAGAAAGAAAAAGGCATGTGTCTCAAATCCGCTCTAGGCACACAACCAATGACTAACTAAACCAGGCAGCGCTGGCCACGAGGGAGCATAGTATTTCTCTGTTATCTGGATATTTAGGACTCAAAGAGTAGTCTCTGTCATCCATCGTAGAGCAAGGAACTTGATGCTTGAGGACCAGCTCTGAAAGCTCAGCAATCATTTAAGATGTGGAGATAGAGTCTCTGTCCGTATCCGCAGAGCCTTGGGGGAACTCCGGTTCCTGGCTGTGTTTCCTGTGACCTGCCCCAGTAAAAACTCCAGAGTCTCTTCCTCACTCCTGCCCGGATAAAAGGCTCCGATAGGAAAACATCTGCAGGCATTAGGGAGCCCGAGCCCCTCCTGGCTCAAAGGCTCATTCCTCTCTGCTTCCCTCAGATTGCTCCAGGGCTGGACACAGGTCACCCACCCCTCCCTAACCCCTTGGAATGGTGAGATAAAGCACTCGTGCTGCTTAGCAGGGAGGTCTATGAAAGTAATTTCACAGCACTTAAAAACTTCTTGTTTGTTTTTCATTTTATAATCTTCTTGTCCATCTGCCCATGCCACACCCATGCCTTTCGCCGCTCATTTTCTGTGGCACTGCATCCGCTCTATTCTTAGGCCACTGCTCCCCCTCCTCCAGTTCCACACCAACATCATCTAACGCCTCTTTGCTACTTTTCTGCATCCACTTCTCTATATTCCGCTTCCCAGTGCACATTCAGACATCTGCACAAATTCCTCCGCCTCCCTCCTCCCTGCTCTATTCCTCACTCCCACCTGTCTTTCTCTGGCTGCCTCTAGAACAGCAGCTTCCAATCTTAAAATTTGACAGCGACCTCTTTGCATACAGCAGCGGGAGAGACCAGCACCACTGTTTGTATTTTATTATCCAAGGCTTTACAGCCAAAGCCACTGTCATCAGCCTGGGTAAGGCTACGGGGGACTTCTACCACACAGTTCTCCTCTGCAGCCTCTCTTCTCCGGACTCTTGTCTTCATCTTTCACATGCAACCAGCTCCACCCAACCAACTTCCCTCTCTCCGATTATACATCTGGATCGCTCTTTTTCTTTTGCCACAAACTCCCACATTTTTCCCTCAAAAATGCAACTTCCATATCAATGATTTACCTCAATCCTTCCCTTCGCTGCACATTTTCTTGCTCTTATATTTCCTCTTGGCTTAGAAACATACAATTGGAGGATGCTGTGTGCTGCTGTCAAAGGAAGTTACCTTATAATCCTCTTCACCAACTGATCCAGCTCCAATATTGATGTTGTTGGGTTCTTTGCTTCCCTCACTCTTCCTGGGACACCACTCCACTGCCTCAGTGCTTTGATGATTTGAAACATTATTATAATAATTTATACATCGATCTATAGCTCGTGTGAATGGCTCTTTTTCCTTCCTTTTGCTTACTTCATTATTTTTATAGGTATTAATCATATATTCCCTAAATGTTCATTTTGTTAATCTAAGATATAGTCTTCAGATTATAATTGGATATATTCCCCATTTTCTTGATGATCCCAGAAGTCCGTTCCTGTCTCTCAGCTTAAATCGACTTTCTCAGAAATGATCAAAATTACAGACTGTGAGCCAGGACACTCTAACAAGGGGCTTCACACTTCCCATCTTCGCTGGCAATAACCTAAACCAACAGAACATCACATTTGCCTTTTCTATTTTGCATGGTGCTGGTGGCTCAAGTATCCTGTGATTGACTAATACACCCAAAGCTGGAAGGGACAAGGACAAGGACAAAAAAATATTCTATAGCAGAAATTTTAATTTGTTCACAAACACCCCTTTGCATTCTGTGCTACTTAATTTCAACCTACTTCTGTTACAGCAATCCTGAATGCCAGCCTGTAGAATATTTCCATTTCCAGGTGTTTTCTTCCCCTGCCAGACCATCAGATTTTTTCAGCATTCCTCTGCTTTTCTGTCACTGACCCATGCAGAACTCCCACAGGCACCTGCCTCCAGACCAACAGTCCCTCTTTCAGCTTCACAGGTCCTTCACTGATCTTACAATTTCTCAGTCTCTCCAGGGACTAATTTTTTCAAGTGATTTCAAGAGTAAACTTTCAAACAGAATAAACCTGCAGCCTTTTTAAATCCAGAAGATCACTTATCTTCACAAGACAAATATCTCCTCCCTACCCAGATCACACCTCTCCCACCCCAATGCAGGCACCACGTTTGCTCTTCTCCAGTCATACAAAGTCATTTCTGACTTGACAGATGAATTAAAAAGTCCTTGCTGCTCAACTATCCTTTCATACACCAGTTTCTTTGCAGTTCTGGGCCAGACACTACCAGCTGCCCAGTGTGGGCACACAACAAGCTCTTAGGCAAAGACAAAACATAAAGTCATGTGAAAGTTCCATCTGCCATCATTACCATCAACCTCCAGGTTCACCTTTGTCATCTTTATATAAAATAGGTAGAAATGTATCTAGTTTTTGGAGTTATATGTATATTAACATTAATTTCTATCTCATTCTGTCTGTGAAGCATACCATTGTTGTTGTTCTTATACAACTGACAAACTTTTAGATGTTTGTTTTCATTTGCCTTCTAAGCAAATGCCTGGCTTTCGGCAACTCTCATTTTAACTCTTAGACACAGCTTTCTCTGCTGACAAGAGCTTTTCTCTATTTGTCAAAACCTAACTCCTAAAAAACCAAAATTAATCCTTCTTAGATAATTATTCCTGCAACCTTCTCCAAAAGTTTTTTCCCTTATTCAAACTGAAAGTCAAGGTAGCATTTGCCATTTTGACTCTCAAACTTCCAAGCTCACACATTCAGCTATCTGAACTTCCTGCTCCAATTCACCAAATGCTTTCCCCGGTCCCCAGGTGTGCCACTGTAAAGCTAAGCATCTCACAGACCTGCTCTACTTTGCTTTCTACAGAATTTAACCCTTTCCTGGAAGCCAATTTAAAGTAAACTCCACTGACACAGCATCACCTCTTACTGGATCAGTCACATTTGATGAAGGAATCAGCTGGCAACAGCATCTACTGCCTTGGTTCAGTTCTTGTCAGTTGTCAAGATCGTTCATCCAACTGGGTAGCCTTAAACTACCCACCCACTTGCCTCTTTGCTATTTCTATGGTCAACTATTTTCTTCCTGCCTTATCATCTCACACCACTCATTCTTTTCTTTTTCCATGACTACAAGGCCCATTCTGCTAGCACAAGCCTTGGTGCACCTTCAGTGTACGCACCTCCTGGCATCTGGCACGCACACAACCACCAGGCCAGTTACCTTCACTAGAATGGCCTTTTTTCCTCCCCCCCACTTTCTTCAATTTTGTCCACTCCATATTTCGGCAACTGCAATTTAACCTCCTTCCACATCTGTAGTCCCAGCCCTCAAATCCTCCAGTTCCTCTTTGTGAAGGATCCCTTGAACAATTCTCATTTCTACCGTGTGACAACTGTAGGAGTTTCTTGCCTCTGCTCCTCCTCTAATCCTTTTACTTCTCCAAAGGATCCCACTCACTCACTCATACCTCTTGTACCTTTTACCTTGCCCAGTCCTACTACTCTCCTAGACAAAAGTCTCTTTCACTCTTAAACATTCCCCTCATCTCTCTGCTTACTTCTCCTCTTGCTGCCTTTTCCTTTCTCTTTCAACTAACAGCCTACTTTTCAGTTTACTGCTTACAAGAAGCCACTGACTGGAGTTCACCTCTTCCAACGCTGCTCATGCTCTGTCAGCACACTGCCCTTGGCAACAGAAATTCAGGTGTTTAGCAGCTGATCTACTTTTACAGCTTTACTGTTCTTATCTGCTGCTGGCTACGGTATGATTCAGCTTGTCTCTCTTTCATTTCATGGGTACCTGGCTGTCAGCTCAAGATCGAAAAACCCCAGAGAAGTCTAAACTCTTCACCTCTCTTTTCTGTTTTGTTGTCTTTTCTTCACGGACAATAGCGCCACCCTGTTTGACACATAGGGTGCCAGCCTCCCTACAGGCTGTCTCTACATCCTCAGAGGTAAGCCAAATCTCATTTTTCAGGTTCTTTCTGTGTCACAGTTTTAAAATACAACCTTCTCTTCCTAGTCACGTCATTAAAATTCCTTGCTGCACTCTCAAACCTTCTATTCCAGTTATGCCTTTTTTTCTAGCCTGACGTAATGCTATTCAAACTGATGCTGAAAGCCTGCCACAGAAAGCATTCTCCTCATCCCTTCTTCTGAGCATGCCATTCACCTGTACACATCTCTACATCTCCATCCTTCTCACACAAAAGTGTTAGACCAGGTGTCTCAGTTTCCATGGCTTGTCCCCGATCTCCACATCATCTCCCTCAAGATCCCAGAGACATCAAAACCCACTTTTTTAACACAAAATGCCTTCATGCTTTCTCTTGTTGGACCAATTATGTTTGGGAGGTGTTCTCTCGAAACATCTCCAGCAGTAACATTTGCCTTTGGAAGTTTTGTTACGACTCTCTATTGCCTTGATGTCTACAAATAACTTCAGAAACATCAGATTGTTGCCAAACTGATACCACTGCCTCGGATACCAACCAGCAGCTGAGACAACATGAGTACAGACAAGCGACATTTCATATTCAGTCTGCAAGTTCTTTTCAGACAGGACAGTGCTTTTGTGCAGCATCTATCACAATAATGAGCTACTACCACAGCTTTTAATACTTCATAACACTGTAGTGACTGAAGTCTAAAGCTTCACTCAATATTTAGTGACAAAAACAATAGCTATGATTGCCATACTTTGATATCTAATATTAAATTTAAAGCTAAGGAATTTGGTATTTATACAAAAGCTTCACACCTGAAATTTAAGAAGTGCGGATGACTGCATCAGTCACAGCCTGTTTGTCTTTTGCTTTCATTAATTGTCAAAGTTTGAAACACTGAAAAGACATTTCTTATTTAAACAGGCAACTGTTTCCAGTGCTTACGCTGTACTCTTATGGTTGGCTTTTAAACTGACCATTCTCTCATAACGGGGCCAACTATTCAAAGAACCCTGGATGCTTTCTTCAGATCAGGAATTTTAAGAAAGGTTTATTAGACTTCTTGAAGAGTCATAAAAGATCTAAGTTCCTTCACTTACTGGTACCTCTACAAGACGTTACTAAGCAAGATTTCAAGCTTCTCAGTACTTAAAGGAACTGGTAATAAAGCCCAACTCACTTAAAATGAACAAAAACTTTTATACTCTTTTCAACATGGGTTCTATGAAATTTTCAGTTAGAGCTGCATTTCTCTCAGACACATCCAATAATTTACCAGCTAATGCTTTTCAGCTGAAAAACCTCCCAATCACTCTACAAATGCAGCATCACTAAGAACTAACCACTGTGGAACTGCTGGACCACCCCCCTGCTCCGATATCACACAACTTTGAACAGGCATGTCCAACATCCATGTTTTAAAACACCTGGGCCTCTCAAGCCAGAAGGACCTTGACCTGCACCAACAAACCAGCAGCAGCTCAGTGCCCCAGAGAAGGTCAAACTGCCAAGTTGAGCTTTACAGGACACAAACTGACACTGGAAAAGAAACTTTTTAAAAAGGAAATCCAGACACACATACAATCAGTAACAGAGTTACTGTATTTGTGAAAAGGAAGCCTCAATACTCCCTAATGTGCAAATAGGTTGTTCTCACACTCTTCAGTTAACCTTGAGTCTTCAACTTAAGCCTAACTTAGAGCACCAGCAAAAAAATTAAGACCAACGTTGATAAATCCATCAGCTTATTAGTTTAGTGCTATGAATTTCAAAGCACAGAAAGAACACTAACATCATAAACCCCTATAAGCTCCAGATTAAAGAAAAAAAAGTCACCTCATGACAATTATAAAAGAGACAACTAGGCTTTTCAAAGCAAAACAGCTGGGGCCAGGGATGGCTGTTCGTAAATAATGTTCTGGGTTAGAGGCTATTTATTGACTTCAGGACCACAGCGAAGCCATTAATAAAACAAGATCACAAAAAAAGCTTAAAATATTTTATGCTCTGAAGAGCTTGAGGGAAACAAACAGCCCATACGTTTAAAAAGACTTTTAAAATAATTAATATGCATGAGATTTTTTGCTCATGAAAGGTGCCAGCCTGGAAGCTGAAGTCACCGCTAACTGATGCTCGGAACAGGTGTGGAGTTGTGCCATGTTGCCTCCTTCCCCCCAAACGGCTCCATTCTGACCTGAAAACACCAACACCAGCCCCTGAAAGCTCAAAGTCACTTCCCTGACCTTGCAGTCCCTTGTCATTCTATTAAGATCGGCACCATCAGCTGCGGGGACGATCTCATGAACACACACGCACTCTTCCCTTGAGAAGATGAGCAAGACCTGGCAAACTCCTCCTACGTACAAGGAGCAACACCCCTGAAACAGGAAAAAAAAAAAAAAATCTACTTTTCTAAAGTACGTTTAAGGGACACAGACACGCTCAAAATGCTCCCCACCTCTTACACAAAACCATCAGCTGGGAAATGGACAGGAGGTCAAAAATACTTTCTAATATTTTTCCTAGTGAACACAGGAGGCAGAGATGGGAAATCTGCCACTCAAAGGAAACAGATTTGAAATTATCTGTTCTGATGAGAACTCTATGTACTTCTTGGAAAGACGGGAAGTGGAGATTCTAAGCACTATTTGTATGCAGAATACAATTTGCCTCTTTTTTTTTTTTTTTCTGTGGTTTCAGCACTGCTGCATTGCATTATGTCATGGAATTTCACAAGAAAATTATTCGATATAAACCTCAGGGCAGTTTTAAGTCTTTACAACTGCCCAACCTGGACACTACATCAAAGCAAATTCTTATGTTATTGCCTTTGATCCTGAAGAAAATGTAGAAACATCACAACATAACACGGAAGTTCTACCCACCTCCTGACCATCTGGCTCAAACTGCCACAGCTGCACTGATTGCAATGAAGTGAGGACACTTTAATCAGCTGGGGACTTGGCCTGACAACGGTGCAGGCATCAGCAGCTGCCAAACTGAGAGCCTATGCATTTCAGCTCATTGCGCTTACCCCTAAAGCCTTCGTGCTTGGAAATACCTCTGAAAAACAGTACAGAGCTGTAATCCCTGCAGAAAGGCAGACAATTTCTCACCCAGCTGAGAAAGCAATATGAAAATAAGACCCAAATCTATATTCACTTAAGTTCTGAGGAAGCTTCTGCTGACTTTTCAGAGACCTTCATTAGTAAAAACACCAAGACTATTTGTTTGGGAGACCTGAGACAGGTTCCTAACAGCAGAAATGAAACGCAGCCACTCCAAAATAACTGACAAATGTTCAGCTTCTCAGGCCATGAGCTAAACCCTTATTTCTGCACAAAGTACCCTGTGACCCACAGCTACAACTGGTCAAATCTTTTTTATACATCAAGAAAAGAAGAAGAGTCAACACAAGGACAGAGTCATTTCAGATGATCCAGACACATGACTTCACTGTTTTGTTTGGTGGGGTTTTTTTGTTTGTTTTTTAATAGTGAGAGCAGAGAGTGCTAGAAGTTAATATCGTAACGACCCGTGCAGAATTCAGCTCCCTGGAACCCGCTCCAAAGTCCAGGAGCATCCATCCAAAATGCCACTGCACCAGCTTTACTTACCCCAAGCCACCTTGCTCCTTTGTTGGCAGCCTGCTGGATCTGCACTCTTTTCAGGGTGACATGGTAAACAGCTCCTTCTTCTACTTCTTCACCCCCATCCTGAATTGTGCTCTGCCAGGAAAAGGGCAAAGAGGAAAAAAAGTAAGAGAGAAAGGAATATTTTTCCCTCTTCTGCTAACCACAATCTATACCAGGTGCTCTACTGCTTCATGCAGAGCTGAGGGCAGAAGATGGGCTGCACAAAGTAAATACAACAATCAAAGCAATACAGAATACTTTTAGATTGAGGGAACACTGCAGATATTTTTGGCAAGCTGTCCTTTCCTGCGGTAGCGAGATACCCTGACTTTCCATTTAACTATTTTTCCTAGACTAGCACATATTTTAAATAGTTGTATAAACTCTTTTCTAAGGCAATAGTTTGGTTTTGATTAGCAGTCTTGTCTTCCCTCTCCCTCCCCTTTCCCCCCTTTTTAAAGCAATTAATCTCTTTGGCCTTTCATTTATGGAAGGAATTGCACTTTTTAAAACTGTTGAACTACTTAGGCAAGCAGCCTTCAAACTTTGAAGCTAACAAGCATTTGAAATACAGCAACCCTTTATTTCTTTTGACAGGAGGGATCTAAAGCGCTTGTGGTTTGCTTTTCCAAAACCTATTATTTCAAGCTACAAAAAAACTTTACAGAGTCGAGGCTTTAAAACTCACAAATAATAGAAAGCGGATAAAAAAAAAAAAAAGTACAACGTCTTCCAAACTTTAACTGAACATGTGCTGCAATGACTCCTCATTTCCAAGCTTATTAACCGTACAAAAGAGCACAAGCTGCTGCAACGCGGACAGAAAACACGCATCTGAATTTCTCCGAGGAGTAAACTAACTTCCCTCTCCGGAGCACCCTCTTCATCCCCTCGCTGTCAGGCAGGCACACACACACACACACACACAGAGTTTCTCCCGAAGAGAAGCATCTCTCGGAAGCGCAGCGATGAGGCAGCGCGTTCCCAGCGGGGCTCCGGGGAGCAGCGGCCGGCGCGCCCGGTCACCCCGCGGGCAGGGGAAGGGGAGGAGGGGGAACGGGACACCCGTTACCATTTTAGCTTTCCACAGCAATTTCATTCTCGATGCCTCCCCGGGCGCCTCGCCGGGACACGCCGCCGCTGCCGCCGCCGCTCCGCCCTGTCAGCGGCCGCCGCCGCGGGCCGGGCCGGGCCGAGCCGTGCGGCCCCTCGGCTCCGCGGCGCGGGAGGGAGGGCGGGCGGCCCCGCCAGGCCCCGCCTCGGCCCGGCCCCGCCAAGGGGCTTCCTGTTGATCGCGGGCAGCCCCGGCCGACGAGTCACGGGTGCTTCGCTCGTCCCTTCTACTCGGAGCCGCGGCTCCCCGGGGGACGCTGCTTGAGCCGCCACCGCGATGGCCCTGGGAGGGGGGACAAGGTGCGGAGCGTCCTGCTGGGCTTCAGCGGGGACGGGGAGCGAAGGAACCGCCTCCTCCCTCCAACCATCACCCCGGTGCAGCCGCGCCCCGGCGCCCGGGCACCGTGAAGGGGCGGCGGGCCCGGGGGCAGGTGCGGGAGCCGCGGGCCCCAGCCCAGCCCAGCCCTGCTGCCTTGGGGCACCCTGCCCGCTGCTGGGGGGCTGCGAACTGTTCTGCAGGAAGAAGAAAAACAAACACGCCAAAAAAGACAAACACCACACCCACAGGAAAAAACAAAACAAAACAACAAACAAACAAACCAAACCCCACACCACTGCTACAAAAGGTAGAAATGCTAAGCCCGGCTTCATTTTACAAGCTTATTTCCACAAGCTTGAAAGTAGGGGAAGTAAACGTTGTAGTAAGCGCCAACAGGGCTGACAGGGGTTTAGGGTGAGGGGAAAGTGGAGGTATGGGGAAAAGCACTGACCTGTACAACTGGCATCAAGAAACAAATCCTGGCTATTTTCACCTGTCTCGCCTCAAGAGAATGACTTCCTACTCAAGAAGAAAAGTTTCTGATACGGATTCTGTAATCAATAGATGATCGTATTTCCTACCTACATCTTTACACAGACTAAACCCACAATATCCTTATTTTTCTTCTGTCGTCCCTTGGTGACAGCCAAGCCCGTATGAACCATGATCATCGTCCCCACAGAAGCGCAGGCTGCAGGCACCAGCATGCTAACACCAGGATCTCAAAACACCTTATAAAACTAACTAAGTTGCCTCTTTTTAGCTGCCTTTAGTTACCTGGGGGTTTGTTTTGGACTTACAAATGAAAGCAGAGAGGAGCTGAGTGCACAAATTACTGTACGAGCCAACGAAAGAGGTAAGAATTGAACCAGACAGTCCAGATCTCCTGAACCCAGCACTAACAGCAACTGTATTAACAGGTTGATACACAAGTGTTAGCACCAGTTACCTCAGGAGCTCTGCTGGTGCAGAGACTGTTAGAACTTGCAGCTGTGAACATGAGGAAGCACATGAAAGCAAGGAACATTATTTTAAGCGACGAAACCAACATTGAGCTGTTGTTATGGATGAACTGATCTGATTATTTGCCAGGCTGTGCATTTAGTTTCTTTGTGTAATAATGAAGTTATCCAGAATATGCTGAGACAGATACAGGCTTTAATAATCTGACTAAAATGTATTGTAACATACAAAGCAAAGTCCAGCTTTCCCAAGTCCCTTGGCTTCTCCTGTAAAACTGCACAGACCATTTTGAATCCTTTAGATTTTGCAAATTGGTTTTCCAAACCATAATTTTTAGGTGCAAAAAATGGAGTCTGCATTGAATTCATGTAGCTAGCCCAGCGGGCAGGCAAGCAGTTTCAGAACAAATTGCTATTGAACAGGACAAACATCTGTTAGCATATGAAAATGGATACCCAGCTACAAGGAATTTAACACCAAAGCCAAATAACTACTCTGTATTGAAATAAAAGCTTTATCGTGGTATGATGTTCTGGTGCCACAATAAGTGCACTAGTATTACTTTGGATGGCAGTCAGCAAACCCCAGCATTTATTTCTAACTATTTCTTTAATACAAAGAAAATGGGATTGAGTTAATACAGTGGGAAGGAGCACGCTTATTTGGCTCCATTTAGCTTGTCAAATCACACATTTCAGATTGAATCCTTAGGGAACACCTTATGGAAAGGCAAGCTCAGTTCTTTCCATTCAAGGTAGGGCACGAACCCTGTCATGGATGATGTTTCTGAATTTTCTTGGTCACTGGCAAGTGACAGACAGGATCTCCATCAGGGAGTGCCAGATGAACTCACCCAGTTTAGCAAGAAGCAAAAAGCCACCCTTTTTATTAATTAGATTTGCCATTAGTCCTACTGAGAGCTAGACTAAAAGCACTTGTGAAGGTACACACACTTAGAGGGCAGCTATTTCCCAGATCAACAGATTTCTGAGCGAGCCTTGAGGACGATACATTTACAATGGTATGTTTGGTTCTGTAGTGTCCTCAGTCAGCTGACACAGAATTAGCCTGAGGGAATCATTCATTGTCTATGCTAAGAGTTATTGCTCTTAACAGATGAGACAAAAAACCCCTCCAATATTAAAAACAGTCTGCCTTTGTAGAACCTTCTGTATTTACTTGATTGAAATCCTAATCTAGTTATGTTGTTTACTATGCCTTAAATTAACTTACATGATGAAGCTTCTAGAAACTGTTTCCATTAACTAGTTTAGCTGCAAGGGGAAAACTGCAAGATGGCCAGGATAACACCCAGTGCAACTTAGTCTGGAAAACTAATATTTTTTTAGCCCCTACCTAGTATGCCAGTTCAGAGAAGCACGTAAGCAGTAGCTTTACTTTAGCATTAATTTAAAACTCTCACATCAAAGGAACTAAATTCTGAAGTTTCCTTGGTGAACTAGAGCCTAGACCCTGAAATCAAAGTGAATCGCAAGTTCAAACCTCCATGGGATCAAGTCTTCTCCCCATGAGAATTACGTCAAACACTGCGTTGCAAACAGCCCAGCAATCACATTTTCCATAGATTTTCAGTGGAAAACTGTTTATCCAAATCCTCTGCCAATTCTGATTTTGCAGTTTTCTAGTTCCTTGAAAGTCTGGATTCTAACAATAAATGTCTCATTTAAGCAAAGGGTGTTTGTAGCTTGGGGTGGTATCTTCATTAAAGCAGCTGAGAATGGATGGGATGGTGTTTTCCAACATAGTGTGCTTTCCTTAAGCCACAGTATGGGGTTGCTCTTCAGCTAAACAAAGAGGTCAATTTAAATATACTACCTCTTTTGACAGCCCTTGTCTGTATTTATATCATCAGATCCTGTAGCTACAACAAAGCCATTACATGGAATACAAGAAATTTCTCTCAGACTAACAGAATCTTGCAAAGTGGATGAAACATACGGTACTGACTACAAATTTAAAGGAATGACCCATTTCAACTCCAGATCTTGTCATTAACTTTTACAAAACCATATATGTATTCATTTGGCCTTTTAGGGAGAAAGGATTATGGTCAGTCTAGGCTCCTAAAAATCCACCTTACATCCAAACACTGATTATTTAATACCGGAAAGGGAGAAAAGCACATGTAACATTTTACTTCCATTTAGTTGCATTGTCAGACCATTACGTGGTGTTCAACCACTTATTTGAGACCAAGAGACAGGATCAAAATGCACAGGAAAACGTGAAGACAAAGCAGGCTCTGATTAATCTAAAATATGTTCTGTAAAGATTTCAAGGACCAAAGGAAGCATGAAAAAGAATAAGAACAGTCTGCAACTTTCTTTAGTAGAACTGCTGTTCTGGTCTTTTAACAGACTTTAAACACAAATCCCATCTATTTCAATGAACCAGACTCATGGTCAACGTTGCGTTAAATAGTTGGTTCTTTCCAAATCATGTTCACATGGAATAACTACATTCCTGCCACAGTCAAGCCCTGTGTTTGCCCTTCCTACTGAATCAGAATTGTTCCTCTAACCCATCTGAGCACGTATTCCCTCCCCCTCGCAACAACAAAGAACTACAAATCCACTTGTGAATGCAACCCTACACTTCTCACCGGGAAATGTTATATAAGAAAATACTTTGAGGTCTGGAAAGTTCTCAAACTGCAGATCATTGACCACCCCAAAAAGAACTTGCCGACTGTCCACAGAGAAATAAGTTAGTCACAGAGTGATGATTTTTCCTTGTTTTCAGCTGTTGCTACAGCTGGCAGGCAGACGCTTTCATGAGAAGACAAAGCAAAAGACCTATAAACCAGCTGGAAATGAAGAACAGGCAGTCTTACTGCCTCTGCTAGGGGCCTATCAGACAGAGAAGAGGAAACAGAAGTCAGAGACACCCAAATAAGGAAAATATTTGGGAGCGGAAAGAAAAAGGACAAAGTAACCAGGTGATGCAAGAGTCATCCCAGATAGCTTCTCCATGAGAGAACGGCATCACACAGCCTAAAAGGAAAGAAGCCAGCTACCAGAGATCTGCGTGAAATTAGTGTCTCTGCGAAAGGATGCTTAGCGGGAGATAGGAAAGAAAAACACACAACAGTGTCTTTTTTTTTTTTTTCCCCAAAAAGTGGAAAACACTCCTTGCATTACAAAAAAAATGCAAGTTAGGCCATGCTGTCCCTTTCAATTGCAGTGCCAGCTCAAGCAGTTTCTGCTCCTGGTGCAATCAAAATTGTTTGCATGCTGAATATGCCAGACATATCTAGTAACCATGTCTTTGCATTAAATGTTTTTCCAATATTTCCTTTTTTTTCTTTTATTTTTAAGAAGCAACGGCTACCACCTCAAGGGTACCACATATACATACGCAACTGTTAACTGGAAGAGAGGATTCCACAAGACTGTCTGGTCACCCTCTAAAAAAACCAAAATTAGAATCTATCATAAAGAATAAAGCCTGTCCAAAGAGACACACCTGCAATGGATAATGCATTAGAAGTGCATGCCTACAAAAGGAAATAAAGGCTATTTCTATTAAGACTATCTCATTAATTATTATTCGCCTGGTTTCTTTATAACCACATTTAGTTCTTGCTTTCCATTTGTGGCATAAGCCCTCAATTTGATAACTAACAGGTGCTGCAGACGACAGTTCTTGAGGTTGAAACTATTTTTAAAAAAATCATGCGCAGAGCAGCCACAAAAGCTACAGAGTTCAAAAACTGTAGAAGTGCAAACACAAATCAGTTCTATATTGTGTTTTAACGACTGTGGACTCTGACCTGTAGCTTGGCTACACAGAGGCCTTTACCAGAGTTCCCCTATGAAAATCATGTGGCAATATCATTACATTGTGCACACCTGAGCTCCTGCTTTCCACTCAGTTACACAGTTAGTTTGTCAGGGAGTGGTTTAGATCTACTTTGGCATTCAGTGCGCTATAATCTCATCTACGCTGAAGGTCCTTTACAGCACAAAGCACCTTCCAGGCACGTGCCTCATGCATCCATCAGTACCAGGGCAATACTTCTCACACCCTGTGTGCTGATGTAGAGGGTAACAGAGGTGAATCAGGCCCTCCATCCTCCTCATTTGAAAATAAACTAACTGGGAGATTTGTGTTTTTTACATGAATGAGACGCACTGTCACTATATATCAGTCAGTAAGAAAAGTTGTTGGGATCACAAATTAAATTTGAATTTCAAACTACTAACTAATCAAAGCAAAAGAAACATTACATTACATGCTGTATGTCTGATCTTCCACTGTCTGCAACCCTTGCAGTCCCTACTCCTGTGCAAAAAGGGAAAAACAGTGCTCCCTACTCTACTCTGAACTGCATTCAAAGATGTGACAATGCAATAGCAGCTCAGTAAGCAACCAGATACACAGGTTCATCATAATCTGGTTTTGTTGACACTAGAACTAAATAGAGGCCTCCAAGTAACTGGAAATATTAACCAGCTTCATTGTAAATGTAATGTACTTAAGGAAGCGCATCCAGCCTTCCCTTGACCTCTCATTTCCCATGTGATTGCAATTAGATAGGCATGCACTGCTTCACAAACTGTGCTGTTGTATAATCTCAGATCCAGGTGGCATATTCCCTTCGAGAACAGCAAGTCCTTCGAGTTCCATTTGTTAAAACTTCAAAGCAATGCTGCTTGCAAAACCATGGGCCATCACCAGTGAAGGGCAAAACCACGGTTCACATCACCAGTGAACAGCAGCACCTGCAACATCATACGGAGCAACAATGATGGATTTTATGCTCTGTCCCCTGAGCCTTTTGTCTCAAGAGGGTTTTAAGTCATGCCAGCATATCTCAGAGTCTGCTCTCATACCTGCTCCCTACTCAGTCTGCAGAAATCTCTCTTGGGTCTTTAGAAACAACCTGTAGGAGCAGAGACAGCAGGTTCTCAGAATTTGAGTCTCAGTCGCACATATTGCAAAACACACAGAAACTTTTCTTAGGCCATAAGTGCTATGCAAGGTCTTAGGTTCCTTTTCCAGCCCCATATGCCCCTGCTGCTACAAAGCAACCTCTCTCTCTAGTTTCATGCTGCATAGCTGCTCAGATGCTCACAAGAAATCCTCTTGACTGCACCGTTCACCAGCTTTGAAGGAAGAAACAAACCCCTGAAGTGCATGCGGAGTACGTGGTTTTCTAAGGCTCATAGCTCAGTCAAATGAAAGCCAAAACTAAGATACTTCATAGCTATGGCTATTTTGATGCCAAATTTTAGCACACAGCCCTCAGCTCCTCAAGCTGTAGAGCTGTTCAAAAGAAGGCAGCAAATGTCTTTATGAAGGGGAAAAATAGTTTCCCACTCTCCTCATACTCACACATGGATGAAATGTTTTCACTCAAACTTTCCAAAAAATTCACCTTTGAGCAGAGTCCAAGGGCCTCATTTGAACAATTTTGAAACTTTCTGCAAAGAATAAATACTTTAATCCTATATAAAAAAGCATTGCTCAATTATAAATTTGATTGTGGGTAATTCTCCTGACGTCAATTCAGTTTCTCCCAATTTATATTATCATGAGAACAGAGTCAACCCCAGTGCCTACGCAGAATGAAAATTATTACTCCCTTCTTCAATAAAAAGTAAGAGAAGACTGTGAAGAGAAGGCTAATATATCCAGCAAGCATTAAATATCTCTAAGAACAGTGACAAAACTAACAGCACCATAAAAGAGCAGACCAAAATGCCTAAACCTTTAGGCTTCATACCAAAATCTTTGTATCATAAGGTGCATGAAAAATGGTAGACAGAGAGAACGCCAGAGGCATTTGAGGTTAAACAGGACAACAGCTCCCTAGCAGTTCTCCACGGCCACACAGAGCTGGCCCTGGTATATGGCAGAGCTCCAGGACAACCTGGTGGCTTCAGGCACATGGAGATTTGGACCTTGCAGCAGACCCTGCACCAGCACAGCCCGCGTCTGGCTCAGCTGATAGCTCAGGCATGGAATTACACCTGAACAGACTCTGGTTGCATGAGTTTTCTACCTTTTCATGATAATTCAAGCATATCTCCGAAAACAAATTAAGGCAAATACAATGTCATATGGTGATGTCACTCGGTAATTTCTTTGGAAAGATGATGGGACAAAACAGCTGTAACAGGTCAAGGGTTTGGGCCTGAAGAGGCTGTGACCAAAGCGTTCAGACACTGCACAGTGCTGGAAACAAGGCTGTCCTGTTGAGATCACGGTTTGTAAACAATGGGAACATATTCCTTTGTCTTATGATTCCTTCACAGAGGAATAGGCAAGCGTGCATATAAAGGAGAAGACAAGGAGATGGAGCTCACCGATTTCTTCCTTTTTCAAGGAAAGGTCTGATGTTCCTGTCTTTTACACAGACATACACACACACTTCCATTTGGCTCCTAGGAGCTATAGCTCCTAGACAGCATCATAAAATTAATCCAATAAACACGAGGAAAAAAAAAAGAAAATCTTACAGACATTGTGATATAAACGGGGCATTTTGTTTACACCGGCTGAATTCAGAAAAAGAAAACCGCTTTCCTGATTTGTGAATCAAATGGTTCTCATACACAAGTGTCACTCAGAAGGTTGCCTTCTCTGTGTTTTGCACCTAAGTAAGGCTTAATAATTATATTGGTCATAGCAACAGCATGTATTGGGTTGATTTAGCAAAATTCTAATTTTTCCTGGTTGCTCTCTCATCTCCATAAAGAGCTGATTCTCCATAAGAATCTTTTTACTTTCGATACATTTACAAATTTGTTATTTATATTTTTGGCTAGTTGGTACTGAATCCTCCCCCTCACTCACAAATAACTTGCCACAGTTCATGGTCTTTTCTAGAATGTTTCACTTTCCAGAATAAGAAATTTACCTGTTTGATTATAATGAGGTCTCAAAACTTCCCATTTACAAACATAACTTTATTTTTCCTTTCTGTTTCATTTTGCTTTGGTTACAGATACACATATGCCTTTTATGGCCCTGTTACAGTTTGTTTAAACGGTATAAATCTCTGTTGACTATAAGTCTTTTTCATTTTTCCTCTTAAAAAAGAAATATTTCCTCCCCTAGAAGTCTGCAACACTCTGGTATCCTTTAATCCAAGCATTCCGGGCTTAATAATTCTATTGGAGTGTCTATTATTTAGGATATGGGAGTACTTCCCACTCGATCTGGGGCCTCCCGTTCCTCTGAGCAGACTTTTGCCAGCTAGCTCTGTATTTATATCTAACTAGTTCAAAGCCCAAGGACTTTGTCCCTCCCACCCATTGAGTTACAATCAGATGGCATGTCTCTTGACTCATTCGCTTCATGCACACATAGCTTCCAGAAAGAATAAATGAAGAGTTTCAATTTAAATGCTGTTCCTACAGCAAACCCTAGTAATCACGTTTCCAACAGCACAGAATCACAGAACCACAGAATTGACTGGGTTGGAAAAGACCTCAGAGATCATCAAGTCCAACCCTTGGTCCAACTCCAGTCCATTTACTAGATCATATCACTAAGTGCCATGTCCAATCTCAGTTTAAAAACATCCAGGGACGGTGAGTCCACCACCTCCCTGGGCAGCCATTCCAATGCCTGACCACTCTCTCTGCAAAGAATTTCTTTCTAATATCCAGCCTAAATTTCCCCTGGTAGAGTTTAACCCCATGCCCCCTTGTCCTATTGCTAACTGCCTGGGAGAAGAGACCAATCCCCATTATCTATGTCAGAGATCACAATTAAAATGTGCAAAAGTAACTCCATATCTTAGGCTTAAAACATGAAGAAAATCTGCAAGCAATCTTGAGAGTTGTGAACCGCAAACCAAAGTTTTGCATTTCTGAACGTTGTGCACCAACACAACACTCTTTACCTATATGAGATCATTAAAATAACAGGGATAAACTGATCACAAGTCCTTGTATTACCATCATAGCGCTCTTCTGGATGCTGAAGACTGTTGAACACTGTGGACAGATTTCTGAACCACATCTAAAATGAATTCTTGCGAGTTTTCATTACACTCTGTGCAATTCTTTGGTCTCAGATCGCAATTCTGTTAATCCAAGCCAACAAAGGATTCTCAGTAGCGTAACAGAAAAGAGAACACAGGCTTCAACTGAGCTCAGGGCAAAGACGTGAGAAAGAATTTCATTTTCCCGTTGGCTTGGGCTACTGACCTACCTTTTTCCCAGTGCTCAAGCAACAGGAAGACAGAGTTGTCAACTTTTTTCTTTTCTTCACTGGGTTAAAAGGGAAATAACTGAAGTGAAGCAAGAATTCAGCTTATCTATGGGTCTCTTGTTTTCTTTAACGCTACATTCATTCTATCTGATTTCATCAAATCCTGCAAGAATTTTATTACCCTCTTACGCCCCGCTACAGAGCCAAGTTGGCACCATTAAATCAGACTCCTACTTCACAGCTTTGTTTTCAGCACTGTTTACAAGATAACTGGAAACAAATACATAACAATTAACTTTAGAAATACATATACTGGTCCCTCTGCAACCACGTAATGTTGGATCATCATACATTCCACTTGAACAATTAAAATTTCAGGGCTTTACTAACTACCACAGCCTTCAGCACAGAAATCACTAAAATAGTATATCTTTTGAGGGCAGTGCAAGAAAATCCTGGTTTGGGGAGGCTGGGTTTGGGGTTTTTTGAGTTGTTTTTCTGTCTGTTTTTTACCTCCTCCATCTCTAAAATATCCTGTAGTCAGAGAGAACAGTCTGTACACCAGTGACTTGCCTCTTGAAGGCTCTGCAGAGCCTCTGCAACTTGCTCAGAAGGCTTCCTCAGACTTGCCTCCTCCAGGCTGTGGAGAGACTCCCCATCTTGCTCAGGTGGGTTCCTTCTTCATCTCCTCCAACATCTCTGAAGAGACAGGTGCTTTAAGGAGAAATTGCAAACCTGTTTGAAAACAACAGAAAGGCAGTTTTGAAATGCAGATAGCAATAAATTTACTTTTAATGTCCTTTCTCTTTCTCTCTCTCTCTTGTGAAACACCACAAATTGAATAAGATCATCAGACAGACAGGGAAAACGTTCCGTCGTGTTCGTTAGATGCCGTGCCAGCCACTCACAACCCACAGCACGATTACCTACACACAAGGCCCCTTCTCAGCTCCCTTCAATTTCTGCTTTCTCTGACACCAAAGCAAGCTCTGCTGTTGCAGTGGCCTAAGCCAGTAACCCGGGCAGCACATCTACTTCTGCCTCTTGACCACGTTGTGTATGTCAATGCGGTGCTAAGGCTTCCTTGACCAGGACGTCTCTAGATGAAGGAAATGGGCACTAAACTTGTGACCTGTTTTGCTAGGGGAGGCAAAAATGCTTTTACCAGCCTAAGTCAGCTCCAACTTTTCTCCCTTTATGCTGTTATGACTCTTGTCTTCCATCTTGTGCAAACTGAGCTTTCCAAAGCCCATATTCTGACCCTCCAGCTCAGTCAAAATGCAGCATTAAGACTTTCTTTTGCATTCAGTTATTTAATATTCACTTCTAAGATCCCTCAGAATTCGATCTCTCTTCTGACTATTTATCTCTGAGAAGCCTCTCACCTCTGCTGATGCTTCTCGTAGATCAGTGCCTACCAGAAGCTCCCAATGGTAAAGTTCCCTGGGAGGCTTTTTCTTTTATTAATACATGCTACCAATACATACTTGGTAACCATTTCAAACTGATAAACCCAGCTCTGAGATGCATCTTTATTCTGATGCCAAAAAAGCATCTGCAGTTCACAACAGTGACAAAAAGATCCTGTGGGACACAGGCAACATTTCCGTTACTAACAAAAGTTTAAATGATTTACAGCCTGCAAGTGATGCATATCACCAGTGATCTATAAATACTTGCTCTCACTGGTATTTACCTTCATACTTTGCCCTACGTCTTTCCCATTGTTCCCTCTACCCATGTTTTTTCTTTCCATTTTCATTACACTCTTTGAGACAGATTTCTACCCACTTGCAAATGTTCCAGGACAAGACGATATAAACCCTGGCTGTGACCTTTAGGCACTATTACAATGCAAAAATAGATCGTATAAGAGAATCATAGAATCATTTTGGTTGGAAAAGACCCTTAAGATCATCGAGTCCAACTGTTAACCCACCCCTGGCACTACCCCATGTCCCTGAAAACCTCATCTGTCTGTTCAACCCCTCCAGGGGTGGTGACTCCACCACTGCCCTGGGCAGCCTGTTCCAATGCTTTACAACCCTCTTGGAAGACACTGTTCCCTAGATCCAACCTCAACCTCCCTGGCACAACTTGAGGCCGTTTCCTCAGTTCAGAGATCAGGAGGTCTCCCCTCAGCTCCTGTTCTCCAGGCTGAACCCCCCAGGTCCCTCAGCCGCTCCCATCACACTTGTGCTCCATCCCCTTCCCCAGCTCCGTTCCCTTCTCTCAACTTGCTCCAGCACCTCAAGGACTTTCTTGGTGTGAAGGGCCCAAAACTGAACCCAGGATTTGAGGTGTGGTCTCCCCAGTGCTCAGTACAGGGGGACAGTCACTGCCCTGGTCCAATATCCAACAGTCACTGATCCCACTCTGATGTAGATTAATAGACTTCAAATCACTTGAACAGGTTTAGCTCAATGCCCAGTAAAAATTCTATGAACTTTTGGGAGCAGCATGACTCAGCGCCCTCAGCTGAAGCAAAGTCCTTCTCACTGCTCCTGCTCTTGCTCCTTGGCTGCTTGCTGTGCTCCACATATCACTTCCTTGAAGAAGGGCTGCAGTGGATTCACTGGCGAGGGAAAGGTGACAGGATTAGAACCACAGGCTGTAAACACTTCAGTACCCTCCGGGATTACCTCGGTTTGTTATTATTGGCACATTGTGATCAGACGGCAAAGATATTCATTTAAGGGTACTAGCTTCTATTTCCAGCTCTATTACATCTATTTTTATTTGAACCTAAAGACAACATTACCGACCCAGAAACAAAAGGCAGGAAGGAGATGGAAGTCCACAATGCTTGAGACTCCAGACAATGACAGGAAACAGCCCGTGTTTTGACAGTTCCCCCAGTTCTCTTCCAGAGGATCTTTACTGAAGAATTAGACAAAGTCCGAAAAGCAAAATAAAAACATAAACAAAGCTCTGTGAAGGGGAAATCCTCTTATATTCAGATACCAACAGAGTGGAAAATTTTAGGGACAATCTAGGCTAGAACATTATGTTAGAAAAAAATGACTACATAAAAGCAGGAATGGAACAGTAACATGGCAGTAACAAGATGTAACAAGAAAAATTATTCATTATTTCGTGTTTTGCTTGGAGAAATCCCATCGTCTGTCTCCAAGTAAAATTACAAACAAACAAACAAAATCATTTAGCATGTTTTGTGATGGTATAGCTACAAGGTATTTGGCTTAGGTATTTTCAAAGTGCCTACCACAGTGACTGTTAAACATAGAACACAAATGTTTTAGGTATATGAAGCCTCGCATCCAGTCTCCTTCTGAGAAATGCCCTTTAGCTTATGTGTGCCTTCTTAATAATTAATACATGAACATAAAAACCCAGCTGTATTAAGAGAAAAACTAGGAAAAGGTACCAATGACCAAGCCAGAATGTAAGTCAGTTTTGTGCTATTCTGAACAAGCATCCAGCTTACTGGCAACAGAGCGTACATATCCAACTCAAACCCTATCCATTGTATTGGGATGACATCACTACGGACATATTTTAAAGTTTTTACATAGGCAAAGATCTAGCTGAAGTCAGACAGACTTTCTCCTCAGTAAAAACCAAGTAAGAACTTCAAACTCGGCCAGGGTTGAACACTGTAACACATAAGTTGAGGCAGAAGCCAACTGTTTTGTTCTCCAGAGATCAGCTGGAAACACGCCAAAAAACAGGATGGAAGATACTCTTTTCAAAGGAATATTCCAAACAGCAGATTAATTGTGCAATATGTTACTGTGCTTAGGGAGATGAACTGAATTCGAAATCAAAACCTAAAGCACATAACTAATTTTTATGCTATTACATAAAAAAAAAAAAGCCACACTAAAACACACACACACACGAAGTCAAAGGAATATTAAATCCTTTCCCTTTGGGTTATAAGCTGAACACTGAGAGGATCCATGCAGGAACCTTTCCTATAAGAAGTTACTGCTCAGTTGTCCATAACGGAACTGTCAGGAGCTATGGATGCACTATTCCGTGGGCAGTTTGTCAGTCTTGGTATAAACAGCTGCCTTCCACGTTACGGGCATTGTGCAGCATCCTCAAGTAACGCGTTGAAACATATCTTTTAGCCACAAATCATTTCTTACCTGAAACTGCCTTGCTAGAGAGGACTATCCAAACTGCAAAGCAACTTTTTAGTAATACTGCCAGCAAGAATACCAGAAAGTGCCAAGTACTCCAAAGGAGTTTAAGTGGTCACCAGCGCACCAAGGACTGGACTAAACCACCCGCTGCCGTTCCCATCCCACACCAGGCAGCACCAGGCGGCTGCGTGTTCCAGTCATTGCGGATTTATCCTGGATTAAACCTGCAAGCAAGAAGTTAAATGACTCCGTATCTTCCTCTTCCTCCAAACATGTGTCAATTTTTCTTCATGGCTTGTTTTCTTAACCTTTCTTTTGCGAAGCAAAAAGAAAGCAAAGAAGTCAGAGTTGTCTTTTTGTTTTTAAAACATAATAGAGAATTTAAGCTTACTGTAAACCACAACCAGACGTGCATTTATTACCATAATGTGGCATAATGTGACAGTTGATAATTTGGCACTCACTTATAAGAAGGAATTCTGCTTATTTTTTGTTCCACTAGCTAGTCCAAAACCAAGTGCGAAGTTGCACAATCACTCCAACTTCATTGGAGAAGCAATAGTCAGAATCAAGATTCACAGAAAGGGAAGGAAAAAAAATCCCAGTCCTCTTTTCTGGATAAATAGTTAATATGTTAAAAAGCAAGAGTTCAGCAAAGAAAAACACTGCTCTGTTGCTTTCTCAGGCAGGTTTCTTGCTCTTCCAAGTGGACTCCAGAGTTCATGTATTTCTTTGCCTCCCTCCCTCTCTCCCCCAACCCTTGATCATAGTATTTGGCAGGAACTTCTAATTAAAAGAAAAAATCCAGACTGCCTTTGTGCTACCCCAGCAAATCTCTCTGGGGAAATGATGTTCTTTGCTCAGCAATTCCTGTTCAGCACAGAGTGCCAACACGAGGAAAACAGCTGGAGTGACTTCCTATTCTCCATTCAGGTCTGGCAGCCTAGGAACAAATCCTTGCAAAAAAAGAAACAGAGCCTGAAAGCAACAAAGAATCATTGACACAGAAATGCACGATGACTTTGTATGATGTTATTTTCAGCTCATTTTTTTTAAATTAATGCATTCGGTCTCTCAGAATGACACAGAAATCATTAACAATATGATGCATCTACAACCAAAGAGGTGGAAAAGCTTCATATCAAGTGGCAACCAGAGGAGCAACTTTAATGAAGAAAGCGGATCTCTTGTAAAGACTCTTGTAATGACTCTGCAGCCCTTGCTATGACAGTTTGAATGTGGACACTGGCTCCAGCAGTAGCAAACAGCAACAGGAATGCAAAGCAACCGATATACACTCTTTATTATCACCCAACGGACATGCTGAGGCTCACGTATACGTTTTCTAGGCCAGATATGTGTTCTAATACAAGTGATCCAGGCAGCAATTTTGCCATACATCATTATTTTTTCTTTGTTTTTCCCTTGAAGAACCCCGTTTAGTCTCTGCAAAGTCATGCCTTTCATTTACATACAAATGATTTTCTGTATTCCAACACCTCAAGATAGCTCCCCCAATAACTTCTTTAACGCCTAAAAAATAAAGATAAAGCAAACATTATTACTTTTTAAGTCTTGTTGTTATGTCATACTCACATTGGGGAGGGAGGATCCTGCCAGATGGGCTTGATAAGGATGTGGCTGTAATCCTAACAGCTGTCATTCGGACGCATAAGGATATCGCCCAGTTTAATCTGAACACCAAGAGATTTACTTCAAATCCCTTTCCATTCTGTAGAAAAGCAATACTGACTATGCACCTACCACCACATCTCCCAGGCTTCGAGGTTAATTTAATGGACATTATTTTTCTCCTGAGATACACAATGTATATATACACAGGTATAGAGAAAGGCAACATTTAATCCAGGGAGTACAGCCATGAAGTCCTGCAGTTCTAAATCAAACTTTTCCTTGGGCTTTAATTTGAAAATCCATAGATTACTTGCTAACTTCCTTACATTTCAATCTCAAAATGCAAAGCATCTGAGATCACAGCCGAGCTCTGGAAAAGGACCAACAGTTAAATCTCCAGGGAAGTCAGGCAAGGCTGATAATTGGGTTCAGACAAGACTATATATATGGTTTTTACTACTCTGATACTGGATAACACTCCAGCCTTGCATTTTCCCTTTTTTTCAGCTTTGCTCCTTTCTTCCTTTTAAGGAAAGGTGATCTGTTCAAACTTCTCATCACTAATCACATCTAGATAATACTAACTAACCCTTTACAATAGTCTGGCTACTAGTGGTTTAGTGAGGGGGGAAGGTAAAGAGGAGAGAGCAGAGACTTCATAATTTGAAGGTCTGTCCTATTCCTGAGGCAGTGTCATCACAACACTCCCACCACTTGAATTGGAATGACAGGATGGGTCCACTTCCTTCTCTCCCCACTTCCTTTTCTGAAATTACCATGGATTTCCTTCACTGTAACTTTGTTGCCAGGTCTCAGGCTGCTCAGTGGACAAACAATAAATTCCTGCAAATTCCTCTGGTTCAGTCTGTGGGGTGAGGAAAGCAGTTCCTGCAACAGTACTTAGGAGAATGGAAATAAATATTTCCAAGTAATATTCAACCAATTATACAAATGTCGATTAACATAAATCTACATTAAACCAAAGTTCCTTGGATGTCACATACAGGGCATGTAACTGCTTTGTTCCTACATGTTTAATCAAAAGACTTAAGAAAAAAAGTCATGATGCATATCGCATTCAAGTTATGACTAGCTTCAAGATCAGAATACCACACTAGACGTCTCCCTAACAGTCATATGGCAATAAATCTTTCACCTGTGCTAACCTGTTCTCCAGAATCTTTGTTGGTCTCCTGTGCTCATACAAGAACAGAGTACAACACCCAGAGCAAACGCAGATATTAAACAGGTATGCTAAAAGAGAGTGCAGAGCAAAACGTAACGAGTCTCTATGGGAGACACACACCAGGGGACCATGGAGTCCCTCTTCAGGACTTTATTATGCTTATTGTGCCTGTGAAAATGTTTCTTATCTAGGTCACTCTTTTACCTTTTCCTGCTCAATTATTTGAGGAATTGTTTTACAGTCTCCTTTGATCTAGGTATTCAGGCCAGCAACAATACAGCGCAGCATGAGGTAAATGGTATCTTAAGCAATATTTAGCCAAGACCATAGGGGAATTTTTCCAGTTTATCATGTTTCCACTGCAAAGAAAGATGCCATTAAAAGCAAGAGAGCGCCTACACAACAGTAGCTCAAGCAGGCCCCCAAGATAAGCAACTACTGACCTGTTTGAGCCTTCCATGAGGTGCAGCAATCAGTGTATTTGCCACATATAATCTATCCCAATACTTGAAATTTATTGATCAAGGAATTGAGAGGATGTGACAACTGCAAGCCAATTCTTCATTGGACATGAAGGTAGAAAGGCATTATGTATGTGTTGAAGAACAAACTCTAAGTCCGGAGGTTTATAAGTCAGTAGCAAGTCATAAAACTCCTAAGCCCAGCAGTCAGAACCTGGTGAGATGTTGGGAAGGATCAGCCTTACTCTGAGGGCTCAGCTGGCTAACTCCATAAAACAACACTGAAGGAACTAGGTCAGTATACTATTTCTGTTTCAGCTTTATTTCCCTTGTGTTCCTGCAATCACACAGCCTACCACCCTCCCCCTTAAACCGGTGGATCCAAGCCAGGTTGCTTAGAAGTTTAAACGGCTGTATGGTTGTTGGAAAGCTACAGTTGAAAAGGAGGAAAGGGCCTTCTAGCATCTAACTGATAAAAATGGACCCAATCTTGGGAAATATTTTGTCCTGAGCAAACAACTTAGAATCCAGAATCAATCACAAAACACAAACTAGATGTAAACCAGGCTTCATTAGTTCTGGCCTCTGTGACTGAGAGTGCCTGAAAATAAATAGCAGAGCACATTCACCAGATCTCAGGAAACCTGCTATGTGGAGTTTTGGAAACTCTGAGACTTTGATTATCTTCATAATGCAGCCCTAAAACCAATCAGTTTTGTGAGCAGAAGAGTGAATGAAGCCTATTTCTGATTGATCTGTGACCTAGACCCCTTCATCCTTCCTCCACGTACCCCAACTCCCTTACAAACGCTCTAATCCTACCCCTCTTCTTATGTAGCCCAGGCTAAAAACAGTTTGTCTTGTAGCTGCTCCCCATCGCCACTGCCAGCCCAACCAGCACGTCCATGCCAAGCAGCCTGCTAGAACAACATAGAGGAGAAAACTTTGGGAGCTCCAGTTGGAAGCCTTTTTCACAGTGGGGTCCATGAAAGGAGTTCTGTTCTCTACTCAAATGCTGGTTTTTATGACGCTTGCATTACTACCTGGGAAACCTCTACTGCTTTGCTAAGTTGAGCTTAGCAAAGTGATTCAAGATTCAGTTGGACTACAGGCTAAAAGGAGGCATACGCACATAAAAGCTTGCTTGCTTAGGCCAATAAATACAATTGCTTTGAGATAAGAGAGAATTTGAATATATCATTGCAAAATAAGACAAAGTTTAGGAGCAAAGTAAAATTAGGAAACCTTCAACTAGAGAAGGTTTGGTTCTACAATTGGAGCAAAAAAAAAAAGAAAAATCAAAAAACAAAAAACATGTCTCAGGCATGAAATGGATTTTATATAATATTGATTAAAACAGATTAAGAGAAGATATGATACAATTGATGGGGGCGGGGGGGAAGTCAAAATAGACTTTCACAAGCTTTTACAGAACTAGAATACAGGCTCCCCCAAGAGAAAAGAGCTGCAGACTCTGAGATTATATGGCTGACAGCAGTTTATGGTCCCGCACAAACCCACAGTCCACTGGCGATTGCTATTTATGCTACTATAGTGAACTATAAAAGTTCTGGTAACTCAGAAGTAGATACATACCCTGTCCGGTCATTTTTACTTACAGAGGCAACAGTTCCAGCAGAAGAGCAGACAAGACAGCTAAGGGCAGCAGCTGCATCTGGCTTCCCAGATAAATTTACTGGCCATCGTAAATGGAAATTTTTACTTTTAACTTGAGTTCTAGCACAAACTCAGAGCATTACATATTCCTTGATCGACTTATATGCAGAGATGGAAGAGGTCAATTAGGTAGCAGCCACAGCTGTCAAACTTTAACCCTTAACCTAGATATGAAAAATCCACACATAAAAGGATAAAAGCATCAACACCCAACAAATACACACAAGTCATTCTGCATTGTCTTTGCAAGTGCTATTAACAATTACCCAAGCTATTCTTAAGATCTGATGAGAAATCCAGACACTGCCCTGCTAAAGCATTTGAAAACCTAAAGAAAAAGAAAATTGCAGTTCTTCAAGCATTTCCTATACAACAGTAAGATTTTTCTCCTGCTCTGGGATATTAAAGCCTGAGCTTTTTCAAAAAGCCATGACTATACCAGATGTAGGATTTTTTTCCTCAATCAGATCTGTTTCAATTTCTCTTTTAGAAGGATATGGTTTTACACCACAGTCTTCGTACTGAGTGCATCAAAGGATTGTACCAAACACTGAATTACCTTCAATTATGATCCAGCTTTGTAGACAAACCATATGAGCACAAAGGACACACTGTTAACTCCAGCACAGTTTGGGACATTACAACTTTTGTTTTTTTGTAACGTTTAGCACTTTTGTTACATCCTTTATCAGGTCTCTTCACATTTCACAGATTTTTACAGAACTGAACATCCCACAGTTCTCTAAGAAGCAAGGATGAAATGTCACGAGGATGAATATTACAGAGCAGGAACTGAACCACTGGCAGTCAAAACATCAGGAGGGACTGTCTGCATGCAGGAGCCAGGAATAAATCCTAGAAATGACTTGCAGCTCTTTGCTGTAGCCAGTAGGTTCAGTCAGGAACGCCTCATGCTGTAAGATCTTCACAGTGATAGCTGAACAGCAATTAGGAGCTAACACATGAAGAAAACTTAATATAAAATTTTATTTTTCTGGCTACTGTTCCATGTACGTTATGCAGTGCAGTGTCAGAGGGAGGCGATTCAGAGCCCAAATGCTAACCTGGGAGCTGAATCCATGGCTCCTGAGGCCAGAGTCCTTCCACCCTGTGAGTTTTTATTCACCTTGTTAATGTATCAGCCAGACAAAGAGAGGTAGGCAGCAAAGATTGGAGCCTCCTTTTCTCAAGAGCTTCTGCAAACCATGAATCCTGAAAGCAGAATTGGATATAATCAGGAGAGCACTTTGGTGTCACTTAGAAAGGAAAAAGCACACAGCTCCTCCCCTTGGCTACTGTTTCCAGAAAATAACCGCATGCAAGGAAACAGAATCCTTGAGGTACATTCCCAAAAGACCAGGTCCTTTGGAACTGTGGTGAATGGCCCAGGAAATCAGCAGCCCATCTTTCCTGGCTTGTATAGGACAGAGCAAGTCCTCTGTGTCATCTCCCAGGGCACTGTAAACGTGCTCTCCGGAGTCAGCACAGCAATAGTGGAAATAATTAGTCTGTTCTTTTGTACATAAGCAACAAAATGAAAAACCCCAAACATCCAGATACAATAAAGTATGTAAAGAAACGTGCTCATTGAAAGCAAACACACACACATATATATATGTGTATATATATATGAACAAAATTTATCTTGCTTTCACCTATACAGCCTGACTCCATTCAAAGGTAAAGCTGCAAGAAGCAGGACCTGTAAGCTTCACACACAAATTCAACATCAATAGGAAGAAGAATCACATCTGCAGTTAGAACAACAACCAAATGGGCTGCTGGAGCCTCAGCTTCTGGGCCAGTGCTGTGTAATTCAGTGAGTTACAGGCAGGTCTGGAATTCTCCAAGTGTCTGAAACTGGGTTGTTGGTTTTTTTCAGATGCAATGCTGATCTACACAGAGTTTTTTGATCTGTTTCTATAAGGGCCAACTCTAGGGGGATGTGAGGAGGCTACCAATAATGTTTACATCTGGCTTATGCTACAGCACATCTGGCTTGTAATGGGAACAGCTGGCACACACAAGCATTGGGGCATTGGAAGAAACTGCTGTTCTGGGGAAAGTTAGTCTTGCTGCTGACACAAAGATGGAAAACTCTGGAATCTTTTCCTGGCTCAGTCAGTAAGTCACCTGTGCCTCTGTTTCTCATTCTATACACTGAACATAAAGGGTTTTGATTCAGTTACACTAAATACTGTTGGTACAGTGGCTTCGTAGATTCAGCTAGCTTAGAGAAATGTTCAGTCAAATACATTGGTACTTATAAAAATGTTTTAGAAGTCCTGGAACAAGGATCATATAGCACAACAGAGCATCAATACTTAGAAAATAATATTTAGTCACATTCAGAATAAAGAAAAATTAATAAGACATTCCTCACCCATAAGTTTAGCCATATAAATATATATATAACTATAAATATATATAACTATAAATATATATATATATATATATATATTAGCAAGCCTTAAACCTCCTAGAGCATCTGAAATATCTGGATAGAAATATCAAAACAGGAGTTTTGAGGTATTTTCAGCATAACCAGAAGCAGGAAGGACCAGACTGCAGCCCCATGATATTCAAATTGAATAGGTAACTCCACTGCTTATCTGATCTACGCCTGCAATCTGAACCTTTTGAGGCTGCCCCACCACCACTAAACACGACACCAAGCTGAGAGCACAGGAAACCTCAACCCATTTAGTCAAGAAATCACGTAGGCAACAACATGAGCTCATGCCATTCCTGCAGTTCAACATCAGCAAAAGGGAGAAGGGAGCAGAGGAGGAGGAGGGAGGAAGTCTGCCACCCTATAAATGTAAGGTGCTCCACAGCCAGTGATATTCTCACGTTTTTCCATTTGTTTTCATCCACCTTCCTCTTCTACTTTTCCCCCTCCTGACACGCTTATCAACAGCACAACACACAATAATACAAAGCTCAAACTTCCCAGTCTTAATACCATCAATTATACCAGGAAATGCCTCATTCTCTCCTAAAAGATTCTGATACAAAGCAGCTTAAATTGTGCAATGCATGCATATAGAAACAATATGTTCTTTCATACTGGATCTTGAGATGATGAACAAAATTTAGGTAGTTTACATGCGTTTTAAGCAGACCACGTAAGACACTTCAGTGCTCTACACAGAAATAGTTTCCCCTCTTCGATCAGTGAGCACATAGAGCTGCCCTACACATATCAAAGGAGTCCAAGTGAATTCCCATCATCCATACTGAATACATCACTTTGTCCAACCGTGACATAAAAGAAAAAAGCTGGCTCTTTTCTCATAAAAAGGAAAATAGCAATACCCTGAAATCACATGTTTTCTAGGCAGCTTCCCAAGCACACTTTGTTTTCATTGACTAAAATAATGCTTAACAATAGAAATTGAAAGCAGATTTTTGTGAACTATAAAAAGTAGTATTCTATTAGAGACCAACAGATCTTAAATCATGTTATTTAGCCAATACTCATCTCTGCATAGTGAAAGAACATGTCATCTAAACAGAGAAATATTAGTGACTTTTTCTCCACTCTTCTACTGTTCTAATGACTAGATTAGAGATGGAACTGGCCCAAAACAACACTTAGAGCCCCACCAAACCATTTAGAAATATGCGCCACATAGCCCTATTTATTGGTTCTCTGGTGACTGTTCTTGTAAATAATCCCCAAAAATCACAAGGGGCTGTTTGGGATGCCCAGGCTCAAAGCCCCCAGTTAAAACATCCCCAGGCATCTCCAGGAATTCCCTGAGAACATCAAATTCTGTTCTCTTATTTCTTCTTGTTGACATAAAGCCAGTATTTGTCAACCTGTTTGATCTGAATCACCAGGCAGCTGGTTTGGAAGGAGGAGCTGATAGGTATAATCATCCCTGATTGCACTAGCTAATTTTGATTTGCCTGGTTTATACAATTACTAGAGTGGAGTCAGAACTCAAACAGGTTTTATGCCAGTGCAACTGCATTTATTTCAAAAGAAGGGCCCTAAATTAGACAAGTGGAAGTGAGATCAGAATTGGATCGAATATTAGTGCACTATTCTACATGTACACAGCTCACAGTTCTTACAAAAACGAAAATGAACATTTCTGCCTGTCTTACAACACTCAGGCAAGCAGTTGGTAAAACCTTCTCTGACTTTACACTTCTGGAAACCAGCCTAGTTCTACTGATTTTCACTGAAGCAAATCTGCATACACATTAATCATTTGACCCTAAACCTCAAATTACTGTCTGAACTGATATTTTTTTAAAGAATGAAATGTGGCTTTTTGAAGCCCAGGAACCATCTTCACTTTAAATGGAAAGAAGATGAAGCAGCATAATACTAGCAGCCATTCAGTAGCTGTTTTCAATCATTTTTTGGTTTCTTCTTTCTACTTGCTTCATGTGTCTCACACGCATTGCAGCCGACTTTGTAGACCTGCTTCATTATTTACGCCTGTAAAAACTGAGAGTTAAACAGAACCAAACTCAGAAGTATCATTCTACCTTAAAAAACAAACCCACCAAGGTCCCTTCTCTTTACAGCTCTAAGCTTACCTTTTGGTCTTTCATATTTTCTACCTACAAACACAGGCTCTTGGCAAGTTCACTGGCTTTTTGATAGGTCAAGAGGAAACCTACCCAATTGTTTGACAAACAAAGCATCTTGATATAATAACACTTTATAAAGTCACATGGAAGAATTTCTCAACCTAGAATCTGTACTGCGACCACATTCAACAAAAATGGGATATTTATTTTTTTTTTCAGCAATCAAAAAGCAGGAAAAATCTCAGATTACTTCATGTATAATCTTTCTTTATATTTTTTGCTCTCCTAACACTTAAGCTGGTCACCCCACCTATGGCATTTCAGTATTCCTTATTTGTCATCCACCCTTCTGCTACGGGACAAACCTGCATTTCACCACAAGAGATTGCAGCATCTCTCTCATACCTCAGTTATGACTAACGAGGAGGCTGCCCAATTTTAGTGGCAGTACCCAGTCTAAGAGCCATCAGGAGGCGAGATCTCACATTCTGGAAGAAGTGGGTAGGAAGAACATAGGAAAACTGCTGAAATGAAGAGCCAAGTGTCAGCAGCAGGGTGAAAGAGTTTCACTAATTTACTCGAGTGGATGTGATGGTTTCCATCTCAAGGTTACGCAAAGACCATGAAATTCCAAGGAAAGCTGCTGGCTCTCCCCGCTCTGTGGCACCTACAGCCTGTTTCTGACTCAACACTTTCCTGCTTTATTCAAGATAGACAATATTCCAAAGCTAGCAAGCATTTGTCTTTCATTTTCTCTGGTTTCACCTCTGCTCAATTGCAATATTTTTTTTTCAAATAACATTCTTGCCTTCTCTTCAATATTGATTGGAAACAATCTGACAGATGGAGTTTTTGATCTGTTAACAATGACATATGTTTTTTCCATTTTATGATCTAGTTAGTTACACTTTTTTAAGCATGTGAATATAATCAAGACAGGGCAAGATTCTTCCCATATGCAAGCACAGGAGTAATCTGCCGTAACACACAGACTATATAAAAAATTGGCAAACCACTAACCAAACTTTCAGTAACTCACCTTACATAACAACTGGAGGAAAACAAACAAGCAAACAAAAAGTTCACAAACACAGTAGATTAATTTCAGGTATAAACTCACTACAGAGTTGTTTTTTGTCTGTGTAGTGCTATAGTACCCAATATCTTCAACAAGAATAAGTAAAGTTTCTATTATTTTATTTTAAGCTTTCTTAACCACTTCAGGCAACTCATGCCGAGACCTTTTGACTCAACTGATATAAAACAGATAGACATTTTTTCTCCTGCTTCTATAGGGTTATTAGCCAAAAATCCTAAAGAAACAAACTAAATGCAATCCCGCTGTCTTTCTGCCCCCTTCCTGCTCCATTGTGGCTGATTTCTGAACTTATTGTCTCACTGAACCCATCAAACTCAGCTGAGAAATGAACAGAGCTCACCAACGTGCAGGGTTCCTACTAACTTCTGCATAATTGGCAGACAAAGACAGAAGAAAGTGCCCCCACTAAGGAAAATTTGCCAGTATAACTGATCTGGTACCTGCTCCACTACCTGGCATCAGCAGATCTGGACCCGCACGGTTTGAAACTCATGTCAGCCGGTGCCTTTCCCTGCCTGGCTACCAGAGAGTGGAGTGGCTGCTACAGAAAGGAAGGGTAAGATTATTATGTTATTGATTATATTATTTCAGGCAAAGAGGTGAGGATAAACAAGACAAGCGTAAGACACAGAACCTTGTAGTATCTTACAAACTTCAGGAGGTCCAGGAAACAGTTTCATATCGAGTTCTCCAAGAATACAGATAGTTTAGGTACAGCAAAATGTTCTGCATTTTCATGATCACCATCAGCATATCTACATGTCAATGTAACAGAAGGCAAGCTGCTGTTCATTATCAGAAGAAACATAAATTTATCTGTGGATGTAAGATTCCACTCTGAGTAGACAGACAAGGGAAAAATACTTCAGTTTAGACATAAAGAGAAATGAACAAAACGAAGTAGTGGAGCCCTGGAAAAATCTCTGGAAGTGAGGAGATAATTTAAATCACTTTGAAGCTGGACAAACCAGGTGAAGAATGTTTGGTGGAACAGTTTTGTGGAGGTCTGGCTTTCACAGGAGCTCAAGCAGGAAACGCTCGAAACTCAGGACTTAAATCCTCGCTAATCTTAACGGCCGGGTGGTGGAATGAAGAATACCAGGGCTGCGCTCTGGGGCTGAGAGACAGCACTCCTGCAGGACTAGATATCCCAAATTCACAGGTTAAATGAACTAGAGATTGCTGAGTGTGGAGGCAAATTATGCCCTAAGAACTCAGGTTTAAATTGTCTGTGTGGACATGTTTCTTAGCAGCTTTGGAGAGCGTTCTGCTTCTTCCTTCACTTCCTTTGCTTCTCATTTTGAAAATCTTAGGACTGCACAAGAACATCAAGTCTCTGGCTCTTTAAGGACCATGTGATTCCTCTGTACTTTGAACTCAGATAAACTTCTTACTGAATGAAGTCATGTGTAAAATGCTTTCCAACAGAGATTATTTTGAACCAAGCCGTACTAAGAAATGCAACAGAATTTCAACACTCCAATTTCAGCAGAAAATAAAAAAAGGAACCATTCTTACACTGAGTGCAGCTCTTTGTGGGGAAGCACCAGATCGTCTCACAAAAACAGGACTAAACTGGTACCAGACTATGGAAGTAGATCATTATTTAGTTCGGGGAATAAAAACATCATCATACTTCCACATACTCACACGCCAGAAAAAACAGCTTTTGCTTAATCAACACATGCAACTTTGCTTCCAAAAGACATCTGCATGCATAAATCTCAGGATCTAATCAGTAAACCAAATATCAGGTCCAAACTGATCATGTTGGGATGGATCAGAATTTCTGTATGTTTTTTTTAGCCTGAAAAGATACCAGGTTTTAGCCAATATTTGGATTAAAAAAATGCACAGACCTGATCATTACACTTTTTTTCCCCTAGGAGCAGAACATATGGCTTGTATCCTGGCTAACTTCCAACTTGAGTAATTACATACTGACCGCAGAAGTTTCCCCTGTGGTTTTAACTGGATAAAGCATTCCTTTCCAGCTCCTCCTGTGAACATTTATACCTTGTTGTGGAAAACTATTTAACAGCTACTGCCCTCTGCCCCAAAGATGACTGCAATTGAGTAATGAGCGAAACAACTTTTAAAAATTTTAATTATATCCTTGTCCAAATATAGTTGGAACAGGGATATAATTTTAAAGATAATTGAGGAAGGGACATGGACCTGTTCCTAATCATACCCATTAGACATGTTCTTCTCTATCAGGATGATGTTTTAATGCAATTAAACTGATAAATAAAGATGGTATTTTCCCTAACAACTTCAAGTGTTAAATGATCTGCCATGAGATCCATACAGCATGTTTAAAATCAAGCATTTCTTCTGAGGATGTGGAACAGCCTATGGACTCAGGAAGGGCTGGGTGTTGAAAAAGATGACTATCAGGGAAGATATGGGCAAAAACATGAGACAATCAAGCAATGCAAAAGAACAGTTTGGACATCTTGCTTTTATATCAGGGCATTGACTATTTTGATTGGTGTGTCGTGTTTAAAGGATAAAGAAAATTAACAGAATGAGCTATACATCACCATACAACCCTGTGGTCCACCACGGGTTTGGAAGTTCTCAAAGCACTTTACAACTGATTAGTGCCAAAAAGGGGGTACTGGAGACAGACAGTAGGAAAACGATCTTTTGAGTAGCTTCATTTTTTGTCTCCCAGCCTGAAACCATCTGAATTCCAAATTTCCAACTCACAGAAGCTATGAACTTCAGCTAAAGTCTGCAGCATTTACTAGCTCTGCAGAGGCATCAGGATCACTGTGACAAATTAGGCACCCTGGAAGTCAGAAGCCACTTTAACAACTTCCCCTGCGCAGCATCTAAGTGACACTAAGCAGCAGAAATACCGGGAAAGCAGCCATTTAGACCAGATTATATTTTAACCACTTGGTCAGATTCATAAACTACTTTGAAGATGACAGATGCTATCGAGCTGTTCAGTATTATCAAATAAAATTGTGTGTGGGAAAAGAACTTTTTCTGCAGGAGAGCTGAATGATGAGTGCTCCTGTTAGCTGCTTAATCCACACACGTGTACACACACACATCCAAATGTACGTGCATATAGACACCAGTTTAAGAGATCTTGTATACAACATTTGCACCTTTTTTTCTCTACTTCAGAAAAAAACCATTAAAAAAGAGGGGTAAGGGGGCAGAACAAAACAACTTCCTGCTTTCTCATAAACCAGAAACGGGTCCATCCCAAGAACATGACGAATGCTCAGCTTTCTTCCATTGTGCCTAACTTGCACTTTTGGTGAACATCCTTTCTCTTTGCACCCCCAAAATGATTGGTTACGGGACTGCCATACGTGGTAAACGAGAAGGATGTGCCACTAATTGAGAAGACTGAATATTTGCTGGGTTTTGATCAGGCCAAACCACCAAACAAGCAAAAAGAGGCAAGTTTTAGAGGAAAATATTAAACTTCAGGTCCCTCTAGCACAAAATAAGACACCTCCCTGGTGTGCAGCATTGCCATCGTGTGGCCATCCCGGCTCTGCAAAAACACCCCCACGGACAGAAGGAATTGGAACCTTACCCCACATTTACAGCTTTTTAAATTGTCTTTAGTCATATTGGCAGCCTACAGGAGAACTGGCAAGGTGGCGATATCTCTCTCGTAATATCCCTCTGCAAATAAAACCACCCTGGTTTTCACACCTGCTCTTTTTTGTGACAGGTAGCAAATGCATTTTTCATTTTCTAAGACACACCACTGTGTGTTCCTGACACCACTGCCACAACTATCTTGCAATGCACAGTACAACTGAATATCAAAAATGTATAGAAACATCAAAAATGACAAATGGAGCATTCTTGATGCCAGGAAGCCAATCTTTACAAGTAATCTGGATGAGAGCAGCACAATGGCTTGGATCAGGAAAGAGCCTCAACACAGGAAAATACAGGGAAGCTGGCATAGAGTCAGGAGTGGAAAACAAAGCAAATGAATCAAATTAGTAATTTAAGAAGAAAATGAAATACAGTCAGAGGGTGAAACAACATGGAATGCAGAAGCAAGCTGTAATAAAACGTGCAGATGGAAAAATTGCACACAGTCAGAAAAACAGTAACAGAATTAAACCAGATCCAGGGATGACGAGTGGCTCAATTACAGCAGCAGGGAAGAAAAAGAATTATCTGCTGCGGTGCTTGAGCCAAAAGTTGTTCATCTACACAAACCTTGTGTTTGCCCTCATCTGGAACCCTGCCCAACAGAGCAGGCACGGCTCAGCTTCCTCACGGAACGGCCACCGCTCACTTGAATTACACACACAAACTTCTGAAATGACAAACGTGCTGCCTGCGGACAAGAGCAGAAGCACAACAGGAGCTTTCTGCCCAGCTGGCACAACACACACAGAAATCACAATCACCTGGAAACAAATTTAGTAACCTGTTCCTTAGAACAAAATCCAATTTTCAGCTATAAAAACACTGTATCAAAACAGCACTAAAGAAACAAAGGAAACTTAATAAGATAGGAAACAAATATTGACAGGCAAAGAACAGCAGCTTAACTCCCACAGGTGGCTGGCTGGACAAAAGAAAATCCTGTTTATATTCTGGTCTCCCAGCACTCGGCACCAGTAAACACATCGAGGAGCCGCCTGCTGTCACCATCCCAACGGCGGCAAAGCTGCTGCGCTGGGGACAGAGCCTTCTACCCAAACGGGGGAGAAATAGGAACTTCCTGCTTCACCGCTTCATTTTGAAAAGAAAGCTTGAAATATTCACCCAGTGGGAATTCTGAACCAATCCTAAAATGTCAGTGAAGGAAAACAGATAAATGTTCATTATTACCCTGAGCTGGAGCTGCGGAAATGGTAATTATACCTTTTTTTTTTTTTCTTTTTGGTGTTGGTATTTACTTGGGTTTTTTGGGCGGATTGCATAAAGCTCATCTGCTAATCAGTTCCTGAAAAGCACGGCTGTTTTTATTGTACAGTTTCTCCTGTTTAGGGGAAGAGGGTAGAAGCCAAATAAATATTTCTGACTTGCGTTTTTAGCAAAAAGGCTAGTTTGTGAAAACTAAAAATGCTCCCAGGCTGTCCGAGAACTTTGTTCTCCATGTCATCAACCAAGTTATTACGTCTTACTACAAGCTTCAGCACTTTTTTTGAGAAATTGCCCCCCATTATTTTTGCAGTTTAAGTGCAAAACGAATTGGAGGCCTAAATGAAAATACTAGTTTCCTTTTTTTACTCAGGACTGTCCGCTACATAGCACATAAACAGGGAGATTTTTCAACAGAACATGAATCCAGAAGAGAAGACCATTTTCCAAGAATATTTGACAAACCAGGGGACGGTGGTAAAGCCCTATCGCTGGCAGAGACAGAGCCACACCTGTGCTGCGTGTCCCTACCACATACGGACCGGTGAAGAAGCGAGAGTCCCTTACACAGAATTTCACAGGGTCTTTGGCTTCCCGTACAGATCAAAAGTGACTCCCCAAAACAAGCACCTTCTCTTCTATGAACTGAGGAGTTTCTCAGGCAGACTTGTCCAGAAAGGCCATGCTACAAACTGCACTGACCAAGACAAGCATCCCGAATCTCTGCTGTTTGCGGCGGGTGGTTATCTGGGTGCGGTTATGGACACCTGTGACAACATCAGAAGCATCACCCTCTATTCCAACTTCTCTCCTTGTAATGAGGCCTACCACTGCTGCATCACTAAAATCTACAACTTCTTGCTGAAGCATCCAGAAATCACGCTCTGCATCTATTTCTCTCAGCTTTACCACGCCGAGGCCGGTTCCCCCACGGCCGCGTGGAATCGCGAGGCTTTGCGGAGCCTCTCCAGCCTGTGGCCTCGGGTGACACTGCAGAGGCTGCCTGGGGGGACAAGGCACCACCTGCTCTGCAATTTTGTCTACAGCATCCCACAGACAAGCCTTTGTCGCCCAGCTTCACCACTGAGAACCTCAGCAGGTGGACAAAATCCATATCAAATTAACAGCTTAATGGAAATGAAACTGTATTTTAGGAAAGCCTTTCCACAGGCAGTGCTGGAAAATCCTGCTGCACAGCACAACTTAAAAGCCTTTTCTTCTCCCAAGCAGCCTTTACAGGCGATGCCGGGCACTCTGCCACCTCCCATGTCCCAGAGCTGCTCAGTGCTTTTCCCAGGCATGTTTCTGTCCTTTCAGAGGGAACATCTATACCCCAGACCTAAAAATATCGTAAGGCATTTAAAAATGCCAAAGGAATAATTCAATGAAACTCATCATTCTGAAGGGTTTCCAAGCAGCAGACACCTACTCTGAAGATGACACAAACTGAACTGCTTTCAGGCTGTAAAACTGACATCACAGAAAATAAAAAGTCACCCCCACAAAAGTTAACCCATAAAATAACTGTGGGTCTCAAATAACTGATGATGAAGATGACACGCTTTTGTTTTACTCCTGTACGTTTCAAACATAACCCAAAACCTCACTATCTTATGAATGCCTCTGGTGATAAATTTATACCTTACTTTCAAGCCAGTTTCCACCAGACACAGGTCAACAGTCCACGGGCTACAAGCACAACTCCAGTCGGGTTGTGGCTCCCCAGCTGAGCAGTTTTGGTGGAACACAGGACAGACCCCACATTCCTGCTTGAGCAAGAAGGTGGTTCTGCAGGGAACACTAGGGCATGAATAAGGTTTTCACACCAGCCGCTTCCTTAACAACAGAGGGGTCTAGACACACACATATATGTGTGTGTGTGTGTATATACACACACACACATAGCTTTTTCTAGGGCTGCTGCCTTCCATGCAAAGGAACTTCACAAAGCTGTGTAATGTTCTGATTAGTAAGAAATATCAAATAGGATTATACAGATAACGCAAAAAGTACACAGTCCAAGCAGAAGTGGGAAAAAACTAAGTTCTTGTCATTTAGAGCAATATGATCACTTTGTGATTCAATATATTCATTATTATACTAAAGGTTTTAAATAGGCAACTGAAATAAAGAACATATTGTTCCCAGGCAAAGAGGGTTCCCTCCCCAGAAATGTTAATTGTGATTAAACACACTGGCTCATTTCTCAGTGTTTCTGCTCTTTGTTTCCCCCTCTTTCTATGGTCAGAACAATTATGTATCTGAGTGAAAACATGAGGCTGCTTCCCAGTGTGACCTTAAACACCCTTCACTTCAGCAGGTGACCCCACTTGTGCAAATGTGCAAAGCTCCAACATTTTCCTGGGTCTCTAATGACCTAAGAGAGGCAGAAACGTGCAGAAATCCAGCAGATCCCTCACACGTACAGCACCTCGGCGCTGTCTTAGAAAAGCTTTCTTGAATTAGATCATACTCGGTCTGCACTTTCTGCTACAATGTTGACTGACACAATCACAAGCAGCCCGCTGTGCTGTAGCATCAGAGCGATTATTTTCTTTTGCCATGAAACATAAAGCCTGTGGTATTTTTTAACTCTCGTAGTAACAAACATGTGTTTGAGCTTGGACTTTGCCAAATTCGGAGCCAAACTCCGAACACCAGAAAATCATCGTGGTTGGAAGAGATCGAGTGCAACTGTTAACCCACCCCTGGCACTGACCCATGTTCCTCAGAACCTCAGCTTCGTCTGTTCAACCCCGCCAGGGATGGTGACTCCATCACTGCCTGCTCCAGCGCTTTACAACCTTTTCTGTGAGAAAACGTTGCCAATATCCAACCTTCCTGCGAGGAAATGTTGCAAATACCCAGTCTTTCTGCGAGGAAAACGACCTCCCGCCCTGCCCTCCCTCGCAGCGCCCCTTGGCCCTTTCCCCTCAGTGCGCCGGCGCGGAGCGCATGCGCCCAGCAGCGGGCGGGGCGGCGGCAGCAGTGAAGCCGGGCGGCCATGGCGAAACACACGGTGTCCTCGGCGCGGTTCCGCCGGGTGGACGTGGACGAGTACGACGAGAACAAGTTCGTGGACGAGGAGGACGGAGGCGACGGGCAAGCGGGGCCCGATGAGGGCGAGGTGGACTCGTGTCTGCGGCAATATCCTTCCGCCGCCGGGCGGGAACGAGTTCCGTCGGGAGCGGCCGCGGGGCCGGGGGGGCGCGGGGCGGTGTTCGGCGGCACCGGGGCTGCCGTGTATGGGAACAAACGTGCGGGGGACGGAGAGGGGCGACCGGGGTCTGTCCTGACAGAGGAAAAGGGACCCAGGGGTGACGGGGGAAGGCGGCTCTGTCAGAGGCGTCGCGGGGTTGCGGTATCTGGGAGGTGTCCCACGGTTGGGGTTTCCTGTGTGCTGATGATAATTGCTACCTTACATTGCAACCTGTGCTTGCTGTTGGGGGAAGCGTTGCACCCACTGAACCTTGAGGCGTGCACAAGCCAGCTCCCGGTATCCCTGTCCTGGAGCTGGTTCTGTTGCTTTGCAAAGAGCTGGTGTCTGGTCCTTAACCCCCTAGCACAGGCAACATGATGGCTGCGCTACAGGCGGCTCTGAAGAACCCTCCTATCAACACAAAGAACCAGGCAGTGAAGGTGAAACAGGAACTAACTCACTCGTGGGCTACACCGTAAAAACCCTTTCCTTAAAAACTCTGGCCAGATGTGCTTTGAGGAAGCCAAGAAGGCTGTTTTTTAGGATACTCCTCTATGTCAAACCATTTATGACCTCTTTTAATCACATACCTTTAATTTGTTGCTAGGTCAGGTTTTGTGTGTTCTCCCATGTACTGTGGCTGTATGTTGTGTGCCCTGGGTAACTGCACATCTCCAGGTGCCCGTGCCCCATCCAGACCTGGCAGCAAATCAATGTCGTCAGCACTGAACGATGGAGGAACCTCCACTGACTGAGGAAACCCTCCTAGCACAGCCAGACCTGGAAAAAAAGGAAAAAATGATGATTAGCGCATCCAATCAAAATTAAGCCGTTAAAACCTCAGAGCACTCCCCCTGTGACAGATTGCTGGCTGCATGTATTTCTGAATCTCCCCAGAATAAACCTTGAATGGCTCATGATTGCGGCGGTGAGGAGCAGGCAGATAAGATGTGGCACTGCCCAGATGGCGAGCGCCTGCAGAGCTCTGCTCTCCTTACATGAGCAGAGTCCCACAGGCACGTTTCTCTGCTGCTCACCAGGCCACCAGTGGAGATTTTTCCACCCAGCCCTTTCCTGAGGGTTTTCACAGGGTTTTGCAATCCGTGCTGTATAAGAGACTGATCAGCTTTGTCCTCAGATTCATGACTTGTTTCCCTTAGGTGTGTATTGATGTGTTTAAGAATACACTTTGAAAGCAGTGGGATTGAAGAGGGCAGAATGACTAAATTTTAATGTTTGGCTTCATTTTTAGTTGCTCTCATGGAAATTTTTGTGTTTTTTACTTAAAGCTCTTCATGTGAGGTCTTGCTAAGCTAAGCAGCTATGGGCTGTTAAATTGAACAAGAAAATATTCATCATTTCTGAAGAAGGAAGCCGCTTGGAGTATTTGTATAATGGAATTATTCAAAAGTCCAGCATCCCAAGACCTTTTCATCCTCGCTCAGTTAGTGACAGATGAACGGGAAGAGCTGCTTTTTGCTGATTACAAGGCCAATCTGCTGCTGTGATCATGCCACACACATTCCTGGGCTTGAAACTACATCTGGATCAAGATGCAAATGGTTATTAATGCAAAATATTAATGCTGCCAGTTTGCAGCCTGTGTGCCTGGGACAGGAGCTGACTGGGTTGAAAACGTGTGGCTTCCAGCAGTCGCCTCTTCCAGGCTGGCCAAGGGCATTTCCATGAAATAGTTGTATCTCACTAAACAGCACAGAGGCATGGAAGAGGCTCTGGTGACAAGGAAGGCAAATCAAGTACTTAATTCTTATAATTCTTTCAGAACCTGCCAGACCTTGAGTTTTGATATGAAAACTTAGCATTTAGCTGTATCCTCATGTAACAGGTGGAAATTGCCGACACAAGCAGAGAAGCAGAAAACTCAGAGCAGCACAAATGCTTTCAACTCTTTTATGCTGTTCATCATTGAGGACATACCTGGTTTTACATAATTTCTCAAAAACTGTCCTATTCAGACAGATTTTAGAATTGTTTTTTAAAAAAATTAAACTAGTTTTGTTTGTTGGAGAGCTGAGTAATATTTGAACGCACCTTATAGGCGAGTGAATGCATCTCTGCCTTCCTCATTTGTTGGCAGGATCGTGCTGAAAGTATCGTCCTGAAGGTGCTCATCTCTTTCAAAGCCAACGATATCGAGAAGGCGGTGCAGTCGCTGGACAAGAACGGCGTTGACCTGCTGATGAAGTACATCTACAAAGGCTTCGAGAGCCCCTCGGACAACAGCAGCGCGGTGCTGCTGCAGTGGCACGAGAAGGTGCGTGGGTAGGGACTGGTAGGAACCGCCTTTCGCTTTGGTAAATCGGAAATGTCGTCTTTCACACTGGGAGGAGGGTACAGTCCTGCGAGCTCGCGTGCCGACTTCTTCCGATCCTCTGGGTAAAGATCCTGCAGTTAAAATTTGATTTTATGTCAGACTGTGGCAAGCAAAATGGTTCCATCCAGTGACTCAAGCAGTTGGAAGTCAAATTTCCTTCCTAGAGGGAAGCAAAATTTGCAACTCGGTTATGCAGGGAAATAAAGGGCTGTTAAATAACTGTCTTCAAAGCAAATGCAATCATCCTTCCCAGGCACCCTGAGCATGAGGGTTTCATTTTGAACACAAAGAGTGGGGAGATGCTCATTTGAAATACAGCCTTTCCGCTCAGCAGCTGTTTTGGCCCGTAACTACCTCACCCTGGTATTAATTGCTATGTTTCCCTTCTCAGGCCCTGGCTGCTGGAGGAGTGGGGTCCATTGTCCGCGTTTTGACTGCCAGGAAAACCGTTTAAATCCAGCAGCGAGCAGTTGCCTGCCGTCCGCGGCACGCGAAATGCGGGTACAAAACCCAAAGCACCGAATGCCATTGCTGCCCCGTGGGCAGCACCTGTCTCTCAGCTTGCCTTCTCGCTGCTTCTTTCATACCTGACAAATAATGCATATCGTGATCTCTTTTTTTTTTCTTTTCCTCTCTTCTGGAAGATTATGAAGGTGCAATTCTATTTCTAACAGGAATATTTGGTACTCGCGAACATTTCAGTGACACGTATAGCGACATGTGCAAACTTCATGTTTAGGGTGATTTGCGTTTGTGTGTAATTATGGCAGATTTGGACCTGACTTTCCAAGCAAATGCTGAGGGACGTAGGGCAATGTCTTAATTCTTTTCGCTAGCCAAGCAGTGTTTTGATGCAAAATCTGTATTGGAGAAGTGGGGCAGCTATTACTATTGGTAACTGGACCGCGGTTCCTTTGGTCCACCTCTGAACAGGACAGAAAGCAAAGGCTCCCTTCCCATCCTGAGTATCATTCCAGAGAGCTGAGTATTTCCCTTCACCTCGCATCTCATGACTGGTTCAGGTTCCTCGTGATCCGTCAAACGCTTGGGTCCGCAGCTGGAAAATCACAACAAGATCAAGTTGTCCATCGCGCAGTTTGGATGGTAGAATTTAAAAGGCTGATGGTCCATTTACGCTGGAGCCCACCCCAGTGAACTTTTTAATTTGGGGAGCAAAGATCCTGAAGAAAAGAAGAAAAAAGCAGCTTTCACACAGCAAATCACCTTTCAGCAACTTGAAAGGGATTTGATTTTTGTCAAGCACAACAGCGTGGCTGCCTGGGGTGATCTGAGAAACGGGTACTGGTATCCAAACCACCCTCGCAAAGCTCTCATATGTTATTTTCTAGATGCATAGGGCCTTAAAGGATACCAGACAGTTCACATTCCAGTTGCATTGTGCCAATTAGTGGGCAAATCAGGCTCCAAAATAAAGAGGAGTACATTAAAAAAATTAGGAAAGCCCAGGGCATCCCAGACCACAGATCACATTGAAGGTTTAGGGCCAAGACTGAAATACATGTTTTACGTTCACCATTTTACTGCAGTTCAGTTGTGTAAAACTGTTGAGGAACTTGTGAAATCTTTGCTGGTTTTTGATATCTGCCTTTTTTTTTTTTTTTTTTGTAATAATAATAATAAAGACCAGACAATAAATTGTCACTGAATACTTAGTCGGTGTCTGAAATGCCTTGAAGTTCATGGTGGACTATTTGCAGCAGGCTGCTGTTCAAGGATGGACAAGAGTAAAAAAGCAAGTCCCAAAGCTTCCTCTCTCCAGTATTTTTCTGCATAGGTTTGCTTTCTAGCCGTTATTTGTAATGACAACACGTGCGTAGCTTCATCCAGCCAGAAAACCTGTGATTATTTCAGTGAGATATTTAAACAAGAACGCACATCATTGCAAACCAGAACTATCTCAGCTTACGCTGAAATGGTTTTAATTGTATTATTATATTGTACTATTAATAGCCAGAGGGTGAGATCCTTGCAAACATTGATGTTAGATGCTTTCTCAGGAACAGAAGAAGAAGGGTAATGGCCCAACAGGGCAGTTATGTGGACACTTCTCATTTCACAGCTGGCCTTTTGTTTGTCTGCCTGGCCCAGCTCCAGGAGATTAAATAAACATTTAATTGTTGGTTTTAATTATTTAACCGTACATACATACATTCATGCATCGGTACAGAAGGCTCCTGCAGTAACAGCTCTGTCCTTGCAGCTGCATTTGCAGGACTGTGTTTGCCGTCTCTGTTTCCTTCCATTCATCCAAATTTGGTGAAGACATCAATCGATCCTAATATAAAAGAAAAGAATAAAAAGTAATCCCAGATAGGTGAAAAATATTTTTTAAAACAATGTCAAAGCAGGTCAGCTGCCTCTAGGTGGCATCAGATAAACGAAGGCAACAAGAAGAGCCATGTAAGGTTCTCCAGATTCCCTCGGGTTGGGGGATGCATTTAGAAACATTTACACAACATAAAGCCCAAAAAAGAAACTTGGGTCCTGCATGGGGAGAGCTCAGACCCACCATCCAGGGAAGGAGCTGGACACACTCCGTCTCCTCCTGCATTACAGATCACCTCCCAAACAAGGTCAATCCCCTTGGCCTTTCGCCATACATGTTTTCTAGTGCCCGGATCGATCTCTTCTTGAGTCTCCTCTCCAAAAATGACGATAAACTTGAGCATGTTGTTGCTATGCAAACTCAAAACCAACTGCTGCATGCTGGCTGGATTTCGAGCATTTCTGTGCATTTCTTACCCACATCTTGGTGATCTGTGTGCTGGATTTCAAGAATCTCCCACGGGAGGTGTCACCAGCTCTGTCACTCACTTCCTCTCGGACATTGCTGTAGAAGAAAGAAGTTTGCCTGCTAAATCAACTTGGTAAGAGAAAGGGGAACAAAGAGACTCACTAGAAGGGGTGTGTTTGTCACAGCTTTGAAATTGCTTGAATGTTACACTAAAAATAACAGAGCAGCAGGATAGCTGCTCTGAGCGTTTGCATCTTTCAGATCCCACCCTTCTGTGAAACACAAGAAAAACCAAAACAAAACACGCTTGCCACGGGTGACCTTGCACCCTCCTCCAGCTCCCCTTGTACCAGTTTTGGGCTCAACCTGGCCCTCCCTATCAGTGTGCCAATTCAGATAATTAAATGAGCAGAAAATTATCCCTACAATAAGGTGAACCATTTCCTGCAAGATGGGGTTTCCCATTCCCCAAAGGAATAAGAAAAGGCATCTCAAAGGGGTGTTTTCAGGTTCACTGTTTTTACTCCCACCTCTCTCCTTCAGCATCACTTAATCTGGTCATATTTCCCTCTGCTTTTTTTTCTGGAGCTCTCAGAGTCTTCTCTGCGCTCCCATCAGAAGCCCATGGAGCCAGCTGTGCACAGAGGGATGCCAAGGATATGCTTGCAGCTGAAGAACCAAAGAGAGACCCAAACTTCAGGGGTGAGCTTGGTTCTACTTTTGATTAAAAAACATCCTTGCTCTTCAGCAGCTTGGGTTTCATCCTGAGCAGAAGGTGACCAACAGTCTCCTCCATCGTCTCCCTCCTCTCATTGCCATTTTGTAATTTTTTGGGGAACTCTGACCAAACGCATAAAGGCCAAGTCTTGCTGACATATTTTAAGCTCTTACAACATGCACATCACGTCACCGGTAGATGCGGCAGAGGCAAAGTACTTCCAAAATAACTTAGAAACCACGTGTGGAGCAGCCAGCTCCCAAGTTGAGTCAGCAGCGGTCACTGCTGCCATTGCTGCCACATGCTCAGTGTCACCTGTCTCCTCCAGCAGCCCTGCCTGCGGGAACCATTTAGAATCACAGAATAGTTTGGGCTGGAAGGACCTTCAAAGCTCCCCCAGTGCCACCCCTGCCATGAGCAGGGACATCTTCACCAGCTCAGGTTGCTCAGAGCCCCGTCCAGCCTGGCCTGGGATGTCTCCAGGGATGGTTCATCCACCACCTCTCTGGCCAACCTGGGACAGGCTCTCACCACCCTCAAGCAAAAATTTCTTCCTCATGTCCAGCCTGAATCTCCCCTTTTTTAGCTTAAAACCATCACCCCTTGTCCTGTCACAACAGGCTCTGCTCGAAAGTCTGTCCCCATCTTTCTCACAGGCCCCTTTTAAGTACAGAAACACCACAACAAGGTCTCCCCAGATCCTCCTCTTCTCCAGGCAACCACCTCTATCAAGGACCATACTTTGGAGGGCACAAGAGGTTCAGCTGCTCTGGCTTTGCAACCCTAAATTTGAACTGCTCAACCACACAGCTGACAAAATCATGAGAAAACCCAGAGAAGCAAAGCCTGAAGAAGACCTGTTGCACAACCCACAGCAGCTCGGCGTGGAAACCCACTGTGGCACAGCAGCCTCTGCCCTACTTCCCCATGGCGGGGCCGCCTGGGGTGACGCTAGTGAAGCCACTTCCTGGCAGTTTCGCGACACAAAGGCAGAAGTAGAAAGGGGACGGAGAGAAGCTGAGCAGCGCTGCGAGGAAGGACCTGGGGACCCTGCATCCCGCTGCCACCGCGCCATGTCCCTGGTGGAGACGATCCGTCTGTGGCAAGAAGGGGTGTGCGCGGCGGACAGGAAGGAGTGGCAGGCAGCCCTGGACGCCTTCACGGCCGTCCGGCACCCCCCTGCCAAAATCTGCTTTAACATTGGCTGCATCCACCTCGTCCTGGGACAGCTGGCCGAGGCGGAGGAGGTAAGGGACAGCCCTTGCGGGCAGTGGTGAGTTTGCACAGAGATCTGCCAGACAGATGGACACGCTGGGAAAGCGAGGGCCACAGTCTAAAGGAAGGATTCTTGGCTTTTTAAAGCCAGAACGAAGCATGACAGCCCTGGGCTGTTCCTGCTGAACCTGTTTTCTCCGTGAATCAGAGGCGAAGCGGCAGCAGAGGTGCGCAGTTTGCTGCTTGTGTTTTCTCCCTCCCAGAAGTGACCGCAGGGCACTGAGCTGCTGGGCGAGCAGCAGCAGATGCTTCCATCTCAAAACAGATTAGGAGCCTGGTACAGGCTCTACCACCCAGTGCCCAATGCTGCAGGGAGACATCGCCCACAGAGCCCAGCTTAGGCCCCTTGGCTAAGTGAGGACAGGTATAACTACTCCAAACCCCTCAGATTTGTAAAGGTTTTCCCTTCTCCCCATCTTTTTGTCCCCCATGCAGGCGTTCACCCGGAGCATCAGCTGTGACAAGCACCTGGCAGTGGCTTATTTCCAGCGGGGCTCCGTGTTTTATCGCAGGCAGAAGTGAGTGGAAGGCTTTAGCATTTCGGTTTTGTGGCTTGCAGAGATGCCAACCTCTGGCTGGGGACAGCCCAGGTGGGGTGGTACCCTGGGGGCCAAACTGCAACCCTCAAGGTAAAAGGCTCCCATTGCTCAGCAGCGCAGCTGGGATTAAAACCAGCTTTGGAGCATCTCTCCTCCTCCTAGTGTGTCCAAAAACACTACAAGGGGATAGGAGAGACCCAACTAAACCCAAACAAGTTTAAGTAAAGACTTGGAGACATTTGCAAGGGGTACAAGGCGCCCAGAGTGCCACCACAAGGTGGTGACACCCTTGTCCTTTGCTCCACAGCCATGAAAAAGCCCTTGAGGATTTCAAAGAGGCGCTGGCCCAGCTGCGAGGCAACCAGCTCATCGACTACAAGATCCTGGGGTTGCGGTACAGGCTCTTTGCTTGCGAGGTGAGAAAGACTTGACCCCAAAGGGTTTTTCACTATCTCAAGAGATCTCAGGAGAAGACAGACAACCTCTCTTTGTGACTTGCAAAAAAAGGGAGCAGGCTGGTGCAGAGCTCTGTGTCACCACCCTGCTGTCATCCCCTTCACCTGGCAAGGGTCCAGCTGCTCCAAGAACTCATTTCCTTGCTCATCTCATTTCTCCCATCCCTCTGGTAGATACTCTATAACATCGCGCTGGTGTTCGCCACGCTGGAGGACTGGAAGAAAGCTGAGGAGCACCTGACGCTGGCCATGAGCATGAAGAGCGAGCCCCAGCACAACAAGATCGACAGGGCGATGGAAGCCATCCTGGTAAGGAGGAATGGGTCCCACAGCCACCACATTTGCTCACAGGGAAGAGGGAGAAAAATCCCAGTGACAGAGAAACCAACTTCTAGCTACAGCTTTAGCAAAGCAGGAGAAAAATGCAGCCAGCTGAGCAAAATGTGGGTGTCGCACTGAGACATGAGTTGGTGGGAAGAGTTTTGGGTCACTGGGGTGGCAGGGATGGGAAGACCAGGTTAAATGGACCATATCAAGGCTGTCACGGTGGGGTTTTGACTTTATGGAGCAAGACCTTAGCCCCAGAAGTAGGAGGAAAGGGATAGTCACTGCTCTAAAGAGCACATGGAGGGTGTTGGTCTCTTATCCCAAGTAACAAGCAACAGGATGAGAAGAAATGGCCTCAAGTTGCACCAAGGGAGGTTCAGATTGGATCTTGGGAACAATTTTTTCCCCAAAGGGCTGTTAGGCATTGGAACAGGCATCCTCAGGGCATCCTCAGGGCAGTGGTGGAGTCACCATCCCTGGAGGGTTGAACAGACGGAGATGAGGTTCTCAGGGACATGGGGCAGTGCCAGGGGAGGGGTATGGTTGGACTCCATGATCTTGAGGGTTTCTTCCAACCAAAATGATTCTGTGATTCTACGACTTCTCTGTGCTACAGAAGCAGAAGGTCTGCGAGCTCGTGGCCATTCCTGCGGGGAAGCTGTTCAGACCAAACGAAAAGCAGGTGGCTCAGCTGGAGAAGAAGGACTACCTGGGAAAAGCTTTGGTAAGAAAGAAGTATCTTCTTCATTCAGGCCAAGCCTGGGGGTTGAAGTGAGGTGCTGACCACGCTCTAACTCCCCCTGAGCTGCTGTCTGCTGGGCTGTATCTCGGGGAGCAGAAAAGAAGATATTTAACATCTGACACCCACAACTGATCTCCAGTTCTTTCCCTGAAGAGCACAAACATTTATGAACTTTCTAAACAATGTTTAAAGTTGCCTACAGGAGGTAGGGGCTTGACTTGAACTCTGACTCACTTCAACATTTGTAATTAAAATATAAAGGGAAACTTTGAGGTTACAGTGACTCTATCTGCAGTCAAGATGAGGCTGAGCTGAGACCTTGCCACAGCTGAGAGGCGAGTTTTGGTACCAGAAGCACTCAGCCTGTAGTCAAAGATACTTTGCCTAAAATCTTGAACCTGAAGCATCCCAAGGAGCTTGGTTTGGCCAACAGCAAAAGAGGAGGGTGGGCATCAGAGGTCTATGAGCATCAAGTCACTACCTGTCTGTCTTTGGCTCTAGGTGGTGGCATCTGTGGTGGATAAAGATGATTTTTCAGGATTTGCTCCGCTCCAACCACAGGTAAGTCACCACCGATGAACAGTGGCCTTGGTGAAGGTTCAGGAGAACATGGGATGGGTGTCACCCCCCAGCTCTGTCTCACAGTGAGGAGCAAATGGCAGCATCATCACCCTGAACTTTCTGCTAATGCCATGGGGAGGGGGCAGACGCTGCCCCTGCATCTCATCTGATCTCCTCATCATCAAATCTACCTATATTTGTGGTTGAGGCCAACGCAGTTCCCCAAGCAAGGAAGAAGTGGCTGGGCAGCACATCCTCTGCCCCCACTGGGCAACAGCTTTAGCAGGGAGCTGTCTCAGACCCTCCCTGTAAGATTAATCAGGTTCATGTGTCTCAGCTCAAGCCACCAGAGAAGCAAGAGCTCCATCCTCCTCCCAGTTCCCAAAGCCCTTTGCATTTTCATGATGACGCAGCAGCATCTTTCCATATCTAAGGGTACCCAGGAGTCTTTTACAGGAGCATTTCAGGAGTATACGGGGAAGCACAGCTCCTGCAGCCCACAGCACCATTACACAAGAGAAAATACATCATCTCCACGCAGCCAAGTGTTGACACCTCGCTGCAGGAGTCAGGACTATTTCAAGTAGCTTCTTCAGGGGCTTGATAAAATCCACCAGAGACCTCAAAATACTTAGGCAGGAGACACCATAAAGCAGGACGACGGCAGCTGGGGATTTTATAAAAGCACGATAAAGAGAAGGTACAGGGAAGCACAACTTATTGCTTAAATCAGTGGATCTCAAATCCACGATCTCAGCCTTCTGTGAGTTGAAACCACAGTCACAACTGACACCAGGACTGTGCCTCTGAAAACCAACCGCAGGTGGAAGAATTTGGAACGCACTCATTTGAAGGAGCAGAGCCACAAAAGGCAGTTGCTGAAAATCTACTGCAGCCAGCTGCAGAGCAGCAAAAAAAAGATCACTTTGGGTTCAAATTGTCTGCCCCAACACCAGCTCAGGGAAAAAAGAACCAGGTCGGGGTGACAGTAGAAGGCTGCAGGACATTTCTGCAATGCAACTGAAATCTTCCAGACTACTAATAATTTTGTTTTTGTCTTCTTGTTGGCAGGCCATTGGTCCTCCACCCAGGCCCAAGACCCCAGAGATCCTCAGGTAAGTTGGATGAAGGACAGACAGTGCTGCTGACCTGTGCAGCCAGGAACAACCCTGTCCTGCACCCTCACACCTGAGCACCCAGCAGCACCCAAAGCTCTGGGGGGATGGGAAAAGGATCATAGGAACAAGAAGCCAGAGGTCTGGGCTCCCCCTGCAAAGTAAACCAGCAATGTCACCCACCTGCTGCTCCTGCATGCAGGGCTCTCGAAGGGCAGCCGCACCGTGTCCTGTATGAGTTCATCCCCGAGACCAGCGAGGAGCTGCAGGTCCTGCCAGGAAACATCGTCTTTGTCCTGAAGAAAGAGAAGGACAACTGGGCTACAGTGATGTTCAATGGGAAGGTAGCAGGGGTGTACTTGGTTGGGGCGGAGGACAACGGGGTAGATGCTGTGAGGTTCTGCAGAGGACTTGGAGAACAAAGCCTTGCTGTCAAACCGAGTTTCTGACTTAAGTCACAGAATGGTTTGGGTTGGCAAGGACCTTCCCAGCTCCCCCAGTGCCACCCCTGCCATGAGCAGGGACATCTTCACCAGCTCAGGTTGCTCAGAGCCCCGTCCAGCCTGGCCTGGGATGTCTCCAGGGATGGTTCATCCACCACCTCTCTGGCCAACCTGGGACAGGCTCTCACCACCCTCATTGTTAAGTCCCTTTTGTCCACCTGGATGAGGCCACAGGGTTCAGTGAAACCCATTCAGCCTGCAGCAACAAACCTTTGCACCTCAGGGACTCTCCTGGAGTCAGGGCAGGGACAAGCTCAGCTGCATCCTCCAGCAGCGCGTTGCCTCCTTGCCAAGGAATCCCCACTCATCTCTCCTTCCTCTGCAGAAAGGAATTGTCCCCTGCAACTTCCTTGAGCCCATGGAGCTCCAGAACAAGCCGCACATCCAGGTGAGGAGGCCAACGAGGAGATGGTGTCCTGGGGAGGGCAGGCGTCCACATATTCACCCACCACCACCTATTTCTGGGCCTTCCAGCAGGACCCATAACTGCAACTCCCTCCCCCTTGTAGTGCTGGAATTGGTTCTTCTGGATCACAGTACCTCAATGTGAGCTCAGAAACCTGTGAAATCTGGGCAGATGCTGTGCCGATGGACGGTGGTTGGCAATGCTGGGGAGATGAAGGGGTAGCGAGGTCAACCCTCCTTGGTTCAAGACCCTGAACAAACCTTGGGAAACTGGGTTGGAGGGGAGGCTCCACGAAGCAGCAGTGCCCCAGCTCCATTGGGAAGGGTGGGATTGGCAGCTCTACCTTCTTCCCACCCATCACAGGAAGAAAACTCTCCAGAAGCCGAGATCCCAGAGCCACCCAGCTCCAGCGCTCCGGAGAAGCCGCGGCGGCCAGCACCAGGTCAGCGCAGGGAGGTGACAGGACAGGGGTGCTTTAGGGACAAAACCCCGGCAGCAGGTTTGAGATGGTCTCCTCAGTGTCTTCACACACTGAGACCAGAGCTGAGGTTCATCTCCATCTCATTCTGGGGCTCATTTGCAGTCAAGGGTGGAGAGACACTGAAGCACAAGGCAGAGACAGCAACTGCAGCGCTGAGGATGGAGTAAAATAGAATAATCCTCAAGGAAAACAAGTCACTCCGTGCTCTTAATTAGCACAGTGACTAATTGGGAAAAGAGCCTGGGGATAGGAATGGGGCAAGTGACCCAGGTGGTCCAAGTGACAGAGAAGATGGTTGTGGCTCATGGGAGTTAAGGGCAAACATCATAAGGACCAACCTCAAAGAGCATCTTTATGGCACCAAAAGCCACCACAGATGTAGCAATGGGACTGCTTTCAAGAGCAAAGCACTGTCTCTTCTCATAACAAGCACAGTCATGTCAAAGCCTTGCTAAAACGTAGAGCAGGTCCTTGTGAAGGATTTCACCAAACCTGCATCAAATCGCCCTACCTGCAGGTCCAAATTTAGCTTTACAACCACAGTGAAAGACAAGGATTGTCTGTGGTTTTCAGTGTGGACCTGGGGAGATCAGAAGAGCAAAGACACTAAAACCAGCAGCTCATATAGAATTTTTTTTTTCCACCCAGAAAGACATCCCACCCATAAAGCTCCTGTCCCTATAGGAGGGAAGGCACAGAGCCCAGACCTGTGCTTGGTGGTCCTATCTAAATCTTACCGATGAATCCCGTTGCGGTCGATGCTGCATCCACTCAAGGGACCACTGCTGGTGGCTCCAGGGCTGGTTGTTGGTGCTGCAGATAATGACGGGTGTCAAGGAGAAGAGCTGCAGGAGATCTGAACACCTATTTAGGTGCAGAGCAGCAATGTTTCTCTCATCCCATCTCTTTCTTCCTCCACAGACCACGCTCCTACGACTCCAGCACAGCTGAGAGAAGCAGCCAAGGTAACATCTCCTGAATGTGAATCCCAAGGTCCACACTACACACCCGTATTTATTATACACTGAAAGGTGCTGGCATGCCCGGCAAGCACCACGGTCCTCAAAGCGATCCAGGTTTTCACCATTCCAAAGTGTAATGACAGACCTAGGGACCAGCAGGTCACCAGGACCCAACAGGGTGACTAGAGCTGCTTTTTGGGAGGTCTGCTCCCCCCATGACTGTTGGCAAAACCCTTGTTCAACTCATGTGGCACTTGAGAAGGAGAAATAGGAGAGAGCTGGGCTGTAATGCGTGTGCTCCTGGGCAGGGTCAGCACATCAGAAGGTCACGCTGTGCAGATGGGAAAATTGACAATCCCAACCAGAAAAAAAGAATGAGGGGATTGGGGGATGGACACACATTGAATGTGGCCACCTCAAAGCAACAATTTGGTTGATAAGTGCCCAGTGCGTTACTGTGCTGTCTCCTGGGACAAGCCCAGGGCTGCCAACCAGCCATGTGTCCAGCCACAGCTTTGGTGGCACAACCTGCCCCGAGGGACATACCCAAGGCTGCACATGGTGGCCAAGATGTCTCCTGACCCTCCTGATGTCCTGCAGCTCCGATCTGGTTCAGGAGACCAGTTTCCACAGCCCAGTGCCCTCACACACTGCTTCCCACCCGCAGGAGCCCGAAGCAGCTGTCCCTGGCCCCCATGTCCTCAAGGTGCATCACAAATACACGGTCGCCCTGCAAGTTGAGCCAGGCCTGTCCTACCGGGAGCTCCTGGATCTGGTTTGCAAGAAGCTGGAGCTCCAGCCTGAGCACACAGAGCTGAGGTGAGGTCCTGTTTTCAGAGGTGAGCTGTGTTTTCAGAGCTCCCCCCTTCACTTACCCCGTGTCTGCCCAGGTACAAGCCTGCAGAGAGCCAAGCGCTGGTGACACTGAGCACGGAGAACCTCGGGCAGGCTTGGAGCCAGAGCAAGGACAGCTGTCTGACAGTCTGGTGCGACATCACGGAGGTCAGTGACAGCTCGTGGTGGCTCCCGGCAAGGAACCTCAGCAGATGTTGTCTCTGCTTTCCTTGCTGTGAGCGCAGGCTCGGGGCTTTCAAAGCAAGCCAGTGACATCTGGAAAGGCAGAGGAGCAAAGCAGGGAGGAGAGAAGAAGCAGAGCTTGTTTCTCTTACCCTGGTACAAAGAAAACGGTGAAGGCAAAGGTGTCCTTACCAGCTTCTTTCCCACCCCAGGGAGAGGGGTTTTTACCCGACAGCAAACCCGAGGAGTCACCGCAGGAGGCAATGCTGGAGGAGACAGGACTAACCCAAGTTGTAGCACAGTACAATTATGAAGCCACCCAACCTGAAGACCTGGAGTTTCAGGCAGGAGATGTGATACTCGTTTTATCCAAAGGTAATCTGCTCCTTCCACGATGTGGGGAGGGAGGGACCTCCCGGCTCTGGTGAGAACACAGGCCTGAACCTGAGATGCCGGGCAATGGCAGCAGCTCCTGCTCTGTTCAGTGCAAGTTGTGGGTTCCCAGAGTCTGCTGGTCAGGCCAAAAAGTCTCAGGAATTTGGTCAGACATGGGACACAGGTTCTTCAGTGGAGCTTAAAAGCATCACTAGGGACCTTGATCTTGGAACAATTTCTTCCCCAAAGGGCTGTCAGGCATTGGAACAGGCTGCCCAGGGCAGTGCTGGAGTCACCATCCCTGGAGGGTTGGACAGACGGAGATGAAGTTCTCAGAGACATGGGGCAGTGCCAGGGGAGGGTTATGGTTGGACTTCATGATCTTGGGGGGGTCTCTGCCAACCAAAATGATTCTGTGATTCTATAATCTCTTTCCCCGAGTCCTCCTGTCCTGCAAAGCAAACTGCTTCATGCTGGGAACCTGCCGAGGAGCAGCGTGGCTCAGGCAGCTTCACTGAAAGCAAACCTCTCCTGCAAGCTGCCACTCACTGCCTTTAATAGAGCAGAGAGTGCTCCAGCCAACTGAAGTGCTTCCAGGCTCTGCTTTGCACAGTCCTGACTGACCACAGGGCTTTCAGCTTGTCAAGACTGTTCTCTGAAGCCACAAGACAAGCAGGACCCAACAGCTTTGGGGACAGACTTTTTAGCAGGGCCTGCTGTGACAGGACAAGGGGTGATGGTTTTAAACTAAAGGAGGGAGATTCAGGCTGGACATGAAGAAATTTTTGCTTGAGGGTGGTGAGAGCCTGTCCCAGGTTGGCCAGAGAGGTGGTGGATGAACCATCCCTGGAGACATCCCAGGCCAGGCTGGACGGGGCTCTGAGCAACCTGAGCTGGTGAAGATGTCCCTGCTCATGGCAGGGGTGGCACTTGGGGAGCTTGGAAGGGCTCTTCCAAACCTTCTGTGATTCTCTGATCTTCAAGACAGCTTTCTTTAAGAATCTTCCACCACAGCTGCTCCTGCAGCCCTACCAAAGGTTTCCCACCCACATCTCAGTTGCATATTTTCATCACAGCCCCGTTTCCGCCTCCCCCTGCCCCAAACAGTTTCAAGACAGGAGAGTTTCACTCGAGCTGCATCTGACTTTACCGATCACAAATTATTTTTTAAAGGAGATGCCTCATTTTGGCTGCCACCCCCACAACGGCAGAACAATCTTACTCCTGCTTCCCTCACCTGGCTACTTTTAAGTCTACCATCGCCCATCAGCCTCAGTCCTTTTAATATTAGTCTTTGGTGCTTCTATGAGAACTGAGGCTCAAATACCAGCTAAACCTCAGCAAGATCTAGCACATATTTTTGAGTTGGATCCTTTCACGTGTGTGCAGAGAGCACAGGAGGAATGACAAACTATGACACTTCGCTCTGTGCAGCTCTCAGTAATTCGCACTGGCTGGCAGCCACCTCAGTCCCCCCTCCTCCACCGCCGCACGGGTGAATTTCTGCACCATGGAACACCAATGAATCCCCGCAACCCAAAATCCTACTCCCCCCTTCACTGCTGAGCTCAATATTTCCCATTAAAAAGTTGGTCCTCACCTCATTTGGCTCCCCACAGCGAGTTTTCAGAGCTCCTAAGCTTTACTTAACCCAGAGTAGCACTGACTTTTCTTATGGAACAGCAGGCTCAAATCCACTTCGGTTGACACCTTGAAGAGCAGAACCCGTCTCAGACCATTTCCTTGCTCTGCCTTCAGTTTCCTTGTATTCAAGGCAGTTTCTAACCCCCTATTTCGATCTATTTTTCTCACCTGTGCTTGGCAGCTTGTTCTTTCTTACCTCACAGCTTTGCTCTCCTGCCTCCTCAGCCCCTTTCCGCCACAATCCTCTACCAGGCTTTCGCTCGGCTAAAAGGTTAATCAGCAAAAAAACCTTAAAATGGAGATCTCAGGCCTGTCTGTAGCTTGTGGAGGTTACTGTGCTGCTGTACAGCCCTAGGGTGACACAAATGGTGTTAATTTTTCGTTCCAGTGAATGAAGACTGGTTAGAAGGGCAATGCAATGGGAAGATTGGCATCTTCCCCTCCGCTTTCATTCAAAAGCCTGACGCTGAAGACCCGGAGATGTGATTTCAGAAGAGCTAAAGGAGTTGTGGGAAAAAAATTAAAAATCAACTATTGCAATTGAGAAGTTCCCATATTAATCACTGCATCTGAAAATGGACTTGAATTATTATTGCTACTTGTACTAAAAGCTTTATTTTTTATTTTTACCTTCTGCATTGTTTTCTAAAAACCTCCTGTGCTTACTGAGAGACTTGCTCCATCCTCAAAACACGCAAGCTGCAGATATAGCACTGGGGGCACTTTACTTCCAAGAGCAGCGGTTTCCCCATTTTGGATCCCACCGAGCGTTCTGGACAAACTCACTCTCCCAATAACCTAAATCTCACCTTTAAGAGAGCTTATCCTGAGAAGCTGTCTGGATACAATAAACACCTATAATTTTTAAAAAAACAAAGCATCTCCATAGTTTTCTTTGCCACATTTTACCATTTAGAAACTGGCTGCAAACAGCTGACATCCCAATTTACAGGCAGGTCAAGGGCAGAAGGATCCGTCTCCTCCAGCTCCCGCTGCCTGCGTTTCAACAGGTTCAGCTACTCCAGCCTGCAACCAAAGGAGAGCTCTGCAAGCTACTCCTGTCCCAAATTCCTGTTAAATGAATCACATACAAGTCACACAAACCCATGATCCAATTATCTGTGCTGAGCTCAAGCCAGAATCTCTGCCATTTATTTAGTTTTCTTTCAAATAAAAATAAAAATTAAAAAAAATGAACTTCAAACCTCCTTCTGACTTCTCCAGGAAAATAATGCGTTTTTAAAAGCTCGCAGCCAAGTTACACAGGAAATAAGACACGACACACAGGCCTGGATGGAGAGAACATGGTTTAATTAAAGGCAAAGCTGATTTCAGCAGCTGCAGTTCTTGCACAGACAGACAAGAAACACAAAAAAAGCTTACGACACAAACCAGTTTCTGTCGGGGGCTCCTTCCCTTGCTCCCCCGGGCGCCGGAGCGGGGTCCCAGCCGAGGGTCGGACGCCTTCCCCGGGCCGGATGCTCATGCACAAGTGGAACGGCGTGGCTGGGAGCCCGGCGCTGCCGGAGCGAGCCGCTGAACCTGGTTAGCGCGTCTGAGGTGCAAGAGTCAGTGATGGCTCGAAGACAGGAATGTGGCAGCTGCCTTGGGTGCACAGCTGGATACACAAACCGGGGGGGGCCGGAGAGAAGTACGGAGGGGTTCGGTTCATCTTACCACTGGGTGGGAACTTCACTTTTTGGACTTTTTAAAGGAAATACAGCTTCAAAATGCACCGAAGAACGGGGATGTCGCTAAGGTGGAAATGGCGGGGGAGCTGCTCGTACCCCCGGCAGGGGTATCGTGTCTCCTCCCTCTTCCCTTTTTGTATTCTCTGGGGCTGCCCAGGCTCCAGCGTCACTTCAGCTCCTGCACGTGCTTTGCCCTGCAGCTGATTTCCAGCCCAGAGATCCTGAATCATCACAAAACCCCTCCTGCTAAACACAGCACACGGACATGGAGATTGTTTCCGGAACTTCCCTGGGAAACCTAACAAAAACGCTGTCCTTTTCTTTAACGAAGCTTCCAGTCTTCCTTCCCCCTAATAAATAGCAAATAAAACGTTTTCCTTTTCCCTTCTGCACCTTTTCACCTATGAACAGCACTACGCTTTCTTCCGCGTGCGGCTCACACACGTGGGTCCGTGGGTGCCTTGAATTTCATTCTGGAACGGAAAGTTTGGGGCTGCAGCTGGGGGTTTGGGGTGCGGGGGGGGACGGGTTTCTGCAGAGCTGCTGAGGGGTGCATACACTCCGCGCTGTCCGGGCCGACCGGCATCGGCTTTACCCAGCCCTGCTGGACCCCTGATTATTTTCTGCGAGATTTGCATGTGGGTAATGAAACTACTAGCGTCCAGCGAAGACGGGAGGATGGAGAGAGAAAGGAAAAAAAACCAACAACCCAAAACAAACCAAAAACCATTGAAAGCTTTCTACCTACCTATTAAAATGAGTCAGGCGGTGAGTGCACAGGCTAGCCTGCCCGTTGTGGGGCTAGCCACTATGCTACAGTAAAATGTACAGGAATCAAACATTAATTTAAAACCCCGTAGCAGTTAACTTGCTCGTCCAGCAGAGTTCTGCGATGCCCTGCGTCACCGCTGACAGCTCAAACACCTCCTGAGAGGAGGGCATTTCATGCTGGAGTCTCTAACCCAACTCAAGGGCTGGCCAAAGCCTTTGGGCAACAGGTGAAGTGGTGTCAAGTGCCAGACTCTCCTTCACGGAACTCCTTCGCTAGCGCAAGAGACAGAGCCCCACCTCGTCACCAACCACCTCTGACCGGAGCAGCAACCGGGGCTTTCATTGCTACACACTGACTACGAAGCACGTCCGTGTACGGAAGAATTCAGTGTGATCTTACTACTGAGATAGTAATAAAGATGTTTAGGAGTAATTTTTCAACTACATTCTCAGTCAGCAAAGCAATCATTAATGGATTCCTATTTTTATCTCCCCTAAAGAGAGGAAAAGGATTGAGAAGTTCTCGTTGGCTTCTCCCATCTGCCCTTCGTTCTCAGCTTTTGCTTCCCATGTGGCTGGGGACATGCACGATGGAGAAGGTGAGAGGCGGTGATATCGGGTCACTGAGTGAGACAAACAGCAGTTCCTCTCTCCCTCCAGTGGCCCCAGGGATGGGAGAGTTCCTGGTGTCGGTTTTCTTGCGCTGCAGACGTTTTGTGCACACTCAGCGGGTCGGTGGAGCACTTACGCCCTCCTGACGGCAAGGAACAGAAGAGAGGGCTGCCACCCGCACAGGCCAAGCCTGCAAACCCAACATGCCATGGTTTATGGAGCCTTCGTTTGCAAGGGTCGCCACCTCCTTCCTCAGTGCGGTGGGTTCATGGTGCCTTGTCCGCGTTGCTGCTTCTGCTTCTGCTGCATTAACAGCTGCTCCAGGGCTGAGGGGCCAGGGTGCATCATGGAACTGGACCAGATGGACTAAAAACAAACAGCCAACACTAGTACCTCCTCGCGTTACACAGCCCTCCTCTTACAGACGAGAAAATGGAGGCAATTTTCTATTTTCTCCCTCTTTATCACTCCTACCTGGCTTATCATGAAAGTTAGCCAGACTTCAAAGAAGGCTTTCTGAAGAGAGGCTCCCCTAGAAGAAGCTGATCCTCCTCCAGAACCCTCATTATCATAAAAATTCATCCCACATTAATGATTACTAATTTTAGACTAGTCAAAACATGCTGTCATTTCTTCCAGTTCTGCCAGCCTGGTCTTGTTCCGCAAAATATTCTAGAACAGCAAGAACTGGAAAACTGTGACACCTTCCAGCAGTGGTCAACACCTCCCACACTGCCTGTGTAAGCGAATCTGCAGGAAAAACCTTTCATTTCTGACGCTGAACTCTGACGCGTGTTAGGCTAAAGCCCATCACCGGATCTTCCAGCCCCACAGACAAGGACCTGTCCTTGAGCTGAGTTTTGGCCCAACGTACCTTCAGGCTCTCCATAAGCACAGCTGAGGAGTCCTCCATGGCGGGGGGACCTTGGGCTGCCCAGGTGCCACTGGGAGCACTGGACTGGTGCCAGCTGCTCTCCGAAGATGACGATGTTGCTGGGAGATAGTCCAGACCAAACCCTCCCATTGCTAAAAAACAAGAGAGAGACAGGTTCAAAGGAACGCAGCAAAACCATCGCAAAATAAACACCGAGAGTCGGCAGCCCAGCACTTGCCTGGTTTCTCTGCTTTCCAGCGGTCTGCGACTCTCCTGTCTCTGTTGTCCGGAGTCCCGATGGGTCCGAAGTTTGAGAAGGGAACAGAATTGTGGTTATGGGTTGGAGGGGAGCTCGGCAAGCTGCTGGGGTTGGAGGAGTGAGGAGACTGGCTGGCTGGTGTCGAATGATCTAGTGATGACAAGGCAAGAGGAGAAAGGTCAACAGAAACGGCAGGAGCCTCCCGAGTTTGAGTTTCTTGGTGCTGCTGCAAATTCTGCCATTCCCCAGTTTTCTCCACTGCTTTGTTCCCTCCATTACACAAGCATAATGCAAATTCCTAAGTTGCAAGTGAAAATTTCTGTGCATACACGAGAACAAAATGACTACGTTTAATGCATCCACATGCTTACCAGAACACCCAAACCCAGGAAAACTCAAGAGGGCTGGCTACCCAAAATGGGTTTTCCCCATGTTTCTTGAATAACTTTTCTCAAACTAAGAAAAGAATAATAAATACCTGCTTCTGAGCTTGACAAGTCACTAAAAATAAAGGTTAGACCTTGAGGAGTTTGCAAGTTAACACCCTGAACTCTCCAGGCTGGGAATGTTTTATACCTCTGTGGATTTCAAAGCAATTCAGACCAGAACAATCCTGAGCAAAAGAGGACAGCAAGTGCAGAAAAACTTGACTGTGGGCAGCAGAAAACGATGCCCGAAGACACCAGAGGAGACTCTGCCGTCTTGAACGAGGTGAAGGGAGATGAAGCTGAACCCACGTGAGCCATAAGCCCTGCTCAAATAAAAGCCCTTTGCAACTCTGTCCATTTCACCCACAAGGGTTATTCCTGGGTGGTTTCAGAAGTCTTAGTGTGACCAAAAAAACCCTCTCTCATCCAGTGCAGATGTTATTTAAAATCCACTCATTTCTTAGATTCAACTAACTCCTTCCTTCACACTCTTCTGGATTTTTAGAGTAAAATCATAATGTAACTATAATGGTTTTTATGCATTTAAGAAAATGACTAAGGAAAAAGCTGGTTTGCTGTGTAGGCTGCTTTACAGTAACAACACCACCACCAAAAACACCAAACAGAACTGTCATATATTCTTCTACATTCTTCAATCACACGGTTCCTTTCAAATACCTACATTATGAAATGCAGTTCTTCCTGTTTTTTCCAAAGAAGCAACACTGAAAGTATAGGATTTTTGAGTTACTAAAGCCCTATTCCCAAATGTTTCTCAGGAAGCTAAGTTAAGGAGATTTCAGGATTTAATACATCCTACAACTTTCATCCTACTCAACTGCTTCTATTAAAATCCAGGTTCTTAGTCGAGACTAATTACAGAATCCCCTCATATTTCTGAGGATACATAAAGAAAAACAGAAATCTTCAGACATTGTTACGCAGTTTTATTTTCTTTTTTTTTTTTTTTTTTTAATTTCCAGTGACACTTATGGTAGGTTCAGAATTAACTCAAATCCTTTCAAATCACTATACACAAGTAAAATCATAGCGGGATTACCTGAGCTGGCTGGAAGGGATGGAGACCACGGAGTCCCTTCAAAGAGAGAATAGAGTGAAGTCTCCTGATGGGCGACTGAAGGGGTGACTTCTGGTTTTGTGCTGGTATTCATGTTCTTCCCATATACCTCATTGAACACGCTGTTATTTGGATACCTTTCCTGGGAGGTGGGGAAGGAAGAATGTAAGAGTTTAGGCGCTGGATTTATTTTAAACACTGACACTGTACAAAGGAAACAATTACAGGTCAAAATATTTTCCTTTTTCACTCCCTAGCCCCATTTTCTTTGCTCATTTTATTGAACAAAAAGTTCATCACATTCTGAATTAGGACAGATTTCTCCTGGCTGGACTGCAAAGCTTTCACAGCATCTTTAAATTCCCAGTACTCACAAAAAACAGATCAAGACCCTTCTGGGTTCTTTGGAAGAGAATCATAGAATCCCAGAATGTCAGGGACTGAAAGGGACCTCAAAAGTTCATCCAGTGCAATCCCCCCGCCAGAGCAGGAACACCCAGCTGAGGTTCCACAGGAAGGTGTCCAGGCGGGTTTGAATGTCTGCAGAGAAGGAGACTCCACAACCTCCTTGGGCAGCCTGGGCCAGGCTCTGCCACTCTCACCATGAAGAAGTTTCTTCTCAAATCTAAGTGGAACCTTTTGTGTTCCAGTTTGAACCCATTACCCCTTGTCCTACCATTGTCTGTCACTGAGAAGAGCCTGGCTCCATCCTCCTTACACTCATCCTCTGTATATTTATAAACATTAATGAGGTCACCCCTCAGTCTCCTCTTCTCCAAACTAAAGAGCCCCAGCTCCCTCAGCCTTTCCTCACACAGGAGATGTTCCACTCCCTTCAGCATCTTCGTTGCCCTGCGCTGGAATCTCTCCAGCAGTTCCCTGTCCTTCTGGAACTGAGGGGTCCAGAATTGGACACAATATTCCAGGTGTGGTCTCACCAGGGCAGAGTAGAGAGGAAGGAGAACCTCTCTGACCTACTGATCACCCCCTTCTAACCCACCCCAGGTACCATTGGCCTTCCTGGCCACAAGGGCCCAGTGCTGGCTCATGGTCATCCTGCTGTCCCCAGGACCCCCAGGTCCCTTTCCCCTACACTGCTCTCTAATAGCTCATTCCCCAACTTATACTGGAATCTGGGGTTGAAGGGGTAACCCATAGCTTGAGTGTAAAAACCTCTGCACCAGAACACTTTTGAGATGCATCTTTTCAGTCAGCTCCTTGATTCTACCAAGAGCAAGGGGTGCGTGAGCTCCAAGATTCACCAGTACATCTGCAGAACCATAGTGAGGATGAATTTGGGAAGACAACTGATCAAGGCAAAGATAACCTTGCTGATATGGACTGAAATTAGGCACCCGCATGGGTTTCTTTCAGGTTTTCCATTAGCCTGAATTAAAAGATATTACCACATTCCTACCACATTATTATTTATTAGCCACAGTATTTTTAATTTTAATAGTTAAATGGCAAGCTCAAATAGCAAAGGGCTGCAGACTCTGGTCCTGACTTACCTGATTAAGAGAAAATCCACTGAGGGACAGGAAAGATGACGACTGAGACATCAATTCCGATGGTTTTTCCAGCAGGGACTTCTTCAGAAACCAAAAAGGGGAAAAGAGCAGTTAGTGTTCAGTGTAGTGAGCAGGAGGAAAGCACGCTTGCAGAAATTTCCAAGGGTTTTTTGGTCACGTTTACAACGCTCCTGGGGAAGCAAACTAACAAATGCAGAAAATCACTGTTTTCCCTTACTAATTAATTAATATCTAAAAATCAACATGCATGACAGCTGTGAGTCTCGGGCAAACCCCACCACCAGAACAGCTTTTCAAATCTTAAGTGGAATACTCTGATACGTCTAGAGGGGAGATTCCTGCCAAAAAAACCAGCACTATGGTTATGTAGAAACTTGTACAAATGAGACAAGATCCTTCCCAGTGATGAGAGGACTCCTTCAAACACAATTAGACTTGTGTACATTGCTATCGACAGAATATTTTTCAGCTTTGAAAGCATCCCTAGAGAGTAAGAGGAGCCAAGCGCTGTGATTTTTTAAATTGGGCTAAACAGTCCGAGTTTCTCTCATTTTCATTATGAGTGACTGTAGCGAGGAAGAAAAAACCCTCAGTGTTTACAGCAGAGGTTACAAAACCCCCTGAGGATTCATGGTAAGATACGATGGACCATGACCTTTTCCTTCAGCTACGCCCCCTCTCATACAGCTGTTATTTCCAGCATAATATTTCTCAGCTTTGTCTTTGGTTCTTATTATGATTAAGCAATGAAAAATGGTGTGTCTGGAACAAGCCTATTTAAGGAAGACATAGGATCAGTTATCATCGATGAAGAAATTGAAGCAAAATTATAAAACTTGGTTGGTGGACAACAAACACCACTCAATTTAGCGTCAGGATCACCAAGTCATAGAACCAGTGAAGCCACTGGTGTGATCCAAACCAAAAACTTCAGTCTTGTCCCAAATAAAAGTCCTCTTACAATCACGCCAGATGTCTTCAAATTCATTGTTCAAACATCAAAAAACTGAATTAGCGTCCCTCTCTCTACCACTGTCTCAGTATCTGGAACATCTTTGCTTTTATCCTGTAAATCTAAGACAAACAGCCTGATTTTCTTGGCGAGCAGCTCCTAGTTTGTTAGATTTCCAAAGCGACAACTCGATACTTTGAAAGCACATTTTAAAAGGCAGACAAAATTCACACTGCATATCCACACAGCTTGCACAGAGAAGAATTTCCTTCCATTTGTCAGCAGACAGCAACCGTAAGAGCTTCAAAGGGAGCTGCTGAAGCAGCAGCCATTAGTTTCTCAGCAAAGGTATCTAATGAGACAGAAACAGGTGTCTATTTTGGTAGTGGCTCCTCGGGATGGCATGTAAAATAATTGAGAAATAGGTTTTATCAGAGATTTTGAGTAGAACTCTTCTTTGTTACTGCTACTAATCTGAAATACTACTATTTAATGTACATGCTTGTGGGTATACTAGAAAAGCATACTGCGTTTTCAGAGGCAATTTATAAATTCAGCAGCTCAGATCCTCCAGCTAGGAAAAAAAAATCTCTCAGTCTGTCAAAAAAAGTTGTATTTCTATAGGAGTTTCTGTTTATTTAGGCAGCTGCTTGCAATTTTCTTCTAAAACCATCATCTTGCTCTTTTACAATCTCTTCTGCATTTAGTAGGGCAGGTTCCCCTGTGTTCACGGAATTTTTATACACAGATTGTAATAAGCCACACTTATTCGGATGACTTTCTGCAGCTGAATCTGTGCTCCCTCGTGCCCTTTTGTCTAAGCCCGTACAACTACAGAAGAGTGAGTGCGTTAAACGATACATCAACGTCTCTCCTGTGGACTGTACTTCGAAATAACTGTTCTTCAGATTTCCGAACAAATTTGGAGCTACACCCTGGGCTGGTCTGAGCTCTGGCATGAAGAGTAGCTCAAGGGTGAGGCAGGGAAGTGGATGGGAGGGATGGGGGAGAGAAAGGAACCGCACATTTCTTACGATTTCACAGAAGAAAGATGCCAGTTAAGAGTGAGAAGCAGCAGTATTAACGTCAAATACATACAAAGAGGCTTCGTCCAGGAAGAGAGGCGAGAGGCCCCAGCAGAGCTGGGTAAAGATCGGGAGGATTAGAGAAAATCAGCTCTTCCTCCTCCTCCAAGGCAGCCAGACTCTTTAACAGGTCCGGAGGAAGCAGAGGGGAGCTCTTGGGGTCCTAGTGACAGAAATGAGCACAGTGAGACAACAGAAAGCAGAGAGGGAAACAGCAAAAGGTGGCCAGGAGAGGCTAAAAAAGCACAGCGGGAGGAGCACAAAGAGCAAGAGGAAGGCAGAAGGCGGCATGCAGAGGTGAGAAAGTGGTGCACAGAGAAAAAGCTGAGCAGAAAACGGCCAGCCTTGTGGTCTGACAATACACTGGGAGTAGCGCTGCATCATCAAAATGATGGGCAGCTCGTTTTAATTAGTGGAGCATGTGCTTCCCATTGCAGTCCATGCCAAATACTGAACCTGTTTGCACCTTTGAGGACAAGGAACGTAGAATTTTAAAATTTTTCTCCTACAGCTGACCTGGGAGTAATTTAGGCTTCAAGTAAAACTGCATTTGCATTTTCTTCTCCCTCCTCTATTTGTGGAGTTTAAACCCCAGGCTTATTTCCACTGCTAACAGCTGCTACGGCAACATAGGGCTGACCAAAAATCCCTGCAAAGTGCTGGTCAAACCTGATATCTCAAATTTTGTGAAGGATGCTGAAAACACACGTATCACAGTGGCAGCTTCTGTCCGTACTGCGCTGGTTTCCCTTTCAGGGATGAGAACAAGGCTTTGACTCCATCTCCATCTATAAACCACAACCTGACACCGGGGTAGCTGCAGTCTCATGTATATTGTCTGGCTTTTCCCTCCGAGGGATAAGCCAAGCGATCTCAGCTGAGCTCCTGAAAACCCTGAGTGTGTTTACACCTGACCAAAGGCTTAAAGAGGCCTCTGTGTGAGTTTCCTTATAAACATCACCAAAAGTACTCACAGGCAACTCCAGGACTGTTATAAAACCTACAATCTTTGTTATGTATTAAACAGCAATGTGAAGCACAACTGCATGAACAGAAATATTCCGTTCGTGCAACCAGGAGCAAAGGAAGTCGCTCAGCTCTCACTGCACGGTGGGATTTGCAGGAAAAACTATGAAAATAATCCAAGACAAGACTGCTCCTACCACCCTTGATTTCCAGCCTCAGCCATTCAACACACTCATAACTACACAGGCATTAAGAGTTCATCTAAAGGGTAATAATTCAACTGCAATTATCTGGATGGCTTTTACAGTTGCCACCAGTTGCCGAACAAGAAATTTCCCCCCAAACTATCAGCTGCCATGTTTCTCGACCTGACAGACACAGTGCAAAGATCAATGTCACATCTGCACTGAACAAGACTTACACCTACTTGAAAGCAAATCCCCAAGAGCTGGACCCCACACACAGCCAACTAAAATGGAGAATTCATCACTGTTTGCTGGAATCCCACTTATTGATACCCATCTCCCTATTAAATAAGCTCACATTGACCTACTCAGGGCTACAGGGCATCCCTGAAACAGGCAAACTCCTAGAGTTGTCAGGAATATCAGAGCCTCGTTGGTTTTCCCCACTTATAGCTTGGATGTTTTACCTCAAAGGTCATCCTGGAGACAGCCTCCTGCTCTGGGCGGAAGACTCCTTGCCGTTTTCCCCTGCGGTCCATGTTGGGCTGCTGCGCCATCACCCGATTGTCAGCCAAGCCGTAGGAAGAGTCCCAGTAATAGTCTGGCACCTTGACTTCTGAGGGGTTCTGGTTATATGGCTCCATTGGGAAAGGCTTCATTTTTTTCTCCAGAGGTTGCTGTTGCATCACAGGAGGCTGTAATGACTGTTCAAATAATTTTAGAGGGTCCTGGGCCTGCAGGTAATAGGACTGTTTTACGGGCATGATCTTCCCCAGTGAGCCTTGGACTTGAGGCGGGTTCCAGAGCTGCTTTGACGAGTCCGTCTGCGGATACTGGGGCAGAGACGCACAATTTCACCGGTAGGTAGGAACAATTAATGTTAACCGAATGCCTGACTCCACTCAAACTGTCAGTCTGGTTCGCTTGTCAGACGTTCCACAAACATCCTAATTTGCTGTTATTCATCAAAACGCACAGTCTCGATAGGCATCTAAGCCTCCCTAGTCAAGCTTTATGCCAACAGCCAAGTATAATCCTTACTCTAATCCTGCGCTTTAGAAACTCCTTTACTAAGGAGTACTGAGCCAGCATTTTGCTGCCCACAACACCAGGAGGGTCTTGCCATCGAGCCCAGATGTGCCAGAAGGGAGATTTTCTCCAGCATGACGTGAGCATAAAACTAAGAATTGACGCTGCAACCCAGTTAGCCAAAGGGAGAGGGCAGGTGAAGGTTCAGACTCAGTCCTCTCTACTCACCCATGCAAACTAGAAAGGACTGAAACAGAAATACCTGATCAGAAATATCACCTTCATACCTTGTCTATAAACACAGAAAATAGACGACCACCTTCCTCTCACTTACAGAATTTTACATTCATACCCACTAAATTTCATCCCTTTTCAAATTTGCCCAATTCACAGATCAAAGTTCCACACACTAAGGTCTTGAATGACAGGTTTGAAAAGGTAATCCAGGAATGTCAAGCCTTGAATGTTGTCGTTTATTTTTAAACGAAGTTTAGCACATTACATTAGTCAAGTTTACCTGCTGGAATCCGGAGTGGTGTGGCGGGCTCTTCCCCAGCCCCTGCACAGATTTTGTAGGGGACTGTTGCTGCTGTTGCTGGGCCAGAGCTTGGACCTGTAACTGGCTTGGAGCCTGTGCTGTTGCCTGAGCTGGTAAAGATGAGAGGGGTTGCTGGGAAGGAGGTGGCGTTTGCTGAGGTCCCTGGGTCATGGGCCCTGGTCCGGAGGGCCGTTGCTGGCTGTAAGGAATGTGGGACTGTTTCCCACCTTGCACCTGGTTTCCCGCAGGCGAGTGAGCTGTGGGCTGGAGGAAGGTTCCTGGGACAGAAACACCACCTGGGAAGGTGTACCCCGTGCTCATGGAGAAAGCCACGGGAGGGGGGACAACGTAGGTCGGAGGTGGAAACCCTGCAGAAGATAAAAACACAACTTTAAGCACAATTTGGCAGAGTATCTGGAAAAGTCATAGGCTACGCCCGCTCCGCCCAAATATCCTCCTTTTTTAATCCCACTACTTCTTTCCTTCACCATTACAGAATCACAGAATGTTAGGGGTTGGAAGGGACCTTGAAAGATCATCCAGTCCAATCCCCTGATTATGGAGTTCCCACCCCCTCAAACACACATTTTCAAGGACTAAACTTCTGGAGCAACAGACAGAAGCAATCAATAAGTCTACTGCCTCCTCTCCCAGAGGATCACCAGTCTCTGGATTAATTGAGATAGAGAGACAGACGGTAAGCAAACAAATCTTCGTATCCGCAAGATCAATTCCTTTCCTGTAGCTGACACTGAAAAGCCAGGTTTAGAAGGCAAGCTTTAATTCTTTGTGTCTTGGTCCAGATTTTCTGCTGATTTTGGGACAGGGAAGACATCCCTCCATCATATATTGAGTAACTACACATAATCGCTGAAGGGAAGATGGAGCTTGCAGCTATTTTGTGAGCAAACAGACAGCAAGGCATGACAGGAACACTCCACAACAAAACAGGAACACGTAATGTGGCAACTACAGCAAATCAGACCAGACAAATTACAGCTCAAAACATGAGCACCACTACAAAAGAAGCTGAGCTTTAAAGAAGAAAGCAGCGTGATTGATCTTTTGTAATGGAGTCCTGTGCACAGTGAATGCTTCTTCCTGAGCTAGCAGAAGATTTTGTCATGTTTTGACTAAGTACAGAAACAGCCTACGGTGAAGGTCCTTGATCTCAGAGCCACTAACCAAGAAGGAAGACGGCAGATTTCACAACAGACATGACTTCAAAGCATAAGTAATCTTATGTACCTCATTTCAGTTCTGCTATGCCCCTTCTTTACTACTTTGTAAGGCTCTCAACATGAGAATGCATGTGTGTTAAAACAGCTCCTACCTTGAAAAGCTGTAACAACCACTATTACAGTATTTTCTTTGCAGTCAACAGTAAATCACACTTCAAAAGAATGACACAAATTACCTGGTCGACTAGGAAGGGGAGGGAAGGCTCCTGGGTGATGAATGGGGATGAACTGAGAACTGCTGGCCTGACTTGGCGTCTGAGTTACAGGTGTTTTCCTGGCTTCAGGCACCGGAGTCTTCCTCATCTCCGTCTGCGATTTCACCTAACGCCAAAGACAGCAAGAAGAAATTAGGTAACTTTTCCTGTAATTACCCACCTCACATCTCAAGCCAAAAAATGAACTCCCAGACTGTCTGAGAGATTATTTTCTTTTCCCTAAGTCACTGGGAGAGGTTTGGAACACAGGAACTCAGTTCCCTCCTTGCTGACCTCAAGCAGGTTACCCTTGCCTCACAAAAGCACACTGAGGATATCTACCCAGAAAACTGCAACAGAATCCTTCTCTAGCGAGAGAGTTGGAAGTGGATGTAATAATAATAATATCCTCAGACCATACAAAGAACTTACCATGCTGCTCACCCATCATGCCTTAAAAACAACAATAAAAAGTGCAGGTGCTACTATGCTTCTCCCTGGGTGCTGCTTCAAACTAACTCATGAGACTTACCTGCAGCACCTTAAAAAGCAAACACTGCCACCTTCTTCCTAGGGAGCTCCTTCAGCCTAATCCATATGGTACAGCGTACACACAAACTCCTGCATACTACAAAATCCTTCTGACAGAGAACATACGAGACAAACAGCAGGAGGGCTTCACCTCTTTCAGTTTACTGCACAACTGCTGTATGTTCTGTTAAAAGAGCTGCACCGGTTAAAGGCAGAGAGAAGAATGGAATGGAATTTTTACCTGATTCTCAGTCTGCTGCGGTCTGGGTCTTCCTGGAGAGGAAGACAGAGGGGAAGACTACTTGCCCTTTCTGTTCAGCTCGGCAGAACTGCCTGGAATGCAAGATGGAGCAGGCAGGAAAAAGACAGCAAGCAAGGAACCCGGGCAATACAGAAAGGGCCCCGGAGCAGACCTGACACCAAGCCTCAAGGGTGGTTGAAAGAAAGGGGTTTTATCAGGGACCACATTAAAAAACAAAATCCAAACTCAACAAACCAAAACTGCGTGGGGTTTATTTGAAAGGAGTTAGAGGGCAGGTCTTTTCTGCCAAAATACAGTGGTAAAGGTGTAGATGCATTCAAACGCTTTAAGTGCTTTTTCAAATAATTCTGAATTTCCCCATTTAAAAATTATGGGAGTGCAGTTTCGTTGGTTTTTCTTTTCTCCATTTAATTTAAAAAGTAGATTGTGAGACTGGGAGGTTTGAGTGTATTTTAGATCTCCCACTAGAACAAGTCGGGAGGGAACTCCACCTCCAGGTTCTGGCTGATGCTAAGCAGCAGGAGTGATGCAGCCCCTGCTCATGCTGCATCTACTCACTGCCCACCTTCACCCTTCACCGTATTCTGCATATTCAACTTACATCGTGCTGTCCCTTTTTCCTCCACAAGGAGCCAAATGTTTTTATCACCCATACTGAGCTCTATGCATCCTTTCACAGCAATGTCAGAGAATTCAAAGACACTCTTCCTGCTGTTAAATTTCAAAACATGAGTTCCGGGCCATCATTAACTCAAAGCTGCTACAACATGTTTCCAAAAGTGGCTTCCAAAAGACTCTTCCACATAATTTTTAGCTATTTAGCTTTTTAAAATGATAATCGATCAATCAAGACAGACAAATTTAATTGCTTCCCTGCTCCTTGACCTCACCCCAGGTGTCAATACTACCATGTGTTTACCCTGGCCTGAGGGTTCCTACACAGTGCTCAGGAGAAGCACTCATTCACAGTTCTACAGAGTACATTACACCTTAAGTAAGTCTGCACTAAACCTCCCCTGGCACCTAACATCATTTTCCCTGGAGAACAGATATTCAACCTATGTGACACTTCCACGATTCTGAGTGCTCAAGTTTTCCACTGATCTGTGAAACAGGACTAATTACTTTTGTATAACCTTCTTAACGTTTTTGCTAAGTAAGAGCTGCAACATTTGTATAATAGCATTGAGACTTCCAAAGGCAATGATCTGTGGAGGAGATAAAGCCTGAAATTTCCAGGAAGGCCAACGCAGAGCACTGAGAGGCCACCAATCTGTACAAAACCTACCCTGGTTTTTCCTCACTGTGGGGGAAAGCAGGCCCTCCCCATATTCTGGAGTAGCTCTGTATAAATAAGTCCACCAAACTATAATATATAAACCAAAAGGCATTTCATTGGAACAGTTCCCGTGACAAATACAGCCGATGGAACTAAAAAGTCAAAATTAATTTCTGTTCAGCAAGAGAATAAGAGTGATCAACCACATCAGAACAGATTCCGCTACAGCTGGGTTTTGAAATAAGTTTTTCTCGGGTTATCTCTTAGTATTAAGACAAGACGGCTTCTGATAAATCAGCTGGGTTAAAATTAAAATTTCTTCCCTATCCAAAAAACTACACATATTCCTCGGAAGATCCAGTGGGTTTGATCGGCCTCAAGTCCTTATTTTGCAAGACAAGGGCATGAATGCTAAAACCCGGAGTTGTGCTCAGGCCTGCAACCACATTCCAGAGGCATTCAACAAATAAATCAGAAACCTGCTATTCTAACTCGCCTACCCAAGTGGGTTTTCAGACATCAGCCTCATGAACAATTGCCACATGGTTTCTGTGGGCTGCTCCCCTTTACACCTGTCATGGGAGGACCCCCTGCAAAACCAACTGCATAAATCCTGCCAGTTCAGACCTTCCGTTTCATAATGATGATTAACAGCAAATAATCAGGAGAAGAACAAGAACGACCCAAGGGTCCTAACAGCACAAGCTGGAAAGACTAAAAGAGCTGGTTTCTCTCACCTAGGAAAAACAAAGACCTCGATTGCACAGGCCTTCAGAGCAGCTGTAAAGAGGAAGATTTAAATTATTCTGCAGACCTGGCCTGGGAAGCAGCAACAGGCTCACACAGAGGCAAGGGAGATGAAAAGTGCACTAGGAAATAGTTTCCACTTGCAAGAGCAGGGAAGAATTGACACGCTTTTTCTAGGGAAATAATAGAGTCTCCATCGCTATCATTAAATGCCTCCAGACGTCATCAGGGAATGATTGAGATGCAGCCAAATTATGCAGATCAGATCAGCCCTGAAAGTCTCCACCCCTTATTTACTACAGCTTGACAGAAACCAGAGCAGCAAATTCACTACCTGCTTACAAGGTGAGCATTTTTGTAGGCTCACAGAAACAGAGGGGAAAAAAAGCATGCCTTTGAAAAAAATACACCTGATAGAAGAGCAGCTGTTGCAAAAATCAACAATTCTGAGCGAGCGCTTGAGCACACGATGACGTTTTAAGGGCAGTTTGGCTTTCCTAACTCACACAGAAAGGACCTGACTGTGTGCACAGTACAGAGGATCTCAGTCCACGTCAACAACCAGGTGCTTTTACCATGTGTCCAATTTATTGAATGCGCACAAGTCAACTGAACCAAAAATGCAAACTACCCGCTTCCTTAGCATGGGTAAGAGCGTTCTGCAGACCTGGCCACGTGAACTGCCTCGGTAGCCTGAATTACTTGTGGAACAACAGGTACAAGTCTGTTTTATAAGAGACAGTTAACACAGCAAAACCACCTGTCATTGCTCCCTACCTTTTTCCTCCCCAATAAATTCAAACGGCATCACCAAAAAGGGCAGAGACACAACGATCACCAGTACCCGTTCTCTGAGATACATGTGTTTCTATTTTTTTTTTACTGCCTAAGACACAGAATCCCTTTGATCTAAAGGCTTACCTGAACTGCCACGTTCTGCTTCCCTGCTTCCTGCATCTTATCCAAGCCGCACTTCTTGGTCTCATTCTTTCTTTTATTGTTATCCTTCTTCCCATCATTCTTATTGGCTACTATTCCTTTGCTATAGTCCCGTCTTTCCCTACCTACGTCTTTAGGGGGATAGATTCGCCCTTGCTCTCTGTTCATTTCCCTGGGCTTGATGTTCTCTTTGAATGTGACCATTGGTTTTTCTCCTGCATCGCAGTTGTTGTTGAGGCTTCTGCCAGAGGACAGAACTGATTTGAGGCCAGGGCTCCCATCTGTAGACAGCGGCTCTGCAATAGATGTTTCCTGCAAGGCGAGACTCTCTTTGGCTTCACTAGGGTCCTCTAGTAAGAGTTCTGGGATTTCTGTCAAAAACAGCAGCTTTCCTACCTCATTTTCACACTGAATCAACCTGAGAAAGACAGAAAGGAATTGAAAAGCAAGCACATTACTTCAAATACATTCCTTATCATAATCAGTCTATGCAGCAACGGCATGCTGACCCACAGATCACGTTACTGGCACTGTCAGCATCTTGTATTCGCATTATATCTAATTGCTGTGTTGAATAGTGAGAAAAACACCATCCAACTCCAGCACCTGTTTTACTTAAGCTTACAGCAGCAAGTGAAACACAGAGAAGCCACTCGCAATTACCTCGGCTGGTTATCAGCAATCCATTTGCCTGTGAAGATCAGACGCTGCTGCCGTATCCGACATTGCTGCCCTTCCTTATCCCCTGAAATCGCCTGGTGGCCTTTGGAAAAATCCAAGTTCCTAGTTTTGACATAGGAGGGGGAGTAATATTAATTACACAATTACCCTTTGCAACATCTATTTCTTTAGAAATACAACTGATCAGCATTACTCGATTAGAAGCTGAGAAATTTCACCAGATACTATTCAAAACATGAGTGTCACAGATGTCTGATTTACAGATGCAATTCACTTTCGGTAAGACGCATCTACATTAAGAGGTTTGGTGGGCTTTTTTAAAAAACAAAAGGCTGAAAGCTCATCTGTGTGATTATCAAAATCACAAAATTAATAGTTGAGTGAATACATCTAATATTTAGTCAGCATTTGTGCATGATATTAGGTACAGGAACACAGTTAAAATAGTGCAAAAAGATGAGCAAAGTAGAAACACATCAAGCAGTTTTCATGTCGAACTATTTCTTTCCTCACTTCTTATATTTTTCCATTTCAGTTTACTAGTCTAAAAACTACAGAAGGAAAACAAAAAGTCATGAGCAATGTTGTAAGTTCATCACTTTCCCTAGAGTTTTACTGCATTATCTACTATAATTGTTTTGCAAAGGTACCGACATCAGTCCATACATTAGTAAGTACTCATAAATCAGATACTGTAAGGAACAGGTCAATGTTAATTGAAGTAGTGACATCAGCAAGAGCAGGGTTTCCTTCAGCTGTCACTCACCTGAACGAGGGCCTCAGAGCCAAGAATCCTTGCAACTCAAACTCTTCTGGAAGGGGGGTTGCTGGTGAATAGATAATAAACAGCATAGGGAAAACACAAATGCATTGAGTACAGTATCATAAGCAGATAACGCAGGAAAGTCATCATAGATAGCAAATTTTATTAACATGCTCACCTGTACCAGTCTACCCTGCAATCCGAGGACCTCAGGAATGATAAAGCAGGGCAAAGTCTGCTCGACACAAAGCAGCATTTGCAAAGCACCCACATGCACCAATACTAGAATATAACTTGATCCCTTATTTGTTCTTCAACTGCAATTCCCCACAACATCAGGAAAAACATGCAAAGTTCCCAGTTCTTTACAGCACAGTCTAGAAGCATCCTTACCATTGTTACTGGATAGATCTTCTTCATGAGGCTGGAAGCTGTTTAGAAGAGAAATCAGCCAGGGCCATATGCTACGAACCAGAAAAGAGACAAACTATAGGTGAGAACTACAAAATATGGAATCTATCCCCTCACTAAGAAAACACTGAACTCGGAGTCACAGCTTCCATGAAAACTTCTATTTCAAAGTATCAGGGAACAGATTGCTTTCTCGAAGAATGTAAAACTTTTTAAAAAGTCAATCTAAAGTTAACAAGGAAGCCAGACAGCACAGTGTTTGTTACCCAGCAAGTAAGAAAGCCAGTTATGAATTTAATTAGACAAACCTATTGCAAGAGCAAACATTCAGAGCACCTGTTTGCAATTCCTGTTTTCCAGTCCAAAGCTGACTGCTCCCAAGAACAGTAAGTTCATCAGCTGGGAAGCAAAACGATTTATCAGGACACAGCTGTGCAGAAGTATTTCTGTTCTGTGAACATTAACACCATACTGTAGCACTGAAGCAGTTACCAGAAAGGTAAAAAGGTCCCAGTAAGGGTAAGACCATTAAACTAGAGGCTAACTGGCAGTTTCCCTACCCTGCACTGGCAATGCCAGTACAACCAGCAACTGGAAATTCTTTCCAAAGGCCCTGGAGCAAATAATTTAAAAATCGCAACGATCGCTCCATAGATGGTTAACATTTAACTGTGACCAATAAGCTGCTTTCTCCTGTTTTTTAAAAGCTCCAAGCCAAAAATCCAAGCATCCCCCTTCTGGTTTAGCGATGGGCACCATGGAGGCAACTGGAAACTATTTGAGGAAGGTGCCCATTGTGCTCGGTTTTAGCGAAATGAATCCATCCTCCTTCAGCAAGGCTCTTGCTCATCATCCAGCACCTGGACTGGAGAATGCAACGTGCAGCCAAAACATGATGTTTGTGCTTATTGTCTGCACTAAACTAAGCAACAGCTCCTTCACATGACTGACACGGAACAGAAGGAGGAAAAAAGGGAGAGTGCAGGTCTGTTGCAACCTACAGTAAATTGCCAGCTTCCTGCACAACACTTGAAATAGCCAGATTTCATCGTAAGAGATCTCTGAAGAAGAGTGATGTAGTGAAACATGTAAAAATCTAGACCTGAAGTAGCTTGCACAGGGCAGGCTTGGAAAACTCATTTCCAAACAGCACACACTAATATAGATAAGAGTAATTTCTGTCCTCAGTTCTTGCCTTCAGATTCATCTACTTTTCCAGGTAAACACATTTCCTTCTTACTTCACATGCTTGTTCAGTTTGGGGTAGGATTAATTATCCCCGGGAAAATGATAAGCACAAAGTGAGGACAACTGCAAGTTTAAAAAGGAATAAGGGTTATTTATAGAACCAAGAGCACAATTAAGAATGAATTCAGAGTAAGGAAGATTTTTCAATATAAAACAGACACCCGGTTTTAAAGAGCAGCCAATAAAGCGGGGTGTGTGTGTTTGTATAACCTGCAAAGAATGACTTTTATCAGGATCTTCCAATAGAAATAAAACTCTCATCCTTACAAACAGAGGGGAAGACAGACAGTCACCTAAGCTTGCAGAGCCAACAAATTTAACGGCTGCTAATTAACACCCATTTTGACAAATCTTAGCAGCATTTTAACTTTCTCTTCAAGTTCAGCTGTGCGTTTTACAGCTGTTTGCTGCCCACTTCACAACTCCCTTGTACAATGAGCACCCGAGAACACCACAGTATCACACTACAGATTTAAAAGCCAGGCACGTTCTTTAAAGAGAGCCTGATAGTTTTATGGGCAGAAGGACCCATCCTGGCTAACTCAAAATATAATACATTCTCATCCGAAGACTTTGATACTCCATGAAGCACTGCCTGCATCTCCTCTCTGCAAGTACTACCTTATATTAAGTAATAATCTTCCCTATTTAAATACTGGTATAAAGTCTTCCTTCAGAATACACATCCAGTAATACCTATTACCATCTCAAAACAATCTGTGAACTTCTCTTTTCCTTAATCTTGCCTTCAGGAACTCGGGAACTGAAGTTCCCAGAGCTCCAGGGCTTTAGGTTTTGCATATATTTGAGCGAGTTTTATTACTCATTTAGCAAACGGAGGTTTTAGGAACCCCTGTCTCCTATACATCAATGCACAGAAAACACAAGCCTTGGCTACAATGGCATCTTACATCACACACCGCCAGGAGAGCTGAAACCACTGTGGCACATCACAAAAGATCAGCTAAGCAAGCTGGTTTCACGCTGTTTTACCTAAAGTGGCCATCCTACAAAAAATACTCATCCAACTGTGTCAGTACCAGTCACTCCAATCTGCAGTGAAGCAGTGAGAAGCTCATTACTGAATTGCTATAATTTATGAGAAGTTAACAGGCTATGAAAAAATTTGGCGAGTTTTGAACTATTTAAGCACAAATTTATGAGATTAGAGGTAGAAATGAAAAAAAAAAATCAGAGCAACAGCTGACAACAGTAACGCCTGTGCTGACACTTAAAGATTCCCCCTCTGCTCAATTAAATTTAATTCCTAGATAATAAGCCAGGAAAACTGGCTTCCAGTACTGCCCAAGACGTGGCTTAGTGCATGAAATTAAGGCAAATGTTCTCCCACCACCCACCTCAATAAAGCTGAGAAATCATGACAATAGATTAGACTAAGGGTACACTCTGTAGTTATGCTCAAGCCAGACATTTAAAAGTAGATCCCTCTGATCTTAAAAAAAGTTACATGCAAACCTAAAGCCAATTAGAACAGTGAATTTGCTCATGTAGCCCACAAGTCTCATTTTGTGCTTTCTTAAGTTTTTAGCACACACATTCTATATCATTTTGATGTCTGTACTAATGTTTTATACGATCACTTTTCCCCATTACTAATTTGCCTAGCATCAGTTGTTATTACTTTGTGCAATTAAATGTATCAAAAGAAAGAGTAACACTCACTACCGTCTTTCATCAACCACGGCCTCCTGGAATACACTGGGCCTCAGTTTCAGCCAGTCCATTGAAACCTTCACAGCTGGAAGAGGATATGCAGCCCCAGAGTCCTCCTGGTAGTCGTTTTGTAAAGGACACTTGCACAGAATTCCAAGAAAGGACACTAGAAAACAGAGCAGGGGAAAAAGAAATAAAATAAAAAATGACATGAGGAAATGACACTTGAAAGTTGACTAAATAATCTAATCAAACACATCCCACCCATAAAACCCTAGAGTTAGCTCTTTAGAACAAACCACCCCAATTACTTAAAACAATCCACCAGAAGATGAGAACATTTTTTTTCTCAATAAAGAGTTTTCTACCACAAAGCAGAATCTCAGTGGTTGTTTCCTCCCCTTCTCCAAGTGTTGTGGCAAATTATTTAGGTAAGTTAACAAAATCTGTTGAGACAAGCCCATTACAAAAATATTCATTCAGCTATTTATTTACTAGAAATGATCAACTATCTATCTGCATTTTATCTGCTTTCCCAGGTCAGCAGGCACACAAATCCAGAGGAGCTGGCTTTGCAGGCAGCCAGCTCAGACCTACTAGGACACACAAGCTGAAAAACAGTAGTCACAATAGTCATGGTCACAGCGTGACCATGATGTTTTCAGAATCAACTCCAACTGCAGAAATTCAATTATTTGGAGATTTAGGTGTTCATGAACAAGGTCAAACTGATCATGGGTTGGATCAGGTTAAGCAAATCAACATTAGGTGCCTAGAGTCCCTCTCATCTCCTACTTGATATTACCGAGAGCACAGAAGCACTTGAGGTCCTAGTTCAGTCCTGTTGAATCAGAATCAGCTCCATTCAAAGCAACTCAAACCCCACACTGCAGCTGACTGCAAAGCAGCCCACAAGCGACTACCCTCTGTTAAATCAGATCTATCTGGGCACCCAGGTTAAAATGCTCTTTCCGAATCAGGAAAAAGGTGCAGAGTTCGGTGAAGTTTCAAACAGATTAAGCGTGGGGTATAGAAATCCAGTGGTAGTCAGCATTGCTAGACATAAATGATCCTGCGCAACCATCTCCTCTCTTAACTGTCTCCTGCAACGTCTATTCTCATCACTTAGACAGCCATTAAGCTCGATGCTGACAGCAAATTACTAATGGATTCTGTACAAAAACCAAAGAGAAATAAAAATTAATTCATTTTCCTACTCACTGAAGAGAGCCAGCAACTGCGTCCAGCAGAGCTGCTCGTCCTGGCTGTAGCTGTGCTGCTCCGTTTCGTTGCTGAAGTCTCGCAGGTGATGGAGTTGGAACAGATTGATAACAGTAATATGGACTAACTGCTGAGAGTTGAAGGCCTTTTGGAATAACAACCTCTGCAACAAAGACACACGTACAAAATACGTATTTTTATTTGGCAAAGCACACGCTTGAAAGGATTAGTAGTTGCTACTTCACTGCTTGACTAATGTTTCTGCCCTGAAGGGGACATTCATTCTAGATTTTATTTTCAGGTTATCCGTGTTAGTGCAGCACTGGGCTTCCCAAGGGGACACAGGCAGACATGCACTGTTAAGCCGAGGGTTTTTGCTCATACACCGACTCACACGCACGACAAACCAACACCCCCTTGGATACGGTTCTCTTTCAGACTAAGTGAGACTTTAATGTTGCAATGACAGCCTTGCGACACAAAATTGCGGAGGCATGTATATCCACTGTATTTTTCAGTCTTCGGAAGAAACAGCACAGAGAAGGTGACATTAAGAAAAAAAACACCCCAGGAAAATTTAATACTGTTTGGTTATGTGTTAAAGACTAATTCCACATCTGACTTCACGGATCATGGAATGCCATGGTGGACTAAAAGAGCACGGGCTATTCACAAATGCATTTCAGTAACTATGCTGTAAAAGGCACCTTTCTCAGAACAGGAAAAGAAACTTGAATGCTGTTTTTTAGCATTGCGGAAAAAAAAACCCTAAACCACAATAAACTTCTCTTCAGACACAACAGTTAGGGAGACAAGTGGATTAACCAGCATAAGCATCAGGAAGAGGTTTGAGCTCCATGTTCAACCTTGATCTTTAGTAAAGGGTGTAAAACCGACAACTCAAACCAGCAGAGCTTGTCAGGAGCAGAACCGTGGGCCTGGCTGAACACTCCTAACCCCGCGACTGCTCTCCTAGTAAATTAAGCCTTATGTTGCATAATATAAACAACAAAGTAATCTAAGCAACAAAGCCGAGCTCAATTAGCTCTCTTTGAACACCCAGGATCAGTTCAGAAAAATCAGACTTTTCCACATGCCTGAGCAATGCTCATAATTATTGATTATAAGCACTGTGGAAAAAGCTGCACTCATTCGACAGTCACACACACAAAAAGAAACAATTATTTAATTTTAAAACAACATTAACTCCCAGTGTTCAAGCAGCTCACATTGAAAGCTCCTGCAATTCACAAGTGGTGGGCTTTGTCTGTTTTATTTGAAGGAATGTTTGGACCTTGGTCTAGCAGCCCAATTCGACGCAAAAATGCAAACAGGCACTGTAAAGAACATTTGCAATTTTTTATCTGCTAAGACCACTTCCCCCTTTCTTAATTTTGAAAAGCACCCACTACATTTGCTCTGTTGAATGCACCCATACTACCTGCTCATTTTCCACAAATGAAGATGCTGAAGCAGAGCAGTTCCCAAAAGGCATATAACAGTTAATATAATGCCCACTTTGAAATTGTACTACCTTTTATAAATTCCTTACAAAATTCTCTTTGTTTCAGTCTTTGCTGTATTGTTCAACTTAATGAACTGGCTATATAATTAATGGGTACTCCTGTATTTTCCAGAGGAAACGTGTTCTGAATAGTTCTGGTCCGCACACAAATTAAAGTTGTACTGGACATAGTTTTCAAATGCAAACTGCGGTCAGGAGAGACAAGTTTTCTGAGGAAGGTTAAAAGAAGTCTTAATAACCAGTGGGAGTGGATGAACGCCATCCAAAAATGAAGCTCTCAAAACTCCTTAGGCAACTGCACCAAGACTTCCCAGATGAATCAAGTGCTTTTCACAGGTATCCAAGAATCACAGAATCATTTGGTTGGAAAACACCTTTAAGATAGAGTCTAACTGCGAACTTCATGCTGCCAAGTCTGCCTCTAACCCATGTCCCTGAGAACCTCATCTCTGTGTCTGTTCAAACCCTCCAGGGATGGTGACTCCACCACTGCCCTGGGCAGCCTGTTCCAATGTTTAATAACTCTTTCTGGGAATAAATTGCTCCCTAGATTCAACCTCAACCTCCCCTGAAGCAAGCTGAGGCTGTTTCCTCTGGTCCTGGAGCTTGCTCCTTGGGAGCAGAGCCTGACCCCCCCTGGCTCCAAGCTCCTTTCAGGCAGTTCAGAGATCAGAAGGTCTCCCCTCAGCTCCTGTTCTCCAGCTGAACCCCCCAGATCCCTCAGCCGTTCCCATCACACTTGTGCTCCAGCCCCTCATCAGCTCCGTTCCCTTCTCTCAACTCACTACAGCATGTTAAAAGGCAGAAAAATCAACTGTAGTCATTGATTTCTCCTGTATTTTCACTAATAATGCAGCACATGCCACACAGGAAAAAAATCCTAGTGTTTGCAGAAGTCAACAGAACTATCCAGTGTGAGCTCCGGTACAAACCTTCCATAACTGGCTATTTGAGCTTCCTGTATTTTAATATGTGAAAAAATTATTGGACTGTAATTTCAGAACTCAGCTGCTAAAAATAGTCTCCTCAATACACACATTAATGTATTGCTAGAACTAACCTTGAACTGTTCTTCCAGCTTTTCTCGAAGAGGGCTCAGCTTCTCCAAGCTCTTGCTCAGGTACACATGGCCATGGAATTTAATAAATGCCTTGATGAAGTCAGACACGCTCCATCGAGTCTTCACCTCATCACGACTACATTCAGAACAGAAACATTCGACTTCAGTCTTTGGAGTTAAACACAGCTGCACATAACATTATGAAGTTTTTCTACGGAGTTCAAGAAAGGAGGAATGTCCATGCAAAGCTACTTTTTCATGGTGGCACAAGATGCTTGTTTTCTGCATTCATTATTCACACTCGGGAGCATCCCAGACACAGTTTTTTGCTCCATACATGTGTAAGGGGTTGAGAAACTTCTGGTTTTACTACCAAATACGAATAACATCTGGCAAGGCAGGTACATTTGGAAGAAGTCTCCACCACCTTATCGGAGTAGAAGCACATTATGCTTAGTCTTACCTTTCCAGTGCTTTAGAAAGTGCTTTTTGTAGGTTAGTGGAGGCAGCTGGGAAAGGAAACTTCACAGCAATGCTTCTGCAGTAGTAGAAAATTGTGGTCAAGTGGTCTCCTTTGGAGGAAGCTAGAATAGCCAACTGATTATAAGGCTGACCTAAGGGAGAAAAAGACAAGCTGAGTGTGCTAGGTTTCAGAATAAGTGTGGTCAACTTAAAAGGGAGCACAAAGTCCTAAAATCTTCAGCATATGAGGTTCAGATTCATTTGCTGACTCTTTTACTCCAGCCTCACATCAGTATCACTGAAACGAAAAAGCATCCAAACTTCCAGTATATTTTACCTTGTTTGGCTGTTGTGTTTTTTCCTTTATTTTATTTTTTTTAAGCATATGCTTTAAAATTGAGCAACAAACATGGTGTAAAAAGCTAGATACCTGAACTAAAGAAGCTCTTGCATGAGCAACTTGAAAAGTCTGATTTTAGCGACTGAACTTTACAAACTGGCATGTGAACAAACAATAAAAAATTCTGCTGGTAGACAAGTTTTCATTCATTGTACTTTATAACATATGAACGTTGCACAGTATAATGTAGCATTTGTGAAGCCTCAGAGTGAAGCTGTGCATTAACTCTTTGTTGTTTGGGTTTTCTTTTAATCTTCACAAAAAGGAGACAAGCAGTACGGATCAAGCAAACAGCTATTGTCTATGATTTACCAACAGGCTTTGTTGCAGGATTGTTTTGGGTATTTGGGGAGGAAGGTTTATATAAAAATCCCCAGTTTCCAACTGCCATACAACAAAATCAATACCCTAAATCTTCCTGTGGAATTAGGAACATAAAAGGTATCCCAGACTCACCATTAGAAGGGACAAGCTGAGCTGCATGTCTGTAGTAAGACTCTGCCTGGCTGGTCTGATTCCTATAGCGAGCTAAGAAAACAAACACAAAATAAAAACAAGTTGAGACAAAAAATTCAACTCTCCTACACTTACCTTATTACAACCCACTTTACCTGAAGAGCATTTTACTGTTGTTTTAGAAACAGGCATCAGGAGAACATATAATTACACCAAGCAGCGTGAAATTCAAAATGTTGGTTCTTTTTCCTCAGATCCTATTATCACAGTTTATTCAGAAAGATGTTGTGCCAAAAGCATCACCTCCAGACAGCAAGAAATATTTTTCATACTACTTTGCACAATCAGCAACCAGATCTACTTTTAGGTTATCACAAAAGCAACTGCAAATTCCTGTGAAAAGAGAATTTTCTACAACACATAGTTCTACTCTAATAAACAAAGAAATAACCCTGTTGAACTTAAAGAGAACCGTTGTTTATGAAAGGCTGAAATTCTAACTGTGGCCTTTGTACACAAGATTTAAAAGTAATGTTCTGAAATGGCGAAGTACACTAACCTGCTGCAACAAGCTTTTGTAATCATTGCCGGTTTCGACATTTCGCTGTGCCTACGAGCTACAAAATGATTAGTACACCAGAAGACAGATTGTAGCAAGTCACTAGAAAGCTTGTGATTAACTGTCTCCACGCGTTAATGCGTAACGCACATTAGAAAGGTCTAACAGCATCGCTTTCCACACCTTTCCCCCTGCAGCAACCACCAAACGTACAATCAGCTACCGGCTGCTAATTTGAAGCGCGCTCGGTCTCAGAGATGCCCAGGATACACACAGATCTCTCTTCATGAGGGCTGAACGTAGGCAGAGCGCAGTACCCTACCTCTTTTTCCTTCAAAAACTCACCGATATCTCCCAGGTGGACAAGGCAGTGCTGGCAGATGTAAGAGCAGGAGCTAGATTGCGGCTTCACGATGGCGCTGGTGTGCGTCTGTTTATTGCTAATGATCCCCAGCTGGGAAGACTTTACACGACACGGCAAGTCTACATTAAAAACTGTGCACAATTCCTGTAATAACTAGAAAAACAGGTCTAGTTTAGTAGCAGCTCAAGACGGTAATCAGAAAAGCATTGAAACAACAGGCAAAACTAAGAGAGCATCACTCGGAGGTGCGGATTAGTTAACCATGTTTGAAGTGAATAAGCCTCAGTTACTAAAAGAGAGACTTAAAATTATATTCTCCATATGGAAGTCATTGAGCTCCACACTGCGTTATTCTGCTCAGAACCATAAGGAAAAGTTTTACTTCTGTAAAAGAGAGCTGTGCATCCCAAACCAGCAAGCGACTTAATTTCTGCGATATTTAAGTTACCAAGCACGCATCAGGAGATGGACTATCCGAGATCTACAAATCTTGTCAGGTTTTGTGGTTCTGTTTGTTTTGTTGTTGTTGTGTTTGGTTTAGTTTGTTTTGTGGTTTTTTGCTTTGTTTTTCTTGGGTTGGTTGTTTCTTGTTTGTTTGTGAGTTTTTTGCTTTTGTAGTGTTTTGTTGTTGTTGTTCCGCATTGTCTGTTTTTTCTGGTTTGGTTTGTAAACAGGGCACTCAAGAGGAAGACATTCTTTTTAATTCCTTGATGAAGTGACACCATTCCCTGAAAATAACGGGAAGGAATGCCACGGATCCTCCAAAGCACCTTGTTCCAGCATAAGAAACAGCACTACCCTGACTTAAACTTCAGAGAGAAGCCTGAACAGCACCAAGTTTGTGAGCAACACCAGGCAAGAGTGGCTAACAGCTCAGTGGCTGACTGTCAGGAAACCTTTGTGCCAAGCTAACTGTGAGACTCTTTCAAAGAACACGGCATCAGCTCCTTGATCAAATATCTCAAAAGCTGACTGAAGGAAAATCTGAACTTTTCCACTCTAATTAGCGCTTCTGAAGTTTTTCACAACGAAACTCCAGCAAACGCTCCGGAAAGTAGCGGTAACCACGTAGCGATGAAAAGTGTTTGTTCTACTGTGTTACAAGTTGAAAATGAAAGTAAGAATTGACAGACTTTCTCCCCGCTGGGAACGTAATCGGTCTCCAAATAAAACAGACCTGCAGGAGGGTTCTGCTTGCAGATGAAGGCGCATTGAACGGGTGACAGAGATGCGCGCTCTGTCAACGGCGAAACCTGCGACGCGGTGCTTTTGCTTGCTGCAGGAGAAGGTTTGTGTTGCACCTCCCTCCCCTTTTGCTCTGTCTTTTATACAGTAGATAAAAATCCCCAAAAGAGAGGGATCTCACAGATGAAAGCTGGATAAAAGAGAGAAACTTGACAGCTTCCTACATGCTGAATTAGGAGAATTCACGCTCCCTTTCAAAGATGTCATTTACACAGGCCTCGCAGATGGGGAGCAGGTATCTTGCCTGAGCAAAATATTTAAACTAAAAATGGGACAATTAACATCACAGCAAACGGTGAAAGACAACGCAGTTTGTAGTGTCATACACAAAATGAGCAAAATTCCCCACTACACTGCAGGGAAGAACAAGGCTTTTGCAAGACAAATGCTGGAGATGGAAGAAAACCCTTGGCAACCCCACCACAGCCTGTCAAACTGGCTGCTTCAAATAAGAAGCTTTCCAGAAAACAATGCCTAAGGGGAAGTAATAATGATAATCACACAGATTTGGAGGCGGGGGGGGAGGGGACGACCCCAAAAAACCCTAAACAAACCAACCTGGGGTTGTCTTGCAGATGTTCAGAATCAAGGCAGGAACTGATGTGGTAAGAATGACCTACTGTGTGTGTTGTAAACTGAGGCAGGGGTAAACCAGCCACAAAGTCTAGTGAGACCAATACCTGAGAGAGAGGATTCAGCAGTGACAACACTGCTGAAGCATCCACCAAATGAGGGGGGAAAAAAAGGGAAGAAAAGCAAGTTATCTATATTAAGGTCATTGCCACACAGTCTCTTAATCTCCATAATCTATGAGCTGAAATCTACCATTGAAAAGAGAGTATGGGCAAAAAACTGACTGTAAGGAATAAATAGATGAAGAGGAGTCACAACCCTTCTGCAATTAACTGAAAACCTTGCAAAAGATACTTAGCTCAAGAGCACTCAACAATCCGACTTTGGTTAAGGGGAAGAAAAACTCCCATAAATTAAGTTTGCAATTCTAAATAATGGTTGACAAAAATACAGAATTGAGACTGAAGATGTGCTCGTAAAGCCTGAGAGTCTTGATCAAAAAAGCAGCAAGGCATCATATTTTGTAGATGCAACACAATACTCTTGGGGACATCCACGCTACTTAAACACACAGCTGTAGTGGGCACTGAGCTATCATCATTAAGAAGAAAAGAGCTGTATTCAGATATGTGTGCAGTATGTACACAGACAGTTCCTGGAAAACTTAACTCTGTGCTCACCATTGGCACCAGGAGTTACAAGGAAGAGACACGCAACAAAGCACAACACATTAAGCCATCACACAAATCCTCAGTGCATCTGCATTTTGGAACTCTGCACCTGTTTCTGAGTGACTGGAGCCAAGAACAAAACATATTATCTTTGTTGTAATTCCTTCTTTTCAGAAAGAGTTCCCCTGCATAGTGAAGGATAAACAATCTCCCATGAATTCAGGTATAGTAATGAGAAGGTGAATGAGAATTTGTAGAGAAATAGCATGAAAAAATAAAAGTACAATGAAACCACCATTTAACATGTTTGTTGGGCTCGGGTGGGGTTTTGTTGTTCTTTCTCTTAAGACAGTACAATTAAAATATGGAATTTTTCACCACAGATTACTACAAAGACCAGAGTAAATGGTTTCAAGATGGACTGGTGAGTCAGTGAAGGCCAGACCTCCTCATAGCCAGATGATTCAGGTACAAACGAGCTCAAGAAGGCAACAAATGTATACTCAGAAAGCAAGAAACTAGTTTTTCATGTTGGTATGATACCAGAGCTCTTTTCTCACCAGCAGTGGCTGGAGCAGCACAGGAGATCCAACAGCCACAGCTTTGTGAAGGACCCATTCGCCAGCAGCGTAAGGCTGAAGCACATTTTCTTCCAGACTATACAAATATACCACAGACATTTTTTTGCAACTCACCTGTGTGTAGAAGCCACTAGCTGCCTCTAAGAACAGAGAAAGGTTCGCCTGAACTTCACTCCGATTTGGATTTGCTCTGTTTTTCGCCTGACCCTGCAGCGTTGTGATTTGATTTTTAAAGGCATGATTCCAACTGCAAACAAAAGAAGTGTTTTCCTTTTTTTACTTTGGAAGTGCCTTATGCAGACAACAAAAGCAACAAGAAGCTGTTCAGTTACATAACATCACATGTGAAAATGAAGTATATTCAAGCTCAGACAACATTCAGATGAGAAATAACGTTAAATATGGAAGAATTACCGGTCCCCACCTCTCACAACTAGAGAAACCAATCCTGATAATGTATAGCTAACAATGTAACAGCATCAATATTTGCTTGTAATTATTCTGGTTTAGGCAGCATTGCTCTCTCTTCTGAAAACCAGATGTGTGGTATAAAAATTCGAGTTAAAAATCATTCAGCATCTAGAGGCATGGACAGGATAACTCAGCCAGCCTGCTCATCTTCCTCCCCTCAGTGCTGGAAGAAACACATCCTTCTCTTAACTAGACCTGTGACAAGCCAGGTCTGCATCTTAACTAACAGAGAACAGACTCGGGGCATGGAGAAAACCCAGCAGGATCTTCCCCTGATTCTTCATGTGCTGTGAGCACCCTGGCCAAGTTCTCTCCTGGTATTCCTCCTTCTGCCCAGCCCTACCTCAGAGGGCTTAAAGTCAGGGTCTTTAGCAGCTACTGAACTCCTGTTAGACCCGGCTCAAAGCTCCAGGTGATTACATCAGGCAATCCCCTCCTTTCTGGAAATTCCAAACTCTCCCTTCCATCTGGCTCACCAAACCCCACTCCTGCCTGACACAGCTGCTGCTGACTGCCAGAGGTGAAGTACTGACCTACTGAACGCTCTCCATCCACTCTGCAGTGTGTTCTCATCTCTCACCCACAGCATAGCTCTCATTTTAAAGGAAATAGGACAACCATTTCGCAGGACACAATCACTTCCTAAAAGTCTCTGGGTTTCCTGTGCAGCAGCCTGGATTACATATACACATGAATTTACTGAGGTACTTACAGGTCCTGTTCCACTTTTTTATCCAAAGCATATTCCAAATCCGTCACTAGCATTTTCTGATATAAGTCCTGTAGAGCCTGTCTGGATGTCCAGACTTCTGCTGGACCCAGCTTTGAATCTGAGCAACAAAAAACACAAAGACACAACAGTTTTTGTAATACTCAGAGTTATTCCAACTGATCTTTCACCCACTCACCGAAGGAAAGAACATAGCGCAGTGTAAGGTGTCAAACACCCGCTTTTATCATAGATTCATCAGAATAGTGAAATACAAGAATGACAGAGGGGCTGATCACTGATTAACTGACAAGTCTCCTATAACACCATAACTAGAAATGAGCAAAGGTAGCAGCTGGGAAGTTAAAATTAATTAAAATGACAAAAAAAAAAGCCCAAACCAAATGAACAAAACAGATACAAGGAGGCGATTCTCTGCAAGTCATTAAGCTGCAGAACTTCTTGCCACTGGATGAATCTAGAAAAATGTCCAGTCACCTGAAAAAATTATTAGTAAAAATAAGTCCATCAAGGGATGCTAAGTAGGACAGTCCCTGGAGCCAAGGCTGTTGGCATTTAGAAGAACACTCTGGGCAAGTGCTGCTGCATGCTTGTCATTTTCTACCTCTTTGGTAGCCATCTGCTTTCTGTCACTGCGGGAGAACACAAACGCTGTTCCCTACTATCCCAAGCCTAATTTCCCTGTGAAATCCCCCAAGCTGGGGCTGCGGGAGCACAAGGGGCGGCCTCACCCCCGGGAAGCCGTTCTGCTGAGGGTGTAGCTGCTCCTGCTGGGTTAGATGGATCCAGGCAGTTAAAACGTTCCTGTGGGGACCGCACCACCTGCTCTGTGTACCACGCCGAGGCGGTGAGCGCAGTTAAGCACAGGTTCATTATACAAGCTGCTTGCACTGCTTGGCTGATACATTTATATAAACCATCTCCATTTTTCCATAAACACGTACAGCTTAAAACAGAGATTGTAGCATTTTGTAGCATCACTTTCATAACACCTGTGGTAGCATTCAGATCAACATTTCCATCAGCCAGGTCTCTCAAAACCAGATCTTGGCTAATCCCAAGTACAGCAGTGCCTGTGGTAGTCTGGGCAGGAGGCTCTTTCTCATCCCCAAAAGGAGAACACGATGGGAGAGGAGTAGGAGTGTGATCTCCATCTCCAAATTTTTTAAAACACCCGAAGTCAACTTCAAAAATACATGTATTTTAGATACGGGAAAGAAGGGTGCAGCTGTTAAAGTGCTATTCATTTAAATACACAGGACAAACCTTCAACATAATGTCACTCACTTTCCAGAGAATTCTTAGGAATGATAAGCATAAGGAACACAGAAAAGGCAAACAAAACCAGGAATCAAGCATGAGCAGCTAGATCAACTGTATAATAAAGGCAATTACCTGTCATGTCAGCCTTCAGGACTTCTGCCTGCCTGTAGGAAAGCAATAAAACAATAAATCAGAAACAGACTGATCAAAATAATTGAATTACACTAAAGCACATTCATGCAATAGTGAGTAGAGGACATGGAACCAGCTCCATAGAGGCTGCCTACAACCTCCACTGCCATAGTTTACCCCCTGCAGTAGGGATTTGAGCTACTGTTGTTGAACGGTTTGATTTCTTCTAATTTACATCAGAACAAAAGTCAGGTCTTTTCCCTGCTTAGCCGAAGTCTCTTTCAGAAAAATATATAAACTAGAAAACCCTTACACTATATTCAAAGCTTTACCTGGCAGCAGTGTCCTGCTGATTTTAATAAGACGTGCTTACCTGTAGCTGGGAATTTGATAGTAACTCCAAGTTGCCACATGTCAAATGAAGTAGCCAACAGAGAATGAAGCAAACTCCCATGGGTGCCTGTCAGCACATCACCACAGCCCTCCTGCCGCTCAGTCCTGCACTAGATTGCCTTAAGGAGAGGCAATAAAAAGACAATGGCTTCTCCAATTAACCCTCTCCCTTGCCCTGCCTCTCTAAAATCATGGTTTGATCAGGTTTTCAAGAAAAAAGAACATACAGAACACACAAACAGAATGGTAACTACAGAGTGCAAGCTTTCCACACCAGATATCTTCCTACTGTACAGAATACCCACCTCCATCCACAAAAAAAGAAATAGATGAAAGTCACACTGTGTCTAAAATGAAAGTCGGATGCCAGCTTGGGCAAGAACGAAGAGCTAGGAGAAAGCACCACCTCAACCATAAAGAGGTTTCAGACACAGGCATATATGCCAATGCCAATGTGAAGTTGTGCTGACTGTAAAAACAGTTTTTCAAGTTGTTCTGGGTTCTACCTACTGGCTATAAATTACAGGGAAGGTTTTGAGGTCCACATCAGGATTCAAAAGATATTGTATCAGTGTCAGTGCTTCGCTAGGGTGATGCATGTTGGTAAGTCCCTTCACAAAATTTCTATTTATCAAATGAAAAAATTACCTACAGCAGCTCACCACAGTGTACCATCCAAGAAGCAATGGGATGCTCCAAGGACATTAATTAAGAATATCTGAACTGGTGCCAGAAGTAAATCAGCACGCTCCTCACCCGCTTTACAAATTCCAACTTTTTTCAGTTGATTTCTTTCAAGAACGCATTAATACATTTTTTTTTTCAACTAACAACAGGGTATGCTGGAAGAAGATACAACCTATTCTTGCTGGCAGACAAGCAAGGAAAATTTTAGATGTTGTGTCATGAGAAAGCTGAAAGCCCAAGAAACGTTTCTGCCTGGTCAACACGGAGGTCAGAAAAGGCAGCTCAGTGATGCCCTCCCCACCACGGCGGGTAGCAGGATGGAAAAAGCAGGTTTCTACCCCCTGCACAGCTAAGAGGAGCCAAGGAAGGACGGCAATCTCTGCGTGCTGCACCTCAGGAGCCTCTGCGACTCTGACCTGCACGTCTAATCGAGCGCAAAGCTGAGCCCGGTCTGCGATGCTCTGACTTGGCAGCTGGAAACGCCTCTGCTCAGAAAGAAGAGCTGAGTTACTTTGATGCAGAAGTCTCCCTTTTTTCAATAGCCAGCCAAGTTAATACAGTTTGGCTCACACTTTAAACAACTGCCAGTTGTACAAACTTTTTCTTTGAGCTGAGAACACAATCTGCATTGCCAAAGTCATGAATCCTACCAAGAGGTTCGGTCCAAGCAGGACACACAGTGCTGCTCGGGCAAAGCTGAGCCCAAAATTCTCCTGCAGGCAAAAAGGCTCTGCCCTGTGAAAGCCAAGAACCGCTCCTCTGAAAATGACATGTGCAGAACTACCTTCCACTATGTTAAGTATGAATCTTTAAAGGGGGAACTACAAGTAGCACCACTCTGAAGGCTTCTTTTCATAAAGTTCTGAGCAGCTGTTGCCTGGAGAATTTAGATGAAGTGAGCCTCAACCCCTACAGCAGTGCAACTGCTGACAGATGCTCCGTAAATGCATATCCCTAACAACATGGCCAGACCAGAACTTTTATCAGAAAGATTTCTTTTTAGAACACCTTTTTTGAAAGGCAATACTCACGGGCTCACAGAACAAGAGCCTTTAGGGCCAATCTCTTCACTAGACATACTGCAAACTGCCTGTTATACCTAATAAGCTTGCAACAAGTTACACTGAGCTGATAATCACTGTAATTTTTAAAAAGATGTATAGATGTCATTTCAATACTTCCTAGGGGCCAAACGAATTAGAAAGTGGGTCTGACATTTCTCATTTCCACCTAAAAACAACTTTTATTTAAACCAGTTGCACCTACCATAGCTAAACCAGGATAAGAGAGAGCAGCCTGGGTACCGAATGTGTTCCACGGGAGCAGCAAAATATTAGCATCTCGAGAGGAAAGACGCATTGCCTTTTCCTTGAAAGAATGTCACTGAGGAGCCTTCGCTGGTGCTCAGAGACTTCTACCGGGCACAAGCTGGAGTTCACTGATAACGGCAAGAGTTTCTGATGGTGCAGGTGGTTCCTTCCATCATCAAGCTGTTTTTAACATGCCTTTTTGTCCATATATTTTCTTGCACCGCCTCATATTGAATTTGCATTACACTGACTCATTCTGGTGCAAAAATCCATGACCTGCAAACAAACTTGGTACAACTTGCTTACACATTTTATCATTTGGAGAATATTCTCAAGTACCTCCTTGCCCAGCTGGACTCAGCAGTTCAGGCAAGTTGCCCTAAAGCCAAATAAGCACAAACCACAGTTCAAAAAGTTGTATTTCAAGCATCTCTGTTAGATGATACATCATCTTGATATATTGTGATAGCTATTCTTTAGGACTTCCTAACCAAATATAAATTCAGCCCATGCTTTAGTTCAACTCAAAAGTCAAACACAAAAGCCTATCATTCAATTCAGTCAAATAGTTTGACAGCTAAAGGAATTTTCATTTTATTCAAATATTTGAAACGTTTAAGCATTTTAAAAGACAGTAGTCAGGACTTTCTTCTGACATTCTGAAGGTATAACACATATTGACATTTGAGTACCCACAGATGGCAAAGGAAACTTTTCTCCTCTTAAAAATCTGGCAGTATATAAAGTCTTGTTTTACTGTAACTCAGGGGAACCCAGACACTACGTTCAGCCTGGAATGAACCACTGGATTTAGCAAAGGAAGACGAGACAGATGCATTTTGTTTTCAAGTTTTTACCATTCTTAATCAGTTGAATTTTCCCCAAGCAGACAAAGAGAATCAGTTGTTCCCCTTCAGCTGATAAACACTAGAGAAGCCCTACAAATATGGGGATGATTCTCCCACGCACATTTTAAAGTGTTTAAACCATCACATCAAGAGCTTGAAAGGTACATCATGCAGTCCCACTTAACACTTTTACACTAGGACAGGTTTGCTTAATTTGCTCTTAAAATAAAAAGAAAAAGATCATACAACCTTCCTGGTTAACTCTTCTATTCCTCATTGAAAGTCCAGAAGTATTTTCTGAAACACTAAGGCCCCTTTGCTGCAAAGCAAGCCCTCCCCACAGCCACGTGTTGCTCCCAACACCATGGAAAACCAGCGGCTTAAATCCATACTCTGAACCGTCCGTTCTCTCCTGTACAGCAAAACATTAACATTTGTAAATTAAGTATCCTAATCCTCTTATTACTCCCTGCCTTTGAACTCCATTCACGTAGCACTAAACAAATGGGTCTATCTCACTGTTGACCCCAAAACAGCTCATCTGTGTTTCAACCTACATTCTTCAGTTCCGTTATAATTCAAAGCACAGAGAATATTCTCTATATACCACACTGTATCTGTAAGAGGGCAATATCAGTTCTACAGAAGCCTGATTTTGCTATCAAGCTTCATCATCAAGCACACAGAAAGGCAAATAAAATTAAGTCAAATTTTTCAAAGCAGCAGTCTTGTGTTAGACAGTTAACATCCACTATTTTGGAAAGTTCAACTGGTCCAAGTCAAGCTTCACTTACACCACATTCACACAGCGAGGATGAGCCAGGCAAGAACTGCTATGGCATGACAAGCCCTACAAATAAACACTGAACACAATGCTCTGCTTTCCACCATGTCTGAAGGGGGAACTCCACTTGGTTTTCCCCTGGCAGCCCTGAAGCATCAGCAGCTGTATCAGTTCCCTTATCAAATCACAGTAATGCAAACCCCTTGATAAGGAATTGAGGATTTTCAATACCAAAATGGGTAATGAATCCAACTGGGTATACAGAAGCAATTAGAATCCAGTCATTTGTTCTGTGAATACAGACTGAAAACCATACTGAAAGGCCCAGGCAGTTTCACTCCAAGGAGGAATTTATATTCCTGCACTTCTGTTCACCAGAGGTAAGTGCAGAAATTGTACCACAGTGAAAAGTGCCCACAGCCAAGTAAGCCTTAGCATGAGGTGACTGATCTGAAGGGCACTGCCACAAAGTTTTCCTTCCTCTGAAAAAGAATATGATGATATAGAACATACATAGAATAAAGGTAGGAAATATTTTATTTTGGGTAGAGAAGGTAAATTTTCTATGCTAGCGTACTAAAGAAAAGTCAAATATACTTAACACTTATTACATTTTAGTCATTCCAATACCTGGCAAGGCTCAGACCTAGAGGGAACTCCAAAGCAACACCCAGCAACTACTACTGCAGATTTTCCTCAAAACAGTCGTTAACTTCAAGAAAACTTCATAATAGCTTAATATCTCAGTATGTTTTTTCGTTTGTTTTGATTTAAGTGTACCCATGCTGATTCAGGGCAGGGGAAAGCTATAGAAAACACTGAATATTCCACAGCAGATTCAGGGGAGAGTTGAGTTGCCCAAAAGCCCCTAAAGACTGTTCCCAAGACAACATTTACATTCACATCTGGAGTTCAGCGCTGAGCAAAAATTATGGTCTGATCTAAGTGGCTGACAGTTTTATGGAAGATAAACATTCTTCCTTTCATTCCTAAGAATAACCACTAATACTTGCTAAAATATAAAGCTTTATTAGCAGTTTTGAGAGACTTGCTGGGCACTAATCCTTTATAGTTTACACTCTTTGCCAAAGGTTGGATTTTGAAACATACAGAAATAAAATAACTCTGACTTCCCTGCACTGTTTTGTAGATAGCGACTGTATCTCTAACTACAACCTGTCAAAGGGATGTATTTTTATAGCAATCTTAGGATTGTGCACAAACCTAAATTTTTATACCTGAATAACAGTAGCAGGGAACTTGTGGATCAGCTTCATCTTGGATATTTCCTTCATCTATCAATTCAACATCATCTGAATACAACAGGTTTCAGACAGCAGCTCCAGTTAACAGCCTGACACATCTCCTCCTGAGAGAGTAACTGGATGGAGTCAGGATTTTGCAGTGATATAGAGAGCCCGATACAGATTTTATTTATTTGCGTATAGACTTTACCTACTCACTTGTGCATCAGCTATGTACTATTTAACAATTTTTTTTCAAGCAGCTTTATCTTTATGGAACAAGTTCTTAATGTTCCAAACTTGTAAGTGTTGCCACTTAATTCAGATGACCACAGTTTTCAAAAAAGCGGTGGAATCACTTGCTTTGGGAGAAGGAAGGTCTTGGTGATGTCAGCTCTTACTGATGGAGCAAGAGACTGTGAGACATCAAATTAAATGATCCATGTGCCTTTTACACTGAAAGGACAATCCTCATAGACACGGCAACAAAAACCACCTTCAACAGTACCACCTTATTCTCAATTTTATGTGCTAACTAGCTTATTATTCCTGTTACAGGCAGCTGAAGCCAGGGTACCTCTAGTTTCTTTCACCAGTGGCTTTATCTGATTATAGCCATAAATCAAAGCCACACAAACAATTCTGCATCAGCGTAAGTGTGCAAGTAAAAAGCCACCTTGTTAAAGCAAGGCAACCAGCACCAGAATCCAAACCCTCTCCACAGGGAATCCTGCTCCATTACCTTCTTATTCCCACCTCAGCTGAGAGGGGTGGTGAGAAACAGGGACAGGATTTATTTTAATCCCATCATCCCCCTTTCTCCTAGCCCAGGCTCTCTTAGAAGTCATAATAATCATCCTCAAAAAGCAATCACCAAAAGCAGCTCTTTCCAAGTTTGATCAGAACTGACAAGCCTCCTCCCTGGATAAGAGTAGATGCACCCTCACAGTCACCTTCATTCAAACTCATTTTGTTCCTCCAGATTCAGCAAAGTCAGTTCCTTTGACTCAAGTTTTGCAAAAGATGTGCCCAACAGGTAAAAGTTACCCTGAAGGAAGTTTATATGTGCTTATTCTCCAGTTTAATCTACAGGGAAGGAAATTAAGTCTCCTACCCTGCTCAGGCTTCTAGCATTCAGCTGTCCTCACCGAAATCTCCAGCCTCCCTCTTCTTACAGCCAAGAGCTCTCGCAAAGCACAAGAGTGAGTCTGAGCCCTGAGAGAAGAGTGGTGCTGCAAACCTGAGTTAAATGCCTCAGAAATGGGATCCAGTCTGTAGGCAGTTGTTCAGCATCAGCAATATGGCTGTGTCTATCCCACAGAGTTCTAAAATTTAAGTAGGAAGTAACCCGCAAACTAAATACCAAACAATCCGTATTTTTCAATGCAAACAAAAATAGCTTGGAACAAACGTGCAGCATTAAGACTAACTCGGGAAAGCTCAGCTGCACTTTCCACAGTCACTGGTTTGTAAATGTATTTTTTAAATACTGACTATGCCATTCTTTGTCTTGACCTGTTCCTTATCTGGAATTTTACTGGAGCCATAAGGGAAAAAAACCTCTAAATGGATGTTGCCCATGAAAGAAAAGCACACAAACTCCAGTCACCTTGACACTGTTCACCTTCCCGGAGCTGACAGCATCACTCCGCATGTAACCCTGACAGTGTCTGCAGTACAGAAAAATTAAATAGTTTTTAATCCTTTAGGAATTTGCTCTTAATAACTATAATAAAGGCATACTTGGGAAAGAACAGATACTCAATATCTGTGGCACTCCAAGACACGGATATCTTTGCATATTTTAAGCAAAGAGCTGATAAATTCGCTTATGGAATAGTCCGTGTCTTTGTCAGCATCCATACAGCAAACACATTTACCGCATCAGCTGACAACATATCAGCTTTGCAGCTGACCTGAGAACAAGTCAATTGGAAAACGTTCAACAGAATATATAATCTGTCTGTGTACCTCCTTAAACTTCACACTATTCATTGGTCAAGCTAGTTTTTAAAAACTAAAGCGATTTTAAAGGTGTGAAGACACAGAGCTTCTTCAAGATTGCTTTGCAAGCCACTCAACCATTGACAGGCACTCCCTTCAAAAGATACAAATCGTGGAGAGAAAAATCATAAAGCTCCGTTTGCTTGCTACCCACAATGAGGAACTTCTGGTAAGCACATAGGAGGGTTATTAGTTCTTATGACTACAGTGCTCAGCGGGATGGGAGAGGTTTGCATTTGAACTACCTTATTTCCCATGGTAATCCCCACAAGGTTTTGAGACTGAGCAAGAAAAAGAACAGAATTATTTTACACACAAAAGGGAACACCCCAAAACCAAACAAGCGAAATCACCACAAACACAACAACTAAACATACACCACCAAAACAACAACAAAAAAAATCACAACAAAATTTATTTTGCTCTTTCAAATCCATCCTGATTAGAGTGCATTAGAGTTGTGATAAATAGTAACACCAGTACTCATTTGTTCTATTACAGTTCCTCACTTGGTAAGCACTTGTGTTAAAGGCTGGAAACAGCAGATAACAGATGTTAAGATAAGGTAACATTATTTAACATCTTTTAGCAGCTTTTGCATTACGAAAACCATGTCCAGAAGTATGGAAAATGCAAATTGGATATCCTCACATCACTTTCAGACGGTTCTGCTCGTTAGGTCAGCCTTGCAGAGGCCAGATCAGCTGAGGTCAGGCAGCAGATGCCAACCCTCCGCAGCCACCGCTGGGGATCTCCCAGGCAAGTCTACAGTGTTCAATTTAAGGGCTGGTAATTACACAGCCAATTTAGTGCCACACAGATCAAATACACCCTCACACCTGCCCACGGAGCCAGAGAGCAGAACTCTGCAGCTGGGAGCTGGTTATAAGGGTGACACACATTTCCCCCTGGAAAACGTGCCCACTTTGCATGAAGAGGGCAATACCTGCAGCCCTCCAAGTCCTGACTTCGAGCCTTAGCAGGGCCCCACTGCCTCCAACCTCCACTAAAACCAGCTCAGGATATAAAGCCAAGATATCTGCCTGATTTTCAGTGTTTTCTATGGATGCCTCTGAAATTACCCCTTGCCCAGTAGCAAATGCTGATCCTTACCCTCAGCCACGCTGAAAACTACTCATGTGGATAGAGGAAGGAATGACAGAGGACTCGGTTATTGAGAATTCAATATACTGTCTTCCTTGCTAAGCAGCAGAGGGAGAAAGAGCAAATACATTAGATGTCACCACCACAGGTGGCAAAAATAAAGCACAAGTAACCCCTCATACTGCCTTTGTAGTAAGTTAACTAGGATAGATACAATGGAGTTCAGCATTTTGAGCATGTGCTCTCAAAGCACTAGTACTGAGATTTAGGCACCTGGCTAAACCTTTTCCACATGGCACTACATTTTGCTTTGGGTTCATGCACTCTGGCTCCTTCCCTCACCAAATCCCTCAGCAAACACCACCAGCCTCACCTGACCCCCCACAACCTTCCTAAGGCATTGAAGAGGCAGGGACTGTCCTCACCTGCTTAGACTGAGAAGACATTTTCTGAATCTTTGGCACATATTAAGCGAGGAGGGACGATGCTGGTAAACTGCTCAGCACGTGACTACACAATTAACGGTTATCAACTCAACACAAGTTGCACAAGCCAGTTCAGCCTCAGCATTTCACTTTGCAGCCACAATAGCTTGGATCTCGTTGAAAGTTTTGTATAGGATACCAGCAAGTCCAAAACAAATTTCAAAATAGAATAACTTGGGCATTCTATTTCAGTATTTGACAATAAAGCATGGAAACTAAGTGAGCCATGCTGCCCTAACCCCAAATCTGAAATCCATCTGTTCTACGGCATTTTCAACCATACAAATAAAATTTCCTGCGGCTGTGTCTTCAGAGGCCCAAAGATCTTCACGTCTTTCTCATGCGTCATTCCTAAAGACAAGACACTCTTGGGCCACATCGCTTAACACTCCAGCACAGCAGTTTCTACTTTGGTAATCCACAAAGAATTATTTCAGTCATTAACAGAATCAATTACACAAGACGCAAAATAAAATTTTATAACCAACTTTAAGGCAAAATGTGCAGAATTTTACCTGATTTTGAGAGACCAACCTTTAATTCTGAATATATATACTGGAAATATCTTTCCAGATAGTTTCAAGCTTTAGAGGTTATTCTGGTCTTTGACAACAAAGCCAGAAGAAGAGGAATATTTCAGCTGAAGCTGGACTGCACACCTGGCAAGCCACAATCGCCTACAAGGCTCTTTGCCCCAAGCCCCATAAGTCCTCCAGTTTACCTCAAACCAAAACACCTCTAAAATGAAATAGTATAAGTATGTTCAAACCGGGTGGAAAAACTGCCAGAAGTTAATATCCTAGCATCATCTATGCGACATACTCCTGAACTAAGACCTTCTGTTATGTTGATAATGCATGTTAGGCAGTTCTTTTGCAGTTAAAGATGGGTTCAACTTTGGCGTATTGATGATATGAAGACAAACTGAAACACTTTCTAGATTTTTATTGCAAGTTCACTCTCCATATTTTAATAATTTAATGTATAATCATTAACATTAATAGAAACCTCACCTTTTTCTTCATACTGAAATAATTTTTCCTCTGTTTTACGTTGAAGCTCTAAGAGCTGCTACAATTTTCATGGTTTTATGCACTCGCAGTGATTTTTGGTTTTTCTTTAGTATTAAAAATGTAGCTTAAATCCTTTGGGCACTATTCTTATTGCTATTCACAAAAAACAGACCCACTAGTGGACTGGCTTTTTTTGGGAACGGCTGGCTAGATCAAGCTTTTACGCTCAGAAGTTTTGTCACGGCGTTGTCCTCGACAAGTATTTACACCAAGACAAACCACCAGCATCTATTCAACAGCCAAAACTCTTGTCTCATCCTTCCATCTCCCCCTCTTCATAGGTGTAGAAGATTAGCACTTCTATTTTTAGCTATTGTCAGACTAGATGGGAAAGACTACCCTGGAGACCCCTGTTAATGGCTCAAGTGTACTTCAAGTTAAGGGTATGAATGCCCAAAGGCGTGGCCAAAACCAGCACTGCAGAAGGAACTGAAGCTGGAGTCTGTCAAAGGCTCCTTGCTGGCTACAGGAAACCTTGGTTTAAAAAAAGATTATCACACAGTCGCAGCTGTTTGACACATAGCAATATCCACGTGCTTTCTTCAAATCACAGCGAGACCAAGACAGGACACAGCAAAGCAAATACCAGGAGATTTTGACTCTAACAGTAAGTACAGTAGCAGGATTTATAAGATTATCATAAAACAAAGGAGAAAAAATTATCTTTCCCATGGATTTATCAAAAATTAATTTATTTCTATTCCTGCCAACACCTGTAGGGAAGTCAAACTGGGATAAATAATGCAGCACGGACCATTAGGGAGTCCAAGGGACCCTGGAACATGCTGTCTCCAAACTGTCCTATGCTGTAACCTGATCAAACAGGAACAACTATCATGGCCTCAATAAATCAAGGGAACAAAAACCACCAAAGTTAGTCTTGAATAAAGACTCTCAATGCCCAAAATGTCTGTTTTGCTGCATCCAAAAAGTCTAATCTCTGCTTAAGGGTCTTTAGAGTAATTCAAGAATTTTTCCCCATGTTAATTTGGCAGTATCAGTCGTAAAGGTTCCACTGAAAACAGATGCAGCATTAATTTCTCACTTCTAGAGAGCAGCTCTCTGAGATAATTCAGTCATATGACAAGTGGTTCCACAGACTCAAAACAGACAATGCTTCAGAAGGCAGGAAAAAAAATAAACATCAACTTACACATACCAATATTAGATGAAGCAGAAAACTGTTCAATAGGGCTGAGCACTAGAGGGTACTTTCAACACCACAGACAATGAAATACACTGCTGGTGTGTTAGAGACGTCATAAGTACTTTCAGAAAAATGACATTTCTTTTCCCTAAAGGTGGATGAGAAGATTAACTCTAGCAGGACTCCTAAGTACCTCAAGGGTATCTCTGATTTGAGTCCCATCAGTGAAATTCAGTCTGTCGCCCACGGCTGTGTTACAATCCCAAGAGACTCCTCAGCATTCTGGTTCCTCAAGATAATCCCTTGAGTGCAGAAGCCAGTGTGAATAATCCGAGAAAAATCCTACTGGAATACAGAAAGAAGAGAAAGCAGGCCTAATGTTATTCAAAAAAGCTCTTATTCCACCCCAAATCACAGCATTACATTGATCTGAACGGGTAGCTACCGATTCATCTCAGAGGAATTGAAATATACAATAACAAAATACAGTTTAAGCCATTTCCCCCTCATTTGGTTGTCTAGGAAGTCCCCAAGCTTACTATCAGAAGTTCTTCTTAAATTCAAATGGGAAGAATAGTAGTGGCCAGACAAGGCTAGAAATGTGGGCTAAAAGCAGGACCCTGAGCACGGCTGCACAAGCGGGAGCTGGTGACGGAAGCAGTACAACTGTAAACCTACATCCAATGAGATACCACATGCAACAACATGAGTGCTCAAGAGGTATGTACAAAAAAACAAACAAGCAAGCAAAAAACACAACATCCAACTTCCTCCTGTACAAAATAGTGAAAAACTATGGCCCAGAGTCAGTCCCACAATTCTCTGGTCTTTTCACTGCACTAAGACAGAGAAATAAAGTTCAGATGCCATACCCCTTCCTGAGCACAGGAAAACTTTGGTTTTACCAAACATCACTGAAATCTATGACCTCTCTAGTAATGTATTAAAAAGTGCCCGACCAAAGTATGCAACTCTGCTAATGATTCCAAGGAAATAAATCTGTGGTTTTATTCCCCACCTGCTCAACAGCAGCTGCGCAGCTTTCAAGTGAGATGAGGACAAGCCTCAAGTTCAAAGTAACAAAATCAACACCTAATGTCCTCCCACGTATACTCCTTCTACATCACAGCTGCATTCCTTACTGCTTTTCCACCATTCCTTACCCCGAGGAGTACGCTCCTACTAGTGCACCTCTGCTGCTCCTGCGAAGATCCAACAGTAGAGATGAAGGACCCTTAAAACTCTACAACCCCCAGCAGCTCCTCACCCAACAAAATGAAACATGACCACAAACTATCCTCTCCACCCTCCCCAGACACCATGCACTCGATCTGCAATTAATCCACATAGATTGATTCAAATAAAGCTCTGAGTTGTCTGAGGTAAAAGTTTAGTGATACGATTCAGCACACAGATCAGTTCACTCAGAGGCAAAATCATCTCACTGGAACAGGCTAGGGTTACTTGTTATGAGACTGCTATATGGAAGATGCACTCTTAGGACAGAAGAAAGAGATTTTCATTAATATCACTATATACTCTATATTGAGTACTTAAATAAAATAGTTAAGCATTCACCAAGAAAACATATCTCCTTATCATGCACTGAAAACAAAAAAAATGGGCAAAAAACCCCTTCCAAATCCTATATTCAGAGAAGGTGGCAACCTTCTCAAAAGGCTTTTGGTGCAGTTTAAGTGCCCCATCAAAACGGCACTGCCACAAGAAAACCTTTTCCTTTTCAATAGAAGATCAAACTATGTAGGAATATGCAGGTCAGAACAAGAGCTAACAGCTACAGGAATCACCCCTGCCATCACAAATAAATACAGCTGTAACTTTACTTACACTAACCTGCACTTCTAGGTCACTGGAACACTGCTCTGCAAGTAACCTCAAAGCAAGCGCAGTAACAGCACCCATAATAAGCTGTGTTCTGCAGCAGAAAATAAAGAAAAAAAAAAAAGGAGACTCAGCTTGGACTGAAAACAGAACTATTCGTGACAGTGATACCAGCTACATTCTATATATATATAGCATTATATAGATTTTATATATAGCTACAGCTATGTTCTAGGAAATGGGGTGTTATTTACTGGTGTTATGGGTCAGTGAGCACTTTAATGATACCAGTGCTATCACTAGAAGCAGTGGCCCCACCCTGCCCTTACTTTTAGCACCTCATTCCTGTTGTACACAACCTCACCCCTTTTGTCAGCACATCAGGACACCAACTCAGGCTAAACTCCATGGGTTTAAAAAAGAAAAACGGCACTTTAACCTCGTGCAGTTCCCCAGTCCAGTTCACTGAAGACTTGGCCATACACTTACACCATCAAATCAGGGCTGAGGGTGAGAGGAAGGAGCAGCTTCAAGCTTAAAACACACCCTTTGTCTATATGGCCAAATTTTTGCCAAGTACTAAGCAAGAAGGATCAGGTTTTCTGATTACTGCAGCACTCTTCCTGCTGGCACACATTCATACATAGTCACCATCATGCCACCAGCCCCTCCAGTGGAAAAACAAGCCCACCACCTGCTAAACTGCACATGCATTCAAATTCTTGCTTCTAAGGATGTGAATCTAGCCACTCTTTCAACATCCTGCACTCCAGCTCCATACAGAGGAGCAAACTCAAACTCCACACACAGAAAAGTGGACTTAAAGCTCTGCAAGTGCTGATTTACACCAGCTGAGCTCTGCCTCTCATTTGGATTGCTCTTCTAACTTCCATAAAGTCAATGGTAACAATCAGCTTTGAATCTTCCATTCCTCTGTAGAAGACATTTAAAATTAGTCAAAGCCATCTGAGAAAGGGGAGCAATGAGTGATAAGTGGTACATTCACACCAGCCTTGTTCCCTTTGGAACCTAGGCTTGATTTAAAAAGTGTCAGAGCTACAACAGCACATCCAGGCAACCTGTGACTTTAGCACAAGCTGTCCAGGGGTGGCACGCTCTAGAATGCAAATCTCCACAACAGAAGGGAGCAAAAAATAGCTGCTGGGCTACTACTGCCTGGCTGTCCCAGCCACCGCCAGTGGCCAGGGCTGGGAGGAACCTGCCTGGAGACTTCGGGGGTACAGTGCGTGTCTTGGGGCTCTCAGCAAGATGAATTCCCTTCAGCAGAAAGCCCAGAGGGGAACTGCTTAACACTTTCTAAATTGTCAATTTTTTTTTACTTCACAGGTTACCACAAAAAGCTTGTTGATCGGTAGTAATCATCAATCTTATTTGCCTTTTTAAACCATTACCCTCACCCTTGAAGAGGGATAAGAAGTGTTGCTCATACCAAATATTGGCAGCAATTCTAGTTATCAAATGCTAGGGACATTTTGCATGGAGGAAAAAAAACAGAGAAATGAAGATGGAACACTTTCCCTTCATGTTCCCCCAAAGAAAACAGTGTGCTAAGAGGTGCCTCCTGAAGGCCACCACAGTATTTGATCTCTCCACCACTCCTCTCCTGTTTAAAATTCAGGGGTAAACAATGTATGAAAGCAGCATTAATCATTTCAGAACATAAAAAAGCTGGAGGGAATACTCTGTGAGACCGACTGGTCTTGTTCAGATATCAAGAGAAATCATGAAAAATGTAGATCAAGGTCAGCAGAGGACCCCAGGGTGGCTGGGGCTGGAGGAAGGGGAGCAGGACCCCAGGTTGGCCTGGGGCAGGGAAGGATTCAGGGCACCCACAGCACCCACATGCCTGCAGGGATGGGATTGAGAAGGTGGAACCAGGCTATGCAGCAGCCTGAGGCAGGAGGATGAGAGACAATGGGCATCAGTTAAAATATGAGAGGTACAGACTGGATGTAAAGAAAATCTTTGCCATTGTGAGAACAGTCAAATAGCACAGGCTGCCCCAAAAGGCTGACCTGCCTCCATCCTCAGAGGTTTTCAACCCCTGAACAAACCGGTCGGACCCCAGAGTTGCCCCTGCTTGGAGTAGGAAGTTGGACAGGGACCTCCTGACGTCTCCTCCAGCCCAAGTTACCTTGTGATCCTATGACCTCCAGGCAGCACGCTGCAGGCACACGTGACAAGATTATCTATTAACGTTGTAGTTACGTTTATTTTTTCCTCCTCAAGATAATTAAATAACTCACTCTGCCTGTCCTGGTGAAACTCATTGTGGGCTTCAAAAAGTATTCTGTTTAGTGCCTTTCCAAGCACTGATAAACATCACCTTTACATCTCTTCTCCCAAGTAACAAGCGATAGGATGAGAGGAAACGGCCTCAAGTTGCGCCGGGGAGGTTTAAACCGAATGTTAGGAAAAATTTCTTCCTGGAAGGGGTTGTCAGGCATTGGAACAGGCTGCACAGGGCATTGGTGGAGTCACCATCCCTGGAAGGGTTGAACAGATGCAAAGATGAGGTTCTCAGAGACGTGGTTTAGATGTGGACTTGGCAGAGTTGGGTTAACGGTTGGACTCGATCTTAAAGGTCTTTCCAACCTAAACAATTCCATGTTTCTACATAATCCTGATCAGGAATTGGTACCAGAACACACTCACGAGCATAGATTGCAGCACGAAATTACCTCTGCTCTACCCTCCTCCATTAAAAGTGAAGAAACATTGCAAGAGGTGCGTCATGGGCTGGCAGACAGCAAAGGAGCAACCATGAAGAGACACGGGAGATGCAGAAGTTAATGGAGCTACTGATGAGTCTTTGAAAAGAGACCCACAATTTAAATTATTAAAGCAGTCAAACCTTTAATGAAGTTGGTTATAGCCTCATCATAAGACTACAGGAAACTACTAGGTTTGTCAGCACTGAAATTTCTAAGTGGTGTTCAAGCCCTGTAATTCAAGTACTTTTGATTCTATGTTTACAGAGTGCTAAAAGCCACAATTTACCAGGGTAATGCAACATTTAACCAGTAACTAGAGCCCACATCTTTGTGAAATGCAATTGAGAAAGTCAGATCACAGTCAAACTGCTAAACTTTTGAATCCAAGTTAACTACGTTTCAAACATCAACATATAAAATTGGTAGCAAAGATAATTTCCTTAAAGTGAACAAACATGAAATAAAGTTAAATACTGTCTTATAGAAAGGATGCACTCAGAAGTTTCTGTGGTATTATGTTAGAAATCCTATAGGTAGTGATATTTTGCTTAAAAGTTACTTCTTTCATACCTAGCAGGATACAGGAAATGTTTACTGTAGCATGACTGCCCCACAAAATTCATTTATGGGGAGTATCTGCAGATCGCCAAAGCCGCACAAACGGTATGGGTACAAATTTTCAGCCAGATGAGACGAACACAATCACTTGAACAGAGAGATGCAAACTGCGCCTCTTTTTCCTACGAAATCTTTGAAAGAACCTTCTGAAAGGTCTACTCACCTGACCAGACGTAATGCAAATCTTGGAGAAATGACTCAAACAATGACCTGAGAGAAGTATCTAAGAAACTGGATAGGACAGAAGGCTTGAAAGGTGACCTTGAAAAGGACAGTAAGACTAGAAAAGCAAAAAAATCTCAATGTTTTGTTACAGTACATGAAGATTACTTAAAAACAGCCTCTCCTGCCACTTAAAAGACTCAGTACCTGAAATCTGACCACCTTTGTTCATTCTGGAAGACTTCTGTAGGAGCCTCAGGTATTTCTCAGTTCTTGCACTTTAATTGAAGGAGTACTATCTTTTAAGGATGGTATTTTAAAACAGTTGATTCACATACATTTATACAGAAAGCAAGTGACTGGCAGCAGAGGAGTTAAGGTAAGTCCAGCTAAAAGTCCTTTCTTCCCTGCTCATTTTTTCAGCATCTTGATTCTTGCAGAGTCATTATTTCACTAGTTATTCAACCATTATGTGGTCACCTTATAAATTCAGCTCTCATCTGTCTAAACTTCAAATACACAGGGAAAGATTTCTCACAAAAACTTTCCTGTCCCTCCTTAGTTTTAAGATTATAAAGACCAGCAGAGACTAATCACTCCACATCTTCATTTGGCACAATGTTTTGTTAAGTTGCCCTTTGATATCATTATACTTCTGTCTATTCCTTCCTCATTACACTTAGATTGAGGTTGTAACGCTGCAGTAAGGAGGAGGATGCCCTCCTCCTTAATGCAAAGGACTAACAGAACTGGCTCTGAGAGTTCCAGGCTCTATTCCCAGTTCTCTTTATGAGCTTGGGCTGCAGTAATCCGCAGCTCAATTTCTGCCCTATGTAAATCAAACAATTTAACAGACACTCTGGGGATGCAAGAAGCATATCACAGCTTTTAAGGAAACCACCCCCAAGCTTACCTTCTTCACAGAGGAACAATCCTAAATGTTCTTTAGAGGGAGAAGATGAAGATTACTGACTACAAAGTACTTGAAAAGTCTGGGAAGAGGGCTGTCCTGGGTTTTTTTGGAGGAGATAAGGTTCTTGATGACAAAAGCAGGAGTCCTTATGTGTAATACATTAGTGCCCAGACGCTTCAGTCCTGTTGTATTACACCCAACACAAAGCAAGCAGTCAGGATCAAGTGATAAAGGCCTGGGATGAGCTACAGTGTTGGAGGAACAAAGCTAGAAGAAACAGGTGATTACTGCCCACTTGCTCTTGCAAACAAGGAGGATCTCCAGCTTGGTGCGGCAGAATTCAGAATGCTAAGAAAGAGTCCGGTGGTGCAGAACGGTGACTGGGACACGATGAGTGTGACTCAAGGCAGGCAAAGACTCGAGTCACAGGGAGGGAAACGGGAGCGAGAGGTTAAAACATTATGAAGACAAATACTAAAATACAAAAGCAAGTCTTTTACTGGTAGAGGAGAGCTAATAGTAAGGCATTCAAGAGGTTTTTCCATAATGTAACAGGAAAGAAAGAAGAACGTTCTAAGACAGCGTCGTTTAGCAGCCTGGAAGAGAAAAAGGCTCATAAACTTGTTATTAGAGAAAAAAGATTACTTTTTTTTTCCTGTTTTGAAAAGATAAACTTGAGGCAGGATCTAGACTACCAGAAGGAGGCAGACAGAGATACAAGAGAAGATGAGTAGGAAGGGAAGGATTTGAAGAATCAGTAAGGAGAGACAGTAAAAGCATTTCAGAACCCTGGATAGAAAGTGTTTTGAAAATGTAAAGACCTCCTTAAATTCCTCCCTTGGAAATCCTTCCCAAGCCCTGAACGCTTCTGAAAGAGCACGCACACCCTTTTGGCATCACTACACCTTTTCCATGAGGTGCTCTGGATGGGCTGGAGGGGGGTAACACATCACAGACAATGCAGTATTTAGGATTTTACAACTACTAGAAAACTATTGGTATCTCACAACGTTCCTTTCCAAAATCGCTACAGAAAGGGCACTTCATCCCCAAAAGATAAGCTCCCCCAAAAGCCTATCAAAGTTCTGCTCAGATCAACGTGCGGCACCTCGCCCTTTCCACTTCAGGAGCTCGGGAGCACTTCCATTCAGTGAAGAGTTTCCAAGAAGCACAACCACGGCTGACTCTCACTTCTCCCCCAAACCCTCTGCTGACCGTCCCCCAAACCGATGGACTGTTCAAGCCGCCAGAGGACTTGCAGCACACCCGGGCTAGGGCACGACTCCTCTACTACCGTTCTCCCTGAGCCCCCCAGGGGCTGCGGGCACAGGTTTCTCTTGGCCGGGGTCACACTTGGCAGCCGCTCCGCAGCGGCGGGTGATCAGGGCACCTACTCCAAAGGGGCTGGAGAATTTGGGGAAGGGAAGCCAGTGGGTTCCCCCTTCCCTCTCCGAGGCACCAGTTGACCTTGCCGCGGAGCCCTGAGCTCCGCAGCCGCCCGGGCCGCTCGCCTGCAGGGAACGTGGCTCCGTCCCGCCCGCGGCGCGGGGCTCGGTAACGTGGCGGCCCAGTCACCCCCGCAGCTCCCCGGCTCACATCCCCGGAGCTCCTCGCCTCCTCACACCTGCCCCACGTTCTCTCCGCCGGCCTCAGGCCCGGCAGCCGCGGCCTCGCCTCAGGGCAGCCGGCGACCCGCCCCCGCCAACCCCGCCGCTCCCGGCCGGCTCTCACCGGAGATACTGCGCACACAGCAGGCTCATCCTCCGCCGCTCGCCGCCCCGTCCCGCCGCGGCTCTCACAGCCCGGGCCGGCCCGCCGCCCCCGCGCCGCCGCCGCTGCTGCTGCTGCCGCGGCCGCCTCCGGCCGCCGCCGCCATCTTCCCGTGCAGGGCCTGCCGCCGCGGGGGAGGGGCGGCAGGAAGGAAGGGGCGGGGGTGTCCCCGCTCTGCGCTCAGGCCGGGCAGAGACCGCCCGCGCCGCGGCAACCCCAGCAGTGCCGGCCCCGGCAACGCCAGCAGCCCCAGCGGCGGCAGTCACTCCTTGCCCTGACCCTCCCGCCACCCCGCTGAGGCGCCCTGACCCTCCTGCCGGCCAGCCGCGCTTCCGGGCCCGGCCCTGCAGCCACTTCCGGCGGCGCCACCGGCAAACCCTTCCCCCCCGCCGACCCGCGGCGGCGCCCGCCGATTGGCTCGCCCGCTGCCATGGCAACCGAGGGGGCAGCGGGGCGTCGTCATGGCAACCGCGGCGCCTTCCCGCCCGCCGGGGCCGGGCCCGGGCCTGCAGGCTCGGCGTTCGGCGGCCTCGTCCGCCTCGTGTTATCTGCTGCCCCTTCACGGAGCTCGGGGAGGCGAGGGGGCAAGAGGCCCCATCCCTCCGTGTCAGGGTGGTGGTGGCCTCACACCTTTCTGGCAGAAAACGGTTTGGCGGGAACAATGCTGGGCGTCCTGGGCTTCCCACATAAACCAGGCTGCCCACAGCTCAGCTGCTCAGGTGTCCCGCCCTAAGGGTCACCCCAAAGTGTCCCGAACAGCCCTCATTTCCGAGTCCCTGCGTTACCCAAAATGTCAGCAGCAGCTGCAGTGCCTGGGAGGCAGCGAGCTCAGGCACAGTGTGAGCCCCGCACCAGGGACATGGCCTGTGGCACTGCGGTCAGCACGTCTCAGTGTGGAGCTGGGGCACGGGCACGTTGGGTGGTGACCTTGCACCTCAGTATGGCAGTCACAGAATCATAGAACCACAGAATCATTCCGATTGGAAGAGACCTTCAAAGTCATTGAGTCCAACCATAACCCAACTCTGGCACTACCCCACGTCCCTAAGAACCTCATCTGTGTGCCTTTTAAACCCCTCCAGGGATGGTGACTCCACCACTGCCCTGGGCAGCCTGTTCCAACGCTTTATAACCTTTTCTTGAAAGCAATTGTTCCCAAGATCCAATCTGAAGCTCCCCTGAAGCAAGCTGAGGCTGTTTCCACTGGTCCTGGCGCTTGTTCCTGGGGAGCAGAGCTCGACCCCCCCCGGCTCCAAGCTCCTTCCAGGCAGTTCAGAGATCAGAAGGTCTCCCCTCAGCTCCTGTTGTCCAGGCTAAACAGCCTCAGCCTATCACAGGTAAATATTTACACTATCTACACCATGTGGCATTGCCTCCTGTGCCTACTCAGTGACTCATTTTAGGCTCGAACTCATCTTTATGGGCAGAAAAAATCTCCTTGAGTTCAGTGGCCATTCGATGGTGGGCTGAAGAAATGAGACAGATGAAAACTGGGGATCAGATGAGCACTGAGGAAGCTGGCTGATGCAAATCATGTTATTTGAGCACATAAGTGACCCAAAGGACAAAATGAAAGATTGTGTTTCGAAACTAAAACCCTCACTTTTTTTTTTTTTTTTATGGTTGAAACGAGAACGTGTTTAGGGAAATTATTTTCAGGGCCTCACATGTTTAAACAGAGGCCTCTTGAGGCTGCAGAATCGGTTTCCTGGTTTCGGTGCAATCAGGGCTGGGCAGGGAGCCATTCCCCCAAACCTCCCGTCGAACACTGCACGGCACCTCGGGCGGGCACCACAGCAGGGCTTGGGGCTCAGCCGCCATCCCTGCAGGCTCCCGGCTGCAGAGCAGGAGCAAACTGGTTCAGCACTGGGCAAACTGGGGCCGGTCCTGCCTGCCCACAGCCTGTCCTGGGCTAAACCAGACAGGCTGAGTTTGCGCAGCTGCCACAGGGACTCTGTATCTCCTGGATCAACACACAAGTGCAGCTCTTAGAAGGTCCATCTCTCAGGGCACATTGTCCTGAGCTCTCCCTGGACGCTTCACATTGTCTGGAGCCTCGACCCTCTGGGTCCTGAACCATCATACTGGGGCCACCCTGCACCTCAAATATTATGTTCAGTTTTGGGTCCCTTGTGACAAGAAAGCCCTTGAGGTGCTGGAGTGATTTGAGAGAAGGGAACGGAGCTGGTGAGGGGCTGGAGCACAAGTGTGATGGGAGCGGCTGAGGGATCTGGGGGGTTCAGCTGGAGAACAGGAGCTGAGAGGAGACCTTCTGATCTCTGAACTGCCTGAAAGGAGCTTGGAGCCAGGGGGGGTTGGACTCTGCTCCCAAGGAACAAGCGCCAGGACCAGAGGAAAGGGCCTCAGCTTGCTTCAGGGGAGCTTCAGATTGGATCTTGGGAACAATTTCTTTCAAGAAAGGGTTATAAAGCATTGGAACAGGCAGCACAGGGCAGTGGTGGAGTCACCATCCCTGGAGAGGTTGAACAGACACAGAGATGAGGTTCTTAGGGTCATGGTTTAGTATCACAGTATCACAGTATGTTTGGGACTGGAAGGGACCTCAAAAGATCATCCAGTCCAATCCCCCTGCTGGAGCAGGAACGCCTAGGTGAGGTCGCACAGGAACGTGTCCAGGCGGGCTTTGAATGTCTCCAGGGAAGGAGATTCCACAACCTCCCTGGGCAGCCTGTTGCAGTGTCTGTCACCCTCACTGAGAAGAAGTTTTTTCTCAAATTTAAGTGGAACCTCTTGTGTTCCAGCTTGATCTCATTACTCCTTGTCCTATCATTATTTGCCACTGAGAAGAGCCTGGCTCCATTCTCATGGCACTCACCCTTTATATATTTAGTGCCAAGGTTGGGTTAACAGCTGGACTCTATTTTGAGGGTCTTTTCCACCCAAAATGATTCTGTGATTCTGTGATCTCTGAGGAGACCCACCAGGCAGCACATACTGCTGGGCAAATACCTCACACTTATCTCTGCTCTTCCCATATTTTTCCATCCATCCATTCCTTCTCCTTACAGAGGAGCTGAATAGGCCAAATTTTGAAAGCAGAAGCACCTTAAGCTGGTGCCGCTTGCCCTTCCACCAGCCCCTCAATTCCATTCCCCATTTGCAGCCGGATCCTGCCCCAGTCCCACGTTAGCAGTGTCCCACAGCAGCAAAGTGGTGCTGCGAGAGCAGCTTACGTTGACGCACACAGCAAAAGCCAAAACCCAACAGGAACACAGGCTCCCTGTGAGCCCCCCCATAGAGGTGACTTGGGATTTTCATGTCTGTTTTCTCCATTGCTTTTCTCCCAGAGGCTGTTCCAGGGACTTCCTTCTTTAGTTTTGGCCACACAAACTCACTTTTCTACCTTTTTTCTGCCCTTCTTTTTTTCTCTGGAGAGAATCCCCTGCCAGAGGCTTCCTGCCAGGCACAACGATACCGTACAGCCTGACTATATAGTAGCCACCAAACTTCAAAGAGCCCTCTGGCACATCATCGGCTTCATGTCCCCTGTGGCAGCAACAATATTGCTTAAAAAATGCTCAAAATTAAATTAATGTTAACCTGCACTGTTATTGCTTAAAAGGTGATTATTTATTTTCCAGTCCGTTTAGTACCGTGCAGGACCTTAGGCAAAGTCACTGGAGCGCAGGTTGGTTGTCCCGTGCAATGGGAAGGACACTTCTGAGCTCGACAGGTTGGATCTGTGCAAACAGGAGTTTTTAGGGCTGCCTCTCCCTGACCTTTGCACTTGTGTGTGAATCGGAGAGGGGAAATTTGAAGGCAAAAGGTTGATTTGGGGTATTTTGGCCAGGGCACGTTCTGCCTTTCTGCTGTATCTCTTTGATGAACACAAGTCTCATCCAGGAGGTCAGAAAGCAATTCCTCAAGGTGTCATGCTCAAGCAAGGAGCGGGCAACGTTGACTCAATGGCTCTTGTTTGGACTTGTCCGAGTCCACTCCACCTCCAGAGCCACCCCAAAATGCCCAAGAGGTTCACGTGGGGCAGAACTGGTTTCCAAGTCTTGAGCAGTGGGGAACAGGCAGCCCCAAGTATTTTCAAGTGAATCTGATGGGGGTTGTTGCCGGTGTAATTTAACCTGTTTAGCACCAGTATAAATTGCTGAGCAGTGCCGTTCCTCGGGGCAGCGACGTGAAGGAAGCTCTGGCCCATCAGGGCAACCTGCCCAGCCACAAAGCCTGCCTTTACTTCTTCTCACTCCTCTTTAATATCTTCCAGCCACAGAAGGGAAGGATGTCAGACCCTGCACAGGTTTTTCTCTCTTTTTCAGGGCTTTTCCTCTGAATTGTGGAGTCTTTTGCCTCCCTCTGAGTTTCTACACCATTGGAGCAGTGAGTTTCTCTCCCTTGCACACTCCTCTTACCTCCTGGAGAGCTCTTCCACATCCCCGCACCTTCAAATTTGGCCTCAGTTTCTCCCACACAGCATTTTCAAAGACTCAGAGTTGCTGGTGATTGCTCTTATGAAATTCTACTCCAAACCTTTTGGTGCACAAAGCACGGGGGCTCATTTCCTTACATTGAAGGGGGAGCTGCAAGTCAGTCTCCCTGCAGTTTTGTTCCAAGAGATTTGTGATGAAAATTATCTTCAAAGAAGCAGATTTTTTTGTAGAGGTCAACACATATTCTCATTTTTATAATAAAAGAGTCAATAACTGTGGCCTACCATTTTATTAATTGCAGAGCATTGGGAAGGATTTGATGCCCAGATGAGGACAGAAGACCAGAGAACCTGTTAATGGCCTTTTGCCAGGTTGTCTGCAGGTTTGGTGATTATTTCAATCTGAAGGATGTCAACGTGTGAAATTAGCACTTGCAAGCAATTGAAGAACTTGAAGGAAGAAATAAAGTATGAAGATACCTAAACAATCTTCATTTTGCCCTGTATTCATCCCTCTCTGTAATTATGTTAATGTGATTAAAATGTATTTATTGTCATCCCAGATTATGCTACTTCAGTTTTTAATTGTTAGTGACAAAAGCCTCATCTTACCCTAATTAGGACCTCATTTCTCCAAATATGGCCTATATGCAGAACTCCAGGAGTTTTGACTGTGTAGAGGTTTGTCAAGTCTTCATCATTCCCTTGCAAATATCATTCAGGCCAAAGAAAAAAATCGTAAAACAGGGCGCACCTCTTAAAGAAATCCCCTTTAATCCTTATAATTCATAAGGTATCTAATGGATTTACTTTTAATTCTTTAAGTGCTGCACATCCTGAGGAGCAGCACCCTTTCACACTAAATAGAAGCTAAATCTCAGAAGGGAAGGAGAAAGCAGCCGTTCCTGGGAAGCCACGCCGAGCGCCTCCTCCTCGCATCCCCATCCCGCAGAGCCCAGCTCAGACTGTGGCTGCGCAGATCGATCCATCCTGCACGCCTGAGCTGTAACCTCAGACAGAATTAGAGACATTAAAACACCTGTGGAGCTAATTGCATCTGTGGCCAACACTCAGCTACTGAATACAGGCGAGAGAGAAATCTGTTATCGAGCTGACCTTCCCAAGGAGATACCTTGAAAAGTCAGCCTGGTGTCCTAGAAATGTCACACAGCACTTGGGATCGGTTTGCAGAGGCCACCACAGCGAGATGTTAGGTCCACAAGTTCAACATGTCCCCAGGAGCTTTATGCCCTGGCCTCTTTAAGCAGCTTGTTCCAGGGAATGAGGAACTATACCCTGAGAAAAGCTTTTGAGCTGGAAGAGATGATCGCCAGATGGTCCCTGGCCATGGTCCCCAGGCTACTGAGGAATTTCCAGATGCTGGTTATAAGTCATCTTCTTCACCATCTGAAGAGCGCTGCTCGCTCCTTCCTTGGGTCATGAGAACGGGAAGGTTTCTTCCTTTGGGCCAGGCTGTCCCATCCCACGTGGCCTTAGACCTGGTTTCCAGCTCAGCCAGGTTCCCGCCATAGCACTTAGCCCTGAGCCTTAGTCGTGTGCTTCCACTGACTGCCCTGTGCCGTGTCTCCATGACCAGCTGGTCAAGCTTGGTGGGTCCAGCCCGGCCCAATCTGCTAGTCCAGTATGGCTTCTGTACGTTTGCAAATCCCTTCTCTCTCAGGGTCTGGGTTTGCAGGCCTGAGTTTTGTTCAGACAGCATCTCAAAATGGGGTGGACAAGAAAAACCTGCTTAGTGGCATTTGGGGGTTTTATTCCAACTGAGCTACAAAACAAGTACCTCCCTATTTCAAGATATTTTGCTCTTTAATCTTAATTCTCAAGAAAAGTACCTTTTTTTTTTTTCTTAAATGGGGGTTGTTGCATTACAAAATGTTACAGGGCCAGCATGTGGAGAGCAGAACTGAACCCCCCCTGTTAGCTCTAGCCAGCTCTGAATTGTGCCAGGCTGGGTTCATGACTGGTTAAAGCCCCTCTCAGTCCTCAGCTGGACCTCACAATCACTTGTCTGTGGTTAACATGGCCAAAGAACTTGATGCAGTTTGTACTTGCTGGGTCCAGCAGCAGAGAGATGGGGGAGCAGTGAAAAGGTGACCAAGTTCAGGATCACTTCCCATATGTCTGGTGCCACCTGCGACCAGCCCGCAGCTGAAGGAGCCTCCTCAAGGCCTCCATCCTCTGCTCGGGAGATGCTTTTAAGCTCGGCTCCCTGCTCACCTGCTCTGCCAGAGCAGCTCACTCCTGCTACCTGCCAGCTCCTTTTTTCAATAGATTTTGGTTGTGAACCCCAGGTGACATTAACAGGTCCAGCCTTTCTTCTTGAGTCCCTCCAGCAGCGATTTTGCAGTGCTGCTACAAGCTGTGTCAGGGTGGGCACGTCGCTGCATTTCTCCCTGCTATTTCCTTCCTCAGAAGATAAAACCAAGCTGATCGTCCGTCTGCCCTCTGTCTGTCCTGCTGTACCAGCTACACAGATGGCTGCTTAGCACTGGAGGCTGGCTTGAAGCCCAAATCGGCTGGGGGGCTTGGGGTGCTCCGGCGCTGTGATCACAGCGAGGGCTGGCAGGGAGCATCTGGCTCTGGTGGTGGGAAAGTTGCACCCGCACATTCAGAGAAAGCAGCAAAAGGAAAAGCAAATCAAGACTAGACTGGAAAACATAGGGGAAGAAGGGTGATCTGACCCTGTCCTGCACACACAGCCTGTGTTGGAGGTGAGGAGTCTCCCCATGCCCCCCAGTCTCTCCCAGGCGCTCGGTTCTGGGTGCACATCTTGGGCTGGCTGAGCCGCCACGCTGCCTGGCAGGTGTTGCTCCTGCACCAAAACCTGCCGTGTTGCTAAGTGACAGCTGATTTACCACACCGCTTACCCATCCCGGCTCACGGCAGGACAGCAGAGGAATGGGTACAGCCAGCATTGGCCAGATCTCATCCCTGCCATGACCAGATGGTGCATAACCCACACCTGGAGAGGCCACCTTGACCTTTTGTTCTCCTGTGTTTACAGTCAAACTCCAGCGTGAAATGGAGAGGGCAGATGGCTTCGGCTGTGTGTGCCAGGAGCTGGCAGTCCTGCTGGTTTGCGGTGTGGATCGCCATGCAGAAGGAGAGCTCAGCCACGTGTGGTTTTCTCCATTTGTGCTTTCTGCAATACCAGCACTTGATGCTCCTGCAGCTGCCAACCTATGGAAGGCTGAAGGAAAAAGATAAAAGATGCCCACCCCCCACCACCCCCCCGCAAAATTACTGGGGAATAGAGTTAGGATTAACAAAAAACTGGTTTTCAAGCATCTCACCTCAGCTCTTGCACAGGAGCTGTAGTGGCTTGCAGCTTGCTCCATCACACAACCAACAATTGGTACCTCTGGTAGAGACACTGGAGCCTCTGCAATGGAGAACAAGCACCATTATCTCCGCCTTGCCAGTGTGCAAACCAGCTTACCCAGAAATGTCAGGTTTCCAAAGGAGAAGAGGTTTCTGTCCCTTGCTGGATTATACGACAGCTTCTCAACTTGTTGGCTGATTAAAAAATTGGAGAACAACTTTTGTGAAAACAGAGAAAGACGCACGCACGTGCACACAGAGAACCAGTTGGTCAGCACACACGTGGGATCAGGGCAGGCTTGAGGAATGTCCTCTTTTTCTGCTGTTACCCCAGGGCTTCTAAATGCTAATTAAAGGCTGTGTTTTTTAAAGGCAGAGTTATACCAAGCACAGCATCAGTGTTAAGCTGCACAGAGCCACAGCTTTTCCTAAAGCAGCCAGTCTTTCCCTTTCAGGGTAAGCTCAGAAAAGAAGCACAACAAACCCAACATGACCCCCAAAATCCCCTCCCGTTGAATCATCAAATGTCTGAACAGATCTAGTAGGAGGGTACCGCACCTTTACTAATTTTCTGTTATCTGCTCGTTTATTTACCGCCCTTTCCCCACACAGCTGATGGAAAGGAATGGATCTTCTTCCGCTGGTGTTTCTTGCAGCTGAGCCGAGCAAGCAAAGGTGACACCGACATTTTTAGGACACAATCAGGACACTTTGCACAGGTTAGGGGCCATCGTGTGCATTTAATTCGGTGGCTGACCTCATCCAGGCTTGTGCCTGGGTCACACTGCCACCAGGTTGGTTTTGGTAGCCTCACTCCCAACCCAGCAGGGTGACGGTTGGGTGGCTGTTCTTGGTCCCACCTCATTGCCCAGCCAAGCCCACCTTGCAGCCGATCTGCCACATCCGTGTCACCTACCAGCCTGTAGTTGTGGGCTTTGCTTGGCTCCAAGACTGGCACCAAGAGCAAACCTCCGAGAATCCAAATCATTTGGTGTTCGCAGCAGCAAGCTCCACATCTGGATTTCCACTGGTGAGAAAAGAAGATTCCTTTCCTTCAGGATTTTTGCCTGTAGACAGACATCTACACCCTTAACACCACTTTTTTCCTCCTACTTGAGAGTATTTGCCTAGTGTTTTGTTTGTTGTCGGTTTGGGGTTTTTTATTTATTTATTTTTACTTTTTTTCCTGACTAGAAGAACCTCTGACTAATGCATGTAAACTGCTTTCTCCTTTCTGTGCTGCATGTGCTGTATGGGTGGGGTTTTTAATGGTTTATTTCAATTCTAGCAGCTGTGCCTGCTTCCCTCCCAATCTCCTTCCTGCAGCTTCCAACCTGCAAAATCTATTCAAAGGGGGGGGCTGTGAGTTCTCAAACACCAGCAGGTTTTCAGCCTGCTTGTCGCCAAAGAGGACCCCCCCCCCATTAACATGTGCCATGTCTCCCTGGGGATCTGGATGGAGTTGAGGCAGGGAGCAAGGGGCAGAGCACACCGGCTGTCTCAGCATCCCTCTCCTTCAATGCCAGCTTAGTCTGAATTAAAAATCAGCTTAAAAATATAACCCTGGGGTGTGTTACCGCACCCCTGTGCAATGAGAGACCAGCACATGCTCCTGAGGGCATGGCTGCAGCCAGGGCCTCTACAACAAGGATTTAAGGGTTTCCTGAGCAAATGGCCTCAATATCATCTTGGGTTCGTATCACTAGAGGATAGGATCAATGAGCATCCCAGCACCTGGCTGAGCTGGCAAAAGTTTTCAAGCAAAGGGCTGGAAATAATTTGTCTTAGCAGGACAGCAAGAAACACATCCTGCTGGGGCAGGCAGGGCTGGAAGCCAACACCCCGGGAAGGCAGAGGGGAGATAACGGTGGCTCAGAGCCCTGTGTTGGTACCTGTAAGAAGAGAGGGAGGAGGACAGATGAAGGAAGAGAAAGGGAAACCTGTGTGTGGGAGATGGAGAGGCCAGAGACAGAAACAGCCTTTGGGAGGTGGCTGAAGGCAGCTGCCTGCAGCTCTGCCAGCAGTGGCTGGCAGCAGAGAGGACTCTGGTGGCCCTTTCTCCAAGAGAGAAGCCTCATTAGCAGAGAGCAGCAATGCTGCAGTCATACAAATGAGGAATGAAAGCAGTCAGTCAGTCAGTCTGGTACTGGTTTACCTTGCTGTGAAGACTAGTTTTCAGTTCACCCACAACATCTATGTGATGTTGGGTTCCTTCAGACAGAAATGGAGGTGGTGGGTGAAGCTGAAGCCCCCCAGGCTGGCTTCCCCTTGGTCCCCCTAGAGAAGGCTGTTGCAGCAATGCTGCACTAAGGCTGAGGCAGCTGGGAGGCCCGAGTGTGTCCCAGGCTGGGCGTGTAGGTGTTGGGGTGTCTGGGGTCATCTGAGCAGGACAGGGGACAAGCACAGTGTGGCTGCTCTCGAACACCAAGTTTTGGGGGTGATTTGGTGTGTGTTACGTCTCAGCTCTGAGGAAGCCAATGCATTCCCTTTGTTTGGTGGGGATGGCATAGCCCCTGCGTGTATGTGTGTAGGTATCTACCACCTCTCCCCAGCCCCCTGCGGAGCAGGGAGATGTCTCTGTGTACGTGTGCATACACACGTGAAGTAGTGCACATGCATGTGCACACACAGAGGGTGTGGATGTTTGCACGTACATACTTGTTTGTCCCAAGTAACAAGTGATAGGATGAGAGGAAATGGCCTCAAGTTGCATCAGGGGAGGTTTAGATTGGATCATGGGAACAATTTCTTCCTGGAAAGGACTGTCGGGCATTGGAACAGGCTGCCCAGGACAGTGGTAGAGTCACCATCCCTGCAAGGGTTGAACAGACATGTCAATGAAGTTCTTGGGGATGTAGTTTAGTGCCAGGGTTGGGTTAATGGTCAGACTTGATGGTCTTGAGGATCTCTTTCAACAAAAACGATTCTATGTGTACGTGCATGTGTAGAGGTGTGCATGTCTCTGCAAATGTGTGTGCACATATTTGTGCCTGTGCAGGTAAATGTGTGCATGGAGGGGGGTGCACACATGTGTGTGGGCATATGTGTATATGTGTGTACGCATACATGTATGTGTGTATACACATAAATGCGTGTGTACACACCCAGGTGCCTGGCCGCAGCCCCAACCCCCGGGCAGTGGATGGATGCACCGTGTGTGTTTGTGCCCGCGGGGGTGTCCGTGCCCCGGGCTATGCCGGGGGGGGCGGTCCCGGCCCCACTCCCGCAGCAGCGGCACCGCCCCCGTTCCCTCCCTCCTTCCTCTCCCTCCCGCCGCCGCAGCCGCACCGAGACACAAAAAGCGGCTGGGGCAGGGCCGGGCAGGGCCGCGCCGCCACCATGACGGAGACCACCAAGACCCACGTTATCCTGCTGGCCTGCGGCAGCTTCAACCCCATCACCAAGGGCCACATCCAGATGTTCGGTCAGTCCCGGGCAGGGGTTTGCGGGGGAGTTGGGGGGGTGAACGTTTCGAGGGGCGCAGCCGCGGTCCCCCGGGAGCGGGGGCCCCGGGCGGGCGCTGTCCGCGGCGGGTGGTGCTGAAGGCGCCGCGGGGGGAGGCGGAACCCCACCCTCGGCCCCCTAGCCGTGGGCTGTGTTTCCCTTCGGATAACGGGCTTCCCCCTCTGCACTCACCTTGTCAGACCGACGGCTTAAATAGCGCCAGGAGCCCCCCACAAGCCCCGCGGGGGTCACTCCCAGTGCTATTTCTAAGCTGACATTTGCTCATTAGGTCTCAAGCCTGCGGTCGCTGCAGCACTTCTATATCCTCTCTGACCGGGGAGCGAGGGAGGGACCGGGCCAAGCAGCTAAAACCAGAAGTGAACAAAAATATGGGCAGTTAATTGAAATACTAAGGTACCCAACCATTAGATTGATAATAGTGGGGAGGAATCTGAAATGTTCGTGTGAGGTGACTGATATTACTGAGCATCGGTGAGATGATCCAAACGATGGGGATGCTGGAATCACTGCTACAGCCTGTTCAGGCAAGACAAGAGGGAGGGAGGGATGGAGGAAGGGCAGTCTCTGTCAAAGGCAGTCTGACGTGCCATAAATACTGACGGTTCGGGTAAAGCTGGAAATGCCAGGAGATCTCTATGTAAACAGTGACTTACCTGGGTGGGGAGAAGTGAGGGTGAAGTGTCTACTGCAGACCACATAAAGCACAGGAGTAGAAAAATCAGCTCCTCTAATATCACTTCTTGGAGCACAGAGAAAGGAACCATCCTTGATGTCTGACAGGAGATTTGAGGCTGGTGAGCAGATGCTGAAGGTCTCATGCTACAGATGAAGAAGCATCCTTGGGGTTTCTAGAAGCTGTAGATAAGTTTCTAAGTGCGAAAATAACTGAAGGCAGCTTGGGGTATTTCTGAGTCAGACCTTGTTTTCGTCGATCATAATGAGTTTAGCAGCAGGCTAGAAAATGATGGGTTTCTGGATGCAAATGATCATATTGTTATTCCATTTCATAAGTGACAGCAAAATGTAGTCCTGGACATCAATATACCCGAAACTTAAAAAAAAGCCTATTCACTAAGGTTAAAACAATTGCGAACAACAAGGAACAAGAGTAACTACTTAAAAATAAAAACAATAATTAAATGAAATTACAAAGACTTTGTTGATAGAAGCAACTATTGATAAAACAGATTTCTGTAATCCACATTATTTAGTCCTAGATAATATTTTTATTAAGAAAAATAATACTAAAATTATTAACATGGCACATATTCCGTGGACTAAAAGCCACCAACAATATATATTTTAGAAAATAAGGATTAGTGAGATACTGGTACACAGTGGCTGTTTTTAGCAGACTCCTGATGAGATTATTTTTTTACTCAGTGCTGTTCAGTATCTTTATCAATGACCTGGAAGAAAATATATAATCCCTGCCAGTAAAAAGTGCCGGTGACCCCAAAGCGGGTAGAATAGCAATTAATGATGGTAATGAGTCAGTTGTGCTTCTTGACTCAGGGTGTTTGATCAAAAGGGCTTGTTCAAACAGTGAAGTCAAATGCAAAGTCATATGTCCAGCAAGGAGGAATGCACATCAAATATAAACAACAGGCAAATGTCTTCTGCCAAACAGTGGTTGTGTTGAGGACTGAGGAACAATTGTCTGTAGCTCACTGAATACAAAGTCTATGCGACGCTGTAAATAAAGCAGTAAATGTAATCTTTGCAGATATAAGCAGAGGAATATCAAGCAGCAGAAGAAAGGTGGTATTATTTTCATGTACAGTGTTAGCAAAACCCTTTTTGGAAGAACAGTAACTAGAATTAAGTTAGCTCTGGAAACCAGGCTTTGTGGCAAGAGTCTGGACAGGCTCAGCCTAGATCCATCCTTAAAGATGTTAAGGAGTGATTTGATGGTGGCGTTTAAGTATCTGCATGGGGCAGGGATACGTGATGTGTGATGGAAGGGGACTCCTTTATTCAGCAGACTGGGGAGGTGCCAGAAACAGGTTTGGATACCGCACAACTTGAACCTGCAAATATGATGTGTGGTTTTGAGCGAAGCAAATCAAGTAGCAGGAAAAGGTACTTGAGTACTTGATGGATGCTCTGTCACCTGAAGGCTGTTAGCTCAAGACTCGGACATGTTTCAGGAAGACATGTTTTAGCTCAAAGAGGATGGCTTGATGTGGAAATTTTCTATATATGTCCTGTAGACACACTGGAATATAAGTCGAGATACCTATTAGGGACAAACGAGTCTTCTACAAGGAAGGTACACAGAATTTAGCTTCTAAATCCCTGTTCATTTTTCTTTGAGAAACACTTCCCCCCCAAGCCTAAAAGAAATATCATGTGAAGCCATGGAAATCTCAGCCAAAATCTGCATTATTCCTTTAGCTCTGTGCTGTAGGAATCCAACCAAAACAGTACTCCATCCTGTAAATGTATTTCAAAGAGCAGAATTTGTGCAAAAAGATGGACTTTATCTTTCAGACAGAAATTTGGGCATCATGAGAGTGATAGAGGCATTTTTTGCTTAATGTAGAGAGACACAATTTGACACGTGGCACTGAGCCAAAGAAAAATATAGCATTTGCACTGGTATGCCACTGTAGACATACCGTTGTACGCCAACCATCATTTCTCTCTGACTGGATTTTGCCATGTTTTATTCAGGCCAAAAGCCAACCTTTGCCCACAGGATTTTTGCCTGAATAGGAGATGGGTTAATTATTTGGAAATCTCTTCTACTGGGGGAGGGGTTCTCACTGGGTTATTTTTTCCGCCAGTCATATGAATTTAAGACTCAGTATCATCATTATCCTTGATTTTCCAGAAAGGTGGGATTCTTGTTACAACTGCAACCCAAGCCTTGAACCCATGTGGAGCTGAACTTATTGCAACAGGGCTCCCTCCATCCTCTGCCAGTTAACAGGCTGGGTCACTAGGGCTCCCCAAACGAGGCTGATTCATGTCCGTGTATATAAAATGAATACCATACATGCAAATTAATAATTCACATAAGATACATAATATATAATTAAGAAGTAGGTGAGATGCAGTGCTGTACAGCCATCCATACCAAGGGGTTGAGACAAACACCCACATCGCCCTGAAAACACTCTGAGTTATTTGTGGTATCAGATGTGTTTTGAGATGTATGTATGTTCTGAGTCACAAATTGAGTTGTATTTTCTAGCTTTATGTGGCTATGGGAAACAGATTAGGATGCTAATGTCGGGGATAGGAGAGAAGAGGGCAGAGGTTGTTTCTAAAACTTGCTGTGAACATCATTGGGCTTCAGCCTGAAAGGAAAATCCATTTATATCCTAAAGAGGCAGGGAGAAGGAAAAGCAGATGTCATGCAAAAAAAAGTCTTAATAATTTGAGAACAAGAAGATTCAGAACAAAGACCTGAGCATGGGGTAGATGCTCAACCCTCCTTCCTTGCCGCCAGCTCAGAAGGGGAACCTCTGAGACATTCCCCTGGTGGCTTTGGCACCTGTGGGGACACATGGAGCAGCACAACACTGCCAGCAGTGGGATTTACTGCCTAAAGAACACCTCTCTCCATCTCGGCCTCACCGCAGGTCACCTACTGCTTCCTTCCTGCGCAAGTGATGCCACCCAAAGGACAAAAGCCAATGAACCAATGTGAAAAGCAAAATCTAATCTGTGCAGCCCTGCTAACGCACCAAAGCCTGTGCTGGCACTCTTCCAGCTGAGGAGCTGGTGCTTGCTTTGACAATTAAATCATTTCCTCACCTTGTCCCAGCTCAGAAAACCCCAACGCAGCTGTGTCCTCCTACCTGAGGTTCAGAGCATGAAAACCACTGGGCAGCCCTGCAGAGGAAGGTAGAAAGTGTATTTTTCAATTGAAAAGCCATGGTGGTCTTGAGTAAAATCCTGGGATTAAAGGCATCACCACGCAAGGTCAGAGGCTCCAAGGCTTGTGTGGTTCTCCCTCGTGGTGGTTCAGGGTTGGAGAGGGAGCCAACAAGCTGCCAGTCGGAGGGAAGATGCTGAGCGAGGTTTTTTGTAGCTCTGCGGGGAAAAGCGCTTGTACCGTCACACGGATATGTGAGAACTGCACGATTGTTCTGATGATTTCTGCAAACAGAAGCATGAGGGATTTGGTGGGGGGCAGTGGTATCAAGTTGATCAAGATGCAGTGTTTTGATTTTTTTTTTTTTTCTGTTTTCTTTTTACTTGTTTTTCTTCAATTGTAGAAGAAAGGCCTCTCTGTAAATTCCCATTCCCCATTTTGGCAGGGTAGGAATTTTTTTCTTGCCTTTTTAAGGTCCTGAAATTCCTCAAAACCCATTCTCTCACATGAGAACTTCTGGCTTCAAGTAAACATCCTTGTTCACCAAACGCAGTTTTATTTCTGCCCAGCTCTAAGAGCAGCCTGACAGAGCTTCATCTCCAAGGCTTGGGTCACCCATTAAACCCAACCCTTGCTGACAGGTCTCTGTCCCCCTTCCACCTCTTCTTGTAAGCCTTTGATCAGCAGAGCTTTATTGGGGATGTCCCTGCCCTTGCAGAGGACACTTTCACACTCCTTCCCCTCTCATGGTCACACGGTGCCCGTGAGGCCCAGCAATGTGGTGGGGATGCTCAGAGGTGGGTCACCCCCAAGGAAGGGGTCAGGATGCTGTTATTTCACTCCATCAGAGGCGTCTGGCTTTTTCTTACACTGATTTTTTTGGCACTACCAAGCCTTAGATAGCAAATAGGTGATTCGAATCAAATCTGTAGCGTCTACCTGTATCCCGACTGTCTCATCTCCTGCGTGATGGTTTATGGAGTGAGGAATTGCTCCAGGTCCATTCATGTGGAAGGGGCTTGCGTAGTACAGGGTGTCTCAAAAAGATGGACACGATTTCAAATATATAATGATTTTGAATTGGGTCCATCTTTTTGAAACACCCTGTGTTGCTCAGATGTGCCGTCCTCGTAGGGAGTCTTGGTACCTTCAGTGTTCGAAACTCTTTAAGTGCCGCGTTTCCCACACACTTCATTTCAAACAGTGCTGAGACCTGGACTCGTGCAAAAAAAAAAACATAGCTCATAATAGGGTGAATCCTGAAATTCAGCAAGTCTCCAACATCTTTCCTTTCCTCACCCTTTTTTTCTGATTAGAATTAAATTGTCCCTATATCCTACGAGCATCTGCTACTTGAAGAGAGTCTGTATCCCAACCAACAGCTGGGTAAAAAAACATTTCTGATGGAAAACAATGGAAGAGAACTCTGCCATCAGAAGTAAAATTCTCCACTGTATGGCTTCGTAAGAAAATTCGAGCAATTAAAAATCCCATCAGGTTGCTCTTCGGTGATTCAAGGCTGCCTTTCCAGAGGAGCAGCAGTGAGGTCTGCTGCATCATCTGAAGATGGTTTTGAGCTGAAGAGATGAAGTTTTGCGAGTAAAGAGGGAGGGAGAGGCAGGAGCTGAGGCTTTAGTTTCTGGTGTGTTGTTTTAATATCCTGAATTTCAATAACAACTTTTTTTTATAGTATATTGAGATGACTAAACTGCAGGACAGCTTAATAAGAGCATCATTGCCTGGTACAGAGCTGTGAGGATGAACAGGATCTCAGCTTGCACTTTGCCCTTTTGCTTAAAAGCAAATATATCTGCAAATGATCAGAATTAAAATTCCAACCCCTCCTCCCGCCATCTTGCAAAAGCTCCTAAGGAGCTCGAGAGAGTCTTTGCCTTTGTCATCTACAACACGAGTAATAAGTTGAGGCCTCTGCAAGGCTGTTTCCATCTCATCTCTGATTTATCAGATACAGGGAGTCACAGCATCCATGTCACCTCTCAGCAGCTTTTAAAGTTAATTCTGGCCAGGTTTTTGCAATGCCATGGGGAGCTTCTGCTGACACCCAGGCTGCTGAACTCACCGCAAACAGCCAAAATCTTTCACAGGTAGAAAGGGTCTGGGAGGACAAGACATAGAATCATAGAATCATTTTGGTTGCAAAAGACCTTTAAGATTATCAAGTCCAACCATTAACCCAACCCTGGCACTAACCCACATCCCTGAGAACCTCATCTCCATCTGTTCAATCCTCCAGGGATGGTGACTCCACCACTGCCCTGGGCAGCCTGTTCCAATGCCTGACAGCCCTTTCCAGGAAGAAATTGCTCCCCATATCCAATCTAAACCTCCCCTGATGCAACTTGAGGCTATTTCCTCTCGTTGTATCACTTGTTACTTGCCCAACCAAGTGCTCCCAGCTCAGAGCAGTGAAACAGGTCAGCCCAGCCTTGTGCCACAGGGGTGTCACTGACACCTCCGCTCCCAGCACTTGCCCAAAACATGCCGAAACTGCAGTTTCTGGGATGCTGTGCCAGGAGGACTGAGCAGCACCAGAGAACTGCAGCCATGGTGCTTTTGGGTGCCATTATATATCATTTAAAGTCACATTCCCACCACTACACCCCATACAGACTCTTTTTTCATGTCCTTTATTGCCAGCTTCCTGCATCTCAAGCATCTTGTCTCCTCTTTATGACCCACTGAGAGGAGGAGTTTTCCCAAGCACTGTATTAAACTCCATCAATAACTACTCAGGGATTCTTTTAAAATATTTATAAGCTCTTAAATATTTAGCAGCATTTATTACGGTCTGTGAGACATTACATTGTCTCCATGACAATGCCACCTCCCAAAATGTGCCACGTACATTCTCTTACTTCCACCAGCCATAAACAAACCTAGCAGCGACAAATCCAGTCCTACAACCTCATTCAAAAAAGAAACAGGGGCTCCGCTTCTATTTAAAAACCCTTCAGGCTCGCACCTCTCGCATCATCTTCTCTGATACTTTTTAATAGCAGCCCGTGCAATATGGAGGGTATCAATTTGCTGAATGCTAAACCCCAGCAGTGGCAGCCCACATCTCTCACGCGGCTTTGGGCATGTCACTTAATCTCTCCCTGTGGATGCGATGTGGGGGGACTTGTGTCTCAGCTTTCCCTGCTGGGCTGCTGCAGGTTTGTGCCGGGTACCGTGGTGATGTGGGATGCGGGTAGGAGCAGCTGGTGATGATGCTGATCTTCGTGCAGCAGCTGGCCCAAAATAGATACCCTCACCCCTGCATGTTCTGGCCTCTGAAATACTTTCTGGCAGCAATGCGGGGGCGATGAGAAGGGTCCACAGAGATGAGGAAGAAGGCACAGAGATCGATCAGAGACAGGTCCAAGGCCATGTCCCACCACTTGTGGCCAGAAGACAAGGGGCAAACAGAAACAGTCCGGTGGCATAGAACGTGCAGCACAGGTAATCCCACCTCTAGCTCTAATCCTAACCTTAACCCTAGCCTAAAGCACCTGTAGAAAGACCCAACAACCTCCAAGACAGAAAAGTCAGCCTAAGATGGAGATAAAGCCAGGGTAGCTCTGGACTTTGAGAGGAGCACTGCAATTGCTCTCATGGTGCCACCAGTGCCCAGCCAAACAGGGCTGGATTTATTGGGATGCGCCTGCATGGAGAAAGCTGGGGAAAGTCTGCAGTGCCCATCACAGCTCTGGAAACAAAACAGGGCCAAGCACAGCTCTCATCTCCCCAAAGCAGCATTGCTTGCCTGTGTTGAAGGTGTGCATCACACCTGGAGAACACAGCATAATTCAGGAGCATGCTTTGTCTCTCTCCCCCTCCAGAATGAACTAGTTTACTTTAGTAAGCTTGAGCTTAGTAAAGTTCACACCCACAGAAAACTGATAAATCCATATTTTGGTAACAGAAAAACCTATAGTCTTTTGTAATACATATTTTCAAGAGCCACTATAGAGCTTCCCCCAGGAGGAGATTAACTGGGATACGTCTGTTTTGGAGCTGGTGTAGAAGGACGCAAATGCAGAGGAGCTCCCCATGGGATGGGTAGAGAGCCCTGAGCCAGGCTAGGAAGGATTTGCTCAGCCTCTGCTCCACCAAGGTTTCTACTTTCATTGAAAACCCAACAGCCCCTTCCCTAAGGAGACCCCGTTTTGCTGGAGCTTATTGGTAAGGGAAGGAAGGAAGGAAGGAAAATCCAGTTTTCCCAGCAAGACTCACGAGCTGGCTTGGGGATGCTGGAAGGCATGGCTCGTGGCTTTGCTTCTGGCGCCTTTACTTTGTGAAAAGCCAGCGTCAAAGCTTCTTTTAGGGGAAAAGGGGTCTTAGGAATAGATCAGCAAAGAGTAGAGGGTTTCACTAAGCTGTGCAGCTGTGGTAATGGGAACATGACATCCCCTTCGTGGCACCACGAGGGTGAAGTCCTCCCTCAGCTGCCTCCTCTGCCCCATGCTGTCACCAGCGTCCCCCTGACCTTTCTGCATCTCTGTAGGTGGGACATTTTCTGCCACACAGTCCCCATTCGGCCAACACAGACCCCTGCCAGGGTCAGCGTTTCCAGACACTTTGCCAGCAAAGACAAGCAGGGGTCCAGAGTCATGGCATGGGGCTCAGCCCCACATTGAGACAACCCAAGACCAGCAAAGAGCCGCCAGGCAAATGCTGAAGGGGGATTTGGGGACCATAAATCCTCAGCTCCGAGTAGGGTTCTAATCCTGCCGTGCATCAGCCCGTGCCCGTGGGTACAAACTGCTGCCTTTGATGTGCTACAACGGCTTGGAAATGAAAACAGAGCTCTTGCACAGGGAAATTAGGGCAGTGGAAAACAAGTAGAGAAATCTGTTGTGGTTTGTTTGTTTATTTTTGATTTTTTTCCTCCCCCCTTTTTTTTTTTTTAACAAAAGGCACTGGGTGACACTGATTTCCCAGCCTGTGGCTGGTTAAGATAAGGACTGGGACCTCCCCAGGGACAAACATCGAGGTGCATGTCCTAGTTTGGCCGTGCCACCCCCACTCTGGTGGAAGCAAAATAAGACCACAGCAGGATAATGAAAATATTCGCCAGGTTCCTTTCACTGCTACCCTTGTCCTGTTTGACTATATCTGTGGGCCCAGGGCAAGAAAAATCATTTCAAAACAGAACAGTCATGACTATCTGGAACACCCTCCCCTTTGCTTGCCAAACAGTTTGGTTTTGCTCCTGATATTTATACTCGTACAGCCACAGAATACCAGCTCTGAGCCAGATTTGCACCACAAATTGATGTCACTTTACTGCAGGCAATGTATTTACATCACTTTACACCAGCTGGAGAGCTGTTTAGTCTCAAAAACCCTATAGGAGAGACGGATTTCAGCTGAAATTGCTCCGACTGCTTTCTACCTGGTCCAGCTGCATCGATGTCCCCTATCCTGGTTTGTACTTAAATAAAACCCGGTGCTCAGAGGGGCATTTTACACCTGCGCTGGCAAATGTACGTTTAGGTACATTTCTCTCTAAAAAATGAGAAAAATACTACACTGGAAAAGGAACAGTCTCTCCTCTCCACCATGTACCACATTACAGCATGCACAGCTCTTGCTGACTTTTGGGTCAGCCAGATAACACGCCAGCCGGGGAAAGTTCTACCACCTCTCACTTTTCATTTCAATACTGCATATACAGACACTCACCTTACCTAGAGATGCTTAATCCTTCTCCAAGGGTTTCCCAGCAAGGTGTTTTGGTGCTGTCCTGCGGCAGGGAGCTCAACAAAATATCCTTCTTTACATGAAGTCATCTTCTTCACCCATTTTTATCCACTAAGAGTTGCTTTTACCAGGTCAGAAGCTGCCCCAAGCTCTGGGTGTTAAATACCAGGTGGAGGGTGGTCCACCTTGGCCCATCCTTCAGGTGAGACCCAGAAAGCTGCTGAGCATGTTCCTCCTCTCCCTGTAATACCAGGATGGAGATCTCTGGGCAATAAATTACATCCCTTCTCCTTAGAAGTGGTGAGAGTGACATAAAAGTAGTTCCAGGCCCTACCTGGAGGAGGTGGTAGCAGATTCAAGTCATGCAGCATCTCCCCATACTTGTCCTCATGTTGCTCATCTGATGGGCACTACCTGCTCCACCACAGCAGGTGGGATGCTCCAGGTGGGGGGAAAAAGCACTTTGGCCTGGGTTGCTTTGCCAGACTCTTCCTCAGCTGCTTCTTCTCAAGCTCTCGGATCCAGAGTTTCCTCCCGGGCTCCTGTGGACCTCCTCACACTCGTTGCCACTTGGAATACTCCAGTTCTGAAAAAAAAAAAGAGGGAAAAATAGGATGCTTTCAATTTAAGTTTGTTTCAATCACATCAAATAGGCTGTTCCTCTACAGCTTCATCTAAAAAACCCAGGTCACCTGGGCCCAGCTAGGTCCTTCACCCAGGCCCCACTGTTAGACCTCCAGCAAATGCTCTGCTATTTCTAGGTCAGCTCACGGTGATTCGGTCTTCAACCTTTTGCTGCTTGTTTGCTTTAAACTTCTAATTTCACTTTTCTGCCATGAAGTGGTCAACAGATGGTGATAACACAAGTTGCATTAGTCGTCACTTGGGCGGCTCTCAGAGCTGGACACCAGTGGGGTGCCTGGGTGGGCTGTGAGGTGGGGGGGGACCAGCAGCAACGTTTCTCTGGGGTCTTTCATAGCCTCCAGGAGTTTTCAGGTACTTAGTGCTTTCTCGTGCCTATGAAAAAAACATCAAAACAAATGTGCAGCAAAGACTGAAAATGTGTAGCATGGAAGTCCCTTCCAAATTTCTTACTTCTACAGTGCCTGGAAGCAGCTAATGGGATGCAGGGTAAAAAACATAACTGAGCAATTAGCCTGGAGATGAAAAATCGTTAAACATTAAGGGGTTAAACAGGATAGTTTTGCCAACCAAAAGTCTCCCAGGAATCTGACTGAGATCACCAAAGGGGCACAGAGCTCAAGGCAGGACACACTGGGATCTCCCTAGGCTCGCCTTGGGAAGGGTCAATCCCACAACAAAGAACCACACTCTGCCCCCTCCGCCTGCTTCTTCCCTAAAGAGAAACTTGTCTTGAAGCACAATCAGGGCTTGTTCTTCTAGTAGAAAAGTTGTTTTGTCCCTCTGGGAAGTCAAGGAAATGGAGGTGCCGATGGCAGTGATGACATGAGGTGGGACAGAGAAAGTGGCGCTGGGGCAGGTGGGAGAGAAGAGCTGGGCTCTGAGATGACTACATCTCTGATGAATACATCACTGGTTTGGCATTCAGAGTTATATCTCTATTTTTTAAAATATATATATATACACGCACATCACTCAACTAGACAGAGAACAACTGTTGGCTCCTTTCCTGAGCTGGGCTCAGGGCAGGAAGCAACATTTAGGTCCTGCAAGTGCTGCTAGCTCGATAATAAACCAAACTGTGCTGGCTTATCTAGGTCACTCTCCCCTTCAGGAGAAGGTATTTCAGACAGTGGGAAAGCTCCTGCCTTGCCCTCAGCACCTCATAGCCACGTCCCGCTTCCTGTCCGAGGACGCTGGAGGCCAAATTGCTTGAAAGGAGAATGAGACACCCAGGAAAATGGTTTTGCCTTCTCTCTCACTCTTGGCTGTGCACCCTCCCCTGCCCCAGATCTCAGGGAGGAGTGATTAACATTGTGCAGAACTTTCTCACCTCCTCTCTGTCTTGTGTGTGTTTTCAGAGGATTGGCACAGAGCAGGCTGCAGCTTCCATTCCCCGGTGGGGAGAAGTGCGTAAATCACAGTCAGCCAGTGGTATTCCTCCATTAAACAAACAAACAAACAAACAAACAAACAAACAAAACCAACCCAAAACAACAATAACAAAGGAAAAAGGAAGCGGACGAACCGTGCACAAAGTCAAAGCAAATGCTATTTGAAATTACACCTTGAAAAATTGAACGTGAGGAATATTTGATTTCATTGACATAAGTTTAGGTGACAGAGCAGTGCCAGATGAGCTGAAATGATGTGATTAAATCTACTCAGTGGACCCACCAAAAAGAATCATCTCATAAATAAGCATTGATTTCCCATTGGGGAAGAGGACACTATTTTTATGCAATCGGGACAAAAATCATCACTTACAATCTTTGCTGCCCCGAAGTGTATCTTCTGGCCAGTTTTTCGCCACCATCACCTCACAGGAAAGCAGTGCAGCCAGAAAACATCCAACGTGCATTTGCAGGGGCAGTGAGCAAGGCTGAGGTGTCATCAGCACTTGGGAAGGGTTCAAATGCCACCCCTGTCCCTTCCATCCCCACCATGGCAAGGTTAAGGTCAACCACCAGCTGTCACAGCGGGGCTGTGCCAGGGGACACCGAGCCGCAGCTGAGAGCTCTCCACCGCACGAGCACGCTGCCGGTGGCCTAATGCACGTCTTGGCAGGGTCCATCACCGGTATCTTATTTATGTTACAACATTTAAAAGCCATGCAAGGCTGGCTAGGGCATTAAGGACAATTTACACTGGAGAAGAAATGAGCTTTTCTTTTCAGACCCAACATCCTCGTGTTGGTGTTCCAGGCTATAAAGTGCTCGTAGAAAATAAAAATACCTGAGGGTGTTTTCTGAGGTCCAGGGCAATCCCTGGACATCACAGGTATTCAACAGGCAAGAAATGGGCTGGGAAGCTGTGACAGAAGCTGAGCTCAACAACAACAAATAGGCCAGGAGCCCTTGTCAGAAGTGATGGTCCATGTCAGGAGAGCCACTGGTCACCTTTTAGCTGCTAAGGGAATTTTTGGCTGGTAGACAGCTACAAACCGGAGCAGGTGAGGAAGGGAGAAGCTACGAGTAGAGAAGGGGTGCACATAGTTCATGAACAACGAAAAATCAAAAGGAAAGAATTTGTCTGCAGGCAGGGAATGAACAGCTTCATGCATCACCTCACGAGCTCTGTCTGGCTGTTCCAGGACTACCAGAAGAACCCTGGTGAGGTGGTTGAAGGTGATCTGGGGTCTGAAGGTGATTTAGCTTTTGCTAAAGACCTGCCCTCTCCCCACCTAATTGTCTGTCTTGCGAGGTCTGGAGGTCCCCAGGAAGGTCCATGCTCAGCATCACCAAGGATGAGATGGGCAGTCAGGATGCATCCAGTCCTGTCCTTGGTTGCCTTCCCCACCCAGCACTTCCTGTACTGGGATAGAATCATGAAATCATTTTGATTAGAAGAGACCCTCAAGATCATTGACTCCAACTGTTAACCCAACACTGGCACTAACCCATATCCCTAAGAATCTCATCTACACAATGATGAGCCACTCAACGGGTGCTGGGCAAAGCCAGTGGGTGATAGCGGGGTTTTGTGGGGTCGGTGGGTCCAGCTGAATCCCGCTGCACCCTTTTCCTTGTCCTCCTCCTTCAGAGCGAGCCCGGGATTACCTGCACAAGACCGGACGCTTCATTGTCATCGGTGGCATTGTCTCACCCGTGCATGACTCCTATGGGAAGACGGTGGGTTGTCCTCATTTCCCTTTCTTTCTTCTGTGTGTGATGGTATCTCTGAAGCCAGGCGGGAGCACTGGGCATTGCTGCATGCATCTATTGACCTCTTCTGCCCAGGGTAGCCCCTGACCATGGGAAAGCCTCTGAGAGGAGGGAGAGGATGAAACCTCTCACTCTCTAGATAAAAACTGCAGTGAGACCCTACAACCAGTAGAAGTACTAGACAGCAAGGACAAGTGTTCCCTCCCAAAACAGTAGTGGTCATCTTGTTGGGTTGGGTTCTTTTTGTTTGAACAATTTCAAAGACGATTTTCTGTGGGGCTGGCAACAGTGCAAACAGGGACCTTTAAAAGCACTTTCTGGGTTGGGAAAAATCCAGATTAGGATAGGAGAGAGTTTTCTCCTCTCCTGAAAACTGGAGGAATTTCATCAGAAACCACTATCGCTGGGTCTGGCCCCACCAGCTTAGGGCTGAGAGTAGTGGTGCTGAGCAGACCTCACCGACTGGTTTGTAGCTGGGACTGAAGCAAAGCTGGGATTCTTCCTCTCCAGCAAACAGGGGCTTAAATAAATTTTTGCGATCAGGAACGAATCCTTCTGGCTTGTCTCACCTGAGCGAGCCTGATGCTCTGCCCTGGGAAGGGTTGCAAGCCCAGGCTGGCCAGGGCACCCTGCTGGCATCCCATAACCGTTCCCCCATCACCCTCTCTTGCAGGGTCTGGTCTCAAGCCGGCACCGCCTGACCATGTGCCAACTGGCCGTCCAGTCCTCCGACTGGATCAGGTGAGGGGCAGAGCCCGTACCCACCACAGCACCGGCGGCCCTGGCAGCCCCTGCCCCTTCCCTGGCACCGTGGGGGCAAAGTCCTGCATGCAAAGTGGAGATGCCACCAGCTGCTAGAGGTCCACGATGGACTTTCTCCTCCCCCAGGCCAAGCTTGATTAAAAATCAGAGGCCTTCCTCTCCTAGTTCAGCAGAGGACTGATCAGGAGTGTTACACCATCCTTCAAGGAGGCCCTTTGGCTTTGGGGGGGCGGGTCTCACAAGCCACTTGTTGAGTCAGTGATGTCTAAGTGAGGCCCAAAGTCATCCAGCCCACCCCAGCCTTGTGCCATGGCACCTTTGCTACACCTGCAGCACCAGCCCGCTGACTCCTCTTCCCAGAATAGATGATCTTCTGAGGTTCCTTCCAATCCCAAACATACTGTGATACTGTGATACGTGGCATCTGACGGATGAGGTGGGACCAGGAACATCTCAGGAAACAGGGTTGTAACACATGTAGTTACAACCAAGCCAAATAAACCTCGTTAGTTGGATACCAAGAGTGGAATGGTGTCCAGGCACACACTCAGGACCCTAGAGCTGTTTGGGACAGCTGGGGGGAAGGGCTGGAGGAAAACATGGTTCATGAGGTGATGATGGCTACTCACGGTGCTGCTGGCTGGCCCAGTGGGGAGCAGTTAGCATGGCAAGAGGTCCAGGCAGGTCATCAGTGAACACTGTTGCCTTGCTGTGCTCCCTGTAGGGTGGACCCCTGGGAGTGCTACCAGGACACCTGGCAGACCACCTGCAGCGTGCTGGAGCACCACCGGGACCTGATGAAGGTGAGGCAGCCCTGGCTGGGGTGTGGGGAGAGTGAGGGAGCAGGGCTGCTTTTGCAGCAGCACATGGACATCAAACACCAAAATATGGCTGGGACAGACTCAGCGAGGTGGGAAAGTTCAGCAGGCGGGGAGCAAAAAAACCCAGGAGAAAGAGTCCCTCCAAAGGCCAGGCAGGCCTGAGACATGAGACAGGAGGTGACTGCCCTCTGTGACTGTAGGGACAGGGAGGGAAGGACTGCTGCCATCACGTGGATATAGCAAGCAAACCAAGGACAGAAAACACAAAAGCTCATGGGCAACCCAAAAAGAAGGTACAGAAGTAGCAGGACATGTAGTGCATCCAGGGATTGTCGTGCTCCTGCTACTGGAGACAAGCTTCAGCCTGGGGTATGAAGGCTTGATACAGGGGTTGGGTTTTGGGAGGCAGCTGTGATGAAGGTCCTATTTCAGCTACATCTCTCCCTCGTTGCAGAGAGTGACCGGCTGCATCCTCTCCAATGTCAATACCCCCTCCATCACCCCTGTGATCGGCCAGCCGCAGAACGAGTCCTCGCAGACCATCTACCAAAACAACAACAATGTCTCCAACAAGCCCACCGCAGGCAGGTGGCAGCAGGTTATGGAAAGAGGGAATGGCCATCCACTCCTCACCTCCCAGCCAGGGCTGCCAAGTGTTAGGAACAGTGCTCCATCACCTTAATTTTGGGTCAGGTCCGTTTATTGGGCTCCATGCCCCAAGCCCGGGTTCGGGTGGAATGCAATGGAGGAACTGGTTAGCACCCAGCACAGCAAGGGGAGCCCAGAACAGCTTAAAATGTCTGTGAAATCTCCCTGGTCTTCAGCTGGATGATATTCAGGCAGTGAGAGCAGCCAAGAAAAAGGCTACCTGGTACCTGTGGGGTGCACGCAAAGGACAAACTGGCAGGAGAGGTGGACACTGCTGGATCCCCCGTGAGCCAGTGGGATGTGGGACATGGAGGTATTAGCTGGGCAGAAGAGGGAGGATTACTTAAATCCTATAAAAACAAACATCTCTTGATTTTTTTTTAGTGATTTTAGCTGTCCAGCTGCTCTCATCAGGGCACAGCATAGCACTCAGGAGTTAAGAACACAAAAGATGGTGGTGGGGAGATGCCGAGAGTGGTTCCCACCCCTGGGCACAGGAGCATCTTGCAGGATGAGGGTGTCTATAGTGTTCATAGAGGTCAGTCTGCCAGGGCATCACTGTCTCTCTGGTTAATTTTTCTTCTTCACCTTTAGCAAAAATTCTGGGGAAGGTGGGAGAAAGCCTGAGCCGGATTTGCTGCGTTCGCCCACCCATGGAGCGCTTCACCTTTGTGGGTAGGTAGAGGAAAGCTCCATCTCCTTGGCTTCAACACCATCCCACAGCCTTCCTGCCAGGTTGGGCACCAGCAACTCTCTTGTGCTTCCCTCCTGCAGATGAGAACGCCAACTTGGGGACGGTGATGAGGTATGAGGAGATCGGTGAGTACACATCCACCTCCCTCTGGCTCCTCCGGGCTGGCACTACAGGCTCGGAAGCGGTTGCACAACAGATCTGGTGGTGAGAGAAGGATGCTGGATCTTCATCCTGTCCCAGTGCCAGCTTTCAAGGGTAAAACCAGAGCAGCGCTAAACTGGCCAGAACCTATTCCTGAGGGCAGAAAAGCAGCCCAAAGTGACCATGCCACTGAGACCTGGCTCCCAGCGCTGGCACCGACCCACTGTGGCATCGTGCCTTGAAAGTCACCCCATAGAATCACAGGATCATTTTGGTTGGAAGGGACCCTCAAGATCAGCAAGCTCAACCATAACCCAACCCTGGCACTACCCCATGTCCCTAAGAACCTCATCTCCATGTCTGTTCAACCCCTCCAGTGACTTCACCACTGCCCTGGCCAGCCTGTTCCAATGCCCAACAGTTCTTTCTGGGAAGAAATTGTTCCTAATGTCCAACCTATACCTCCCCTGCTGCAACTTGAGGCCAAGTGTCATGAAACCTTCTCTCTGGCAGTGAGATCACCCACATCCTCACTTTGTCCGTGGCCCCAACTAGCTTTGCACTCAGCAGCAGGAGGAATTTCGACAGCCTAAGCAGCCAAAGTGGAAAATTTTTTCACACTGAGGGTGGTGAGATCCTGTCCCATGTTTCCCAGAGAGGTGGTGGATGAACCATCCCTGGAGACATCCCAGGCCAGGCTGGACGGGGCTTTGAGCAACCTGAGCTGGTGAAGATGTTCCTACTCATGGCAGGGGTGGCACTGGGGGAGCTTTGAAGGTCCCTTCAACACAAACTGTTCTATGATTCTACACCATGGAGAAATTACTCCCTTCCCCTGGCATACCCCGCCTCCAGGGCTGGAGTGCAGTCATAGGAAGTGCAGCAGCACAGGAGAGGAGCTGAAATAAAATAAGGTTATTTAATGTTTGGTACCAACAGAGATGTAAGAAGGACCAGAGGATCTTTAGTGAGACTTGTTTTAGCAGGGGAGGTCTGTGTGGAAGAGGATCGCCGTAAGCAACACAGTGGGATGGCAATGGGAGGTGCTCACCATTGCTCGCACCTCTCAGATTCTCTGCTTCTTTTCTTCAGAACTTCGCATCTTACTGCTCTGCGGCAGCGACCTGCTGGAGTCCTTCTGCATCCCTGGTCTCTGGAACGAGGCAGACGTGAGTCACCACTGCTGGGTGCCTCTGTGCTCCTCTTCCCCAGGCTCCCTTCCTCCTCCTCCTCCTCTGCTCCACACATCCAGCACTCCTGTGAGCTGCTAAGGTCCCTCAGGATGGCAGGAGTTGTGGCCACCATCCCCACTTCCTCTTCCATCCCAACCCTCACCTCCCCTACACATGGGCAGCCTGAAGGATGGGGCTTTCTGCACCCAAGTCACCAACTCTGCCCAGCTGCCCCTTCCACAGCCGCAAGCCCTGCTCCCCCTCACACAGAGGACATCACCCTGGGTACAGGTAAGTTGGTCCCAAGGGATTTCCAAAGGCTCTGCTCCCACTCCTCATCCCTTGGAAGGAGCCGGCTTCAAGCAGATGCAAGTCCCAGCAGAGTGAGGGGTGGTGGTAGGAAATAGGTTTGCAGAGGTTGGCTTGATGTTAGAAATTAAACACATTCACAGGCAAATCTACAGCTTTTGCATGATAAAATTTGCTGACCCAGAGCTCTTTTGAATGAGCCTGGATTGTCCTGAGATGGATAAGGCAATGAGAGCCATACCCATGCAGTGAGAAACTTGGCCACCAGCCTTGGCGCAAACTCAGTTTTTCTCTGCTCAGGGCAGAAAAACCCTAGAAGACCTCTGTCAGGACCAACACATCCATCCTGCTCCTAAAGCCTTCAGCGAGGCAGAGGTCACATCCTCCTCAGACAATCTTTCTACTATGACAAGCCCTCCCTAACCTCAACATCTGTTCATAGGATTTAACCCTCTTCTTATTTAATCCACTGCAGACCACTCACCACTCCTTGATAAATCCAAGTTTCTGCCAAAAACTACCCAGATAGCCTCAAATTCACTTTGTATCTCCATCCAGACCATGGCCTGGCTTTCACGGCACAGGGAGGGGTTGGCAGATGGCGGCAGGTCTTGCATGGGACTGTTATGAAAGCTCTCCTCCCTTTGGGTTGCTCCTAGATGGAGGTGATCGTGGGGGAGTTCGGGATCGTGGTGGTGCCCCGAGATGGAGCAGACCCTGACCGGATCATGAACCACTCCTCCATACTCCGCAAGTACAAAGTAAGTGGACATGTGTGTGGCTAGGGAAGGGTGTGAGAGGACCCTCCATCCTCTCTTTACCTACTTCTGCCACAGGACACAAAAAGTCTTGAGACCAGATACTTTGAGCTGCTAGGTGGGATAAGCAATGGGGCCACCACATAGCAGCCCCCCAAAGGACGGCAGGGCTGGAGGGACAGACACCTGCTTTCAGGCCATCCCCTCATTCCTCTGTTCTTCCTTCCTTCCTGCAGAACAACATCCTGGTGGTGAAGGATGACTCAAACCACCCCATGTCAGTCGTCAGCTCCACCAAAAGCAGGTGGGTGACTTCTGCTACAAGGCGGGGAGATGGGTGCCCCCAAGCCAACCTCTCCATTTGTGTGGACACCAAGGTGCCACCCAACCCCCCCAAGTGGGCTCTGACCCCTTCTTTCCCTCCACACCCCCAGACTGGCCCTGCAGCACGGGGACGGACATGTCGTGGATTACCTCTGTCAGCCCGTCATCGACTACATCCTCAAGAGCCAGCTCTACATCAACGCCTCCGGCTAAGTGCCAGAGGCCTCACAGCGAGACAGCCCTCGTGTCCCACCTGCCCACAGCTCGTCATCACTCTTGTTTCTCTCTCTCTCTCAGTCCATGTCTTCATCTCTCTCCCCACCCCATGGCCTCCTGACCGCATCTGCCTCTCACTCCCAGCGCCAACGCTCCATTGTCCAGCAACGTCCAGGGAACCATGGCATGGCCCTGATGGGAATGGTTTGGTCTCTTTTTTTCAGGGAATCACCCTCCCCCTCATACATAGGGAAGGAGGGGAACCAGTAAAAGAGTGATATGCCTGGTGCACTCGAGGTGGGGCAGCTCCAGCACCCCCTCCCAGCACAGCACTGGGAAATGGTCCCCCTGGTCCATCCTCCCAGCATGCTCAGAGCAGAGCTTTCCTCTTCTGTGTCATCTTATGATACTTAAGCTCAATAAATCTAGGTGGACTTCTTTTTTCTTACATAGTTTTAGCGTGAGCCCTTTGCCAACAATGACCAAATGAATCCTTGTTAGCAGTGGGCAGTTGTAACCAACTGGCGTGGTGTCCCACAGCAGGTGGACCTTCTCAGGCCAGCAGTAGGACAAACCAGCTAACAAAATCCTCCTCCTGGCCCTGAAAAACCATGGAAAGGGCATTCTGAAGGGGAGCAGAGGCCTTGGCAAGCAGCATTGCCTAAGCACTACCGAGGGGAAGGTCATGTCTCACCTTTCCTTGGTTGCAAGTGAACCCAACACATTCCCTAGACAAGTAGAGCTGGGGTGATGCTCTCCTCTGATCCAGTGTTGGAGGGGTCAGCCCACAGCACCTAGAAAGAGACCTGCCCTTTATGTTGCCAGGAAACAAGGGAGGAAGAAGTAGGTGGTGACCCAAAGCCTTTGGTGAGAATTTGCCCCAAATCTGGCTGAGCTTTGTGGGTGTTGGGTCTATCCCCATCCTCTGGCCTCCAGATCTCCATTTCTGTCTGGAAACTTCCCCCTTCTACCTCTGCTCCTCCCCTCTTCTTCTCTTTGAAGAGTTTATTAAAGGCACGATAACTTCCCCTTCCCAAACAGGCTGTGGCTACTTCACACATCCCTTGGGAGAAGCCAGGCTCCTGCTCTCCCACCCATGACATGCCCACAAATGCCAGGGAAGGAGCCTAGTGAAGATGCTGGCATTAAAACCAGGACAGATTACATGAAACAAAAGAATATTATATAAATCTTGTGGACAGGAGGGTTGCTGAAGCATGGCATTGTCCTGTTGAGCATCCTGAGGGTGCAAGTGCCCTGCACAGCCCCTAGAAAAGGTCACAGCCACAAGGGGGAAGGTACAGTCCTGCTCTGCTCCTCGCCTTTTCCTCTCCCTTTGCTCCGCCTAACCTTTTAGCCCTTCTGCCTGTAGCTCCTGGACATCTGCTTGCTCGCCACAAATCTGGGCTAACCAGGCTCAGGCTAGAACCGCCCCCCAAGGTGCAACTTCTGTCCATGCTGGCTTTGTGGCTTTCCTAAGCCAGCACAGTGATGAGCTGCTGGTGCCCCAGTTTGGGCTGCTCACCAACACCCTACTGAGCCCCTTAGCTAACACACAGTGCAGATGCCTGTGGTGGGACGTATCCATGAAACACCCAAAGTACGTAAGCAGGTAGCTGGACTCCATCCATCGTTCTTGTGCATTCCATTTTTCAGTCTCTCCTCCCCCTCTACCCTGCACAGAAGTTATTTCAGACAGCAGCTGCTTTTCCTTGCCAGACATAGAATCACAAAATCATGAAATCTCTTGGGTTGGAAGGGACCTCCAAAGCTCTTCTAATCCAAGCCCCTGCCATGGGGACATCTTTACCCAGATCAGCTTGCTCAGAGCCCCGTCCAGCCTGGCCTGGGATGCCTCCAGGGATGGGGCATCCACCACCTCTCTGGGCAACCTGGAACAGGGTCTCACCACCCTCAGTGTAAAAAATTTCTTCCTCATGTCTAGCCTAAATTTCTCCTAACTCCTATGTTTCTTAGGTCCCAGACAGAGGAGAAAAGCTATGGTAGCAACCAGCCTCCAAAACATACACACATAGAGAGGGAATTTAACCTCCTAGGGGAGCAACTCCTCCTTGGAGTGGGTGGAAGGACAGTGGGTTTGAACTGAGGAAAAGACAAGAGGAAGTAAAACAAAGGAGATGGAGAAGGGGTGCATCCCAAAGCCATCTCAGATCCTCCCTCCTTCCCTCAGGAACATGAGGTGGGACGCACAGGGAGCCAGCCGGTGTCCCACCCCACCGCGGTTAGGACAGCGCACCTTAGAGACGTAGCCTTGTGGTAGGGATGATGAGTATATTTGGTCTTACCTGCGCCTTTGTGTATCTGCTCACAGTAAAGGTCACAGTATGGGGGGGGGTGGGCCGTAACAGGTCGGGGGGTTTGTAACAGGTCATTCAGTCTGGGACTGGTTTGGTATGCAAAACAAAAAGATAATAATCCCTGAAGATCCATGTGACCGCTGGGGAGGTGAGGACCAGGGTTTCCAGGGCGCAGGGGACGGGGGGGAAGATGCTTGTGGGTTTTGGTCTTCGAACCTCCACTTTTAAACAGTGCAATTTATTGACAAGAGAAATGAACTTCAAACGCTTTTGGGTAAAAAAGAAATAATACATGTGGGGAGGGAAAGGGGTTGAAGTTGCCATGCCACCGATTTCACCTTTGTCAAAAAGTTTTGGAGACTAATGTTGGTTTTTTTTTTTTTCTTCTGTTGCTATATGGAAAAAAAATGGTCATTGACAAAAAAGAAAAACTTTATCAGCAAAATGTTTAAATTATGTAATAAACAAAACAAAACAGAAGAAAGATGTTATTGGTGTCATTTCAAAACAGTCCAAAGATCAAATTCAGCATGAAGAATGCAAGTGGTTGCACTGCCAAACTCACCTGAAACAGGGAGCTAGAGAAAATAAACCAGTAGGCAAGATCCAGCCCAAAATAGTCATTATTTATTGACCTCCTCCCTTTCAAAAAAACCCCAACTCATGGAAAAATCAAGCCATGTCCATAATACCTGTCCCTATGCTGTACAATGGGAGAAGGAAGACATACCAGAGGCAAGAATGCATCTTGCTTAAATAAAATTGTAAGGCAGACATAGTGCTTGGTGTATCCTTAACAAGAGAAAGCATGGGTGATGTTTTGTCAGAGAGTCAGAGGGGTGAGAATGTCCCCCACAGTGTCCCTTTCCATTCAGGACATCATCTTTCACCACCATGCAGGTCAGGGGGCTTCAGCAGAGTTGACTTCCAGCACTTGCTGGCTCTTTTTTTTTTTCCCCTGAAATGAAACCTAAAGGGAGCTGAGAGCAGTGCCAGAATGGAGCTGGGCCCACAGAAAGGCCGTGAGTGGGTGAAGGGAGCACCATAGTCTTCATCTCCTCCAAGTTCTGCTCAGATGTAGAGTGGGAAACCCCCTCTGAGCCTCTGAGAAACATCCAACACAAGGCAGGAGGAAGGGATGGATGGAGGTGGGGGGAACAGGCAGCACCAAACCAGAGGCAGAAGGACGTTCAAGGAATCGTCAATATTTTTAAATGGATCAAATCGGAGCAATGGCTCTCCAGCAGGGTGGGACTGGGCTCTCAGATGTGAGAGCTTGTGGCTGTAGAGCCCTGGAGAAACCCCCATTCCCGTGACAAGGGCTGCAGGGTCCCAGGTGCTTGTGCAGAGGGGACACCACCTTCTCCCGGGCTATGGGACACACAGGAAGCTGCTTGATACCAAACTGGTCAGGCTTGGAAGGAAAGGTTGTGCTGGAGCATATGAGGGGATGGTAGGGAGACCCGTGCTTGCCCAGGAGGAGCTTTGACAAGAAAGCCATCCCTCAAGGGTGTTGGGACTTTAAAAGAAGTGCAGGAGAAACGAGGTCTTCTCCTGGCTGAAGGGAACATGAAAGACTTCCCACTTCAGGAGACCCAGCAGTTCTCTCCTCTGCCAACCTGCTAGTCCAGAAACCCCATATTCCTCCATCCAGCACATCACCAAGCTCAAAGGCAGCTGGCATTTTTTTTTCTTTTCCTTTAGCAAAATGGTAATGACCTCACTGAGAAGCACTGTGGAAGACTTGCAGCTTTATGAAATGTGAGGAAAACCCCATGGAGAACACGAGGAGGAAGTGGTGGTGGCAGTGTCAAAAGTAAGGGCAGAGACTCTAGTCCTTCTGTGCGTGCCAGACCAGGAGAGGGGATCCACAAAGGGTGGAGAACCTCTCAGCCCTGAACATCAGGCTCTGAACTGTGCAAACTCCCAAGGCTGACACCAAGCAACCCCCACCTGCACCTCAGAAAAATGTAGGAATGGGCTGTTCTCCAGCCAGTAGCACCTTCACACAACCAGGCGTCTCCTTCCTCTCATGACAGAGGGACGGACCACTTTGTAAAAATCAGGGACTCTCTAGGGCCAGCGTGACAATGTGAACTTCAGCCGCCACGCTGAGCTTGAGGGTAAGGATCAGTTCAACACAACCAAACGCAGATGGTCCTGCTGGGTCTGGGGAGGGCAGCTGAACCAGGCTCTGCTTCCTCCACAGCCTGGCAGTTGCTGCAGCCTTTCCAGAGCTCACTCATGGCAGTTCGATGGCTTTTGTGTTGAAACAGCCCGGAGGAAGACTTCTCTGGATATCCTCCAGGTTCTTAATATCTGCCAAGATCTCATCAATGCTGCTCTCCAGTGTCCGCACTCGGGTCTTCTGCAGCGTGGCTGTCTGCTCCAGCTCCAAAAGCTCATCCTTCAGCTGGTTGCTTCTGGTTTTGGCTTTGCTGAAATTAATCTCGAGCTGTTTAAGGCCCTCTTCATCCACGGCACCAGGCTGGTCTGTCACACAGCAGGAAAACAAGGAAGAGGGAGCCATGGATGAGGGCTGAGGACTAGAGCTTTCTAGGTATTTTCTCCACCCTGCTGCCCAGCCTGTTTACAGGCATCACAGAACCAAGGAATCATTTTGGTATGGAAGAGGCCCTCAAGATCATCAAGTTAACCCAACACTGGCACTAATCCATGTCCCTGAAAAACTCATCTCTGTGTCTTTTAAACCCTTCCAGAAGTGGTGACTCCACCACTGCCCTGGGCAGCCTGTTCCAATGCCTGACAGCCCCTGCCAGGAAGAAATTGTTCCCAATAACCAATCTAAACCTCCCCTGGTGCAACTTGAGGCCACTTCCTCTTGTCCTATCACTTGGTACTTGGGAGAAGAGACCAACACCTTCCATGCTACAACCTCCTTCCAGGTAGCTGCAGAGAGCGAGAAGGTCTCCCCTCAGCTCCTGTTCTCCAGGCTGAACCCCCCAGGTCCCTCAGCTGCTCCCGTGACACTTGTGCTCCTGACCCCTCACCAGCTCCGTTCCCTTCTTTGCTCCAGCATCTCAAGGTCTTTCTTGTCCTGAGGGGCCCAAAACTGAAGCAGCTTCTTACACAGCTCCTGGCAACCCACCTAGATCTCAACAGGGACCTGTCTGCACCCATGCCCTTCAGCAGCAGTGCAAAACCTACTCATCAGACGCAGCAGCTCTTCCAGGGCACTCAATGTCTCCTGCACAGCCACCCCTGCCTGGCCAGCCTTGGCATGGACCCTCTGAGCTTCTTGAGCTGTCTGAAGAAGGCAAGGTGACAACTGTAAGGCAAAGTCTCACCCAAACATCAACAGGGAAAGGGGCAAGGTGAGGGAGATAGGGACACACCTTCTGTATCATACTGGCATCCACCTCAACTTCTGAGAGCTTCCTCTCAAATTCTCCATCCACTTCCTTGGCCTCGTGTTGCAGGGTGGCCACCACCTTCTCCAGGGCGAGGACGCCATCGGCCGTCTTGTTGGCTTCCACCCTCAGCCGTGTGATCTCCTAGGGAAGGCAAAGGCACTTTCAGAGGGGCAGAGCACAGCTGAAATTTGTCTGGGTGCACTGGGGCATGGAGCTGGTGGAAACTGGTTCCTTCCACAGGGACCCAAAATTATTGCAGGTTTTCCTGCATCCTTCACATGCTTCCACCAGTTGATCCAGAGAGTTGTTTCTGTGATTAAGATTCAACCCCTCCTGCAGACACCAGTTACACTTGGTAACTACAACATACATTCTGGTAGCTGAATCCACCAAATCCAGGAGGTCACAAGCCTGCCAAGAACTCAGTGTGGAAGTGAAAAACCCCCTTGGTCACCAAACAGGTGGCTTCAGAGAGATGCCACAGAGATCATCAGGGGATAAACGTGCCTGTCGAGATCCCCACACTCCCACTCATCTACAGCCAACTCTCTCTGCAGGATTCACTACAGACAAACATCAGCCAAAAAGTCAATGTGTCAGGCACAAAAGTCAATGCATCAGGTCCACCATAAAGAGACCCTTAGGAGTTGCCAACCATCTCCTCTTCTTCCCTGGTTTTCCCTTCCAAACCCTTTTCTGCCAGCAACAGCAGTAGGGCTTGCCCTCACCTGTTGGATCCCCATGGAGATCTCCTTCGCTTCCCCTGCCGTGTTGCTGGCCGCCTTGGATTCAGAAGCGGCGCTGCCCAGGATCGCTTCAGCTCGGTCTGTCTTCTCCCTGGCACTTGCAACCATGCTGCTGATGATCGGTAGCCTCCTCATGGCATCTTCGGCTTCCCTTCTCTTGTCATCTGCTTGCAGGTTAAACTCTGAAAGAAACACATGTGGAATGAAGCTGCACTGCCTTTGTGAGGTCCCACGAGGCAGGGTAAAGGAAGGTTTCTAGGACATTACCCCGAAGGCTCTTCAGGATCTGTTCCACCTCATAGAAGGTGGCATTGCCAGCGCTCACGGCTTGCAGGGCTGTGCTCCTGGCAAGGTTGGCTCGGGACAGCAGTTGCATCAGCATCTGTGACAGGCCAAAGGGACACAACAGGCAGATGAAGGACATGGTACAGGAGCATCAGACAGTCTCTCACCCAGTTGCAGCCATCATAAGTCATCTGAGCTCTAATCTTCCCAGGAGCAGGTCTTCAACCCACCTCACATGGCAGAGCTGTGCTAGCAACACCCTGCACCAGCAGCTCTGCACACACAGTGAGATGTCCCACTGGTCCCAGAAGACCAACCCCAAGGGGTTGTATTTCTCAGGAAGGTGATCAGGCCAGAACAGCACGTAGTAGCAGTAGTGCCATGGACAACCCACCAAGGTTCCAGCTCACAATGAAGATGACTCAAGCCACAGCCCCCCAGCCAACCTCTTACCGCTCTCTTGCCCTCTCCCCGCTGCAGCAGCTGCTTGATTTCCTCCTCCCAGCGTCCCGTGCGGGCCTGAAGCTGCCGGTACTGGGCCATGTAGGTGTCCACCAGGGTCAGGAGAGCGCTGGCGTCCTGCTTCAGCTGCGTTGCCTCCCCCTGAAACACAGAGATGTGATGATTGTCTGAGAGTCCCAGCATCAGGCTGGACATGAGGAAGGAATTTTTTACAATGACGATGGTGAGACACTGTCTCAGGCTGCCTAGAGAGATGGTGGGTTACCTACCCCTGGAGATATCCCAGGCCAGGCTGGACGGGCCTCTGAGCAACCTGAGCTGGTGAAGATGTCCCTGCTCATGGCAGGGGTTGGAATGGATGAGCTTTGAAGGTCCTTTTCAACCCAAACTATTCTGTGATTTTATCATATCTATCTATCATATCCCATTTGTCATAGGATTTTCTCATCTACCCAGGAAGCACAGCAAGCAGCGATGGATGGCTGTCTCTTGCTCCTTGTGCCATGGCCAGTGATGAGGGCAAAAGGGTGGGAAGATGCATCTCTGATGGCTCCCCCATGGAGAGAGAGCCCTGGGAAGGGCTGAGCTGCTGGCAGGGAGTGTAGGGGAGAGCAAAGGGGGAATCTCCTGGTCCCACAGTCACAAAGCCCTCACCTCAAAGGAGCCAACGTCGGTCTTCGTCAAGCGGGACAGAGAGTTGAGGAGCACCAGGCTGCCCTGATAAGCCTTGTCTGCCTCGGAGGCCATCTCATCAGCTTCAGCCTTCAGGCCTCCAGCCAGCGACTTCAGCTCCTCGTACCTGCACGGATGTGAGGTTGAAGAGCGTGGTACGAACCAAGCTTCCAACACCCCCCTCCTCAAGCACTAATGCTGCCTCCTGCATTGACTCTCCAGGGCTCCACACAGGTTTATCATGCTGGCCAAGCTAATTGCAAACATCTCCCACATCACAGCCCCACTGCCAAGCAGGGCATTTGCTGGCTCCTTCCTCATGCTCCAACATCCAGAGGTGTTTCATACCAGCTGAACCCTCCCAGGCTCTTCAGTGGTTCTGCTAATCCCTGTCCTGCCACGGGATGTTTCCTCCTGCCTGTCCCCATTCAGCTCCTGAACTTCATTGGGGGTCATTGCTCACACCCCACCAGTGGTGTGCCAAGCCCCAGCACCGTAGTGGGCTCTGGGGAGGCACAACCATGACCAGACATGAGGTTAAATCTATCCTTGGGTTAAACCCAGCCCAGATTTGCAACCAGGCATAGAGTTGCCCCTGGAAGCCTCTTCACACACATGGCACTAAACTCCTTCCCCAGATTTGGGGGAGCATCATAGCCCATGAGGTGGGAAGCAGATAGAGTAATTGGTTGGAAAAGGCCCTCAGGATCATGAAGTCCAACCATGAAACCAATCCTGGCACTAATCCATGTCCCTGAGAACCTCATCTCTGTCTGTTCAACCCGTCCAGGGGTGGTGACTCCACCATTGCCCTGGGCAGCCTGTTTCAATGCCCGACAGCCCTTTCTGGGAAGAAATTGTTCCCAAGATCCAACCTCAGCCTCCCCTGGCACAACTTGAGGCCGTTTCCTCTTGTCCTATCAATTCTCCTCATTCAGATGCTCCACAGAGCTGCCAGCCCTCCATCTCCACCACTCAGACACGCCAATGACCAAAGTCTAACCAAGTCCCTGCCTGCTCTGCCTCCAACTGCACCTTCCTGCAACTCTGCTGAGGAAGCCAGAGCAGGGGCACAGACATCCCCCTCATCCCTCCCACATCCCCTCACACCATGTAGGTGACCACAGCCATGACTCACTTGCCCAGCAGCCCTCGCAGGGACCCGGAGGTGGTTGTTTCTCCACCAGCAGCTGCACGCACCAGCTCCAGTGCCTGCCGTGCATCCTCCCGCGCCGCCTTGGCGGCTCCTTCAATGGTGTTGGCAGCTTGTAGGTGGCTGCAAAGCACAGGGAGGGCTCATGAGAAATGTTTCCCACCCCAGGTTCCTCCACCAATTCCCCTTACTGCTGTGTTCAGTGATGCTGGATTGGACCCTCTTGGGAAACACAATGTGACACACACCTTGATATCTCTCCTGCATCTCCCAACGGTAGAGGAGCACCAGGCGGGAGGCAGTGCTGCCTGTTCCAACTGGCCATCTTTGGGACAAACTCTGACCCCAAAAATAGTTTCAAAATACACCAAACATCACCCTCAACGGCAACTGAGCATGGCTTTATAGTGCAGCGAAACCAGCTCAGCAGCCACATCTTCCCCTGCTCTAGGCCTGGCAAAGAGTTTGGGGCAGCTGTAGCCTGGAGATGAGACAAGGACCTCCAAAAAGGGACCTTCTGGGTGCCCAGCAGGATTTCAATCCCCTTCCCCTCTCTCTTGGCCAACAGCAGGAGGGACTCACCTGTCAGCCAGGCTCCGAGCCTCCTGGGCCAGCATCGAGAACTGATTCGAGCCCCCGGGAAGGTTTGAAACAGGAACGTTCTGAGGAGGAAGGAAGAGAGGCGTGAGTGCTCTTCCCTGCCCTCCATCCATTTCAGCTGCAACAGAGGCAACTGCGGCACATTAAACCTCCACAGCCCCTCAGAGACGCCCACAGCACCTCTCCAAGTCCCAGCCCTACAGAAAGGGCCACCAGAATGTCTTCTGCACTCACAAAACAGATGTAATAACTGGAGCACGTTAAATCCTTGCTTTCTCCATGGATTTTTTTCAGCCCTGGACTAGACTAGGAGCACATTGCAGGAGGACGCTCTTACCACCCAACGCAGAGCAGCTCCGCTCCGGTCCAGGTCCAGGCGGGCTCTCTCCAGCAGGCGCCGGGTGTCCTGCACCTGCCTCTCATACTGGGTCCCCAGAGACCTCAGCCTCTCCACCGTTGCCTTCATCTCATCCAAGCGGCCCTGCGAGCTGGACTCTTGCCCCTTCATCATGGCCAGGCGGCTTTCTAGAGACCTGTCAGAGGCTGGCGAGAAGGAAAGAGAGAGGTTGAAGAGAAAAAAAATAAAATTAAAAAAAAAGTCATCTCTGAGGAAAACCCTCCCCTACTACAGCACAGAGTGGGGGGTACCTTGCAGGCTCAGGGCTTCCCCGAGGATGGTCCGCAGCATCTCCTCAGCCAGCTGCATCCTCCCCTCCAGCTCCTGGCTCCCGGCCCCACTGCCAGCTTGTACCTCTGAGAACATCAGCTCCAGCTCTGCCAGCTGCTGCAGGTACAGGTCCACCTGCAAACACAGCAGATCAGGCCATGAAACTCACAGTGGAAAGACCAGGGTGGAAACCAGGTCTGCAGTCTGGACAGAGAACAGAGAGCAAAGCAAGGGATCATTTTTGGATGGGGCACAGTGGGCCTGCAGCTCCATGTCATGGCTTTTTTTATCAGTTGAATCGAGTACAACCCCAAAGTTCAGGTGCAGCCTGCAAAATCACTTCTCACTTGCACCAGAAGATCATAGAATCATTTTGGTTGGAAGAGACCCTCAAGATCAGCGAGTCCAACCATTAACACAACATTGGCACTAGCCCATGTCCCTGAGAACCTCATCTCCACGCCTGTTTAACCCCTCCAGGGATGGTGACTCCACCACTGCCCTGGGCAGGCTGTTCCATTGCCCAACAGCCCTTTCTGGGAAGAAATGTTTCCTAATATCCAATCTGAACCTCCCCTGGTGCAAGTTGTGGCCACTTCCTCTATCCTGAATGATGCGTGAGGGTTGGCGTGTCGCTGCACCCCTTGCTGTCAGTGGCCCCGAGGCTGGCACAGATGCTCACCTGCTCCTTCACCTGCCCATAGCAAGCTGGGCACTCACTCTCCTCGCAGCGGGGACCCTGGAAACCAGGCTTGCAGATGCAGCTCCCATCGCTCCTACACTTCAGGGGCTCGGCCCCAGTCGAGTCACAGGCACAAGCTGTGGGTGGGAGCAGCACACGTTCAAAGGAGCCCGTCCCCACCGCATGTCCCGACACATCCTTCCACCCACCCTCGCCCCCTGCTTTCCTCCCACCGTTTAGCTCTACGCTCTTGTTCCTGCTCTCTGCTCCCACTTTTCAGCATCCTGCTTCTCCTCAAACCATTCTCAGCTCAAAACAGAGCCTGGCTCTCACCTCGGCACTTGTCCGCAGGGTCAGGGGCCAGGGGATTCCCGAAGAAGCCGTCTTTGCAGCGGTCGCAGTAGAAGCCGGCGGTGTTGTAGAGGCACTTGAGGCACTCGCCCGTCTGGCGGTCGCAGTTGCCCACAGCATTGGGCTCCACATTGCCGTTGCACCGGCACAGCTGGCAGGGCTGGGAAGCCACCGGGTTCCCAAAATAGCCATCGGCACAGTACTCACAGTTGGTCCCTGGGTAAAGAGGGATGGGGAGAAGTTCATAGAATGTCCTGAGTTAGAAGGGACCCACAAGGATCATCAAGTCCAACTCCTCTCCCAGCACAGAGCAACACCAAAATTCACACCATGTATCTGAGGGTGTTGCCCAATTGCTTCTTGAACACTGACACCCTCTAGGTGAAGAACCTTTTCCTAGCATCCAACCTAAACCTCACCTGGCACATCTTACTGCCATTCCCTCACGTTCTATCATTAGTCACCAGAGAGAAGAGCTCAGTGCTTGTCCCTCCTCCTTCCCTTGGGAAGAAGCTGCAGCCACCACGAGGTCTCCCCTCAGTCTCCTGTTCTCCAGGTTGAACAAAACAAGTGACTTAAGCTGCTGAAGTTCACACTATTGCCTGAAAAGCAGAAGCCACCTTGCTTCATCTGCCCCACAGAAACGGGGGCATTCGGCCCCATCAGGGCTGGCACAACAGCATCTCCACTCTCCTTGCCACCACGGCCAACACATGATGCTCTGGGCAGGATCTCAAAAGGTGGGTGCAACAACTGACCTCGTGCAAGTCATATCCTATTTGGGAGGTAGGTTGCTTGGTTTGTTTTGTTCTTTGGGGGGTTTTTTTGTGTGTGGTGTTTTTTTCGTTTGTTTTGTTATCTTTTTTTCCCCTGTTTTTCTATTCCACTCCCTCCTCACCCATCCTTTTTCCATCCACATTATCTGTTTAGACAGGAACCTGTCCCAAGGCATGGCAACGCATGTTTGCACAGCCCTTGGGGATGAAGCATCCCGTTGCAGGCAGGTGAGCTATGCTGAGAAGATGGGATGATCCACGCAGTTCTGAGCATCCTCCATCTCCCCAAAAAGCCCATGAAAACTTCAGGGACAGGCAGAGCAGAAGTGACCTGGACAAGGACATTACCAGCAGCTCCAGGAGGACAGTGGTCACAGATGATCTCCTCACTGCCCGGCACCACGGAGCAGCCTTGGCCATTGCCGCAGGGACATGCCCTGCAGCTGTGTGGCTGCCGGGGGTCTTGGTAGAAGCCGAAGGGGCAACCGATGCTATTGCCCACGTTTTCGTCTCCCGAGTAGCATTCGCCTGGAGGAGGAACGAAAAGGCTTAGGACAGTTTTCTCTCACCCCCGGTGGGACAACCTCCACCACCCCACCTCCTGGCCATGCCATTCACTGCATCACAAGCCCCTGTGGTCCAGCATCATCCACCAGACCCCACACCTGCCCATACTCTTTCTGTTTCTCTGCCCATCAGTCCATCACGGTGCGGGAAGGACCATGTCCTGCTCCTGCAACGGGAGCCCAGCGGGACGCCACAGAGAAATCCATCCCATGGCATGGAGGATGGCCACCACCACCCAAAGGTGGCTGCATCTCATTTTTCACAGCTCGTACAGCTCCCAAGGGGCCACACGTTGCCTTCTGTGTTTTCTGATCAGTGCTCAGATACTGGGAAATTTAATTCCAATTCAGATTTAGAAAATAGCAACAGCTTAACTTTGCATTACTTTGACTTTATACAGCAACGCTGCAGGCTATTTTAGCAGAATGTGTAGTAAAATGTTTACATCATTGTTATCTACACACACCACACTTACTTCTAAAACAAAAGGTCATAAGAAAATATTTTTAATGCTATCCAAGCAGCAGGAGATATTTTTTCATCTCTCAATGATCACCTAAGCCTGATTTGATGCCAATGCATCTTTCCTGTATTTTTGGCCAAAGAATTTCTAGGGTTCAGAAAGCTTTACCTGTGATGTTCCCTGCATTCCAGCCCCCCGCAACCAGGGATCTCACCCTGCTCAGTGCTCCCCACACCCTGCTATAGCCAAACTTTCTGGACGCAGGTGATCCCACACGCCCTACGAGCACAACTTAGCAGTGGTTTCTCTTACCGGTGTCGGGATCACAAATTCCTCCCCCCTGGCAATTGCAGGGCACGCAGATGCTGAAGGGTCCCATGCCGGGGGCATCTCTGCGGTAGCCAGGGGCACACGTCTCACAGAACTGACCCTCATACCCAGCCGGGCACTCGCATCGCTCCACCCATGGAGCAGGGACACCGGCCCCGGGCTGTGCTGACACCAGGGTGACGTTGTCAATGTAGCCAGTGCCTGGAGGGACATACGGCCAGTCACCCATGGGTGACAGCAGCTCCACCTGCAAGCCCCCACCCTTGTGCTTGCAAGCTCTCCCCCCACTTACTGTACTCCCCGAAGGTGGCTCGGATCCAGAGAGCTGTCAGGTTTCCCAGCAGCCTGCGATATTCCAAGTGATTCAGCCTTGGGCTCCACTTGCTGCTTGGGTGCTCGTCCAGCCTGCTCGTGGGAGGCGAAGAAGTAGAACCAGTTTTAAGAAAACGAGATGAAAATCACAGAATCATTTTGGTTGGAAAAGACCTTTAAGATCATCAGGTCCAACCATAACCCAACACTGGCACTAAACCATGTCCCTGAGAACCTCATCTCCATGTCTGTTGAAACCCTCCAGGAATGGTGATTCCACCACTGCCCTGAGCAGCCTGTTCTAACGCCCAACAACCCTTTCCAGGAAGAATTTTTTCTTAATACCCAATCCGAAACTTCCCCTGGCACAACTTGAGGCTATTGAGTGGTCTCATTGAGTGGCAGCCCTTGTCCATCTCCCTCTTGAGCTCCAGGCTTCGGGGAACAACTTCCACCCATGCAACTGACCCTGAGCAAAGTCCCCAGATCAACCTTCAAGCCAGATTTTGTACTGCCCATCTCACAAAGTAACCATCTCATCCAGGACAGAAGCATCTGAGATGCATCTAGCCCAAACCAGGCAACCATTCGCCACCTCCAATGGACCACAGCTGAATTCAGGAGTTCTTTGAAGCCATAGGTTTCTTGCTTACCCTGCCCCAAACACCCCAGCATCCCCCTTTACCTGAACGTGTACGTCTGGCTGACACCACAGGGCAGGACCTTCCCCTGGGGCAAGAAGGGGGCAGTAACCCTCAGGCCATCTCCTTCCAGGACTACATCATGTGGAGATGGCTCGCGTCCCCCTCGGTCCAGGCGGTAATCAAAGGAGAGTGTCTGGCCGTAGCTCAGCTGCTTGTTCCCAAGGAATTTCCCTACAAAGGGAAGGAAAGGAGAAAATTAAAGGTTTAAAATCTTGTCTTTCTTCCAAAGGCTCAGATAGCAAGACTGGACCAAGCAAAGGGAACACCATCACTCCCATCCCATACCTACCAGGTGCCACGAAGTATATCGGCTCCCGTCTTCTCGCTGCTATGAAGGCATCCTGATGGCGTGGGGACCACTGGAGCTGGGCTGGGGAACCACCTTCGTGGACACCTCGCCAACCTTCAGAACCTGGAGCACCAACAAGGAGCAGTCAGCATGGACAGGGAAGGTATTTCCAGCACCTCAGCATCTTTATGGAGCTGTGTCTTCCCAAAACCCTACAGCTTCCTACCCCTTGACCTCCGAGGGATCAGCACAGATATCCCTGTGCTGATATATTTCAAAATAAGCCAGGTTTGGCATAAGACTTTCCTCCTGCGTGGCAGGAAAGACATGATGGAGCAACCTATACTTCCCCCACCCTTGCACTCTATTTCTGCCCATGGTCAAGCCATCCCACCCATCAAAACCCACGGACCCCAGCAGGGTTGCAAACCAGGCAGCTCCTCCAGTACGTTCAAGAGAAGGGATGGCAAACACCCACAGTAACCACAGGGATGTCCTGCTCAGGCCTCACCTTGCTGGAAGGTGGAGGTGATGTTGTGGACGCTGTGGTTGTCCGCGCTGACACACACAGCCGAGTGCCCGTAGCAAAAGCAGGGAGAGCATCCCGCAGGGTTTCTGGCGTCCAGGTTATAGAAGTTTCGCTTGCACCTGGGAAAAATGTAAGAAGATGACAATGTTTAAGTGTGTTTTCTCCTATTGCTGGCCAACAAACACAACAAGCCCTCAAGTGATAGTCGTGCAATGCAGCCATTGCTACGGTTCAAGGTCATTTCTAGGCTGGGATGGTGAAGATGGGCATGTGCCGCTGCCAGGAAGATGGAGGAGATGCACGCAGTGTTCCAGCAAGTCCCCTGGCACCCACCTCTCACACCGCTCTCCAGTAGCGCTCGCCTTGCAGACACAGCGGCCAGAGATGCAGCCCCCCATGCTGCTCGCTGGATCACACTCGCACCGCAGGCTCCTGCAATGGGGACAGCGGGATCCTTCACCTGCATTTCCAGCTCAGCTGAGAGCTCAGTGCCCCCAGCTGTTATACAGGACAGCAGAGAACCCGCCCAGATACCCGTCCCATGCTAGAAAGGGAAAAATAATCAGCAGAGCCATGTCTCTGAGTAACCCAGCAGTACGGATGCTGGGCTGAGATGATGCCCAATGCCACTGCCTCACAACACCCCCGAGGACTAGTCTGCAGCTACCCCAGGTGCCTCTCTTTAGCAAGACCCACCTACAAGAGCAAAGCAAAGCTCTGCTGAGCTTAACAGAGCCTGGCTGAGCTCCAACAGGCAGCAACACCCCAAGAAGGCTCAGGCAGGAGGCCAGGAATGGCAGCAGGCAGCCAGCCCTCACCCTCAGCTTTTGCCTGCTGGGGGGCCAAAGGAGCAATGGTGGGGTGAAGCAAGGCAGAAGAGGATGGAATACTGAGGAAAACAAACCAGAAACACTTCAAGAGGTGTTTAAACAGGGCTTCATGCAAAGGAAGTGATCAATTTTTGCATGTACGTCTTTGCATGGGGACAGTCCTTGTAAGCGGTATGAACACCAGCCAGAACCACAAGTGGGCAGGTTTTATTTTGCATTGGCCCACCTGGCCAGTGTCTGCTTGCTGTTATTTGGATAATAAAGCAATTGCCTCAGAGCGTGGTTAAGCTCTGATTTTGATGGTATTGTCTGACAGCTGTGTGGGTCAGAAGGGAGATCCAGCCCCATTCGAGCCTTCTCTCTCCCAAACCAGCAACGGGGTTAGCTTGGAGCTATCAGTGCGCTGTCACGAAACAAGCTGCCTCCACCTCTGCTTGAGGTGTTTACAGCCAGCATGGGTTCTTTAGATCTGCTGGGAGAGCTCTGGAGATTGGACCCCCAAGCTGTCCCTATGCCACCGATGGTCTCCAGCACTTACTGCCCGCTCCTCTGGCACCCAGCCTCCGAGAGGGACTCAAAGCCCGGCTGGCACTGGTCGCATTTCTCACCCATCACGCCTGGTTTGCAGCTGCAGCGGCCATCGCTGTTGCACTGCGGGCCGAGGGCGCCTGTGGAAAGAGGGGAGCGAGAGGTTTGCAACAGGCGCCTCTCAGAGATGCTGCCTGCGGGACAGGGGAACAAAGCATCACATCATCATTGCAGCAGCAACCCTGTCCCAGGACCCCCTTGAGGTCCCAGCACAATGCTGAGACACCAGGTCAGGCTGTTAAAGCTGCTCCAGCCTCCCCAGCTGATGCAAGAGACAAATCCCAGCTGGTATTGACCAGATGCCCAGGACAAGGTGCTACTACAAACATCACTGAAAAGGACAAAACAGACTCCAGGGCACAAAAACCAAGTGGAAAATTAGTTAGAATCACAGAATCATAGAACAGTTTGGGTTGAAGGGACTTTCCCAGCTCATCCAGTTCAGCCCCTGCCATGAGCAGGGACATCTTCACCAGCTCAGGTTGCTCAGAGCCCCGTCCTGCCTGGCCTGGGATGTCTCCAGGGATGGTTCATCCACCACCTCTCTGGCCGATCTGGAATAGGCTCTCACCACCCTTAGTGTAAAAAATTCCTTCCTCATTTCAGCCTAGTTCTTCTCTGCTGGACCCTCTGCTAGCAGACATTGGTACAATTTGATTTTGGCGCCACCACAAGGACTTTATGGGGCCAAGGACCATGGCAGGATCCTTCATTTCTGACCTACCATCCTGCACATGTGGGCACCAAAGGGACAAGATGTCAGAGACATGGGCAGTGGTTCTGCTGCTGGGTGCGGGAGCATGTAAGGAGATATTCCCCCTCCAACACCTCAAAGCCTATTGCTCTGTCCTTGCAAGCCATTTTATGTTCAGGTGGTGCTGCTAGTGATGCTCTTGCATTGACAAAGACCAACAGGCATTTCAGTATCTACAGCACCTTGGTGCAAGAGGTATGAGCTGCCTACTTGCCAAGCAAGCTGAAACCTGCTGAGGATGAAGGAGCCATCACATCTACTGTACAACCACCACAAGACCCACAGCAAACACCCCAGAGCTTGAAATCCCATTTCATAGCCTTGTAGCCCCCCAAAAGTTGCTGAAGGAGCTGCAGAGGCTGAAGGCTCCTGTCCATCCCAAGCACCACGGTACTTTGCACCACCTCCCCTGCTGAGATGCAATGCTGCCAACTTGGGAATTATCTTTTGCTTTTACGATGCAATTAAAAGTCTTTGCAGAGCCTGCCAAACATTGCGACACCCAGGAGGCATCTGCCTGACTCACAAAGCCGGCAAAAGCCGCCGCTCCCCACACGGGGGTTTGGCCCTTGCCCTTGACATAAGGATGGGAGCTGGGAAGGACAAGCATCTCCCTGGTGGGTTCAGCAGGTTCATGGGGCCTCAGTATAGAAAGGTGGGCTCCACAAAGGCTTTTAATTGCATCCTAAAAGCAAAAGGATCATTTCCAAGTTCACAGCACTATGCCCAGGAAGAGGACATGGTACAAAGACAAAGAGATTTTTAACCAGGGCCTGTAGCAACAGCAGAATGTTCTAAAAGTTTTAAACCAAAAGAGAAGAGGTTCAGATTAGACATAAGGGAGAAATGTTTTATGATGAGAGTGGTGGGACACTAAGACAGGTAACTCAGAAAAGTTGTGGGCGTCCAACCCCTGGAAGTGTTCAGGGTTAGGTTGGATGGGGCTTTGAGCAAGCAGTTCTAGAGAAATATGTCCCTATCCATGGCAGGGGTTGGACTGGATGAGTTTGAAGGTCCCTCCCAGCCCAAACCATTCTGTGAGTCTGTGATTATTTTGGGGCTCAGGTGGGTTTTGCAGCCTGGAGCCGCTGCAGGGTTTGAAACACACAGCACCAAGTGGTAAAGCACCCAGGAGATGCTGGTACAAATTATGGTGCTGCAAAACAGCACTGGGCTCTGACACCTTCCCAGACAACCTCGCCTGGAACAAAGTGGTCCCACTCGCTCCTCCTGCAATGCTCTGGTCCGGTGCAGGGACCCAGCGCCCAACCTGGCCCACGCAGGGCCAAGGGCCACACAGATGCTTTAACCCCCGCTGTCCCCACCCCGTCCCCTCCAGCCATGTACCCTGGGGGTGGCAGAGGCAGGGCAGGCAGCAGTCCCGGTCCCGCCGGCGGAAGAAGCCGTCCTGGCAGCGTTCACAGCGAGGACCCTCCGTGTTGCCCTGGCAGCCCAGGCAGCGGTACCCGTTCCCCGTCTCCTGCAGGAGGTGCCAGTCAAAGATGCACTGCCTGGACATCCCGTTGCAGTCACACACTGAGGAGAGGAGAGAGACATCTCAAGTGGTGATTCAAGATAAAGACACCAGCTACAAAGCTGTAAACCCACCATGATGCCCAAGGAACAAGTCCAGGTGACACAAATCCCCCCTTCTTGCTCTGCTAATAGCAAGCTCCATCCCCAACTGTCTGCATCCACCAGCCACCTCCATGCCACACCACACAATCACAGAATCATTTTGTTTGGAAGTGACCTTCAGAAGCATCAAGTCCAACTGTTACCCCAACTCTGGCACTAACCCATGTACTGAAGAACCTCATCTCCATGTCTGTTCAGCCCCTCCAGGGATGGTGACCCCACCACTGCCCTGCGCAGCCTGTTCCAATGCCTGACAGCCCTTGCCGGGAAGAAATTGCTCCCAAGATCCAACCTCAATCTCTCCTGGTGCAACTTCAGGCCGTTTCCTCTGGTCCTGGCGCTTGTTCCTGTGGAGCAGAGCCCGACTCCCCCTGGCTCCAAGCTCCTTTCAGGCAGTTCAGAGATCAGAAGGTCTCCCCTCAGCTCCTGTTCTCCAGGCTGAACCCCCCAGGTCCCTCAGCTGCTCCCATCACACTTGTGCTCCAGCCCCTTCCCCAGCTCCATTCCTTTCTCTCAACTCACTCCAGCACCTCAAGGCCTTCTTGTCTTGACCATCCTCAAGCTCTGGAGCAATGGCTGGTTTCACTGCCAACTCAGCTCAGGAGGGACAAACCCCATAATCTGAGCAGCCTCACTCCACAGTGCAGCATGTCCATGGATGTTCTCTGTCCTTTCAGAGGCCTTCCAACACAATGAGGTCTTTGAGTAAGCAGAGATGGTAAACACAACCCCAAACCTTGTCCTGATAAAAGCATGGGGAACTTTATTGGTGACTTCAGGGAAAAGGGGAAGATCCCTAAGGTTATGCTTCATTTCACCCAGCCTCTGACCAGGAGCAAGCACAGGAGGAAAAGCTCCACCAGCTTCCACCAGGTCCCTCCATCTAGTTCTGTGATGCAAGTGTCTTCCTGGCTAAACAGATGGGTGATGAGAAGTGGCTTGTGATCAGAAGAGCTTAGTGGACATGTGCCAGCCAAGAGGGAGATCGAAAAAAGGTTTTGGCAGGATTACACAGGTCATCTCACCTCACCCCGCCCAGGAAGAAAAGCTGTGGCTGCCAACATCACTGTGTGACAGATGCCAGGAAGGACAGGCTTGAGTTTTGCATCCCAGTGTAGCCAGGACAAACAGGACCTCTGGGGAGCAGGCACCCCATCAGACATGAGTGCACCAGCACTCTTTTTCATTGCCTTGCCCAGGTCTTCTCTTGAAGTCACCTCTCATCTACTTGCCAAGCCCCCAGCAGTCAGTACTGGAGCATTCAAGCCTGCGGACCTTAATTTCAGGTGAGTTCCTCAGCATCACCGAGGAGAGCAGACACAGTTGAGATGATGGTTGGCCAAGACAGGTAGGAGTAAGAAACACCCTGAGGGACAAAGCACGGTCTGCAGGACCTGCTCCAAACCAACCCAACGCTGCCATGGGATCCTCAACCTTCCTGTAAGAAACTCTGCTCACTGCTGACCTCCTTTGGGCATGAGAAGTGGTCCCTATCCCAGCTCAGGTCACCCCCAACAGCACTGGGAGCTGGAGGAAACCCAAGCACAAGCAGAAACCTGCAGCGCGGACTCAAACAGCACATTGTACTTCAGGCACGTGGAGACTCCTCCCTCCAGCACTCTTCTGGCACGGCTTAGCCCAAGGATACAAGGTCCTTGTCCTCCCCATCAGTGACTCTGGGCAAAGGCTTCTTCGCTTGCCGCCTGAGCACGCAGCGCCCAGCCCTCCTGCACACCCGTCACCACCCACATTCCAGACGACAGCACTCAGCAAGTGGCAGCCGAGGCTGCTGCCAAGGAGGGAGATGACCTCATGCTCTAGCAAACAGGGAGAGAGATTTTTCCAGCTCCGGCAAAAGCGGTTCTGGCCTTGCAGTGGGCTGCCCAGCTGCCTCAGGTCTCCTGCCACCCCAGCCTGCTGGGAAGGGACCTGCGGGTGCAGAAGTTCTGTCTCTTGTGGTATGAAATGGTATCTAGAGACTCAGTGGACATCACCAGTAACCAAGCAGCAGGGACAATGCAAATAGCCCATGGAAAGCAGCAGCACAGGGTTTTCTCAAGGTATTTGCAGTCACTTTCACAGTGCGAGTGAAGCAGTCATTTCATAGAGTCACAGAATCATTTCGGTTGGAAGAGACCTTCAAGATCATTGAGTCCAACCATTAACCCAACACTGGCACTAACCCATGTCCCTGAAAACCTCATCTCTGTCTGTTCAACCCCTCCAGGGATGGTGACTCCACCACTGCCCTGGGCAGCCTGTTCCAATGCCCCACAGCCCTTGCCAGGAAGAAATTGTTCCCAAGATCCAACCTCAACCTCCCCGGTGCAACTTGAGGCCGTTTCCTCTGGTCCTGGTGCTTGTTCCTGTGGAGCAGAGCCCGACCCCCCCTGGCTCCAAGCTCCTTTCAGGCAGTTCAGAGATCAGAAGGTCTCCCCTCAGTTCCTGTTCTCCAGCTGAACCCCCCAGGTCCCTCAGCCGCTCCCATCACACTTGTGCTCCAGCCCCTTCCCTTCTCTCAACTCGCTCCAGCACTTTAAGGGCTTTCTTGGCGTGAGGGACCCATAACTGAGCCCAGGATTCGAAGTTTGGTCTCCCCAGTGCTCAGTCCAGGGCAACCAGCCTGCTGGCTACACTATTTTCCACCCCTCATCCCTTCCCTCTGAAGCTGTTAAACTCCACCCACACATCACCCTATGTCTGTGTAATCCGGGAGATTTACTGGGCTACTTAATTACAGGAATGAACACTGTTCCCTCAGGGAACAAAAACCTTTTCCAGGCCTTGCTGTGAGGCTGCAGCATGCTGGGATCCAGCTCTCCAGCTGGCACAGGTTCAGGTCACCCTAATCCAAAGCCACTTCAGATGCCCTTGCAGATTAGTGCCACCACCTTGCTGGTGTAGCTGTTCCTGTCGCTGGTCTCCTGGAAACCTGAGAGCTCAGGCAAGTTAATCTTTACCGAGAATGAGGCACTGGAGCTGCTGACGAGACGGAGCATGCCAGAGCTCTGGGAGATGAGGACCAAGTGAGGACAGGATCCTTTTTGCATCCAGGTGCTCTGAGATCATCCATTCCTCGGGCAGCTCTGGAGAACAGGCTCCACAGAGGAGCAGCTTTGCAGCTGGATTTCTTAAGCGCTACGTCAGGATGAAGGAGGTCCAGGGCACACATCCAGCAGGACATCATTCCCTCAACTCCCACCCGGCAGAATAAGGCATGAAAAACACTTGTTTGCCACGCTGAGACAAATCCCCGTGGCAGAAAGGCTTGGAGAAGGAGACAGGCAGCTTCGGACCTCTTAAACTGTCACCTTAAATTCACAAAGCCAGAAGATGAGGTTGGCGCTGGGTCTGCGAGGAGCAGATCCGACAGCTCCATACAGATGAACCGGTCTGCAAAGACTCCTCCTTGCTCCAAGAGATCAGAGCTTTGCACGCAACGAAGCCTCCACGACAATACAAGCCATTCCCTGCTCTGTGCCTTCGGGATAGTGACCCAGAGGGATGTCCCATCTGCTCCCCCCAGTCCTGGGTTACCCAACCGCCCGACTCCACCGCTTTCTCACTGCTGGAAGGTCTGCCTGTGTCCGCTGGGGCTCTGAGTTAGACACCTCTGCTCTCTACACCCCAACTCTCCCCTGAACCCCGGGAGATCCCTTCAGCCACCATGTGCTGGCACACACCACATACGCCCCAGCTTGTACCCAAACCCAATTTGACTCCTGCAGCTCATTTGCAAAACGGGATTACTGTGCTAATTGCAAGCACTCATCTAGCACTGGGACTGGAGAGATAACAGCACAACAGACTAATTTACACCACAAGAGACTAATTTACACCACCAAACCAACCCAAAATGCTTGCTGCAGAATCAAAGCATGGCTGGTTATCCACTGTCACTTTTAGACATGCACAGGGACAGGTTCAAGAGTCCATGGAAAAGCAGCAGTTGCCCACATGCTGCCAGGAAATGTGGGGGGGGGAATCTACATCAGTATTTTAAAACCTGCACGCAATTCAGGCTGCTGTATTAATTATCCAAATAGCACGTAAAGTAAATCACTTTACCAAAAAAAAAATCCCATTTATTCAGCACTTTTCCCCCGTACTATGTTGCACTGCACTTAAAGGAAAACTGATCAAGAATCAACCTCAAGCCAAGTGAGTGTATTTCAGAACACCAGTATTGCAGACAAAAAAAACCCTGAAATGAGTCATTATTTACCAAATACATGTAAAGACTGGATTTTGGTCAAACACACATCTCCAGAGTATGCACCAGTACAACCGAAACCCCGAGACTGAGTTACTACTGGGCTGAACGCATTTAAACATCCCTGCATCACACTCCTCACTACAACTGCATATACCAGAGGATCCTCTGGATTTTCCAAGTCCTCCATCAGTCTACAGATGGTGGGAAACCTACCACAACCCACGAGGTGCAGTGGGGCCGTGGGCAGCCCATAAACCCTACAGATATTGACATAAAATACAAGTATCACATGTGTTGCTACAGCAAACTGGATCCCAGGTGCTCCCAGCCCTTCCCCAGGCTTAGGGAACAGTTTCCAGCAGATGAGCCCCTCGTTCCCTGGGCAATGCTCATGCTCACACCCCAATCCCACCCACGTAGCGAGGCTTGAGATGGAAAGCAATAAATAATTGCATGTAAATAAGTTATTTAAAGGGGACACCAGTAAAAAAAAAAAAAAAAGATAGAGTTTAAATGCTCATGGGATATTTAACCCTGGAAGAAGTAAAAGGAGGAGCACCTACAGGTCCAATTTTAATCCCTGAGGTGGGAAGGGGGAGCACCCTCGCAGGGTGCCGCAGCACCCCAAGAGCTCCCCGTTACCGGCACCAGGGCAGGGTTGTGAGCAAAGCCGCGTGAAACCAGGATCATCCAACCTTCCCAAAGCCTCACCTTCTCCTCCAATGGTGCCGAGGGCTGCAGGCAGGAGAGACACTGCAAGGCAGCTGAGGGCCAGGAGCCAGCCCCCCGCCATGGCTCGGGGGCTCCCGCTCCAGCAGACGACAGCGGGGCTCATGAGCTTGCTGCTTATTTTTTTTTGGGGGGGGTGGTTTTTTTATCGGCTGCTCCACCTGAGTCACTCCCAACAGGAAGAACGTGTGTGCCGCGGGCTGACTCACCGTGGCGCGGGAAGCCCAGCCCCGGCAGCACAGGCAGGACCCGCCGTCCGTGGGGTGCAGCACCCCAGGACCTCCTGCCTGCACCCCCACAGGGGTGCTGGCTCCTGGGGGAAAAATAAAACGTAGCTGCAGCCCCTGTGGATGCCACTGCTGCCCATCCCAGCTCCATCCCACCCGCTGCCTCCGTGGGCTGGGAGGGCAGAGCGGGGCTGCCCGGGCACGCTGGTGGCTTGCAGGAGCTGGAGGAAGCATGATGAGCTCACGGGGAGCCTGGGGAGGGCGGATGGGGCTGCCGGCTCACAGCCAGGTCTGGGCAACCAACCCACAAAAGCTGGGCTCAAAGCTGGCCAGATGGGGTGAGCAGCAGGACTCACAGCCAAGGGCTGCTGGGGCGGCAAAAAGACCCTGAGGGCAGCTTGGACGTGGCCTCAGAAAGCAGATCTAAAGGGATTTACCTGACGGGTCTCAGGTTCAGGAAATCCTCAGAGCTAGAAATGGGGTGGAGACCGGGAATCATCACACACAGTTCTCCGGTTTTGCTCCTGAGATAAAAAATGAGGTTGGATGGGCCCTTGGCCCGACCCTAGAACGACTGTTTTTATAGAATCACAGAATCATTTTGGTCAGAAGAAACCCTCAAGATCATCAAGTCCAACACTGGCACTAACCCATGTCCTTAAGAACCTCATCTATAAATCTTTTAAACCCCTCCAGGGATGGTGACTCCGGACTGCCCTGGGCAGCCTGTTCCAATGCCTGACAGCACTTTCCAGGAAGAAATTCTTCCCAAGATCCAGCCTCAACCTCCCCTGGCACAACCTGAGGCCATTTCCTCTCATCCTATTTATGCCAGAAAGAGGATGAAGAGAGGACACAGCAAGGGGAGAAGGCTTGCCTGAAGACACTGATGGAACTCCACAGCTCTGGGTCCACAAGCATTTTGGTCTCAAGCATAGGCAACAAGTCAAACAAGACTTGAAGGCCAATTCCATCTTGCTCCTCACCTTTGGGAGGAGGACATGACTGTTTCCATAGGGAAAGACAGAAATGTGGAGGCAGGGGTCCTCATGGTCCTGCATACGTCAGGATAAGTGGTCCATGAGCACCTTCAGTTGGAACGAAGACACCTAACAAATTTGTCCCCGGTTGCCTTCCAGATCACTTTCTGCATTAGGAACTGAAACTCAACCCAAACAATGGTGCTGAGGCACCGTTCGTTTTGGAGCTGACAGACCCAGGGTGATTAATGGTTTGGTCCTCATCTGAGCCTCTTAGTCTGCTCAACAGCTTCCAGACAGTGGTGCACCTGGAGCTGACTCAGAGGGTTTTCTTCCGCGGCTCCTGGTGAGCTCATGGGCACAAACAGCCCCAAGTCACCACGTCTTGGCACCTCCCTTCGCCAAGCTTACCTGCCACCACCAATTGAGTCAACTGCCTTTTATAAACAGGCTGTTTCCTTTTAATTTCACAGGTTGGATCTTAATTTAGTTCACAACAAGGAACGCAGCTTCATGAATGTGCTAATGGCCTGTTGGTTTTTGGCACCCAAGGTTGTCTTATCTGACTTTTAAAATCATTATTATTTTTTAAGAAGCAAGACAAAGCCACTGGGAGTGTTCACACTGATTTGGCAGTTCTTATGGCTCTGCTTATTCCTCTAATGAAACACACCTAATCCCTTCTGCTCTAAAGGACATTATTTGCCCCAAACATCTCTGCTGTGTCCTCACCGGCTGCCACCCCTCTGCTCAGGGACTCCGCTCCTCCAGCAGCGTGGTCAGCACAGCGGGTCCCTGGGATCTTGCCCAGCCTGAATCCTTGGCTGATTTCTCTCTTAGAAGCCCAGCTCCCACCATCAGGAAGCTTTTCCCTCATCGGGCTCCTCCGTGTTGTCCCTCCTGTCTCACCGTTATCACCCCACCCCTTCCTCTGCTTCTGCAAACAGGGCGCTGACACAGCTCCCTCTAGTCATTTCTGCATGTTTACTGAGCTTATTACTCGTACCTTGTCATCCTCCATCATCCTTCAAGATCACCTCTGAAAACCACAAGAATGCACACGTAAGGCTACCTGAAAATACGTGTTCTGGGGCCATGATTTTCGAAACTCACCAAATCTTGAGCAGACTGACGCCCACCACCCTCTGCCAAGCAAACGTTGCCCATTGCAACCTGACACTACACTGTATAGAAAAGGTCTCATCACATAAACATGATTAACAGAAATCTTACCTTTTAGAGTGAGCAGAAGTGTAAATGATGGGAAGGGTGAAGAACAGTGGCACTCGCCAGACATTGCAACAAAACAGCATTTTGAGAACCTGGGTTTTTTTAAGCTGCAACGTAAAGAATGTCCTTCTGAAGATGTCCTGTGCTCGTTCTTCATCACAGAGCTAAGAAAGCTGCTACAGCAGGGAGACCACCACAGCGACAGCCCGGATCCACAAAAAAATGTGAATTTTGCTGGTGGTTGCAGTGATGAATGCGTGAAAGCCCTGAAGCAATAGTTTTATTGCTGTAACTGAGGGAGAAAACCCATTTTGGTGGCTCACGACAGATAAACAATGCCGGGATGTTGTATGTGTCCTCGCAGCACAGCTCAGACCCGAGCCTCCCCCGGCAAAGGACCTTCTGAGCGGCCATGTCCTCCTGCAGCTCCTTCTCCTTTGGGGCTTGTCGAGAACAGGCTGATCTTGAGCTATTTTCTGGTTTTCTTGCTGTCCCTCCCGCTCAGCACAAACCTCTTTGAGCCAGAGGGGTTTCTCCTCCAGCCCTTCAGACTTTACCCTGCCCCCCAGGGTGTCCTGGGTGTGGAAAACAGTCGCACTGGTATCGCCAAACCTGTGGCACAGCGATAAAGCCAGGACTTTGGTCTCTCCTTCACCAGGTGGGTGCTTCTCAACACGGGCAGACACATGGAGATGAGGGAAGGCAGCATCACCATCCCCTCTGTGCCCCCACAATGGGGACCTCAGTGGGATTTTTCACACAGCATCTCTGATGTTTCTCCAGATAGGGGCGTGATGGACATAGGGTCCAGCAGCTCACTAGAAAGACTAAATAATCAGAATATGGTCCAAGATGTCACAGCTGCAGATGGGGAGCGCAGGACACCCCCAGCCCAGTGACTGCTGTACAACCCCTTCACCAGATCCAGTATTATAGAACTCAGCCTAAATCTACAGAAACCTATACCTAATACCTTAATTTGGGGTTTTGCCCAGGCTCCACAGGGCACTGCGTGACCTAAACGTAAAGGGCACAGACTCACTTGCCGAGTATTTTAGCCCTGAATTGGTGAGAGGTTCCACATCAAGCTATAGCCCATACAGTCAGCACCATCCCACCGCCTCAACTTGCTACTTACAGTCCAGTTGCGACCTCCGACAGATTTTACTGGCCGGGATTTGCTCAACAGCTACGTTGGCCAAAAAAATAAAGAATAAAAGGTGATTTAGGCAACCAGTGCTTTAGTGGCAATTATAGCTGAAGAACAAAAAAGCTGAAGCTAGGCAAACTGAAATACAAAAAATAATGAAAAGAACTTACCAATTGAGAAGGGATTAGGCTCTGATGCAAGTTAATGAGACGTGCGTTTTCCTCCGCTGGGGAAAATACAAGAAATCCAACCTGCAGCTGTAAGATGGGTGTAAGAACTGCCCAGAACGTTACCACAGTGATCCATCCTGACATTAACAACTTGCTTCATTCAGGAATAAAATTTATCCCAGGCTCAGGCAGACTGGACCACAGAACACCACAGAGTACCCAGATTTGCGGTGGTTCCCTGTAGAGAAATTTTATCTTCTTTATTCAGGGTTTTTGTTTTTCTGCCCAGGACCCCTATCCTTTTCCACGTGTTCAGCTGAAAGCAGAAAGGATTTACCCCCATGTCACAAAGAAACACCCCCGGGGCTTTCCAGGAAAACAGTTCAGCTCCAATAGCACCAGCACCAACAACATAATCTTATTTTTTTAAAGCCCTGGAAAACCAGAGGCATAAAATTCATTGTAGCCATGGCAATGGAGCAGCAGACATGGGGAGAAACCACAGTCACTGCAGCCCACCACTATTTTCCAAATTATTTTTCCCCATTTATCCTGCCCTGATCCAGCTCATCTGATTAATTAAGCACGAGGCAAATTGTACAACCGAGACGCATTCCCAACAACACCCCCCCCCCGGTGGAAAAGCAATATTCAAAAGAATGCTGAGGTATAAGGGGTTACAAATATTCAGACTTTATTATAAATAAGAAATACTGTTTTATACATAAAAACTGCAAGTGTTGCATTTTTGTTCACCGCCCCAGACAGCAAGACCACAGATTAAGGCAAAAAGCTGGAGTGAAGGCACGTCCTGAGGGGGCCACAGTCAGGAATAAGGTGATGAGGGGACTGTCACGCGTCGCCCGTGACACCCAGCGCTCCACCAGCAGCTCTCACATCATCACATTACGTAAAGAAATAACTGGACTTATACAATGAATAATGGCTGTAATGCAGTAGTGATTAAGAGATCGCTTATAAAGATTTTTATTTAAAAATAAAATTCTGTTAAAAACAGCTTAAGGAAAAAAAAAAAAAAAAACCACAAAGAGAAGAAAGCAGGAAACCTTAAGGCCTGAGGTCAGCCAGGGCATGCGCACATCTTCGTGTCTGCTCTTCTCACAGCCTTGGCAGAGGTGACGCGGTTACAAGCAGCCATCTGACCAGAGCAGCCGGCCCAGACGCCCCCCTTGGCGTCCCGAGCACGGGGAAGCTCTCCTCCAGGTACCGGGGAGGTTTTTAGGCAGAGGGAAATCCCAGAATCTCAAAGAGAAGGGGTGCAAGAGTGATGCGGGGTCTGCTGGCAGCACCCCCAGGCCGGAGGGCGCACCAAGCCTCCTGCCTCGCACGGGGACACTGGGACGTCCCCAAAGCCTCAACGCCAGGTTTGGTGTCCTGACAGCACTCCGGCTCTTCAAATCCCAACTGCAAAGCCATAGCCCCTGCGCCCCTCCTGGCACATCCCCAGGGACAAGGGACACAGCCTGGCTTTGAAGGGGGGCTGGAGAGCACCCGCCCAACAGGCAGAGAGGTTATTGCTGATGCTGAGGATGTAGAGAGGGGAGAAAAGCGAGGAGCGATGCCGAGCTCTAAGGGAATAACACGGAGAGAAGTGATATATGGTGCATGCACCCCGATGGCTATAGGGGAGAGCACGTAGAGGAGGCCAGGCTGCGCCGCTCTGGAAATATGGCTGAGTATATTTACACACACATACGCACACACAAGAGACTTCCTCACACTATAATCATGATTAAAAAAAAAAAAAAAGAAAAAAAAAAGAAAAAAATCACATTCACACACAAAAAATATAAATTTGAAATAATTAATAGCACCAGTGTGTGTCAGATAATAATTTCTTCCCCGCTACGCAAACGTACAAAGTTGCATAGTGTTTCAGGACAGATATATACTGGATCTCGAGGGAGGGGAGGGGGGTGCCAGGCTGGAGGCAAGGAGGAAGCTGCGGAGGATGCTCTCGTCTCACAGTGGGGCTGGAGGGGAGGTGAGGGGCTCCCCAGTGCTCCCAGCCAGCACCAGTAAGCAGCTGGGCGGCACCACTGGGGAGGGGACCCGCCGGGGAGGCGGCACGAGTGGTGTGAAACACAGAACTGCCACCCAGCCCGGCCTGAGGTCCCTCTGCTGCCGTGGCTTTAGGGTAGGCAAAAAGAAACAAGGGCAGGGGTAAATTCCAGCTCTTTCTGCTGGGTTAAAAAACAGGCAGAAGATAAGAGTAATGCCAAGAGATAGAAAAATGTCCCTGTTCCCCTCCGGGAAGGAGATGGGTAGAAAGAGCTTTTCATTTCCACTTGCTCATCCTCTTCCTCCTCACCCGAAGGCTGTCACAGCTCTCGGGATGGCAGCTCTCCTCTTCAGCAAGACATTTCCTCTTTGAACAAGCTAATCTGTCAATCAGACATTCGTAGCCTAAAATAAAATTAAAAAACAAAAAAAATCCTCTGGCAATTCAATAGCAACAGCTACAGATGGGATTGCAGCTCACTGATTCCACACTCTCCAGCCTGGACCACCCAGCTGCTTACAGACCAGACCCAAAACTTCTCCAGACCAGGAGTGGGGCTGGCAAGACCTGCCACTCCACCAATAAAGCCCCACTGCTCCACCAGCATCCCCTCTTCCCATAGAGCTCCTCTCAGAGGTTGTGGTTTTTGTCTCAGAGTGATGCATCATCGCAGAAAGCATTTCAGAAAGAGGCTTTGGCTGTTTTTGTCAAAGGCTACCAATGCTGTCGATTGGCCACTAGTTAACAATTAAAAAAATATATATAAATTCACAGAGTTATAAGCTGGGAAGAAGGATGTGAATGAGTGCAGCTATACTGGCCATTACAGTAACACTTTGGTAGCCATCCCCTTCCTTCATAGGGACAGAAAGCTCCAGGACCGAGGATTTTATAGTCAAGGGGAGAAGAGACGAGAGAAAGTCGGGTTAGTTTTGCCTTGCTGTATGCAGCTGACATGGTTATTTCCGAACCACAGTATAAAGAGTCCAGAGCATCTCTCATCCTTGCGCTAATCAAAGGGAAACTGTGTCTGAGAAAGGGGCAAAGGTAGAGTGCTCGGGAAGACAATTTATATAAAAAAACCCCTTTGATGCCCAAAGACGGATATTTAATTTGCTTCTCTTAAAAAAAAAAGAACAACTTTCAACTTATCCTGATTTGAAAAGAAAACAGTGGAGTCGGGGATCTGCAGAAGGTCACTGTGTGTTAAGGCACTCCATCGCCAAACCAGCGCTCGCCGGGGGAGCACCCCCTACCCCCAGCGCACCCTTAGGGTTTCTCAATGGACGGGGTGTTAAAACAGCCAGATGGCAAGGTCTTCTTGATGTCCTCCAGGTTGCTAATGTCCCTCAGGATCTCTTCGATGTCCCTGTTGTAGGCCTGTATGGCATCGTCTTGCTTTCTGGCTTCTCTCTCAAGGAAAGAGACTTTCTGGTCCAGGTCGCTATCTTTCATCTGGTCTTTGGCGCTGTTCAGGGTACCCTCAATCTCATTCAGTTTGTTCAAGTCCACGGTCTCCAGTTGCCCTGAAAAGCCAGAAGCAAACAGCGAAATCCACTTAAAAGCTTTTGACACGCTGGTTTTGGAAGGTTACACAGCTGAGCTCACACCCAGACCTCCATCAGGATATTTCCGCATTACAAACAGTGTTTAAAACAGGAGCGATCAAACGGATCACACCTTCACTGCCCCCGCAACACTCCTCATCTTGCAGTGGTGCCAACCATTGCAAAACCAAAAACCCTTGCTGAAAACACATAGACCTCATTTCTAGAAGCGAGCGGACCCGTGTGAAGCCAGCACACCCCGCTGGCTGCCGGCGCTGCAAGGCCAGGCAGCGGGGAAACACCCAAAAGGCATAAGGCACGCTAATGACAGCCTTACCTAATTGATCCAGCAGTTCGTTAATGACAGCGAGCAAGCTGTTCACAGAGTTCTTTGCTTTTCTTGCGTTGTCTTCTGCCTCCTGGGCAGCCTGTGAGGCCTGCAGAGTTTAAAATATGAGGGTACAAAAGGAGCTGTAGGGATTACAAAGCCGCTGTCTCTCCTTTGCACAGGTCTGCCCAAGCATTTAGCCACACTTGTGCCTGACTCCTCTCTCCAGGATAACACCCCTGCACTGAGATCTTTATCACAGCGCCTGTGAAGAACAACTACCTTCAAATAATTGGTTTTCTGATTATTTCAGGATGGGCAGCACTGACAACTGAGCAGGATTTTGCAGGGAAGGTCAGAACAGAGTCAATAGGGCTACAATTTGGTTTCAGTTACAGTAAAAGAGAAGCATTGCACTAAGAACACTCTCAAATTCCAGCAGGGAACCTATGCTAATGCCGCCAGAGGAGCTCCTTTGCTCGCCTCCTGTTTTCAGTCCCACTTAAAACATGGAAGAGAATGAATGTTCTTTGGACCCAGCGCTGTCTTTGCAACAGGACAGCAGGAGAACAGCTGGCACGGACAGGACAGAAGGGACAAGGCAGCTTCTTGCCACCGCTGCCACCTGCCAGCATCGCTTACCATTCCTGCCATCATCATGTCCTGCTCAGCATCATCCTGCTTCTGCTTCAGCTCTTTTTCGGCATCCTGTAGTTTCTTCATCATATCGTCCACTTCTCTGGCCAGTCCTGTCACGTCAGCGAATGTCTTATCAGCTTCGGCTTTGGTGTCAGCAGCACCCTACAGCCAGCAAAGGGAACGGGATGGAAAAAGGTGGTGAAGATACGGGCAGCAATTTCCTATCAGGTCACGTTTTGCATTCCCTGATGGGGAACACAGCAGAAAACACAAGGGGCTCCCCAGAAAATACCGAAACAGAGGAGTTTACGTGGTTACACACCAATATTTTGGGGGGAGTGTTGGCTTCAGAACTGCAAAGGACTCACCTTCTGAACAGAACCGGCAATATTCTCGGCGTGATCAGCTTTAGCCTTGGCTTCGCGGGCATCGGCAGCAGCATTGCCAAGTGCCAGTTCCGCCTGGCGCGTCTTATTGATGGCTTCGCTGATGGTCTGGGTGATGGCAGGGATCTTCTTCAGCGCCTCCTCCGCTGCGGTCTTGTTATCGTTCACCCGCTTATCAAAGTCTAAGAAAGAGCAAAACAGATTGTTATCCCTTGCTCCAGAAGAGCCTTCTTTGACCAAGCTGCCCAGGCTTTGCCACCTTCACATTTAAGGGACAAAGAGCAAATGGGTTTGGGAGGGTGTGTGGTTGCAGCTCTCCTTATTCTACATCTTCTGATGCTAAATGACTTCAACAAAAAGGAGATTTCTAGTCACTGAAAACATTTTTTTTTCTTTACCCTACTGCCACTTGACTTGTCACACAGGAATTGAAGGACTCGCAGCAAGTGCTTTCCCTTTACCTTTCAGGTTGCTGAGAATGGTGTTGGCCTCCTGGAGTGTGCCGTTGCCCTTCCGAGCAGCCTCTTCAGCCAGGGCTTTCGCTGCGTCCGCTCGAGCCAAGAGCTGGTCTGCAGTCTAAGGAGACACAACACATATCAACACATTCTCGCCTCTTGAACAACAACCATCTAGGTGTATGAAACAGCATCGCTCCGCCTGAAACGCCAACGCCAGACAGAACAGCGTTCAACCCCGAGTGGCAATGCTTCCTCTGAAACAATTTAGGTACTTATGAAATACTATTCTGAATACAAAGACGACACCGCACCTGGCCAACATCCCCTGTTCTCTCATAGAGCATCAATGCCATTGCTTTTAGTAGTTTTTTGCGTCGTCTTTCTGGGACTGTTCTTCAGGATTCTTGAAAGTGACAAGGAGCACCACAATAAGAGTGAATAAGACCAAATCTTTCATATCTGGCCAATCACTTGTTTTCCTTCTATTTTTTTTTTTTTAGGAACAAAAGTCTGCACAGAACAGAACTGACCTGCTGCTCCGTCTTCCCTTTCTCCAAGAGGTTCTTCACTTCTAGCTCCTTTCCTTTCATGTCTTCCCTCAAGTCTTCATAATCTTTCAGCTTCCTGGCAATCAGCTGATCCAACTCTTCTGCTTCCTTCTTGATCTTGTTTGCTTCATTCTACAGATGGAAATTGGTAAAAAGCACAGATTCATGAACGTTAGGGAATTTCTGAACAGGTGTCAAAACACAGAGTTTCTAACCATCAAAGAGGTCAAAGCTACGACGGGTTCCTATCTCTTAGAACTACAGTTGTAACTTTGCCTTCAAACCGCTGAATACCACAAGGGTCAGTGCAATGAAGGACAGAGGACGCAAACAGTTTCAGGTGCAAGAAAATCTATTGCACTACAGCAAGCACAGGAGAGGGAGCAGTTCTGCAGACTTCAGAGGGAACTGAAATTTCTGCACTTCTCTGTTCAAGCTGAGATGTTTGGCAAACATTTCACAGGGTTTTTTCATCCCTCAGGCACTGGGGGAGGTGGGGTTTACGCATGTAAACCTGCACAAAGCTAAAATGCACAAATCTGGATGATGACTAGATGGACAAAACTTCACAGACCGTTCTCGTGCAGAGGAACCTTATCAGAGCACACGCAAGGTATCTCAACCACCTAACAAACTTCTATAATGCTCGTCCTCATTGATCTTTAGAAAACATTTCTCACACGCACCTCTAGCCCTGCAGAATCCAGGGTGGGCAGACTGGTGAGGTTAGCGTAGATCTGCAGGGCTTTGTTTCCAGCTTCCTCTGCCTCAGCAAGCACCTTGTTGGCCTGTTTCTCCAGGTCTCGAGAAATGTTCCTTGCTTGATGATACCTAAAAACCCCAAGGATCCAGTTACACCACAATTTTTTTTCTGTAGAACTGAACTTACTAAGGGAGTAGAGAGGCTAAGAAACTGAAAGACAACTCCCATAAAACCCAAAACACACGATGCCACAGAAGGCATCATAGTTTCAAGCACCGCTCTAAAGCCAGGAAATCAAACCGATTTTCTGTTACTGACTCACTTCTGGTTGAGCTCATCAATGTCGTGTGCAGTTTGGTTTTCTCCAGCCAGGGTCTTCAGCAGCAATTGATATGCTTCTGTGGAAGTATCGTTTGCTGCCTTGGCTACACGAACTATCTCATCGGCTTCTTTTTTGTGTCTGGACAAGACGACAGAAGAAAAGTAATGATGTTAGAATTATCGGTCAGTGGTCTCTAGCCTCAATTCCAGATTTTATTCTCTCTTCCAGATTTTATTCTGTCTTTCTTTTCCCTCACCCAGATTTGCAAATGGAAGATGCTAAAACATTTGTGACGGGGGATGCTGTTTGAGACCAACTCCAGCAGTGCCCAGGGACCAGCTGGAAGGCACCGCTATGGTTACACACGTCCTGCATTTGCACGTCTGGTGTTTGCCCTCAGTGATACACAGGCGTGCACCCACAGCACCAAGGGTGTGCGTTTCATACCAAGCAAATTAAACTTTGCTTCCCCGCTGTTGGGAAGAGCAGGGCCCTGAAGTGGGCTGTGAGGAGCGTGTCTTGCCGCAGCCTACCTTTCAGCCAGCTTACGCGCCTCTTCTGCCAATAGAGTCATGTTGTTCGGGTCCCCGCTTGACTCCGGAGGTGTAATGGACTGGAAAAAGAGAAAGAAAAAAGTAATCTTAAAGGTCCTCTTTCATCTTTTATTCACCTTTGCTTTAAATATTTATTGTCATGATCTAAACACTTAGAGATGTGTCTAACCTACTTCTGACTTCTCTGTATTTTTTTCTTAAGCCCATGCAGTTTGCACCACTGGTTATCCCTCAAAAACAAAGGCACTGATATTTATTTAGGGGTGTTTACAGTTGGCTTCTTTCAACGGGGGCTATGACTCAATCTATGACAGACACCAGTGATCTTCCTTTATTTATTTTCCATGATCTTTGGTGGGGAGAGGATACTTCCATAGCAAGTTTGCTACGAGAGCGATAGAACAAGCAGAGAAACACACCCAGAGGGCAGAGAAAGGCAAGGCCCTCTCCTCTCCTTGCTGCATAGGACCTGAGCAGCACACTCACCACGTTCTCAGCTGCCAGCTTTGCCTTCTCAAGCAGACTGGAAGCCAAGCTGATCAGGTCCTCCGTGTCCTCCACCCGCACCCGGGCTTGCTCTGCCAGGTTCTCGGTCTCCCGCACCGTGCCCTGGATGTTCCTCAGCCTGTTGAGCTGACTCACGAGGGTGCTGTTGATATCTTTGAGACGATCCATGAGGCCCTGATCTACATCTGAAATGCACGACACAAAAGAGAGGAAGTCGAATTAATTACAGCAGGAAGAAAAGTCGGAGCAGCAGCTTCCCACTGCAGGCAACATGTTGGTAGGTTAATCCTCTATTGAAAGGGGACCAGCAAAGCCATTTCATAAATCGGTCAGCTCAAGATCAAAGTCATCATCAGAATGTGCATCAAATACGAGACATGAAAAGTTATTAACTACTAATAAGACAGTCCTGCTGGGTGTTGGAACCAGTTCTGATGCGGAATTTCGTGTCCAGAATCATGTTTCACCTCTAACATTGACTCAAAATAAAGACAACAGAGCTGTTCCTCAAGAGGCATGAAATATCTGCTTTGCAAATTCTCTTTAGCTTAGCTCCTAGAAGGCAAGCAGAGACTGACTAATAGGCTGTGTGTTATCCCCCCAGCTTTTTGGGCAATGGTGGTGACTCCCAAGCCAGACAGCAAGGACATAAGTTGGCAGAAGAGAGGACCCAGTGTTGGTTCTCTAGTCATGAGTCCCCCAACTTCCCCAAACTCTTAATCACCAGGTCACTCCCCACAACGCTGTCTTAATAATGGAGCTTTCAGGTACAGACATGTGTCTCATGACCAGAAGGAGCGACTTTTGAAAAGGTGAGAGCATTATTAAGGAGTGAAATACAAGCAAAAGCTCACAGGCCTCCAAAATTTAGACTCTTCCTAAATGGATTGCCTCAAACTTGCAGCACATCCTATGTATTGAATGTCAATGTTTCACATGTTTCAAAAACATACTACAAACTACTTACTAAGTAGAAAACCACAAACGAGTGCTATGGGTGTGCACATATTTTTGTAAGGGTAGTTTCTCCATTTATCTTGCAAGAAGTGGAAAGAAAGATGAAAATTAACACTAAAATACCCAATCTACTCCCTCATCTTTCTCCAATCCTCATCCTCCTGCGCAGGACTACCATCTAGGCACAGATACCAAGCAGGCAGCATATAGCTATGCCAGCTAAAACTGAGAAAAGCTTCAGTGGTCACTCTTACCAGCAGGAATCTTCCCAAGCAAACAAAAGCATTAGGCATGCATCAGCTTTTTCCAGCATCACAGAAAGGTGGCATATTTCCAAAGCGGTCTGAAATCACTGAAGCGACTCCCAGAGGAATATCTATAACTGCAAAGTCAAGGGTCTTCTTCAAGTTGCTCTTCTTCAAAACGCATGCCAGCTTATACACTGAAAAGACCCTCAGGACAAACCACTGTCACGCTGCTTAATGTCCTGCTCACAGACATCCTATGGTAGAGGTGACAGTACAAGAACCTAACTTTGAAGCAGAGTCTAACAGGAAAAATAGCTCTAGGCCACCACAGCAGTACTTTCCAGAACATTATACACTTCATGGTGAGATAACTAAGCTTGCCAGCAGGATTTTGAAGCATTCATTCTGGTTGTTGAAGTTCTTTATCCCAAGACATCTGAGCAAATTTATAAGAATAATAAATAAGTATACAAGAAAGTCTTCTACTTGTTTAAAAAGTAAGTAAAAACCTCCTTTGCTTCTGGAGAAGAAGGTAACACTTGCATTGCTACAGTGCTGGAGGCAGATCTTTACTTCACCCAGAAAACAGAGAGCACTGGGAGAAGAGCAGGGATAAAAGTGCAAACACCATTGTTGGGACAGCGCTGAGACTGTGTGCGGCGTTATCTGAAACAGCCGTCTGTCCTGATGCACAGCACGGGATTGAAATAAAACACTCTCCATCCTAAGGGAAAGGGAACATCAAGCAAAGATCACACTGCACATCAGTCTACGACTGATCAGGTCAACTCACCTTTGCTGTTTTGCGCTTCCTGAAGCAGCTCCGTAACATCTCTTTCCGCTTGCTTCAGTCTCTCTTCAAAAGCTTCATCAGTTACAGTTTCTTCTCCCGTACCCAGATTCGCTATAAGATTTTCCAGCTCCTGCAACCTCTCCCGTTGCTCCGCCACCTATGTGAGAGGGACAGAGCACAGCTGCAACACCAGGCGAAGCACCTTCAGCCTCTCAGCTTTCAGCCACGGGTGGAAAAGCTGCTGCACAAGCTGGCACGTGCCGCCGCCTCCAGCAGAACCAACAGCAACGTTTGTGGCTTTACCTTATCTTTCACTAATCTGTAACAGGCTGGACACTCCTGGCAGCCTGGCCAGGAGCGGTTGTAGAAATAGTTCTCCTCACACTGGTCGCAGCGGCTGCCCACAAAGCCTTCCTTGCACTCACAGCGGCCGTTCTCCTGGCACTGCAGGGAGCGCGAGCCCTCGGGATCACAGTCGCAGGCTGCAGGGGAGTTAAACCTCGGTCAGACCGGAGGAGAGGCAGAAATACCCCAAAACCCACAGGGTGAGAGCATATCCTAAATACCTTAAATACTCCACAAGGGCAACAGGGCACAAATGCAGGGCTGGAGTCCCGGTCCCCATCGGGGTGGATCTAGCTGGACACAACACTCTTGCGTGTGTTCACAGTGTTGCTATTGCCTCTCCCACAAAACATTATAATTTTCTACCCTATTTCATTGTAACCAAGTGCAGTTAATTTTTCCTGCTCTTTACAGGCAGGGATATTGAGGACGAATGTTCGGATCATCCTGTTTTTCAATCACGTTTACAGGATCCGTTGCTCTTTAAGACAGAATCTATATTCAGGCTGTTTGCACAGCAGCTGTGCAGAAATTCCATGGTAGGAAACAGGACTGTTGCAGGACAAGAGTCAGAGCGAGTAAGTACGCAGGTGACACAAAGCTTGGTGGGAGTGTTGATCTGCCTGAAGGTACAAGACTCTACAGAGGGATCCGGACCAGCTGGATGAGGTTCTTAGGGACATGGATTAGTGGTGGATTTGACAGTGTTAGGTTAGCAGTTAGACTCTATGATCTTAGAGGTCTTTTCCAACCAAAATGATTCTATGATTTACACAAAACAGAAGTAGGTAGCTAGTAATCAAAAATAAAAACTATTAATTAAATTAAATTAAAAAATTGTGATAAGCTACTGTACAAGAGATAATCCACTGTACAAGGATCAAGTTTCACCATGCAGGATGTGGACATAAAAGTGCCAATGTCTGCTGTGATGAAGAGCAAGGTGAGAAAGAACCTCGCAAAGGCAAGGGTGGGGGTGCAATGTCCCTCCTTATCCACCTCGCACCAGCCTCTCTGACTTACGTTTGCAGCCCTCGGAGCTGAAGCCGAAGTGGTTGACCTCGCATCTGTCGCAACGCTGGCCAGCGACGCCGGGCTGGCACTCGCACTGCCCAGTTTGGATGTCACACTGGCCGTTGGTGGAGCCCAGTGCGTGGCAGTTGCACCTGGTGGGGGGACAGATGGACATCAGGCGTGGACACAAAGATGGGGCACAGGGGAAGCGCCTCTCCAAAGGAGCCCTAGCGAGCACAGCTTAATGCCTTCATTTGCCAAAAGTCACTTTTCCAGCCTTATAGATGTAGGAGGCAACATGCCAAGACTTTGACCTGTGCAAGGTCACTTGGTGCCTGGACAAAAAAAAAAAAGTACAGCACGAGTCCCTGCTACCAAGTCATGTGGCACTTTTCTATTTAAAACCCCAATTTAAAGCTATTTATAAAGCTACTTATAAGTCAGGCTTTTTGTGTGCCTTCATAGCTGTTCCTTGACCACTGCTCTTCCCCACCCATAGCAGTACCGAGGTACACTAGTCACCTGTGACAAAAGTCACCTTCCTGCACAAAGTAAGCACAGACCACCCAAAAGCAAGCTCTTTGTCCCGAGCCAAGGTGACAGTCACCTCTCGCAGCCACGTCCACTCTGGAGGTTGAAGAAGCCGGGCTCGCAGGCGCTGCAGTCCCTCCCGGTGACGTGAGACAGGCACTCGCACTGCCCCGTCACTTGATTGCAACTCGTCTGCTGATTCACAGTGCCGTAGGGATTGCAGCGGCAAGCTGCAAAAATAAAAAAGGGTGGGGAAACATGCGGAAAGTTAGAAGTCGCTTGTGGCATTGGTACTCTGCTAGCCAGTCCCTAAACGGACCTGGATCCAAAACACCCAGCTTCACACAATGCTTTTGCTTTGATGGCAGTAAGCACCCACAAACACAAGCACTTTAGCAAGGTGCAGCCACCAAATCAGCACAAAGCCACGCGTCACTGCTGATGGGCACAAACGCCAGCCTGACGGTGTGTCTTAAAACACATTGGGAAATGGCAGCTCTTGGGGACAAAGCTGTTCTTAAATGCGATAGGAACCGGCTCTCACCGCGGCACTTGTCGGCAGGGTCGGGGGCCAGGGGGTTCCCGAAGAAGCCGTCTTTGCAGCGGTCGCAGTAGAAGCCGGCGGTGTTGTAGATGCACTTGAGGCACTCGCCCGTCTGGCGGTCGCAGTTACCCACGGCGTTGGGATCAATGTTGTCGTTGCACTGGCAGAGGCGGCAAGGCCTCACGGCGCCGTTTTCACCCAGCGGGTCTCCGAAATAGGCATCGTCACACAGCTCACACCGCTTGCCTGGGACGGGACAAACACACGTGCTGCAGCAGAAAGCCCCTCGCTGCCATCCCACCCCGACGCCCTTTACAGCCCTTTCTGAGAAACAAACTCTCCAGTTTCCTCCCCTTTCATCCTCTGCTGGGGCCAGAAAGGTGCACAAAACCACACATGAATCCCTCCCCACCTCTAAATTTAAGCTCCTTTTTCCCTGGAACTTTGCCTTATGAATTATTTCAGCTCCTTCTTTCCCTCCTAGCCCTTTAAGCCAAATCTATTTGTTGTAATTTGTTGTTAATTTAGGAGTCCAAGTAGATAAAGTTCTATGGGGCATCACTGCTCCAGGAAGCCCTGCTGCCAGTGAGATCCGCCAAACCTCCGCAGGCAGCCACCAAAGCATCCAACTCCGCAGCTCCCAACACTTCATGCGGATTCAAGCTCCCCAGCCAGCTACGAGCTCCATTTCTGAGGCGGTTCTTGCACACACAAACCCTCTTTTCCCTCGCCTTTCCCCTCACGTCCCAAGAAGGTGGCAGGACACAGGAGGAACTCTGGTGCGATCACACAGCTACATGTAAAGATAAACTCATACAGACACCTGAGCTGCAGGGAACCCGGACCCCCAGACTCTGCTTTGGTTCACAAAGCAGTGGCACCCATTGGAAACCCCATGAGATGCCTCTGTGCTTGGCTAGGGGCCTTTTTAAGCATTTCAAACATTCACAGGTATTCTGGACTTTGGACTCTGCCACGCCAAGTATAAAATCAGTAGAAAAATGTGAAGACTGCCAACCATCCCAAGGCTTCCTTGCTGTTTGCAGGCAGAACAAAAGGCTCTGCTTAATGACTCGGGTATGTACTTGGACTTTATGGTTTATCGCTAAGAAAAAAAGATCTGTACTCGTTCACATATTTATCTTCAAAAATGCTGAGCATAAATTTGGTCTTGTATTTTTTGGGCAGTGCTGGTGAGTCACTGCAGCCCTCCTGCTTTTCCTAGGGAGGGCACTGGCCCTCACTGGCAAGCTTCCTGCAGCGTCTCTGCCTGGCAAACAGCATTTTCTAATTTTATTTCACTCTGACCCACCTTCCTGGCTCTTTTAAATCTGTGCTATTTTCCGCCCAACGCTGTGCAATTAACAGAGCTCTGTGAGAAGTCAGCACGGCTGACCTGTGTGGCATAGAAACGTTCAGACTCCGCACAGATCAAGTCTTTGTTTCCCTTTTGTTCTCGAGAGGTGGGCACAAAGAACATGGGGAGCACTGAGCCTCGCAGAGGACAGAAAACAGGGCTGAGGATTCATAGAATCATCTAGTCCAACCATAACTTAACTCTGGCATTAACCCATGTCCCTAAGAACCTCATCTAAATGCCTCTTAAACCCCTCCAGGGATGGTGACTCCACCACTGTCCTGGGCAGCCTGTTCCAATGCCTGACAACCCTTTCTGGGAAAAATTTTTTCCTACTATCCAATCTAAACCTCCCTTGGTGCAACTTAAGGCTATTTGCTAGTGTTCTATCACTTGTTATCTGGGAGAAGAGACCAACCCGCTCCATGCTCCAAGCTCCTTTCACAGGCAGTTCAGAGATCAGAAGGTCTCCCCTCAGCTCCTGTTCTCCAGGCTGAACCCCCCAGGTCCCTCAACTGTTCCTCATCACACTTGTGCTCCAGACCCTTCCTCAGCTTCGTCACCTCCTCGGCACTCTCTCCCGTACTTCAATGTCCTCCTTATGAAGACAGCCCCAAAACTGAACACAGTATTCAAGATGGGGCCTCACCAGCGCCAAAGGGAGAAGTATTTGAACCAGAAGACAGAGCAGCTTTCAGTGCTGCTCACAGCCCCAGAACTGGTGGGAGACACAGTTCCACAGGCACATGGGGTGTAGAAAAAATTAAAATAAAAAAGACTTTTTGTGGAGGAACCCACCTGTAGTGCCAGCCTGGCAGCTGGTGCACACAACCTCCTTGGTGCGGGGCACAACGGCACAGCTCGAGCTGCCGGGGCACGGGCAGGGCTGGCAGTCCGACGCCGTGCCCGCTGTCGCGTCTCCGTAATACCCATCACTGCACTTCTCACAGTGAGACCCCGCCGTGTTATCCCTGCAATTGCACACGCCTGGAAGAGAGGGGCACACGGTTTTTGCTTCATCATCCAATGCAGGAAGAAAACAACGCCTTCTTGCTGCTCCCTGTTCTATCAGCCCCTCTTACCCGTCTCGGGCTCGCAGGTCTCGCTGTGCCCGTTGCAAGCGCAGGGCACGCAGGGGCTGTAGGGCCCCAGGCTTGGCGTCTCTCGCCGGAATCCGGAGGAGCAGCGCTCGCAGAACTGCCCCTCGTATCCCGCCGGGCAGGAGCAGCTCTCCACCCAGGCCACGGGCACGCCGGGTCCGGGGCGAGCACTTGTGATGGTAACGTCGTCCAGGTGGCCAGCACCTAGAAAGCACCAAGAGAAGAAACGCTTTTTAAACACAAAGGCTCTCAGTGCTTCACCAAACGCACATCTGAATAGTGCGAGAGATGGACAGGCGGGTGCTTGCAGTTGGTAAGGTGAATCAAGGAGCAAAATCCTCCAGGAAGACTTAGACACATGAGAAAAGATGCAATATAGCTCACGTAGAAAGACAGCACAGAGGAGGATGCTGAGAACAGCACGCAAGCAAGTACAGTCAGTTAAAATAAGTTAAAACTTTGCATGCATGTGGTTTGTATTTCCAAATCAAATACCAAAACCAATTCCTGTCTTTTTAGAAAGGACAGACCATCTCTCCAGCAACTTTAATACCCTGTCTCTAACTCAGCGTCTGCAAACCGTGCCTTGGGCAAACTCTTCAGCTATTCCTCCCAAGCCATTCCTTCATCTGGCATCTGAGTGCTGCCCCTCTGCTCCCTGCCCCTTCCCCGGAGCAGAACAGAGCCCAGACACAACACAGCTGGTTTTTAACTCATGGCAGAGTGTTTGTACCATCTCGGCAGCTCTGGAGCACCGAGCAGAGCCCCAGCTCCCACATCTTAGCAGCAGTTACAGCACGCAGGGGACAGCTCGCTCCGCACCTTTCCTCCCCTCCATTGCACAACCCTGCGTTCTTCTTTGAGTCATCTCTACCAAAACCACTTGCGGCTCTTCCCACCTTCCCCAAATGCAAGTTCATCCCTTTGCATCTTTCTGCAAAAATTCCTCTTCGCATCACAATACCCAAGGACCCAGATAGTTTTGCTCCTAATTTGTAACCAATTTTTATGAACCCTCATTAAGAAGAGGGTTCAGCACAGGCAGCACTTTCAAGACCTTGTCCTTCCCATCTGTCCTGCCAAGGTAAGAGGAGGAGACAGGATGTAGCTATTCCCAGTGTAGCAGAAACTGAGGCCAAATGTTATAAACTCCCTACATCTATCCCACCATATCCTTCAGGACTCTGTGCTACATATTTCTCCCAATCTGGAAGTCACTGGTGGTACAACACAACAAAACTCCCATGTTCAGAAGCAAAGAATCAGAAGGTGATGGGTGCTGAGCTCCCAAACTCTCAAAGGCAGCACCTTTTCTTCCCCAACTCCTCTCCAGGAGAAGCTGTTATACTGGAACATCAGGTGAAAAGCAAACAGTGCGGGCTTTGCCAAATAACCTGTCATAGCTATTTATGACCAGGTCCAACAACAAAGCAACCCGAGTCCTTAGACGAATGGCTCTACCCAGTGACTTACTTCTCTCGCTGTACGTCCCGCGGATCTTGATGGAAGTCAAGTTGTGGAGAAGCTTCTGGAAGTCAAATGCTGTAAGAACAGGCCTCCATGGGTAATCTGTGGCCTCATGAAGCCTACGGAGAAGAGTCACACACCATCGGCAAAGCTTTCTGATGCTAACAGCTGCGCCCTTTCAGCGCACCCTTTCCAGCAGTGGTATGCTATTGCAACATACTTCACATACACTTACGCAATGCTGCTAGACAGCGAGCTCCAAATTAACCTGATAAGACCGTTCTTCCAAGCTAAAATTAATGCTGTTTGTTTTCTCAAGGGCTAAGAGGACAGAGGCACCACAAGCTGGGTCCCAGCTGCCCCCACCATGCCTGGAGAGTCAGCAACGTGCCTTCGGGCCAAGAGGGCAAATGTGTGTGGCCAGGAGGTTGAGGGAGGTTCTCTGCCCCAGTGAGGCCACATCTGGAGTTGTATCCAGTTCTGGGCTCCCCAGTTTAACAAGGACAAGGAATTACTGGAGGGAGAGTCCAGTGGAGGGTTATGAAGATGAGGGGTTTGGAGCATCTTTCTTATGAGGAAACACAGAGAGCTGGGGCTGTTCAGCCTGGGGAAGGCTGAGAGGGGATCTTATCAATGCTGATAAATATCTCAAGGGTGGGTGTCAAAAGGATGCACCAGACTCATTTCAGTGGTGCACAGTGACAGGACGAGGGGCAACAGGCACAGACTGAAACACAGGAGGTTCCATCTAAATAAGAGGAGAAACCTCTTTCCTGTGAGGTGCCAGAGCCTGGACCAGGCTGCCCAGAGAGGTTGTGGAGCCTCCTTCTCTGCAGACATTCAAACCCGCCTGGATGCGATCCTGTGCAATCTGCTCTGGTGACCCTGCGTTAGCAGTTGTGTTGGACTAGATGATCTCCAGAGGCCTCTTCCAATCCCAACCACTCTGTGATTCCCACCTGAAGGTGTATGTCAGCACGTTCTCGCTGGGGTAGGGGTTGCCCTGCGCAATGAGCGGCACAGACACCCTCAGTCCAGCCCCTTCCAACACCAGGTCCTCTGCGGAGAGGCGCGTGTCCCGTCTGTCCACACGGAAGGAGAAGGTCAGGTTCTGCCCATAACTTAAAACCTGGTTGCCCAAGAACTTGCCTGAAAGAGGAAGAAATCCTTACAGTTAGGGGACAGAACAGAAAAGGCACCCACAGCACAGAAAGCCTCAATTCTCAAATGACCTACGTGGTGCAACAAAATACATGGGGAAATAGGTGTCCGAGATAACAGAGATATCCTGGGTCTCTGCACTCCACTGGAGTGAGACTTCAGAGCCATCGCGCTGCTCAGCACGCCACTCGTCCTCTCCTGGAAAAAACCAAAACAAACGAAAAAAATCAAACATGCAAGAATGAACACCCTTTGAAGACGCAGCTTCGCACACGCTTCCCGTGTCACTCTGCTCCTGTATAACTAATTTATAGTCTGTACACCAGCAGTAACAGACTTTAGAAAGTAGACGTGCAGAAGAACATCAATAGCAATCATCATCTTCCCAATCTAAGCCCTTAACTCAAGCGCTGACTTGAACCCTACAACAGCTACTTGTTCAAAATCCTGTTTTCTAAAGGACTTAGGCAGGGATGGGAAAACCTGCAGTCCCCTGCAACCTGATGCAAGTTTCAAACCTCATACTCACTGTTCTCCAGAGGAACTTTTTAATTAAAGAGACATTCTTTTCAGACTACACAGCATGAAAACATGCATACCCAGGAAATAGACAGTATTAAAAAAAAAAACAAAACATGTCTCCTGAGCTTACAGACTCATCGGAAATACAACTGTGTTTTACTGAGAGCCATGTAAACCCCAAATATAAAGCAATTATAACCCTCTCAATCAGAAACTCCTGATTTGGTTCTAAAATTGATAAAACGTCCTTGCCAGCACCTCTCTCAAGCTATAAAAGATTTACGTTACAATTCCTGTTTGCACCTGTATGGTGCATGTTAATTCATTCCTCTCTGGCTGAACAAACGAGCTGCAGACTGGGAAGCTCCCTGTAACTTCAGCAGTAATGCAACACTTCCAAAAGAGGGATCCTGGACCTGCCTGCCCAAGGTTTGTGGTCTTGAACAGTCACGAAGGAGCAGGTTTTTTTAATCTTCTTCTGACTTGAGTCTACAGCCTGATTTGAGATATAAAAGAAGGCTCAACTTTACCAAACTGGAAGTTGGAGGTGATGCTGTAGATACTGTAACCGATGGCACTAGTGCAGACTGAAGAGTGCCCAAAACAGAAGCAGGGGGTACAGCCCCTTGGATTGGAGGAATCCAGATGGAAAAATCCAGGTTTGCATCTGAAGAAGCGAAGGAAAGAGAATTAATTTCCCCAATGCTTACCTCAGGCCATCGCTCAAATGCTTCTCATTCTTGAAATGAAGCCACAGGAAGAGAACCTCACCTCTCGCAGTGGAAGCCTTCGACATTGTCCTTGCATGTACACCGTCCTGTCTCGACGTTGCACTCCCCGGTGCTGCCGGCCAGATCACAGGAACACGGCCTGAAGGAGCCAGGAGAAAGGATAACCCATTCAGAGCCAGGCAGAGAAGACTTGAAAAAGACACCTGTTTTTACGTTTAGAGAGCAGCAGTCCCCCTTACCTGCACCCGGCTTCGGAGAGGGAGTGGAAGCCCGGTTGGCAGCGGTCGCACTTCTCGCCCATCACGCCGGGTTTGCAGCTGCACTGGCCGTAGCTGTCGCACTGGGTGCTGAGGGAGCCTGCGGGGACAAAGGGGACAGGCGCCTCAGAATCAGCCCAGTCTGCCAGCCCGCAGCTCTTCCAGCTCTACAAAATCAGCAAGAAAGTGGGGAGTGCAGCTTCAAGCTTACCTAGAGACTGCCTCTAGTTCACAAGGATGTTTCCCATGGCACCTCTAGAGAGATGAATCCTTACCTAGTCTTCCAAACTATATTTGAGTTTTAATTATTCCTACCAACCACCCTTTTTACATATAAATATAATTTTAACTTCCAGTTGTTGTCTTTATCCCTGTTTCATCTTCAGTGTTACCTCTGCATGTAACATCTTTAATTTCATGCCTGTTTTACCCTGCAATGCACCATTTCTGAGATTTTATTCCCTAAACCCCATGTGTTCCTTCTAATCGCCATCTCCCCCTTTGCCGGGGGATATCCTGACCTCTCCCTTTCATGGTCCAATTTCCTCTCTTGATTCCTAAGTTGGATTTAAAGACTAAACCACCTCCTCAGAGCAAGGCTGCGTGTGTCACTATTAACTCTCTTCAGCAAAACTCTCATTTTCTGGCAGGACATGTTCCTCAGTACTGCTCTGTTCAAGCAGACTTGCACAAAAGCAGCAGCAGGGTTCTTTAATCCAAGGCAGACAAAATGCTCTCTCCCAAGCACCAGCGTAGCTAGCAGCCTAGGAGTTGTCAGCACTGTAAGAGTTAATTACCAGGAAAAGATTATTTTAATATACAGAAATAGTTGCTTCTTTCCACTTCAATCCACATCAGAAGATTATAGCAAAGTGAAGAGTTATACGATGATTTGGCTGGACAGGACAGAAGAGCTCACAGAACCTTTACCATATACAGCCAAAGTTCAAATCCTCTTTGCAGTCCCACTTATGGTTATTTAGAAAAACAACAGTATTTGGAAAAAAATCAGCAACCTAAATCAAAACAGGGGCTTCCAATACGCTCTGGGTGCTGATATGCCACAGGATACAAGCTGACGGTTGAGTTATAAAGCCCTTTGAAAACTGTCCTTAAAGACCCCTCCTAAAATAAGGTCCGACACGAGGACCTGGGAAAGCAGACAGAGAGAGAAAGAGGCCTTTCTTGGTCAAAAATTTCACAACTGTTCAACTCTCCGACCAAATTAGAGAGGAGACGTAGCCTGGCAGACCTCTCCCTGGCTGCTTTTAGGGCATGCTGCAAGCAATTACTTATTCCAGCTACTCTATTTTGGAACCTCACATCATATCTTACTATCTGTTACCCTTTTGTCTCCTTGCCCCTTATTTGCTGTGGGTTGGTGTAATTATGGGATCACTCCATACAGGTCAAGTGGTGCCCTTCAGGACAAGAGATTTGTTCTCTTGCCAGAATATTTTTCTTAATTTATTTTTTTTACAGGAGTTTAACTCCATATTTTGAGTTTACTTCATTTTTCTTTCCACCCCCACCCCCTTTTATGCTTAAGGTTTCACTGGTTTGTATTTATAGTGCTTGGACACTCAGTAGGAGAAACTGATGTGGCTAAAGTTCACTACAATTCCTCAGTGTGGCCAACTTCCAGAAATATCTCCTCACATCATCTTGTTTATTAAGAATTATAATGAGTTCTTCAGTGCTGGGAGTGTCCAGGGTAACACACGCAGTGGGGACAAAAACATAAAAAATTAAAATATCTATTTCAGAACATATTTGAAGGAGTAAACGCCACAGGGGTGAAACATCTGCCCCTGCCACTGTAATCCCAATTCAATCCGAGGATAATCTAAGCTAAAATACAACCTAATAAGCGTTTAGTACGGAGGAAAAAAAAAAAAGAAAAAAAAAAGGAAAAAACCAAAAAACCTCTTTTTACCCTGCAGTTTGCAATCAGCTGCATAACTGAGAGAAGAGCTGGCTTTTGAGCAGGGGAGTTTGCAAGCAGAACCGTGTGCTGGCACAACTTACCGACGGGGTTGCAGCTGCAGGGCAGACACTCCTCCTCGCTGCCCAGGCGATAGAAGCTGTCCCTGCAGCGCTCGCAGTGCGCGCCGGCCGTGTTCCCCGAGCACCCCGAGCAGTGGCCCCCGTGGCCCGTGGAGCGGTACAGCTCGGGGTCGAAGTAGCACTCCTGTGACCTCCCGTTGCAGTCGCAAGCTGCAGGGACAAGGGTTCCGTTGGTGAATGGTGTGTCCAGCCAGGTGCCCCCATCACAAAACCCACCACGCAAAGCACAGCCAGGTCCTGCACTTGGGTCGCAACAACCCCACGAACGCTTCAGGCTTGGGGAAGAGTGGCTGGAAAACTGCTCCACAGAAATGAACCTGGGGGTGCTGGTGACAGCAGCTGGACATGAGCCAGCGTGTGCCCAGGTGGCCAAGAGGTCACCAGTATCCTGCCTGGTATCAGCACTGGTGTAGCCAGCAGGCCCAGTGCAGTGACTGTCCCTGTGCTGGGCACTGGGGAGGCCAAACCGCCAATCCTGGGGCAGTTCTGGGTCCCTCACACCAAGAAAACCCTTAAGGTGCTGGAGCGAGTTGAGAGAAGGGAACGAAGCTGGGGAATGGTCTGGAGCACAAGTGTGATGGGAGCGGCTGAGGGACCTGGGGGGTTCAGCTGGAGAACAGGAGCTGAGGGGAGACCTTCTGATCTCTGAACTGCCTGAAAGGAGCTTGGAGCCGGGGGAGGTCGGGCTCTGCTCCCCAGGAACAAGCGCCAGGACCAGAGAAAACGGCCTCAAGTTGCGCCAGGGGAGGTGGAGGTTGGATTTTGGGAATAATTTCTTCCCCAAAGGGCTGTCGGGCATTGGAACAGGCTGCCCAGGGCAGTGCTGGAGTCACCATTCCTGGAGGGGTTGAACAGACGGAGATGAGGTTCTCAGGGACATGGGGTAGCGTCAGGGGTGGGTTATGGTTGCACTCAATGACCTTGAGGGGTCTTTTCCAACCAAAACGGGGGAAGCAAGGCGGTAAAGATGAAACAGACTCCTCCAGACCACTCTCACCTACATCCAGAAGAAAACTAGCATTTTCTACCCCGCTCACTTCCACATTGGGCTGCCAAAATGCCACCCTCCTACACAGCAACACCCATCACAGTCACGCAAACAAGCATGAGAAGATAATGGCAAAGGCTGACTCCCTGCTGCAAGGAGAGTTTCTCCCCTGGATTTGGACAGATTACAAATCTGTTCAGGGAGCAGGAGATCCAGGTTTCACCATTTGACCAGACCGCTAGGACTGATCAACACACACAGAGGTCAGACAGGAAGAACACTTTTCTGTCTAAAAAGCTTCCCCATAAAGTAAACTACCAGGAGCTGTGGTCTGCAATGCAAAACCAAGCTAAATAAACTGGCGTTTGGTCACAGAGATCTGTGTTTGCGGTCCAGAACTCTTGCAACAGTGTCCAAATTGGATGAAATAGTCTACAAGTAACTGTTAAAACCAATAACCCAAATACAACAGGAAGTCAGCAGATGCTAAATGAGGAGTGTTTTAAAAGGCAATTATGCTCCAGCATACCAAATACATTTTTCTTTCCCCGATGGGTCCTATAAAGCACAAGCAGCACACCTCTTTCTTAAAGGTGATTCCCATCCTTCTCCAGAATGGAGATGCCCCTTTCTAGGGATCTACCAGAAAGCTCTTACAGGACGGAACTGGAATGACCATCAGTCCCACAAAATCTCTGCTGAAGAACACCAGAACTGTGCTTAACCCTGGCTGACTACAATGGCACAGCTTTGGATGCCAATAAAAGCGTTCCTGTCAAGCACGGCCGTACGTACGCAAGCACTCATTGGCACTCTCTGCTGTCGCTCTCCTCCACGGACGATCATTGAAGAAAGGGAGACACTTTTCACAGTCGACCCCAAAGGTGTTGTGTTTGCAGTTGCAGACCAGCTTCCCAAGGTCGTTCTTCACACACTCACTGGCGTGGCCATTACATTTGCATCTGGTTAACAAGAGACAAGGAACAGGTATTGAAACTCCAAGGATCTAGGTCACTCGCAGTGATCCCAAAAGCAAAGCCCAGATGTGAAAATATGAGATGAGACAAATTCGAAGGCAGGTGATCGCAACAGAAGTGAGACCACAACTGCTGTTGTTCAGCCTGGAGAAGAGGAGGCTCCAGAGAGAACTTTTGAGGTCTTTCAGTATCTAAAGGGGGTTTATCAGAAAGATGGACGGAGACTTTTTACCAGTGCCTGTAGTGACAGGACAACAAGTAATGATTTTAAAGTGAAAGCGGGCAGGTTTAGATTGGACATGAAGAAGAAATTGTTGCCTCTGAGGGTGGTGAGAGCCTGGCCCAGGTTTCCCAGAGAGGTGGTGGCTGAACCATCCCTGGAGACATCCCAGGCCAGGCTGGACGGGGCTCTGAGCAACCTGAGCTGGTGAAGATGTCCCTGCTCATGGCAGGGGTGGCACTGGGGGAGCTGGGAAGGTCCCTTCAACCCAAACCACTCCCTGAAATAAAAAGATGTAGCAAGCTCAAGGCAGACATTTAGAAACGTGAGAACATTAACCAACTCCTTCACAATCTGTCACTAAAACAGAATATGCTGAGTAGGAGAAGCAAAGATTTTGTTGGCTTTAGGTCAGTATATTCTCTGCAGCTTCTCTCACATCAGGAAAAGGCAGAGCCATGCGCCTGTATCAGTAAAAATTTAATATCACGAAGGTGGCTAATACAGAAGCCCAGGGATCTACACAGACCAGTGGTGCAGCCAGTGCAAATCCCCATGTTGTCACATCCTGGTCTCAGCACTGCTCCCTGCCAACAACCCAACACACTGCACTGGCCCCAGCTTTGTTTATCAAAACATTTTATCACCAGCAAAATATTCAAGTATTCTACAATATGCTCTGGCAAAAAGAATGGACAACGAGGGTATTGTCCAGTGCATCAGATCTTCAGAGGAGATCGCTCCCAAAATACATGTGAAGCAGAGATGTTGAGATTTTCTACTGACTGATATTCTAAGCCACAGATGTAGGCAGAAAACAATTATTAACACATTAAAAACCACACAAAGAGCACAGTAGAAAATAGTTGTGTGATTTTTTTCTTTTGTTTTATGTTTTTGTCAGTCTTTTCACCCTCTGCCCTCCCACATCACTTGACATTTGAACTAATCAAGGAAAAAAGTATATTTTATCTCTGTCTGCCCGAAATTGTAGCCACAAGACATGATACACAGTATTTGCAAGCTTCATAAGATTAATTCTGCTGCATTTTTGGTTTGAGACAGTCAATAAAGACCAGAGCCTAATGGTACCATGTGAGTATAATCACAATTTTTAAAGCACTCTAGTAATCCTGACCAACAGCTTTAAATAAGTACAGAGGTTTATTGCCTACTCACCTACCACCCACAGCAAAATCAGAAATCGCATAGTAGTAAGACTTGAGAACTTTTGGGTCATTGAAAACTTCGTCTCCAAACGTGTTCAGACGATTGAGGGTCACTCTAATATCTGTGGCCGTCACCCATTCCTAGAGCAGAGAGAAATCCTATCAGATTAAACATCAAACATCCCCCTCAAGAGCGCATCAGTGCCAGGTCATTAGCAGGTGTATTTACAAAGTCATTCATCAGCCAGCAAGTTCCTCCCTCATCAACTTCCCGTCTCCACCATAGAAGCCCAAGAGGCCTTACAGCCCGTCCTCTTGGTTCAGATGTGGTTTTGGACCCTGCTCCTCCCCAGATACCTCTTCAATGCCTCTTTGTCTCTCGGCTGCTCTCAGCTGGGCAGCAAAAAGCACAGTGCAGGCAATTACACACACTAATTGTACATTATCTATCTGACTGCAGTTTTCCCGCAAAGCTATACAGCACGAATGGGAAAAGCTTTAGGGTACGCTCATCTGCGGACGTACATCAGACAAAAAGACACAGACAGACGAATGAGGCTGGGGGAGGTTGAGGAAGAAAAGCAGACAGGCAGCTCCAACTTAAAACACAAGAGCTTTTCATAATATTTACACAGCATCTTCACCACAGTGCCCTACCCTCCTCCCGCAACAGCCAGCACATGCAGCCCGTTCCCAAATTTCACACCACCTTCAGCCACTGACTGTTGTTAGCACACCTTGTTTTTATTACAGCTTTTGCAAATGCCCTTTTCCTCCAAGCACCATAAAAAAAGGAGAAAAAACATCCCTGTATGTACAACCGTGTTGCAGCTGTGTCACTGCTTAACCAGTACAATAAGATTTACTGAATTACAAACATTGACATAAACACATGGAAATGCTGAGCACAAAAATACACATTTACTTCAGTTCTGAAAAGCAATGCCGGAGGTTTTTACATATTTATAGGAAACCGGTGGCCACGTCTCTATTCCTCAAATAGAGAAGCTTATCAGAAAATTATATGCCCTATCATTAATTCAAAATCTCTCTGTTCACCTTGACGATTAGACCCTGTTCTCTGCAAGGGCCAGCTACACCAACAAGGTTCTTCTCCATTTCAGGGGAATAGAGAAGTCACCAAGCAGAATACACAAAGTGGTGAGTAAACGACAAACTGGTGCTCCCAGTATGCTCTTGACCAGTGCCCAAGCAGTGCTGCAAATACTAACAAGAAAAGCCCCAGCTGAACCCCCTCACCAAGCTGCTTGTAAGAGAAAACAAATACTATGGACAAAATCAAGCTTGCCTGCCCCAAGACACTTGTAAGAGAACAGGTTAGGGCTTCCAATAACCCTTCATTTGTTGAGAAGAATCATGCATTTCTTAAATATTTGTGCTCAAAATATGCATGAAGACGCCTCAAATATTCATTTGACTTAGGCTTTACATCCCCCTCTCTTTATATCTGAAACAACAGCAAAATGCCCACATCTGGTTTCTAAGCAGGTAGAGATCCGCATCCACCCTCTAAAGACTTCCATGATGCCTAATGATAAATCATCCTCAATGCCACCGCTTTTGCTTTTTAGTACCATAAAGAAAGTTCACATCTTCCTCCAAAAGCACCTCTTTGGATTGTACGTCCCAACTCACCCGTGCGAGGGCCTTTCAGTACAAATAGGATCTGTAGTGCAGCCAACTACCCTGCTGACTTAGTCCTGCTCACGTACCTGGAGCACGGGGCTGTTATCAAAGTTATAGGCGCTGGGACGTCCTTCCAGCGTTGAGAAGGCCACGTTGCCCCCGGTGAGAGGGGAGATGTCACTGAACTCATCCGTGCAGAGCGCCTGCTGCTCGTCCTCCCCAGTCCGAATAAAGCCACGGTTGACCTTGTGGTAGGTGCTCTCGCAGGAGCCGCTGTAATACTGGTAAGGTACCCATGGGCCGTCTTCCCTGGTGCGTTTGTAGATCGCAAAGCTCTCCGGCCGGCTGGTGTGGAACTTCAGACGCACGTATGTGATATCGAAGGCCTTTCCTGTGGATAAGAGAACACAAACATGAGGAAAAACTCCAACTTAAAACGGGAAGAATGGACAGAGCTGCACAGCAACTCTCTCTTCGGAAGAGACATCTCCAGTAGTGTCCAGCAGGATGTCCAGCAGCAACAGAAGTATCTCCTCCAGTCCTACGTACTGTACCTCCCAGCAAAAAGAAGGTGAAGGAATCAAAGGCAGAAGTCAAGGGTAGGCTGAGTAGACAAATAAATAGACCTACAGACATCTGAGCAACCAAACACTTATCTCACAAGCTATAATTCTCTTCAACAGACACCACCAGCAGTGACCTTACCCCAAGAGATGATACACACAAACTGGTGTAATGTATCTAAGGCCAGGTCCAAGCTAACCACACCATTTGACAATACTTCTTCCGAACACACGTATGGGAGAAACCGTATTAACCAGAGAGGTTAGAGTCACACCACAGAGCCTGTTTTGCACCTCTGCCTCCTCCCTAAATAGAAAACATCCCAAACTCTTCCTACTACTTGTGAAGTCTTTCCTCCACCAGTGAGAATACCCTCTTCTACTCATTCCCCGGGGCCAGACAAAACAAAGCTTAAGTTTCACAGACCATATGATCAAAGTCTCCAAGACCCCCGAGAAACTCCAGTTCGGGGAAAAGCACCCCCAGCAGGCTTCAGCCCCCTTCCTCTGCCATCCCTGTGGCATGTTCCCAGGAGGAGATTCACAGCTGCACGCCAGCTGTGCTTGTTGCACCTCGGCAAGCAGGCTGGGTACGATCAGGACACCCCAGCGCACGTAGGGAACTTGCTAAAACAACGTGAGGCTTGTCCAGAACAAAACCTCACGCGTTTAGTCCCCGCCACACTCTTTTACACACCCGCCACCTCCAAGACAAACACTACTCTGAGCAGAGGCTGCAGCCATCAGTGGTCCCTTCGTCAAGCCAAAAAAAAAAGCTAATAGAACAGTTTCAACCAGTTGAGAAACAGGTTATTTCTGCCTAAGTCACATGGGTTTAACCTCAACTTGTAAAATTAATTAACTCCACCGTGTTAAATTTTAACATGAGGCTTTGCACCTGCTGAAGACGGGCTCTCTTCTCAAGTTAAAGAGGACCAGGCGGGACCAGGCAGCACCAGGCAACAAGAACAGCACGTCTCTCAGAGCACACGTGCAAAACCTGAGAGCAACGGGCCAGGTTCAAGTCAGAAATCACAGTTCCAGGTCTTGCGATGCTCACTGGTTAGACTGGGATCAGTCTTCATTAGGTACATCATACCCAAAGCCCTTTGTCCTTTCTGGCTGCTGGAAACACCAAAGTAGCAGGAGAAGCACAGCAGAAGGTCCAGAATTCAACATACCGGAAAAAACCAAGACACACAGCACCCAAAAAACTCACATCTACTTGCCACAAGGATAAAAAAAAATAAGACCAATCCTGTGTTTAAAGGCAAAGAAATCTGCTGATACCCCAACGTACCGAAGAGCACTGTCTGTGTGTGACATGCAAGACAGCTGGGGCTTTGTACAGACAAAAATCCCCCGATAGTTCCCACAAAATCCCCTTTCCTATTTATATCACGTGTGAGGTTACAGCTGAGCCAAGCACAAGACTGGAAAGCAGACATTCCTATCTGTGGCTCTCGTGCAGTACTAGCTCTCTGGTAGTTTTGGGTCAAGTTATTTAACGTGATCTTCTTACATGCGGAAGAAAAGTGAGAAGCCATCACACCACTAAAGCCAAACTGCTTCCACAATGGCTAGAAACTCCAAAGGATCAACATTTAACACTGTAGTACAGCTCAGTCTTAGCCTCCCCCCACTGCCCAACACAGGAGATGATTAACCCTGTTTCCTTTTAGTTGGGTTTAATATAAATCTCAATGTGAGACAAGCAGTAGACATCAAGAGTATAAATCACTCCCCCACAGGTTTCCCTTAGCTCCTGCTACATGGTCTCTTCTCAAAGATGCTCCAGAGGTGAAAGGCGTGAGCTCCAGGTGAACACACCTGAGATGAACCCACAGGCCAGACATGTATAAAGGTCTTCGCCAGTCCAAACCCAGAATATACTCCCCAGCTTTCCCAGTAAAGTCAGGGAGCTCCAGCAGCAAATATCTCCTCGTTCTTCTGCAGAAAACCTCTAGTAGACGTGGTGACCTGCAGCTTACCAGCCTGTCTGAGAACTTCAGCAACACCACGGATGGGCAGCAACTAAAACCAGACCTACTATCATGGTGTTACCACTGTCATCAGCTTGATGGGAAAGCTTTCTTTGAGCTTACGTGCTAAAATAAAGCAGAATACAAGGCTGAGAGTCTGCCCTGGTGGGATTTCTTTGGGCAATTTTTATGACTATGGATAATAGTGAAGACAGCAGGCAAGGGCAGCTGTTCCATGAGTCAAGGGGGGGAACTTAAAAAAAAAGAGCCGACAGCACAAAGATCATTCAATTAAATTGTGTCAACTGAATTGTGGAGAACACCCTGCTACTTCAACTTGGGGAGGTTAGTCCTCTCCTACTAGTACTGCATTCCTCTGGCGTGAAGCAAAAAATCTTATGTTCAGGCTTCATCCAGATGATTTCGGGGAGGAAACGCTTTGAAAGAATCCTGGGAATGAAGGGGCCGGGCACGTGCTCTTACTCCACACACACGACTTTCTGCTCTAGCAGCAATGCCAGATCACAGCCCGCGTGTCCCGAAAAATAATGAGTTCATTTTTTTTTTCCCTCTCCAGTATAACTGGATTACAGCCCCTGTTCCCTGACAAGGTCTCCTACTGCTCCGTGCAAAAATTCCAGCGCAGCTAAAGGCACCACATGTGCAAACAGCACTCGGGGCGGCACAAAAAAGCACCTTCCATAGAAACCCCTTGTGCTAGACGGAAAGGACCCTCCTTTTTTTCCATCGGTTTTATGCAGCGGGCCAAAGAAAACGCATTCAAACCCCTTCCGACCGAGCAACCCAGGTGAAAGCCATTTCTTTCAGCTGGCACTGTAGCTACTTGAGAAATCCTGTTAATAGCATTAAACAGGAATGCAGTTAATGCACACAGAGCGGCCCAATGCCAGCGCCCTATCAGCTTGCTGTGGGTAAATACTGCTGGAACAATGGAGTTTACCCAGGACCAGCTGACACAGTGTTGAAATGCGGTTTCCCCCTGTTCACACCAAAGGTAGAAGCTGTGCTGAGCAGCTTGGCAGCTAGCAGGGCTCTTCACGGTTGCAGAGCCTTTTTCTAGCAAAAATAAGCCCTGCTTTCCATTCTTGTAGGGCTAAATAAACACATACTGCTGTTATGCTGAGAAACAGTGACAGCAATAACCAGGTGAACAGCAGTTTTAACATTTAGTTTTCCAAATGAAACATTTATTGTTCTCCTGTTCCTAGAAGCTGGTAATTATTTTGATCTCAGTTTGGCTTAGAAGTGCCTGGTAGTGTCAAGTATCAGATAAGATTTCCGTCTGCATACTGAGAAGCGGCAGATCTATTTTGCAGTAAGAACTCTGGATGTTTGTTACAGAAGTTCATTAGTAAAAAGAAGATGCACAGTAATTGGCAACCGCAAGCTCAGCATCTCAGGAGCGCAGCCTGACATGTCTTTAAAGCATCCAGAGCTCAAAATCACAAGCCACATGTTTTTAAACTGCATCTTTTCAGAGGCATGAAGCAAGAGGCAAGTTGACAAAATAACCAGCCCCTTTTGATAATTTGGGCTGATGTAGAAAGCCCCTAATATCTTCCTCTTAAGTAAGCAAGCATACGCCTTCAAGACAGCATTGCAATTAGAGATTCAACCAAGCGAGCAAGTCTGGATGCCTGCAGAGGCAGCAGCAGCAGCACTGGAAATGTTCAGCAATTTTCAATGCAGGGAATGCCTTTTGGGCCGACCTCAGGTGCCATCAGCAGGTAAAGCCCTTCTTCAGCAGGGTTATCGCCCAATTCTGTACCCAAGGGCCATCAGGAAATGCGCAATGCTGAAAACCATAAAGATAGACTGGAGAAACGTAAGCAAATACTATTTAGATCTTTAGAAACGCCTCCCTTTTCCCCCCAAGTTAGGAATTTGTTCCTACACACAAAAGGCCTCCTTGTGTTCCAACCCCTCAGAATGGATGGATAATTTACATCAGGAAAAGGTCCCGCCAGCTGGCACAGCTGACTACAAGCGCTGAATTGTGAGCAGATGCCTGGATGAGATAAGCCCAGAGGACACTCTTGCCTCCTTCATTATCGGTTCACCCACATCCCCTGCACACTGGACGAAATCACACTGCCCCTTCTGCACCCTCTGCGGTCCCTTGGTGCATCCTCCCAGCACTGAGCTTTAAAAAAAAAGAGGAAAATCCACCCGAGAAGGCTGTCCTGGGCAAAGAAACCAAGGCTTTGCAGATTTGTTTTCAGCAAAATTCACTGAGCAGTAATAAAATGGTTAAAACTTTGCTCTGTTTCTCTTTTGGTTGGCTCCTGTTTCAAGGCAGCTTGCTTTCCACACAGGTACTTGTTGACAACCTATTTGTGTAAGTAAAAGTTAAAAGAATTTAAAACAAACCAGCAAAAAATACCAGCCTGCTCATTACTTTTTGGTTGGATCTCATTTCCATTTTGACAGAGAGCAAGCAACTACCGCTGGCATTTCTTTCTGCTCTCATCTGACCTGTTTCCCCATCATTCCCAGGAAATAAGGCCAGCTTTCCCAGTTTACTGGACTGGAACATGCTCCATGCCACTCACCTTTACTCCAACCACAACTCTGCTCACCTTGAACCATCAAACCTCTCCAACATCAAGTGCAGCGCTGGACCAGCTATGAGCAGACAGACTCACTCTGCAGCTTCAAGACACAGACACTCTGCTCTGAGCAATAAACTAAAGAGCTCCCAGCCATAGCAGGAGGCAGCACTTTCCACTCTTACGCTACCAGCACCTGCAAAGGACAGCACAGATACTGGAACCTCGCATGAATTCAAGGGATGGAAACACTGATGTCAGTAGACAGACGCCGGCGAGTTCACGAGACCTTGCTCAAGGCTCATCACCGCTTCTTGAGTCAACCACTACTCCAAGTTCTCAGCTATTACAGTGTTTTGTTCAGCCTCCCACTCTGGAAACCCTCCTGGAGGCTTCTTTCCTGGAGCACAGGGGCTGCAAGTGAGAGAGGAACATTTAAGGACAAAGAGTTAACCCACCTCGTGGAACAGGAAAGGATTTTCCAGCATGCAGATGGGCACCAGAGCAGGACAGTGTTTATAAGGAAGGGAGGAGAGCAAGAAACATCCTGAGCAACTTGCTCTTTTGGAATAAAAAAAGTTTGATTAAACAACAACAGTCCAACACCTGCAAAACACATAAGTGGTAAGTTATGTTGCTTGCATCACATGTGTATGAAAAAGCCAAACTTGTGAGAGAAAGCAGGAAGTTACTGTAGTACTGGAGCAAACGTCTGCTACAACTACACCCTAGTTTTTCTGGGAATGTTTGTGGAGGAGGAGGAGAAGACGAGAACACTGGTATTGTGCAAGCAAATGGAATCCAGGGTCTGAGAAGAAGAAGATGCAAGATTTTCATTTTCTGATGATTTTCACTGGGGAAATAACTCCACGCGGGAGCACAGATGAGCTCTCGAATGCTGAGTAGTGGCCCTTATGGGAACACAAACCGCCCAGGGCAGTGGTGGAGTCACCATCCCTGGAGGAGTTTAAAAGGCATTTAGACAAGGTTCTTAGGGACATAGGATAGTCCTAGAGTGAGGTTATGGTTGGACTTGATGATCCTGAGGGTCTCTTCCAACTGAAATGATTCTATTATTCTAATAATAAACCTCAGGTTTATTTCTCTGCCCTCATCTGAAGAATCTAGAGAGTCAGGCATGTAAGTCACGAACAAGAAACGTCTGCAACATTTTAATGCAACATCATCACAAACCACACTTCACCAAACCCAAGATTTTGGCATGCAGAGCTCCACCAGAGACGGGGTTTTAAGAAAGCCCCACGGAGATATAAACACGTGTTGCTTTTTCTAAGATGGGGACGGAGGAAGGAAACGGGTTTGGGACACCAGGGGAATGAGCACAGCCCAGGGTGAACGGCAAACTCCCACCACCCCATTAGCTCATGCATTCTTCCGGCGCTCCCAAACAAAGGCACCATTGACTCCCGCATGTGGGCGGCCCCGGACAGCAAAAGGCTGCCCAGTAAATGATTGCACGATAATCCAACATTGATAAGTCATCGAGGCTACTTGTTTTAGTCATATTTCCAAAGAGGGGGACTGCAGGGAGAAGAAGGGGAAACTCATTTTCCCCTTCACAGGCTGAAGGCGGCCTCGTAAGAAATGCGTTTTTTCGTTTGATCGCTCCTAAGGCAGTGTGTAAAAGTCAGAAAATGTTGTCTAATAATTCAGTACAGCTTGCTGCCTTATTTGTACAGCTTTGATGCAAAGATGTTAAGTCCATTTCCCAAAAACAGCCAGCTGTGTTTATTCACCAGGGACTCAAAAGATCCCGCGTACAACACAAAAGTCCTATCTGCACAGGAAGCCTCAAAGTCCTTTTTCAGCACAAATGATTAAAAAAAGACCTTGTTTTAAAAAGGCAGTTTACACTTGGCAAGCACAGCCAGATTACAGATGATCAAGGACACCACGGGCCATTTTGGGGAGGGCTCCATTTCATTCACATATCCAGACAGACATGATGGGTTGGGATCCTCGGAGAGTTCATCGGCTCGTACCAGACTTCCAGAAGCTGCTTCGTGACCCGCAGGTACACAACTGATATTTGGGTAAAACCAACTCACTCCCCCAGATGAAGGAGCAGAGAAAAGCAGGGGGTTGCTCATCCCCACAAAATGCAGCTTTATCCAAGGGAAAAAAAAAAAAAGAAAATATACATATACATTTTTCTGAAAAATTTACTTATCTAGAGAAGATCAAAAAAAAAAGACATTTCGTGTTTTATTCCCAGCAGAATGCACAGCAATTACCAAGCAACCATCATTTCATCACTGATAGTCTGTACCACCACCACCAACAGCAATTTCGGTAATAACCAAATAACCGCCCTTTAAATGTGGCAACTTCCACCCATTCCAGCTCACTGGGGGACCTTGGTGCCCCAGCAAGGTTAAGGTTTCCCAAGGGTTTTCCTCATGTTGGAGAAAGTTATCATCCAGTAATCACCAAGGCAAGGGACCATCACCACCGCAACCCACAAACCATCAGAGATTCACCAAAAAGCTTTCAGTTGAATTGCACAATGCGATTTCTTGAGTAAGAAAGCAGCTCCAAAGGAATCACAACAACGCAACAAATCTTACCCATCTTCATGTCATTCCCATAGCGTTCAACTTGAAGTAACAAAACCAAGAGCAAATCACTTTATGTTATAATTTCCCCTTGGATATTTTAAATTTACAATGGGAGGGAATATTCCCCTTGTTCAGCTCCAACTGTATCTTTTCAGAGGTGAAGCTGTGGGGACTGAAGAATGTCTGGAAAATACTAAAAATCACTTTCAAAGTCCAAAGTAAAAGTTTAAATATCTAAACAAAAATGAAGTTGCAGTCTCTTTAAATATGATATTTGGCCAACTGGCAAACACATGACTTCTTTTAATAAGAAAGTAAATGTATTGGATTGCAAAGATATTTAAATATCGAATGATCTGGTGAGAATTACAAAACTGTTTCTTTAAAGGAGATCTAGATTTTACTGACTTGCAACCAAGGAAAAAAAACGCAAACAAAAAGCGTGTTGCAAATGGGATAGTTAGTGCAGGAATGTTAACAGGTTTTCCTGAGGTCTGTTTTCCTTCTCCGTGCCCTCCCAGGCGCCTCACCCTCCAGCAGCTCCGTTTGCACACCCGAAGTCAAAGCACACGCAATGTTCTGCCTTAGCAAGCTTGCTGTTGAGCTCAATTAAGAACAAATTAAGCAATATGACTAAATAGGAGCCCTTGGAGCAGCAGCAGTTCAGCAGCTCTGGGAGCAAGAGGGCCTTCCAGAGTAGCTCCCACGCAGCCACAGAGTCCAGAAATGTTCCTGACACAAAACACTGGAATTTTCTGGAATTTGGATGGTTTAATCTCCCACCCGCCCCTGCCCTTCCACCTCCCACTCACAGATTGATTTTTTCTTCTCCAGACACAGGTCGTAATTAACGCCGCAGCTATTTGGAAAGAATACTGTTGCTCTGAGCATCCATCACCTGGCCCCGGTGCAGACAAGACAGCTTTATTTTCTCAACTATTTAAGGAATTTTGCATTGTTCAGTAAATGTTTAGGAAAACTAATTTTTAGCATATCTGAAATGCAGTGTTTAAGTTGCACAGAGTTTGTAAGCCTCCCCATCTCCCACCAAGAAGTCTCCCCCAACTGACTCCCAGTATGGATTTTAAGTAGCAGTTTGTGTGGTTCACACTATCTTTTAATGCATTTTCAGTCAATTACAGGCTTACGCACAAGCTACCGTTATTTATGAAACACAAATTATAGCAATATCCATATGGGCCATTTTCAACCACCCACACACAGCAGTTTTTCTTTCTCAGCCTATTAAGCCAGGGAAGGAATTGGGATAAACAGACTCTACAAAACCATTGCTGGAGTGAGGCCACTTCCAAAACAAGGCTTGCCACTGAGTTATGTTTCAAATATGTTTTTGGAAAGCCAGAAGCAGAGCTCTTCCAAGTTTTTCTTGAAGCAAAGAGAGGGAATTGCGCTCCAGTTCTCAACTCACAAGCAACGCCGGTGCCTTCAACTCTGCCTGGGGAGAACAACCCACACAAACTGCAAACGCTCGTGGAAGCTGCAAAGGTGTGTTACATACACAATGGTGCACGTTCAGGCCCATCCACATCTTCTGTCCAGAGACGCACGAAGAACAGAGAACTATGAAATGCAGCGATTAATTCTAAAGAAAGAGCTTAGCAGAAAACTACACCTACTCAAGAAGGGAGCATGGCTTAGAGCAACTAGTTTCCCAACTCCACAAGGTTATTTTGTAAACACCACAAACAAAGAAAATTAAACTGGATGCTCTCTGCTGACCCTTCGAAGAGAACACTGACTCCAGGCTCCTCAATACTTGCAGCTGCAAAATCTGAAGTCCTTAGTTTAATTCACAGACTATAATAGAGCCAAACCTGTTTGACACCAGGCTCCAAAATACCTTAATTTATCCACACCGAACCACCAGTCACAAAGGTGTCTTTAGATCAAAATTCCTGAAGGATGCCCATCCAGGAATGGAGAAGAGTTTGTAAAAGGAATAAAATAGATATGTGCACCAGTTTTCCTTACCATTTTGTGTAAGAGGGAGATTTCCAGACTGAGACAGCATCACTTTGCTGCTCCTTCACAAAGGAAAGATGTAAAAGCAGCTACTGACACATTAGCTGAAGGTGGACTGAACACCACCTGGGATACCACTGAAACACTAGAACATAAAACCAGTTTCCTACAAAGCATGTTTTCCTACAACAGCCCCAGCGGAAACAACAACAACAAGTTAACATGTTTAAAAGACCACAGGGATTTGTTGAGCTTATCTTGAAACAGGGGCCATACAGTGCCTGGTTTCCAATGGCAGGAATGCAACTGAACCCTCATAAATTCTGGGTGTGCAATTAATTCGCCCTGTTAGTGGTAGAGCAGCGAGGCAGCTGTTTTGTGAAGAACTGCCCGAGTCGTCCGGAGGAAAAGAAGAAAAAAAAGGCAAAGAAATACATTTCACTCCCAGATGGTCGGAGGTCATGGTGCTCAAGAACTCAGACCTACATTTATGTACAGAAAGCGTGGATTAGGAACAGCTGCAGAAACACACAGCCCAGACAACGCAACAGGAAAACCCACTCGCTGCACAAGACGTGGGTTCGTCAGCCCCTGGACTGCTGTAGAGGACATTTCCAGCCAGGTCACTGCAGAAAAGGACGAGCCGCCTTCCAGCAAGTGTTTAAGAAACGTCTTGCACATCAGACGACAAAACCCTCCTGTTTCCAAGCTCCACGTTGAGATTATGACTCCTTAGATCAGACCCCATCCTGCATGCGGGTTCTTCAGCAGTGCAAGAAGAGCTCAGGATTTCCTTAGGTAACAGCACTGCCTAAAAGAGGGTGATTGCACAGAAAATTAATCATTTGCACCAAATGCCAGGCGATGAGATTTTCTTTCAGGCTTGCTACACCACTACAAAGCCTAAATAAACCTGACCAGAAGTTATTTTTCTCAGGAGAGAGGCTATTAAAAACTCCTTTTCCAACCAGTACTGCTAAGGCAGTGAAATTCCTTTAAAAACATTGAATATCTGATTGATAAAGTGGTTTTTGAAGTTAGAAGATAACACTCATAGCTCAATTAGTAACATAAACTACCACACCTTAAAACTAAAATTTGTTGACCACAAAGTAGGGGCGAATATATTTCTTCCTCCCTCTGCTTTCAGGGTCTTTAGTACGTATACTGACTCTTTTGACAGTATTTTTGGGGAGAATGGAGACAAAACAACCACTTAAACCTATCTGTAAAGTGGTTGCCTTTGTGAAGTCTCAAACAAGACAGCACTCCCAAGACTTTGATTTCAATAAACCCTCATGTTTAGCAACAGGTTAAACCCAAACCAACCTACCTCTGGCTCCTTCAGACTCCAGACACCTGAAAAGACCTGAAGGGCATCAGCTTCTTCAAACTACCATTAAGTTACAGCAACAAAGGCTTGGATCCGACAAAGGGTTGGACTTTCAAGACCCCACAGTATTCCTGTGTCTCTCTGTTGCCCAGACAGGTACCTCGTTCAGAGGTCAAGGATGGCAATCACCACCACTCAGCCCCAAATGTTGATTTTCACTGACATGACCCGTTACCAAAGTGTCAAGGTGCCTGTAAAAGACCAAAATTTGGACAAAGCGTAGACAGCTCAAGGAAAACCAAAGCTACTTCAGTCGGAAAATAGCATCATCTGAGAGCCAGGATTTCATTTTTCACAGGAGGTGTGCAGCCCACCTTCACCAAAATACCATAAGGTCCTTGAGCTCTGCTCAGCCTCACCCAGGAGAAGATGTTTCTCCCCTCTGTCCTCTTAAAAACTGTCATCACTCCTTCCTGAATGAGGATCCAGCTAAAGCAATCCATACATTCATCACTTCAAGAAAGAATTGTGTAACTCAGCACAACAGAAATGGAGAAAACGCCAGAAGATACTGAATAGTACAAATTCCAGAGGCCTGGATGGCCTGGCCAGATAATTATTTTTAAGTCTACCATTTCCCAGTAAACTTCTGATATCAAATGAAGGCATTAGTCCTTATCTTTAAAGGAATTAATAGGTCCACTCATAAATAAACCCTAGTTTTTAACCCTCAAAAGCAGCCAGGTGGACAGCAGGTATCTTCTGGCACAAAGCACATCACACTGGGTCCCTACTTCAAAGACATAAAATTTAGAGACAAAACATTTTGCTAAAGGACATTCAGCAGTTGCACGAACCTCTGAAAGGAGAAAATAGATCAAATCCAGGATCTGCCCACGTTAAGGAAATGCTGCAAATGCGCTGGAGCGGGGGGGAGGATCTTCGTTCACCAGGAACACAAGAAAACCAACATTGCCTTCTGCCTACAGACCCAAACTTTTCCTTATGGAACTTCACACCAAATTAAAAGTGAAAAGCCCTGTTTTGCAGTGGTTTTAGTTTGAAAATAAGCGATTCTAGAGATTAAAAGCTTACCAAGGACTTCATGGCTGGTCTTAAATGCAAGGCCTTTTGTTACCATGGAGCAGCAGATGGACACAAGACAAGTAGAAGGACAACCACCTGGATCTGCTCAGGCAAAGTGAGAGATTTGAAGCCACTTTCTCCAGAATGACACACAATTCCTGGTATTGGTAAAACAGGAGAGGTGAGACAGAAGGAGTTAACAACATACAGTGTCCCATATATGAGCATCTCGGTTGAGTTTCAGAAGCAAAATCTTGCATTGCCTGAACTCCTTGACAGGGACCCCTCCAGAGATGCATCTGATGGCAGAAGCGAGAAACTGTGAGAGGTGGAGACGTACGTTTGAAACCAGGTGCCCTCTTCGGCTGATCTTTTCCATAAGAACTGTCATTATTATCAAGAGCTTCCTCCTTCTATCCATCCAAGCAGAAGGAGAGCAAAGGGTTCAGAAACTATGTGGGACAAGACAGGGCACAGACCGATTCTTAGGTGAGTTTTGCTTTCACAGGACGATGCATTCCAGCAACAGAAACTTGCAAAAAGAAAATTAACAGCCCTTCCTTCCCGAGTCACTGCAAGAACTCCATGAGCCTCTCATGACACTATCAGAAAAATAAATAAGGTTTAACGTACAAGATTAATGGAGCAATAGCAGATGTAACAGCCTCTCTCTGCAGGGATGGTGACAACCTTCATTTCTTCAAAGACTTGGAGAGCAGACTTAGTAAATGGTTTCACTACCAGCTTCTACTCTCAAGAACACTTGAAGTACTTCAGACGTGTGGACAAGTTGCACAAACGCCCAGGTTTCCTTTCACCGAGGTCTCATGACTCCATATTTTGCTGTAGAATATTTACATCACTATGAAAATCTCATCTGAAAAGGCCTTTTTAAGAAAATACATTGTATTTCCTTTAAAGTCAGAAAAAGCCATTTTCAAGCTCATTCAACATTTCCACTATTGGCATGCTAACAGATATTAGCTGAATTTTCACAACACAAGTTAAAAAAAAGCTCAATTACACACAGTATAGTTTAATTTCAGGTCTCCTTACACAAGCCACTGCAAAGAAAAGCACTGCTATAAAAACAATGCCAGCCCATGATTAGACACACCAGATTTCACACAGATGACAAGAAGAGAACCTTAAATCAATACCAGCAACAGCATAATCGCTTCCAGATCACTCCGGGACACTTCTGTAAGAAGTTATTTGAACTTTTTAATCTCTATTACTTTTTGCAAGGCTAGGGATAGCCGTGAAAAGTTCATTTCCAGCTGATGAAAAAACAGCAAGGTGCATTTCTTCTAACGAATGTATGAAGAAAGCCAGATCTGTGCTGCTGATCTCTGAAACGCAGTGGTGACGACGGGAAAGGGTAAAATCCCGAACAAGAAGTCAATAGTGCTGACAAGGGGGAGGATTTTCCTGGAATACTCATTTCGTTGAGAATAAAGGGACCAGTTTTCCCTGTGCTTCCAACTGCAGTATTACTCTGGTAAAATGCTGCTAGAGTAAGCGGAGTTTAATTTATCTAGAACCCCTAAGTACTGATGGTAAGTAAATGTGAGCAGAATTTAAAAAAATAACAATAAAAAAAGGAAAGAGCGAAGCTAAAAATGTGTACGTTCAAAGTAGTTTTTACCCAGGCAAGGATCACTGCTATGGAAACAGTCACTACACTGATCAGATACCACTTCATTTTCCTCAAGTAGTGCTGAGTCGATCACCTAACCAGGTCTGGTTACTTCTTGGTTTAATTTATGCAGTAGAGAGACAGGGCAGTCGGACAAATTGGTTTTTTAAGGGCATTTCAATCTCCCAGGAACACTAAGTACGCAAATTATTCACCGCTTCATTAACCAAGTGACCAGATAGTAATGGCCTTCAAATTCAAGCCACATTGCCTAACATGAGCATATCCTCCCCCAGACTGGCTGGTTGAAGAATAATCTATTTTCCCCCAGCCCATGGGAAAACAAAGCCAGGCTGTTCCCAGCCTTTTCATGGACATACCAATAAGCTTTGGAAATAAGATGAACTTCAGCGGGTAAAGCTGCAAGCACGAAGATGCAGAAGAAGAAAAGCATTGTGCTGTCGAGTTGCAGTCATATATTACATTACCATTAGTAAAACATCTTTTTTTTTGGTGATCGATTCTTTTCAAGATTCAACTCCCTCCAAATACAGAGCTCTCAAATATTTCAAGGTCCCTCTGACACAAACATTTTTACAGCTGAAAAAGGTGGATTTACGTATTTACTAAGCAAAGTTCCCCTAAATATGTGTGTCTCTATAGCAAACAAGCTGTGCTAAGTCTATTTGTATACAGAATAGTCCCCACATGGTGTTTAAATGAGCACAAATCCAAAAAGAAATTAAAAAAATATTTAAAATAACATTAAGTCCTAGTTATGAGACCTTCACATTTATACCCCAAGCCTGGCTGGGTGCTCAGCACCAGCACACAGAAGATTTACAGTTCTCCCTTTTCCCCCTTCAAAAGCAGCTAATTCACCCAGTTCCCACTTCCAAGTCTAACAACGAAATGCTACAACTCTCCGGATAATCTCTCAATCTCAATACCCACCATTAACTGCAAATCTTAAGAGTGTGTTCCAACAAAACATCATTCAGGGAAAAATAAGAGAACCACCTTCAAATCTATGCAAAAGAAAATGATGAACTAGTGAAAGCTTGGAAAGCTTGGTAACAAACCTGCAAGCAAAGAGCTGGATTATCCTCAACCTAATACATTTCTTTGTCTAAATAGGAAAGAAAAGAAAAAGAAAATAATTAAATATCTCCCAGCTAAAGTCAAGGTATTAAAAGACTTTAAAGAACCCTCTTTCTTCAGTGATTCTGTTATGTGTGTCATCAGCAGCACTGATACTGCCCTCACACTTCAATTCCAACTCAAAACTAAGTTTCAAGTTTGTTTCCCAAAATGAGACACCAGCACACCCTTACAACACGTGTTCAAGAATTCTTCCCCCATTCCCTCCCAGGCTGCACGACTACAAACATCTTCAGCATCAGCATTAGTCTCGATAACTGCTCAAATACTCAAAAAAGAGAGAAAAGTGTTAATATTTGTACTATATCTGAAGTCCTCTGGCACTACTGGAGGTGACAACCTCACACCGATACCCACGCAGCTTTGGGGATGGGGGTTAGGGTTTGTTTTTGTTACATGCAAGTGTTTATCCTTCTGAAAACTGCTCAGATAAACCATCACTGTTACTCAAGACAGTCACCATTCTCCCTCTGCCAAAGCAAAAGCATTAAGAAAGGAAGAAGAAATTAATAAAACTCAGGTCTGGGGTGAAGTGGAAAAGGGGGAGCACGTAGGGTCCGGCACTCAGCCGAGCGTGCGACAACAACTGCCAGATCCACTCACACCAGATCCGCTGCATCTGCTCCCTTTTGATCAATCAGGGTCTGGACAGCTCAACCGAGCACAAACTGTACTAATATTTTTGTTTTTCCTTCTGCTGACCCCTTAAAAACTTGCAGCTGCGGCGGGAAGCCTCTCAGCACTGAAGCCCCACTGGGCCACGAGCTGCGGAACAACACGTAGAGTGAATCCAGCTCCTCTGTCCCCGTGTGTGGGACACCCACACCAAGGAGTGCCAAACCCACGTCCGACCCGTTCTGCCGAGCCCTGAAGTCCAGAGCTTCCCACGCCAGCACCCAGGACCCATCCTGGCTGCAGGGGACGGCATCTCGCAGGGCAAATGTCAGTCACAGTCTGCAATAAATAAATCACCTGTGCTTCAAAAGAGCCTGTTCAGGGATTAAATGAAACAGAGGATGTATCCCATCCCTTCCCTGCCCACAAGAAGCACCTGCTGCTTCTCTTTGCCTCTTGCTCCAGCTTGCAGGTCCTCAGCAAACATGCAGGAGCTGCAGCAGTTTTGGGTTGTGGAGCAAGAGAAAGAAAATGCCCAGTGTAGTAAAATAAAGTGCAATCTGGGATTGCATGTCGCTGAGATAGGTGGCAGGATGGCCGAGAGAAATTTCTGCCCTTGCCCTTGGTGATTAATGTCCAACTTGTTTGATGGAAGAGGGTTTGTACGGGGTGGAGGACCTTTCACACTCCACCTCCAACAAAACCCATAAATGGAAGACTTAAAATTCATTTGAGCACTTAATATTTAAAACGTATTAGGGTCTTATCCAGCATTAAATTAAAGCATTGTGCTGCTGGCTTAATAGTTAGCATTCTTCAGTGTTTTAGAATACTTTACCCCTTTTACTAAGTATTGAGACTACCACTCACCCCATCCCAGTTTGAGAAAATGGTAGGGAGGGGTTTTGAGCCTGGATACTCAAACAAGCAAAAAACAAAAACAAACAAAAACAATCCAAAGAGCTCTAACTGTTATTCAGTGTAAAGTCACAAATCACGTGCAGCATAACTTCATGCTGAACTAGATTATTTTGCACCAGGTGCCCCCGCTAAATTCTGCTAGAGCCCAGTAGCCTCAGCAGTGGGGCTGCAGCGATCCCCAACTTCACTATGGTATTCCCCAAATTACTCTGCAGCGGTGTTGTCTACACTACAGCAAAGATGCCATTTCCTACACTGATTTTTTCACCTCAAGTCTTCCCACGTCTAAAATTTTTCCTCCCATTCTGCAGCTTCCTGAAGTTCAGTCCACGCTGTCAACCCCCTCATTTCTCCAATAACGTCTTAAATTCAACCGCCAGCTCCAAGCAGCAGAGAGGTCTCGAGAGTCACAGAGTTCACACGAGGTTTGCGAAGCAGTCACAGCGATAACGATGTAGTAGCCTCTCGACATTTCTGTTCTCGCTTGGCTGTATCTTCCATTACTAAAACAAGAGCCCAGATGCGATTAATCCCACCCGCTAGTGGAGGCGCACCCAATAACAGTAAGTGTTTCTCCCAGAGTTAATTCAGATCTCATCAATATAAACACATAGCTCAAACATTTCCCCTTTATTGTGCAATACTACACACATCCCTGGGGGATTTCATCTGCCAAGGCACTGCTGAATAACCTGATCTTGCTGCAGCCTTCTGAAATTCCTCAGAAACCAGGTAACCGACTTCATTAGCACTAACTTTAGCGGCTGTGTCATCTGAAAATATTAGCTCTTCACTTTTTAAAAGAGATTAAAAACCACAGATGCCAACAGAGCTTCTTGAGTAATCCTTTTTCTAACCTCCGATGAGAAGTGACTGCACTTTTTTTTTCCCTCCTCACCGCAAGCAAACCTTGAAGTCTAAAGCCTTTCCAAGCCTACACCATGCTCCAGTACGTGCTCTCATTTTTAATTGCAGGAATGCATCTTAGACAGCTACTTTTTAATTTTTTCTTTCATTGAAAAGGGGCAGGTTGAGTTTACAGGAGCATCACTGCACTGATGTGTCCTATACCCTACTCTCAGTTCAATGCGGCCACAAGCCCCTTCCCTCCCTCTCCCAGAAAACCCACCAAGCATCAAAATACCCTCTTGGCTACAGATGAGGAATATGAACAGTGTTGTTTTGTTTTGTTTTTTATTTTTCCTTGCACTTTAAAAGACCTCTGAAATAACAACTTCATAGCGTGAATATTAATAGTAGTGCAGCCACCTCACAGCTGAGCTCCCACATTAATACCTTGAGCTCACTTTGAGGTGACACTGTGGTTTTCACAGCTGTCCTGGGATGAGCAACTCCATCCAAACCCCATTAAGCTCACTAGAAGAAACAGAGAGTCCTCCCTTGGTAGCACTGGTATTTGGCAGAATTTACTACCCGAAGCTCAGCAACGAAGAACAGAAAATGGCTTTCACATCACTTGCTCTGCCAGGGTCAAACTTCCAACCAGATGGTGATCAAAATGACCCAACACCATGCCTGCCCCAACACTTCCAGTGGAGAGTGGCAAAAAGCCACTTCACTGATGACATCAACCCTTTGTGAGTTCATCAACACCAGCTATAAACAAAAATATCAGTAAAACCAGGGATGCTGGCCTGGAAAGGGAGACTGGCACAAAGTAAGCCTCCCAAGGATGGAAAAGGCAGAGGAAACCATGACCAGGGTTCATTCCCACCCTGACACAACAGCTCATTCTGTTCCAAGCTCCCAAGATGAGCTTTAAGCCTTCCAGCCCAGCTGGAAAAGCTGGGGTGACCCTGCCCTGGGTCACAAAGGCTCATGGTGCTGCTCCAGAAGAGGGGATGCCAGCAAAGATAAGCAGCAACTGGTGCTTGAGCTCCTTCTCCCACTTCTCCTCCTCCGCCCGGAGGCTGGAACCAAGCTTTGTAAACCACTGCTCCCAGACATACACATCAAGCCTACGTTTATACATATTTACACATTCTGTTTATAGAAGTCTCTGGAATTAATAAATCATTTTGTCTGTCCGCAGGGGATGGGGGTAGAAAACACAGTAAATTCAGAAATAAACAGCATCTGTTCCTCCTGGCTGCCACTGCCCACCCTTCCAGCTCTTTGAATGAACAAAAATGGGCCCACACGAGCAGCTCCCCAATTTCCAGCCCCAAATACACCTCATTTGTGATCCCAAGATGTCACAATTTCTGTGCAACCCTTGGACGTGCTGACGACTGTCCCTTGCTGGTGGGATTTCAGCTTTCTGTGTTGCCCAAACTGATGCAGAACCACAGGTACTGTGTGGTAAACACTTACCACTATAATAAAAAATCACCCATGGAAACCTCAGCTGTGTGTCAGATCCATTCTTGATTTTCAGTGTGTTGGCATCCTGAACTATAGAAGATTGAAACAAATAAATCTAGCAGTCTTCAGATCTTGACTATAACCAGAAACTGCAGCTATTAGGTCAGGAGGGAACAAGACGGAAGAACAATTTATATAAAAATCCACAGGCATCCAGTGCCTACATGCAACCCTTCCAGCCTGCTTTTCTTGAGATGCATTTCTGCTACAACTCCTGCTTTACAAAATAAGAGCAAACCCCAAATTTAGAGAATAGCTTGCTACCAATATTAATAAAACCCAGCCCAGGGAAGATGTGGAGGGGAGAGGGCTTCGCAATTGTCTGAAGGGGAAAAGTCATTTGAGGGTTTTTCCCTAACCACCTCCTTTTACTTTCCACCATTTTAAAACTTCAAAGCCCTGAAGAAAGACGCAGAGGTAAGGCTTTTCAGATCCTTTCCGAGCTCCTGTAGAGGATACAATAGCTGTTCCATCACACCAACCCACAAGAGGCCAACTCCTTATATTCTTAACACTCATTGTGTAGAATTCATCTGGCACATTCGTCTCTACCACACATCAGAATCAGTCCCTTTCTCTAGGGCATAAACGCCACTGGCACCTTTCAGATTTGAGTTTTAACAACCCATTTTGGAGAACAGGACAATTCACACCTTCCAGTCGCTGCTACAGTTACTGCAATGGAGGTCTGCAGAGCACCCAGAGTGGGATACTTGTCAGTTCTTAACGTGGCTTTGTAATCTCATCTATCAGGTTTTGCTTTCTGAGAGGAAGTACAAAGGTCTGCAGAAAATATAAAATAACAAGTGTACAGGTAGAGAAGCACCAAGTCCACAGACCCTGCAAGCACGTCCCACCACAAGGAAGAGCACGAGCAGCAAGACATTCCTTGATCCTGTCCAGCACCCTCTTTGCACGACCATGGAGATGTTCCCAAGTTGTCAGGTACAGAAAATGAGTGAGCTAGCAAAACCTCGCTGATTCAGCCTCTCCTTTTTCTTCTTTCAAGTCAGTATCTCCATATTAAATGGATGTAACCACCCAAACCAGTGTTTTCTGAGAAGCTACCTTATATGTGATGCTTAACAACCAGGGGCTCAGCAGTCCACTTCGCGATCATTACCTGAAAAATCGAGATTGTAATGAAACATCGAATCATTTTAGTTGGAAAAGACCTTTAAGATCGAGTCCAACTGTTAACCACACACTGCCAAGTCCACCTCCAACCCATGTGCTTGAGAATCTCAACTCTGCATCGTTTAAATCCCTCCAGGGATGGTGACTCCACCACTGCCCTGGGCAGCCTGTTCCAATGCCCAACAGACCTTTCCGGGAATAAATTGTTCCAAATATCCAATTTAAACCTCCTCTGGCACTTCACGGTACGTTCAGGGGTCCAAAAGGGCTGAGAAGCACGCAGAGAGCTTTCCTCATTTGGGCTGTTTCCCTTCATAGCACAGATTTGTTCAAGTCCGATTATTTTTACACAAATTATCTGAAATGCACAGGTGGAACCAGATGCTGCAGTTCTCTGTGCTGGCTCCAGGTCCCTCCGCTAAGCTCTGCTCTGCAAAGCAAGACCTGTACCCACAGAAAGGCTGAGCCTGGCAAATGCAACCTCGGGCCTCGCAGGGACCCGGCGTGCGGTCCTTCTGCAAACAGCATCGCGTTTTCTGCAGAGAAGTTACTAAGTCAGACCTACACACACCGCACCCCATCAGCAAGGGCATGCAGCAAAGAGCGTATTTAAACGTTTTCTTAACAGAGCCAAAGGGAAGACAGTTCTGTTTCATAGCAACCTCCAAGGTTTTGCAGTTTGTTTCTGTTCTTTTTTTTTTTTTGGAACAGAAACAAAGCGTCCCTGACATTTTTCAGGAACAAAACCATCAGGAGTTTCCAGAGCTGGAGATCACCACTTTGTCTGTAGGATACTGGCTGATGCCCCTCCAGGGGCATCATCCCGCGGGTAGGCTGGGGAGACACACAAAAATACACCACACTCGAGAAAAATTATTTGGTATCTTGCCTAACGGTTCACTTTAGATCAAGAGCTTGAAACCCTATCTCCGCAACGCAGGCCTGTGTTTAAATAAAAAAATTAAAAAGAAAATATAATCAAGCTACAGCTTCCCTTCCTACAGTTTTAAAGCCAGAAGTGTTCCTGGTGACATTTACTGCTTTAAAGGCAGAACGTTTATTTTGGCAAAACTTAATTTAGCTGAGAGTACTCTGCTCTTCTCAAGAGGTTAGGAAGGAAGCATCCAGCTGAGAGCCCCCAGCTCCCTGGAAAAAGTTTGCTTTTGGAGCAAACAGCGCTGCAAATGACACTGCATGCACCACTTTCAGATGAATAAAGAAGTCTTGAAGCCCAAACCCAAATCCAGAGCAACCCACAGCAACAGAAATATTTTATTTTTTTTTTTTTTTTCCAAAAGGCTCACACACACACAAAAGAAGATGTCCAGGTTTCAGGTGAGAGCAAAAAGGAGCAGGGTGCTATGGAGCTGCATGAAGGGACGAAGCCAGGAATTGCCAGGAACAAGAACTAAATACCCTTTTTTGTTCTTTGGTTTGATTTGTCTTTTTTAATGGGCTGCTGGCTCAAAGGCAGGGGAGGAAAGGTTTCCCTTTGATCCTTCAAAACTGATGTGAATATTTTCAAAAACAGGAGGCAAATCATATGGAGAGGGACAGGTGAGAACCCTGCAGCCGAGTGCAAGAGCTCTGTCTGGTAAGGAGCAGGACAAACACTTGATAGCCAGGCTGACTAAACAGAGAAGCCCCAGAAACAACAGGATCAGCCAGGTTCCTTTTTTGGGTCTTACCACCAATTGTTTCCCCTGTGCTTTTGGAGAGAAGCTTTCATGAGAGGCATGAAGATTAGCTTGGTTTTTCCTCTTGCTTCTGCAAGAGAAGCCACATCATTCGACACGGTAGTCAAGGTCCAGGCACAAGTAGTCAGGTGAAGATCACTAATCTCCAGCTATGCCTTTTTTTTTTCCTAAATAAAAAGTTTCACTAGCTATAATACCATAGGAAAAAAAAATATATATACATTAAAAAAAAAGTATTATTTTTCTTTTTAAATGCAAAATAGTTATATGCAAAAATCTGTGAAGCAGCACAGAAAACTCCCAGGTCTCTTTCACAGATTTTCATCACTTTCTACAATTTCACGCCCTGCACAGTTGTGCCTCTATTGCACATGAAAAGCAAAGAACAACTGTGTGGAGATTCCCAAGCTGGTATGAAGCTGCAGGCAGTGCCGAAATACGAGGGTTTGGCACAAAACCATGAGAAACCACAAAGAAGGAAAGAGCCTCGCGCAGCAGAGGCAAGACAAACATGACACTGAAAATCAAAAGTAGCTGTGACAGCTCAATGACTTCGAGTCTTGATTTCTTCCATGGCAGTGGAGGAGGATACAAAAGCAGCGGAAGCAAAAAAGAAGAGAAGAAAATAAAGAATGGAACTAAGAACCTAAGCTTTCTGTACCAAGCAGACGAGAAGGTTCCCAGGGAAAAAAGCAAGCTGCCAACGATATTCCCCAATTTAGCACAGAAGTATTGTGACCTATGACAGCAAATATTTCATAACTTACAACCACAAGGATAAATAGAAACTTAAAAAAAGAGACTCATAGCAGCAGTGCGCTACTCATCTGAACTCCAAAAAAGCCTCGGAGCACAACAGTATTTTCTCACCCCCAAAAAACCAATTTAGAGTCTCCATTGCTTTTTAACGGAAGTCGAAAATGACCCCTGTTCTTCAAGTAAAAACCTCCAGAAATATTAAAATAATTTCCCAGCGTTTACACTTAATTTCTGAAAGTGGAAAGTAAGTGTATACACTCTGAACGCAATTTAAGTTGTGAAGTCGGAGAGGGGTGTTCCCTGTCACACACCTACCACATCCAAAAAAGTTTTGCGCAGTCAGAATAAAAGCACAATCAGTAAGTGACATGAAGTAACACAGTTATTTTCATGAAGGTTTTTCCTGTTACATGCACTTTTTAGCACCTCTTTATGTTAATACAACCATCTGTTGCACAAGTCGACAAGCATCCTCCCCTGTGATCTGATTTTGGGATTGTTCCAAGTCTGGGTGAGGAAGCACCGTTTAATTGCTCCTTATCAAAATACACATTCCCCGGCTGGGCTGGGGCCTTGAAGATTAGATGATCCCACTGAATCAGAGGGAATCCTAATCACGTGAGGAGGGAAAAATAAAACCTGTGCAGCGTAAAGGGAGAAAGAAGGGATTCATCCCTACGTTGCAAAAACCTGAACTTCAGCAAAACCCTCCCTTGCTCCTACCATTCTGGGAAAGCCAATTAAAAAAAAATGATCACAGTTTTCTACATTTATGTTTGTCCTATGAGGCAAGCTCAGCAAAGTTAGGGGTCCTGAAAAAGAATTAAGTCAGTTTTTGTAGTGGTTACAGCTACTGGGGGGAAGGAAATGGCAGAAACTTACTTATTTAGTGCATGGTACAGATCAGTACAGAGTCATTATTTCATCACTTGTGCTGTATTCCCTTATACATATGGGCTTGTCTGCACAGCGATGGGACAAGGAAAACAGATTTTTAGTAGAGGAAAGAGTTGTACCAAAAAGCAAATGGTCTATCAGCTATTATTTCAGGTTCTTTTCACCAACTGGCTTTGCAGTTGGTGCCTCCTAATTACGAAAGGCAACAATTCTTCAAAAATCCCAAGCTCAGTTTATTATTTGCAATAATCACAATACCTAGGGAATGGTAGCACACAAAAAACGCCTAATTTAGATAAAATATGATCTTTTCTTAGCTCACAAAAGCAGCTCCTCAGTGCAGGGTCAAGAGGACATCAGAGAGCAACTCCATCCAAAACCCAGGGCTTCTTAAAATACAAGGCATGCTTCAGCGTCCACCAAACCTGTCAACACCAACACAATAGCCCTGCCTTGAGCACTTCTATTTTTAACATTTTTCCATCCACACAAAGGACAACTATTTAATAAACCTAAAGGAAGCACAACTAAAAGAGTCAAACAAAGCTGATTTTTTTCCGGGCTGTCTGGATTACTACGAGCACAAGGTGCAACCTTCGGCAGCCCAAATGAGTTGCAGAGGTTACTGAACTTCCAATGTACACCAGCCTCAGAGATGCTAAAACTGGTGCTCCATCATCTGGGAGCACAACAGCACGCGATGGAGTCGAATCTGATACAAAGGCCGACGAGCGATACGCTCATGTGAGAGAATAAGTGTCATCTGGTATAACAGGCGCTATAAAGGATATGGTTGACCTTAAACAGCCCGTTATTCATTAGATGTATCTAATCCCTTTAATTTTCCTTGGGATCGTGCTGTAAGCCTTGAGCGTTAAACAAAGCGCCTTAACAACCCGCTGGACTGCGTACATGCGCGCACGCTGCCTTCAGCAAACATGCCTTCGCTTGCAGGATTCGGCTTGTGTTCGGGCTGAAGGCACCCCTGCTCCAAAACTGCCACCAACTTGCGGCGCTGGAAGGAAACCACGCATTTAGCATCAAAAATAAAACGACCTGGAGGTTTTCCAGTCTTTCTCCCAGCAGGAGGGAAGGGCTGAGTGCTCCAAAACCCCCAGCAGGACTCTGCAGCTTATGTATCGCAGCGACTTCACGCTGCTTTTTAAACCAAGCCCATTTTGGACCGTTTTCAAGCACTACCTGGGGTGGAGAGAGCTGACTATTCACCACCTTTCCCCCCAAATGGGAGGGATGAAGCTGCACAATAAAACTGTGCCTGCGCTCGCAAAGCAGCTTTCGGTGATGTGACAGAAGAGCATCCCTCCTTGTGCTCTGCCATCAGGCATCACCACCAAAACGTCCCTTGAAGGCATAAAATAGCAACAACCTCTGCTCAAGCACCCCCAAAATGTGATCACCCCACCTCTTCTGAGTATATCAGAGGCACCTCCCGGCTGGATCCTGCCAGCAAGAGTCGCCTGGGCAGGAACCCGTGGAAAAATGCATCGCTCCAGGGGTTTGCTCGCTCAGCTTTATCTGTGTGGGCAGGACACGTACTAAAGGGAGACCTGTGTAAAGTAAGAAAAGCCCTCAGGTATGCTAAACTCGTTTGCCATTCCTCCAGGCACTGAGGATTAAGCGAGTAGGTGAAAGTTGCGTTTAAAGAAAAAACTCATTTTAGGATTAATGAGTTCATTTGCAGGAGCAAAGGGCGTTTATTTTTGTCCTTACAACAGAAGGCATAACCATCTTTATATCTATATTCTACAGAGATTTCTCGCCGTTCCTTGGTTGACCCTGTTTGCTGGAAGAGCAGCTCTGCACAGGTGGCAGATGAGCTGCAGGAAAACCTCCTCCTAGGAGAGGTGTATGCCAACTTTTCATCTCTTAGGAAGCCTTTTAACAAAAGAAATGCTGACGCAACGTCAGTTCAGCCAGCCTGACACATAAAGAACAATAATTCTGCAGAAGCTGTTCTAGTAATTAACCCAAATCGCCAAGATGATCCAGCCCCCTTCTCTCCTTCAGTCGCATGTTTAACTCCTAGATATACAATGAGTATCAGTGGCACAAAAATCATTTATGGGCCCTATGCCATCTGTCACTATGGGAACTCTAAGCCCATGAAGAGAAAAGCAAGTCATAACGGTGTTATTAATTCTGAGCAAGCCTATCAATTTAATTGCATCAGGAAGCATCGCCTCAATCTTCAGCATCATTTATGAAAAACAGATTTAGTCTCTTTAAAATAATTCTTTGTGATAAATAGCTTTGAAAAACACAAACAGGCGGAGTGTTTATCAAGTGATTTTCCACCATAGATCAACCTCTCACCCTTGAATCTGCTTCCAGGATAGTCAATCAGCTGCATAAATGTCAGTTTGTCCACTTATTTTAATGGGTTATTAATTAAAAAAAAAAAAATCTCATTATTTCTGCTCATGCAAAGTCAGCTAAAACAAGATAGGACAGCTGAATCTCCAAATAAAGGCATTTTGCATAAAGTAAAACTCCACAAGAATTCAGTGTTTTAAGTTAGAATGTAATGTCTTTGACAATTCTTCCCCAAAAATGCTCTCTAATCTCTCTCTGGATCTTTTTCCTACTTCAACTAATGAGCTGATCCATGTGCAAGGCACAAAAGTGGAAATTTCAGATTGCTCATCTCCTTCCCTTCACAAAAATTCGAGCTTTCAAAGCTCACAGTAGCTTACCAGAATCCAAAGACCTCGCTTTGAGTTCATCTTATCACCACAATCCTTCTGAAAAAGTTCTAAGGTGTTTTCAAAATTGGCTGCAACCGGTGTCAGTGTGACCCCCATCCCCAGGCTGTGCATCCTCGGTGCCTCCTCCCCACCAACCAGCACTCCGGTGGCCTCAGGCACATCCCGGTATCACCAAGGCCACCAAAAGGTTATCTTTCCATCAAATTAGCCAGGGGACTTAATCAAGGGAGCTGATGCAAGGGCTGTGTCATTCTTTGCCCCCAGCTGTGGTGCGTTGGGCAGGGCTGAGAGAAGCCAGTGTATCTTGGGAGATGTGAAGCAACCACCCTTTCATTCCTTGCCTCCCGAATTGCTAGCACCCCGCCGAGCAGCAGGACAGCTATTCTGCGGGGACACCAGGACACCGTGGGATTCACGCACGCAAAATGCTTCTGCCTTGTAATCTGTTGTCACAGCAACGGGACTGTCAGCCTGAAAGCCTTGGGGCTCGTGGAAGAGGAAGGAGGGGATGAAGCAGATGCACAAGATAAAAACAACATAGAGACGCACAGCAAGTATTTGAGCACCCAGAACAAAAGCTTGAGCTTCCTACAGCTCATCCTTATGGCTTATACTTCATTTTGGAAAATCACATAATAGTTTGGGTTGGAAGGGCCCTTCAAAGCTCCCCCAGTGCCACCCCTGCCATGAGCAGGGACATCTCCACCAGCTCAGGTTGCTCAGAGCCCCATCCAGCCTGGCCTGGGATGTCTCCAGGGATGGTTCATCCACCACTTCTCTGGGCAATGTGGGCCAGGCTCTCACCACCCTCAGGGGCTAAAATTCTTTCCTTGTATCTACTCTGAATCTCCCTTCTTAACACCCTGTACTGAAAGGAAGATGTTTAATGACAACTTGCTTGTTTTACCTTGGTAGCATTCTTCAAAGAAACAAAATGGCATATGTCCTCTAAGCACAGTAGACGGAAGACGCTCCAGGAGTGCCTTACCAATTACTTATTAATCCCATTTTAATTGCTGATTCAGAATGAGCAGTAATCTTTTCCTCCCCTTCAGAAATCTTTAAACCTGCCTTTCTCAAGGATGCGAGAAAACCGTGCAGAGCTAAAGCTCCTTCAACTACAAATGCTTGTTTACACTTTAAAGCAAGTCTCTGCTACTAGAACTTAATTAAATAATCATTAAGGATATAAAGAGTATGACGTTCCACTCCACAATATGCAAAACCATCATCACTCACCCTGGTAGCTCTTGCCTTTCCCATCTCTTCTCACAGCTCAGAGGGCAGATGGAAGAAGGAAAAAGTGGTGTTAGCATCCACCTCAAGCAGCAGGCCAGAGGACAGTCAGAAAACCACCATGGATTTTTTTAACTTCTTTTTAATTATTAAAGCTGTATTAGACCCAGCAAGATACCTTGTAGCATCACCTGAAGCAACTGCTCCATGTAAAACACCTTTCACAGCCTCCATGCCTATCTCCCAACCAAAACCTTTGGTAATCCATTACTTTTTCTGCTGAGTTACCCACACTGAAAGCTGGCTTGAAAACATCAGCAAGGAAAAAAAAAAGCAAAAGCTGATAGATTTAAGCTGTATGTTTTAAGATAAGCTTCCCTGGAGCTGCCAGCACAGCTACCTGAACAAAGCAAGCGTTTCTGCAGACCACATACGGCTACAGGAGCACATGCCCCTCTTGCATTTTGGACTATTACCAGCAAATTTCTCCAGCAAGTCTGGACACGCGTCACTCCTCAGAGGGGGATGATAAAGCAAGTTTTCCCATGTTACGCTGATTACGCACAGAGTGTGAAGATGTGAACCGAACACCTTCACGTCCTCCACGGGACCAACGGCAGCACCAACTCGGGGTTTTTTTTGAGGTTTCTTCCATTTTCTAGTGGTTTTCCCAAAGCCGTGAGCAGTTTTTTGCAGCGGGATGGAGGAGGCAGCGGGGATGCTGAGCACGTGGGGATGCCCAGACCAGGCAGCTGCGTTCTTGCAGGAAGGACAAAAGCCAGCGGGGCCACCAGCACCGCTGTGAGGTTCAAAGACTCACACAATTTAGCCAGGCACAGTTTAAATTTTCTGGTAATGACGCAGATTAACGGCTCCAGACTCTATTCTTTTTGCTGAGCCACCTCTCTTCTCATAAGCCCCCTCTATACCCTGTATAAGCACTTGATACCACTCCCACCCACGGGATCACCCTTGCCAAACACAGATCGTTCCCTCCCACTGTTTTCAAGTTAACATCGACTTTTTAAGGGTGGAAGCAACACAATTAAAATTTTAAAAAAAGCAGGATCCAGGAGACAGAAAGGCTGGCAGACGGGGCCTTCCCAGCCACCAGAGCAGCATGTTGATTTTTTACCACGCAGTTAACAAAGAACATGCCACAGACTGAATGGATGGCATGAAGAAGGTCATCGATTCACAGCCAAATTCACGAGGAGATGTATTTGGTATGAGGTTTTGCAACGGGAAGAATTGAGATTCCTACAAATATTCGTAGTCTCTTCTACGTAATAGCTAGCAACACCATCCAGGCAAAGATCAGCGGCCAAGACCATAGCGCTGTTGTAAATGCACATGCAGCTAATTAACCACTAATTTGGTGAATAAGAAAGTGCAAAGCGCCCTGAACTGACTACTTCAAGTGCACCAGAAAGCCAGTCCAGATCCTTCCCTGACACAAACAGGAGCTTTACAGAGGCTGTAACCAAATCTCTCAAGCTTTGTGGGACTCACAAGCGACCACTGCTGCAGCTGCATCGGGGTAGGTGCTATGAATTAGGAGTAAAACATGATTTGTCATTAAAAAAAAAAAAAATAAAACACAACAACAACAAAAGAAACCAAACAATACCACCAGTATTGTTACTGCCATGTTTTTGCTTGAATTTGCAGCAAAATAAAGCACAGAAAGACAACAAACTCAACTTTGGGAATCTTCTAGTGTCCTGCGCATGTACTTTTGAAGTAGCAAACACCTTTTCCTAGAGATTTCCAAACGTATCAGTGGACACCAAATTAAAGGTCTTTAAGAGTGCCCCTTAGATAGTTCCTCATGAAATTGTGGGCTCCCTACTCCAATAAAGACTGGCAGCACTCTGCCAAGGGACAGACAGAACCCACCTCGGGTGCAAGGGACGCCCCAATTTCAGGATTTACTGTCTTCCCAGCAGCTTGCAAGAGGTATGGGCTTCTCCTGATGCGGCTCCTACGCATCACAAGGAGAGGAAGTATAGAAAAATAAGGCTACAATGATATCTCTAGTGGAGAAAACGCACCTCAAGTTGCCCCAAACCCATAACTGCTATTGCTGCCTGTTCTCCAGGGTCTTGTCCTGCAGACTTGTAGACATATGCTCACTCATCATCTACATTGGTAACTTCTAGCAACTTTTTCTGCACCCAATAGCCTCAGCTTTTTTAAAGAAATGTAATTCTGGAAAAGCAAAAAGGTGCTCTTTATTCCTGCTTTTTGGGGATACTGAAAGACAAGAATAACTGTGGTTTCAGAGCAGTGGCTGTGTCACTCAATCATTTTCTAGAGGTATTTACCACAATTTGAAATATCAGCCCTTCACAAAAACCACAAGCTTCCCTTCCTAACCAGAATCCAGGGACTCTGGCACCGCAACAACCTACTTGCAATGTATTCAGACAAACTGCCAAAAAGAAACAGACAGCACTAAATACACTTCCTTATAACAGTTACGATAAAAGCAAAAAAGACCTTTATTTCCTAAAAGTCCTATAAAGCTCCTGATAAAGCTCATCTCTGTACCAGCGCTTGAGGTACCCAGGTTTAGCTGCCTCTGTGTTGGCGCTACCAGGGATGTCCCTGCTTGTCCCCCTGCCCCTGGGGACTGCGGGAGGGAGGGTCTACATACAATGTATGCAGAGTCGCCTTGCTTAGAAAGCACAAGAGCGGTGACTCGTGTAATGACGTTAATTTAATCAGTTAACTCATGCCTGCAGAGCAGGGATGGAGGCAACCGAGGAGCCGTCCCAGTTCCACCTGCAATCCCAGTGAGCTGGGCACAGGGGAGGGAGCAGGCTGAGTGCAACAAAGGGAAAACAAGAGATTTCATTAAATAGACACTACATGATGATGGCAGGACATTGTCTTATTTAGAGTTCGCATTTCACCCTAAGAACAGCCCCTGCAACAGCTGCCCCATCCCAAATATCTTTACTCCATGCTGTGTGCATTTTCTTCATAATCCTGCTGGGAATTAGCACTGGAAAGTGTTAGTTTTTCATGAAAAAATAAAGCCTTCAACTCTGGAAAACTTGTAACTGTCCTTCAATGAGGGGCTTCCTACCTTCCCAAATCCTACCACGTGCAAGAGGGAAACTAAAGAATAATACTAAGCTTTTATCAATTCTGAATTTGCGCTGTGCCTCCCTCTTATCAAAATGAGATCTGTCAGCCTCTTGCCTGAAGAGGTGCACAAAGGAGCCTGCACACGGGTTGAGAGGTTGCTCCTGGGACCAGAAGCACCAGGAGATTTCAGCAGAACATCCCCAGGATGGGAAAACACCCCCCAGGAACATCTCAGTACCTGGGAAACAGGAGCAGGAGGGAGATGAAACCCAGACAGGCTGCAAGAAGCTTCACAACAGAGAAGGAAGGGAGAGGGACCAGAAAACACAAGTACCCTTTTTCCCCAAAAATAAGACCTAGCCCAAAAATAATCCCTAGTATGATTTTTCAGGATGCTTGAAATATAAGCCCTACTCACAGTTCATTTTAAAAAGTCTATTTAAATTGTGTCCAGGCAGCTATACATGTAAAAACATAAAATTAATTGGCGATAGAATGCAGCAGGACAGATGTGACAGATGTTCCAGAATGCAATGACACGACTGTATTTCAATAAACGTTCAGGTTTTTTTGTTAAAGAATCAATGTAAATTGTAGCTCACGGAAAAATAAGATATCCCCTGAAAATAAGCCCTAGCGCATCTTTTGGAGCAAAAATTAATATAAGACCCTGTCTTACTTTTGGGAACACAGGGTCAAGCAAGCACCAAGCTTAGAGCAACCACAGCGTTAAGTATCAGCTTCTTCACCAGTTCATCGAGCAGCTGATTCAGCATAGAGAAACTGCTTGTCCTACGTTAGTCCGGCCAGGACCCACGAGACTTGCGAAGGCAGCCAGCTTTTTAACAAAATAAAAGGAGGTTTCTGGGCCAAGCCCTGCTCCCCGACAACCGTGGGCAGGAGGCAGGGCAGATGGAGACACGCCAGAGCCCCACAAATAAAGCTACCAGGAAGAACATCCCCCTGCAAAATCCCACCGGATGGGAGCACGTAAAGAACCGCAGATGAAAGAACTATAAATAATCACCACCATCAGAAGCAGACCACAGAAGTCCTAGGGTGAGAACGTTTTCTTTTTGCTTGGACAAGCGGTCCCACTGAACGCTGCGATACCAAGAAGTATCTGATGGTGGTTTTTCCAGAAGTGACTGGTTTTTCATTCCATTGACCTCAGTGAGAGATACTCCCAACACAAACTGCATCTTTCAGACCACGCAGCTTCTACTCCACAACCTTGTATATACAGCATAAGAAAGTACCAGGAAAACTGCCCATTTACCCCTCCTGAAGGGGTTCAATACAACCATTTGCTTAAAGACTTTGAGACATTTAAACATTTAACTCAAAGTAGGTTAGAAAGATTTATTTTCCTGAAACAAAATACACGGGAAAATAATTTTTATGTATTTTAGTTTTAAAATTCTGTTCAGGATTCTTGATGTTTTTCCCCCCCATCAAACAAAACAAACCCAGAAACCAGCCCAGGCACAACGTGCTGTACGAGCCCCAGCTCACCGAGGTGGGAACAAGGTCTTTTCTGAGGCCAAGCAGGCTGAGCTACAAAACAGACCTCAAAAACATAATTGCAAGACGAAAGAGCAGAGTGCTCAGAACTGGGCTGGTGCCAACCCCAAACTCTGCAGAGCTCCCTCGGCTGAGGGAATGAGTATTTTGGGCAATCCTCGGTAACCCAAGCGCTACCACATGCAGTCAGCGGCTGCCCACTCCAACACGCATGGAACAGGGAAGAACAACCCATCATTGAGCAGGTTGCGATGTCTGGTAGGCTTTAGGGTTTTTGTTTGTTTGGTTAGGTTTTTTTGAGCTGGTTTGTTCATTTTTATTATTATTTTAATATTATTTTGATTATATGCTTTTAAAATATTTTATTTATAATAAGAGACTTGTCAGACACAGCCAATCTTTTAATTTCAAAGGTTTAAGAGCAATTCAAGGGTCAAGTCTTCCTCCTTTCTGCTTCAGCCCCAGCTGCCTCACCTAAAGCTGCTCAACAATTCTGCACCCTGATTGGCATCTCAGGCCCCCAAGGATGAGTTCGAGGATTGTCCCCACTGCCATGGGGCTGGTGACCTCCTGGAAAACACAGGACCTGCTACAAAGCCAAGTCAGATAAGCAATTCTCTCTCACACCCAACTTCACAATGGAGACATGCACATTACACAAAGCTGGCCCAGGAACCTACAAGCCCCGAGTCTTTGAAAGATCTCAATCTACCATCTCCACAAATGCCGTAAAAATAAAATCATCTTCTCCTTCCCCCATAAAAACAACAAACCCTTCAAACCAACTGTGCAAATAAGCCCTCAAGCCTTCTGGAAGTCTACATCCCATGTACAAGATGGTACTAGCTTACCTACCAGGGGGAAAACAAAACAACAACAAAAAAAATCCAATAATCGTTTTTGGATACTATTCCTAAAAGAGGAAATTTTGAAATTCTCCATTACTGAACACAGCTGTGTTGTGTCAGAACTGCGGGCATGATTAACGCTGGAAACAGCTCTTTGATGACTATCGCACCGGAATCTCTAAAACAAGTAGAAGCATGGAAACAAGAAACACTTTGCCACCCAGTTTCACAACAAAACGCTCAAGATCACCGAATAATATATAAGGGGTTGGTTGGTGGGTGGGGGCTTTACGGTAAGTGATCTCCCAAAAAGGGCTGGGCTGGTAGAAGAGATTAAAGACTACGGCTGATTTAAAATAAAATAAAATTACCCTGACATTTCTGTTCCTTTTTACAGTTGAATTTTTTACCAACGCTGACAAGACAGCCAACATCATCATCCTACCAGCACACTGCTACAAACTCGACATTACCCACAGGATGCTGCAGACCACGAGAGCAAACTCAAGTACATCCCTGGCAAATGGCTCAGCGTTAAGAGCTCGTCCTAATATTACAAGGAGTTTTTAAATCAAATAGGGATGCCTCAGGTCCTCAACACCAGCATCAGCATTTATCACCCACTTAGAGCCTGGAAAGATCAATTTGGCACACAGGGGCCATGGGGAAACCCAACATAATCCTGCTTGCGCAACAGGACAACAGACCCAGTGAGGTTTCTGTGATTTATTGGTGAACTCTGAAACTAATATTTTTTTCTAATAAAAACACACTGTGGTAGCCACCAATAAGCAAAATCTCATGGTTAAGAGATTTGTAGAAGCAGGCTGAAACAGTCCGTCTTGGGTAGGAGCTTCAAAGGGGCCGCAGCCCCAGGCTGAGCTTCCAAAGGTTATTACAAACCAGCGACAGCGACATTCGATGCAACTAGTCCAGTTTAACCACCCAGATCTCATATCCCAGCTTACCCCACCAGGCTAAGAATTACAGCAAACTAGAGACCCAAGTTTCCCATCCATCTGCGCTGGAAATCGTTTTCTCTATGTGTTCTTTGCAGAGCAAGCCCATTTTTCATTTCTGTGGGAAGCAGCAGCAGAGGAATTTCACTTGCAGACTCAGAGAAAGTGAGAGAACCTCCCAAAGCTTTGGGCTGTAAGAGAAAATGCTACCGAATAAGCCAGAAATTTTGCAGCGAGCTGACAATTCTGAGCAGCAAACCCAAGCTTCCAAGTTTCGAACCTACAAAAGCAACTATTCGACTGTGTCAAAACCAGGGATTAATCCTTCTAGCAACTCAGGGCAAGCACCACAAATAGCAGCTGTTTTTGCAGCAGAATGCCACACAATCCCAGCTCTCTCCATCCCCCAAAATAAGCGCTCTGCCGTGTATAGTATTCCCAAAGGCGTCACGCATTGACATCGGCGTCTCAAGGAAGACACAGGATGGAGGAACTGGAGAAAACCTGGGAATTTAAAGGGTATGCGGGAAGCAACAAAGAGCTTTAAAGCGACTTTATATAACCACACCGAACAACTGCTGGCCATTAAAAGCCCTCATCTCTCAACCACTCCTGTTGAAACCTGCAAAAAGTAAATCAAGCCTTTGCCAGACCAACTAAAATAGAGTCCCCCCAGGGCTCCGCAAATACCACGGTGAAGCTGCCGCGGTGCGGGGCCGGCCCAGGCTCGGCACATCTGCCAGGGCTTCCCAACGCGTCCCCAAATGCCGGAAACGCTTGCTCCCAACACCGTCATCACCATTTCTCAAAGATTTTAAATCGCGGCAGAACTTCAGATGTGCGCGTCCTCGCTGGTTCCCTGGGAAGGCAGCGAACCGCAGCCTCATGAAGTTTTAATAAGGTAACCCAGCAAACTAACAGCATCACTGCGCTAAATAAAACAAAGCGACTGATTGCATCCCAGCAGCATAAACTACGTGCTTAATTTAAGGTGCATTTCATAGCCCTCCCTCTGAAAACAATAAAAAAGGACTTTTTTCTTTCGTACTATAGAAAAAAAAAAATCTAATCTGCTACAAAAAACTGGCAAATCAAGCCGTAGTTGAGCAAAAGAACTGGCATCTTGCCTAGGTTTCCTTGTAAATGCCTTCAAATGGCAGTCATACCCCAAACTATGCTTCACGGACAAAGTATATATAACCAAGCATCATCGCTCTCCTCAGAGCCAAATAAAGGACAGAGTGGTTAGAAAAGGAGGAGGCGAAGGAGATGGGCAATGCATTTCTCCTAACAACCAGCTTTTTTTTTTTTTTTACAAGTTTCTCTTTATTTTATACATGCAGGATACCCTCTGGCTCGGTGACAAGGGTTTCTAGGCTGGTCTGCAGCAGGGATTCCAGAATAATTCGAAAGCGGGAATACTCAGTTCTAACCACAGTCCATACCCACAAACACAGCCAACGTGTTTCCAGTGAAAGTAACCAGTAGCTTAATTTTTCTTCTTGGACAGCAGGCTCCTCTTCCCAGGCAGTGAGAGAAGAGAGGAGAATCAGCTCTTCCCATCTACCAGATAGTCCTGAACCCACAGCTGAGGCCACCGGTGTCATCGGTCCAGCACATCTCCTGGGCACCGTTCCTCCTGAGATGCGGGGACAGTGACGGCCAGCCCCGCCTGCTCCCACCTCCCGGGCCTGTTGATGAAAGTGCAGCGGCTCTCAGTGCTGAGGACGCTGCCTCTTTGTCCGAGGAACAAAACACTGGGATCACGATAGCCGAAATCGAGCAGATCCGGGCAGAGAGTAAAAGCAGCGGGGGAAAAATGAGAGGTGGCTCCAGCAGAGATAATTTGGAACAGAGACGTAAAAAAGTGGATAAAAAAGGTCTTGGAACAACAGAAAGCACAGAGAACTTAGAGTTGATGAAGGAAGAAGTGAGAATCTGATCTGAAAAAAAGATACATCTGAAATGATACAAGCTTTTTGCCCAGCAACGCTGCCTAGCACCAGAAATACTGTGTTATTTCTTTTCCCCTTCTTCCAGTGTTCAGATGAGCAGCCTCAACACATGGCTTTACTTTGGTGTGTTAGGGGTCTAGATAGCAAAGCCCTGCTAAAATGTACACACACAAAGCGCTGGGGAGATGCCAGAGTGATCCCAGTGCTCCCAGCACAAGCAAACAGCACAGACTGTAAAAATAACGTGATGCTCTGGCTTCAGAAAAAGCGGTCAACTAACTACATACCATAACGCCGCAGCGTCCATCTTCTATTTAAAAGCTGGCACCGCTGCTCCAAAGTCCTTATTCCTGGAGTATACAGGAACATGGGGGGAGGGCAGCATTGGGAAAGAAAGACTGGTTGGGTCAAGTCTAAATTAGAAATAATTCAACCTGAGGAACTAGAAAAATGGGAAAGGAAAGGGATGCTTTTGAGAAAAGTGGAAGAAAGGACACAGCAGTGCTCCCCCCTCCTCTCGCCCACTAACCTCATTACCCAAACACCACAACTCCCCACCTCCTGATTTACAGCTGCGAATTCATGTTTCCAGGCCTCATGGGGGAGGACTCTTACTCAGGGGGTCTTAATACCCTCTCACACAAAGAGCAGCAGCTTTTATAACTCCAGATGCTCCTTGTGCAGGGCCTGGTAATTACCCCAATTCCGCTCTCCCCAGGGAGCACCCTGATTTCTAGGCACAGATCTCTTTTCTGAACACCCCCAGGATCCCAACCTTTAACTTGGTCATAGCGATCTGGCTGTATTTTTTTCTACCTCAGGCTCTTTGCTAACATCTAGCCCCAAAACTAAACATTTTTAAACTTGTTTTGAACTGTAAACTGTAATAAGATTGGAAAGAAACGCACACTCACAGGCTGGCCGCAGTTCTTACTGACCCTTTGAAGGCTTCTCCAAAATGTTACACTGATTTACACAGACATTGCTGGATGTTAATCAAGACATCCCAAACTGCCAAAAGCTCAATGCAGGGCAGCACTTGCACGTTGGAAGCCCAGAGGTGACAGTGCCAGCCCCAAACGGGTGCAAACCAGCTCTAACCATTCAGGATAACCAGTGGTCTTAGGAATAAAGGCGACTGCAGCATCAAACAAGGACACGGGTTTGAGCACACAGCCTAATCTTAGAAAAACAACACACAAAACTAACTGCATAAAAGGGCCCTGTGTCCCAGAACGCGCTCGCATCCAACCAAGTACGCAAGTACTCGTCAAGCCCTTTGCCTCTTACCGACGCCAATAATTAAGTGTCCTACAGACCATGGTGTGCCGGGGGCATGCAGAATCCAAGCTCACACAAAGAAAAATGGCTTGAAGTCTTCAGGAGAGAGAGGGAGCAACACAGCAGAGGAGTTTGGGGCGTTTGAGACCGAAATGACACTTTCTGGTACTCAACGGTTCTTCAACCTGCAATGACCTCAGCGACCTACACAAGGTCTCACAGGAATATTTGCTGCTCTCACAGCATGTGCACTGACAGCTTAACGCCTTGCTATGAGTCGTCTTTAACTCCTGCCGGCACCATCATGCCTGTAACAAGCTTCTGATTCTTAAAAGGCTTTATACTAGAAGCACCCCACCCAAAAACCTAACTGGAAAAAAAAAAAAAAAAAAAAAAAAAAAAAAAAGAAACAAAAGCCACACTCAAACATCTGCATATCAGCCAGGCAGCTTCTTAAAAAGCTTTAGTCCAGAAAATATGCCAGAGAAAATTCACAAAGCTACAGGAGCCTATGAACCAACCTGAAACCCAAGTGATTATGACAATCAGGTTGCAGTGCTACAGTATTTTAAAGATGGGGTTGTTTTCATCAAAGAAATGTGCACAGTTCTTCAAAGCCCAGGATGCAGTGCACTTCTTGCTCCAGTATGTCAGAAAAACATTTTTCAAAGAACACCCATATACATACAGATGCACAGAATCAAGGGCAGCACCAATACAGATGCGCCTATAAACTAAGTTTTACCTTGATAATGAAGAATTACGTTGATGTTCTACTGCAAAAGAAGCTGAGATCAAATCTCAGCCCACCATTTTTTCCAGGTGTCCTGAACAAAAATCCTCAATGTACAAGGAAAATAAGATAAACAGGCCTTAGTAATTACCTCCCTTATGCGAATGATTACAGACACTTACATGGTATATTTCTTTCAAGATTCCTAACGCAAATAAAGATTTTTAGGTCAGTGAGATGCTCCCAGAGCTGGGGCAGGTAGATGCTGTCAGCAGGTAAACCCTCGTACAGGACTCAGCACCATCGTCTCTATCTCACAAAGGCAGACAGGAGCTTTCACACCACCTGTCCTCAGGCTGTGAAACCCAACATCCAGCTCCCCAGTCCCTAAAACAACACTTGTTTGTTTTTTTTTCCCCCTCTAAACTACACCAAAAGCAAGACAGAATCATAGAATCATTTTGGTTGGAAAAGACCTTTAAGATCTTCAAACCCAACCGTTAACCTAACACTGGTAAGTCCACCTCTAAACCATGTCCCCAAGATGTATTATTGATGCTAAAACTTAAGGTTCAAGAGCAACTCTTCAACAAAAAACATGAACTGTTACACTGAGGGTTTTTTCTTTTTCGTTTTTACTTTATTTAATGATGTGAGGATAAGCACTGGGGTTACAACTTTCCCTTAGATGTCTTGTCTTCCAGTCCTAAACAATCACCTTTCCTCCATGTCACAACAGCACAGATAAGCAGGTGAGCAAAGCAAAACAAAACCTTGTCCACAAACCAAAGCGAGGGCTAAAATACTTTATCCCAAAGGAACCCTTGGGAATGCTGGCGAGCGAGACAACTCTCCTTTTCCTTTTTTGACTCAACGTTACGCGTTCCACAGCAATGCTGACTGCCCCAAGAAACCTAATTCACACAGTATTCAGTATTTAAAAGACAACGCTGCCCTAGTATAAGAAAGAGAACATAGAACAGGCAGATGTGCATTTGCACACACACGCTTACCTGCAGTGATTGCTGCCTTCCCACCACCCAAACCAGAGCCTGGGGGCTTCACAACTTGGGGTTCATCACACCCTGAAGAGAAGCTGACAAATTAACGCGTGCTGTGATTAAGTTACAAAAGATGCATCCATCATTAACCAATTGACACGATAAATGCTTTCTGACCACCTGTAAAACGAGGGGATGTTTTTCAAATTTAGATCCTTCTGCATGACAAGAGACAGAATATTAAGTAATACACTGTTTAGAAGCAAAGTGCTTAGCTTATATTTAACTAGTAATTAATAGATAGATTGTAAGTAAGAAACTAACCAACTGCAACTAACTTCACCAATTATTTCTTGGTGGAGATGTATCCTATGTTAAAAACTTCCAAAAATTGTAACAAATACGCAATAATTGTGTGAATGTAAGCAACGCAGGAGCATCCAGTTGCTGGAGCACTTATGGAGGATGATCCCCAGTGTTCTAATGAAGAATGCCTGCTTAAGGGTATAATTGACTTTGCTGTTAAGTTTATTTCTTTGTTTCAACCTCACAGCACACTCTGGCAGCCTGGGCAGCAAAGAGACCCCTTCCAACACTCATTCTCGCTGTGGGGAAGGCTAAAATTCACGTTTATAAAGCACCGTTTTGCAGCCGTGACTGTCCCCAAGGACAACGCCAGCAGCCTGGGGTGAAGTGAAACAAAGAAAACAGCAAAGTCAATTATACTGTTAAGCAGGCATTCTTCATTAGAACACCGGGAATCATCCTCCATAAGCGCTCCAATGACCAGATGCTCTTGCGTTGCTTATGTTCACACAATTCTTACGTATTCATTACAATTTTTAGAAGTTTTTAACGTACATCTATACCAAGAAATAATTGATAAGGTTAGTTACAACTCCTTAGTTTCTTACTTACAATCTATCTATTAATTACTAGTCAAATATAAGGCAAGCACTTTGTTTTAAAACAGTGTATTACTTAATATTCTGTCTCGTCATGAGAAGAATCTAAAACTTGAAGAACACCCCCCCCGTTGTGCAGGTGGTCAGAAAGCATTTATCATGTCAATTGGTTAATGACGGGCGCGTCATTTGTAACTTAATCACAGCACACGTTAATTTAGCAGTTTCTCTTCAGAAGAGCCCCGCAGGACCAAATCCTCAGCTGAGGCGACCCCGGGGCGTTTCAATGTGACAAACCGAGTCGGGATCTGCTCACACCCCCAAACCCCGCTTCGGCCAACCCCGCGCCCCGGGGCCTAATTACCGCCTTTAACCAACCTGAACCCAAGCGACGGCGCTAGGACCCGGGGCGGCCCCTCACCCCCCTTCCCCTCCGCGGCCTCCCCGCTGCTGCCGTTCTCCCGGGGGGCCTTACCCAGGTGCAGGGTGAGGTTGACGGCGGTGGGGTGCTGCACGCCGGCCAGCATGGTGCGGCTCTGCCACCAGGTGGCATCGGCCGGGCTGTTGTAGTCGGTGAGGAAGGCGGCGCCGTGGCTCAGGTGCGGCTGGGCGGCGTCGCAGAGGTGGCAGGACTGGGTGACGCCGGTGACGCCGGTCTGCACACAGTACTCCTCGGCCGGCGCCCCGCACGTGTGGGTGGCCAGCACGGTGGCGTTGAACGCGGCGTTGACGAACTCGGGCATGCAGCGCTGCGGCCGGCCGCTCCGCTCCTCCGTGCACTCGTCCATGGCGCCGCCGCACCGCCCCGCCAGCCAAAGCCACAGCGCCGCCAGCCACAGCGCCCGGCGCTCGCCCCCCATGCCGCTGGGCTGGCCGAGCGGGCGCGGAGCCGGCGGAGGGGCTCGCTGGCTGCTGCTCGTCCCGCCGCTCCCCGCCTGGCCGCGGGCTGGGATGGGCCCGGCCCGGGCGGGGCTGCAGCGCGGGGCAGGCCGGGAGCGGGTCCCCTCCTCCCGGAATGCGCGGGCTTAAAGGGGCGATGGCGGCGGGGCCCGGCCTGAGGAGAAACGCCTTTCCCGCCTTTTCGCCCCGCTGCCGGCGGCCCCCGGGGAGGAGGCACCCTCTGTGTGACAGGGATCGCCCCCACAGCGGCGTCGCCTGTCGCCGAGCGGGTGGGGACGTCACCCCCCGCCATGGCGCCGGGCCCAGTCACCGCCTCTACCTCTTCAGAAGCCGCCTCGTTTCCTTATTTCAAAGGAAAAAAAAAAAAAGTTCTCAAGAAATCTGAGGAAACTGCGCTTTTCCAGACAGGCCATTCTGAACCCGGTCGGTCTCCTGAAAGTGACTCTGAGTGGACCCGTGTTGCCCCCTCAGCTTCTTTAAATTTTAATGAGCTTCCAGCAATTTTCGCATCGAAACCCATATCTCTGCGCTGCTTAGAGGGATCCGCTCTGTCAGGTGTAGCCAAAGGCTGGGTTATGTTTTTTAGCTATCGCTGTAAGCAGTCCCCGTGCCGTTTCAGGTCAAGGAATTGTGTAAAAGATTCAACGTGTAAAATCCAGGAAATCGTGTAATGACAAAACTGCTTTTCTAGGAGAAAGTGCCTCTAGAAGCCTGCTCAGGAAACAGGAAACTGCTCCTCGAGATAGAAATCGATAGGAGAGTCAAGGAAAGGCTTGGTAGACTCAGTTGTATTCTGAGAAAACCTGAATGCAGCCTGTGGTGGAAAGAACAGAAAAAATACAGTCTGTTCTGGGAAAAAGATACACTTTCTTGGTTGAAAGCAAACACACTTATCCTACAGAAGCCAACCCTTTGCTTCTGGCATGTTCATCAGCTCCGCACGGCACGTACTCATAAGCGAGCCTGGAAATGTTCCTGCTGCTGGTAGATTTTATTATTGCATTTGGCGCTATACATCGGGGCGGCGATTCCTCTCTCTGCCTCCCCGATAGAGTGTTAATTAACCTGGCCATGACGAGCTGGCCTCTGTGCCAAGAGTCCCCCTGACACCAGGAGAAGGGACGCGGGTGCGTTATGGAGTCATCGCTGTTGTTTGGGCTGGAATTGTGCATCTCCAGTGGGAAGTTTGATTTCTGTCGCCTTACTCCTCTTTTCCTCGGTTTCTGCTGTGAAATCAATGCCAAGCTGATGCTGTCAAGGCAGAAGCTCTGGAAACTGCGCTGGTGGAGCTTCTGGGGTTCAGTAGCAGCCCCCACGATGCCTGCAGTTGAGAGTGGACATGGCAAGGTAGGCAACATATTATTTCCAGGTTATGGATTCTAGTAAAGAAATTCTGAGAAGGAGGTATCTGCTGATATTTGTCATCAAAATCCACTTCATACTCGTAACTGCAATCTCATCTTTGACATACATGGTTAAAGTATGGGACATATCAGGTGATGCAGTCATGTTTCATTTGGTAGACCTTCACTCATCAAACTAAAAGCAGAATTAAATCTCAGATCTCTATAAATACATGACCTGTGCTTTCCTTTTCATGTTTCGCCCCACTGAAATACTCTGTCAAAGCACCGCAGTGTATTCCGCATAAAGCCATTTCCTTTTCAACACAGAAAAAAAAGCATCTTTACGTAAAATAACTGTGTCTTAAAAGCACAGAACCTGGCTAACTTCTCCAACTTTGCAATGCTTACAGGGGTGAAAAATAGTAAAAATACCTCAGTCCATGAATTCTTATGACTGGAAAATCCCACGAAGTGGAGTGAGTCATCGTGCATGGCAGGAGTGGCCTGAAAGGAAGGAAAGACTGTTTGATAGGATGGGCACCTCAATGAAACTTACAGTTAACCATCTGTAAAATAAGAATAATGTTTGTGGGTAAGGTTCGAGGCTGTGCTGGGCTTAGGCAGCGTGGCATAATGAAACAAAAGTGGAAAAAAATGACATGGCTGCTGCTTCAGGCACAAGTCTTCAAGCACTTGTTGCCCCAAATTGCGCTGATCACAATGATATCAAGTCTCAAGAAAATTTGCTCTCTATTTAATAATGAGGTGGTCAGGGAAGAATTTAAATATTAAAAGTTAACTGTGCGAACCAGCACATTATCAGTTCAGTTATTTTTTAAAGTACACAAAGCAGATTAAATGAATGAGAACAAGCGGGGAGAGGGTAAGAACAAAGAAATGAAAAAAAAAAGAAAGGCAACATAAAAATCTGAGAGGAAACAGCCTTTATAAAGACAACTCTTACAGGAAATTCTGTCAGCTTTTGGAAGGCCAGAACTCCTGAAGTTGGCAGTCTCAGCCTTCAAATAGAGCTCTTTTAGAGTGAAGAAAAAAGAAAAGGCACTATTTTCTTTCCTTTTGATCAAAATAAAATTGCAACAATGTAGTGTGCACTCACAAGTGATTACAAATAATATATGAGGAGCATGGTTAGTGTCTGTCCTTCTACAGCAGCTCCAACCAAGCGGTAGCACACCTCAGCACCAAAACACTTGATCCATTTGGAGCTCGTGAGTTCCAGAATGGTTTTAGAAAGCACCACAGAGCAGCAAACACTTTAATTTTCAGTCTTCCTGTACTGATTTAACACCAGCATTTGTTCGCAGTCAAAATTTGAGTGCATGTGCTCAGGAAAACTGCTCAGAAGTTTCAGACTGTGAAAGCAGAGCTTGGTGTTCCGTGGGTCTCAGTTATTAAAACAGGTTGATAAAAGTACCCCCCCCCCCAGAGAAAACAACCTGCATTTGCTAATAAATGTGAACAGGTAGCTTGAGGACCCCAAAATGAAAAGTGCTGCACACCCACACATTTCATTCCCAGTACTTACTTGTCTGTTTACACTAAAAAATGAGGGAGAGAAAAGCCCTGTGCTCACTGTCAGCCTTACAGAGTTATCAGCCACAGGAGGAGGCACCTGAGGAACCTAACGAAATGTCACTTGTCACAATCTGGCTGTTTTGGGCAACAGAAGAAAAAGTTTCCAGAAGTTTCCTGCCGTTCATTATGCAGGGGCTTCCCATGGGCCCCACCGCTTTTCTCAGTGGACACAGTGAAAACAACAGTAATCGCAGCGGACATCCACTCCCCGGCCACCAAATCACCAAAAACACATAAAAGAAAGTGAGCGAGTCAGCAGATTCACCCAAGAGTCGGTGCAAAAACATCAGAGCTCAGAATGGCTGGGTGACAAAATTCAGATGCTTTTAAAGGTTTATATGAAAATAACCACGCTGCAGTCTCCAGTAGCACATTGGGGAACACAGAAATAAACCCGCTCTAAACCGTTTATTTTTATGAAAATAAAAGACAAACTTTAGGCTTGTTTTTCTATCTCAGTTGAAAACTTTATTTTACCAAGTTGGATTAAATATTTTGACTCAATCCCAGCTGGGATAATCTCTGTGATGCCACTGAAGCATATAAATTACTGCAAATTTCATCGAGTGATCCATCACATTCTAGCGCCCAAAGTGAAATGAACAAAGTGCCCATGTGCAAGGTGGGATTTTGATTCTACTCTTACCAGCTGGGCTCTGCTTCAACCTCAGTGTCCATGACAAAAAAGCTTGACTGATCCAGGCAGTGGCCTACAGGTGTGTCTCCAACAGGAGAGAACAGCTGTACAGAGTTAAAGCTCCTCACACTTTGTTACAAGCATGGCAGAAACTGCTGATGGTGGAATGAGGTTAAAGATTTAACAATTTACTTCTGCATTCAGTGCAACAAATGCAGCTTAGGACTGGCTGCAAATGCATAAGAAATGCTAAAACGTTTTGAAGCCATCCTGTTTAGAGAAGTTCTGCAATCCAGGATAGGTGTGCAGAGAGTGTGAGTTAATTTGGGAAACGTCTGAGGTTTCAGTAACGCACTATCAGTAAAAGTGCAGAATAAATCAGAGAACCATACTAGCTACAAAGTACTCATACCTATCATGGTTTTTATGGAAGCAGAAAGTTTCTGCAGCCATGTAAATGGAACTGAAAAAGAGAGCTACTAGAAAGGCAAGCAGATGTTTCATAAAATGGTCTATTTTATATTCTTAGTGGCTCTTGCAGATTATCCTAATAATCCTATATAGCAACTACTGGTAGGTGAATAAAAAAGTGTATCTGAACCTGCTCATGGGAGATAATCTGCTTCTTACAAGTTTCTGCAAACACGGGAGAAATGAAAGACATCATAAGCTGATTATTTTATCTCCTTTCTGAAGTGGGCCTGGGATGTAGCCTCGTTTTCTCTCCTCAGGACTGTAACGCTGGGCAGAAATAAGCTAACACAAAAATGAAACATGAAAGGACCGTGCAGCTTTTCATCTTCCTGTTGCGGATTCAAACACAGCCCCTGAATTTAACCAACCGCATCTTGCAGTAGTATCAGAAGGACACTAAATTCACCGAGAATAGTCTCCAGCTCAATGCCGCTTTCATCCTTGCACCGCAGAGCCCACTGATGGATGCTCTGCCACCGAAAAATCCCAGCAGTATTTAGGTTTCCAATGCGCTGATGAAGTTCTCTCTGTAAAGGGCAGGGCTTGTTTATCCAGATCCATTTGGATAATGTCCGAGTCCTGTTCTTCACCGATGTGCATAGCTATGCAAATCCTTCACACGCGTTGTGAGCTGGGGCTGTTTATACCAACTGTGAAACATTCCCAGGAGAACTGTCTTCCAAGCCAGATAAAACGCTGTCCCAGAAAGAAGCGCGTGCGTTGGGGTGAGCAGAGGTATCTCACCGTGAAGGGTGTTGACCTGTGTGACCACAATGAAGTTGTCTAACAAATATCTTCCCTGAGCTTCCAGCAAAATTCCCTAGATAGATTGTTTTCAACAGAAAGTAGGATAACTGCTTTTGCCTGGTGCCAACAGAACTTAAATGTTCTTCCCAGTTGATTCTTAACTATTAATTTATGGTCACAACCTGGCTTTTTATAGCACAGTCTGCCATGATTATTATTTTATTAATAGTCACATTGCTGTTTTGTATCATTAGTAAACCCTTTCTTTTCCTCATAACAATGGCCATTGAGAGCTATATATTGCTTTTCTCGACCAGCAAGCTGCGGTCTCATCTGTTGTTATGCCAGAAGAGTCACACTTGGATGCCCAGCCGGAGGATGGCAACACTAGTGTGTCATTTTGGGATCTGGAGGTTCACCGATCTCCGCCTAAAGATCTTTAGCAACTCATCTCTGCTCCCACGTGGAACTGGGTTGGGGCAGAGCTGCTTCCCCATCGTGTGACGGGGAGGACAAGCGAAGGGTGAGGAGCTGCAGGGACTCTGACCTGGAGAGCTGCATTTGGGACACCCACGCATGCCTCATCTCTACTCTTGGTACTCCCATCTCTCTATGTTCTCCCCTCCATGTCTGTTGATGGACATCTGATGACCAGCAGGGAGGAGGGAAGAGACATTTCTGTACCCAGAGCCCTCCTGCCAGACAAAAGAAGCAAATCAGGGAAAATCTGTTCAGCCCCTGCAGCAAAAGAAATACTTGGAATGAGCAGAATCTTCTGAAAATACAGCTGTTAGGCTCTACCACGCCTCTGCAAAGCTGCAAAGCACACATGAACTGCAGTTTTCAGAGGTTTGTAACTCAGCCGTCTTTAGGTAGATGTTTGCAAGAACACCAAAAGCTTGGCTTTGACATCAAGACTATTGCCCCAGCAAACATCGATCCCTTCATCTGAACAGCATCACAGTGAAACACAGGCAGTGGTTTTGAGGTACGTTGCACACTAATGGATTCCCTAACATTTTTCTTTGATCCAAATCGCTGTCAACTGAAAATGAACATAAAAACTCAGCAAACATAGCAATAATGAGACCCGTTCCACCTGGCTGTTTGCTCGTCCATAGGTATCACAGGACTGGAAGATACTCTGACCCTGCAGGGACTGGGAATTAATCCCAATCCGCAGGCAGAGTGTTGGAACCTCATTCATTGGGAGCAACTGAATTCCCGTTTCCTTCCGTGTCCATAGTTTTTGAATAGTAAGAGAATTCATCCTCCTAGGTTGAAGCATGCAAAATGCTGTGTAAACACTCACACTGCTACTTAGGGATTATCAAAGCAAAGAGAAAAATTAAGTTTGTTAGGGAAGGAAATGACATTTTTAAAACTCGTCAGTTGATACCATAAACAATGGGAAAATGCCAAAAATGCCTTCTAAATAGACTGTTTCCTGCTCAATGTCTCCTTTTTTTTTTTCGCTTTTTGAAGTAGCAGTATAAAGCTACCTACGGAGGAGATTTGAAAATGTATTAGAATAAGAACTCAATAGGCAAGAAAAAACATAGTTTTCATAGCTGTAAGCTGCATTTTGCTTGCTGGGAACCTCAACATACTACCCACGTTTTCATCCCTGACCTTCAGTTCATGGAAATATCAGAAAGACTATCAAGTATTCAGAAAAATGCAGTGACTGTGAAGGGATGGGAAATTCTAAGACCTGTATCCTGAGTTTTTACTTGTCAAATCCTTCAAGAATAGGAAACCTGTAGTCACTTCAACTGTTATTATTTATTAAATTTTGGAGCTCAGGAAAATTATTACATCAGAGAATTTAATTACATTAAAAGCATTTATCCAGTAGTTCAACTGGAACATTTATCTGACAATTCGTTTTTGATATGATAATTTGCATCCAGCTATAAGCATGTTATTTTAAAACCATACAAAGAAGTTAAAATCAAGATTTAGTGTGTTGATTTATTAAACAGTGAATCGTAATTGTTTGTGATGGGTTTAACTTAAAATAAGCACCAGGAGAGGGTACAGAGGAGAGACGACATCTCTATAGGATGGTAATGTCAATCCTGTCTGCTCCTGTTTTCTCTCTGATTCAGACTTTTTAATATATCTTTTAGTTAGCATTGAAATGACATTAGAGATTTAGATACCAGGACATGCTTCTCCAAAGTTATTTCTTATACAATTTGAAATCACAGAATGTTCTTTAAAATAGCACCTCATTGTGACTGCCCAGTGTTTTTTTAACCCAGAATGTAGTTTTTGTTGGTCCACTTTCGGGCTTGAGTTGTTCTCAGAACACATTTCACACCTCCCCATCAGCCACCGGCTGGTGGCAACCCAGTTTTTGCCACCCGAACTGCTTAACTTCAAAGGTTAAGAAAACAAAAAGCCTCCAGAACATAAACATCTTTACATAGTAATACATACCTAGCATACCACTTTCATCAACGCTTCGGTGCAGCTCCCAAAGCTCTAAAATGGCATCTGAAATGTTAAACAGGTTTGTTCACTCCCGCATTTTCCTGTATTTAAAGCTAAGAAGTGTCCCTGGATATGTACATTAGTAGGGCAGGCTGCCTTATTGAACGTTAATGTTTTATCAGACACCGCTGGATACCATTTTAATAAATTTTATACCCTTGTTTGCTCTACAAACCCACAGACGTATTCAACTTCTCTTTCATTTTGCCAAACTACCCATCTTTTTTCTTACAATGAAGCTGGTTGCATAATGAGTCAACTGGATTTAATGAGTTTTGCCAGATGGGTATCCCTCTGGGGTACCCCCTTCCAGTTCCTTTATGCAAATATAAATGTAATTTATCAAAGAAGTGTCAGTCTTGAAAGGTTTTCCTTGTATTCACCTCATCTCCAGCTCCACTGCAGACAAGTACAGGTGCCCACAGTCTTAACAAACACCATCTCTCAGGGCAAGAGGCAATAACAACTCTTCAGGCGCTGGAAGCTCCATGGCCAGGGCTGGGTTCAGCAACATCTGGCTTTCCAAACAGAGCAAAAAAATAATGAACGAGGCTGCACAAACAGATGGCACAGAATTCATTAGTCCCCCAAAGTGTACAACAGACAGTTAGCATTTTTCTCATTCTGAACCCAAGTACTCACAGTCAAGTTTCCTTCCAGGTCGGAGTTGGGACGGCAGATGTTCTCCCAGCGTGTTACTCTCCTCGCATCCTGCGCTCGGGATTGCCAATTTATTCAGGTTCCAGAATATAAACAGGAGTTAGCTCAATGAAGCAATTGTTCAGCCCGCTTGTGAATTACGCAAGATCATTTTGTTGGCTTCTCTTGGATTCCTACTCCAGGGGAACTGAAATGTGAAGGGGTGAGGAGCAGAGCGGCACCAAGCAGTTGCTCTGGGTAAGGACACCTCCCGCATGGTTGGGAGCACGCTGCAAAAAAACATTTTGTACTCATTGTTTGGTCACTAACATGCCAGTAATTTTTTTTTTTTTTTTTCTGTATATTTAAGGCATTTAGGGACTCATTGATGCTGGTTCTTTATAAAATGACAGACAAGACGCGTAGAGGTTTATCCTGACACATTACAAATCCATTTTAATAGGGTTGTAATAGGAAGACTCTTCTGAGCATGTTATGGTTTCTGTAGCTGTACACCGTAACTCCCTGCATTTTTCACATTTCCTGCTGCTTGTGGAGTTGGAATTCTCCAGTAAATGGCTGGTTAGAAGAAAGATTACCAGGCCTGGCACGGAACAAACACCCTTGTTAGGTGTGTGCCATCCTGGAGCTGTGGAGAGGCAGAACCCACCTCTGTAGCAGTCTTAAAATAGTGAGATACCAGCTGGTTAGTACCAGAGCAGAGCAGCAGAAGACAGACAGGCTATAGGCACAGGGTGCCAGTGACGCAATGGACAAATCCCTTTTGGAAAAACTGAAGAGGAAAGAAAACAACTGCCTTGGGATCTACAAGACTAAACCAGAGCATTTTGTTGTCAGTTCAGATTTAATTACGCCTGCTGTTGGAATACTTTTTGGGGTAACTTTACCTATCATCCATCCATCCATCCATCCATCCATCCATCCATGTATCTATCTATCTTAGTGTATCCTTGCTGCTATCCATGATGATACACATCCTGACGATCCATGAAAACTCATGTAAAAATCAGTAGGCTAATGATCAATGTAGTGCCTTTAACAGAACAGAATTCCACCAAGGGCCTTTCTCAGGGGAGGAAATAATCTTTCCGTGGGATAAAATGAGCATTACTGAGCACAGTGTGTTGTGATTTGAGATTTTTGTTTCTTAGAAGACAACTAACATACTCTTTTAAGACTTCTGCTATGTAAACACTTTCAGCTTAAGATTAAGTTCCCAGCCTTCTCTAGGATAAGCTAACTAGGCTGAAGCCTTTTCATTAGACCTATTTTTGGCCTTGGATACTTTGTGATCACTTTGAACTCTCTCCAGATTTTTAATGCAGCAAAAATGCTGGATGTGAGAATTGAGTACATTTGAGAAGTAATCTTGCTCTTAGCATATGCAGAAATAACATATATGTTTTTATGTGCACATGTCTTTGCAGCCACCATGTGTTCACATCTTTTTGTTCATTTCTTTATTTACAGTGATTTTTAACTCCTCTTTAGAAATAGCTTTCTACATAGTCGGCTGTGCAGCTCTGGTTTTACTAAACTTGCTTTCCCAACAAAGCTCATTTACTTGGAACAAAACAAACCAGACCTGAGTTTGTATTTTAAGTTTACAGTAACTCCTCGTCTTTTGGTCTGGTTTGGAGTGTCTCCACTCAGAGCTTGAAGGTCACTTTTACAGAGCCTCAACCTGGAAAGTCTCAGGCTGAAAAACGAAGGCTTCATCAAAGCTGGAAGCAACTCAAGATAAGTCACATAGTGTGGGAAAGCTAAATAAGCTACTTGCATTGTTTAGACAACTTTGAATACATGAGTCCCAGGGAATGAAGGAAGGAACCATCCTTTAAAAATGTAAATTCAGAAACCAGCATTTGGGACAGCTTACATAGGCTTTGTTGCTCACTTGTACATGTTGGTTACTATTGGATGTAGCTGTTATTTTTAATGTATATAGCACATAGACTCAAAAATATTCTTGCCTAGGAAGAATTACAGGAAGGTAAGATGCTGTTCTCACAAATACCAATTTTTAGTTTAATATTACACACCATTTATTTAAGCGGCTTTGTCAGTTAGAACATACAGCTACATCTGTCCCTCTAGTTCCTTGTGTGTATGACGGTGCTAATGTAAAGAGGTACTGACACTTGGAGCCTTTGCTCTAAATTAGGTTACTCGCAAACCACCTCAGAGTTCATCATGGCAGCTCAAAGCCTCTGTACCTTTTGCTGAACCATTTTCCTCTAATTCTGAAAATACACCAAGAGAACTGGTTGATAACGTTCTGGAGGAACTGGAACTTTGTGCAACGTTGCTGGAAGCCCAGCCCAGAGGGGGACAGGGTGATGCCAGGTTTGAATTACGGTGCAAGTTGTAAGGCATTTAGCTTTTTGCACGATTTTGCCATTCACAGGTAACACAACATTAACAGAGGAGCTGTATCCATAGCAGAAATATCTTAAAGCTTATTTTGTTTTGGTAACGGTAGAAAAGGAATCATATGTCAAGTAGGCAACATTATGGATCCTGATGACTCTTGTGACTGGGAACCACCTGGGAGATAAGGCTGTGGTAATGCTGTCTTTGTTCCCAGTGATCAATTTAAAGTGACACTTCGAAAGCAATCAGTTTGAATCTCAGAGATTTTTCTTTGGAAAAAAATCAAGAGTAAATTGAAAACTTTGTCGACTAAATGCAATTTGGAACACTACAAGACAAAACTCTTTCCCACTTTTGAAAAATTTAGTCTTGGACTTTGTCCTGAGTGAAGGAAGAAAAAAAACATCTTAATCTGAAGCTCCTGAGAGCCTGCAAACATGAAAATGCTTTCACGTGCAGCTGTTGTTTTGCTTCGATTTTGGTGCCTCGCCCTTCGCATAAAGATTATCAAATGGGAATCTGTAATTTGTAAGCAGTCTCCTCTCCTAATGGTTTGTTTTCCTCACTTTATGTATCGCAACCTACTTCAAAAATTGCAAAGACTGTTAACAGCACGGTAGGCAAGGGCCATAGGAGTGAATGGGTGGTTCCCAGCTGAGAACAGTGACAGCCATTTGCATAGTGGTTTTCACACCTGGTGAAGGCTTTTTTGTTAATGGTATTAAAAGTATCATATGCGTAAATCACCTCCAGGATGTAAAAAGATTCTTGTGTGATTACCAAGAGCGAGCACGCAGGATCTGCTTCCAAACAAATGCAATTGCTGTTGGCTTTTCATCCAACACAAGGTTGCCTCTTTCAACTTTTTAATAATGTTGACTGTTAGTAAGACCGTGGTTGCTGTTTTGGGGGCTGTTTACTATGAGTTCTGGGAATAAACTGATATTAAAGCTAGTGTCTAGCTCTGATTCTCCCACTGTCCAATGAGGATGGTGATCCTTTTTTTTACCAGTCATTAGCATATACAGAGGAACATCTCTCTGCGTGATTTATCCTAATTTACATAAAGCCAAGATCAATGTGTGTTGCACCTTCAATTTCTACCCAATATCCATGTTCTTTGTGATCCATTACCACTGTAACCACGTGAACACAGGCACTCCTGCGAAAAACCAGAAAAGCTCTTTGGAAGCGAACTTCAGTGGTAACTGCTGCACCAGAGGCACTCCCAAGGCTGACGGCCTCTCCTGGGCTGAAAATTAGCGAGCTCTTCACTGTGGAAAGGACAGTCTGTTCTTTTTGGTTGCCATGGCTTAACCCATCTGTTGTTCCATTGCCTTTGCTCATCTTCTTTATCAGCACAGCAGAGCCACCCAACTTTTCCTGGACTAATACAGGTGCACCTCTCCCGAAGAAGAAGAATTGGTCTCTACAAACAGAGGTGGTAAATTTTTTAAACCCCTCTCCTATTCCTCTTCTTCCAGAAGTGTTGCGGAGTCTCCGGCCGGTCCCACGAGCAGCCTGCCAGCTCCACCAGCCAAACCAAACGTCTGCACGAGCCCTTGGGGAGGAGGATGAACCATTTTTATGGCAGCTGTAAAAGGTCACACGGTAAACACCCAGTGCTACCGCTCATCTGGTGTCCCAGCTGCTCCAAGTAGTTTGGCGGGGTGTAGTACACGTGTGAGTAAGCAGCCGAAAGCTCTCTCTTGGCCCTTTGAGAGTCAGGTTACAAACTAGAGAATTAACAAAACTCAGCTGATTGATTTGGGTTTGTTCTATCTACTATGAGTATCATTCCAATGGGATGGGTCTTAAGACCCATAGCACTTGCAAACCGTTGTCTTAAAATACACATTTTGCCTTTCCGGCATAAATCTGTCCAAAGTCTGGGGCTTTTTGGCTTTGTTTTTTGGTTTATAAGGGCAGGGGCATTCCAAGAGACTTTAAATATTTAAAAGTCTAAGGTTGTGTCACAGTCAGGGATGTACTAGAAATCTGCTAATTTGGCTTCTGCTAAGACCAGAACCAAACAGTGTCCCTTGTTGTGATTATTCCTGCTCCTTCCAGCACTGGTTTTGCAATGTGTTTACATGTTCTCATTTCCTTCAGCTTTATCTCTCTGCAAGGATGGATTTGGGAGATGCCTTGAAACATCCAATAATGCTACTGGTCTCAAATTCTTGTCTTTAAGAAAGTTTTGCTTAGTTTGTAAGCTACCCAGTATATTTTGCAGAGGAACAGATAAGTTTCATTGTCCTGGAATGCTTCCTGCTCTTCCTCTTCTCCCCCATAAATGATAGTTTTGCCAGAATTTTACCTCATCTATTTTTTCAGTCACAGAATCACAGAATCGACTGGGTTGGAAAAGACCTCAGAGATCATCAAGTCCAACCCTTATCAAGTCTTTCATCTTGTCATCAAGTCTCGATGATGATCTTCTTGACCATCAAGTCTTCCCATGTTACAAAAATTATTTGCAAGCTTTTGACATGTCAGTTTGAAAAAGACAACCTTTCCCTGCTCTCTATTGCTGCTGTATGTACTTACACACCATAATGTTAAGATCCCATTTACGTTCTTCAGCGACATCATTTGGAGGGGCTGGGATGATGATGAAAACTGTGAGAAACAGACAGCTCTGGTTAAGGAACTATTTAAAAAAACCATCTGGAAACATATGAAATAATGTGCTTGGAACTGATTCATTATCAAAGCAGCATTAAAGAAGAGCCAGCAGCTGGAAAAGCTGATGAATACTGGAAAATGTCCCGTGCTATACAAACTGCTGAAGATATAGGGGACCTACCTCTCTGGTAACCCTTCGCAGTCATTAGCTACCTGAAAAATGAGAAAAAAAAATATAGAAAAACATTAAAAAACTATTCCAAGGTGATTTAATTGAAAAAAAAAGATTGTTTTGGTTAAATAATCTGGGGCTTGTTTTCCAGGTTATCTGCCCATTTGTAAGTAGTCTGAAATTGCAGCTTGCATTGCCTGCGTATCCATAGGTAACATGCAGATGCTTTGCGCACTGCACACAATATAAAGAAGGTACAATTAATGTGAAATTGGATTAAATCCTCTGTCTGGAAAGACATGGGACATCTGGCAGTGTCAGGGAGAAAAGTTATTTCCTCATGTAAATGAACATATTAATTCCTTAATTATGAGTTGAGCGATTATGTACCAGAAGTACTGCGAAACAGAAATATTTTATATTTTAAGACGAGTAGTGGGGCAGAAGTATGTTGGGCAAAATGTTCTATGTGGTATCCAGTACAGTATAATAAAGAAAGGGGTTTCTTTTTTTGCTTTTTATCATAATATATCCTTGTATTAGATAACATACTGCGTTTTAATTCTCTTATATCCATATTCTTTGGTTGTTCTGAGGCTTTTGAGCTCTGATTAGCACCTGGTATTTATGGATTGTTTCTTCCACCTTGGCTCCTTAAATTCAAAGTTTACCCTTTCTCCCAGCACAGATGCTCATATCACACCAGCAAAGTTTGTACTTTGCACAGTGCCAGATTTCTGAGTCACTTGATGATTAAAAAAAACATAAATTAAAGTTTATAATGGTGCCTTGGAAAATGTGACATCTCTGGGAGGTTCTCACAGAAGTTTTCTGCTCTGAGAGCATCTGGCTGGCCACGCTGACACAGTTCCCACTGTGCAGAGTTTAGATTGTCCCAAATCCTCCAATTCTTTCTTGTCACCAGAGCCCAGAATTGATCAGACCTGCAGAGCAAAGGGGTGAAGAGCAAAGGCCAACCAGAAAATGTCACTTAACAGCAGAGTTCCTATGTACAAAATCATAGAGTTAAACCTAATTAAAATTACAATAAACCCACCATGAAATGGTGATCCAAGTTATGTGACACTTAAACTCCATCAAAGCAGTTTCAGGCCTGTCTGTGTGGGTTCATCAAACAAATGGTGATGCTGGAAGAGCCGTGTTTAGACTTTAGCGCTTGTTTTCAAACATGAGCCAAAGCCCAGAGCCTTGACATTTCAGGAAGACAGAGTTTATTTTGAGGACCTGGATGTGGCAAGCAGGTGGTCTGAGCAGCTGAGCACAAAAGGAATAACCGACTGAAGTGATTATCGCGCTGGAATTACCCAGAGCGCAGCCTGGAAATGGACAATTGTTGAAAGAGGAATTCTTTTTTAAGACACTTGACAAAATCCATCATCCACAAAGCCCCATAGAGCTGAGGTGTCTTTTCTTCTTCCTTAGATGTCTCCCTACACTCCTGGGTACCACCTACTACATGTCTTTTAAGGACTGGACCTTCAACTTCTTGTTTGCCATCTGTAGGTAAGAATTTGGGGCCCAGATTACAGGAATAGTGGCACGTGGCCCAGAGCTGTATGACCAAACATTGTTATTCTTTCTGCTCACCGTAGTTGAGTTTTCTTTTTCTTGCAATCTCCTTCCTTGGGAAGCGTCCTGATGCAATTGAGACAACTCTTACTCCCTTTTCTTCCCAAAAAAGAGTTGGCTACATTGAGCAACTAATTCCTTTAGTAGGAAGCAAGAGGAATGGTGGGGAGTTACACACCAGACACTGACTATAGGTCAGGAGCTTAGATGTGCAAAAAAACAGTAGCTAGGAAAAGACAATTTTTTATGTATTTTCCAGTATAGTGTTTCTGAATGTCTCTTTGCAGACAGCAGCGTGGGAGGAAAACTTGGAATTCCAAACTACAGTCCTGGTATCTAAAAAGTTCTTTGCAAAACCAACTGACTGCAGGAAACAGGACAGGCCAGAAGATTTTTAAACTGTTCTTAAATTTGAAACTTTACTTTTTGCCTCTTTTTCCCCCAGTTTGCTCAAATGTAGGAAGCGGTGCTCCCTGTTTCCCATGTGGGTGAAAGGTTTTTCTATGGACACTCCGTTTCAGCAACGTGGTAATTTGAACTCGGCTTTAGGAAGTCAGCACAGTGGAAATGAAGCGGCCGCTTTACCCAGGAGAATACGAGGCTGTAAACTTACCCCTGTTAACTAAGTACATTGTTATTGGACTTTAGTGTTGTGTTCTCCTATATTTCACCTTTGTCTTTACAAATCATAGCTCAAAAGCAGTCCTGGTTAAGAATCGTGCTCTCGCATTATTTGCGGGAACAAAGCGTGACTATTTTAGAGGAGCAGTGTAAGCGATGAAGGGCATCGCTTCTGAGATGGTTCCACAGAGCCAAGCAGCGTCACATCAGTCTTGAAAAAGGAATTCTATGTTCCTGCATGATTCGGATCAGCATAAAAGAAAAAAATCCCCACTGAGTCCAAGCTCTGTAATTTGAAATTTGTTTGGCGGAGAATGGTTTTCGACAGTGGAAAGGTCTCCTCACAATGCCTTATACCTCCTACAACCAAAACTAACAACAGACAGCTTGCAGCGTCTTTAAAAACAAACTCTTTATTACGAAGAAAATCATACACCTTGCAGTAAACTCTTTACAGGCACGATATATTACAAAGCCGTACCTGTACTAAGGAACTGAAACAGCAAACAGGCTGGAAACAGCACGTTGGGAGAGAAACCTGACCTGTAACTACCACCTCCCCCTGCCCGGATCCCCGCAGCCTCCTCCGTAGCCACCGCCTGCTCCTCGGTAGCCTCTTCCTCGATAATAACCGCCCCCCGGGCTACCTTGGTATCCTCTGCCTCCCGAGCGCCAGCCGTAGCCGCCGTAGCCTCCGCCTCGGTAGCCGGAGCCCCGTGGGTAACCCCCCCAGCCCCCGTTGTCATAGCGAGGCATTTTGGGGGGGCGAGGGCCATCGCCGAACCTGGCAAAGAGAAACATTACATCTGTACTTGATGCAACCTTATGGATTCCCATTTTTTAAAAAATGCTACAGGAAGAATGAATTGCCAAGACACTCAGTTAAGATGCCGCTGTTTTCTGTTAACAGAATACAATCTTTGAATTACAGTTGCGCTTTTGCACCTTTTCCACTTCAGTAAGAAAAGCTGGGAATAGCCTGCTGCGCCATGTAAGCAGCTCCTCCTCTAAATCTGAGCCAGGTCTACACCTGGGATAGAAAGTTTCCCCTCAATCCCGCTTCTCCAGCTCACACAAATGCATAGAGTGTCCCATTCCTATTTATTTTGCTCCCCACAAAGCACAGTGAAGCATACACTAAAGCTGTTCTTCATTTTGTTCCTTGATTTACTAACAGCTCACAGGTGTTTTCATTTCTCTTTGCTTCAGCAGCAAGACATGAAAACAAGGCACAACAGAGGGGTGCGAGCACAGCCAAATATTTATTCCCAGAGACAGAGATGAATATGCTTGCCAAAAATAAATTTGGCTTATCTTTTCTTTAAAAACCATTGTGTTTTGGGAGAGGCGATGACAGCTTTTATTCCTTCCTGTGGAAACAGGCAGTGACCTGCCTACATCCGACTTTGACCAGGGCAATTTTAGGCATGCTCAGACTATTGACTTCAAAACGAGAGCCTGAAGCTCCTGTCCACACGGGACAACATTCTCCTGGTGGTTTTAGCTCCAGCTCACCTGGCATTGGCAGCCATCAGGCGGACGCCGGCGGCTGATGGCCTGGAGAGCTGACGGATCATGTCCAGCATTTGCTCCTTCGCTGGGTCCAGCTGCCGAACGATCTCAGGGTCTTTGGTCACCTCCACAACGAGAGCCTCCATGGCCGCACGCAGGGCAGTGATGCAGGCGGCCGCGTTGTGCGGCATCTTCAGCTTGATCCTAGAGCACAAAGAAGCTTATATAAATGTATAACAACTTCTAGAAGAGAACCTGTTACGAAATGCATTCTATATAGCGATTTTTCAATGAGTGCTGCACTTACCAAGCCAGTAATCTATATTTTCATCTTTGAAATTCTGATTTGTCAACAAAGGGAGGTGAAATTCAGGAGGCAAATTTGCAAAATCCCTAAAATTTGACACTCACAGAATGTCAGGGATTAGAAGGGACCTCGAAAGCTCATCCAGTGCAATCCCCCCATGGAGCAGGAACACCCAGCTGAGGTTACACAGGAAGGTGTCCAGGCGGGTTTGAATGTCTGCAGAGAAGGAGACTCCACAACCTCCCTGGGCAGCTTGGTCCAGGCTCTGTCACCCTCACTGAGAAGAAGTTTCTTCTCAAATTTAAGTGGAACCTCTTGTGTTCCAGTTTATACCCATTACCCCTTGTCCTATCATTGGTTGTCACCAAGAAGAGCCTGGCTCCATCCTCCTGACACTCACCCTTTCCATATTGATCACCATGAATGCATCACCCCTCAGCCTCCTCTTCTCCAGCTCCAGAGCCCCAGCTCCCTCAGCCTTTCCTCACACAGGAGATGCTCCACTCCCTTCAGCATCTTTGTTGCCCTGCGCTGGACTCTCTCCAGCAGTTCCCTGTCCTTCTGGAACTGAGAGGCCACAACTGGACACAATATTCCAGATTGTTAAAACATAACTATTCTTCTCTTCAAATTTGCTCCTGAGATCTAAAATACTCAGAACAACACCAATATATAACCCCTAACATCTAAACAGAAAGATACAGAGTAAACTAAAAACATGAGGCTCCTCCAGATTTTGAAAGCTCCAGGCCACCCTCAAAAATATTAGTGAACTAAGTTTAAGCAATTCTCCATTTCACTGACCAAGGAGGTAAAAGAAAAAAAGGCATCCAGATGGTATTTGGTCATGGTCATAAAATGTACACTGCCAGAGGCAACCAACAAATCCTGAGCCTTTTTGAGACTCAAAAAAAAGGTTTCCTCAGCCTCTGTCTGAAGAGGAGGCCCAAAACACATGGTACCTCTTCTTCACCTTCTGGGTAAAGCGCGAAAAAACCCAGCAGTTTTTGCAGAAAAATTCCAAGCACCGAGGAGGTGTCCGTACCAGTCATCCACCAGAATGAGCTCCCCATCCGACAGGACTTTCTTGGAGGCGAAGAGGAGCAGCTGCAGCGGGCTCACCAAGGTCATTGCTTTGGCCGAGATGGCTCGTGTTCGAATCTGCAGGTAGGAGAGGAATTACGACTCTTGAAATGGAAAATACATCCCTATGCCTTCCTTTGGCCACTGAAACCAGAGAATTTTGTAAAAAACAAAAAAACAACAAAAAAACTCTACACCCAAACAAACAAAACCCCCCCCCACCAAAAAATTTAGGTATAGTGTTAGGAAATTACAAGAGCACATGTGCATACAAAATTGAACACTGGACAGGTGTTTACAGACTGTATCAGCACTGGCTGGTATAAAAAAAAACACCAGAAAAACACCCATCACTTAAAAATATTCATCTTTCCATGACTGCGTGTCTGTAATTATGTGGAGCTGAATTATCTTCTCACCTTCTGCATTGCTGAGGTTGCAATTAAAAGCTCACGTTGCTTCTTTAGTAGGGACCCACACGTGCAAATTCAGAAGTTGCTACACGTTCTTACAACCATTTTGTCGTTTTATAGAAACAAGATCTTAAGCTTGTAGTTGAAATGAGCACTTGGACGACAAGAAGCTGTCTGAGCCGGGCAGAGATGATGGCAGTGACTATTTGGGCTGCTGCCCTTTGTTTTAAAGAGGAATCGAAGAGCACAACTTGGGATTTCAGCCTCATGCCCTGACAGCTTCCTCTCTCCCTCCTTTCTTTCACACATCAGCGCAATGGGCAGAATCTGTTGTACGTGCATTTACTACCAATGAAGTGGTTTATCTGCCATTACTAAAGTTGCATGTCAGCAAAAAGGACTGAGGAAAATAAAAAACGGCATAAATAAACTGTAATTCTGGACTAATAAACTGTAATTCTGTAATTCAGTGCAGATGAGGTGGCAAAAATGAAAGCCCTACAGCATCGCCTCTGCTGTGAGGCCTTAAAAGGCTCTTCTGACAGAAAGGGGCTCTGCAAGTTGGATGTTTATTCTCAAAGGCTGTGGGGACCCTCAGGAAGGCACCTCAGGGGTTTTATGAGGTGTTTAGGAAATGGGAGTTGTCCTCAGGAGATGACAAACTACCCACATGCCTGAAATGGAGCACACCATTGCCGTATTACATATTCCTGTTTTCTCTCTGGATTCCTAAGTAGCAGAAGTGATAAGGGCAAAAATTCTCTAGTCCCTAATCAGTACAGTAGAGCTCCTAAAGGAATTTCTTTAGATCTTTCTCTATGACATGGCTGTTTTCACAGAACTCACAAGAACTTTCTGTGCAGCTCTGCTCCTATTGAATTTGGTTGGCTGGAAGTTACTGGAAGGCTGAGTGACACCATGATCACATTAGGTTCGTTTTCTGAAAAACAAAACCCAACAAACAAAAACCCCCAAAGCCATGCTAAATATTGCACTGTGTCGTTTTCTTCTTACGGCTTCTCTACCAAAAAGAGCCTCCTAGACAACCTGGCAGCACGTGATCAAGAACGAATTCGAAGCCTTTACCTTTTCCCCAAAAACGAAAAAAGGCGATGGATACTTGATGTCCTGGCTGCTGAATGGGCAGTTGACAGACGACTTGTGGATGAGGGCGTTGTGCCCCTCGGTGGTAAGAATTTTCCTCTTCTCCTTGTGGTAGCAGACATTGGGGTAGACCCCGAAAGCCAGCAGGGAGATTACAACATCCAGATTATTATCTGGGCCGGTGTTGTTAAACGGTTGAGTCATCAAACATTCTGTTGACAGAGAAGAGAAGACTGGCTCGAATCCACGGGTCACGCAGGACAGCACAGCAGTTGTTTAGGATCCTGGATCAATGTGTTTTCTGATTCAATCAACTGGTAGACGTGCCTCTGTTCTCAAATGACCTCTGCACTCAAAGCATTTCTGCTCTACATTCAATTTTCAATTTATTCATGGAGAGCAAAAAGCTGAAAAATACTACCAAAAGAGGGATTTTTCTCTCCCAAGGCTTTTCTAAAACAAGGAGAGAGGGGTTTGCCCAGAATGTGCTGTACCACAGTGTGTTTCCTGTCATTTGTTTTGGAGACAGATCTTTGGGGGAGGTCAGAATGGATGTTTTCATTAGTTTATTGGTTACAAACCTCCCCTGAGTCTCTGGTGGCTTGTTTTCAGGTCATCTTGCCCAGAAATAAAGTTAAGGATAAATGCAGCAATGATCCCAGCAGAATGAGGAGGAAAAAAAAGAGGAATTTTTAAAAATAAAACAAACAAAAAAAAGGAGGGGGAGATGAACATCTGCTGAATCCAGCCAACCATGTCATTTAACTCAGCAAGCCCCTCAGGAACATTAGGCAAATTCAGAACCTGGTCAACGTTACGATTTTGGAGACGTAACAAGTGAAGGAGAAAGAAAATCACGGAGGTAATTCTCTAAGGACTTAATAGATTTTTAATCCTGCAGCCCTAACCTCAGCCTCCAAAATCTCCCTGTGTTGCACTACAGCCATCACAACTTCTCAGGTTTAGACAACCATGAGAGAATGAGACAGCACTACAATTCCATCTGAACACAGCTGTAAAAGCAAAACAGCTTTATGGCAAACCCCCTATAGGTCTTTGTGCTTGAGTATCCATCACAGATTATCTTGTTTATCTATTTCTCATCTCAGAATAAAAAATACAATCATTACATTACTATGTCCAAGCAGAATCACCTTCAGGGAAGCCAGAATTCATAAGTATATCTTTCAGCTGGACTTTTGCTTCCCAAGTCATTCTGAGAGTAGCCATGCTGAGTCTTTTGTGTTCACAAAACCTTTTTTCTGCTTCTTCGCCACCCATTCTAAAACAAAACAAAAAATAAAATCCCAGACTGAATTAGAAGCCTGTGCAAAGAAAGGAAAAGTGTAACAGTTGAGCTGTCATAGCAGCTGTGGACATACCTAGCTTGGTCCCAAAATTGTTCAACCCTGTGTTACCCATAATTTTTAATCTGATTTTGCAACAAGACAATATACCTTGCATCATCCCAGGCTTGGAAGACGGAGAGCAAAGCAACGTGATCTGAAAACCTGCTCCCAGCAAAATTCCTGTGGATGTAACCCAGGCGTTTGCCTTCGCTGATGAAAGGTTCAGGGAAACAGGTGGCTGCAGAGATGGTACAAACAGCATCTCCCACACTGGGGAAAAAAAAAAAACCAAAACAAAACACAAAAGTGATCAGAATCGGGTTTACTCACAGTATTGCTGCTACAGGCTGTTGATCAGAGTAAAAACTTAGTGACTGAGGTTACAAACCCTAGGAATTTGGCCCTTGTATGTCCAACATCACAGAAATACTTACCAGGAAGTGGAAGTTAAATCAGCCAACGTTTCACAACAGCAAGTGCGCACAAGCCCTTTGTCTCTCCTCCCTCCCGTTCCCCCATGCACACACAGCCCTTTCCACCACCTCCTTGGGGTGGGAAGGACCCTACAGGCACAACAATTACAAACAGTTCCTTATTTCTGCTGAAACAAAATGTGTGAATTCATTTTTCTTCTTATCGGGGTCTCAAATTTCACATGTCCCCACCTCCAGCTCACTGCTGCACTTCAGCACGTGGAGTCCCGCTCTTAATTCAGAAATATTCAGCCTACGCTGGTCCCTTTCAGTTACTCTGAATTTCAGGGCTGCTTTATTCCCTTTACGAGAAGTTATTTATCCTCCGCACTCATGAATATTCAGTTTCCTGTCCCCAGTTGTTTATTGCTCATCTAGATGTGCTGGTTTTTCTTCTTGTAGCATGCATGTCTAGAGGCTCAGGAACTGACCACTGAGACCATTAAACTTACTAAAAAATACAGCCCATTATCATCATCTTGCCCAGACGAGGTTCAATGGGAAGCTTGGCCAGGATCCTTCCAAGAGGGGTCAACTCTTCATTGGAATCCAGGGCATCGAGCTCTGAAACAAGATCTCTCATTAGTAGGGACAGTCAGCCAACCCCTGAAAACTTTAGGTAAAAAATGGAGAATTTGAAAAATTGTGTTTAAATAGAACCCCACTGATATTTAAGTTTAATGTTGTTTACAATATTGCCAACATGTTTTTCAAAACCGGTCTGAGGTCAAAAAACCAAAATTTACTTTAGCTTTACAGATGTTTTACTACCTCCTCCACAGTTAAAGTAATTACTGTTTAATTCACATACATATTTTTCCATTTCTTTCCCGCTTGCTTCTGTACAAACCACTATTACACTATTAAACTTTTTCAAGTCCCTGATTAATGTAATTTCTCCCTCGGGAAAATCAGAGCAGCCCTGCCAAATCACAGAACCCTCCGTTCATCCAAATAAAGGACACCACAAACTCTCAATTCCATGAGGCTTTGCCTGCCTTTCTCTCCTTCTGTTACCTAAAAATCATCACCTGAGCTCATCCTCAAAGCCACCAAACCACTGTCAATAATAAAGTCGCACATGTGGGTGTTTGCTGAACAGACTGAAGGGTCTCACAAGGCTCCTTCTTTCGAGCCATTTGGCCATAGCCACTACACGCTGCTTCATAGAACAAAGAAAAACAATGAGAGTGTGATCTTTAAAAGCCCTTTTAAGATCTAAATGAAAAATGCAAACTTACAGTTCATGTACTCTGTTTACAGACTACTTTGGGAAACTTGAGCATAACTAAAAGCTTTACGTTAAAAAAAACCTTTGTAGCCTCAGCAATTAAATGGGAAAGCAAATACATAAAGGACTCCTTAGCCAGAATCAAATCCATTTCTCCTGGTACCTATTGAATTCAAGAGCATAAATAAATAATATTTTGAATAATATTATGTCTCATGATCCTAAAAACATACTAGCAGGACACATGCATTGAAAAAAATCACAGGTCATGCAGGAGATGAAGGCACCTCCAGAAACATCTATTTGGTGGTAAAGCTGAAAATATTGCCCTCTGCACTGGCTTTGCATTTCTTATCTGCAGTGTAAGAAAAGCACTGACAATTTTTGGATCAGAAAGCCATTAAACTTGAATACCTATCCCTAGCTGTGTTTTTCATTTTGGTCTCCTTTCTGTAGACAAGCAATGTAGGCTCATCACACAAGTTTCTTCGTAAAAATCAACAATCAAATAGATACTCTAGTTCTTAGAAATTCTAAGAAGTGCTTATTTAGTGATAGTTGCAAAGCGTGCTGAAGTTTAAATCTAAAGCATACATTTAGCGTTCCTCCCTGCTTCATTTCTCTTACATTCTAGTTAGTTCCTTGAAGACAGCTTAAACCCCACCTCAGTTTCTCCTGTTTTAGGAGGATACCAGTGCTTGCATGCTCATAAACTGCAGATTTAACTACTTGACAAAATATTGAGATCTTGGGTCAGCAAACTGTACAAAGCAGTAATTATACAATATACTACACTCTCTTTTTCAGTACTTTTATAGAAGTTTTGTAAATGCCCGAGACACACACAGCAGTGCCACAGCTGGAAAACAGGAAACTGGAAGCCAGAATCGGTTACTGGGTAAAATAACAAAACAAGCTTAAAGTTCGAAGGCTCAAGTTTCTAAAAGGAAGGAGACTCCACTTGGGAATTCAAGTATTTCTTCAGCTGCAGAAGATGCTGCCACCCCCACGCTGAAGCCAGGAAACACCTTGCTGTTTCAGCCAGCACGCTACCACACAAACAGCCTAACCAGAGATGATAACGCAGTTTGTAAGCGAAAATTATATGTGGGAAATCGCTTGGAGGCAGCTTAATTAAAACTCTATCTTGTGGATAAATGACGATACCTCTTAGTGTGCGTTCTGCTTCAATCACTGCATCCAAAGGTGGCGGTTCTATTGCTTTGGCCAAAAATTGACCAATTCCTCCCAGCCGCAGCAATTTGATGCTCAAAGCAATTTCATGGAGCGGTGTTCGAAACATTTCAGGTGTCATATGAGTTTGAAGTCTGGAATGAGAATGAAAAAGCCCATGTTTTTCTGACCGTAGGCTTTGATCACCATCATGTCATCCCATCAGCACAAACTACCGTCCTCCAAAGCAAAAACTGCCTCCCAGCCAACCCACCAACTCTCATTCTGCTCCTGTCACTCAGGCTCTCCTGCCAGTTTTTATCTTCTCATGTCAGGGAAAATTCACAGTGTAAATGCACAGAGGGAAGAGCCCTCACATCACCACTGCCTGGCGTGGTTTCCAGCACGACCTGACTGCATTTAGTGTCTGCATGGCTGAAGTTGTTAGCACAGTATCGTTAGTGATCCTTCAGCTTGCTGGTTGAAACAGGGACCCCTAGGAATGACTGCACTGAGCAGCACACGGCTAGAAAAAGGTGTCAAAGCACCTTGAACGGATATCCAGATTCAGCTGGCACCAGACTTAAGATGGTATCTCTCAAAAGATTCCCTGCACAAGTTCACAAACGCTCTTTCCATCCTAAGCACCACAGAGCTGGTGTATTTTGCTTTTATACTCTCTGAGGGAAGGCAACCTTCAGGTCATAAATTCCCATGATTACTTTAGCAGCTTAAAATGAGTTCACTGTCAAAAATCCTTAATAAAAATCACTCCACTTTACTAGACTGCAGATCAAAATATATCTGAGCAATTTAAGGGAAGTTTTTGATGCTTTCAGAGGTCACAAAAAGCTGAACATCAAAATGCAGCTATGCTCCAATTGCTATCTGAGAAAGGGGTGCTGAAACTTTCATGAGACAGATCAGTCACAGAGTGTCACAGCTGTTTAGACTTCTGCAACCAGCAAAAAGATCTCCACGGCTCTAGCAACCAAGAAACAGCTTGGCAGATAGAAGAGGAGAAGCTTCAGCAGCAGGGAAGGTGCTAGAGCAGCAGTGCAGCAGCACGAAGGGGCTTCCTGGCCACAAAATGGGAATGGAGGGAAAAGTAACATCTGTCTTCCCTGCTCTTCCGTGTTTTGATGACAAAATTACCTGTAATGTGCAGATGCCAGGTGCCCAGAAGGGCTGAAGGCAGACTAGAGCCTTATCCCGATTACAAAACTCATTACAAAGAACTGAGATATTCCAGCATGAGCTGACTTCATGCATCTCCTCTCTGCGCTTTCTGAAGCTTTTTCCCCAGTTTCATCTGAAGTAGTGGACAACAGTTCTGGGAGAAGTCTCTGACACTATTTTATTTCCAAACAGCACAGCCTCACCTTTCAAAGCGAGCTCTGCTGCACAAATGGAAACAAAACCCAGCACGCACACGTCCGGCTCTTCCTTTCCGCTGCTCCAAATTAGTTTTCGATGCCCAGACTGTGGCATAGTTTGTCATGTTATTATGAGCAGTGAACAGCTTCACTTTTTGTCTGTTACAGGAAAAAAAAAACAAACAGAAAACAACCTTAAGTTCAGACGTGCTTCATCTTAAGTCCTGCCAAATCAGTTCTTATTGTATTCCTTGAAGCCATACTCCTTTTAATAAAGCAAACCACCTGTTGGACTAGCTAAGCTTTGGCTGATTAGCCAGCTGTATGGAAGGTGAAGTATCACACTCTTCATAAAGCACCTCCCCAAGCTACACACAGGATGAAGTTTCCATCACTGTCTCAAAAGCTTCAAATTCTCATGCGACTAATGAGATTTCTATGTGTAATTTGCTCAGAGAACAAGACAAGATCTGTAACAGACTACAATACGATACTCTTCCTATTTTCCATCAGCCATACACTGAGTGCTTCTAATATTCGTTTGGAAGGCAACATTTCAAATACACACAGAGAAGCTATTTCATGAACTCACTTGCAAGAGTCTATAACATAGACGACATCATTGATGGTAATGCTGGTCTCCGCGATGCTGGTAGATAAAATAACCTATAAAAACAGGAAATGCATAGTGAAATATATTTGGTCTGGGAAAGTTAAGGATGGACTGCAAGATAAGCTACATAAGCTGTCAGCAGTACATTCCACAAAAGCAGAACAAAAATAGACACTCGGCACAGAGAAGGCTCTCGTACTTTGGTTACTCCATGAGGCACAGGATCGAACACCCGACGCTGCTCTTCCAGAGGAATTTGCGAATGCAGAGGTAAAATTCTATACTGGCGGCCTCCTACAACATGAACACAAGAAGGCAGGTAACTACTACTACATAAATCTCATTTCTTCTTTGCACCATATCATAAATTTCTACTCATTCATTCTCACAGCAAATCAATCCAGCTCTCTAAACCACTCAGCCAACTCTCAGCTTTACACAATCTGTAGTTTCCTTTGGAAAAGCAGATGAAACGTAATAGAAGACAGTGTCTTGTACCAAAGCGTGGATTCATTTCTAGATGCTTCTGCAATGTGTATATCAAGTTCCAGCCAGGCAAGAAAACAAGTACAGCTCCTGGGACATTCAGGGTCTTGATATAAATTAGCAGCGCCTCAATGAGTTCAAAAGAAGTTTCTTTCTCATTCAGCTGAGCCATGGAGTGCTTTGTTTCTGGACCATATTCATCGCTGCAAATCAGGTTGCAATTGGCCTACAAAAAAAAAACAGCAACAGAAAAACAAACCATGAAAGAAATCATATAAATGAACCTATTCAACCTGTGGAGACTGGCTGGCCAGGCAAATAGGAAAATGAGATATGTGGATGGCAAAAACCATCTCAAGCACAGCTCATAGAAGGACTCACAAAAAGCAGTTCAAGCTCTGCTTCCCCAGATTTCTAATACAAAAATGGAATTATCATTTCATTGCATTGAGTTATAACTCAATAAAAATTTGCAGCAGAAAGCTATCAAATGAATTTAACTTCCATTCAAATGATGAAGATAACATCATGAGAACCAGAAGAAAATGCTTCTCTCAAAAAACACTGATCATTTTTAAAAATTTACAAAACTGACCTAAATAGCAGTTTCAGACCTACAAATTAAAAGCTGCATCATGGAAGTGGTATTTTCTTGACACTGTATGTAAGCACTGAAAATATCAACTGCAAAAGAAGAAGGGAGAGAATATAAATTTTCTCCCTGAAAATCTATCATGTATTTCTGTACCTATTTCTTCTTTTAAAAGCATTTCGGTTGTATCTTCAAAGAGAGAGAGGCTGACAAAACATCAGAATTTTAGCTTCAGTAAAAAAAGAAATTATTCAGTTTACAAGGGCAATGAGAAAATCCAGTTGTTTCTGAAGTTAACAGCAATCTCTGATATTAAAATATATGAAAGCTGCCAAAAATGTTTAAGTTCAACAATGAATTACACTTGAGCTAGTCCTAAGAAGCACGTTAAAGAAGTCAAACATACATCATCATCTTCACCACTTTCTTCATCCTTCTCTTTCTTCTTCTTTTCCTTTGGTGGCGGAATGAACTGAGTCATTTGAATGCAATCTTCCAGAAAATAATCTGCGAGGACAGACAAGCATTGGTTTCCGAGGCTGACCGCTAGAAGCCCGTGTGAGGGAACACAATTCTTTTTATCATCTCTCAAGATTCTCCTGGTATAATCGTGATGTTTCAGAGTATGAAACCAAGATTGGAGAAAACTCCTTGGCTGTCAGCCAGTGGATGAGAATTTTTCCCACACTATTCCTATGGTTATTCCTCTATTTGATATACTTCCACATAATCTTTTATTGTTTGGTTTTTTGTTTGCCTTTTTTTTTTAAATACAGATTTAAAGCTATTTCCACTACTCCTAATATCACAGGCAACTGATCTGAAATACCACAGCTGAGCCCATAATCTTAAAGTGTATAACTGATAAATAAAGCAGTTCCTGCAAATTCAGTGATTTACCTTGGACAGGGTAGGTTCTACCGAAGACCTCAACAATCGGGCAGTTGAAGAAGTATTCACAAAACATACTCGTATCGATGGTGGCAGACATGATGATAACCCTGATTTCTGGATATGTCTGAACCACATCTCTCAGCACCACCAAGAGAAAGTCAGTCTGCATAAAAAGAGAATAAAAGCGTCATTAATTTCCTATCCATAAGAAGCAACAACTTCCCAAGAGATCAGAAAGAATTACACAGACATATCCATTTACTGAGCAGGAGCTTTGCTGGGCAAGAGTAACAATCATCACAACGATATTCTGCAACCAGAAACAGTCGTCAGTGCTGTGATTTGCAAATGACTGCAATTCCTGGGATAAGTGAATTTTAGGATTTCCAGTGTACAGAAAAGTTATTCTTTTATCAGAATGAAACAAACTAAAGAAAATAATTCAAAAATAATTTGCTCCCTTCCTAACAATACATTACAACACAAGGTCTTTTTAAAATTGGTTTACATATAAAGTAGCCACAGTTAATAAAATAAATAGGAACGACTCAGCAATTGTATGTGAAGTTTTACAGTTCTATCTAAACGTGACGTTTATTTATTTTTGCCATGCAGTTAGGTGTGCCCTTAGTTCAACAGATAAATTTCCAATCTCATTCAAACTTTGAAAACTTGCATTTTACATCGTTAATAAAAACTTAAATGAAGAGATCAGAAAAATCTGCATTGCAATTCCATCTAAGTGAGTCCATAAATTCTGCCAAAACAAGTTTAAACATCATGTCAGAACTTCACAGTTTCATGCTTGGTGTGGCAAAGCTGAAAACTATAGAGAAGAATCAGGGGGAGAAAAACGTTTCCCATTTCTTAAGTTACACACAATCCCTCCCCCAATTCTATTTTCAACTTGTTGCGTTTTTCCGTGTGTCAAAACCAAATTGAAATCTGTCACTATTGAGATGGCAGCTTCTGTAAAAACCACTGCTATTACAGTAATACAACACTGTCAGTAGAAAAAGCACTCCAAAATAAAAGTGACATTCAACATGCTCCCACATTTGGACAAGAAGTGCTCATACCGTGATGTTCTATTTTGCAGAGAGGACCAGGATAATCCCAACAGGCAAAAGTGTCAGGGCAGCAAGTAAGCACAAGTCCTTGCTCCTTAAATCAGGTAAGGAGTAATTAAGAGAAGGATTTCTAAAAATCTTATTGAAGATCGAAAACTCACATATATGGCAACTAGTAAAAGGCAGTTTCCTTCCAGCTGTTCGCACATGCAAAAGTGAAACAGAACAGAAGCACGCAGAGGAATAGGATCATCGTCACCAGCTCACTCACGTTAATGTCTCTCTCGTGGACCTCATCAACAATGACGTGACTAATGCCGCGGATCCCAGCCTCCACCTTTCTCAGGAAAACACCTTAAAGAGACACAGGAGTAAAATGTTCATGTAGGTAACAGCTCAGCTTTCCACCTGTCACTGCCTCAGTTCATCAACAACAGGTGCACCGGTTTAAAAACTAAGAAGCGTGCAGACTGTCCAGCATCTTTTACAGCCCCAACTCCAGCTGACACGCTTTCAATTGTACAAGCAATGGGGAGGGTGTAAAATATTATTACTAAAAAGACTCTTCCTTCCTACCAATACTGCTTCCCCTTCTGTCTCCTAAGGACAATCAATTATGGCCATTTTACCTCTTCAGATTATTTCTGTGTGGTATTAGATTGCTATTATCATATTTCTGAACAACAATCTGAAACTTTCTCTGCACAACTGTATGTCAGAAAACTTATTCTATGGAAAAAAAATGTTGTTAATAACAATACAGACCTACAGTGCAGAACATCACACTGGCATGGGGCCGAGGAAGCACAGATTCAAACCGCACGCTGTACCCGCAGCTTTGTCCAGGTTGTTCTCCTCTCTCATATGCCACACGCTCTGCTACAGAAACTGCGCTAATCCTCCGAGGCTGGGGGATGAAAAAGGTTTCTCTAACGTAATCGTGAAGTGTAAGTTTATCAGAACACCACCGAAAACAAGAAAGTAATTCATAGAAGTTATACATGTCCTTTCCTAAGATTTCTTTACAGGGTGGTCATTAAACAGTACAAGAGCAGGCTTTTTTCTTCTGAAATGGTTATTTCCACACAGAAAATTACAGGAGAAGGGATATAAGGATATACGGGAACTACCAGGTGGCATTTGCCAAATTGTTCCCCCTCAACCTGCCAAAAAGTTTTCACCTGGTCAAGCTGCAAGCCAGATTATCCCAACTGTACATACAGGATAGAATAACACTCTGAATGAAAATACACCTGCTGCTGAGGTTTCTCCTACATGTTCTACTGAGGAGATACTTCTACGAACAATTCCCTGCAATGATAATCAGGTTTCTTAACACATCGTAAGAGGTGATTTCTAGGATCCCATCCCAAAAGTTAAGTGTTTGCCTTTGTACTGTGTTCCTCACCTGCGTCACCACGATGTTGCACTCCGCAGCTCTGTTGGTCCTGATGAATTCATCCAGGATGTACTGTGGCACCTGTGTGGTTTTGCCGCAACCGGTGGCACCGCGGATTACAATGACAGAGTTGTGACGGATCGCATCCAGAATTTCGCTTTCAAAATCCTTCACGGGTAAGGTCTCTCTCTCTTGTTGGATCTGGAAAAAAAAAATCCAGCGCATTTCTAAAAATCTCCCCAAATCAACCTACTCTGCTCCACATCTGTACTTTGTCTCACTCTTCTACACAGGTTTCACTCACACAAAAGAAAAACTGCCTAAGGAGAAAATATAAACTATGATTTGTCCTACATATCCCCATACCCACCCAGTACTTCCGAAAACTTGTGGCATATTACTACTGAAATCCAGTCTTACACACTTTGTGTGGCATGTTCAACCTCTTTTGGAACATCAACAGACTAGCGCAAGCATGACAAGTTACAGGAAGCGAACTCACCCTTTGTAATTCTTCATCCTGCTCCAAACGGTACATGAAATCGTTTTTCAAATCCATGCTTATTTGCTCTGGAGTGAGCTGGAAAGACAAGACATTGTTCAGAGGCTTTTTGACTCCTCTGCTTACCTATGTAATTTATTCAATATAAAATCAGTCACACCAAGATAATGATTCCAAATATCGGTAAAGGATCATGTCGTATGTAACTCCCTGAAATCGGTTCTGCCAATGAGCTATTCTATTTCCTTTGCTCCAGCATATTAAAATTAAATGGCCATCCTCAAAGAATTTTCTCAGAAAGATCCATAACACTGAAAAAGATTGTTTAAATACTTCAGCTGCTTGAGAAACACTCTATTCAGCAGTAAGCCAAGGAGATACTCCAGTGATTGATCATTCAGACAGGAGTTTTTAATGTACGGCATCAGATAACGAAAGCATGTAACCACCCACAGAACAGGAGCTGAAAAGGGAAAAGCGCACAGGGAGGGAAATGTATGAGCAAGTCTTGTATTTCAACTAAGAAAAAAGTCTAAAGAAATTTCAACTCGTTACCAAACAGCTAATTGGTTTTACTGAAAATAAGTTAGCAGCACCATGACTAGCACACAGAAATCCTAATGAGATTTGAAGCCAGCTCACTTTGCAATGTCTGTAAATACAGTCATTATGTGCTGTGAGCAGCAACAGACAAATTTACATCAGCTCCACGTTTTTTATATCAGTACAAAATGACTGAAGTTAAATGAATGTCATTGATGGAAAAAAGCTGCAGTCAAAATAAGTATTAAACTATTATCTTGGTCGTAAGCACTCTGGCTCCCTGTTGTAAGAAACTGGAGTTCGTGCCCTGAGAATCTTTCCTGACCAGGTAATACCAGTGGCCACATTACACCTCTGAACTTGGCAATCTAGTATTTCTTCCCTTATCTCCCATTTTATCCCGCCTCATCGCTGCTTTTCATTTGTTTAGCAGTGAATGAGACTAGAAACAACAAAAAGAGCAAGCAGGCTGATTGTGTAGTGACACTGGCTTGGAGCAGTTTCTCTTCCCAGAAAAGTCCTAGCATGGAAATACAGGAAAGGGACTAGTGAATTATAAATTACATGCCCACAAACTTACCTTGTAATTTCAATTAAAACTTGGTATGGGCTGCACAATAGCAGGAAAAAACTGAAACAAAGGCAAGAACTGGGACATCCGAGACACTGCTGCTCAAGAATCTAATAAACCATGAAGTAAATACAAAGAACTCCTACCAATGCAAAGACTCCCTTCCTCCAGGTCAAGAAGGGAAGACATTTTATCAGTGGACTGTTTTCTCGTTTGGAATAGCTCATACTTTAAATCCTGGAGGGAAAAAGCATTTAGACGTTCCAGAAGTATGGAGAAAGCAAACAACAAATCAGTTTTTTAGGCTTACGTTTGCCAGAGGACCCTCATCAATATTGCAGCTGGTCCAAGGGTTCCAGTTGGAATGAGGTGGTGACCACGGAACAACTCCCATGTGATTTTGTCTCTGTGATGGTTCAAAATGGGCCAACTTTCCAATGTTAATCAGAACTGGCTTACTGGGATCTTCAGGCTATATATCCAAAAGCAAAGTGGGGAAAGGAAGACACATTACTGCATTAAATAAGCAGGCCTGATGTTAAATAGTGCAGTATCTGAAACACACACTCACCAAAGGCACAGTCTCCAGAGACAGTTCCCGTACAGTGGTTTGCAGCTGGTTTTCTAAGTCGGAAGACAGCGACACCTCATAGGGTTCCATCTATTAAACGTTTAAAAACTACGTTGATATACACAAAAAGAAAGACAACGGAAAACAGAACTGCAGGCTGCTAGAAGGATACTGAACCGTTAAACAGTTCCTAGTCAAACAAGGTTAAGGAGTACCAACAGTTAAAAATTCACCTTCTTGAAACATTTCATGAACTTTTGATCCAAGAAGAATCTACAGACCATTTTTAAGTATCCGAGTTTAATTTTGGAGGAAAACATTACCAAGCTTGTGACCAAATACCATAAAAGTCTTGGCATGCCAGAGAAAGAAACCAAGTAGCCAAGAATTCTATGGTGCATAAACAGAAATCTTTAAAATTCTAAAAAACTGATACTGGAAAAAGCATTTGTTACAAATCCTATTTCATTTAATATGCTGTAAAACTGCTCCACTCACATAGACACAAAGTTATACTTCTGATCCAAATCACCAGCCAGGCCAGAAACAGTTGCTGGTCTAAAGAATCAAAATTATTATTAACTCATAAACTGTTGAATATTTCTGACTTTTCTACCAAACTCACCGATTCTCCCTTTTTCTTCGTCTGTCCAGAATAAGGTTCTATGACGCCAAGATGATAGAGCTGCCTAACCAAGGAACAGGCACAGGACTGTGCTGCCAGCTTTTTGTTGGATCCGTGCTCGCGGCTGAAAATCCCTGCAGCACACAAAGTTCAGAGCTGTAGCCGCTGAGGAGGCAAACAGCTTCCACAGAAGACACTAACTGAAATGGGCTTTGTGATTGTTTACACAGGCCGGAGTCTCAGACCTTGATAAATCCAGAGTTCTGACATAAAATCCAAGCAGGTCCCTTCATCAGCTGACTCGCTAGCTGTGTAATGTTATTTACTGACTTCCCAGGGAGCTCCTGTAAAGTTTTTTTCTGCATCCAGTGTCTAAGAAAGTATGATTATTCTATACCACTTAGCAACATTGTATGCATTTCCAAGCAAGCTCTACATAAACAGGTATGGGATGGGCAGCCCGCCCATTGCCTGGGAACGTATCAGACACCTGAATTTCTCAGACGTATGGACAAGTAATTACCACAAATAAAACCTACCACATCCCACAAGCATTTCTTTGTGCTGAGAAGAAAGATTAGCAGAAGCATGTAATGGTCAAGAAGTAGCATGAGATAAGCACAACACACAGAAAAAAAATTCACGTCAGGAAACAAATGTGAAGCTTCACCTCTGGAAGAGGCTCCAGCACAGAACTATAAAGGTCTGTACCCACGAGTATGGTCTAGTCCTCTGTACCAACACCCATCTCTTGCTAAGATAAAAAATAAATAGGAACGCTTACTTCTGCCCAGCTGCTTCACATAAATGTTCATTTCTGCAATAAAGCTCCTGTGAGAGAAAGAAAGAACACAAAGGTACAATTATCAAGTGCTGACACTGACACTGCAAAAATAGCTACTCTTTCCAGTTTTTCTAGGCAAAGATCTCAGTGTCCTCAGTCAGAGGCTCTCAATCAACAATGGCCAAGGTAAAATATTGCTACTTTTAGTCCCTTTAATCCCAAGTTTGCAGGTAACAACCTTGCCATCAATAGAACCAGCACATCTCTTAAGAAAAGTCCTGGAAATGCCACTGTTCGACTTCAAATTTTAATGCTGAATTATTAGGAAACATGCTCTGAGCTGTCTAAGTTTAAGGTAACAATTAAAAAGCAGATACCACATTAATGTAACATTAACATGCATCCCAGCGTACCATTAACTGTATCCCACGTTATACTAACGTAACCCACCAGTAGCCTGGGTTTATTAACTCAGATGCAACACTTAATATAGCTGGCCTGGTTTTTGCCACACATTTGGGCAGCTCAGAGCACAGACAGAACTAAACCAGGTCATTCTGTCAAAGACCACTGAACGTATCTGCACAGGAGCGACAAAATACTTGAATTTTCATGAAGCCCTTATTGTCATACTCCGGGAACAGCATATAGTCTAAAGTATAATGGTTTGCTCAGTGGGCATGTAACCAATTCCTTTAAAGGTCAACTGGTATTTTAATTCGGGCTTAAAAAAATGAGAAAGCCATATGTCAAAGGATGTTGGAAACCAAGACCCACATTTTTAAGAATCACAAGCCTATGTATTTGCACAGATTAGATATTAAAGTCAAATGCTTATAAGGCAGGATTTAAATGGGCAAATGTGATTCAAGACATATGAATGGCCTTTATCAGACTGAGATCTTCTTTGACAACTACACTTTGGTTCTTGCACAGCTGCAGGTAGAGCCTGGCATCTGTGCCCTTGGTTTCTTGCTGTAAACAAGAGAACAAAAAACAAACAAACAAAAAACCCCAAAAAACTATTAAGTGAGGGATTTAAATTTCAAGTTTGAACGCCTTCCTGTACTAGCAGTGAACTGACCTTAGGGCACAGTGGCTTCATGGGTCGAAGGCCACTGGCTTTCAGGGACACAACAGCCAACTAAGGCACCGATGACAGTATGTTTCTCAGCCAGGCCTACAGTCAGCATTCAATCTCATTCTCCTCCACCTACGGGCAGAACAGCAACACCAGAAATCAGTTGGCAGCAGAATCCCGCGTGATTGTTCAGCGCAGCCTCGGCAGCCCCTGTGAGGACACACACAGATCTCTGGGGTCGCTTGCTGCCACCCCTGCAGCAGGAACACATGGAGGCACAGGCATCCCACGCTACCAAAGGAGTCCCCAGAGAGAAAAGCCACATCCCATCCCTTAATACTTAGTTCATTCTTCATGTACTAGGAGAGCCATATTTATATCGCAATTTATGCCCTCCTGTCGTTAATAAAACAGAGTTTCTGAATCCAAATGTTCCAGCTATTATGTTGGAGGGTGTTGGTCTCTTCTCCCGAGTAACACGCAATAGGAAACAGCCTCAAGTTGCGCCAGGGGAGGTTTAGATTGGAAATTGGGAAAATTTTTCTCCTGGAAATGGTTGTCAGGCATTGGAACAGGCTGCCCAGAGCAGGGTGGGTTATGGTTTGACTCCATGACCTTTAGGGTCTTTTCCAACCAAAATGGTTCTGCGATTCTAAGTTCTTACACCATGTGACTATGACTAATTAACAACAAAAATACATTTCTCCCTGACGCTTCTGTTGTAAAGACCACTACTTGAAAAAAAAAATCATAGTGGTAAGATTCATGGCAACTGATATTTCTTAAAAAGAATCCAAACCATATAACTATCCTCAAAACTCCTAAAACACCTGCAATTATTCCTCTCCTGTTATATATACCAAAAGGATTAAATCTAGTAATGTGCCCTCTCTCAATGAATACTGGAGCACATTAGGATTGTTTAACACCTATTCCATCCAGGGCAGTTCACACAAGCTTTCCTAGGGGTAGTAAATAAGAAACCCTGAAATGCTCTCAGGAGGAACAAGTGGGCTGAGAAACATACTGTCATCTGTAGCCATCTCATTCTGCTCAAGATTACATGTATCTAAATACGTGGGGTTTAATGCTTTTACCTCCAGAAGGCGTAACAAAATGAGCTGCACAAATGAATCTGCAAGTTGCAGAATAAAAGAAGTGCTCAAGAACTACATCTGCAACAGGCATATTTAAAAATCCTAGTATTGTACAAACTATTTTTTTTAATGTTACTCATATAAGGGAAAGAAATGTCCCTGCTAGAAAACATAAATGGAGACGAGTGACTTCGAAATAGGTTTCAAATGAAAATGTAGAACTTTTTGATGCTAATACACATATCTTAGATGTTCTGAATGCTTTTAAGACTTAACAAAAGAACACCAGAAGTCCTGCAAGTGAGACTCTTACTGTAGACTGTAATAAGAAAAAAAACGCCAAACACTTCTCCTACAAAACATATTTATGTAACACAAAAAAATCCAGCCAACCAAAGAAAAAAAATGACCAAGAATCCAGCGGCCATTTTTTCTGACCACAAAATATAATTATATTCCAGAAGAAATAATGCAATGTCCTGAAGTTTTGATGATTTGTAAAGACTACTCCAAACAGAGGTAAATAAATCAAACTCATCGATTCTTTATGCGCAATCTGTTGTGTGTTATTTTCATTTGGGAGAAGCATATGTGAATTTTCTGATGGAACGGGTAGAAAGTCAAAAAAGAGTAATACCCCACTGGTTTAACTGAGATTTAAGACCCTCAAAACTCCTTTGGGAAGATTCTGCCAAACTAATTTTTCCAGTAGAAGATTCTGCTGCCAGAAAAAAAAAGTTAATTATAATAAAAATATAAATAAAAAGTCCTTTAAGCACATTTCTGCATAAGCCAATGAAAGAATATTCAAGATTTCCTCAAAATCTACGAAGGCAACTAGTCATACAAAGAATTATTGCAAGCAATTGAGCACTCTTTCCATCCAAACTGACACCTGAAAAGCTCGCTCGAGCACAACGATAATTTCAAAAACTGCACATCCAAGAAAAACATTCAACAGAAATCTCTTCAGAGTCACTCAGAAGTTGGCACCAAGGCTCATCGCCCCCATTTCAACATTTCGGGATGTTGTTAGTCCTGGTAAAGATCACTGCCTTCTCAGTTGGCACTACGGAGCACCAAATAAATCCCATTAGCTGCTATCACCAAAAATATTTCTAACCCTTCATAAACAGAAGGTGACTAAAACTACCACACCTGTTGTGATCAGGCCCCATTTCAGTGTATTTATATTCTTCCTGAATCTTCTCCTTTTGGAAAAACTGGTTCAGACGTGCCTTGGCATTTTCAAGGGTCCAACCCCCGTGAAGATCAGTGTTTAAGTCCACTTCTGACGCTGAGGTCTAATATTGGAAAAAAAGAAAGTATCATCTTCTGGTTTCTAACAGATTTCAAGTTTTAAATGTTCTTACAAGTCTTCGAAATAACTTGTCTAGATGCTATAAAATAGTTAGGACAGAAAATGCTAAAAATTCCTCAGAATTTCCTTGTTTTTACAACAAAACATCTATGCAATTAGATATTCACAGCATCCAGAGTGATTGATTTTGTCCTTAGCTTATTTTTGTTAAAAGTCAGTAGGTAAATCTTGCTGCTTAAGTTAAAACCAACAGCAAAAGCTCAGATGAAAACTGCAAGCTTGAGTATTAATGCTAATAACAAATGAAAGGGAACGAAAGATACCTATTTAAGAAGAAAAGTAAAGGACAACTGCATCGAATCACTTACTGCCTGCACTTCTTGCTCCTCTCGCTTGGAATAGTAATCTTTCAAATTTGCACCCCGATCCCACTCAGCACCACGATTGCCACAACTTCCGGGTGCTGCACCTGCACCATTGCCTACGAGGTGGAAAAAACAAAACAACCAAAATCAAAATAACTCTCCCCAAACATGTTCTTAGCAATGGAGAAGTACCGTTTGGCAGTCTCAACAGGACACGACCAGCCCCTCAGATCTCATGTAGTCGCTCACACCCCTGCCTCACAACCACAATGACTTCTAACTGTCTTCTGTCTGTGGAATTATGCTATTTGGGGAAAACAAACAAAAACCAAATCACAAACAATACACACAGACACAAATCTATATACGTACACTACAGCCACACACATGTAAATCACAGTTTCCACAGTCTTACCTGTTTCAGCCTCTATAATCAAATGCGGAGGAAGAGGTCCACCCAAGGTAGAAGTGGAACCAGTAATGTCTTTAGCTGTTTCATGTCCATCAGGGGTATCACCAGCTGCTGGCTACAAGAGAGAACAAAGGGAAATGTCAGCACATTCCTATAGAAAAAAATGGTTTACTGTTTAGTTCAAAAACTCTTCAGGCAGTTTAAGGTGATCACGCATCATTGTGCAATAGTTACCTCCAGCAGTAACCCCCCAATTGTAACACCCTTTTAAAAACTGTACGGAATATAATTGCTGAATATCTGGTTTTTTGCATGTGTCCTATAACAAGATTTCCAACCAGCAAGTAGCCGTGACTTATTGTAGTTCGGCAATCATAAAATCAACTGTTTCAGCATCCAGGATAAAATAACAGATACCGGTCCCTACCATATAACCAAGGGAACTCAAACATACTTTATGCACGCAGAGAAAAGGGTATAAGAAAACACTCTTGGGAAATGACAAAATTATGATTAATCATTACAGCTTGAATCCTTCCCATTTTGAGATGTTGATGGTTAGCTAACTGATCACACCACCTCTGCTTTATTCAAGATACAGAACATGCTATTCCTTTTTAGGATCCAGCCATGCAACACACTGCATTGCCATAAAACTGACTGGTACATCAGAAACAATATAGGTTCTGTTACCATAAGGCTTCACCTAGGCTAAGGAGGCAGGGACACTGCTTCCACCAATCAAATGATGTATTTTATGCAGATATATCCTTAATGAGGCATTAGAAAAAGACTCTTCCAATGTATAACATGTAGCTTCATGCTATATTTACTGTTCTCTAAAACAGCTATAAAGACAGAGTTACTCCCCTCTCAGCTTTTACATGATGGTCACTGCTGATATTTGCATGGTTCATCAAACATCTTAAAAAGCAGCGATCCTGTTACAGATGTGAGAAAGAAACTACAGTCTGAAAAATGCCTAATTTTCAAGGTCTGGTTTGAGATGTCTGTGATTTGCTGCTGTTGTTGGTTTGCATTTTGTTTTGTTTGTTTTGCTTCAGTTTGTTGTTGTTTCGAGCACACAGTATTATATATCATAACAGGCATTTAAAACAATTCCCAGTGTCAGGTGTGAGTATCCAGCACTTTTAAAGCCACGCTGTGCCTCACAGGGACTCTGAATTCTTTCCAGCCTCATCAGTTATGCAGACCAAGACCCAGCTTTTTTAACAAGGCCATCCTACAGTGTTCACCGGGCCTATTCCAGTTTTTCAGCCCTGCACACAGAAGTCCCGCACATTCGGTCTTCTTCACCACACAGGGGTGACAGACTGAACTCCAGAGATGAAACGCAACTGGATGCCCAGCAATGCAATTAAATTTTCATGAGTCTTTTGTAAGGAGAACGAGCAGCTTACTCCAAAAGCAGGAACTTCATCTTTCTTCATTTCATTCACCCGAACTAAGTAATTGACAAAATCCCGAGCAGCGTTGCTTTGCGCGTCTTTCTTGTTTGTGGAGCTGCCCATGCCAATGTAGTTAAAGCCTTCCACTCGAAGCTGCAAATAAAAACACAGATCCAGGGCATGTACAAGTGAAAGGGTCTTGAAAACCAAAAATACTGACTGAAACACCAAATTTCTGTTGCTAATAAGTGCAAGAAATATTATTACTACGTATTGCTACATATCATTATATGTATCTATATATTTCTGTAGGTTTTGAACATTTCATTTATCCCTATTAAAGAAAACACCCACAGTACATTCTCAGAGAGTGCAACTGTTTCCCAAAACCTTGTTGGAGCAAATGATTCAGTGTAGGAAGGGACCACAGCAACACACAGCAGAAACTCTGCCCAGGTTTGCTTTCCTCAGCCTTAATCCCAAACCCTCAGCTTACGTCCCCTCCACTGTAGCTCCACATTACTACAGTTAGAAACAGACAATGTATTTCATAAGACAAGAGACAAGATTTGGAGCAGCAATTTTATATCCTGCTAGCTTGCCCAATAGCCTGCCACAAAACTCCATCACAGGAAGTTTATTCCAAGTTTTACACCTGCTTTTCTGCAACCACTGCCCTTCATCTTAAACTGTTACTGTCCTTCTTTTACATTTACAATCAGCAACTCCATTTCATTTCAGCTTCAGTCCTGGCACTTCTGATTTCCACTCTTCACTCTGCTGATCATGTGAACAGGTTTTTACCATAGTTAGTTGTTCTTAAAAAAAAAAGGCAGTCCTGCACATACCATTCCAGGATTTTGTACACCATTAATGCCAGACTGCATTTGTCCTTCAGTGCTGAATGGAGCTTAACACCCACTTTCTCATCAACACACAAACTTTTCTAGTAATCTAAAACACAACGAGCTTCCAGCAAAATATCAGCCTACCAGGACTATGGTACCTTCAACCAAGCAGGACCGGCACTTGGACTCACAACCACTGTACCAGACTGTGTTTTAAGGAGATGGAACTGTTTATCTCAAGTTTCTACGAACGCTGATGGGGCATCCACATCCACAGCACAGAACAGTGCAACCGTCTCACCCCAGCAACACCCAGTTTTGGTTCCAACACCTTTAAAACTGCTGCTTCTCAGTTTTGTTACAGGTGGGGAAGATGCATGTTGGAGGAAGGGTGTACCGACAAACCCAAGGTGTTCAGCGCACATCTATGGCATCGCTTACGACCCGGTCTGTTCACCCCACGGCCTCATGCTGCATATCAGCTCCTTGTCAAAGTCAACCCCAATTCAAAGCACAGGTGCGGTATCTGGAGCCAGGAGCAGAGCAATATTACAGCGGCACACAGACCAGCAGCCAAACCAACAGGAATTTTTTATTATATCTCAATGCAAGTTCAGTGGAGGACCAAAGCTCTTTGCAAGGGTGACACACAGGACCCCTTGCCAACAATTTTACCTGCAAGAAATGTGTAAATACATACAACACCCTTAAAGAAATCAAATCCTTGTTATCATAAGAGCTTCACACCAGGCTGCCTTACCCTCACAAACCCACCAAGCGCATTTACTCTGCGCACAAGAAACCAGGACACTTTGGCCGTGAGGTGACCTAGCTTCTCACTACTTACAGAATCATTTCGGTTGGAAGAGACACTCACGATCACCGACTCCAACCATAACCCAACTCTGGCACTAACCCATGTTGTTCAGAATCTCATCTATGTGCCTTTTAAACCTCTCCAGGGATGGTGACTCCACCACTGCCCTGGGCAGGCTGTTCCAGTGCTTTACAACCTTTCCCGGGAATAATTGTTTTTCCTGATATCGAACCTAAACCTCCACTGGCGCAACTCGAGGCCACTGGGGCCCCCTCAGGCGCTCCCTCACACCAAGGGCCCAGCGGGCCCAGCAGACCCGAGCCCCCCCGGCCCTCCCCGCACCTCGCAGAGGAAGGTCTGGCGGTTCCGGCCTCCGCCTGCTCGTATCTCGTATGCCGGGGTGAGCCTCCTCCTCCCGCACCAGGCGTACAGGTAGTTCTTCACGTCCCCCATGGCCGCGGCCGGAGCGGCGGGACAGGCCCAGCGACACCGCCCCTCACAGCTCCGGCCGCGCATGCGCGGGTACGGCGGCCGCGGAGGGACAGACGGGCCGGGCCGCGCTTCGGCCCAGAGCGGGAAAAGTCACCCCTCCCCAACACACTATTGGCCGGGGCCCTGCACCAAGGCGCTCAGTCACAATTAGTGTGAAAATTTATTTTTAAACGGGCTGCTCCGTCCCGCCAGTGGTGGCCACACCGCACCGCCGGATGGGGTCACCCTCTTCTCTGTCACAAAAAGCTCCTAAATCTCTGACAAATTCAAGAAGGGGAAAAGGAAGCCTTTATTCTATAGGAACTGAGTCTCTTTATCTTGGAGGAGTCTGAGGGGTGACCTCATTAATGTTTATAAATATGCAAAGGGTGAGTGTCAGGAGGATGGAGCCAGGCTCTTCTCGGTGACAACCAGTGATAGGACAAGGGGTAATGGGTTCAAACTGGAACACAAAAGGTTCCGCTTAAATTTGAGAAGAAACTTCTTCATGGTGAGGGTGGCAGAGCCTGGCCCAGGCTGCCCAGGGGTGTTGTGGAGTCTCCTTCTCTGCAGACATTCAAACCCGCCTGGACACCTTCCTGTGGAACCTCAGCTGGGTGTTCCTGCTCCATGGGGGGATTGCACTGGATGAGCTTTACAGGTCCCTTCCAATCCCTGACATTCTGGGATTCTATGATGCTATGATTTCTTGTTCGGTGGTTACACAGCCAGAGGAAGTTCGAATTTTCCACGTTGTTGTGATATGGAAAATTCGCCATGTGCCTCTCTGCAGTTTCCCCCATCTCTCTCCTCCTTACAAACACCCAAACCATCATTTTTGCAGGTGGGAGGTCCAGGAACAGCGGCACAGGACCTCACATTTGTCACACACATTTACTGTGAGTAAGAGCCAAAGCTGGTAGAGAGGCGTAAGACCAGGATGCCAAAAAGCAGCTTTTACTTTTTAAGACAACATTCTGCAACGCAATATAGCGAGGTACAGTTCATTTCCACCTCCATTTTAGTCACAAGGACAAAGAAATATCTGCTCACTAAAGAGCCAAATGCTTTTCTGTTGCAAAAAGTTTTTTTTATTTTCCATCAAGGTGTACAAAGACAACGAGCTCAGACTGAAACAGGATTTTATATGCATAGTCAGTGTCCCAGTGACTTCGTGACAAAGAGTAAGATACCGGTTTGAGCAACCAGTTCCACATCAATGTGTAAAAACACCGTGTAGTGCTGGAAATGCTCAGGAAAGGAGAGGACAAAGCATGATCTGGCTGGAGAGAGGGCAGAGATGGATCTTCCTTCTTTCTAGACAAAAGGACTCATGATCTCCCAACTGGGGAAAATTTGCTAGTTTAATTTTTTTTACTAAAAGATACCAGCTGGTCCTGGGACGTGCAGCGCTCGTCCCAGGTGCGTTACACAAAAACGCACCAACAAGGCTGGCCCTGGCAGGAAGGGGCTCAGGTGCATTGCCGAATCCCTGAAATCACAGCCCAGCATGTGGGGAATGTGCCACATCACAGCGAATACCAGAAAAGGAGCCTCCGCTTCCAGATCGAGAGGGAAGTGAACATCAGTCACCCTTAGGCCACACAATGCTGTCCAGCTTCGCTTTGGCCTTGACAATGAACTCCTCGGAGGCGGCAGTGAGTGGAAGGCGCGGGGGTCCCATGGGAATGCCAGAAACAAACGTCATTACAGCTTTAGTCTGTGCAACACCAAAACCTGGGTGGACAAAAGCGAAATCAGGTCCTTTACAGATCATTTTGCTTAAAACCCCTATGCAGGTGTCCAAAAAAGCAGCAGCACAGAGTTCCCGTGCGATCCGGCACAAACCAGGCTGTAAGCACTTCTTGGAAGTAAGAACAGTGTAACTAAGAAGAGATGATCGTGCCTGCAGACAGGAAACACATTACAGTAAAAATTACACCTGCTTATTAAATTTATGTATATATTATGACATTATTGTTTCCCTCCTAAAAATACCAAGCAGAGTATTTTCTCACACATGCACTTTACAAACCACTGTGTCAGTTTTACAGATAATCAGGGCTCTACGTGTTGTTCCTTCCTCCTTGCCAGAACGTATTGCCACACAGCCCTGATAACAGAAAAGATGTTAAGAGTCATCTGGCATCTGCAGCCTCATAGCTTTCTCTCAATGCAGACTCACATACAATAAAGCCCTGTAACATCTTTCCGACATGTGGCAATGACATTGGGTACCAGCTTAAATCATTATGGGAAACTTCAGGAGGCCTCTCTGTCCATAGCTCAAGTCTCCTTATGCACTTTTGGAAATTCAGTGTTTGCCTCTTTACCTGTAAGACTAAATAGTGATGCATTTCCCCTGACTTTTAACCCAAGTAATAAAACCAAGCACTAAAGCTAAGCTAGATTCATTGAGGCTTGCACATGTATAGCAAAAACACAGTGAAAACCATGAAATATCCCATTCAGTCTCTGTACACTGCGCTGACTTGGTTGCTTTTAATTGCTTTCTTTATTAAAACTTGAGTTTGTTTCTAAAAAAAAAATTAGGTTTGAAAACGCTTTGGCCTTGTACAGACTTGAACAGTTACTCTTAAATAGTAGCAAGGCAGGAGAGAAAAGTATCTGAGCTGTTTTCCTACTGGAGCACCAGCATTCCAGGAAAATTACTCTGTAGAAACAAAGTTAGAAATGAGCTTTTGGAGAACAAAAGAAAAACAACCCACGGAAAGAGTCAGGATAAGAAAAAGGGTAAACCACAGAGACACAGCTTTAAAGCTGTGAGGTTTCACAGAAGGAGGAAGGAAGGAAGGGAGAGTGGAATCTGTCGCGGGATGCCTGGTCAGCTCCCTTTGTTGAGCTGCTACCAACTCGGGGAACAGCACATGCAACATTTTCTCACTGCGAAATCTTTAAGGAAGGAAGTTCTGAGGGTACAGCAACATGAGAGTTTCTGGAGCACCAAGTCTGCATTTTTAGATACCAGGAGAGACACGTGCGAGGTAGGACTTACCTAGTTTGATGGCAAAGCTGAGAAATTCCCCAGTGAGAAACTAGAAAAGACAGAGAGCAGTTTATTCACCCCTTCAAATTTTAAGGTGTAAAAGCATCTAGAGCTATTATGATATTTACATCTTACACAGTTGTTGTACAAGCTTTGAGAAAATCCCTTGCCCACCTGGCCAGCCTATGGGAAATACTAATTGAATTCCACTGGAATGGGGAAGAGAGGGATAAAAGAAAACCCTCCCTATCACTCATGTTCAAGCTGTCCCTTGCTGCAAGCAGTCTGGAAACACTGGTAAGGCTCATATCAGTCTCTAAAGGTTTACAAATCTGAATGTGAAGAGATTTCCCAGAGCAGATCATCCTTCAGATGCCTCTTAGATATTCATCCAGCAGTCACTTCTATTTTAAGGCAAAAGAAGGATGCCTTGAAGGTCTCAGTGGGACGTACAAAACCTTGGGTATAGTTTGTATGCCAGTTACTCAGAACTCCTCATGAATAATCAAACAGCCGAACATGGGTCAAAGCAGAGCTGATTTGGGACGGCTTTCTGCCCTACATCATGGAAGGTGTCAAGAGAATATTCCCAGCCAAGGTGCTTGGCCACTGTGGACTTGTTCAGGGCAAAAGGCCAGGCCATTGCTCACTCTGCACAGATGAGATCAGAGGGCTGGAGGAAAAGTATAGGGAGTTAAAAGTTTGTAAGGACTGGTCAAAGAGGTGAGATGAACAATAAGCAGGGGGCTTGGAGCTGAAAAAAAGTTTGCTTTAATAAAGCTACCTTACGATATGGATGACAAAACCACATGGGAAACAGCGGCAGTAAAGCCAGAGGAGAAAAGGCCGCGCCTGGCGGGGACAGGGGAGGTGCTGTACCTGATACTTCCGTGCCAACGCGAGGTCTGGCTTTGCAAAGGCTTGCAACATCAGATTGGTTTTTCCACCTAAATAGTTGTATGTACTGCCAAAAAAAAACACACAACCAAACCAAAATTAGAATCAGTAATGCAAAGGGGGAACTTAGAACCACTGAAAAAAAAGATGTAACCACAGACTTTTGCTGTTGACATTATAAAAATGCCATTATTATGATAGGGACTCATGCAATCTAGGTGCGGTTTGGACTGTCAAGCATCTGAAGTATTCCAAACCCTACAGAAGAGTTTAGAGAGCAGATTTCACTTCCCAGTTCTTTCCAAATGGAACTGATTTCCGAATTTGAAAATCAAAAGAAACAATTAGGCAACAGGGAAATAATTAATCTAAGCAGCCTGGTATGAGGAGCAGAAAGTAAATGAGAAATTAACTCAGGAGAGCCCTTTTCCTCACATGATTTTAACCTCTTTGGGTTTTGTTTTATTACCCATATAATTAAATAATTCCCTACTTCAAAAAGTTGCCATGAGGATAAAGAAACATGTTGAAACCTTTGGGTCAGCTTACAGACTGCAGCAATAATCACTCAAACTAACATATTGCAAAGAAACAGCGTGTAGATAGTGGAGGATACAACGATAAGGTGTGTGTGTCAAGGGGAAAAGAACTCCAAGCGATACTGACCTTCCAACAGCTCCATCTGCCCCTATTGCCAGTGCACTCAACAGTTGCTAGTTTGGGGTGAGAGGAGAAAAAACAAACACACACATTCTTACTTTATGTAATAAAATCAAGAAAAAACAAAAAGGGTGGTGGGATGGAGCAGCAAAACTACCTGGTGCTGAATGTCCAGGGTTACTTTTTTCCCCAAGGCTGAAGCAAGAGAATGCCACAGAAGAAATAATTTTTAAGAGGAGCCTCTTACCTCATCCACCCCATAAAGAAATGCAAACTGTTCTCTCTCGTTCTTGTTTATACACTGTGCAAGGTCCAAGAGGTCTGTGCTGCTGAACTTCACACCCTGGAAGGTGGGGATCCGCTCTTTTATTCCATCCAGCAACTCTTCAACGCGAACTGTGCAGAACAGCAATCTCATGTGAATGAACACACTCCTCTTCTGGGAGATTTCCCTGACTTGTCCCCAAGAGGGAGACAAGTTGTTCACTTTTGGCCTGAGCCTGGTAAACTATAGAGCTCTATAACAGCCCATAAGACAACTTCAGTGTGATTATTTCACAGAGTTCTACAAAAAACATCTTTCGGCCCTCTCTGCATCTTTACTTTTACCAGATCAGAAGGGAAAAACCCTGGATAAGAGAAAGCTTAGGAATGAACTGGAAACAAGATATTTAAGAATAAATTAATATATTCAGAAACATGACATAAGCTGTTGTCTAGAGCAAGTAACCAAAGAGTTGTATTCTGTTCTTCATTCCTCTGCTAAATAATATGAATTGAGAAGCACTATGGTTTCACATGTAATCTACAGCAAACGTGACTAGGCAGTCAGTGTAAACCAGAAGAGATGGTGATAATTATTGTGAAAAAAATCAGAATTCAACTGTGGTTATCCAAGGCCCATGCTAATCCTGGTCCATGCTAATCCTGGTCCATGCTAATTGCAAAGCCTGGTCAGCATCACCTCCTCCATCGCAGTTGTTCAGTACTCATAAACTGCCACTTTTTTCCAGTGAAGAGGAGTTCAATTTATTTTCCAGTCTTGGATTCACCTCCCATTTTTGGAAAGGATGCTTTCCATTAGTGGCAGGAGCAGAAGCCACATACCACTGGTAGATTCATTACACCAGCCACCGAGATTACGCAGGTTGGTATCAGCTCATGGGCTCGGGAAGAGCTGACTAAGCAGGACTTACTCTTTACACCCGTCAGAGGAGGAATGTGATAGTAATAAAATGGAACCGCAGGGGCCTCAGACGCAACCTTCTCTAAGAAAGCAATCAGCTCATCTGGAAGAAAACAAGCAAGAACTCCTGTAAGAGAAGGAGACCATCTGTAGGGAAAGACAGTTCAGAGTCACAGCAGCCAGGCTCTGTGGAGAGGTCATCTACAGCTTGTGTACCATACACAGCTAACCATAAAAATTAAATGTAACAAAACCCACTGGAAGATCTTAAGGAAGGCAAAGACGATATTTATTTTAAACCAAACTGATTTCAGTAACTCATGCTCATTCCCTTACAGATACAACTCCTGCATGCTCTCACACGCAAACCGCAAGACCTGCGTGCCAAAGTGGTCTCAGCAGCATCACTTATGTGCAACACTGAGGACAAGGGATCAAGTTCACATTCACCTCCTCGAGGTACTGCTCAATGCTGGTGATGAACAGATTTTCAAACACCTTTTTGTAATGTTTTAGGAATCAGAGACTTGCTGTGGTTGACATTCTTCCTGAGAATCTTGTTCACTGCATCCTTCATAAATCTCAGGCAGTCATCCCACTGGCATGGCAGGGAGTGCAGTAGCTGAAACCTCGCTGCCATCCTGCTGCTATCAGCGAAGGTTCTGTGCTGCTCTTTGTGCTGTTAGCAGTTTGATTGCCACCGACTGTCCTTGGCTGTCAATACCAGCTGGCAACCCATTCCAGTTTCTTCCAGTGCTTTCATAAGAACATTTCCAATCATGATTAATTCAGACTACTTCTAACATTTCTGTTACAAACCTCCACTTCACATGGCTCTTTTACATTATTTTCATGATATTAAAAGCAAAACGCTCCATTTATAAGTTCCAAGGTAACACCAGGCACACAGAACCAAACCAGATCACCTCAGTAACAAGGAGTGCACCTGTGCATCAGCAGTTTATCAACTCGGTCAGTGTCCAGCAAGGGTCAGCATGTACCCAACTGCTTCCCAGTGCGGCCCAGATCAAGCGTGAACTCCATACTATCTGTTCAGAAGACTAACTAGTTAACTACTCTTTTCATAAGCAGCTCCTCTTTTTGTAAGAGGCTAACAAAATACAGCCCACATGACATCCTGCCTACTGGGAGACTTCCGGTATCTCCCATCTTCAAAAAAAATGCTTCTTGTAGGTTTTGCTTTTGCATCACACCAGATACGACAAGCGTGCAAATATTATCATCAGAGCACTTTTCAAAGAAAGAAGATGGCATTAATCTTTTATCCATGTTAAAAGTTTGCAGGGCAATAGAAAAGGGCCTCAGCCAGTCTGGCAATCACATCTACTTACCTTTATTTGTGGGTTTGAAGAAGAAGGGGGCTATTACAGCAATACCACTAGCACCTATGGCTGCTGCATGTCTTGCCTATAAACGAGAGAATGGAAAGTGTCTTAAAGTACATCTGGTTTATATGTTTTACACACATAGTGAAAAGGAAACATCATATACACACCAGCTCTTGGGACTCTGGCAGACTTAGTGCTCCCACCTGAATGATGACATGATCCAATCTGCACAAGAACAAATTCAAAAGGTTTGGGGAGGTTTCAGTGATGGTGAAAAACATCAGCCTGCCAAAATTAATTGCCTCAGACCAGGGAGCCACAGCAGAAGACCTTCACTGTGCTAGATCAGACCTAAAAGGGGTTTGAACCTGTGCTGACCTGATGAGCAGACACACAGAGAAAATGCTGACAGTGGCAAGCAGCTGGTGGTGGAACAAAGAAAACAACATTTGCAAACATCAGTCAGTGACTCCTCGCTGCAAGTCTGTCAGGGGGGACAAATCTTAGCATTGTATTAGGAAGTTAAAATCAAGAGATTAAGGATTTAACGGGAAGCTGGGAAAAGGAAAGGATATCAAAGCATATCTTTGCTTTCTAAACCAGTTTATCTGGAGAACGACCAGAGAGTTCAACGTCACAGCAGCACCTTTGACTGCTCATCTGCTCCTGCCAAGAGAATCTCCCAGGTTCCAGTCCATTGGTCCCATTTCTGTGTTTGTCCTTTACATCCACACAGACTGCGAGCCTTCGCACCCGTTTATTTCTGCTCACTACCCTTCATACCCCAAATGCTTCCTCCTCTCCTCATCCTCTGACACAGCAACTAAGGACAAGGCAATGGTGAGTGCCACAAGACTATGATAGGTACAAGGGATGGAGAATGGAGCTGCAATTGGATACACAGCTGCAGATCCAGGTTGAATTCCTTCTTCTGCTGCAGACTTTGCATCTTTAGGGAAGCATCAAAACACTTTACACCCCAGCTTCCCCCATACCAGATCATTTAACATATTAAAAGGTTCAAAAATGCTCACAGGGCATAAATAGGCAGACTGCTCTTTATTTTCATCTCTTTTCAAGAATAAGCAAAGGGCACAACCCTTTTTTGTCCCCGTGCCCCTCCGTGTATCAAAGAGAAGGGCTCCGAGCAGCAGGAATGGACACCAGCTACCTGGCAGTGCCAAAAGCAGACTTCTATGATAAAGGAGCTGAGGAACAAAGCCTAATGACAAAACGCTGCAAGAAAAAATGCCGTCAGCAGGTGTGGCTTTGCAATCAGTCAGGTAGGCCTGTATCACAACACGAGATCTGGGATCCCCTGTTCACTCGCAGCTACTCACTTGTCTTTTCCTTGGCACACCCATTCTTCTGCCAACCGCTTCCTCTCCTGGATGCTGAGGGACAATCCTTCTCCTGTTGTGCCATTCACTGTTCCAACACAAAAGAACACACTTGCTGAGGCCCGGTCTGCATGCACCGGTTTTACCGAAAACAATAACTGACACTTCTGATGATATTAAACAGAACTATTTTTACCCCAACTCATTTTAGGATAGCATCTGCATGGGGATTGCAGTGTTACCATCAGTAAATGCTTGTACTGGAGACCTGGATGTTCCAGGATCAGCAGTGGTGGGAGGGAAGAGACGGAATCAGCTGCTGAAACTGGGAAACTGCCCATGAGCACCTCCAGCCCAGCACACACGACCTCCTGCCCCAGCAGTGAGCCAGGCTAGGACAAGTGCCCGAAGGGATACCAGCTAGCCTTGGTGTCACCCAGCGCAACACAGGTCTCCTGAAGAAGCCCATTTGGCTTTGATGAGCCCACTGAATTCCCTGGACTCGTGAGCTGATGTTGTTGAACCAGACAGTTGGCAAAGGGGAGGATCATTTGGCTGAGTCTTCTCTGCCAAGACAACATTATCCACTCACCTATAGAAATGCCACTATATGAAGGCAATGCTTAATTTATGCCACACAGAAATGGGGTGTAGGCAAAAGCAGATGCCTTAAGTATTGTTTACACTCTCTCCATTGATTAATACAAATGTCTAGGATCATCCCACATCCACAGTCCCTCCCACTACAGCTCTTTTCTGGCAAGATATCATTGGACCGCCATCCAGGCAAAAGGGGTGTAGCACAGTTTCTGTCAAAAATACACATACCAAAGACACTCTTCACGTTCTGCTTGCTTACGAGATAATCCACATATTGACGAATCACCAAAAGGTTAATTTGTCTGAAACGAAAGGAACCGCAGCAACCTTGAGAGCCTTAGCAACCGTAAGTCTCCACCCACAGTAACCTTAAACTTACAGAGATTAAGAAAACAAACAAACAAAAAATTTATTTTTGAAGCCTTGCCTTTGTACACACACAAATTACCCCAAGGTATGATGCCCTCAAGCATGTGTTTAACATTTCAGGTTAACAGTTCAGTTCTGAATTCTTCCAGTTTCTCTTAGTCCTGACAAGTAGTTCACTGTTCCAACCTTTTATCTCAACTGGTAATTACTGGAAGGCTTGTCACAGCAAAGGACTTTTTTTGGGAGATATGAGAGAAAAAGAAGCACTCAAACCTTTTTGATTGTTGATGGCAACAAGAGTCCTCTTGAGAGCACAAAGATATTTGTGCAAGTGCTGGCAAATAGTTAAACTATACTTGTAACTGCTGGACACAGACCGCGAAATGGCATCTGCTGGATGTGACTTTGACCTTTCTCTCTCATTAAAGGATGAGGAAAGCAACAGACTTCCCTGACAAACAGGGGAAACTGAATTCTAGTTTTATCTTCTCTGCAAGACAAACTTATTTTATCAGTATATAATATTTCACTGTTATTTTCATTTGTCAAACATACAGACCAGCTCTATAGTCTGGAAGTCAACTCTGGAACCTTGACTGGGTTCACACATCACTCAAAATTTCAGAGCTGCTTTCACAGAACATATTTTATAAGAGCCAGGCACCCTAGGCAGCAGGTCCAGATCACTCTCCAAACACTGTGTTGTAATAAATTTGAGTAGTAATAAAAAATTAAATTGGAAATAAGTTTCCCTTACAGCAAGAAAGCAAGCAGTGACTGCAATGCAAATGAGTTTCCTGAGACAGTACCGTGCTTTGCAGCGCTTTCCAAAAGCAAAGGATCACTTAGAGGGGACTGTTCTGGCAAATCTCCACCATCTCCCTCAGAAACACACACACAGATCTGGACACATCCCCCCATCGGAGAAGCTCAGGGTCCTTTGCTGACTCCAAACAACTCAGTCTTGCAACATCCCAATGCAGCAGGGAGGACATCTGTTTACCACCACTGCTTTGCAGAAGGCTGAATTTCAAGTTTCAGTTCGATGTTATTTTCAGAACTGTGCAGCCCTTGCAATATTTTCTTCCGGTTTAGACTAATTCCATGCACACATACACACACGTGAATGCACGCATGAATTAGCTAGGGTAAAGAAAGTCTAAAAGGACATCACACTTTGACAATTATTTTCTAGCTCTCAAGAGCAGTTTTTAACTAGGACTGTAATTCACCTTAACAAGTGAGAAAATACTGCAATACCCTATAACCTTACTGTGATTTAATGTGCACCTACAAAAGCAATAGAAAAAGAGATGGGAGACTGATCCAAACTCTCCAAACCCAGACCTACAGCACTTGCTGTACAACAGGAGGAGGCAAAGGGAATCCACTAACGCTAAAGGAGCCAACCTAGTAGTTGCTCCATCCCATCAGAGATTCAATTTAAAAACAAACCCCAAAATGATCAATTCCACATAAGAAAGGAGACAGGGTTTGAGAGTAACAGTAAGCAGTGCAACTCTGACAACGCACCACGTTGTGACAGAGTTATACTCACCCATCGGGAGTCATTGGAGTGATCGTAGCAGCTACAAGACCCTGTAACTTCTTTCCAGGTGTCATTGAGCTGTTTGGAAAAGAAAGACAAAAACATGATTCCCATCGTTACTTAAGCAGAGTTTCAACTAACTTCTGTATTCCCATCGTTACTTAAGCGGAGTTTCAACTAACTTCTGTTAACAGCAAAGCTAGACAGGCAAAGTTCAGAAGAAGTGGACTTTGCAAGGGTGTTATTTTGGTAAGGAGAGAATTATCTTTTCGTTGTTGCTGCTGAAAGAGCAGCTTATTGCAGCCAGAACCACCCTGGGATCAGAGAGGACCGGGAGCACCAGCCGCAGTTACATTTCAGCAACACCTTCTATTTTATACTTCCTTTTCCATCTATAGCATATTGTCCAGCACACACCTGCTATCGCCTACCACCTTGGAAGGCAGAACACTTTTGGAAAGAAGACCAGTTTTTGCAGAGAAACGGCCCCAAAACGTCCTCCGAGATGGGCGGCCTCACACTGGCACCCCCAGCACAGCGACATGGGCCTGCGGGCAGCACCGGCCCAGCGAGGATGAGTGGTGGCGGAGGGAAGAGGCGGAGGGAAGAGGCCCCGGCTGGGCTCCAGCGTCTGCGTTTCAGTGCTGGGATGTGGAAACGCGCTGAGCGGGCGGAGGGAGCGGCATCAGCTGACAGCCGGCCGCAGAAAGCGGCTCTTCACTGCCCCTGCCTGCCTTCCACGTCCCGTTACATCAGCCTCCCGTAACGCACACTCTGCAAGTCGCGTCTACAAGCAAAGGCTTCTTTGGATTATTAGTCGCTCTCTGCAAGCTTTTAAAAATAATAAATAAAATTTTTAAAATAAATAATAGAGTGTAGAGATAAGAGAGCTTGAGGAGACACCAAGCTCTACCGCACACTTTGCTGGAGGGATGGTACCCATAGGGTATCCATCATTGCCAAGGTGGACAGAACAGAATCACAGAATGGTTTGGGTAGGAAGAGACCTTCAAAGCTCCCCCAGTGCCACCCCTGCCATGAGCAGGGACATCTTCACCAGCTCAGGTTGCTCAGAGCCCCATCCAGCCTGGCCTGGGATGTCTCCAGGGATGGTTCATCCACCACCTCTCTGGGCAACCTGGGCCAGGCTTTCACCACCCTCAGGGTAAAAAATTCCTTCCTTGTGTCTGGCCTGAATCGCCCTCCATCACCTCTTGTCCTGTTGCAACAGATCCTGCTAAAAGGTCTGTCCCCATCTTTCTTATCGGACCCTTTTAAGTACAGAAAGGCCACAATAAGGTCTCTGTGGAGCTAATAAATCTCCAGGCTGACAACAGCACTGGAGAGCATCAGGGCGGAAGACTTGGGAACTTCTGGATAATGGTTCTCTGAATTCCAGCAATTTCTGCCCAGGCACAAGTCACCATTGAAAAAAAGAAAGGGTTATCTTTTTTCTGATGGCTGAAAATAATGAGAAGCGTGTTTGCAGCTGAAGCAACTCAGAGAAGATCAGCTCCCCTTAGATTGTCCACTGCTGTGATTAGCGGCATCAAAATGCCCTTCTGGAACTGGCTGCTAGAGCGACGCATCCACCGCATGGTGCAACAGAAAGAAAAGCACATTTTCTGCAGTTTAGTGCCATTGAAGGAGAAGGATTTTGAAAGGCTCGTGATGCCCAGGGAGCAAACCCACACTGCCTTGTTGTAAAGGAAACAAGCATCAGAGGGCATGTCAAAAGCATTCAGCGTAGTTCCAACTCATTTTACATCTCTGCATTTCTCCGAAGTGACAAATGTGCACATTTCACCCTCAGGGTCTCAAATCTGCATCAAATTTAAAAGTTGTGGCACTGAAGAAATAAGCCAGCCATCGATCTCTGTTCCTTTGTAAAGCAGAGGTCATATTTAGCTCTTCTGTTCCTTGCCATTGTTACCTGCAGGCTTGGTTTGCTTCCTGGGGAAAATCATTTGGGTTTCCTACACCTATCCAAAAACCAGGGGCAATAAAACACTCTGCCTTCAGTATGCACTTTCGGATCTTCCATTCGAGCATGTTATGAGAGCATCCAGTGCTGTAGGACAGAGAATAATCCCCAGTTGTGTGTTCCAGGAGCACATTTTTCATGTATTCACGTAATAATTTCGGGATCTGGGTTTGTGGTATTCCTCCTCCACTCCAAAATATTCTCCCTGTGGACTGTTTACACACACCCATCACTTTCTGGGGTTTGGCTTTATTAACAGGTTCTCGCGAAGCACATGTACTTTTCTTTTAATTGAGGCTCATCTCGTTCCTTCAGAAATCCCCTCTTCTCTATGCTCTTCCATTCCTACGGGTAATTTTTAAAGGCTGCGCAGTCCCAGTTCCCCAAGCCTCTCCTTGTAATCCAATCCCATTACCATCTTCAAGGCCCTTCACTGGACTCGCTCTAGAAGTCCATGTTTGCCGTTTACTTCAGAAGCTTTTCTACGCACTTTGAGTTTTAGAGCTACTTGGTGCTGTTGACAGCATGAGAGAAGTTTTACAGCACCTCGAAGTGGTTAAAAGCTGCTTAGAACAGCTTGTAGGAGTTACAGATTGGTCTAGAAGGGTTTTAGAGCTGCTTAGAGCTCTTTCGAGGAATTTTAGAGCTGTGTAGAGGAGTTCAGAGTTGTACAATAGATATTTAGAGGCATTTTAGATGTATTTAGCATTTAGAGCATTTAGTATTTAGAGAAGTTTTAAAGGACTTCAGAGAAGTTTTAGCACTGTTTCTCTAAAAAGGAGTTTGAGAAGCGCAGACATGAGTTCTAGAGCAGTTGCGAGGAGACCGAGAGGGGTTTGAGACCTATTCGGGAGCATTTGGCCTGCTTAAAGGGGTGTGGAGAAATTTTAGATATTGGTGTTGATTAGAGGACTTTCAGAGAAGAGCGGTGGAGGTTTTAGAGGAATTTACAGCTTCTCAGCATTGTTTATAGCTGGCTAGAAGAGTTTTAAAGCTGTTCAGATGTGTTTTAGAGCAGTGTAATCGCGAGGCTGCTCTCAGCTCTCTGTAGAAGGCCCTGTCAACTTCCTCACCCTGATCTGGTGGCCTGCAATAGACACCCACACCAGTATCACCCCTGCCAGTCTGCCCCTCAATTGTCACCCACAGACTCTCAACTCACCCCTCATCCGCCCCTGGACAGTACTCAATACATTTTAGTTGCAACTACAGTGAACCCAAGTGGGTTCATTGGTGCCTGTAGCACCAGTCTCGTAGCCAATCATTTATGGACTGGATTCTTCTCTTCCATCCCACGGCATCACCCAAAAATGGAAGGAGGGAAGAGAAAATAACTTGCACCCCAGACTCTTTCACCAATCGTCCCAAGGCCTTGAAACCTTTCTTCATTCCCCTCAGATGACGGGATGGAGCCTCCTCCCTACCTGTCTGGAAGATCAGCAGTGAGTAGTAGTCTGTTGAGTGCACAAGGCTGCAGACTGCCCTGGTGATGTCCCTGATCCAGGCTCCAGGTAGACTGCACACTTCCCTATGATGAGGGTCAACTCTGCATATTGGGCCCTCTGTCCCTCCCAGAAGGGAATCGCCTACTATAATTACCCTTATTTCTTTCTTATCAGAGGCGGTCTGGAGGCGTGGTGTCAACTGCCTCTTCCTACGTGACCTCATGGGTGGGCTTTCCACCACATCCTCACCTACCTCTCCTGCAAGATCCAGGGCCTCAAATCTATTTTGGAGGGGCACCTCTGAGCATATTTGAGGAGTTTTAGAGGTCCTCAGAGGAGTTTAAAGTTCTAGATAAGATCAGGTGAACCTGAAAGGTGCTTAGAGGAAGTTTAGAAAGATGCTAGTGCAGTTTAGAGGACCCCAGCACTTTTAAGAATGGATATTACAGCTCCTCAGAACTGCTTGGTGTGCTTTTGAGGAGTTTTGGAGGAATTTGGAGTTATTTTTCAGATCTTTAGAGCTGTTTACAGGAAGTTTAAAGCATTTTAAAGGTGGTAATAAATTGTTAGAGATGTTTAGAGCCTTTTAGTGGCAGTTTAGAGCTCATTAGAAGAGGTTTAGAGTGGTTTAGAGACCACTTAGAGTTGTACAAATTACATCTGGTTGGAGGCAATTGCCTCACTGCAGCAATCCAGAGGTCCTTAGAGCTCATCAAAGCTAATTAAAGGACTTTAAGAGCAATTTAGAACAGGTATACAGTGGTTTAGAGCTGTCTAGCAGGGGTTAAAACCTTACAGTAGTTCAGAGATATTTTAGAATTGCCCCAGCCCATCACCTGCCCCATTCAGTGCTGGTTGAGGGCTGGGACTGTCCTTCAAAGCCATGATCACTGTTTCTGACTCCACTCACTGCCTCTGTCCCTCTCCCCCAGCCGTTGGGCGAGGGTTTCCTGTTTCAGGGCAGTCTTTGCCTACCTTTGGAGGGATTGCAATTAAGAAAATGATGGTAAAGATTCTAAGACTTTGACATTTACCTTGATAAGGCCTTATACAATTACCAGAAAGAAAAAGAACTGTGCTTTAGCCAAAACCAATACAAGAGTTATTCCACGGAGGTCTGAAGGACAGCATAGGTCCAGTTCAGCAGTACTACCAGATACAGTGGATAATTACTCTCTTCATGCTGTGCGGTGAACGGAAAAGTGTTTTCCCACTTACCCCTGAAATAAGCAGTAAAGCGTCAGTGGTGCCAAAGCTCAGAGGATAATAAAGACATCAGCAAAAACAACAACAAAAATCAGTTGCTATTTTCCCAGAACAGGTATAGGAATAAAAATACAGTCTTATATATTTAAGTACTTTTCCTATAAGGAAAAAAAATGAACATGAATGTCAAAAGCTTATCTAAATAACTCTATATGGTAATTTCAAGTAGGGAGGTTACAAATACTTTCTTGTTGCCATGTCCCAACACAGGGGATTCACATACCTATTAAGAACTCCATTATTCAAATAACTGACTTGCTGAGGTGGGTTGACTGCTAAAGCCAAAGGCCCTCCGGACTCTTTTGTTCTTGCTATGTTAACACTTCCAATATTTTCTACACTGGCTACAATTTACCACCCCTGCCCTTCACTTCTCCTTTCCCCAAATCACATTTCTCTCCACCTATACACGGTTTTGACAACTGGATTTTCCCATTTCTCAAGCTACCATGTTCTGGTGGGCCATAATCAAACTATAGTTTTGCCTCTGTTTCTCTCTGCAATAAATAAATGTACCCAGATATAATTTTCTTTCAAAGACAGACCCAGGTCTATTTTCAGAACAAAGTATCCAAGCCTAAATGATGGTAAAATTAAAAAAGAGAATACCTGTGAAAATGATCAGATTTTGTAAAATTATGGCTGGGTGGTATTCAAAAGTCCATAATCTGAGAAGCTGACGTGATAGCATATATAGAACATCTACTTTTTTTTTCTCTGCTCTGAATCTAAAGGTGCAAAATCAAAAGAAATAGTGACGTGTCAGATATTAAATTTGATTTTTAAACTGTTAAGTTGGATACAATTCTGCCTGGAAGCTTGCCAGTTTAACTCTTCTAGAACTAAGGAAAACCTGGAAGATTTTCCTAATTTAGGATTTTCTTAACTGTCCGAACACAGACATTCAGACTGGTGTGTCTGCTGCGTAAAAGATGTTTAACATGACAAGATTGTAATTTTTTTAAATGTCAAGATGCTTAAATGTTTAATTTTCCCATTAACAGTCCACTGATACTAGAGTATATTCAAATGTAAAGCTTCAGAAATAGAACTATCACGGTATGCTGGATCCATGAGTGCAGTAGAGCGACTGCTGGCAAGCAAGAGAGTTTGAGGGACTTTTGAATTGAAGTAAATTTAAAACTCACCTCTGAACACAACCAACAGTGCCACCTGCTGCAGAATGCAGCATTGGCTCATCTTGAGAAAGGAGACAGATACCTTAAAGAATCCATCTCTGGAGGTCATACTTGCATAGCCTAAATAACAAAAATGCCCACTGAAACCCCACATCAACTCCCCAAATCCCCACTGCCAGAAGACAGAAGTTCAGGTATGATCCATACTCATGCAGCTAAGGTCAGGAAGAAGCTTAGAAGGCAAACCCTCATGTTTAGGTCAGTAGTTAGATGGACAGGCCAGAAAGAGAACACTTCCCTACAGCCATGCATCGCTAATGTTTACATGTCGATAAATACATTCACAATAAGATTGCAAGGGCAATCCATTACAAAAATGGATTCCTCGTTCTGCTTCACATCACCCAGTGTGTACCAGAAGTGGTCCTCAGTTCACATTGCTGAAGAGCTATCACGATAGAGACACTCCTAGCAAGAAGCTCACCATTTTTTCAGTTATCTCTTCATGTCTTCTTGGAGAAAGTGCAAGATATTATTATTTTAGGAGAGCATTTTAACACTTCTCTAAGATGCTAGTCCTATGCTCTAGGCCTGTTTCCATCATCTCTGAATGTATTTTCAGGTCCCTGGGACTCCATATGCAAACACAGGTTGGAGAAAGCTGAGAATGAGAGGTAGGGAGGGAGGGAAGGAGGGGACCAAAGCGGATTTAGTTAAGGATTAAGTTAAAGAAGTTTACTGAGACTTGTGGGCTTCAGTTGATAGCCAGAGCCATATTAAAAATAACCCTTATACTGGAAAGAAGCCAAGAGTACAAAGCAGTTTATAAAGCTAAGAAAGCTTCCGGTCTCTCTCTGGGATCTACAGACAGAAGAGAGGAATGTTTAGAAAGGTTCTTCATGGCAGCTGGAAGGAAGAATTAATTCAGGATTAGTTCTCCAAACCTGATTCCAAAAGGTGACCTACAGCAGAGAAATCTTGGAAAATGCCAAGTCGAGCGTGCTCTGGAGTGGTGTTGGGTGTAGGAAGCTTTTATTTGGTCAAGAGCAGCCAGTTTCATGCAATTTCTGCAGAATTGAGCAGGGAGTCACTCATTTAGCCAGATTTTAGGTAACGCTGTCGCTGAGTCAGCTGTTCAAGGTAGCAGGGAGATGCGATAGTTTCATATGACGTTTGTAACAAATCAGCTGGAATCACGCACAAAATCCACATATGCACTTCCAGAAAGCAAATGGTTTTTGGCTGAAGACCAATTCAATGGTGACAAATCGGCGTGCTGACGTAAAACGGGTAGGTTAGAGCATAAGGGCTAAACACCATCTCCTCGGAGCTATGGCAGAGATTTCTTTTCTGCAGTTTGCAAGGGATAACATGGAATCTCCTTGGAACAGTACTGTAGCACACCAAACTGCTTCTTCAGAAGATAGTATGCTTATGCCTCTTCATTTTCCTTGCTGGAAGTGAGAATAAGATATCCAATGAAATTTGCTAGAAGGCTCTCTCTTTTTCCAGAGCAAGGAGATAAGAGGCTTCTTTTGGGACATGATTTTTCAGAAAAGCACGGTTCATCTAGCAACATATAAAGACATTTTGCTGCCCCAGACTATTACGTACCGCAGCTACAGTAACATCACACTCTCAACTTCTTTGTTGTGAAGGCCTTCTGTATCATCTGAGAAGGTGCGTTTGCAAAAGCAAACGCCATTTATATGTGAAGAGCCTTTCTTTTAAATCAAAATCGCTATCCAATGCGAGGATAGTCTGACAGGCTTAGGCAGATACACAAAGGTGCTTGGAGGATTTGTGTTGATACCACTTGTTTGAACACCTGAGCAGCCAGACTAGAGACACACGCATCCCTCTCTGTCCCTCACCTACAATTTTTTCGTATTATGCTACAGATTTGACTGTTAGAAGAACAGGACTCAAAGTTACCATTAACCATATTGTAAAACATTTTTTTCCCCAGGTTTCTCCAATCCTGGCAATGGAAAAGAGTCATCTTTTTTGTACAAGCAGTCGGCGGTTGCCTTTAGGGATAAAGGCAACTCTAAAACACGCATGGATTTGACAACAGCTATTGTGATGCTGCCACGGAGCAGACATTAAGCATTTTTGCTATATAGCATATTACTTAAGGTCTTGTCTGGGCTTGTTATAGGCAGATCTATAGAGAGGAAAAACGGAAATCACAAGTGATCATATCACAGGTTTGTACTTATACTTATCCAAGAGAAGCTGCCGGCCTGGAAACTTAAGTACAAGTTCATTACAGAGTTCTACACAGAAGTGCCTGCTGAAAATCACATAGTTAAGCTATAAGCTGCGTGATTTTATGTGCTTGTGCCCCCGCCTGTACTCCTTGAGTTCAAGGCAACACTATAGAACAACATGGGTTTGTCAGCTATTCTAGAAAATACCAGCTGAGCCCCAGACATATATATGACATTAAACAGAGGTGTCATAGACTACCTTTGAGACTAATTTGTTTAATGAGTACATTTAAGGCTCTGCTGTGGGCAGAAACTACATTAGAGGTACAGAATATTATACATTTATATAGAAATGTATTTATATTACTGCCCATTTTTGCTTTTCCCTGTGCAGAAGAGACAGCCAGGCAAACTAGCAGTACACATATGCTGCTGAACTTCCCGGTCATGTGTTCTGCAAACTAGCGGGAGCCCAAGGTTCTACAACAGTTATGTAAAGAATCTATGTCCTCATGCCTGCCCTACTGTCTCTTCTAACTGTTGACATGTTCTCCCAATGTACAGGCGAAAAACAACAGTGTTGGAAAACAAGCTCTGGGTAAAACACGGCGGATTGTTCTCCAGCCTCGGGCTGCTCCGGCAGGAACAGTTGGCTCTTTGTCGGGGACATCAACTGCACACACACACACAGACTGGGGATTTGTTCTGGGCCTCTCTGCTTCAGAAACAAAATGAGAATTCACAGCAAGCTTGTGTTTATTGCCTCCTTTCAACGCAATACTTTGCCACAATCGTGATTGGGGTAAATTTCTTAAGATTTGCTGAACTGTTACGGTTGGGTATAGATTTTTACATGGTCTTCTCTACCCTGGAGAAAATAATTACTAGTACTCACTTGATAGGAATGCAAAGGTGATAAAGTAATAGCTAACCTTCCACAAGCAGGTGCCTTTGCATGCCTGCAGCTCCAGAGCAAAGACCAGCAAGTAGCATCTTCTGCTTCTGCAAAACGCCCAGCTGATTTTCCTGTTCGATAGGTAAAACTGAGAGAAAGTTTACTCTGTAAAAGAAAAGTACAAAGCACAGAGAACTGGTTCTGCATTTCAGGCCTTAGCATGTTCTAACTGGCTCCATTAGTAAAGCGCTTTTTACACAACCCGACTTCTCTGGCTTTAGAGAACTTTGTGGATTCAGAAATAAGTTTACAATTGCTATCTGGCATGGTCTGGGGTTTTTTTATTCCCCTTTTCTAATAGGAGCATATCACACAGCACCCTGATGAAGTTCTCTGCAAGCAAAGTTGCACTAAAAGTCATTCCCAGCTACTGATTTCAAATGTGACAGAGGATTTAGCTGAATTTGGCTGCAAGGAATTTGCACAAGCCATAACAAACACAGGAGGTGCCCTCGGAACTCAAACTGTGAAGTTTAATCTGCCCTATTGTACCGATGCCTAAATATCTTTGGAGCTGCGGCAGGTTAAATGAAGAGCCCAGCTTCACTTTGTGTTTTATAAGCAGGACAGAATTTCACAATAGCTTTGTATAACCCCTTTGCGCAGATATCCAAGGGCTAATTAGCCCCAAATGCCACTCAAAACAGCCAGCTGTTACAGAACACTGTCTGTCTTTCATAACATGCCAGCAGAAATCTCGGGAGGATGGTCATAGCTTAGTTTGCAGCCAGATTTCTACCTACCATGTTACCCCAAGGATAATAAAAAAGCAAGAAAAACCTGTCATTCTGTACCATCACTCTCATGTAACCTGAGTCTGAGGGTAAACTTCATTTTTGTGACATTTTCTCCCAAGAGCACAAAAACTGCCGCTGACCCTGAAGTAAGTAGGCGCAAAGCCATGGAAACCTCAGAGAAGTCACACAAGGGTGCAAAACTGTTTATGGAGCCAGATCGCACGGTGGACGCAACATGCCCACAGGCAGTAGTAGGTGGTGCTCTCAGCATTTGCAGGGAGCTCTCCAATGAGACCCAACGGAGGAGAAGGCTGCGATAATCTGGTTTTCATAACAGCATCACCCTCCGAAGGGGCTGCAGCATGGGTGGAGTTTGACGGAACTATTAAACTAAACACCGACATGCATTATCTTGTGAGTATGTGTGGCCTCAGAAGGACAGACTGCAATAGCTAGAAGGACAGCTTAAAAAGTAAGTATATCTATTTTCTCCGCTTTTTTAATACAATTAGCAGCTTGTGGATGGCACGTTCTGGCTGCACTTGCATCAGCATAACCTGTGAAGATCCTCTCTGTCCCTTCGGCCATGTGTTAACAGCTGCAAAAAAAAGCCTGGCCACCCTTATATTTGTATGAAAATATAGAAATCTCCAAGCTAAGCTTTACTGTAGACCTAAAAATGAACTCAACTGTAATATTTGGAGGATCTTTTGTCAGTTTGTCATCCCCCTCACCTCTAAAGCATTGTTTTATGTAATTCAAAAATACTTCAGTCACCCACAGTACCGGCCACAAAGTTATAAAAGACAAGAGCTGTGAGAGATCTAACCAGCAGTTAGGAAAACGTGTGTCAGGGAGGGGTTGGAATCGGCAGGTACAGAGACAAAGCGGCTCACACAACAACTACTACAGCAGCGTGCGTTGAAACTGAGCAACATTGACTCCTCTGCTTTCTCACATACACAGGGAGCACATGGAGAAAGGTGTTTTCTGTCAAGTTGTAACAGGAAGAACAAAGTGAAGTGACAGCAAAGCCACAGCGTCTTTGCCTTCAAAATGGCAACGGACAAAATAAATTACTGTAGGTGTTTTCAGTACAATCACACTAATTTGTGTCTAATAAAGCATGGGTTCCTACTTTATTGTGAAGCCTTGATGATTTGTAAATCCTATTGCCAAATAGTGTATTGAAATACAACTGTCATTCTGGTGCAGACTACTGAAGATGTTGTATCTTCAGGCTGGGATTAAGTTTTCACCAATAATCCACATAAGAAAATGGAAACAGGTATGAAAGCAGTCAGGTAGCACAGGACAGTTGATTTTACAAAAACAGCCATTCACAAACATCACGTTGAAGAAGATACACCTTAAAGACTGTACCACTGCGGGTGGGACATGATGTGAATTGCATCAGTGCACCTTTAATAATAAAAGTCCATGGATAAAGTAGAGCCACGAGTGACAGGGCAGCGGCTTCTTGTGTGGAGGAGATATGAAAAATAACCTCAAAGTTTGTTCTGTTACCCAAGAAACAATTAAGTTATACTCTGACAATGTATCACGATCTACAAATCAAGACAACTGCTCAATTAACTACACGTTGTCCTTGAAATATAAAGTACAAAGGACATTGTAATATAATAGATAAAAGAGACTTTCTGGGGATGTAGGTCTACAATCTACCTCCTAATGACAAAAATCATAAACGAAGGCACCTAGAATCTCAAGACTTTTAACCAGATGTGATAATTACAATAGCGATTTTGATTTTTTTTTCACTTGATTTCAGGACAGCAAGGGGAAGTGGAATGTTTTCATGTTTTCAGCTTCCTCCTTCCATGTGAAGGCTACCTAGGAAAGTGGCTACACATTCATAAATACAGAATATCTCATCTATTCACAGGCCTCTGGGGTTAAAGGCCTTTAAGAAAAGCATCCGCTATTATGAGGCCCAATAAAGGTATGGGCAGAGTCAATGACAGAGTGCCCATCAACACAAATACCTTTTCATTGAGGCGCAAATAGGCTGAAGTCCTCAAGTCCTTTTTACTTACACATTTCCACACAACTCCCACTTGCAGGACCTCAATCTTCTGTTTTTTAGCCAGAAAATGTCTTCATTTCACCAAGAAGCAAAGGCAGTTTGGTGCTTCTTGGGTCTTTGTTCCCTCTTTCAAGGGTTTAAAGGATTTCAGCCCTGGTTGTTGAATCATTGGGGATAAGCAGTGGAATCCAGGTCTCTCAAAACTTGAGACAACTGCTTTTTTGAAAGCACCAGCCTTTTCCCTTAACTTTTCCAGTCATTTCTCAGGAAGTGTTAAAAGGTTTGAGACCAGAGGCTGAGGAAAAGCTCTTTGACATCAGGCAGAAAAGCCCCAGCGCTGTCTTCTACCCCATTTACACTGCACTGATTGAAGAGAGACCCGTGTCTTTCAGCTCTGGCAAGATGATCAAATCCTTCAAGCAAACATTTCTGTCCCTGGATTTGCAGTCCCCTCGCTGGAGCTCAGTGGAGACGATGGTAAGTGCTAAAATCAAGAGGAAGGGAGTTCTGTGGAGCTGAGGTAGAGCTGGGATTCTCAGCCCGATTAATTCTGGGAAGCATTACTATAGACACTGTTCACAGCTAATTGCAAAGCGGGAGAGCAACACCTATTTGTAAGTTCTGAGGAGCTCAGCCTAAAGCAGAAGAGCATGGTTTTACAAGGGAGGACTCAAATAGTTTGACGTTAGGGGCATGCCTAGAGTATGCAACAAAGAGCATTATCTCGCTGCAACGGTTTCATTATTTTGAAAAAAATAGCTATTAATTTACAGAACCATCAATACTAATCTCACTACCTTTGACCTCAAATGACCTTCTGACAGCCAGTGACCTTTCACCTCCAATGACCTTTCACCTCCAATGACCTTTGGCCTCCAATGACCTTTGACTGCCAATGACCATAGACCTTTGACCTCCAGTGACCCTTTGACAACCAATTACCTTTGACTTTTGACCTCCAGTGACCTTTTGACCTTAACTTTGCCATATTGATATCACTCCTGAGACAACAAGAATATGGGGGAAATTAAACAAATTTTTTTAAAGAGACCTACTATTAATGAGTTTTGGGCAACAGTAATACCTTAGCAGGCCCTAGTGCCTCGTATGCAGTAACATCATCTTTTTTAATAGCATTATTTAAATCCCCCACCTCCACACACATTTTTCCTCAGGGGGTTGGTCACTGTCTTGCTCCAGACTAACGCCAGTGATCAGATTAAACTAAGAGTTCAGTGGAAAAGGGTTAACTACGTACGACCTGTAAACTTATTCTACACACATCATCTGCACCAGAACATGTAATATCAGACTTACTGGTGGCCTGTCATTTAGGAGCAAACACACAAGTAGTGTTTAGCTCTCACCTATAAAATACTGAAGACTTGTTCAATTACTTAGCTTTGTCCAAATCTTGGTATTGTGAGGTCACCTGCAGTCCGACACCCAAGTTAGAAGACACTTGCAGGACTATAGCATTTGAACCAGTTTAGACCCTGCTCTAAATCAAGCATTTGAAGCTTTTATCAAGCAGCCTAGAGCTGTTTCACAGCAAGCTGTTCAAGTCAGAAACCAGTTCACAACAACAGGCAGAGTTTACAAATTTTTATTGGTTCCAACCAGTATCAGGCAAACATTACCAGTGTGGTAAAAACCCCTTCACTTTTTAATGCCCATCGTTTGGCAATCTTCCACCTATTACAACAGACATAACCATTATAAGGCACCGAACAGGCACAAGAAGCTTGCTGGGAACAACTCAGACCTTAGATTTTCATCTCTGTTCAGAGAGAGAGAGTTCAAGGCAAAGGTTATCATCACTTGTTCCAGCAATTAAATTTCATTATTCCTACAGTTACACTCACCTTCTTGGTTCTTCTTGCAGTAGTTTCAAAGCTGCCTCCTTACCTAAGGCAAGAAAACACAATTAACGTACGCAGTAACACAACTGCTTTAAGCTCCAGAGCAGCTTTGTGACCTCAGAGAAAAGTGGAACGGAAATGGTGATATCACAGTCATTCATTTGGCAGAATCAAATTTCATCAATGGCTACAGATTTTCCCAGAAGTTAAGAGAATTAATCTGCTGTGCGGTCTTACCCAGTGAGGTTGCAGACAGCGCGGTCCTTTCCTGAGAAAGAGAGAAGCTGGTTCAGAATAACAGGCACTGCTACATGCAAGTTGAATTATTTATATATGAAGTTCCATCCACTGAACTAATTTTACCTACAAGGAGGCTGCATTTTAGCTGGTAAGTGACTAAATGACAAGAACTTTAACTTGCAACACCCAGATAGGATATATACAAATCCTTACGAACGATAACAGAACCAGTCTGCTGGAGAAAATTAGTTGGTACAGCAATCACCTGGAACTTGATCCTACTTTTATATACAGCCAACATAACCAAGATTAGCAAAAACTACTGAGTAGCGACAACCACAGCATACAAGTGTTGGGTTTTTTTAATTCAAGAGTGCAGCGTTACAGTGTCAGTTCACAGAACAGCCAGACATGTCCGCTATGAGTTATGACAGTTGTTTGCTAATACACATCCCACTGTACTACATATTTAATACCTTATTGGATAAGTGGTCTCCACTGATTCAGTTTCCTTTATTTCCACTGTGTGAAGACATGCAGCAATAAACCCCTAGTTTTAAGAGTCACTGAGGCCACATCTTCTGTTCACACAAACAGAATCCTACATAGAGTTCACCACTGACTGCAGTTCAGGAATGGTCAGGGTATCTGTTCCAAAAGAGCCCTTCCTTTTCAAGTCAAATTGAGAACTACATAGAAGTGGATTCTTGCTACAAGCATTATTCCCACAGTAGCTGAGAGTAGGAGACTCAGCATACAATAAAGGAAGACAAATCAGATCTATTACAGGACTAATTTTTGGCACTGCTATCTAGGTGTTTAGTACAAAGACAATATTCCAGTAATGATCAAATCCCATGTATTCTACACTTACCTCAGACGTGTTCGTCTTGTTTTTCACACAAACTGCCCACAAGCTTCACTCTGTAACAAGGGCATTTTTATTAACACACTCTCCTTGGCAGTGCTTCAAGAGTTAGTTTGAATGTGCGTACTGTTTCAGTGCAAGAGTCCTCCTCAGGTTCTTTCAGAGAGATTCCCATTGCTCAGAACAAATCATCACAAACAGTACACGCTTAGAGAGGCTTAATGTTTCATTACTTCTGTTTCTCCTTAAAGGACCTGACCTCTGCATTTCAGACCTTACTCCCAACCAATTTTCATTCACATCATGTAGAAGCTTTAATCCAGCCATAGAGACAAATAATTTACCACATTACACCAACTATTTGAGATCAGTGCTATTCCCTGGAAAAGTCCCACTACTTAATTTAACCTCTAAAAAGTGAAATGGCAAATAATTGTACTGGTTTTGGTTAGCACAAGCTCTGCACTGGCGGGTTATCACACATTCTTTCTTGTTAACTAGAAACTCAAGCAGCTCATAGCAGTTACATCATTTCAACTACTCCATACTATCACTTTTCAGTTACAGAAAGAAGTTAATATTCTCAAGTTGTTAAAAAAGTCTTATGGCAACTGAGAAGCAAGCAGCTTACCAAGCAGATGTCACAGAATATCCAGCAGTTCTCTCATTCTCAAATCTAGGATACACACATAAGAAAATGAAACGTCAGTCCAATGCTGATGTTACTCTAGTGCTCCAGGACTTCCAGAAACTCCTTTGCCCATTACTTTCACAACCATCCTTGTACCTTATCACTGCCTTTGGTCACAAAGTGTGAGATTCAATCCCTAGCACCTCAGGTAACTGAACTCTGCTAATAAGCTGTGATCTATTGGTAGAGGTAAGAAAATCATCAAGGAACCTGCTGTTTAACACTGCAGCTACACCACAGTTAGAGCCCAGCATCTAATGACCTCCCCAGCACCAGTTCTGACCAGTCAAATAGATTTTCTGGCTACTTACTTCTGCTGGTAGCACCACTAACCACATCACCCCACAGCTCCACCGCAGCAGCCCTGGAAGAAAGCAAAGTGGCAGGCGAGCGCAGAAGCGAGCACACAAGGATGAAATCTTGTCAGGCGCCTGAAGTCAGATAAAGCTAATTGCAGACCTCCAGGACTGAAGTCAGGGCAGCCATGTCTCATCACACAGGCAGCTCACACTGTCAATCACTCAACAGCTATCTGCTTTAGGCTAAGGTTGCTACAGGGAAGAGGGCACATACACAAATAGCACAACTCCGTGAGCCCACAGGCACACAGTGAAGAGTTTAGCACAAGCCAGCCTGCCAAGGCTGGGCCTTAGCCAGCAGCTCCCCCCTAAGTATCCTTTGCTTTTGGACAAGATGCAAGCAGCAGCAAACACTGGCCCCTTGCACCTTCCTCCCAGCTTATGTGCAGTTAAATACTTTATTTCTAGGCAGATTTTTTTAATGCCAATACTTGCAAAGTTAAAACGAGTACTTACATCACAATGAGAAATGCCTCAGAAGTCTGTAAAGGAAAAGTTGCTATTAGGTAGAGCCCAGCAGAAAGTTTCAGCACAAGAACGGTTTCAGTGAAATACTGTATCGGCGTTTAGTTCCAAAAACTGAGGGCTACTTGCACAGCTTATATCTTCATCTCCCAGGGCCTGTAACAAAAGAAAATAATAAATCACATTCCCTCAGCCTTCATGGTCAAGCCTACACCTGCCAGCAAGAGATCACAAGAGACAGACACATCAGATAGGAGCGAAAGACAAAACTGTTCTTCACAGTATATTCTGCTGAACTATGTCATCATCACACTATCTGCCTTGGAATCAGAGTACCAAGCAATCACCTCTTGTGACAGCTTTGAAAAACTGAAGTTCCCCACATAAAACACAAATATTCAAGAGTTTTTTAATAACAGTAAGAACCATTTTTTTCTGTGGATCACTGGAAATGAACCCCAAAAAGTTTCCTCCTCATTTTAAACATCCCACCCTTTCCACCACAGTGCTTCAACAGCTCCATGGAAGAAACCCCTACACAAACTTCACAGCTCTCACCAGGTGATGTTCCTCTTCAGGTTTTTCAAATGCACAATTCAAAACCTGGAAGAAAAAACAAAAGCTTATGAACAGTATATTCAGAAATCAAAACATCAAGAGGAATTGTGCCTTAGAGGAAAGTTATGGTGGTAAATGTGCTCATCATCCTCTCGATCAAGAGTAGCAAATGAATATCATCATTGTGGCACAAAAGGGAAAAACTAGGTCAGGGATTAAAGTCTGTCTATTGATGATATTGGAACAAAAGATAAAAAACACTAAGTGCCTTTTAATGTTGAATTTTGAAGTTATTTTTTACCTTGTGAAGTAGCATCAAGTCTCCATATTCAGCAGCAGATCTGGAAGAGACAGAGCAGTTTCAGACACCTGTAGAAGCAGAGGGAGTTCCTCTGGCAGTGATACCAAGCACAGAATGAAAGCCTCAGCACAAGAGTTTTCAGAAATCCCTTCTGTCCACTACTCTTATACTGAAACCATCATAGGCTCTCCGCTTAAATTCACATCGGTCCTGATAGTTACGGGCTCTTTTTGAAACATGCATCAGGCACTTTTCTCCAAACACCAAACTGTTCACCACCGCAGATGGTGAAACAGCAGCAATGAAGGAAAAAATGCATCTAGGGTACTGCAGCCAGCCCTTTGCTGTTGGGCAGACCATTACCTGCAAAGGCACGGAGAGCGGTGCCACCGATGTGGCAAGCTGACACTGCCACGCTGGTTGTGGCGCGGCTGCTCTTCGGACGGAGCTCGCTCCGCGCCATGCTGCTGCTGCTACCGCCCCTGCTTCCGGCCGAGTGCGCATGCCCGCGCCGCGGCTTCCGGCGGGCCCGGTGCCGCGGTTGCCACGGCGACGGCGGCAGCGGCAGCATGGCGGCGGCGGGGGCGCAGCCCGGGGCCGTTTTCAGTTGCCGGCCGCGGGTCGCCGAGGGCGTCTGCTTCTTGGAGGATCACGTCGTGCTGCACGCGGCGGGGGCGGGCTGCCTGCAGCGCCACCTTGAGCAGAAATGGCACAAGTTCATCCCAGGTCACCCCGACTGTTACAGTTGAACTAGTTTTCTGTAAGCTCTATTCGGTTTTGTAAACTGTGTCCTTATCTTGAAGCTTTGCAGGTTGTATTCAAGTTCTTATCTTAGTTTGAGAATAAAGAGCTGAAAGTCCTTATCTCATCTGGAAAGCGTAGGATGTGCATCCAAGAATCTCACATGATTTTGTAATGAACATATGGATAGTGCGCATGTGCTGTGACAAGAAGTGAAAAGGACACGAGTGAAGAAGACTACTTACTTCATCCTGAAGACCACCTAAACGACCACCAGAGGACACTGCACATGCTTAGAGTAGTTCCAAGATGTCGTAATTGATATTGTGAAATAGTTGTGCAATCTAATGAATATGCAACACATACGTTGTAAACCTAATGAATATGTACGTGACCAAATTGTATAAAGGTAGTGGAGTTCGAAGCAGTTGTTGAAACCAGCTTTGGGTGCGAACCCTCGGTTTCTCAGCGCTGAAATAAAAGCACCGCATATAACTACGTCCATGGTTATGTGTTTTGTTTGCTAACATGACCACAAGCCAGGCACAGAAAATCAACTCTCAATATATTTGGAAATCCCACCGAAAGTCTGCTTTCTGTTATGTTAACCACTGGATAGTCACCATCCTTCCCTGGCTTTGAGGAGAACAGTTGAAGTGGCCTTCAACTCAATCAAACTACAAGGCTCTGTTACAGAGAGACTGCTATGGAAGAGATGAATTCCAGCTGGATGTTGATGTTCACATTATTCCCACACCTTAAACATTTAAAAATACACAAGACACTTAAGCTTTAAGCAGCGTGCTAAAATACAAAGACCAAAGCTTTTCCTTTATTAAGACTCCAAAAAATACAGTGTGTTAATTCTGCCCAGCCCTGCTTTTGCTGAAACAGGTGAAGTTACAGCTCACTTCACATGTCCTTGCCCATTATTTCCTATTGCACATTCAGCTCCCATCTCATTAGTCTGATGTGTTGTTTCCAGCAGAAATTCCCTCCCTTTAGAGTGAGCCTCATGTGTTTAAACAAGAGGGACTCCCACAAGCACCCATCTCATCTCTCTCCTTTCTTTCTATTAGGGTGATTGATCTCCACAATTCCTGTAGTTCCATAATCATGGGTACAAGATGTAGGACTTTTTCCTGTTTTTAACACCACCAGCTCATTTCAGAAGGTTACAAAAAATAAAATCACACCTTATTGTATGCAACAGACTGATAAAAAGGCCATGTATCAGCATAACAGGCCATGTATAACTCTTAGTTCTGCTTGTGGATGAAGTTACGCAAAGCCTCCTAGTGGTAAACACCTGGAAAGCAAGAACACCCCAGCATGCTATGAAGAGATAACCCAGCTCCTGGCAGCTCCTCGCTTGCGGAAGCACTGCTTTCCCTTGTGTCAGCAGCTCCTATGAACAGGTCCAATCCATCCAGGCAAACAGGACACAAACCTTTTACGTCTCAGCTGTGGTACAACTTGAAGAAAAGCACACAAGTTTCAGTCTGCATAGGTGGAGAATAAAATGCAACAAAGTGGACAGTACAGAACTGTAGGAAGGTCCCTCGGGCGTGTCCTTGTTCAGTCATTTCATTTGATAGAATTGCATCTGTGACACACCAGTATTCAAGATTGTGGGCCCAGGAAGAGGCTACAGAAGCCTTCCAAATTTCAGAGGCATGAGGCAGAGGGACTTCTACACATCCAGGAACAACTGAATGAAGCACACATTAAAAAAAAAGAAAATACAAGAACTTCCTCTGACTTAGTCTGTGTTACCAAATATACTTAATAGCAAGATGGCTGCAAATCAGCATTCTGTCCATTGCCTCATAGAGGCCAGAAGAGCATTCTCAACTGCGTTTCCAGTTCTCCTTTTCATCAGCACCTGAATGAGTGTGTAGGGAATCCTAGGGGGGAAAAAAAATGAAAAAGAAAAACAAACACAACTAAGACTTCTTGTGTGCCCACTTCCCCTTCAGTCCTTACTGCAAGGGGAGGATCAAAGAACCCCAACCCTCCCTTTCACCCCCAGGGCCAGGCAGTGTGATACCATCCAAACGCTACAGCGGATGTTTTGCCATCAAGAACTGCCCCACCACATTCCCTCTTTGCAGTTTCAAGTCTCCTAACATTGCAAGTTTTTGCTTCTGAAGCAAGACCATTCAAAAGGAAGGATCTCAGCACAAACAACTCTCATCCTGGCTGCACAAGGCAGTCTTTGCTAGCATGAGATTTTTCTTTACCTGGGTTAGAAGTTGATGTCGTCTCAGCTGTTTATAGAACTGCAACACAGAAGGATCAGCTCTCACTACTTTTGGGTCAAAATCCAGAACACGGAGACCTGCAAGGCTGCGGGCTCGGGAAAGGGCTACATAAGCCTGCCCACTTTCAAAGACACGAGACAGGGAGATTTCCACGCAATCTAAAGACATGCCCTGTCGAAGACACAGAAAAGCTTGTTAAAAAACAAAGAACACCACATTGTATGCACATTAACCTGTCAACCTGTTGTTTTCACTCCCAGTAATAACTGGAGGAACAGCCAGGCTTAAGCAGACCATCTGAGCCAGAGTTTGGGTAGGCCTGGCCAGCCCTGTCTGCACCAAGACACATCCCAGGAGGCAACACTATTTACAACACGGACTGTTTTAAACAGTGGCATGGGAACAAACTCACAGGTCTTTTACTGAGAGATGTGTTTATCAAAGTGTATGGAGTCTTCTGGAAAGGTATTACTTAGTTTGACAAAAATACAACACACCTTTGCAGGAAAAGTTCGGCCCAAAGAGCACACTTGTGACTCCTGCACCTTCCTCACGTACACTGCAAACCTCAGGGTCACTAATGGTGATGCTGTCAGGGAAACACTGCGCTGATCACAGCAGTGAACAATGATACTTCATAGTCCAACAGCAAGCAGAGAGTTCGCAGCACCCTTACGGAAACTCTAGGCTAGCAATACTGCTATGGACAAGCATCACAAACAGGAAAAGAGGTGCTGCCTTCTCTACCGCTAAAGACACACACACACACCCCCTAGACCTCCCCCACAACAAAGGCCTTTCAGTTTTCCTCCCCGTTTTACCAGCAACACAAGCTGGTAAAACAAGGTTTATGATGGTGTAAAAGTCTGTAGGCAGCTGCAAAAGAACACTCACCTGACTCTTGTGAATGGAAATAGCCCATGCCAATTTTAAAGGCAACTGTTGACGACTCAGATGAACTCCTGATGGTCCTTTGAAGACCCATTTCTCCATTTTGATGACCTGTGTGACCCCGCATAGAAATCTAACCTTAGGCAGCCCTGTAGGAATGGGAGAAGGAGAGAAACGGGGATGTTTTCCTGACACTCAACAGCCAGGAAACCAGGAGCCTAAGAACAGTTTTTCCTCCCTCCTTTCCCATGTCAGTCTTTCGTGAATCTTAGAGTGCATTAAAAAAAAAAAATCCCACACTAAGAAAAAAAATTAAACCCACACACAGTAAATAGAACATCCTGAAATTACATCCAGACCTACTTAAGGAGGAGAATTAAACTCAGATAACTTATCCATTGAGATGCAGAGAAAAATACACATGGCAGGTAGCAGAACATGATTCTATGAGAAAAACAAGAAAACAAAAAACAACAACAACAAAAACTACACAGCCACCAAGATTTGCTTCAACAGAACAGACAGGAAATGCAAACAAGCATACATAGCTAAAGAATAAAGATAAGGAAACATGAGAAGCCCAACAGATAGGTACAGCTGATGCTGCATATGACACCACAGCTCATGACACCCCAAACCTCTCACTGCAGAGACGACCTCCTCCCTGCTTTCTTTTAAATTATCCTTATCAGGCAGTAGACAGTCGGTAATAAGTCGTTTTCATTTTTCTCCCCCTTCCTCAATAAAGGATCAAAAAGTTTACTTACCCTTCTCTTCACTTTCAAATCCTACAACAACTCCTCGTGCCCCGTTCACCAGCCCTTGAGATACATCCAGATTCTTAGCTAGCATCACCTACAGAGAAAAAGAACACTCCCTCAGCGCTCTGGCTTTCCAGCCCACTCAGCCACCTGCAGCTCAGCTTCCAGCCAGGACGCATAAGCACAGCAGGCTCGTGTGGCCACAGCCACATCTTGCAACTGCAGGATACAGCACCATCTCCAATTGGATCAAAACTGTTTAACAGCCTTTGCTTCCTAGGATTCCCAACTATAACATTCTGCAGCACTAAGCACTTCAGTTGCTTCTGTCCCAAGCTGTGAGCTCAGATTCAGGGAACAGATTCACCTTCCCCAAACACCAGCAAGCCTAGAACCTAGTGAACAACTTCCCAAGGCAAACAGTGCTGCTGCTAAGCACAGTCCTGCATCCTTTTCACTCTGACAGCCCTAGCTCACAGCAACCTGCCCAGTCCTGCAAATCTGGCAACCTGTGCTATACTCTTACAGGTCAGGAGGGCTGCTGTACGTGGAGCTGAGACTGCAGACAAGGACTGCCTGTGCTCTCTGCTACTTGGAAGCTTTAAACCTGATTTAAGGTGTGTGCCAAAGTCATAATGGTCACCACTGTCCACAAGACATGGACCTGCGCTCAAATCAAATAAATTCTCTATCTGGGTAAGATTCCGAGCTGAAAGGATACACAGACTAGGCTAGAATCTTCTGTTGGTCTGGCATAACCATTCCATACAGAATCTGCATTCTATAGATTAAGCTAATATACACATCTATCTGCTGTTCCTTCATTTTTTATGTCATTTGACCCACTGGTCTTTCACAAGTGTATGTGCACACACTCACCTGAGCTCCAAGCTTTAGCTCAACTCTACCACCCACAGGACACTGAGCATCAATTAACTTCACTAGCATTGGGTCACTGTCCAAAGCCTCAAAAGCGTGCACTTCTCCTGTTAAAGAAAGAAAGATGTGACAAACTGCAATCATCGAATTCATCATTCAGCAATTCATCTTTTAGTATCCATTCTGCTCTGTTAGTAAGACATCTTGTCACAAACCTTGTCACATCTAACAGCAGAAAGTTCACTATTGCCTCTCTTCCCAACGTACCTCCCAGAACATGAGAAGACTCAGAAATCAAAGGCCAGCAGTAAATAGGAACTGAGCAGTCACCATTATGAGCCTATGACTAGTTTCACCTGCTGCCAACACCAGTTCTCCAAAGAGGACTAAGGAAGATTCCCAGGGCCAGAAAGGGAGGCAGAAATGAAACAGCCCTTAATCCCAGGTGTGGCTCGATAGAGCACAGCCTTTCTGAGATGCTATGGAAAGAAGAAGCAGGGGTATGGAGACAATAATGATCCACCCTACCCCTCAACATGCAATGAGCTCACAATCTGTTACACACCAAGAAGTAACAGTGTAGATTTTTAGGTAAAAATGTGTGAAGTTTTGCCCCCAGGCAGCTCAACTACAACACACACAGCTTAGACTTGTACTGCTGTGCATGACACACCACCAATTCCTCCTGACACCCTATTGCATCCACTCAGAGCTCAGCCCCAAAGCCAGCAGCTTCCTCCAAGGAGTTCACCTGACAGCTGTTGCAAGCGTCTCTCGTTAGTTATTTCTACATCATCTTTATGGGTGCAGAGCCGCGTAGCCAGGATCCCATCGCGCTCAGACCTGTTAGTGGCAGTCTGCATCAGCAGTCTGGTAACCTCCTCTGTGCACCTTGTAACCGGGAAAAGAAGATTATTATTTAAAGCCATCAAGAACAGGTATTGAGCAGTGGTAACCTTCACACAGCTGGATCAGGCTGTGCAAGCCCCAGACCTCTGAAGCAATGGGCAGAGAAAGTGCAATGTCTGCCCCAGCCCTGCCCCGGCCACTGTCAGCTCAGGATCCATTGCATTCCTCAGCAGAAAATGCAAAGAGGGACTCCAGAAAGTGTCCTACCTTATCAGAGGAGCATATATAAAACCTGCTTACATTAACTAAAGCATTTATAGCTACTGCTCCCAGCCACACGTTCCTGATAGAGCACAGAGAAGTGACAAACTGGTCTTTCTTCTGGTCCATTAGTAGGGAGCAGGGATTACAAAGAGAGCAGAGTTTTTCCTCACCTGCCTAAACGGACTGCACTCAGGAGCGAGACAAAGGTCTTGTCAGTCTGTCTCCGCACTTCGGTCAGCTCCATGTTTATGTGGATGCATTTCCTCCAGCTTTTTGCCTGGCAAATCATTCTCTTGTTAAGAAAGGAAAGAAGCAGACTTGAAGGATAAGAATAAATTTCAGGTCAGTTTTGTACCTGGAAGCAGAACTTGGTTTCTTCATGAGCCTTGCAGACTGGGGGTAGTTGCAAGAAGTCCCCACAGATGATTAGCTGAATTCCTCCAAAAGGCTCATCTCGTTTTCTGACTGCCCTGAAAAGGAAGGAAGAGAAGCTCTGAATGCTCTCCAGGACCTGCACATAGTCAGGTCTCAGAAGTTACTTCTTAGTCTACCAGTATATCCAAACATACACCCCCTGCGGTAAAAGACTATTATCCTCAACTGAGTCAGAAGAACTCAAATAATTAAGCAATGCTATTATAACACATTTGTTTTGCTTTTGCCTACCTATCACAGCTATCCTTACTCATCTTGCTTCCTTGGTAGCTGCTACACTGCTTCTTTCTCCAACAAAGAATTGCTGAACACAGCATAGACAGCTCTACAGACAACACTTGGCTTGGGAGATGGAAAGAACAACCACAACAGCCGTGGCTGGGAAACGGGGACATGATCAAAACCTATTTCAAGATAAAGGCCTGCTGGCTATGAATTCATGCTTCCTTCGAGTCCTATCCCAATGGTTGCCTTGCACCCATTCACATAATCAGAGGAAGCAAACAACCTTGAAATTCAGGGAAAGTAATTTCTTTTAGGTGTTTGACACTCACCTCGCCACTGCCTCCAGCCTGTCGAAGAACTTGCCATCCACCATGGAGATCTCATCGATAATCAAGTGCTGGCAGGCCAGCCAGTGCTGGCGCACCCCAGGCCGCTCCGCCAGCTGAATACACTGTTCCAGCGGTGCCTTCCCAGAGCCGATCCCTGGCAGGGGAAGAAGAAAGTAAAACTTTGGGAAGGTCCTGACTCTGGGAAGGGAGTGAGAGCTGCCAGCCCTTTGCTGTTGGGCAGACCATTACCTGCAAAGGCATGGAGAGTGGTGCCACCGATGTGGCAAGCTGCCACTCCCGTGCTGGCTGTGGCGTAGGTGCTCTTTGGAGGGAGGGAGCCCACGATCCTCTTCAGCAGGAATGATTTCCCAGTCCCTTAACAGAGGGAGAAGAAGCAGGTCAGCAGTGAGCAGGGCCCGAGAACTCCACACCACGACAGCTGCCCCGGCCCCTCACCTGCACAACCGGTGAAGAAGATGCTCTTCCCGCTCCGCACGGCGCTCAGCACCGCCTCCTGCTCCGCCGAGAGCCTCGCCGGGGGCCGCCTCACCGAGCGGGGCACCTGCGGGGCGGGCAGCGGCGCTGTGACGGCAGGGCCGGTAACCGGGGCCGGTAACGGGAGCTGCCCCCCTCGCCCCGCGACTCACCTCGGCCGGGCGCTCTCCCTGCCCCTCGCCGCCGTGGAGGCGGCCGGGGGCGCGCAGCAGGTCGCGCTCCTGCAGCGGGCTGATGACAGAGAAGGCCGGCGGTGGACGGTCCAGCAGGCGGGGTCCGCGGGGGGCGGCCCGCGGCCCGGCGGCGACCTTGAGCCGCAGGAGGCGGAGGAAGCGGCGCAGCGCGTCCGGAGGGCAGTCGGAGAGCAGGACCTGGGCGCCGTCCGGCCCCACCCGCACCGCCGCCAGCCCGTCTCCCGCGAACCGCGTGAAGAGCCGCACAGCATCACCGACCAGCGCGAAGCTCAGCGCCGCCGCCGCCGCGCCGCTGCCGCCGACCACCCGCAGCACCGGCTGCCGCAACTCGTTGCGGCCCAGTAGCACCAGCGCACCCCGCATCACACGACGCCGCAGGCCCTGTCCCCCCGGCAGCGGCTGCTCCACGGCCACCGTGCAGCGCAGCTCCGCATCCTCCATCCCGCTGCCACCGCAGCTCACCGGCCATTCAAACCCGCCGCGTGCAGCCGCCGCCAATCAGCGCCAGGGGCTTTAACTCGGCGGCCAATGGAAGGTGGGAAAAGAATCTGGCCGAGGAAGGTCGGACGAAGCACCACCCGGGCCAATCAGCAGCCTCGTGGAGGACCACGTGAGGCGTTGCCAGGCTACGGGACGCCGCGTAGCCCGGCGGAGCCATGGCCGCCCGCAGCGGGAAGGAGCCGCCGAACGCGGTGCAGCTGAACCAGCTCATGTGCGAGCGGGTGCGGAAGGAGCTGCGGTGCCAGAAGCTGCACACAGAGTACGGCGTGAACCCGCTCCAACGCGGTGAGGCGGCGCGGCCGGCCCCACGGTCACGCAGAACCGGCGCGGAAGCCCCGAGGGCGGGACACGAATGGCACCGGGCAGCCGGGCGGAGGGAGGGCGTGGGGGAGACCAGAACGCCAGCAGGGGCCAGGGGGGCAGATCTGGGAGGAGCAAGCGGTAGGGTTTTCTTTTACCCAGCGAACCTGCCTGCACACTCAGAGACAGCATGGAGACAGCGCCAATTTGCCCAGCTTAGATGGTGCTTTGGTACGTGTGAGTAGGACCTGGAGCCTACAGATCCTGAGCAAACAACACAGAGCTAAGATGGGGCAGAGTGCTCCAACACTACACCATGTTTCCTCAGCCCCTGGGCTAATATCTACCTGCTACTGCAGTCGTAGAATATCATAAACTGTGGTGGCACAGATGGGTGACATGAATTAATTCTTTCAGGTCTAGTTTTTACAATGAAACAAAAACAAACCAGAGGAAAACAATTTGCTGAAGCTTCAGTCTCTGCAGGCCACCACCTGGGTGGGGTAGAACTTCGATGTGGTGAATGCAGGCACCATCCAGTAGAAGGGCCTTCAGCAACACCTAACCCCTTCTCTTTCTACAAAGCTGCTATTAGTCACTATTCTAACTGGTTTGGTCTCTTCACGTGTTGTTCTTCCTTTGCAACATCAGTGAAATAGCTGGGCCCAGACTGGGGAATAACCAAAAAGAACATATGCAATAATAGATATCCTATATCTGTCTGTGATGATAAATTCACATTAAAGTAATTCACCTCCATAATTTCTTTCCAGTTCACACAATTGCCAAGAAGCCCATGTCTTGGCATGATAATATAGAAGAGCCGGCAGATGGTAAGACATCTCTGAAGAGCTTGTGATAATTACATAAGAAAATGACTAATAAATAAAATTTTAAAGTTCCAATTAGTCTAAAGGGTTACGTACGTGGAAACACGCCTGTGACAATATAAGAAAGTTAAACTAATTTGTGATTTTTTTGTTAAACATAAGGTAGGGCTTTTTCTACTTTAAGGCCTCTTCCTGTTACTTTTCATTACTACTACAAGCTTGCATACAGACAATTACGCTTTTTTTGTTGCTACAATTCTATAAAATTCTGTTTGTGAATATAAACTTTAGGGGAAAACAATCAAAATCCAGAAACATGCTCTATACATACATGTTGCTTATCACTGCAGATTCTACACAGCCATTGCATACGGTAAATGCTGAAATAGCTGCTGTGTCTTGCTTTAGAGCACTAATAACAGAAACTCTTACAGCAATTGCTCCCTTATTTCTAACACACCGATTCCGTCTAAAAACCTTAATAGTTGGTTAAGGTGGGCCTGCTCTAGTCAGGTACTAAGTGGAAAGCAGGGGAACAAAATGGAACGGCAGCAGGTCTCAGGCAACTGAGAAAGATGACAGCTAATGTGGAGCACTGCTTGACACTACATGTGGTATAAGAAAAGATGCTGCAACAGAGTAGACAGGGATGGTAGAATTAACAGGACAGTATGGGCAGGCAAATCTTGAAACTTCATCAGGATAAATTTTAGTAGAAACGTCACCCTGCGTTCTCCTACAAGAGAAGCACAGCAGTTGCCTCCAACCTTGGCTTTCTTGCTATTGTTTGTACAGCATTAGGATGTCCCATTCTAACATACATCCACAGGTAACTACTTTTTACACATACTTTCCTTCATTTATATTTGTGTTTCTTAAACCAACAGCCAAGTTTCTGAGTGTTATTCATGATGCAGCACTGGAGCCAACAAAAAAGTATTCGGAGCCGCAAACTGAAAGCCAAGAAATTGGCTGGAACACGACACCTTTGGTGAGTAAAGTGCTTAAGGACTCAGCGCTTTGCAGATTCAGAGAGATTCAGCCCATCACACCGAAAGATATTCAAGCAAGAAAATAATTTATGGCAAACATGGAAAACAGGAATGACTAGGAATGAGCAGAGCTGTTCATAGACAACAAGTTTTCAAAATTTACACCTAGGAGGACTCTTCACAGTGGGAAACTTGAATGCAAAATATCTACGGCGAAAACAGACCCCAGACACATTGTCAAATAGGTAGTCATGGCTGTTTATTAAAGCATTCAGCCATGAGAAATAGCATAGTGAGCAATATGAAGCGGCATACCTAAGTACTGTGAAAAGAAATGTGCTGCTGTAAAGTATGTTTCAAACAAATGGCAAGCAGAACCATAAAATTAATAATCAGCAAAGTATACCCGAGGCAGAATACACCAGTGAGGATTCATTTGGGGAAGCGTGAATAAACAGGAGGAAAAGAAATCTTATGAACAAGCTGAGACATCAGCCATATCTGACAAAAACAAATAGCTGTGTTGATGACTGACTTTTCAGATTAGTGTTTTGAGAAAGGCAAATGAAGGCTTGATTAATTTTGGCCTGTTGCAAAGAAATCGAAGATAAATAAGAAAATAAGATATTCTTCTGCAACTTTCCATATTACACTTCAAATAAACTAGCTACTCATAACAAGGCTAGAGACACATCCCAGTGGGGTTTTACACTGTCAGACACAATTAGGGTGGCAGGAAAGAGGCAACTAAATTTGCATGTAGGGAACTGAGTTAAACTTAGAATCAGGACTCACGATGCTGTTTCATATTTCAAGTTTTCCTTTTTCACCAGGTTCTACTGTAAGAAAGCAGTGAACAGTATATTCTCAAATAAACGGTACCCTACTCATTTGTCATCTGGGCATTTCTCATCAGCAAGAATACCGTGCACCACTCTTCTCAGGAGGGACTACTACTCCTAATTCTAGTAAAAGCACATGACTGTTCATCACTTTTCTTTCCCAGATTCAGATGGACCGTACTGATTGCAGACTCTTCTTCCCACGTCGGAAAACCGAGGTCACTAAACTAAATTGCAGCTATGGGAAACGGGGAGGAACAGTCTGAGAACCTGCAGTAGTAGAGTGGCAAAGCCACACAGCTTAGAAGAAGCTAACGACAACTGTTGGGCCTTGCTTGTTACTGGGTGAATCTGGTAGATTTCTGACAAGAGATGGTATCTGGAAAAAGGAAGAGAGAATCTCAGTCTGTCCAGATTTGCAGCCTGACAATAGCCACAGAAATAAACCTATTGATAAGATTGCTGCATTTGTCTCACTGCTGCTTCCAAACCCACCTATATGAATAGTCTAAAAAACACTTTAAGGTCTTGACAGGCTTCAGACTTCTTATTTTGACATCAGCGACAAGACCCAGAACTCACGTTCACTGGGTACATGTCAACAGTAGCTGTGGAAAAAGCTGCCAGAATGAAAGGAGCAAAGGGCAGGCTCCAGCCACCGTTCATAACACAACTAAACAAGAATTAGACATAATTCCGTGCAAACTATTTAATGTGTTCACACAACAAAGGTTTAAGTAGAAAACAATCCTTCAACAAAACGGACAGTAAGAATTAGTGATAAGGCACTAGTTTCCACTGACTTTTACTCTTGCCACTTGGAAGCATCCAGCTCGCTCCACAGTTAACTGCTTGATGACAGCAGAAACACATCTTGCAACACACAGAAACACAGGAACCCCACTGGGGTGCACAGTCCTCTTAGCGTGCTCGGCTCTTCATTTTCTGTCTTGCTCTCTTTCCAGGTCTCTTCTGAAAAAAAATAAGATTCAGATCTTTAGTTTCACATCCTCAATCTTTGTTCTAGCTCTATAGCTTGGAGAGGATACCAAGGAGAGGACATTTGTCAGCACCTCTGGAGAGGGAGGTTTTGGGACACAGGTAGCAACAAACAATACTTGCTAACTCCTCCACTCACATCCATGCTGAAATACTGCATAACCATCCTCAACTCTGCCTGCAGCCGAATTTTCCACAAACAGGTCAGCTCCCAAAGACAGGCATTATCACTTCTACATGTTGGAGGCACCCACTGTGTACTCAGCTCTCCCTCCCAGACCAGGGCTGGCTTCCTGGCCAACCACAATAATTTGCATGCAACATTTTACTTACATTAAGGGCTTTCTTTCCTCCTTTTCCTGCTTTTCCCGGGCCTTTGTTGTGAGCTACTTTTGATCGGAAGCTGGATACGTCATTAAAACTCTCCTTTGTGTTCCACTTTGAGCCCTTCTTCTTCCCACCAAAACCAAACTTCTGATTCTTGTATCGTCTTTTGGCATTTGGTCTGAAAAACAAATGAACAGCATCACTGCCTGTATTCCTTTCCTCAAGAAGCTCTGAAGAAGGCACAAGTATCTGTTGATGGACTCCCATTAGCCATCATAAACCTTTTCCCTCTTATTGAAGAGGCAGAAGTTAGCACATTTCAGTTTCTCTTCCATTCTGGCCACAGTTTTCCTCCTCTCTAGGGCCAGAAAGCCGCTTGGACTTATTTTAACCAACACTAATCAGAACGGTTTTGTCATTCCACAAACAGATCCCCTAAAAGACTGAAAAAAACCATCCAGAGATTCTTCTTTTCAATATCTTTCTTTTCTGGCCTCACCCCTTCTTTATCCGTTGGCTTGCACTGCCTTTTTTATTCCCCTGAGATGATGTCTGTTCTTCATCTAGAAAATCCAGCTTGTCAGAGAGACCTGCAAGAGTGAAGACATAACAGCTGCCACCACAGAAAACACAAATTTCCAGTCAAAGTAATTAACAGCAACAAGTCTCCCTCGCTGACAAACAGCTACTTGGGACGACTTTCCCAACCACTGGCATTTGGGCAGCATTTCAAGCTCACTGCCCAGTACTACAGACTGACAGCACACATCACACTGCCATACACTGCTCACACATCATTATTCCCATTACACATTAGACAAGTTAACTTTACCTTTCTGGTATTTCTTGACTGCATTCAACATATTTTTTTTCTCCTTTTGCCTCCTCTGCAGAATCTCAGTTTGCACCTGTGATTAGAAGCAGAACGTTAGTGTTGCTCCTTGTAGTGTCCTATACTTGTTTTTTTAAAGGTATCCCCCATATTTTACTCTGCCTTTTTTCAAAGCAGCTACACAGAGGACTAGACAGATTCCATATATTTTAGGCAGCCTCCTGTGGTCTCATTTGCTAAGCTACTCACTCAGGCTTTAGATTCTTGTCATACATAGGTCCCTTTTGTAGCACCCCTCACCTTCTTGCCATATTTTCTCATTGCACGGAGCTGTTTCGCTTTCTTGGACCTTTCCATTGCTTCCTGTTTACTCTTCAGCTTCTGTCGAATCTTATCAGATAGAAGAAAGAAAATTTATCAGTAATGCAAAAGAAAATATGAGATTATGATTGCTCAATAACTATATCTGAACAATCAATGACTATTGGTGACTGTATAAAAGAAAACATCTCTCAAACAGATAATGCTTTATGAGGCATGATGTTCTTTCAACTCAAGGCTGGAATAGTTATTACAGAAACTCCTGAACTGATCTGTAGCCAAAATCTGGTTAAAAAGACAAAACTCACACAAGAGGCAAGACAAAGCCTTATAATGGGATCTAGTGGAACCACTACACAAGAGTATCTTGTCGCATCTTGTCAACCTGCTCAGGTGTATGTACAAGACTTGGCGGTTTCTTTCTTGCCATTATAAAAGTAAAGCACCGAAGAAGAGTCAACAATCCTCCTCTGCCATAGAAAAAAACCTTTTTTGTTCCCTCCTTGTTCACAAATATTTCTATAAGGATGCCACATTACAAAGTATTACAAATATTTCAACATAGATCTTCTGGATTCAGTTGGTGACTCCACTAGGAGATAAAAAAGCTCTGTTCTTCAAACAGAAGCCAGCAAAAGAAGTTAACAGTAATGGGCAGAATTGACTTCAGTCTCAGCACAAGCTAATTATTAACCTTCATCTTCTCTAAGAAGATTCTATCAGCCATCGAAACAGTGACCAAATCATACATGAACCTCCAGCTCATCGTTGTTTAAATTAAAATGTAGTCTTTTTTCCAAAACAAAAATCAGGGATCCATTTTGAACAAAGACCACAATCAAGAGGCAAGTTTGTGAAATTCTTATTTCCTACACAAATCTGACTTACTACCCATGATAGATTAAATCAATAACACACAGTCTACAATCACAGAGAACCACAACACACTGGCTATGAACAAAGTGTGATACTTAAATAGGGAAAATAGAACACGTTAATGTCACAGTTGACTGCAAGTCTTAGGACAAAGCATAAACACAGACAACTTTACTACCACTGTTCCACACATGCATAAAAAAAAAAATCTCAATTTTAATATTATATACATTCAAGACAGAATATAAACTGTGCTTTTCTACATTATGTTCCAACTTGTTATGGAAATCCCCACATTGCACTGCAATACCTAAACAGGAAGAAACTTCCTGTCACAAATAAATTTCAAACACTAACACTGTCATAGGCATTTGTCAAAGAGATGAAGGTAAGTATTACCAGACGACACCTTAAAGTTGATCCCTAACACAGGCTAAAACCAACACATAACATGAGAAAGTAAGTCATAATTCACTGCACATACCTTCTGCATCTGTTGGTCTGATTTGGCCATCTCTGCAAAGTAATCATCTGGCCTTCTAGTAGGAACTTGGAGCTTACGCAGCTTTGGTAGGGCTTCCAGGACCGCTGCCTGAGCCTGCCGGTAACTAGGGACACAGAACAGCAGCAGCTCTGTCACTGGGTATGGGGCATCTCACAGAGCTGACAGACACTCTGCTCACATAAGGTTGCTGATACTGGGATCTAACAAGCATTGATCTAGAATTATATCAACATTCTGTGCCCTACAGCATTCAGTGCTACTAAAAGCAATTTAGGTGCCAGTACAATATTAGCACTTATGACCCACACACATACATTTATCTAGTTTCCAGTTACAGTTTTATATGTTGGATTATAAAAGGCAAGGTAAAACAAGAGAACTGTAGTAACACCAAACCAAATCCACAAAGAAAAATCCATATCCTGTGTTAAAGCCACACTGCTGCAAGGTAGGAACTTTTTAAGTAAACTTTTCAGCAGAAGTCTGCTGTGAGGAGGGAAACTATTTCCAGTCACAAGAGAAGTTAAATGTATAGCGTCAGTTCATAGTTATTCTGGAAAACATTCAGAGCTATTGAATGTAAAACACACGGCCCCAGATCGCCACAGTGACAGCCAGTGTGGCAGTCTGCAGCACTCCTGTTACACACGCCTCCAAGCACGCTGCAGTGCGCGGAGACCCTACGAGACATCTCATTTTTGACACTCACAAGCTCATCTCTCTCTGGAAATCATTCTCCGCGTCAACAGCATCTTTGTCAGAAGCACTCTGTGAGGTGGGATCTGCGACCTGGCCCGAAGTCACATCCAGCCGCTCCACCCACGCCAGCTGCCGCTTGAACTCGGCCAGACACTGCCTCAGGCCGGCCTGGGGAAGAAGCACAGCTCTGCACAGCGCCCCACGGAACCACCTCCCCGAGGCGCGACGGCTGTGATCCCCAAACCCCCAGGGCGGTGCAGGATCCCCGCAGACCCGCCTTGCCCCGGCACCCCGGCCCCAGCCGGGGATCCTATACCGGCTCGGCGCTGGGGGACGCAGGTCCCGGCCCTGTCCCGAAGGCCCCACTCACCACGTCGTTGCGACGCTTCGGCTGCTCCTCCAGCACCACGTTGAGCCCCGGCTTCAGCGCGCCCCTGGCGAAGGCCTCCTGGAGCTGTGGGGAGACCACGGTCAGGCCGCGCCGCCGGCGGGAGCACCGGGCGGCTTTGCCCCTCGCGGGAGGCGTCACCGCGGGCCCGCACCGGGACCCAGGCTCACCTCAGAGTCCGAGAGGGACGAGTCCTCCGAGTCCGAGTCGGACAGCGATCCGCTCCGCGCCATGCTGCTGCTGCTACTGCCGCCGCCGCTTCCGGCCGCGTGCGCGTGCCCGCGCCGCGGCTTCCGGCGGGCCCGCTGCCGCGGTTGCCACGGCGACGGCGGCAGCGGCAGCATGGCGGCGGCGGGGGCGCAGCCCGTGGCCGTTTTCGGCTGCCGGCCGCGGGTCGCCGGCGGCGTCTGCTTCTTGGAGGATCACGTCGTGCTGCACGCGGCGGGGGCGGGCTGCCTGCAGCGCCACCTTGAGCAGAAATGGCACAAGTTCATCCCAGGTCGCCCCGACCACAAGCCTCCCCCACCCGCCCCGCGGTCCCGGTGCACCCTGACCCGACCCCTTTCCTCCCCGCAGGCACCGAGAGGAGCCAGGGCGTGCAGGCGCTGGCCGTCAGCCCCGACCGGCGCTACCTGGCTGTCTCGGAGACGGTGGCGGAGCAGCCGGCGCTGACAGTTTACGAGCTGTCGGCGGGGCCGGCGCGGCGGCGGAGGACGCTGGCGGCCGCCGAGCTGCCGGCGCAGGAGACCGTGTCCCTGGGCTTCTCCCCCGACTGCCGGTACCTGGCGGCCGCCACGGCCCCCCCCGACGGGCAGCTCACCCTCTGGCGCTGGGAGAAGCAGCGGCTGCTGGCGCTGGTCCGCATCGAGGCCCCGGGTAGCAGCGTCTGCCAGGTAACGGCCGCGGCTCCGCGGCCACCCGGCCGGCCATGGGCCGCACGGCTCCGGCCTCGCCCGGGAACGGGGCTGCACACCCAGCTGCACACTCAGATGCACACTCAGATAAACACTCCTGCAGCCGCGGCTGAGCCGGTATCTCTATGGTGCTTCTTCAACATTTTGATTCACTGGTTCTTTGGGAACGTGTTGCACTGCTTCAAAAGGTGGATAGAAGGATCAAACTTTAGTTCAACAAGTACTGGGTGCCAGGTCGCACGTAAGTTCTGTCTTCAGGTTGTGTGCACAGGTACCTTTTTCTGTGCTCACGTTGCTTCTAACCAGAGTAAGACAGGGAGGAGAGGGCTCCACACTGTAGATTTAATATCGTTTCTGTGACCTTTCTTGGCATCTGCTGTTGGCCTTCCTCAGCAATAGGACACTGGGATACATGAATTTTTGCTTTGACCCATAAGGGATGTTCTTATGTCCATATCTCTTCTATCACTTGAGGTTCTCTTACATCACATGAGACCTATGGTATGGGGCCAGTACAGCTGGCCAGTCAGTGTGCAACGTGTCACTGCAGAAACACTTATTGAATATGTTAGCCGTGCTCAGTAAGCCTAACTCACATCTTGGAAGCTCTCAGCATGCTCATGCACCTTCTCCTTCCTACAGTCTGTTCTGTGTGCAGATCGGAGGAGCAGCCCAGGAAGAGGAGCTAGGAGCAGGCTGGTGGCTCTCAAACAATTCCTGCATCCTGCTTTGGGTGCCCTTTTTTGGTTTCTTTCTTGCAGGGAGGCAAGGAGCTTTATTAAGTACATGGGTTGCTGAAACTCAGGCTGCCTTTTTTCTGAGGTACAGCTACAAGCAGAGATTGGGTGAACTACTGACTTCATGAGCCCAATTCCTAAAGAGAGGGGAGTGACTGTAAAGATAACTGCTGTTTAAATTCCCGTTAAACATGAAAAATGAAGGCTAACTACCCCTCCATGTTGGGTATTGAGATGGCTATTCCAGTGTTTTCACCAATAAACACCCAATTATGTGAATTAGTATGCATAATGAGCAAGGTTTACCTGAAATACAGAATTCCTGTCCTCTAAGAATGAATAGTTCCACTTTTCAGGAACCTGAAAATCTTGCTAATCAGCAGTAAAGATGTATTTTTGCCTTTTGTCATTTAATCCTGAAGAGCAGAGACAACTTCTTCATCAGCATTGCATTGTGATTCAGATAGTGCCTTAGGTTAATACAGTTAATATATTTTTAGCATTGTGTAAAATCAACATACACAGCTTTGAAAGGAGAAAAACTGCAAAATGTAGTTATGATGGTTATTTCTTAGTCTCTTCTGTATTCCTATATGTTTCTGTGAACCTCTTTTCCTTGTTTGTTTTCCTGTATCTGGTACTGAACATCTTCAGAATAGGTATAATATTTGCTTATGTGTGAATAGAGTAGTTGTGTAAAATAATTTCTCTCTCTTTTGTTCTATAGGTGAGCTTTAGTCCTCAAGAAAACGCACAGGTTTGTATCACCGGAAATGGATTTTTTAAACTTTTTAAGTACAGCGAAGGAACATTGAAGCAGACAAATTTACAAAAGGGAGAGCCGCAAAACTACTTGTGCCATGCCTGGCTGTCCGAGCAAGAAGTTATATGTGGCACTGACACAGGCAAACTTATCTTGTTTGAAACTGGAGAGCTGCGCTGGGAGACAAAATTAGAGTACAAAAAACCACCCATGGAACTAGAAGAAGATGCAACAAGAGAATATGACAGGTAAATCTTCGTTAAATAATATTACTGGTAGTTTCATGCTTGTGCATGCAGATAAGTTGCAGGCCACTCGCTTATTTCTTTCTTGTCCAGTTTATAAATGGGTTATAATATCTTGATTGCTGCTGGTAAGCGTTTTTTGTTTTGTTCTTCTGTATTCTTAAGTCTTTATGAATTTCCTGCTTGCAGTTCCTGTGATGTCTCTAGTGGACTGGCCTCTGAAGACAATGGTTCACCCCAGGATTCTTTGCCTCAAATATTGGCAATTGCAGCTTATTCCAAAGGCTTTGCATGTTCACCTAGCCCAGGAGTTGTGGTTCTGTTTGAGAAGACCAAGGAAAAGGAAGTCTACAAAGAGAGTCAAGAAATCTGGGTAGAGAGAAAAAGCTTGTCCAAGCAATTATGCAGCAGAGGCCTATTTGGGGGTGCGGGGGTGCTTCTAATTCAGTTATTAATAACGATTTCTAGCACATCTCTAAATTACGTGATAAGCATTAGCTAACTGTCATGGTGATGTTGAAAGGGAGTTGCCAGAGGTCACACTGAAAGTCAGTCACAGATATACTTTCACAAAGTACCTCTGCATGTTACCACTTATAAAATATGCTTTGAGGCTGCTGAACTTCAGGAAACCTTTAAGAAACTTGTATTTATGGGGACTTTTGGAACTAAGAAGTAGTCTACATCGGTTTTAAAGAACTAGCCTGCTTGTTTTTTTCCAAGACAAAGCTTTTCTCCTCTCTGATATTTATTATCGCTATCATCAGACTGGTGCACTCTTAAGTAATCAGTAAGATTTCTAACTGTTCTGTAGCAAGCTGTATGAATTGACATACTGCAGCCTCTGGATAGGAACATTTAACTCTAATTTGGTCAAGCTTTCATACTGTGGGCCTGAAAGGTCAGTTCTTGACTCTGCATGAGACCCTGTAATAAGACTGTTAACAGCCTGAATGATACACTGAAAAGAACTGCTGTTCTGAGATCGCAATTTTCAGGCAGTTTTCATTCTGACATTTGCTAGTTTTTTTTTTTGTCGCTGTTTTTCTGCTACCATTTTTGTTTTTCTTTAGTGTAGTACTTAAGATTATTGCTGAAATGTCCTCTGATACTTTTTTCAGCTGTAATGCTATAGGTACAGTTAGGTTATCTTGTCCTCTGTTCCCTACCTTGCAGCAATTGTGTACTATTAAATATCCAAGTTGTCTTACTGATATTATGTATATGCTTATTAGAGTAGCATTACAACAAAAGTGTGTGTGTGCTCATGCCTACTATTAAAACATGAAGACGTGGACTATCCCATGGGATCCATTTTTTGTGCAGCTTCCTGAGGACCAATTCAGCAGTGAGCCAAAACAGTCAAGCAGACAGGACATTATATGTATATGCTTCAGTCCCTCTGAGAAAACGATAGTCGTTAACACAAATAAAAATCAGCTTTACATGTTTACTATACTCTCCACCAACTTCATGAAGGTGAGTGCAATCTTGTCACGTTTCACAGCCAGTGTGCCCAGTAAGGGGTGCATTGTAATGGCACAAGTTATTCAGTGTCGCCTTCTATGATGCATTCTCATAAAATCCATCAAATAGTATCTGAACCCTTAAAGCTCATGATATGAAGTGCTCTCCGTGATTCTCTGAGAGCTGCATATGAGTAGCCCCTTGCTCAAGCATCACTCCATATGCATACCTGATGTTATTCAGCAGAATGGTAGGGGACGCCGTCAAGGCCATTTAAGGGTGCATGTCACTATTGAACCACTTAAGTAAGACTTTAACTGAGAGATTCTTAACATAACTATAGTAGTTTATGCTCTGCTGTATTATGGGGAAACTTTAACGCAATGATAAATCTGGAACAGCCATGGGATTCTCATATTACTCTGAAATAATAGTTGCTGAAGTCCTGGTTAGAAGTGAAACCTCTTCATGAAGGGCAAACATAGTGAAAAACATTCCCTACTCTGGAAGAATTCAATAATACAAAGAGATAAATGTATTATCATGAAAAATATTTGCATTGAGTTAAGTTCCTAGCCTGTGTACAGGCACACAGAAAGATCTTTACAGGAAGGGATTTTGTAGTTGCAGGTCCTTTTGCTGCATTCAGCCTGAAATTTTATTGGTGCTTCACTTCCAGCATGTAATAACTATACATCCTTGCTAAGCTTCTTATCACTCAGCACTTGATTACTTTAAAATATCTGTTTGACCTGAAGGTCTTAACTGAATTCTTGCAGGTCCAGTTTTGTTTATTTATCTAAGTTGCATTTCTTTGGACACCTACAATTATGTTCTGTTCTCACTAGTGTATGAGAACTATGGAGCCTACCTCTTCCCTGCATCACTCTTCTTGATTCTTAATTATAAAGTTAAAACTGATTCTAATATTGTTATGTTTTTAACATGGTTGTGTTCAGACTGATGCAGTGAAAGGATTAAGATTTCCTCTATTCTATTTGATTAGTGCATGCAAAGAGCTATGATAGATTTCTTACCTGACTTACTGCCTGCAGCGGAATATTTATGATTTTTTTATGTTCTCATTGCTTCTCAGGAGAAGGCAGCTTATTTTATGTATCTGAATTACCCATTGCATTCTGCTCCGATCACTGGTTTGGACGTGTGTGTTTGGAAACCCATTCTTGCTACTTGTTCCCTGGATAGATCTGTCCGCATCTGGAATTACAAGATGAAGTAAAGAGTTGTTTGTGTTTGTTATTACCTCTTGCTTTTTGTATATTGTCTTTAGCAGGCAATAGCGGCATTCTCAGATGAATGAGAATGTTGTTCTGGTAAGATTCTTTTGTGGGTGGGATGTGAATGGTCTTATTGACATGATTTGGGGAGTGTGAATATGCAGTGGCTTTAAAACCAGTGCAAAAAGAATCTGAATCCTTTTCTATAACGGCATTTTTGTGTCAGACTTCTCTTGTGTTCAGGAATGTTTGATTCAGCTTTGTCATAAGATACTGTTGTCCAATCTCCTGCTTCATAGCTGTAGTTCTTAAGCAAAATAACTTCATCATTTAAGGTTCTATGGAAGGAGAGGGGGAGAAAAACCAACCTCAGAGGGATGTTTGTGTAGATTTGCAATCAGCAGTTCATTTACCTTCTTCATTATATTACAGTAAACAAGGATTTGCTCTTGCACCTTCCATGTCTTCTCTGTGAACCAGAAAGTTCAGGTTTGCCCTTGTTTCCTGTAACATCTATGTTATCATCACTTAACTGAATGACAACACATGTTTTCAAGGACAAGGCAGAGTCAGACTATAGCTGCTGGTGTCCTTGCTGGGCCAGATAATGTCCTGTCAAGAATGCATAGGGAGTTTGTACTGTTCCATACTGCACAATGGTTTTCTCTTTCAGCACTTTGGAGCTGTATAAGGAATATCGGGAGGAAGCATACACAGTATCAATCCATCCCAGTGGCCTTTTCTGTTTGGTTGGGTTTTCTGACAAACTACGATTTATAAGTCTGCTGTATGAGGACATGCATGTTTTCAAGGAGTTTGCTGTGAGAAAGTGTAGAGAGGTAAGGAGTGATGCAAAAATGAAACGGAGGAGTTAAAAGGAGCAGAATGACGAAGAACATGCAATAAGATAGAAACCTCTCCAATAGATTCTAGTAGGATTTGGGATATCAAGGCACAGAGAAAAGCATTCCAGCTACTGGAAAATGAGTGCAGAGGCTGATCCGTAACTGAAGACCTGGGAAGCAACAGAAGGGGTAGTTCACTCAGAAATACTCAAGGGCTGCATTTTATAGGGGAAAGCACCAATTAAGAAAGCAGTAAGAGGCTAATTATGTCATGTAATTTTCTTTTTTTTGCGTAACGCTTTGCTATTAGACAATGCCATTGGAATTCAATGCATGATTTTTTTTTTTGCCCACTGCATCTACAGTAATGGGTGGTTGTGTTCTTTTTGTAGTGCTCATTCAGTAATGGAGGCCATCTTTTTGCTGCAGTTAACGGAAATGTAATTCAAATTTATTCCAGCATCACCTTTGAGATTGTTAATAATCTGAAAGGACATAGTGGGAAGGTTAGTAAACCAATTGTATACAATAAAACTCATGAAAGTAGGAACTAGTTGGTAAGATGCATTTTGAAAAGGTAAAGTACCATTTTTTTTAATCAGAAATGGGCCCAAAAATTAAAAAATAGAAAAACAAAAGTCATTTTTCTTTGGTCAGAAATCAATGTATGCATGCATCAAATACATCTAAAGAGTCTGTCCTTAATTTGAAAGTGAATGATTGGCAGGTAGCTGAACCAGGAAAAATGAATTATAAAAATAAAATGCACTATTGAAATGAGCTTTTTCCTGACAGTGTGTTCATAAAGTAGTTCTTACTGTTGTTTGTTTGATACTAAAATGGAATTAGTTGAGAAAAATCTAGGGGTTTTTAAGTAAGACTTAGAAGTACGATTCCAAAGTTGTCACAGATTTACTGGTAAAATGGCTCCTTGCTGCATGCCTATAACTTACACACTGGGCTCCTTGGTGTGTTTTGCCAGATTCAAGCAGTTAAATGGAGCTCAGATGATGCTAAACTTGTCTCCTGTGACACATATGGTGCTGTGTATGAGTGGAACTTGTCAACAGGTGAAAGAGAGTCAGAGTGTGTGCTCAAGTCCTGCATCTACAGCAGCATTGCCCCGTCTTCTGATGCCAAAGTCATCTTTGCTGTTGGATCTGACCAAACTCTCAAAGAAATTTCAGAGTCTTCGGTGAGCTAACGAGCACTCCGGGATTTTCCTAAATTGTCTGGGGAGGGTATTAATGCTTTGGTTTCCTTATCATCCATTTGGTAAGTAGGAATCAGTCTGGTTGTCATAGCTCCAATATTTACTGACACTTTTCTTGTGTTCTTATGTCCTTTACCATGAAACCTGAGATTTTGTTGTGGTTTTGTCTTTTACAACTCTTCTTGGATTTACCTAGAAATCTCATAATCCAGCTAACAAGCGTATTGCATCTACCACTGTAGGCTACATGTGAAAAGTAGTACATTGTGTGTGATAACCATTACATCTTTCAAAAGTGATCAACTTGTGGAATTTGGCTTGAAATTTTAAGACTATAAAGCTTAAGAAATTATTAATGGCTTTACTCTTATAGGCTCATAGATTCTTTTAACTGCATTATTTGCTACAGCAGAGGGATGGCAATTGCTCATGCAATAACTAGTCAAATAGTATTGGGGAATTTCACGTAATGTGAGGGGTTCATATGGTTTTTTGGTTTGTTTGTTTGTTGTTGTTTTTTAGATCCAGAATGAAGTGTCTGCTTTCGGTGTTGTTTACACTGCAGTAGCTGTTTCTCATTCCGGGCACATGGTATTTGTTGGTACATCTCTGGGGACAATTCGAACTATGAAATACCCGTTACCTTTGATGAAGGATTTCAACGAGTATCAGGCCCATGCAGGTGCTGTTACAAAGGTAACATAAAGTACTTTCTTTTCCCTTGCAATACCAGCTGCATGTCTCTTTTAGCACTGATTCTCCTTCCAATTTCATAACATAATATGTTAAAACCAAAGTTGAGCCTGCATGTGGACAATGACTATTACAGCAATCATAGAAGCCCTGTCTCTAGAAATAGATGTCATTGGAGAACTTGGATGTAGACTTTAATATAACTTTTTCTTGTTAAAATTGTTCATAATGTTGACTTTTTCATTATCACTGTCACATATAGCACCTTGACTCAGAGTTGCACAGTCCAACATTAGGCTATGAACTTCAGTTATTGGAAGTCTAGCTTGACCTTGCCCATAAGCTGTGTCAGCTCCTAGGTACTCTATGCCAGGCCATGCAGTCACCCGAGGTCTGGAGGAGGTGACAGCAGTTATTACCAGATAGTTCTTGACAGGGTTATTTGCAGATTCAAAAGAAAACATTTACCCATCTGCTGCTCAAACGACTTCTCAAAGAAAAAAACTAGAGACCTTTGGAATTGTCATATAAATTTCCTGTCTGTGCTATAAGTGTCTATAAGGTCTTTTCTATTACAGGTTTTTAAAAACCTTTCTACAGCTTTGAGAGCAGAAGCAGATCGGTGTCTTCACATGTTCTTTTTTTCCCCTTCCCCTATTATCTGGAGCAGGGTGGAGCAGGAGAAGAGGACGTAATCAAAATGTTGGTAGTAGGGCTATGTTCGTGTTTCCGCTGTTGATTTCCTGTGGTAGAAATGACAGAGTGTGTGGGTGGGGGAAATAAAAGGTATAAAATCAAGTCATGTCTCAATTCTTCCTTGTCTACTGTTATTTTGTTGTCTCTTCCTTCTAAGATGTCCATAACAAATGATGACCTATTTCTGCTGACTGCCTCAGAGGATGGCTCTGTATTCATCTGGAAATTGTACGATAAAGGAGGTGGGATACTGAAATGGGAAAAGGAATTTGATTATGCTGAGGAAGTGCTGATCATGAGATCAGATATAGAAGAGAAGGTAAGAGGAGCAACGTGTGAACATGAACCACAGGATTCCCAGTGTACAGATTATGAATTACGTTTGCATGATGCTTGTGACTGCCTGTTCCTATATGGCCTTCTGTTTAAGAGAGCTTGCATGGCTTTCATCATAAAAAGAGGCTACAGCAAGTAGCTGCAGCTGTTTGTTAATATGAAAACTGCATTGTATGAACAATGAGTGTGAAGAAAAGTTTAGTCTTTTCTCTTATACTTTCCTCAATCTCTTTAAAGCAATTTTAAATCAGAAGCTTTGTTTTTATAAACCATCTTGTAAGATGACAAAGGAACCTTACTTCTGGGATTACTTCTTGATCTGTCTGTCTGAAAATGCTATGCCAAGGCTGTCTCATAAATACATGCATGTAAATTAAACATCCTTAACATGGCAGATGATTTCTCTGTTTAACCTGTCTTCTCATCCATGTCCTAACAGAGTCAGGCATTGATAGACCTGCAGATTCGTGTGGAAGAGCTACAGACAGAAAATGAGTACCAGCTACGTCTCAAGGATATGTACTGTAATGAAAAAATAAGGAAATTAGAAGAGAATTTCACTCAAGAAATAAACTCCCTTAAAAACAAATACCAGGTATGATTCCTATTGCAGAACCAAATACCAAGAAATCTTTCACTGAAGAGTTTAATTCAGGCTTGCATTATATATGTATGAATGCCACAAAGCATCTGAAAAATGAAGCATTCCTTCCAATAAAGATATTCTTGATATTTGTAAAGCATTGAAGCTAACTTTGAGTCAAGTCTCTTATAAGTGCAAGGGATGCAAGAGTCGTCCTAGGTAGCCTGTATCTGCACATAAAACCAGTTCCAGCAATAAATACTGCCCGAGACCAAGGATCAGTAAGCTATGTCACCCTTGGGTAGATATGGCACCATGCCTTAGAAGCTCCATCACATATAAAATTACAGCTGCTGCAGGATCCAACAATTATTCTTCTTAATGACACCTTCTTTATGCCCTGGTCACTTAGCTGTTTTAAGAACATCTGCTGAGGTGTCTTGTGTGCTTTTTGAAAATAGAAGTAAAATATGTTCCCTGGATTTCTTCTGTTCGTGTGTTTATTGATTTCTCTGTGGTCATGAAGCGGGGCTTCCCTGAAAGGCAAAAGCCACGATAATTCTTTCCAGTGTCTTATTTATCTGTGTCTGTTAATTCTATTCTGTCTGTCTGTCTGTTGCACACACCAGATTTCTGACCTGTAATTTGATATATTTCCAGATCATTTTTCGAAGTTAGAAGGTAAGTCATCCAATAGCAATTTCTCTGGCAGTAAGATGGCTTGAAGTGAGAGATTACATATCACATGATTCAATTCTGTCAGCCTCATGTCCTTTTCAAGCTTCTGGATGAATATTACCTTGTCCTGGTGATTTGTTTCTGCTTGTTTTGTTGAGTTGTGTATAGTCCCTTCAAGCAGTATTTCAGTTTGACTCTACATAAAGGAGGATTCCAGTATGAAAGTTACTAGTTTTATTATTTTATGGCCTTGTCATTTTGAAGTGCTCTTTTATCTCTTTCTTACCATTTGGTCCCACAAATATTCTGGCAGATTTCAGTTTGTTTTTTTTTTTTGAGGAAATTTAATTATTATTTCTTCAGGTAGTTCCTCTGACTTTTTGGCTTTTCTCATTGTGGTTTTTGCATTTAAGTAACCTCAGTTTTAACCTTTCTATTTTTACTTATTTTTGTACAACTTAACCTTTTACAAGAAAGCCACTTCACTGCTTATAGATTCCTTTAGCTGTGTTTTACCCATGCTGGTATTCTATGCTTCTTGAGGTCTTGGCTACAGAGTTACAATAATCTCAGCTACACTAAAACTTCTTCAGGCTTGTTGATTGTGGGTTTGTAAGGAAATGCCTTTGAAGGTGAATAGAAGTTTTCTGGGCAGGCAAGTTGTACTTCCTGTCTGAGTATCAGTAAATGTTAAACCACAGATTTGAACAAGCTTGGGGCTGATCTTTCTAGTTGTTGTGTCCAGCAGGCAAATGGAATATTTCTGCTTATGCAAGACCCATACAGTTGTTATAAGAAGGAAGTGAAAAAAAATGTACCTATGGTACAATTCCTGACTTTTCTGGGAAATTTCTCACCCATTTTCTTGTTTCGGTTCTTTGTGCTTTTTTAGATCAAGTCATCTGTAGTGGTAGTCAGACATTCCAAGCAACAGGCATTCAGAACTCACTTTTGCTTATGTGTAAGTCATTCTATGCAAATGTCAGTGTTTTAAGACATCAAGGTTGCTTCAAGTGAGACAGGAGGCAGTTTGAACTGTAATATCTGGACAATGATTTGTGGAACTGCAAATTCTCCTCAAGCAGGCACACACAAAGAAGTGGAGGCTTTTGTCGCTCACAAACTTTTCTTGTTAGATTAGAATTATACAGTACCCTGTATTATATGAAATTAGTTTTCCATAGTTTTGCAATTTGTCATAACAAACTAATCTCTGGAAAAGCTTGGGTTAGTGACACATGGCATCTGAATTTTGGTGAGCGACTTCAAATATAAATTCTGTCGTGTATCTGCTCCCCAACGCAGGTGAGAGCACAAACAATTCAGACACTGCTTTGGCTGGTTTCAAATTAAAATGCATTTTCTTTATTTTTTCCCAGATTTTACATGCAGAAAGAGAAAAAGCGGACCTACAACACCAGCTTCAACTGTCTGAGCTGCAGAACAAACAGGCCCGGGAGGTCCAACAGCTAGGTTAGACTATAACGAGTGTTTGTAACTTGAATATGGAGAAAGTGCATTAGATTCATAGCAAGTAACATGACAGAGAGGAATTACTAGAGTGGGTGTCAGTCTCTTTTCCCAAGTGACAAGCATAAGACAAGAGGAAGTGGCCTCAAGTTGTACTGAGGGCTGTTTAGATTGGATATTAGGAAAAAGTTCTTCATGTAAAGGGTTTTCAGGCATTGGAACAGGCTGCCCAGGGAAGTGGTTCAATCACCAACTCTGAAGGTATTTAAAAGATGTAGATGTGGTGCTGGGGGACATGGTTTAGTGGTGGACTTGCCAGTGCTAGGTAACAGCTGGACTTGATGATCTTAAAGGTGTTTTCCATCCTCAATGGTTCTATGATTCTATGCAAGGAAAAATGCATTTATGTCATATACATATTGCAGATTCTGGACCCCAGATTTGAAAAGAAGATAAAGCAGAAATACTGCAAATTAGTACCGAAAAGCATAAATGAGTCCATTGCCTACTCATACTCCATAACAGTTGTACTTATACAACTCTGTCACGGTTGTCATCTTAAGGGAGTGCCTGAATTAGCTGTTATTAATTTATCATAGTGGCAGAGTAGGAGATTTTGGTGTGTGTTTTAGCCTTGTTCAGGCTGGAACAGAACAACAAGCTGTCCCGATGCAGCAAGCAGGGATGTATCAGAATATCCAGAGACACAACTGAGAAAGGTGAATGACAGCTTTGGAATGGTCATTAGTGAAGTACAAGGAAGATGAGGAAACTCAGGAGATGGTTTTCTGATGTAAAATTTTGTGTGGCCGCAGAGTCTAAAATCCCTGATGAAGAAAGGGGTGAAGTGCTTCTAGTGTAACTTATTGCAACCAGATGCCAAAAAGACACTAGAGAATAGGACATAGATGGCCATAGAAAGATATGACATACATACCTCTCTTTTCTATTAGTTTTATCCATTCCGTATGTTTCCTGTTACCAGAATCTGAAAAGAATCTGAAACTCTTAATGGAAAATGAGAAATACCAGGAGCTGCAAGTGAAATCCCAGAAGATGCAGGAGCAATATGAGAGACAATTGCACAATTTGGAAGAAAGCAAAAGCAGGGCTGTGAAGGAGCTAACAGAAGATTATGAGGGAAAACTTAAAGAGTTATCTCTTCTGCTGGAAGAGGTAGGAAACTTGATTTGCTGTTTGAATTATTGACTAAGTTTATCTCCAACTGTGATAAAATGTTCTGTAGGAGAGGAGAGGTTGGCCCCTTCCATACAAATCTAATCTGACTGTAACGTTTGGGAGATGTATTGATGGATAGAATGGCAATGAGCTGAGTTACCAGTTTTTCTGGGCTTCATACCTTGAGTAAGTAACCTGCTAAAATTAATGTCCTTGGGCATTCTCAGCTTCACCTCTCTTTCTCCTAGATCCAAGAATTCCTGTTTATTAATGATACATTTTCTGAAATTGAAGAAAGAAAGAAAGAGTCAATCATCTTGTTCTAGTGAAGAAGTATTAATAACATTTCTAAAATGCTGAATTCCATTCCAGAGTCCCTGAGGTTCCTGCCTGCATAATTTGGGGGGAACAAAGGGAAATACTCTGAGTACTTCAAAAACTCCTGTACATTGAGGTCATAGACTTGGCTTGACAAAGGGCAGCCAGATAACTGATGCTTATATATCTAAAGTAAATAATTCTATCAACATTACTGTTTGCTTCCCTGTGTTACAATACCAGTTTGGAAAGAATGTGAGGAATGAATGTGAGAAGAGATGCATACAGAGACTGATGCAAACCTGAATGCAATTTTAAAAGGTCTTCCCAAGTGTTGCTCCCGTTTGTGTTTTCTGCTGCGGGAACAAGTTTGCTGATGTTAGTATTTGGGCCAGGTTCCTAACTTGAGGCATCCCAGCCTTAAGGAGAATTTCTTTAAGAAGAATACTTGATGTTTGTCTTAACAGTTTTTAAAGTTACTTTAATCCCCGAAGACGTAATCTGAAGTGATAATGCTTTGGTTGAAGAGTCCACTAAATATAGATCCTCCCAGGAGGAAACACAGTTACAAATAAAGAATTCTTCTCTTCTTTATTGGTCTCTTACTGTTGTCTTCTCTCATGCTTGCTTCCCTTAACTGCAGGCACGGGAGGATATGAGGCTGCAGCTTCAAGCACATGAAGAAATTAAGAAACAAATTGAAGAAGATGAAGATCAAGAAATCCTGGAAATGAAAATCAAGTATGAGAGACAGCTCATGGAAGCAAAGGAATCAAACCTCCAGCTGAAAGGAGAAATAGGAGTCATGAATAAAAGGGTATAACTTCTTCTGTGATAGGATCAGACCTGCATGTGGAGACCTATAGCCAAGGACTGAATGTGACTAATGACATGCCAATTTAGTCTGTTAATATAGTCTGTAAATATTTGGCATTTCATGTGAGAACAGTAGCCACTTCCTATGTCAGTTTGAATATTTGGGCAGAAGCAGCTGTGCGCTGATTATATTGCTGATATGATTACAGATAGATTAGAGGAAGTGAGTTTTTATTAGCACGCTTTGTTTTGTCCTGCATAGTTTTAAATTACAAATAATAATATTGTTCCTTCTGTGATGGGAAAGAAATGAACCTTTTCATTTTTACAAGGTCTAATGTGTTGCTTTGTTAGAAAAATACTTCTGCTTTATTCGATGCAATAAACACTTTGTGTTTTGTATGCATCATCATTTTTTATTTGCTTTATTTCTAGGACTTTTAAGGAGGCATAAAATCTTTTAGCTCTTTTGCTGACTGGGTATTGCATTTCCCTAAGGATGTTAGAGGGACATTTTCTCTTTTCAGTTTCTTTAGTATCTATCTGGAGACAGAGAGGTTTTCTTCCTTCTACCCTCTACCATGGCACTGTCTTCAGTTCTGTTGTTTTTTGGACACCACAAATTTCTTCATGGGTTCTCACAGCTGACCAGCACTATTCCTTGGTTCCAACCTTCTTGGCTTCACAGGTCTTAGTACTGAGGTGGGGATTCTAAGGGTACCCAAAAACTATGAACTAGGCACCCTTCTGGCCTGCTTTTGACATCTTTAGAGATGTATGACAAGTGATCACCTTAAAATAATTTTGTTTGGGTACAATATCCATACCCTTCTTGCTTCTGGATGCAAATTCCTTCATTCCTTGTAGTACAGTGAGTATTCTGTCAGACTATACGGAAAAGACTAGAATGGGTATTCAAACCTCTTTTGAATTACAGGGTATCTGACAGGATGGCTAAGTTGTGCACAGCTATTGGAGACCGTTAAGTTCTTACTTGTTTGCCTCTCTAGTTGAACAGTCTACAGAAAGAGCTCAAGGAACGCAACAAGGACATTGAGGAAATGAGACTGGAACAGCAGAAGCTGCAAGGCATCATTAAGTCATTGGAAAAGGAAATCTCAGCACTGAAGACAGAGATTCAAGAGAGGGCTGACACTATCCAAGACAAGGTGAGAAACTGGACAACTGGCTGTGATCAAACTCCCCCTCCCTTAATTTAATACATATATTTATTTTAATAGTATAATGTTGTGATAATATCCCATTACTGGAAACTCCATTTTAACTTAAAGAATTTGCGATCTTTAGTTTGAGATTTTAGTTTTCACCTGACATTCTAAGCTTTTCTTGGGGAGCTCAAGTTCAGGATGTTGAGTTTCTTGTCCCCTGTTGTGGAATCTGTAGGTGACTCTCTGCATTATTTACTCTCTCTCTTCCAACCCCATCTGTGTTAGATGTGTGACTGGAGTCCACTCTTCCACTAGATACGTGACTGCTGTTTTTACCTGTACCGTATTTGTGCCTTGTCCTAGGGATCTGTTTGAGTGTGCTGTGCCTGATTCAGATCTCTGAACCTGTTTCCCTTAGGAGAAGGATATATATGACCTCAAAAAGAAAAATCAGGAACTAGAAAAGTTCAAGTTTGTACTGGATTACAGAATAGAGGAATTTAAGAAGCAAATAGCATCACGTGAAAATGATATCAAAACAATGAAGGAGCAGATCTGTGAGGTGAGTAACACTGTGATTTGGCCTCTGCTACTAAGACCTTTGTCTGGATACACAGATAGCCTGCCGAATCCCATGGAAGACTCCACCCTCTGTTCCCCGACTTCTTTCAAGGTTACACAGCACTGATTCCATATCTTTATAGCTAATAACAAATAGTTACGCACAGTAGCTGCTATTTAATTTTCTATCACATGCTACTGGTGATCGACACAGTTATTTAAGCTCCTGTTTCAGCACTTAATTTTAGACTCTTAAAAATATATCCTGTCCTTATGTGGTTGCCCTCCACATACCATAAAGAGTTTTACTGATCTGGAGGAAAAGAGAGTGAACAACTTCTCTCACAAGAATTGCAGATTTATGCAAATGTCACTCTGTTTAGAGGTTAGGTACCTGGACAAATTACTGTTCATCAGCTGGTCCATGGAACATGTCCCTATATTCATACTTAGCTTGCAGCAAATTCATTGAGGCAACGTATTTTTGATAGAAATTTACTGTGATCTCTCCACAGATTTAACTTTACTCGGCTAAATTAGGTCTATGGTGACATAGCTAATCAGTGACCTATTTGTTTTCATAAGCCCATTTTTTCAGAACAAAAGCCCTTTAAATAAAATACAAACTAATTAACAGTTTGTACGTATGCTAGACTAGCATGCTGAAAGCTCTATTCTCTCTTCTGGTCACCATCTCATGCAGTAAATGCTGTAGTATCCTTATTTCTTTTTTTTCCCCTGTGTTCTACATATGTAGCCACAGCTTTTCAATGCATTTGTTTCTTTTCAGTGTCAGGTTCTTCTTATTGTTGTGCTTACTCTTTCCAGTATTGACTGTTAATTTCCATTTCACGCATTTTTGTTCAGAAGGAACAGTAAAGTTCCAATTCAGTTCAAGGAAATGAGGGGGCACTACATCATTTAAATACTTGTAGCTCAAAAGGGAGTCGAATATCTATTTTTGTGTTTTCTGTATATTCTGACAGAGGGCAGTATTGTTCCAAAATTAACTTATTTCATGTTGCAGTTCAGCCTGAAGGGGGATCTACTCCCTCGAGTCTGTATTTCCAGTCTCTGGTTTTCCTGTGGCATGTTGTTTTTCCATGTCTCTTTTTAGTTCTGATTTCCTAATTCTGCTTCCTTTCAGATGGAGGGGGAGCTGGAACGATTTCGCAAGGAGACCACACAGTTGAAGCTGAACATCGCACAAATGCAACAGAAACTAAAGGCAACTGACCGTGAGATGCACAGAGAGAGGCAAAAGGTATGGGACACAACCACTTTGCAGGTCCTATATAAAGGAGTTTGTGGGGACAGAACACTGCAGGAGCACTGATCTGAGCAAACAGCTGCTTCAGGGATACTGTGTCCAAGGAGAGTCTCTGGTCAGTGGGGACAAAGGCAGAAAACTTTCAAGCCTGCAACCAGATTAGAGAATTGATATTTAAAAAAACCCAGTTATTTGTTCAATCAATGCATATTCTCCCGGGTTTAACAGAGCAGTGAGGCAAATGCTTAACTGACTACCTTTTCGTGACCAAACCTCAAATCTGGGGACACTTGGCCTAAACAGGAGCAGCACGTAGGCTGCCACCTGCAATGCTATGCAGACATCAGTAGGATGAAATGAAGGATGGGCTTATTAATGGAGGAGACAAGAACCCTTTGTGTTTGACAACAAGCTTGTCAGTCATGAGGGAGGAAAAGGGACTGCAAGTGAAGGTGAAGGAGCATAGCAGGCCTGAGCAAGCACATAGAGGGTCCTGGTAGAAACCATGTGAGAATGAGAAGGCAGTCGATGTGAAATTGTCAAGTCGTGCCTGTGTCTGAAATGTGTTTTGTCCCTTGCCTTCTCTCTTTAACTGTGTGTTGTTTCTAAGTAAGGATGTAGGTTGTTTGGGAAAGGACAGTGGGGGATAGCATTCGTGATAATAGGCTTTTCAGATGAGACCCCTGGATTTTGGCACTTACATTACCTAATGCAAGTATTTTGGGTTAATATTACTGTTAAAACTTATCGCTGCTATTCGACATGCAGTGCTTACATCCCCAGCAGGTTTTTTTAATGGCATATTTTTTAAAAAATAAGTGGAAGTAAAGTATATCAGAGCTTTTCACTTATTCTACCAGATGTTCTAGAAAATTGCACGTGATAGTGTGCTCTGCTGAGCCAAGTAAGAATGTACCTATCATTCTTGAACGTACCATCATTCTTGCAGAAACAAAATATGGAAGTTCTCGTCAATCGATTTAAAACAGATCTTCATAATTGTGTGGGCTTCATTCAAGATTCAAAAAAACTGAAGGATGGGATCCGTGGGCTCTACACCAAGTATGTGCAGCAACCAGATGAGGTGAGTCAGGGCCTTCACCTTCTCCTTGCAGATGAATTTCTCTGGTAGTGTAGTTACTGAGGCAACGTGCTGTGCCCCCTCAGGTGGAGACGGAAGCAGCAGAGATAGATATGCAGCAGGAGTACATGAGACAGCGAGAGTATCTTGAGAGGAATTTGGCAGCTTTAAAAAAGAAGGTGGTGAAGGACCGAGAAACCCACCAAGCTGCTTACGTGCACATCATACAGGTAATAAACCTTTTCCTTGTGGTATGCAGAGGGAAAAAGGAAGCAGCTGCACAGGAGAGTCTTCAGCAACCTTACCACTATGGTTTCTTAGGACTTTGTAACAGTTTTGGTTTGCTTCCTTGCCAGAAATTCCTAAGTTTATCAAGTGCTTCCATTCAAGCGTAGTATTAATTGAGCTACTGATTTCTATAATTTTCTGGACAAAAAGTACAAGATGTCTGCAGAAATTGCTGCTGTTTTGTGGATACTTTTGTTTATCTCCCGCTCTCTAATGCAAAAGGAGACAGGAAACCTTTACTGCCTGGATATTTTTTACACAATCAATGTACTTATTTTTTTTTATTTCAAACAGTATTTATAACTGCTGTCATAGTTGATTTTCACCTGAGTGCCAAGCTGTAGTTGCTGTGTGATGATGTTTAGGAAGAAATTTTGTAGGAAGAAAAGAAAGGGAAAAAAAGAACAACTTTCTGTGTCTGCATAGTCCCATGCTTACTGGTCTGAATTCAGAAGAGCTTTCTGCTTTTTGCCTCCAGGATTTTCAAGGAAGTTCAGAAACACATGATTCTACACCTATTTGCACCAAGATCTCTTGCTCAGAATCCTTGTTCCTTACAAGGCAAGGTAAACTTGTGACCGCTGGGGCCAAAGATACAATTTGTTTTCATCTGGAGTGAGAGGATCTAGAGCCCCACACCAGACATCCTGGGAGGAGAGCTCGTTTGCAGCCTCTCCTTACCATGATTTCTTTCTGCTCACTCAGCATTTCCTTTTCCTCTCACTAGCCCTTTCTTCATTGTTACTTTATTAGGCTTCGTTAGAGCTCAGTCCCCTCCTAAGTCATCTGTCCTTTACTATTTATTTATAATGCTTCTTCAGGCCCAGGCAGCAGTGATTTTCCCTGACCCTGTTTTATTGTTTTAACTCCTTCTGTGTGTTAGGTGTTTCTTTTTGGCACAGAAAGTGATGACTTCAGAAAATAACCTGAAGAATTTCCTTGCTAAAGTGGGGTGACAGATGGTACTCATAACGATAATACTTGATGCCTTGGATCAGTAAGCCTAACATGAAGTTATGATTAAAACAAAATTAATAAAACATTTGGAAGATGAAGATATCAAAGATTCTAACCAGCCTGGTTTCTTCAAAGAAAAAGCAGTTCTCTGGAGTCTAGTGGATTAATGAGACTTTACAGCCAGGAGGAATTATCATGGTCTTCCAGTCCTTCACAGGGGGCTTTTAAGACTAGTTTTGAAACCTTCTGTCAGGGCTTGCTTTGAAAAAGTAAATAACATCTTGGCAGCCTTCTAGCTCTATATGTCTATTACTCCTCACCTGTGCTTACATTTCCTGAGCGGTGCATTCCTCTTCGAGTGACTATTCATATATGCATTCCACTAGTGACTGCTGCAACAGATTATTAGAACTGTCAAGATAATTTTAATCTTCTTACCAATTGTCAAGTTGCTTATTATTAGACTATTAGTTTTCCCTCCAGCCTTCTGTATTTGTAATGGCTTCTTTGGTCACTTGGATACCTAAAAACAGACACACGGAATAATCTTGAAGTAACGCTACTTGAACTGAGCCATGTATAGGGTGTTAATTTTTATAGTATGCCCTACCTGTCTCTGACAGTCAGCACTGTAGGGACTTTCTAGGCTGTAGATTGCATCGGACACCATATGCAGTTGTACCTGATGGACTCATCCTCCACGCATTTGTCCAGTCCCTTTTCTGAAACAATTGGTACTTTGCCACAACATCCTGAACTGTGAACATTAATTTCGATCCATTGCACGATCATTGCATTGCAGGGCAAGCTTTCTGTCAGAATGCAAGGGCTGAATTAAAGGCTAATCTCTCTGGATAACGTGCCTCTTCAGAAAAATATTACCAGTGTCAACCAGCAGCCTTCTAGCACCCAGTAAACCAAACAAGACATAGCCCAGATTGCCTCACACAAGACACTATGTATTATATTGTCTAACAGACCAAAAGCAAGATCTTCCTGTAATAACAGAATTCAACCACTTGGGAGTGGACTCATTAAGATGTTCATGACTAAAGTACACCTAACAGAAATTGTGTGACCTAACCCTGAAAGCTGGTCAGAAGAAAATTTCCTTGACTGATTCTTGGAAGTTATCATCTTCATGTGTTCCTTTCAGGATCAAGCTCTAGGATAAATGCATAGCAGTGACATTTCACTTGTGTTTAAAGACCTGAATTAAGTGAGTTGGAGTCAACAAAATATTATGGTTTCAGAACAGGCTGCCTAAGCTCACCCACTCATGCTGCAGTCCAGCACAACCACTGCAAGAACAACTGTTCTTGCCCAACAAGTTCAGACCTTAACACATCCCATAATTTTCCTCCAGTCAGTGACTTTCAGCTGAGGGGAAACTGAAGCACAGGTGATGTACTTGTCTGTGCAGTATTGAGAATCTTCCCATGTATGTGCAACTTGAGTTATTGCTGCCAACTTGAATTCCTTGAGTGCATCTATATACAGATAATTGTGACGGTGGACTTTGTTACTCATCAGGTTTCAGTTGTGTGGTGCCAATAATTTGTAAGTATACTGTAAGGAACCAAATCATGCGCCTCTTATGGCGACATAATTATCTCTATCAAACAAAGTTATCATTAAAGAAAAAATCAAGATCTAAAGACATCTTTTTCATAGGAAATTGTCGTTAATCCTGGTTCTTATCTCCTGTTGCTTAGGTGGGTTCCCTATTGCTTGAGGCTGGTATTATATGAGGTATTCGAAGCATTACTTTTGGCCATTTATCCTTTTAAAACATTACCATTTATGATGAAGTTCCAGGGGTTGGAATGGTGCTGTGTTCCAAAGCTTCTAAAAAATCACCACAGGTAGCAGAAATCATTGCTATTCTTGGTTCAAGTATGATGGCAGCTGTTTAACATCTGCACTAGCTGTTGATGTGATAAGGTATTTCACTGTCTTTGTAAGAGGCAAATATATAATTCTGCTTCAATTCAGAAAAGAAAGTCAGTCAGTAAAGTACATTCACTTGTACTTTCACAACTCCTTCAGCAAGATGCTTTGTTGTAGGCTATTAAAAAAATAAGGAATTGAACTTTAATATCCTTCCCAAGGATATAAAGACGTATTACCGAGCCAGATAGTACCTGTGCTTTTCCTCATACGGCATATTGTTTTTGCAGGAAAATGTGAGTCTGATTAAAGAAATTAACAACTTGCGGCAAGAACTGAAGGTGGCCCACACCCAGATACGTGACCTTCGGTCAACAATAAGATTAATGGAGAAAAAGCAAGCAGTTCAAGGCACAGGTGAATAGTGCTTGTTGTGTGTTTTCCATATTGTCAGTACTCATTCCAGAAGCCCTTTTTGTCCTTGGTGAACAATTCTGTTACTGTCTCCGTATCATTCCAGCTTGTCTGCCTGGTGGTGCCTGTTATGTCAGCTGTAGAAGCTGCTAAATGCTGCAGAATCTTATCATCTGGCTCTACTCCTTCAGCCCTGAAAGATGCCTTTCCTTATTCATGCCCAAGAACTCTGCGAGCTGGACTTTTGTTGCTCTGCTCTATCCTCTCTGATTTTATCTTCCAGCTCCCTCCGGTGAAGTGCTGCCCAGTCCAACTGTCCTGATGTTAAATGCACAGAAGGAAAATGAGAAAATCATAGAAATGCAGCAGCTAGAAATTGAATACCTGCGAGACCAAATCAAAGTCCTTGCAGCTGAACCTCTCTCAGATGGAAATCTTCCTCTGCTGAATCTGGAAAGAAGCCACAAGACACAGTAGCAGTGACCTGGTTCAAGGATGCTTTACATTATTATATTCTCCGGGCAAGATCAGAAATGCAACACCATAAATTAGACTTCCATGATCCTATACTCTTCCACTAGAAGCATTTGTGCAGCGCTCACTGCTCTGAACATTAAGGCAGCAACCTTCACTCCCTTTCTACTTTCCTGAAAAATAAATGTGTTAGTGCAAGACTGATCTTTGTGCCTTCGTCCTAGGACAGGTACACATCTTTTGCTTGAAAAATAATGTGTCCCAGTTCAGACAAGCTGGTCAAGCTCTGTAAGCCTTTTCTACTAGAATTCTGATTTAGTGTCATTGTGCTGCGAAAATCAACATCAGCCTTTTATTATCCGGTACTGAATTGACTGTATCCATACAAAGCCCACACTTAAGGCAGATGTCAGTGTTATTCCAAGCAGGTGTCCAGTCACAGACTAAAAATCAATTGCATTTGAAGGCAGCCTTGGACTAGTGGTCAAGCACAACTGAGCTAGAGCTGTTGCTCAAGCTTCTGCCTCCTGTCTAGAGATGTGTTGTCTTATCTGTGACAATCATTTCATCGGGACAAAAAGTCAGCCGAGTTTCAGACTCCAAAGTCTGGAATAAAGTCCTAACCTTATGTCATAACTCTCCTATAACTTTGGTAAATTAATCTTTGCTTGTCTTTTTTTTCCGGTGTTTGTAATCCCTTTAGTGCAGTTTTTCAGTGAAATTCTCCTAGTAAGTAACTGTGCAAAGTACTCATGTGTAGAGAAAGGCAGGGAGTAACTTCTTTGATAATAAGGGGGGAAAAAAAGTAAATTCTTCATCCTTTGTTGTCAGTGCATGACACGCTGTCTCACTGAGGAATACTTCACATATATGAGAAACTTAAGCTTTAGCATGGATCTAAATGGTATTGTAACAGCCAGTATGTTACTGCTTCCATTTCCTACCCTGAATTGTAGAGAAGTGTTGAGTGCTTTCAACATACTGACAATAATTTATACAGAAGATGGTGGTGCCAAGGCTGGATAACGTGTAAGCTGTATGACCATCGAGGATACTACACTCATTTCCAGGTTAACACCCTGACGACACACCTGGTTGCACAAACTCCTATGACCCATGAGACTTCAGTTGAGTGCTTTTAATTAATATGGAATTAAGTTCCTTCAGTCTTTTTTCATTTTGCAGCTTTAACCTGTATGAAGCGTAGGTTTCTCAGGAACAAAAGGAAGAAGTTACGATGGAATTGGTCTGTTAATGTAGTAGCTTAACACCTTTTCTTCCTGCCCCCATCCCCATATAATCATCTTGATACTTCCTGTACAGAAAGAGGATGTAATTAATGTAATTAGCAAATATTTTAGAAACCAGTTCCCTCTAAAATTTTCAGAACACACCCATTTTAATTTGCTAGAGTCCCATGTGGTATAATTTTCCCCTCACTCTGTCAGAATAAATTGAGTGGTAGAAGCCACTGCTTTAATAGATGTGGTTTAGAAAAACTGAAGCCATCTTTCTGAAAAATAAGAACCTTGTCCTAATATGAGAAAGAAGCATATGCAGGTGAAGAATTATTTCTAAGTGGTGATTAATATGCTTAAAACTATGCCTGTGTGTCACCCTCATTAGGAAGATTTTAAAAGCAATCCAAGGCTTGTCAGATGAAGCCTAGGTAGGCAGCTGGCTTGAACTTGATCTTAGTGGCTAAGAGGCAGCTAAAACATTGTAAGGGAGAGTATTAAACGTCAGGCACAGCACAGTGTCACAACTGAGGTTTATCAGAGACCTGCCGGAGCAAAATAGATTTACAAACCCATTCTATACTGGGAAAACTAGAGCAAGGTCAATCTCCCACACGTGCTGTAGAAATGTTTTCAGAATTAAGTTGTAACCAGATTATGTTTTGTCTGCTAATGGTCTTCTGAATTCTCTCAGGGCGCAAAGATACTTTCTGCTTTCATCCTCTCTTGCTCTGCGTTGTCTGTTTCTCCTCTTGGTACTTCTCTAAAGGAGCTGGTAAGCATCTCATACTCTTACAAGTTCTCAGCCCACTTTTTAAAGTGAATATATGTCTATCTTTAAAGCTGAATAAGATTTCCCTTTGGCTGACGTGTTTGTTAACTGGCCCAACTAAAGGACAGGTTTTTCTGGGTAGGGGCAAGCTCATTGTTCCAGGATGTTTGTATAGGGAAATCCACCACATACCATTTGTTGCTTTAGGTTTAGGACAACAACCACTGGATATAAGATATTTCACAAGTTTCAAAAGATCTGTCAGATTGTACCTCAGACAAATTCCTGAAGTTGTCACACTAATTGCTATCTGTTATATTAGCGTTTCCCTTCTCATAGCCTGCTAAAAAACTAGCATGTGACTTAGGAACTGCATCTCCATTTACATTAGTCAGGCAAAAGCTGTTGTTCAGCCCCATTCTCTTGTTCCTACATCTCCCAGGAGATTTTGCTCCTGCTCAGGCTCACAATACTGATCCCTCTGGAGCCTTCTGCTGTCATTAAGCCCTGCCACAAAGGAGGGGACACGCACTCAGTCTGGGAGTCCCCTTCTGCTGGCTTCAATGTTCCTGCTACTCCCTTGTTTCCTCTGCCTCACTCAAATGTGTCCTTTTCTGTTTCCCTAATTCCTCTCAAAATGATCACCCTTTTCTTTCTGCTAGATTACCAGGAGGTCAGCTCTCTTGCAGCATGGTGGGCTCTGCTGATGCCGCCGTCTCCCAGGGAGGGGGGCACTGTAGCTGCCCAGTGATGTGGAGATGGCACCGCAGTTAGAAAAACCACAATGTCATCTTGCCTGACTTAAGTGCCTGCCTGGACTAATGCCATACAAAGATCCAGTCCTGCTGCGACCAGATGGCCCTAGCCTATGCAGTACTGCGGGAGCTACTTTATTTAATACCACGTAATACAAAATACTTGCTGAATGTGTCAAATCTTCCCTAGCGCTGCCAACCTGGCTGCAGGCTTCCTCTTACCTGCTGCCTGGGAGCTGCTCCCTGGCTCCGGCACCCCTTCACCTCCAGCTGGGAGGAAATGAGCCACCTTCCAGGATGGGTGCGCAGCCAGGTCCTGCCCGGGGAGGGAGGGAGGGGTAGTGCCTGCACGCCGACACCGCTCTGGAGCCTCTCCAAGGCCAGCAGCAGGTTTGCTGAGACGCCACCCTGCTGGGGAATGCACCTGCCGGGGCGAGAGGTGAGGGTTTGCAGCCTGTCGTTGGCGCTGCCTGGCTGCACCAGGAAGCGGAGCCAGCAGGAGCACCTGTTTCTTGGCGGACGATTGCTGGAGGAAGGGAAGAGATTCTCCCCGTGAGTTCCCTCGGTAGCTCGATACAGTGGAAGGAAAGCCCAGGAAAACCATTGCTGCCAGCCAGAGAACAGTGCCGGGCTCTCATGTGTGGGCAGCGTCTGCTGCAGGTGAGTGAGTCCTCCCCGGGACCCGAGCATGTGTGGGAAGGACCGTACTTCAACAGCAGCTGCTGGCAGGTTTTGGGGTTGCTTCAGACATGCTTCTTAGGAGGTTCTGCCTCTTGCCTCCGCATCATCTCTTCCTTGCGCTGTTGTGTTTTCTCTCAGCACTTAAGGCTCGGGAGTTTCTTGCTCCTTCAGGACTCCCAGGTCCCCCTTGGCAGAAGTGCATCAGGACAGGCTCTGTGGGGTCACAGAGAGGAAGGGGAACATGAAACTTTGTAATGGAGCGTGCCAAAGATCTCCAGATTCCTGTAAAAAGCAGCTGCACACTGACCCCATTGCAACAAGCCCTCCACTACCCTTACCGCCAGAGGCCCCAGAGTTGGTGAAAGAAAGAGACCATCTGCGATCACCCAGGGCTTCCCCAGGGCTTCCAGAATGATGTCTGGTGGCAGGAGTGCTGGTGGGAGGGATGCTCGCTTCTGGGAAAGCATTATCCCTCTGGCAGAGAAGAGAGGGTAGGCTCTCCCCAAATATAGGCTGCGTAGGTTTGCCTGGATTTTGAGCAGCCCCAGAAAGGATGAGCATTGGGAACTGGTGGTTGACATAGCAGCCAGAATAGTGTGGATCTCTTGCCAGGATTTTTGTTGAGCCAGATAGATGCCATATAAAAGCCACATTACTCCTATTCCCTGCAAATTCCTCTAACCCCACTCCTGAGTTATCAGGAGAAGAGAAGGAACCTTCCCACACATCCCAGGGCAGCAGCATTCCCGCTCCCAGGGGCACAGGTAGGCCCTGAGCACTCCAAAATTCAGGACTGCTTCTCTGTGCATTGTTAGTAATTCAGGCATAAAACATGACCTATGAGCTTCTCTTTGAGCTGGAAAAATTGCGTGAAAGGATGGGAAAAGATTGATGCCTATTCTGGGCTAGAGGTTTCTGTGGAGCTGGGTAAGGGGTGACATGAGACACAAAGTGGTGGCGAGTCCATCCCAAACAGCCTATGGCCAGACCTAGCCAAGAAGCGAGTAAGCTGTGATGGACTGGAGAAGCAGGGAAGGAGATGGCTTGTATCTCTTTGAGGCTGCAAGGCTTTGTTGGTTCTCATCTAGATTGCTTGTGCAAATCGTTTTATGTATTATTGTTTATTTTGCAGCAAATCTTGCCAGACCCTGGTCTCCATGATGCTCACATAGCCCACACAGCTGCATAAAACCCTTCCAAAGACTGGAAGCGCTGCAGGAGCCTGTCCCACCCTCGGGGTTCCCCTCCTGGATGCTGTGGGTAAGCAACATCTCATCGTGTACCCTGGGTTGGGAGAGACGGGGGAAGTGGGGAATATTTCAAGAACTGAGTTGTATGTGGCTCTGAAATGGAAATATTAATTAACATACAGTCTGTGGCGTGTCTGTCAGATATCGGACAGTCAGACATAAAAAGCCTGTCCCTAAATAAATAAAGGCATATGCCATTCCCAGGCGGTCGGCAGGCATACATCTCTCACACCTGCAGCCAGCAGTGGCCAGAAATTAGTTGATGATGACCCTGAAATCCCAGTTAAATGTTGTCAGAATAGGAAAAGAGAAAAGAAAGGAAAAAGAAAAAAAAAGCTAAGACATTAACATATTTGTTTTCCTGCGTTCCCAGTGCATTCCTGTTCTTCCTCCCCAGCTGCCGGCCAGCGGTGGGGAAGGACAGCCTGTCTGTTTTTCCTGAGATGTGGCCTTCGGTCAGAAATCATTATGTGATGAGGCTGGTCCTCTTCTTTTTTGTCTTACACATGAAGAGGGGAGAGCTGAAGGTACTGGGTTCAGTGTAAAGTAAATGGTAGAGATTGATATGGTACATGTTGTCAGACTGACTAATCTGATGGTCTAACTGCCTGAAGCTCCTGAAGGGTTTGTGTTATGGTCTGTCCCAGACCAGTGAGAGCAGGTATCCCAAAGGAGAGCTGCAGGGGGGGCAGCTGATGTGAAAAGGCTGTCCTTCTCCAAGGATGCACATTCCTCCCTTCCTGTCAGTCTGATCTGGGCAAACTGATGTGCTGCACAATGCCAAGAAACCAGATCAGCAAAGCTGCTGTGAGATCTTATTTCATCCCTTCTTCAAGGAGCGGTGGGTAACAGACCAGGATAGGGCTTGTTCTGGTTTGAAATATTTCTTAAGAGGTACGCAAGAGAAGGATGAGAGGTAATGCACCAATGCTGAGGAATTGGAAACTATAGTTAGACTTAAGGAAAAAATTATTCATGGTGAGGATGGTTAAACACTGGAATGATCCCAGAGGGACTGTGGATCCTTGGCAGTATCCAGCACCCGAGTGGATGAGGCCCTGAGCTATTCAGTCTGACTTTGAGGTTACCTCTGCTTTAAGCAGGTGGTTGGACCAGGTGACTTCACAAAGTCCCATCCCACCTGAATTGTTCTGAAGGCCAAGCGAGTGTGGATGCTTACAGAGCAAAATATAATATTCCCAGAGCATTTTCAAACAGACAAAAGAAACCATGAGGGCAGTGGAAGTTTTTGCCTCTCCAAATAATTTGTTTAATAGATGTGAATATGACACTAGGAAATGTGTGCCCATAGAGGTCATGCCTTATTTTGTTCTGCAGCCAGATGTTTTATCTTGCTCCATGACCTTCTGCTGAGCAAATAAGAATTAAAATGGTTAAATTTGTAAAAGTAACATGAGAACGCAGTGCTGTAGCTTGCTTTTTGGTCGTGTTTTTCCCCATTGCGGTTTGTACTGTTGTGTTTTTTATTGTTTACTGTTTGACTCACAACTCCTGTGCACAACTTCGGTCAAGCAGCAGAAGGCCACAGACTTTGCACTTCTTCAAGCTTTATGTTTTATTAGTGCAAAATCTCGATGTAATCTACAAACCTGCTATCTACTAGACTCACCCGTTTGCTGGTAAGGACGAGATAAGGCACCTCTGTGCTTGGAGAAGGAAAGGCAGGAGGAAGTAGTGCTTAGCACCAAGCTCGTTTGCATAGGCTGTGAAATGTCTCCAGGCTCAACATCTCATCTCTCTCCTTTGAAAGTGCCCTGAGATATCATGACCTTTTCAGGGGCATGTGTCCTGGGCACCTGCAGACAGCACAAGGTATCTGCTGCCTCGTGCAAAATCAAAGCGCATCCCAGCAGGCACAAATCAGTATACTCAACCACAGCTTTTTCCCCCCTCCTCTAATTGATGTTTTCTGATTGTCCTGGCTCTAGCCAGGAGCTGCAGATCTCCCACCGATCTCCAGGCAGGGGTACCCTCTGCAGCCTGGGTTTCCATGCCCCAGCTTGCTCCCCGCCCAGGGAATTCGAGCACCAGCAGTCGCGCAGGGAAACAGCACAGTATGAGCTCACACGGTGCGATGGGTCCTGGGCCTGCGAGCCCTCCATGGTTAGAGACTTCCTGGACACGTGCTGCCAGCTGGCAGCGTGCCCGCGCCACGTCCAGAGTGACCTCATGCTCCATCACAGCCGGGGAGTGACTCAGGAGGAGCCTGGCCTGACACTGTCAGGCGGTGTCTGGTTCGGGCACCCCCACACTATTGTCCTCTCTTCCCACCCCCACCCCCCACCCTTCGCTTGTCCCCGATGGAGGGGGATTGTGAGGCGTTTGCAGGTAGCAAAGGCGGTGCCAAAAGTGGATGCTGTTTGTGGAGACTGTCTGAGGATGGGGAGAGCTGTGGGAGCAAAGATCCCTGGTGTGTGCAGAGCTGCCATGCGTGGAGGTCACAAATTGTCCCCACCCATCCGTAATGAGCCCAGAGTCCTAGTGCATGCAGAGCAGGGCACAAAGACAGGCAGGGTGTGTGTGGCTGGGCTGGTGGGCTCCTGGAGAGCCCTTTGTAGCAGGCAGGGTGCTGTGTGGTTGTCTTCCCACCCAGGAGAAGTGACAGCTCTGACACAGGGGATCTGCCTCAGCTCCTGTCCCCACCACAGGCTCCTGTGGGACTCCGAGCAGTTTGTGTGCATGTGTCTGTGATGGCTGAGGGTGTGTTGTTATGGTCTGGAGGTGACTGGGGAGGCAGTTCAGGGGTCTCCGGGGTCTGCTCCACATCTCAACGGTTCAACCATAACTCAGCACCCCCATGCCATCCTCCTCAGCACCTCTCCTTGCTTTGGGTACCAGCCGTGCTGGAGGGTCCCTCTGGTGCTGTGGGACCCGCTGGAGCACTCACATGCTGGAGTGGGTCATTACATGAAACAAATGCAAATCGTTTCTATACTTGGAGTAAAACAGTACCCAGAGAAGCATAAAGAGGGCAGGACAATGAGGAGGTGATCAGCCTGGGAAGCTGGGCTGCGGGCTGAGCAAGGCACTGTGCTGAGGGGAGCTCAGCTGAGCCCAGCACCAGGGAGTCCACCTTGCAGCGTTGGTGCCTTTCCCTGCTCCCCTCTGGTGATGCCATGAGGGCTTCAGGGACCAAGAGGAGCAGAGAGGCGAGCAAAATTGCAGGGTGCCAGGTCCCAGCTGTTTGGGGGCGCTTTCCAGGGAAGCGCTGAGGCCACTGGACAAGTAACCATCACATTTCTGTAGGGGACTAGGCAGGAAGGACCGCCGGTGGTGCAGGGGTAGGGACAGGGCTGAGGACATGCAGACCGGGCAGCTCTAACTCTTCCAACAACTGGACTGGAAGGGTTAAGCCCCAGTCCTGACCCCCACCTCCTGCTGTCGTTCTGGGCAGCAGAGCCAGTTGGTGACAAGAGGCTGATGCTGATGAGGGAGCATGTGAAGTCAGAGATGTGAATGGAGCTTTATCCCAGCCAGGACCTGCCCCTGCTCCATCCCTGCCCTGCTGCCAGCACCAGCTGCGGGCAGAGTCCTGTGGGCAGTGATGTGCCAGCAGCCTCTGAGCGCAGGAGTCTCACCCCTGGGGCAGCTGAGCCCCCCTGCAGTGCATGGAGGTCTCCCAGGAAGGCGCATGTTGCTGACCTGTGCTCCAGTGCACGGGGCTTTGGAGAGGAAAAGGTCTGCAGGCCACCCTTGAACAACCGAGGCCCAGGGTTTGGCAGGGGATTGTTTGGTACAGGGGAGCATGGTTAGTCTCTGTTTAATGCTAACTTCTCTTCTTGACTCTTTCAGATGAAGCACACAGGAAAGGAAGGACATGGCCCTTGTAGTTCCCTTATGATGCTGCTCTGGGGATGCTCCACTATGTCCTGCAGCCCTGCCTGGAGGGTGGGCTCAGCCTCAGCACATGGACCATAATTCTCCAGGTGGCACTGCTGCAGAAGGGGGCTCCACCAGGCTCCATGTGACAGAGGCATCCCTGCTTGAGAAATGTGTCTGCCTTCGCAATCATTGCTGTCTTGACCTTCCACTTTGCTGTAAGGATCTAGCCTCATCTGTGTGACCACCCTGCCGTGCCCTCCCCACCCAGCTGCCCACCATGCCAGAGCTGGCAGAGATGAGCACCCCCCGCACCCCTGCAGACGTGGATCACATCCAGAGGAATATCCTGGATGAGCACGTGGAGCTCTGGTGGTTCCAGGACCCCAAGAAGTCCATCCTGTGCTATGGGATGGCTGTGATGCTGATCCTGGCTTGCGGGATCGGGGGCATCATCCTGCTGTATAGCACGAGCAGCCGCTCTGGGGAGTGGCGGCTGGCGGTGGGCACCACGCTCTGCCTCCTGGCCCTGCTTGTGCTGCTGAAGCAGCTGCTGAGCTCTGCAATCCAGGACATGAACTGCATCCGCAGTCGGGATCAGATCGAGCTCCTGAAGAGCGGAGGATTCTCAGACTGCTTGGTGCTGCTGCTCAGCGCCCTGGTGCTGCTTATCTGTGGGGTCGTGCTCACCACACTGTCCACCACGACCATGCAGCTCAGCCCTGCCCGGCCACTGGCCAGCATGTTCACCAGTGGGGTTGTCCTCCTGACTGCTGGCAGTGCCATCCTCCTCTGCCTGCTGCTCTACCTGCTCTGCACCTCCTGCCGCCGGGCTGCTCCTGGGAGCCTGGAGACTGGCGAGATCCGTGTCTTCACCATCTCCGGCCGCCTCACTGCAAACAGGCGGCTTCCTCCCACCTCCAGCATGGCGAACCTCATCTGACCCAGGACACCCCTGCGTGAGCCTCACTGGATACAACCCGTCAGGAGAGCTTGTGCTGGCCTTTCCCCAAGGAAGGACGACTGTTCTGGGGTGCCTTGCACTTCTTTCAAAGATGACTGGCATTTGCATTGCCCAGGTTGACGGTGCAGCAGGGACCTGGGTTGTCTGGATGGGCTCCGTGGCCGGGTGCATTAGGAGCGCAGCACTGCCCTGGTTGGCATTTTATCTCCACAAAGCCTTCTGCAACAGCTGCTGCCTACCTGGCTGTGACCCTGTCACAGAGTTAAGGTGAGCCTGTCCTGTACCCCTGGGGACCCCAGTACTTGCTTGGTTCCTGCAGCTCCTGGGGCTGTGTTGTGCACCCTCCTGGCAGGAGAGGCTGTGACTGTGGGCAGTATAAAACTACCCTGTGCTCCATGCAGAGCTGCCAGCTCAGTCCCCTGTCTCAGCTGCTACCAGTGCTTTGTGCCTCTGCACCCGTGAAGGTGGGCACACATCGACCATGCTGTAATGCCCTGTGTCGTGTGCCACTTCACTCTGAGGCTGTGGGACCCCTGAGCAAAGCAGAGCCTCTAGGAGCTGAGGAATGGCAGAGAATATTCTGTGTGTCAGCAGGCGCCCAGTGCAAGCAAAGGGAGCTTGGGGGGCAAATACAGCTGCAAGGGTTGCTCCCAAGACAGCACATGTGTGCCTGTGGGAGGGAGCGTGGGATTTGTGTGGGATTCTGTGTGGCAGAGCCCCCAGCATGGCCAGGCCTCACATGAAATGCCGTTTGTATTTGCAATGCCAGGATCTGTTCCAATATTACCTTCCTGCAGCCCACCATATTTTGTGGTTTATTGGAGGGGTGATCAGAGGGTGTTGGTGTCAGGGCCCTGATAGGTTCTCAGTGCTGTACTGTATGCTGGGGCTCTGTTACCACACCAGTGTGCTGCAGCCATGCAAGCCATAAACAGCCAGGTGCAGTCACTGGGGGCTGGCGATGGGATGCCCGAAGCCCAGGGCTGGGTCTGGTCCCAGCGAGCACTGCTGCCCTGCAAGGACGACGCGAGGGGAGAGCTGCTGCCCCCAGACAGGGGTTTCCCAAGCAGAGGCACCTCTGCTGCTGCGGGAGCGCTGCAGCTCGTCCCAGCCCCTGCGTGTTCCTGCACTGGTTCTGTCTCCCAAGTGCTGCAGCTGCTGCGAGGCAGAAAAGTTCTGCTGCTGCTGCTGCCTGAGCCTTACCTGGAGCTTTTTTGGTGTTTTATCTCTACAAGGTGTCTATCACTGAGGTGCCTTTCCCAGAGGGAGACTAACATCTCACCCCTGGGAGCTTTTCCTGTGACTTGAGGCTACCTTACCTGTCAAAATTTTCAGTTCCTCCATAGACTCACAAATCATTTCCCTGCTCTTTCCACAGACACAGATTATAACCTCCTAGTGAAGCTGCTCCTCTGCAGCCTTCATCTTCTTGTCAGCTCTCGTCTCTCCCTTAACTGAGCTGCTCTGCCCCAGCTGTTATTTTTGCTCATTATTTACTAAGTTCCCTCTGTAATGGAACAAGACTGAGCTATTCTTTTTTCATGCCTTGTAGCAGATCTATTTGGAAGCGGATAGTAGCTCATTCCCTTAGTAACAGCACAAATCACTGTCCATATTACACCTGGAGGCAGTGTCAGAGTTCAGCAGCAGTGAACCCCACCAGGTATATCCTGGACAGTGAGGATTTCATCCCTTTGCAGCTCCAGACCACACCATCCCCAATGCACTCAGTTCACATGAGGGCACTTCTGTGCGTTCACCTGCTCTTGTCCTGCTCCTGCTGGCTTTCCTTCCACCAAGGCCTTGGATAATTTCCCCCAAAGTATGGGAATATCATTTTGGCTTACATTTTCTGGATCTATGTTTTTTCTACATTTTTCTCTGTCACTTTCACATCATCCATAGGTTTTATTAAACTGCTGTTTCTTCCTCTCTCTTTATCTGCTCAAGATTTCAGAGCATGTTACTAAGATCAGGTCTTTCTGTGCTAAATCCTCTCCAAATTCTTTCCCTCTGGGCGGTTTGACCCCAGATCCAGCAGCGACCTCCTTGCATACGCAGGGAGGGACAGACCAGAGCTGGACAGTTTTGCACCATCACTGCTGCTACTCCTCTGCACATCTGTGTCGGTGCATGTGCAGTTGTGCAAAGCTGCGCCACCTCTGCCTGCGCCAGTGTTTTGGTGGTCACTCCCAGCTGCAGGTGTGGACAGCCCACAGCTGCCTGCACGCCAGCTGTTTTGCACATCTGGGCATTTCTGTGAAGATGCATGACTGTGCCCAGCTCGCAGGTCTGTACTGCCTCCATGTCACTGTGAATCCTCCCACCCCTCATAGCCCCTCCAAAATGTGCCTCAAGTGCCCATGACTTGTGTCAGAAAAGGATGCTTGGGGGCTGTGTCAGCAGTGTAATGAAATAACAGCTACCAACAGGCTGTCCCAAAGATGGCATTTTGGGTGTCTGGCTGCCCCGATGACAGCCTGCTCTGCCCCAGGCACTGGCTCACCTCTACAGCAGTACTGGGTTGTTCCTTTCTCCATCCCTGTGGTATGTGTGAAAATACGTAATAAAGTGCTGTGGAAGTTGACGGTGTTGAGGGCTGATGCTTGAGTGCTGGCCTCTCTGTGGAATGAGAGGTGGAAGGGCTGTGCAGAGCTGGGCTCTGCACAGGATGAGCTTAGGGCAGAAATCATGGCAGCGCTCCTGTCCCTATTGATCTGGTTTATCAGTTAGTATGGCAATGCCACCACAGCCCCCTAAATGCATGTACTTATTTCCTGATATCCAACTCCCACCTCCAGATGTGCATGCATCTCCTGCTGCTTAAGGACCTAGACACAACAGTCCTTCTTACCACTGCTCTGTGAACCCAAAATCTTGCCATGGCCCTGAAAGGAGCTCATGGGACACATGCAAAGCCCTCCGAATATGTTGGTGCTGGCTGGTTTGTTTACAGAGAAGCTGTTTCGCCCTGTGGTAGGGCCGATCCTTGAGCCTTGCAGCAGCAGCAGCAGCTGCCTGTGGCAACCCTGGAACCAGCCTGCCTGCATACCTGCTACTGCTCCCATCCACTGGCCTCACCTGCTGCCCTTCCGCAGCTTCCTGGGGCCACCCCCCTTGAGAAGGCTCCTCCTTTTCTGCTCTGACCCGCTTGTATTCCCAGCTCATGCCAGATGCATTTCCCCCCACGAGAACTGCTGGGGTCCTGCCCGCTTGCGCTGGAGTTCCCCCAAGCAGGGGCAGAGGGGCTGCATTAAAGAATAAATGGATGGGCCTCCCAGCAGGGTCAAAGCAGACAAGCAACCCACCATTAGGTACTGAGAGATGAGAGTAAGAGAGATCCTGGATAAATAAGCCTGGGAAGCCATCATATTTTTCATCTCCTTTAAGACATCACTGAGACCAAAAGTAAAATATTGTACCTAACATGAGTTCGTGGGATTGAAATACATCTTGAAAAGGTCAGAGAATACTTTCCAAAAGATAACTGAAATGCAATTTTTTAGCCCTCAGATTTAAGTCTCTCATGTTATCTGAAAGATGTTAGAAATTTCAAAAAATTACATGTATTGTATTTTCACAGGCAGCTGTTAGGATCAGCCCAGAAGGCAAAACATGAGGCAGCGACTGCAAAAGTAAATCACAGTATAGAAATATGCTATTTAAGAGCAAACACTGTCTGGCTGCTAAAACAAGCTAGCAGGCTTTCCTCCTCCTCCAGGCTTCAAACAGCACTTTGTTCCCTCTCTGGAAGGTGCTGTAAGTCAAGTGGCTGTATCACACATCCAGTGCCTGAGACACTTTGGTTTACATTCTGTGACGTGTATTATTTACTTTTGTATACATTGTGTTCTATAAATATCTTAATAAGCAGAGAAATACAAAGGCAGCTTACAGTGAAATGTAGGTTTGAAGGAGATGAGGGAACTAGCAGTGTGGCAGGGCTGCAGGAAATGCCATCCCTGTGATGATCCTTCATGCTCCGGAGCATGATGGAGAGATTCCCAGGCTATCAGGGATGGTAACGACTGGGCTGTGCCCTGGGAAATATTCCCAGCTGGATGGTACCAGCCTTGTGAATCACTTACTGAGGGTAAATGCTGCTCCTGCTCCCTGCTTTTAAATCCAGCACGAGCCACAAGGGCATGACCGGCTACAGCAGAAAAAACATGGAGTTACCTGTGTCTCATGTGCTGTTTATCATACCACAAAGATGACAGGAATGCAAAAATTATAACGTTTGTATAACTCCACGGTTAGAAATACATGGCTTTGTAATGGGCGCCAGGGGACAGGGCTGTCTCGCCCCAGCGCACGTGTTTGCCTGGTGCTGCAGAACTGACACGGGAAAGGTAAGTGCCTTTCTAGCACGTCTTGCTGGAGAAGGAGGAGAGAAAACTGTGAACAAACACAGCGGGAAGGAATACTGGAGAGACCTTCACGGGCTGTGATGATGCACCAGGGCTGCCTGCACCTGATCAGGTAACAGATTTGTTTGCACAGGAGTACTTGTTGTGCCACAGACCTGTTCTCTCACCACCACAGTTAACAACAAATGTATTTATGGTCTTTGAAAGGATGTGTAAAAAAAGCCACACTCCAGCTGTGGTCCTGGGGGTCTTGTCCCAGTATGGCTGATGGGAGAGCCCCAACAAACCATTGCAGCCAGAGCAGGGTTAAATCATGCTTTAATCACACCATGGAGTGACACTGCATTGAGGGACAGAGCAGGGCTGGGGTCAGCACCATGGGGCAGCGGGGCCGGTGCCCAAGAGCCCATAGAGCACCAGGACAGGCTCTTCTTCCCATCCCACCAGGATGCCCAGGTGCGATAGGCACCATCTCCTTCATCATCAGCATCCAAGCAGTGCAGGGAGAGCAGCAGTGGGTCCAGCATCACCATGCTAGTCCAGCCCCTCTGGCATCACGCTGTGGCACCATGGGTCTGGCTGCCTTCAGCATCCATCACCATTCTGAGACCATCCCTCCTCCTCCTCCTCATTGCTCCTTTCTGCCTGTCCCCAGCCACGTGGGGCCAAAAGCCAAGGGCAGGTGGGAAAGGGCAGGAAGGGGATGGAGGTGGATGAACAGTGAGAGGCCACAGCGGTGGTGTCTGGGCTGCAGGCTCAGATGGAGAGGTGTGACTCCCGCTCCTCCTCCTCTGGAAGATGCTCGCTTGGCTGGATGTAGTTGTCCTCAATGAAGCCGTCGTCATCCTCAGCTTGCAGGTCAGCAGCACCGGGCATGGGGTGGCTCTCGCTGGCCCCCTGGCCTGAGAAGCCCCTGTCCCAGGTGCTGCCATCCTCCATGGGGCTGCCTCCAATCGAGCTGGTTTCAGGCAGCGGCCGGTGGCGGTAGCTGGCCAAGTTCTTGTGGAAGAGCTTGCACTTGGCAGCCAGTGCAATCAGGATGGAGATGGCGATTGCTGCCACCAGGAAGCCCACCAGGTATGGCCAGCTCCTTCCTCCCTTCCTGGCAGGTGGTGTGGTGGCTATGGTGCAGGAAAGCCACATGAGGGCACAGCAGGTCAGGCTGGAACCCCTCAGCAGCCAGCCCTGTGCATGCCTGCGGCGTGGAGCCAGCACTGGATTGCTTTCCTTAGGAGCAATATAAATGCTCTTCATCAAGAGCTAGCAACCAAGGGCATGTGAACACTGTGGGGAAAGCTGCCAGTCGGCTGTTTGATACGGCTGCCCATCACCGTTAATTCTGCCTTCTGTGTAGCTCTGTGGCCTCTGCTAACTTTTCTGTTGCAAAGCCAGCAGACACCTCCAGGTGGTGGCCACCCTCCCCATCAAGCCACCACTGGAGGCCACCCTCCCCACCAAGCCACTGTACCAGCCATTGGCTGGGCAGCCTGAGCCCCTGGGGCTGCAGGTGAGAGCAGGGGGTCTCCACCTGCGGTCCCCTCTGAGGTGATGGAGGGCAGGAGGGAGCTACACCTTTCAGACACCTCCATGGGTGCACAACTTACCATTGCTGTGGGTCACTGTGACCTGCTGCACTGTGCTCACTCCCCGAGGAAACCGCTGCTTCATCTGGCAGCCCAGGTCCTGGAAATCCAGAGCTGCGACCTCCGAGCCCCGCAGCCCCGGGGGTGATGCGCAGGTCACCTGTACAGCTGGGAGACACACAGGCTAAGGTGGGATGGAGGTCTTCACCTGTCCCCTTCCTAGTTTAGAAAATATGATCCATGCTTGCTCCTGGGTTGATGGGATGCATCACGAGGTGTTCCTGGCTCTGCCCTCCAGCCTCGATGGCCCTCAGCACATTGTAAGGCACAACCAAAGTAAAAATTCCTGACCAAAGAAGCATGCAAGTTTGTGACTGTGGTTAGCAGGCTCCTTGTAAAAGGATAATGCTGAATTCATGAATACTGAAAGAAACCCCACTGCTGCAGGTCTGCTCTTGCCTGGGAACTGAACTGAGAGGGCTGGAGCCGGATCCAGCTCCACAGGGGGAGCTGCCAAGTGTTCAGTGGCTCTTGACAACATGGCCACTCCACATAGATACATACAGGTTGATTTAGGGGTTGAAAAATATGTGTACCCCTTTTCCCAGAAAGTGGCTAAATTATCCTGTCTGTTGTTCCTAGAAATCTTTGATATCGTGTGTAACTGCAAGTAAGGAACTGACACATTTCAGTTCTGTGTCCCTCAACAGTGTGGGAGAGGTCTCTGGGGAGCCATCTCAGAGCCAGCCCAGGGGTCAGGGCAAAAGGATTGAGCAGGACTGCTGCACCCAGAGGTCCTCCTGCCCGACACCTCTTTTACCCCTCACCCCTGCCCGCTCACCTTGCCTGCGCCACAGCCACTGCTGCAGAGGGTGTGCGCTGCAGTCGCAGACCCAGGGGTTCCCTTCCAGCCGGACCTGCAGGACTGCCTCCATCAGCTGCAGGCTCAGGGCGTCCAGAGACTCCAGCGCGTTGTGCTGCAGATCCAGGTGGAAAAGAGCCTTCAGCGGCAGGAAGAGAGGGACCTCAACCTCTTGCAGACTGTTATTTCTTAGGAGCAATGTGTGCAAGTTTCCCAAGCCCTTGAAAGCGTCCGTGTGAAGGTAGGTGATGCTGCAGCTGCTCAGGTCCAGCAAGCGCAGTGCCCTGAGGTTGGAGAAGACTGCTGGGCTCAGTGCCAGCAGGGCATTGCTAGAGAGGTTGAGGGAGTGCAGGGAAGGGAAATGCATCAAGAGAGTCCCATGACGGGGCATGACCAAGTTGTTGAAGGAGAGGTCCAAATCGGTGACGTTGCTTGGAAGGGAACTTGGAGCGTGCAGGAGGCTCTTCCCACTGCAATTGGCCCATCCCTGGGAAAAAAAAAGCTGCTGTCTGACATAGGCTTTCTACGCTGGGGAGGATCTCTAGACTGAGACTCCCCAGAGGTTCAAATGTCTTAGTTAATTACCCTTGTAGATTTTAAAAAAGCAAAGATACAAACAGGTGTGAAAAACACAAGCTGCCAATTTTGTGTGGGGCAAAGATAAATGTAGAAAGATGAGCAGGACAAACCAGGAGTGAGAGCAGCCAGCTGAAGGGGAGCTGGGGGAAACACAAACAGATGGTGTGGGTGTGAAGGGACCAAGTTGTCACCCTCCTATCCTCCCTTATAGGGCAGTTGTCACACAGCATCAGCTTGCAGAGGGCCTTCCTCTTCCTCGCCCGGATCCCCATCTCCAGCCCCCAGGAGCTCTTGTGTGGCACAAGGGCACAGGGATGCGGGTGAGACCCCAGCCCACTGTGAGGGCAGGCAGGGGCACGCAGGCAGTGACAGGCAGATAAGCGGGCAGGGGCAGCCAGCCAGGCTGCAAAGCGCTGGGCACATGCACCAGGCACCTGTGTCAAGAGCTGCTCCCTGGGACTGGTGCAGGATACCCCAGCCCTGCCTCCAGCCCTCCTGCGTTTCAGAAGATATATGGTGCATGGCAGCAGCTTAGTGCAGGCTGGCTGTGGCTACACTAGTAGACAAACCAGACCAGTGAATACATGCTGTCCCAAAACGCCAGCAGTACATGCTGGATTGATCGATCAACCCACATGCATTGATTTTTCCCCCCAAAAGAGCAGGGTGGGCAAATTCAAGCTGGTTTGGGGGAGCAGTCCGCAGCATGTGTTACACCTGCCTGTGCTTTGGGCCAGCTGCCCAAACTGAAGTTGTCAGAGAGCAGGTCAGCAATTTAAGTTTGGTTGGGCAGGCATGAGCTCCTGCTTGATGCCATTTTTGGGCCCCACAGGCAGATAAGCTTGAAGTTTGCTGTGGTCTGTAGCCCTGGCTTTGTAGGTCTGGCCGCTTTCCAGCTAGCCAGCCTCTCCGCTTCCTTGCCTCTCGCGTGATCCTCCTGCTGTTCACCTAAATCTCCTATCAGGTTCTGCTGTCCCTGCTCACTGGAGGAACAGATGTACACTTATAAACCTGGGCTGCCAAGGACTGGGTTATAATGAGGATAAGCAATGGGGCAGCTGCACAGGTCCTGTCTCAAGCTCACATAGGGCTGGGCATGAGGAGTCAGGGGAAAACAGCAAAAATCTTTTGAGAGAGTATCTGAGAGCTCCATGGGCAGGTCTGCCCTGTACCATCCGCCTGCGACAGCAGCTTTTTCTGCCTCCTCCTGGCTCCTGCCCGGCACAGCCGAGCCGCTGGCTGCGGCATTTGTCCCGGAGGGATGGGTTAGTTATATTTCCCGCTCCTCACCAGACGCTCAGGGATCCTGACCCCACAGTTGCGCTGACCCTGGCTTTGGTCACTGCATCACCATGCAGTGAAGGGAGTAAGGTGGTGGGAGCCCCTCGGGGATGTGCCGTGCTGCTGCTCGCCATGCGCTCCTTATCAGCAGCTGTGTTATGGAAGCAGCCAAGAGACCCCCAGAGTCAGAAACGCCATTGCTCAGGCAATGCTTTGCCAGCCCTGCTGTGCTTTGTTGAACAGGCTGGACAATGTGACGTGTTCAGCCTGAGGCTGGGAGCAGGGGTGCTGCTGGGCAGGGACAGGGGACCTGCAGGGCTGGGAGGAGGACAGCCAGACTCCAGGTGTGGGTGACCCATCCCTGTGGCTGGTGGCCAGTGGCACAGCACATCTCCCAGAACACTCCACTTGCTCCCATGGGTTATCATTGCTCGTTGTGTCTCAAGCCATGCAGAGTGGGATCAGCCTGCCAGGGCCTGCCGCCCCGCAGGCGCACGGTGCCAGCACCCCAGCCCTGCTGGCAGGACCGGCAGTGGGGTGCCCCTGCCCACCCCCGGCTGCTGCCCACACCAGAGTCCCCTTGGCCCCCCTACCTGGTGGTCAAGGCTGCAGGGGTGTCCTGTCACCACCGACCAAGCGCAGAGGAGGCTGCAGACCCCGAGCAGGCAGGCAGGAGCCATTTGGCTCCAGGAAACTGCTGGGCAGAAAAACAAGTCTCAGAGCAAGTGGGGAAGCCGGCAGAGCCAGCCGTGCCGAGCAAGGTGTGGCCACAGCCACACAGCCTGGGGCCCCCGCCAAGCCCCCGCGCCCCAGCCACACGGCCCTGCAGACCACCAGCACCTGCGAGCCAGCGTGGGGGCCGCCACGGCCCGGCGCTCTCCCGCGGGCTGTGCGCGGGTGAAAGGTGGTGGCACCAGTTACACATTAACCACCGCACCCAACATCTCTCACGCGCTGCCTCCCATGGCGGGCAACTGGGGACTGCCAGCATCCGCCTGGCAGACCATGGGGTGCTGTGAGGGTGTCTCGGTGGGAGCAGAGCACTGAGAGGTGCTGGGGGGGCAGAGGAGGAGGGGGGCACCTCTGTGGCATCCACCCTGAGATGGCCATGCTTGAGGAGAGCAGCCCCCAGCCGCTGTGCCCCCGCTCCATGCACCTAGTGCAGGGGCATGCAGCAAACCTCAGCTGAAGAAGCTGGTGCTGAGGCAGCAGGAAAGTTTCCTACAGGAAAATCAGAGTCTCACTGGGACTCAGGCGGAAAGGTGTTTAAAACATACAACAAACTGGCAGGTCCCTGGGCCCCACAGTGGCTCGGTAGTGTTGGCTTTCCAGCATCAGGGAGTTGCTAGTAAAATTTGTGATTTCCTTGAGCCATCCTCTGAAGGTCCCAGAGGATGGGGGTGCCCCCTGCCTCCGGCACCCTCACACAGACCCACCTCTCATCAGCAGTGCTCCCTGCCAGCCCTGCTGTGGAGTCACAGAAAATCAGGGAAATCGTGTCAAAGCAGCATCTTGCAGATGTTTGCTGGCACATGGTTGGGCAGGATGTGCTCCCATGCCCATGGGTGCTGGAGCGGCTGAGAAGCCAAGGGCTGGCAGAGGCACAGCCTGGGCAGGGGAGGTGCTGCCAGCACCCACTCCCAGCTTGGGCTCTGCAGCAGGATGGAGCCCCCAGCTCTGCACCACTCATCACTCTCCATTGCCACTCACCAGCAGGAAGCCGCCTGCCAACAAGAGCACTGTGGCTCTGCAGTTTCCATTCTGGCGGTGGCCAGCACAGGGCGGCCCAGCTTCCCCCAGCTGTCAGGAGGCTCCTCCACGGCCACGCGTCCCACCCTTTCCTCAGGGACATGGCTTCCCAGCAGCACATCCTTGATCCTGTGAGCTTGCGCCGAACACAAGCGTAGCCAAGCAGCTGCCTGGTCCCCAGCTGTCCTGACATGCGACCGGGCAGGCTGGGGGTGCTTGGCCACCCTGCTCCTGAACTGCTCTTCTGCCTCACGGCAGCAGCCCTTAACTCAGCGTTGCAGGTCCCTGGGACCCACCATGCACACAAACCAAAACAAACAACCAGACAAACAGGGCTAGAAAACGTTGCTGAGGCAACCCAGGCCACCGGTGGATTCGCAGGGTGTTTGCGTTTCCTATCAGGAAATGTATCGGTGTGTTATGGTTTCTGGCATCTGGTGCTGTGCATTAAAATATGCAAATGATAACAAAAAGGGGTATTTTTATTACTCTCTTTTTTTTTTTTTAGCCCATCATGATTCAGCAAAAAATTTGAGGTCTGTGGATTCAGCAGAAATTCAGGTGCTTTCAGTGTGCTGTGGGTTGGGCAGCTGGAGCTTTTTGTGTTACAGGAGAGCAAGGGTGGTGAGCTGCTTTGGCTGGGCTCAGCTGCACCCAGCTCCCTGGTTCCTCCTCTGGAGCTACATAAGGTTAAACTGGAGCTTTAGGGTCCTGGTTGGGTCTCCCCACAAAATCTGACAGAGAGGTTTTCCACCCCACCTCCCAACCAAGGGATCTGCACAGGTAGAAACCTCTTATCCAGATGTTCCTAGAAAAAATGCAAGGGGACAAATCAGCTTAGGTTAGCCCCCTTGCTGGATGCCTGAGATCTTCTGGGCATCACCTGGTGTGGAGATCTGATGCCAAATGGTTCCCATTTCCAAAAAGAGCAAAGCAATGTGCCAGTTGCCCTCAGGCAGTAAGAGCAGCCATGCTGTGCTCTCTGGAGGTGCACACCGCATGGCCCGCAGTTGCAAAGCCTTCCCATAAAGCCTGTTTGGTCTGTGTAAATAATCCTGTCCTCAAAGTGATTCCTCACATCAGAGGACATTTCACAGAGTGCATCATCACTCACGGCTGTGCACATGCTGCTGGGGGAGCACAGCACATGTGTGCTCTCTCGTTACTGCCCCACATGCAGCATATGTAAGCACACGCTGGCACGATGGCAATTACAGTTCTGAGTGAGACTGACCTCTACAGCCAGTGAACTTGGGGAAGAAGCCATTTATTTATCTATTCATGTACCTGTCCTGCTTCCTGCAGCTGTACAGAGGTGTGGATGAGCCCCTGACCCAACACTCCTGCAAATGAGCTTGGGGTTGGCCGGGCAAACAGGGACATGGGAGATTCTGGGAGAGAACGGACAGCAGCAGGGACCAGCCTCAACTGCCCAGCCCCTGCGTGTCCCGCTGTGGGCTGGCCAGGCACATGGCATTTACATGGTGGTTGTGCCTCAAGTGCCCTCAGGGTCTCCCAAAAACAGAGTCCCTTGCCTACACACAGCCCATGGCAAAACACCAGGCTTAGTTTTTCAGTCAAATGTGGGCAGTTGCATGCAGTGTCCCAACTTTCTCAGACCCTCTCCATCCCTCCCATCAGGGATGGCCGGGTGGCTGTGCTGGGGGACCCCTGCCCGCTGCCATCCCTCCCTCAGCATGCTGCGGGCACCGTGTGGCCCCGGAGAGCACTGTAAATAGACGGAAGTGATGAATGGATTTCCCCTTCCTTTCCATGTGTGCTTTAGATTTTTGGCCGGATACAGCATGGGCTCGGGACTCACCAAAACATGAGGCTCGCTCCCTGGCAGCCCTGACTTTCGCGTGGGAACAACTTGGTTTGTGAAGTGGTGTGAGGTTTGGTGGGTGAAGCTTGCAGTGATTTCCTAGTGAATGCCTTTTATTTGCCAGGTGAAGAGCCCAGAGCCAACCAGAGACCACGGTGGCACACAGGAGGGCTGGGGTTGGGACTCCTGTGGCTGGGGGGGCAGCAGAGCCATGCCATGCCATGTCCGTTACCATGCTGGCACCATGCATGGGAAAGCACTCAGGGAAAACTGGGCTTTCTGCTGCTTTCCTCTTCTCCCAGACATGTTTACTGCAACATGGAGGTTTTTCTGCCCTGGCAGTGGCTGCCCTCCCATGCAGGCTGTTGAGCTCTTTGTCGCCCTGCCTGTGCTCCTCCTCAGCCTCTTTCAACCTGGCCAGCAGCCACATGACAGGCCCCGGTGCAACATGGAGCCCAGGTGGGGCCATGCCTGGGTGCCCTGGCTCGTGGCGGCAGGAGGCCGAGGTGTCACGAGGTGTGTATGGCCTCAGTATGGCCACACGCCAGTCGCCGGGGGACAGCCTGAGCGGGGCAGCTCCTGCCGTCTCCTGGAGTCAGGGCCGTCTCCAAACAATGGGTGGAGAGCAGGAAACGCTGCATGGGAAACAGGATTTGGCTCCGCCGCCGCCGCCAGCCACGGCCCCTTGGCCCCTTTCCTTTCCCTGCTCCAGAGAGCCCTTCCCACAGCCATCGGCCGAGGGGCTGCGCCGAGGGGACGGGGATGCTGCCGCCCGGGCGGGCTGGGGCATGAGACCCTCTGCATGGTGGGCGAGGAGGGGTGTCAGGGCTCCTGGCCGGGCGCGGGGCTCAGCATGGCTCGGGGAGCGCTGAGCATGCTGCCTTAGCCCTGGAGGGGTGGGTGCCTGCTCCCCAGGAGAGCTGCCACCAGGCAGGGCACATCAGTGGCCTCTTCGCCACCAAGCCCCGCTCCTGAGCAGGCGGGTAGCCGCAGAGCAAGAGGGGACGGGGACATCTTCCCCACCGTGCCCAGGCTATGCACCAGAGGAGGTGGTCCCAGCTGCCCCAGATGCCGAGCAGCAGGGCAAGAGGCAAGATGGGGGTTGCGGGCAGGGAGCAGGGGTCCTGAGCTCCTGTGGACCCCCTAGGCAGCCACAGCTCTGGCTTCAACTCCCGTGGCTGAGACATGCTGTGGATTTCCTGACCTGTGCCAGATTCAGGACACGCTCCAAGGACATGGGACTCCGGGTTTATCTTCTGCTTCTTCTCCCATGGCTGGCAGGTAAGTCACCCCTTTCCCTCTGCCCCAGGGAGCAGCCCCTGCCCCAGAGAGGCTTGGTGGGACGATGTGGCTGTGGGAACTCAGTGGCGCCATCAGAGCATCCCTTTGTCATCCGCCATTTGGAGACCTCAGAGGCCAGCAGCGCCCTCCCCTGCCTGCCTCTCCCCAGCTCGGGGCTGGCGTGTGGGCAGCTCATGGGAAGAGAGGGGACCCGGGACCCCCATCCTACTGCAAGCTTGGCTCATGTTGGAGGGCACTGAGTTCATGCGGATCTCCAAAAGGAGAGTGGAAATGCCCACCATGTCATCCAGATGAGTCTGCACCCAGCTTGGCTGTGCCCTGGTTGTGCCTCTTGGGCTGGGGGTGGCAAAAGTGTCCTGGAAAGAGGGATGGGGTCTGGCCCTGAGGCAGATGGCTGTCTAGCATGACATGCCCTCATGCTCCCCCACCCCAGGGGCCATACTGGACATCACCCTGATCGCCAATGTGGAGAGCCTGTCCCACTCCGACTTCTACCTCTCCTGTGTCATGGGGGAGCACGATGTGAGCTACCTGCAGATTGAACGGGAGAACAAGATTGTGATGACACACCCCAAGACGAGCTTCCAGAACTATCGCAACAGCAGCAACCACGTCCAGGCCAGGGGATTCTCCATGGCTGACCTGGTGGGGATCCTCTACTGCATGGGGCGCACCCCATCCGAGCAGGCACAGGTGGTCTATGTGCACAACAGCCACAACGGTGAGCAGCTGGGGGGAGTGGGCAGCCCCTTGCCCACCAGTGTGGGAGCTGCCTGCCTTGTGCTTTGCAATCCTGGCATTAGCCCACGTGGTGGAGGGATGGCAATGACCCACGGGCTAGGTTTGGGGTCCACTGGCACCAATGGGGTGGAGAGGGGAGGTTTGTTCAGCTGGAGGAGCACAGCTGAGCCCTGCGGAGGTGTGTGGGGACGGGTGGCAGCATGGGCAGCCGCTGGGCTAGGAACGGTGCCTGGCAGCAGGGCAAGGTCCAAGAGGAAGTCAGGCGCCCTTGAAGGAGGTGGTGGGGTCTGGAAAACATTAACCAGGGCGGGGGGCAGCCCCTGGGAGCTGTGCCAGCCTCGTGTCCCTGCCATGGGCTCCTGGGGAGGGCAATGGGGCAGGAGGTAGCACTGAGACACGTCTCTGGCAGCCTTCCTGGGTGCTTGGCTGCCCCCAAGCTGCACAGGGAGGGGTGAGCTCTGTGGGGGCTGCAGGCACTGCAGGCAGGAGGTGGAGCAGCAGATAAATGCAATGTGCTGTGTGTGTGATCCCCAAGGGACCTATTGGGCTGTCACTCTGGCGAACAAATGGCGTGAGACAGGACAAGGACCACATCTGTGTGGCCTTTACAAGGGACTGCTAAGTCCATGGCAGAAGGATCTCAACCGGAGGGATAAGAACTGACTCAGGAAGCTACCGGGCTGCAAACCACTGAAGTCAGGGGGGCAATTCTGGGGAATGATCAGGATGCATGACCTGCGGTGCCCTTCCCTGGGCATCCGTGGCGTGTGCCGCTTCCTCCCGGCCCCCCACCTCTCCAGGGCAGGACACAGTGCTGGAGGTGTCTTAGATCTGAGCCAGCACGGCTGCTTCAAGTGTGTTAAAGCTGGCCTTGGCGTGCAGGCAGGCTCTGAGAGCCAGCACCTGCTTGTGCCCTCTTTTGTGTCTGTCCTGACACACCCAGGGCTTGGTTTCCCAGACCTTAAAGTATTTACGGCCCCGTTTGTGCTCAAAGCTGGGCTCTGGCTGACTCATAGTAATACTGGGAGAGTTCATTGCTGCTGCACGACCCAACACCTGTGACATCAGGAAAACAGCCATGACAGGGCTCCTGGTCCCTCCAGACTCCTGCTTCCACTCACCACCACTCACCTGCTCATGCTGCTGATGACTGTGGCTGCTCTGCACTCCCCGGGCTGGCAGTGAGCAGAGTACACTGTGCAGATTTGTCCCTGCTGTCACCTCCCTGGGATTCTGTCACTGGCATCCCACACTGGGTTGAGACTGGCAGGCCGACTGGGGGACAGGGTGCCCCATCCCACTCTTTGGTGTCTGCCTGTGGGGGCTGAAGGGGACAGAAAGGGCCCATCCCTGTGGAGGCTCGAGGGGTCCCAGTTCCCATATCGGGCAATGGGGAGACACATCATAACATCCCAGCATAAACATGCGTGGTGGGTGCTGGGCTGCACCAGGGCCGCGTTTTGGAGTTGCTAGTTTGGGGGTGCCTGTGCTGCCCATGGGTGTGAGTGCCCTGAGGGGGGGTGACTGCTGCTCAGCCTGCTCCTCTTCATCCTCCTCCGCAGCCCACCTCTTCCCAGTGAAGGTCACACAGTCTGTGAATGTCGCCGAGATGGCCACCTTCTCTGCCAGGGTCCTCAAGAGGAAGGAGACGGACGTTATGTGGAAAAGAAATGGCAAGTGGTCCTGAGAGCAGGCGTGGGGCTGAGGCTGCTCCCAGCCAGTGCCTGGTGCTGGCCCTGGGGGCACAGGGGGACCCTGAGTCACCCTCTGCCCCCTTGCAGGCACCTACTACCAGACCACAGACCGGGGTGAGGTGAGGGGTGACCTCGTCACCCTGACACTCCCCAACGTCAGCGTGAGTGAAAATGGGGTCTACAGTGCCACGTTCATGGGGGACAGCCCTCTCTGGAGTGCCTTCTACCGCCTGATCGTGCGAGGTGAGCAGGGACACAGCTCCCCAGGATGCAGGGACAGGCAGCCATAACCTGACCACAGCCGAGTCCAACCCTGTGTCCCCTCCACTCTCTCTGCAGCCTGCCCCGCGAAGAAATGGGGACCATCCTGTAAGAAGGACTGTCCCGACTGTCTGAACGGCGGTGTCTGCCATGACCATGTTGGTGAATGCATCTGCCCTCCTGGGTTCATGGGCACCCGCTGTGAGCGAGGTAGGTACTGCACTGCCCAGCAGCAGGAGCTACGCCCAGGGCACATGTGGGGTCCATTCTGCACCCCCAGACCCTGGCACTGTGACCAGAAGTGCCGCATGTATCCCCAGCATCTCCCTGCTCATGGTGCCCCCTGTTTCTGGAGCAGGGCTGGACCATTCACCTTCTCAGCAGGACACAGCTTCTGTACCTGCTCAGCATGGCAACATGGGGCTCGGGGAGCCCGAGCCAGTGCTGAGCCATGCACAAACAGTGCATGGTCAAACAGCAGGTGAGGGCAGACCACACTTGTTTTTCCAGCCTGCCGGGAAGGTCAGTTTGGCCGCAACTGCCAGGAGACGTGCCAGAGAGCCCAGGGCTGCAGGGGGCTGAGCTTCTGCCTGCCGGACCCCTATGGCTGCTCCTGCGCCTCGGGCTGGAGCGGCTCCCGCTGCAGCCAAGGTATGGGGATGTGGTATCCATTGTGTTGCCCATCCAACCTGGGTTTCCTCTGGGGCCAGTGCAAACCTCTCCTGGGCTGAGATTTGGCCTGGGCTGGGCAGTGCTGTGCCTACCTGCAGTCTCTGCCTGCATGGTTCTACACCGTGCCAGCCCCATGCCATAGCCAGGTGTAGCAAAGAGTTCTCCTCTTCCCACAGCCTGTCCCCCAGGATACTACGGACCTGACTGTGCCCTGGGGTGTGCCTGCCAAAATGGAGGAAGCTGTAACCGCTTCAGCGGCTGCATCTGCCCAGCGGGCTGGCACGGACAGCACTGTGAGAAGTCAGGTAAGGCTGGTGTGGGCCCACAGCGGGTTTCTGTCCCTCACTCTCACGTGGGTTCCAGCTTCTTCCTCACCAGTGACTGGGGGGGCCTTCAGCTACCAGTCTCACCAGCTGGCTCAGCAGCTCACTTTGCCTGCAGAAATAGCCCCCAACCCTATGGAAACCAGGGGAGCATCTAGCCTGGCCCCCTGGGATTAGTTGTGCTGAGAGCACTGCTGAGCCCAGAACGTGGGGCAGGGACAGGAGCTGGACCACAGCAGCCAGCACCAGTGCCCCTCCCCCCAGCATGAGGGTTCAGCTGTGGCTGGAGAAAGGTGTCAGCCCCTCTTGCGCCTGGGGAGAAGCGTGAGCAGCCCTAACACCAATTTCTCTGTGCCAGACCGGTTCCCCCAGATCATTCAACTGGCCTCAGAGCTGGAGTTCAACCTGGGCTCGGAGCCCATTGTCAGCTGCGTGACCACTGGCAACCCACTGCCTGCCAGCGACAGTGTGGAGATGCGCAAGGCTGATGGCACCATGCTCAAGGTATTGCTGCTTGCCTGGTGCCCGCTCCTTGCTCCTCCGCTATCCCCTCGCACCAGCCCCAACCTGCATTGCCCCCAGAAGCACCCATTTCCCCACCAGTCTGCTCCGCAGCTTCAGGCCGGCGTGGGTAGCTGGGGGGCTGAGCCAGGGGCCTGAGTGCACCCCGTGTGCCCACAGCGCATCAAAGCCATCATTGAGCTGGGGAAGATCACCTGCGAGTTTCAAGTGCGGCACCTGACGAAGGCAGACACGGGGCTCTGGGAGTGCCGGGTCTCCACAACTGGGGGCCAGGACAGCCGGAAAGTCAAGGTCAACATCCGAGGTGAGAAGGCAGTGGCACAAGTGGAATGAGCTGGGGCTGCTGGGGGAGGCTGACAGATGGTGTGGAAATGCCAGATCCCCTGCACTGGACTGAGTGGCAGCCATCATGTGCCACAGTGCCAGCAGACAGGTTTAGGTGGTGATAAAAGCCTCCCCTGACAAAGCTAGAAGAAGCCAAAAGGTCATGGATGTCCTCACATTCTGGTCCTCACTGTTCCCAGTCCCACCAGTGTCACACTCTTCTTCATCCCCAGAACCACCAGCGCCACTGACCCCCCCACGGCTGCTGGCCAAGCAGAGCCGCCAGCTCGTGGTGTCGCCTGTGGACTGCTTCTCTGGTGATGGACCCATCGTGTCCATCAAGCTGTTCTACAAGCCCAAGGACGACACCTCAGCATGGTCATCCATTGTGGGTATGTGTTTGGCAGGGGAGAGGGGCCCAGGCAGGACAGGATGGCTGTCACAAGTAGTGGGGATCTGGGGTGGGAAGAGGTCTCCATCCTGGGACCCATCCAGTGATGCCAGGGAGGACACCAGAGGCAGGGCAAAGTGTGGGTCACAGGCATGGCTTTGACATGTCCTTTTGGCCAACAGTTGACAACAGCGAGAACATCACCCTCATGAACCTCCGTCCAGTGACGGCCTATGTCGTCAAGGTACAGCTGAGCCGGCCAGGGCATGGTGGAGAGGGCAGCAAGGGGCCTGAGGCCATCATGGTGACTGAGTGCCTTGGTGAGCCTCCCTCTCCCTCACCCTGACCCTAACACTGACCCTACCCCTAACCTTGCACGTGAGATTTTGCTGCCCTGTTCACAGAGCCCACAGTCAAGCCTGTGATCGAAGGCTGGTCAATAGAGGAGAAAAACACACTTCATGTCAACTGGAAATTGCCAAGTAACCATGAGCCAGCACATGGGTTCATTGTCCACCTCTTTGACTCTGCAAAGCGGCTGGTCTGTGAGAAAAACATCACGTCCATCTCCGTGCTCTCTGCCCGCATCGGGGACCTGGAGTTCAACAAAGAGTATGGGCTGGAGGTGCTGGTCTACCACTGCGCCAGCCTGGGTCCCCCCTCTGACCTCTACAAGGTCATGATCAACAGCAAAGGTGGGTCCAGCAGTGCACAGGGAATTATTACAGGGAATTACAATGATTAAGCAGTTATAAATGTAATGGTGAGCATCTCCAGGTCTGGCTGCTTCTGTATCTCATCTCTGATAGTGCATGAACAGCTGCGTGGGGGAAATAGGTCCTCTTTTTCCCACTAGACCCAGCACTCTCCAGCACCAAGCAGCTGAGAAATATCCTAAGCTGAACATGACATTCAGGTCATCACAAGCGATGCTCACAAACACATCTGTCCTCCATGCCCTTGTCCAAGCCTTGATGGACCTGTCTGTACTTGCAGCCTTTACAATACCCTGTGGCAACAACTTCCTCCAAATAATTATCCTTTGCATGAAAAATGATTTTCCTTTGGTTCACTTTAACCCTGCTGCCTGGTAATTTTGCTGGATAGTCACTAGGGCTTGAGGAGATCTGCAGCCCCTTCTAGGGGCACATACACACACATGCAGCGCCCCACATGGCTGAGAGACCATGGGGAGGTGCAGCATCAGTCTGACCAGCCTTTCTGGAAGGCAAGTGGGAAGCAGGGCATGAGGCTCTCAGTGAAGCTCTGTGCCAGCCTGTACATATTGGGAGGACTGGTGGGTGTCAGGCTTGAAGCATGCGAGGTTTTCTCTGCTCAGTAAATTTGAGAGTTTTGTGTGATTTGGTGATTTGGGGTTAAGGACGTGGGCAGGCTAGAGAAGGCTCAGCAGAGGCAGTAGGAATGATAAGATGCTCAAAACCTGCCATGTGTGAGGGAGTGGAACAAAATATCCCAAGAGCTAGTCAAAACAGAGATATGTAGCTTTACAGCCCCCAAGGGAGTGCTTATGGGTGCAGTCCTGCCCTACTGCTGGAGAGCAGTTCTGTCTCTGCCCAAGTGGGGGCCAGGGATCCCTGGAGGTCCCTCAAACCTGGCACAGTCATCCACTAGCTCGAGTCCTCACCCAGTGCTCAGCTCCTGCAGCACTGAGAGTCCCATTCTGGGTCTGACACCCTCCTATCCTTGTTCCAGGGCCCTCCTCCCCGCGGTCGCTCTCGGCAGAGTCTGTGTCTGACACCGCCGTCAGGCTCTCCTGGCAGGTCCCCGAGTACCCCAACGGGGGCATCACCAAGTACATCGTGGAGCTGCAGCAGGTGGGGGGCACAAGTGAGCCCCAGTGGATCGACACCGACAGCGGTGCTGAGACCACCAAGATCGTCGGGGGCCTCAACGCCAGCACCAGCTACCAGTTTCGTGTACGGGCCAACTCCCATGTCCCAGGGGAGTGGAGCCAGCCTGTGAAAGCCAAGACCCTGGGGGATGGTGAGTAGGGTGTCGCAGCAGGCGACAACAAGTTCGTGATGCTGCTGGAGGTCAGGCTCGCATCTGGGTCAGCAAAGAGTGACCAGGGTGCTCATGGTAACTTCAGAGAGTGGCTCTGAAGCAGCATCCCAAACCCAAAACATCCTGCTCCTCCTAGTCCTGATGGGGCAGGGTGGCATGGTGGCAGCATGGCAGCCACAGAGTGGCTCTGCCGTGGCCAGAGGGTAACATGGTGCGCAAGGGGCTGAAGGAGCAGGGCAGAGCTGGCACAGGAGGAGCTGGTGGCTTGACCCAGGGCTGGCTGGAGGGTCCAGAAACTGGTGAGTTTGGTGGCAGGGCCTGGGCAGTGACACCCTCACCCCTGTGCCACCATGGTCCGGGAGCTTGGGATGCAGCTGTGGTGTCTTCATGGAACCTGGGATGCTGGGAGAGGGCTGTTTTCCTGGTGTTTGGCCATCTGTGCAACCTGGGCAGAGCTCAGCCATGGACCATGACTCTCCATCCCTCCTTTTATCAGGAGCGCTGAGTGTGCCGCCCAGCCTGGGCAGCCAGAGCACCGAGCAGGCAGGAATAGACCAGCAGCTACTCTTGGCCATCGTCGGCTCCGTGTCCGTCACCTGCCTCACCATCCTCTTTGCCCTTCTGGCTCTTTTCCTTATCAAGAAGAATTTTTTCCACCGGCGCCGCACCTTTACGTACCAATCTGGCTCGGTGAGTGCTGCCTGCCCCTCCAGGACCGTGTCCCCAGCTCCCCACGTCCTAGCCCGATCCAGGCCACGCTCCGTAGCCTCCAGTCCGGACGCATCCAGACCTCACTTCCACACAGAGAGGGTGCGGAGCCCACCCTTGCCCATGGCGCCTGCCCTGCTGGGACTGCTGGGCGGGCAGAGGGGTGCCCGGTGCCCCTAACCTCACCCACTCCTGTTTGCCAGGGGGAAGAGACTATCCTGCAGTTCAACTCGGGGACCCTGACCCTGACCCGCCGGCCCAAGCCACAGCCCGAGCCCCTCAGCTACCCCATCCTGGAGTGGGAAGACATCAAGTTTGAGGACATGATCGGGGAGGGCAACTTCGGGCAGGTCATCAGGGCCATGATCAAAAAGGACGGCCTGAAAATGAATGCAGCCATCAAGATGCTGAAAGGTGAGCGGAGCGGGGTGGTGGGGAGGGTGGGCTGGGGGTCATGTCTGCGACCATGATCAGGGCTGAGGAGGGGCAGGAGCCATCAGCGGAGGAGCAGAGGAAGGGCCCTTTTTGTAGGACTGATTTGCTTCTAGAGTTTGCTTCAGAGAATGACCATCGAGACTTTGCTGGGGAGCTGGAGGTATTGTGCAAACTGGGCCATCACCCCAACATCATCAACTTGCTGGGTGCCTGTGAGAACAAGGGTGAGGACTGTCCCCCTCTTCCCTCTCCCCAGACCCATGGCCCATGCCCACCTGTATATTGCTCATTGCTGGGGAGAGCCCAACGAGCCAAACCTTCTCCTGCTCCCCAGGCTACCTGTACATCGCCATTGAGTATGCTCCCTACGGAAACCTCCTCGACTTCCTCCGCAAAAGCCGAGTCCTGGAGACAGACCCAGCCTTTGCCAAGGAGCACGGCACTGCCTCCACGCTCACCTCCCAGCAGCTCCTCCAGTTTGCTTCAGACGTGGCCAAGGGGATGCAGTACCTGAGTGAGAAGCAGGTACACCCCCAGCAAACCACCCGGAGCACCCTGTTCCCCAGGGCCTGGGGACTCTTGAGCATGGCACAAGACCCCCAGGGCCTGGGGACTCTTGAGCATGGCACAAGACCCCCAGGGCCAGCAGTAGGGAGTATGTGGCTCCTGCTGATTGTTTGGCACTTTCAGTTCATTCACAGGGACCTGGCAGCCAGGAATATCCTAGTGGGAGAAAATTTGGCCTCCAAGATTGCTGACTTCGGCCTCTCCAGAGGGGAGGAAGTCTATGTGAAGAAAACAATGGTGAGGCAGGAGTGAAGCACCTCCATGGGGTTTGCACTGATGCAGTGGGCAAGACCCCTGTTGTCAGCGGGAATGACCCACCATGCCAGGTCCGGCTAGGTCATGGCTGCCCTCCATCCACAGGGCATCCCCCCACCCCTTATGGTCACTCTCTGTTTCCCCAGGGCCGCTTGCCAGTTCGCTGGATGGCCATTGAGTCCCTGAACTACAGTGTGTACACCACCAAGAGTGACGTGTAAGTCCTGCAGGCAGGGACATCGGGGCAGGGGCATGGCTACAGCTACCTCCATTGCCCTCCTGGGTGGTCGGTGTGGCAATGCTTTTGCTCTGGGTGTTGCAGAGGCAGGAGGTGATGTTGGTGCATCTCCCTGGGGAGCTGCTGGCTCGGCCCGAGCCCTGGCTGTCTGCTCCACCCTGGGCTTTGCCCCATGGCCATCAGTGGGGCACAGCTGGGGGCTCTATCACAGCCTCGGCTCATGCCCTTTCAGGTGGTCATTTGGCGTCCTGCTCTGGGAGATCGTCAGCTTGGGTAAGGCTCTTCTTTGTTCCCTACTTCCACTCGGGTCCCTGCAGGTCTGCTCCTCCTGCAGCTCTGGAGAGGGCACCCAGGGACGGTCCCCGCCACAGCCAGCTCTGTGTCTCTGGCTGCAGGGGGGACACCATACTGCGGGATGACGTGTGCCGAGCTGTATGAGAAGCTGCCCCAGGGCTACCGCATGGAGAAACCACGCAACTGTGACGACGAGGTGTAAGTGGGCAGAGGGCCCCAGCTGGTGGTGACACCCACATCCTCCTGACCCCACTGCCCCACAGGGCTCCCACCACTTACAGTACCTCCTGCCTGGTTCCCCTCTGCACTGTGGCTGGGGGATGAACTGGGGCCCCACAGCCCAAACACTCTTCCTGGTCTTTAGTTTCCAGCCTGCTTTGCCCTGTCTCCCACAAACAGCTTTTCTGCCCCCTCTCTCCCTGTGCACGCCGAGCCACCACCGGCTCTCTGCCCACAGGTACGAGCTGATGCGGCAGTGCTGGCGCGACCGCCCCTACGAGCGCCCGCCCTTCGCCCAGATCTCCATGCAGCTCATCCGCATGCTGGAGGCCAGGAAGGTGAGTGGTGATGGCAGCAGGAGGGATGCCTGCCCTGCATGGGGCTTGTCCAAATGCTGGAGCATCTCTTAGGAATGGAGAGGAACATCCAGCAGAAGGACCTGTTTGACCCCACCATGGGTGGGGGTAACCCCAGCATCATTTTTGGGGTGTGGGGAGCCCCATTCGCCTCCGCCCAGAGCATAGAAAAGGCAAGCGTGCCAGTGGGGACAGGAGGTAGATGGGGACACCATCACTAGAGGCTCCTGACTGGAGTTTCCCCACAGGCCTACGTGAACATGGCCCTGTTCGAGAACTTCACCTACGCGGGGATCGATGCCACCGCCGAGGAGGCATGAGGCTGTGCTGGCACCGCTCAGAGCAGCAACACTGGCCCCAGCCTGCTGGGACAGTGCTGTGGGGACGAGTGGCTGCTCATCTGCTGCTGTGGCCAAGCAGCCAAACACTGCTGCCTCTTCCCGAGAGCATCTTCCCTGCAGCAGGACAGTGACATTCCCTCCCTGGCTGCTCACCCAGCATGTGCTGGCCACGCTGGCACACTGCCAGCCACCGACACGGCCCCACGCTGCTGGCAAACACGCTGGGATGGCCCCCAAGGACAAGCAGCAGCAGGGTGTTTGCAGCACAGCGGGCAGGAGAGGGGCTCTCTCAGGAGCCAGGGTGCTGCCGCCTGAGCCCACGGACACAAATGCCCAAACTTTGGGGCAAGAGGGAAACAGCAACCTGGCAGCTGCCTGCCCTGCAGCACTCAGCATGCTCTGGGCTTGAAGTGGTGCCAGTGGGGCTGTGAGCATCGCTGCCAGCATGGGATAGGGCCACTCCAATTGGCACAAAGGGACAGCACTAGCTGTGCACAGCCTCTAGCTCTGTGGAAACCCTCCAGAAGTGCCAGCTCTGCCTTATGGACAATAAACATAGTGCAACAGGCAGATGGGTCCAGAGGAGGGGAGGTGGGGTCCCACTTCTGCCCCCCTGACAGCACTGGGGAGAAGGATGCAGGGGCCCGATCATCTGCTGCCGTGGTGGGCACTCCTCAGGTTCCTGTCCTCGTTGGAGTCCTCAGATGACCCCCAGGGATGCTCCAGCACCCCCAGACAAGCCCCAGGTCTTATCATGCCATGGGGATGAGTTTTCTTAGTATCCAACTGGGATCTCTTCCCCCAGGACTTTGTCCTGTCCCCAAGGGATGTGGAGAACAGACTATGTCCCTCCTCTGTGCAGCCACCTCTTGCATGCTTGAAAACTGTTCCTGCAGCTTCCCCTTGGCTGGCTGTGCTCCACGGGGACAGCCCTGCTCCTCCAGCTGATCCCTGCAGGGCTGCAAAGCTCCACACCCATCCCACCCAGGCCAGCCCTCACCTGCCCAGCACCACACCCAGGTGACAGGTCACTGCCCACATCTTGCAAGGGACCGTCATGTTCGACCAGCCCGTGAACGCGTGCTGTTGGGGTGATCCTCTCTCGTGTGCGGGTCCCTCGGGGATCACCTGGCCTCTGCCGACCTTCCCATGGGAGCTCCTGTCCCCGGCTGTGGTCTCTCATCCTGCACTGCTGCTGTGTGCTGTATCAAGAGTGGGTGGGCTCCATCTGTATTGGCTCCAGCTTGCTAAGCCCTAGGTGTGCCATCCAGCCGCCCATCCAGCTGTCTTCTGCGGTTCACGGGAAGCTCCTCTGGAGCCCAGTATCCCAGCTGAAGGCAGGAGCATTTGCATTTGCCCTTCTGGGCAAAAGTCTTTTTTCCTCAGAAGGTATTTCAATGCTATCAATACCATTTTGACCTCCCATTCTTGCCTCCAGTGCTCTTTGGTGTCAACTGCAGCCATTAGTAAGCAGCCTCTCTGCCCCATCGCTGAGGTTCTCAGTTAAATGGTAATGGGGACTGGCCCTCACAGGCAGCCTGACATGTACCACCACGTCTGCATCTCCTCTGCTGCCGGCTGGGAACAGAGTCTGAGGTAGCGTCATCAGCTGTGCTCAAACCAAGGGTGCTCTGGTAGCCCAGTAGCCAGATAGAGAAGGAAGTGGGACTGGTTTGACAAAATTTGACTGTGACAAACTGGTGCTGGGTGTTCTCATCTCCCGTCAGTACCCACAGTGCTGTCCCCGGCTGCAGGGCAAGGAGAAGCCAACCCACCCTCAACGCGGTGGGGAGAGGTGTGCGAGTGGCTCCTCATGCCCTAGCTGGTGCTCCCTGGGCTGCACCATGGAGCTGTGCCCCAGCAGGGTGGGACACCCCTCTGGCTGCCCATGCTGAGCAGCGGTGGTGGACTGGCATGAAGTTGAACATGTCTGCAAGACCCCACCATGCTGGCCCCACTCCTGCACCAGCACCACTAGCATTCGTGTGGGCCCTGCCAATGCCCCCTGTGCCCACAGCTCTCCCACCAGCACAACCAGAGCAGATCCAGCACACACCAGTGCTGGGTGGCACAAGGTGGGATGGAACCGGAGCAACCACCCCATGTCCATGCTCCCGTGTGCCAGCAGCCCCCAGCACCCTGCCCTGCCCCACACAGGGGCCTCCCTGGTTTCTCAGGGGATGTTTTTCCTCCCACCCCAGCCTCTCAGCATGCCGGTAGCCACAAGGGCAGGACGTGCCGCCTATCTGACAGGAGCAGTCTCTCTTGGCACTGCTGCTGGCAGCAGAGGGGCCACAGCACAGTGGTTTTGGGCACGGGGAAGTGCCGGCGATGGGGCGGGGGGAGCCTCCAGCCAGGCTTCCTGAGCTGCACAGCAGCCACTTCCCAGATAAAGGTATCGCCCAGAGGAGCTGCAGCAGCTCCTGGGGCGCTGGGAAGGGCCAAGAGCGGCCCTGGCACACGGGTTGCAGGATGGCAGCCTGCCTGCACCGGGGCTGGCTGCTCTCGGTGCTCCCCGCCATCCTGCTCAGCCTGCGCAGCCTGATGTCAGCCCCTGAGCCGGTGACATCCCAAGGTAGGTCCTTGAGGCCACTTTTTCCCCCACAGGATGGGCCAGAGAGGAGCTGGAATGCTGGGCATGGGCAGCGAGCACCCCACAGTAACCAAAACCTTCAGGGCTGGGGAGGGGGTGTCCCAGAAGGGTGTGCAGGGGATGGTAAGGGTGGGTGATAGAGAGCCCTTCTCACCCATGGGACACCCTGGGGTGTCCAGAGCAAAGGGACATCCCTGCTTTCAATAGGCGGGATCTGGCAGCCCCTGAGCACCCCTTCAGGATGGCAGCCTGGAGCTCCCAGTCCCACACAGCTAGCAGAGGAGCTCATGAGACATCAAAAGTCTTTGGAGTTACGATGATGAGGGTCTGAGCCAAATTCAAGCTAACATCTGACAGCATGGTTCTGCACTGTGGCTAACGTGGTGACACTGCCAGGCTGATCCCAACGGTCCTGCACTAGCCTTGCCGTGATCTTACTGTCACGCTGAGCATCTTTGTCTCAGCCAGTAGCTGGCCCCAGCCTGGCTCAGTGCACCTGGCAGAGCCACTTCCCAGCTTTCTCCCATTTCAGGCATGTCCAGACTTTCTTTGAGCACCTCCTCACCCCTTTTAACACTTTACATAACACCATAAAAAGCATTAACTGAATAAAAGCCTGTCAATCTCTTGCGCGTTTCTCCAGCCCCACCCCAGCTCTCTGGCCACAGCAAGCTCAGGAGCACAACTTGAGTCACCCCTGCAGGGCCAGTGGGCAGAAGGTTGAGGTTGGGCTCATCCTCCCCCTGCTTACAGCCTCTGCGATACCCCTGTGCCCCGAGCCCACCGACAGCTTGGCAGCGCTGCCGGAGCGTGCTGATGTGGGCTGCAGGCACGGGAGGCTGCTCTTCCTAAGAAGCAGCCTGCACCCACCAAAGGTGCTCTGGTAGCCCACAGGACCCATGTGGCCTCCCACCAATGCTATGGGTCCCTCTGCCACTGGGCTGCTGGCACCTGGCCACCCCAACCCCTGGTGCGAGGAGCTGGGGGCGGTCACAGAGCTGGCATGAGGCCTGAGGTGGGGACAACGGGGTGCAAAAATGGAAGAGCAGGTGGGGGGGTTGTGGTCTGCAGGGAGGGGACGTGGGCTGGGGGAGGAAGGAAACAAAATGATGGGAAAGGAGGAACAGAACTGGGGAGTTAGGGCAAGGGAAGGGACTGGAAAGAGCAGAGGGACACCAAGAAGATGGTGAGGACATTTGGGGACTGCCCCTTATTCTTCAGCCAGGGTGGGTGCAACTGGCAGTGCACGGGGTGTGTAGCAGAGAACAGATGCACTCAACACATGGAACAGGGCCAGGCACTGACAGGGGGCTGGTTGTGGGGTCCTGCAGCTGGGGGCAGCCCCTGTGGAAGGGGCACATCCCAGGAAGAAGAGGAGGAGGAAGGCTGGAGTAGATCCCAGTGCAGAGGCAGTGGGAGAGAACAGAGTACTGGAGCAATGCTGGGGGCAGCAAGGCCACCCCTATGCATCACAAATCTGCATTTTGGGGCTGTCCACTTTTCTCTGACAATGCAGCGTGTGATGCTCCAGTTCATCCCTGCAATGACTGGGAGGGCAGCTCGCTGAGTGGGCCACAAAAACCCACAGCTCCCCAAGCAGTCCCTGGGCCAGGGTTTGAGCATCACCCCCTGCTCAGTACCACATGTCCCCACATCAGCCCCGAGGCCCTTTCCCTGTCCCTGGAGCGCTGCTCCTCCTTATCTCACTTCCGTGTGCCTTCCGGCATGAGCAGGGCAGGGGTGCTTCCCTCTGATCGCCGGGCCCTGAGTCCCCCTCCGACCGCAGGGCTATTTTGGGATGTTTGTTTGTCTCAAAGGACTGCACATGATGAAGAGGGGGGAGCAGCGGGGCCAGCCAGCGGACAGCCCTGCTGCCAGCCAGGACCCTGGCAAGAGCCAGTGGCCAGCACACGTGCCATGTCCCTCCCCGCCATGCCAAGTTGGCGAACACCTGTGCCACAGCCATGCCCACGGCCATGTCCACACTGCCCCAGGCACCTGCACAGACTGGCCTCAGGGGCGAGAGAGCCAGCACAGGTGGGATGGGGAGGGGTATGTGACCAGTTTCATGCCCGAACTTCTCCCAGATGCTGCACTGCTGGCAGGGGTGCCTGAGGACATCCTCTGCTTCTCACGCTCCTTCGAGGATCTCACTTGCTTCTGGGATGAGAAGGAAGCAGCGGCAAGCAGGACGTGCCACTTCTACTACTGGTACAGCAGGTAGGAGGTGGTGGAGACACAGCCCAGCTTCCCCCTTGCCCACACAGAGCAGCAGGGTCAGGGTGCTGCAGCTCTCCATGCCATCCCAGTGACTCCCAGCTGCAAGAAAAGATAGTGGAGAGCCCATGGGAGACACACAGCAGCCACTGCACACCCTGTGGCAGGGCTGGGACCTTGGCTGCCCCTCAGTCCCATGGGGATGGTGCCCTGCAGTGAGATCTTGGAGCTGTGCCCCAAGTCCCCTCTCCTCCACCCTGGCTCTGGGCAGGAGGCACAGGGTGCTGCAGGACCCCCCTCTCCGTTCCTCAGGGATGTGCCCACAGCGTGCACAGTCTCCACGTGGCACCACGGGACCAGCAGGACGCGGCACGTCTGTGTCTTCCCCAGCCAGGACGTGCGGCTCTTCACCCAGCTCCACCTCCGTGTCCTGGATGCCACCACCAACCAGACCAAGTACTGGCGGGAACTCAGTGTGGATGCAGTGGGTGAGTCCCTCTCACCAGGCAACACTCCAGTGACACCAGGACGGTCCCCAGATATGGGTCCCCTATCTTTCTGCCCACCCTGGTGGCTGGCAGCACCCTGCACGGAGGCACCCCCGGAGGCAACCTGCAGGTGTGCCCCGGCAGGACCAGGCAGTGCCCAGACAGGAGCTGCTGCAGGAGACCAAACACCCTGGCGTGTTCCCCACAGGTCTCATTGCCCCCCCAGCAAACATCACGGCCCACTGGGCCGGGGCCACGGGGCAGCTCTATGTGTCATGGCAGCCACCACTCGCCGACTACCCGAACTTCTTCCTCTATGAGGTGCAGTGCTGCCCTGCCAGCTCTGCAGAGATGCCCTGCAGCACCGCATTGGAGCTCGGTGGGCAGCACCCTGGTGACCCCTCCACCCATCCAGCCATCAGCACCCACACACCCATGACTGGGGCAGCTGCAGCCTTCCTGGGAGCAGGTCAGGTACATAGAGGGGCCAGGGATGGGCAGGGGAATTTGGGACCCACAGCTGCTCCTCAGACTGGCCCCTCTTCTGCAGGGGCTGGTCCAGGCCAACACCTGGGTGGTCCTCCGGGACCTATGGCCAGGGGTGAGGTACCACATCCAGGTGCGCAGCAAGCCCGACGGCACCTCCATGGATGGCGTCTGGGGGCCCTGGTCGCAGGCAGTGGCTGCAGAGACACCCCACTCCTCCGGTGAGCGGCCATCCCCACCACTGGGGTGCTGGCCGGCACAGCAGGGAGGCGCCCACACTTGGGGCTGTGAGGGGTGGGGGTTCCTGGGGCAGGCAAGATGCAGCACCCAGGTTTTGAAGGGCCAGGGGGAAGCATTCCCTGCCCCCGGCTCTCACCTGCCCAGGAGACATCGGGCTGAACTGCAGCACCCCTGACCTGCAGCACATGCGCTGTGAGTGGAGCTGGGACCCCGCAGAGCCCCACGGCTCCCACCAGCTCTTCTATCGGCCACCTCCAAGCAGGCCCAGCACAAGGTAGGGGACATGGTGGGGATGCGGAGCTCAGGTAGAGGGCAGCGCATCCCAGGGACATCCCCAGCCCTGCTCGGTGTCCCACATCCCACACTGTGCCACCCAGCCATGCCCTGACCTACCACCATCGGCCCTGCACCTCCTCACTGTCACTCCTGTCCAAATAGCCCCTCCAACTACAGGCAGCACTGGCTGTCCTGGGAAAGTGCAGGAGGAGCGAGGCAGCGCTGGCTGCAAGGACAGGGTGGCCCCAGAGCAGGTCTGGCAGCAGGTGAGGGGAATGGGGCCACCACAGTGGGACTGACTGGCTCCTCGCTCCTCATGCAGGGAAGACGCATGGCAGCAGTGCAAGGAGGTGAGTGTGGGGGCAGAGGGCACCCACACCTGCACCTTCCAGCCCAGGACTGGCAGCGCCATCTCCATCCTGGTGAATGTCACCCGGCCCCATACATCACCCACACTCAGCTACTTTAAGGAGCCCTTCTGGCTGCACCAGGCCGGTGAGTCCCAACACTACTGGGGCCCCTGCCCTTGCCTGGATGGCAGGGGATGTAGCATCCCATGTCCCGTACCATGGCAGCAACACATCCCTGTCACTGACAGTGCTCACAGATGCCCCGCAGTTCGTGCAGGCGACGGTGTCGCAGGGCCGGCTGAGCCTGCAGTGGCTGCCACCCCTGGAGGCGCTGGCAGAGCAGCTGGACTACCAGGTTCGCTATGCTGTGGAGAACAGCCATGACTGGAAGGTAAAAGGCACGGCCTGAGGTCCCCCAAGCAGCCCTGCCCACCTCTGCTTCTGGCACATGGCCCAGCTGGGGTCAGGCAGGACAGACCCTTGCGCCAGTGCTGGCACTTGGCTGCCCCACAACATCCGTCATCTCCAGCTCAGCTCTGCCCCACAGGTCCTGCAGGTCCCGCGGGCAGCCAGGAAAGAAGTCCTGGATGTACGGCCAGGTGCCCGCTACCATGCCCAGGTGCGGGCTCAGCCCAGTGGGCCATGGTACCAGGGCAGCTGGAGCGCCTGGTCCAAACCTGTCGTTGTTGATGCCATGGCCGATGCAGGTAAGGGACGGGGCAGGAGTGATGGCTGCCACCACAGGAGCAACACAGCCAAGGGCAGGAGCCTGAGAGTGCTGGAAGTAGGATCGGGAGCACTGGGCAGAGGGTGACAGGGCTGCGAAGGGCTCTGTAGTGGTGGGTATAGGGAGGGCTACAGACCCAGCATCCCTCCTCCAATGCAGGCTGGATCATCCCGAGTGTTACGGTGGTGCCGCTGCTCTTCACAGGAGTGCTCCTGGGGCTGCGGTGCACCTTCCCCTCCCTGTACAGGTAAGTGCTGTGCCTTGGGCAGGTGCAGGGGGTCCAGCACCAGGCCCGGGCACCCTGCCCGGGGCAGTCAGGGCACCCCAGCCTGGGGTTTGCCTTGGACGCTGCCTTCCCCACATCCAGCAACATGAAGCAGAAGCTCTGGCCCCCCGTCCCTGACCTGCACCGCGCACTGGGCAGTTTCCTCCACGAGAGCGGCAAGCACGGCCAGGTGAGGGGCCGGGGCAGCGCCCGCGGCGGCTGATACCCCCGGGGCAGCTCGAATGCAGCCCCCATCGCGCCTCCTCTGTGTCCCCCCAGGCCAATGCCTTCTACAAGCAGCCGCCGGAGGAGGCCGTCCTGCCGTGCCTGCTGGAGGTGCTGCCCGGCCCGCGCGGGGGAGCGGCCGCGCTGCCGCTGCCGGAGGCCGCTGCTGTCCGGCTGCCCAGCACCGACATCGCCAACCAGTCCTACCTGCTCATGAGCGGCTGGGAGCCGCGCGGGCCGCCCTGACCCGTGCTCCCCGCCCCGACATAAACGAAACGCGCAACCACCGGGTCTCCTCTCTCCTTCGCGGCGCCACGGCCCCCCGAGAAACCGAGCGGCGCTGCCGCTGCCCCCGCCCCGTCCCCGCTACCCACCCGCCGCGGCACGGGGAGCCGCCCCGCCGCGCGGCCCAGCCAATCGCGACGCGGTGCGCCTTGGTCGCCATGGCAGCGAGCGGCGGTTTGGTTTGAAGCAGCCAATGGGGGAAGCGGCCGCGAGGGGTTTAAATTCTGCGGCGAGGGGCAGCTGCGCGAGTGTTAACTGCGGAACTGAGGTGAGGGCGGTGCGGCCGCCGGGGGGTCCGCACTCTGTGGTGAGGGTCCGGGGGAGGCCTAGGAAGGGGTCGGCAGTGTGGGGGGCGCACCCTGAGGCGAAGCGAACCCTGGTGGCGAAGGGGGCCTTGAGGGGCGGGCGAGAGGGAGGGAGGGAGGGAGGGAGGTTGATCTGCATGGGCTCCTGCGGAGCAGCCTGGGGCGGGGGTGTGCTGTGGCGGTAGAGGGCCCCAAGCCCCTCCGGAGGGGGCTGCAGGTCGGCTTGGGCCCTGCGCAGGGTCCCGCTGACGCCGCTCGCCCGCAGCGCCATGGCGCAGTTCGTGTTCGAGGCGGACCTGCATGGGCTGCTGAAGCTGGACACGCCGATCCCCAACGCGCCGCCCGCGCGGTGGCAGCGCAAGGCCAAGGAGAGCGGCGGCCCCGGGCCCAGCCCCGCCGCCGGCGTGTCGCCCATGAAGCCGGCAAACCGCTCCCACAGCTCCAGCAAGACGCCGTCCAGGACACCCGGTGAGCGGCGGCGACCAGCGGCGGAGGCTGGGAGGGAGGAGGGTCACCTGGGCTGCGTGCGGCAGCCGCGGGGCTGAGGGCTCCATGCCCGGCCTGCCGGGGGGGTGGGCTACACTGCCCGGCTCCTGGGAGTCACCCACCCCAGCATGAGGTGGGCAGAGCTCTGTGCACTGGGACTGGGTGAACTGCTGAGCCTTGCTGGCACAGCTGTATGTTGGGACAAGTGTGGATGGAACTGTCTGTTGATTGTTTTACATACTGTAACAGTATTTTTGCATCTTCCCCTTACCTGTGAACCCTGGAGTTGCTGCACTAGACCCAAGGAATTGCCTTCTGGCAGTCCCTAACCAGGGCTTAGTATCCTTACAGTAAGAAGTAAGACTTAAAGAGCTCATGCCATCCAAGTCACAACTAAGTCCTGATTGTTTGGCAGGTGTGATGTGGAAAAGTGCTGGGTCTGCTGTCTCTTGAAAGCTGTTCAATAGGTGTGATACAATATTAATGCACGTGAATACAGGTAAATCTGGATCCAAAATACAGAGCACCCCGACAAAGGCGGGGGGGGATCGCTACATTCCCAACCGCAGCACTATGCAGATGGATATGGCAAACTTCCTCCTAACCAAAGAGAATGACCCTGCTGAGGAGTCCCCTACCAAGAAGGTGAGCATGTTGCTAAGTTACAGTTACTACAATGATCACTACCAAACACCTAATTCTTCCTGGCCTTTCACAGAGAAGCAAACTGTAAGTTTTATCAAGTGGGTGTATGGGGCTGACAGCCCCAGCCATCAGTGCTTCCAGCTCTGGGCTTCAGGACCCTGGGATGAGGTAGAAGATGTAGAGCCTGCGAATGGAATGAGTATGCATCTGCTACACAGGAGCCTGAGTGTAGCTGCTCTGCTGGGACCCTTCCCAAAGCACATGGAAAAGCATAGAGCCTCTGCTTCCATTCACTCTAACCTGTGCCACTTCTGGTAGCAAAATTAAACTTGGGGCTCCTGAGGCTTTAAAAGATAGCAGGCTACAGAGACACAAAGCTGTGAGCCTGTGCACAGTGAAACTGCTGGTGGTAGCTGTTCTAGCACAATTTCTGCATGGGGAGCTGTTCTGGAATGTGTACACTGTGTTCTGAAATCTGTTTACGAGGCATTTGGTCCACTATGGCTTTCCCCACTGGCAATGAGACATTGAACTTGCCGCTCTTCTGTATGAAAAAGTGAGCAGGACAGTGTCCAGTGTCTAAAGAAAAACTACTTTGAGCTGCCTGTCTGTAGCTGACCCCCACAGCCCAGCTGTGCATCTCCTGATTCTGGGAAAAGGGGACTTAGGTGTATGCCCTGCCAGCTGTGGTTTGAAATGCAGCATGGGCTTTGTGTTTTGAGTGCATTTCACTGATGGTGGTTTATTTCTGCAGGAGCAACAGAAAGCCTGGGCAGTGAATCTGAATGGCTTTGATATAGAAGAGGCAAAGATCCTCCGCCTCAGTGGAAAGCCACAGAATGCTCCTGAAGGTATGATACAGGGTCTGTGTGAGTTGACTCAGGAGAGATCTGGGCTGGAGAACAGCAATGCTGAGGCCCTGTGTATAGACATTGGAGAGACTGACTGGTTTCTCAGCGCTCCTGTGCACACTGGAGTCTCCCTCCTTATGTTTCTTGAGGTTGAGGGGCTGTATAACAGCTACAGTGAGTTTATTTACAAGAGCTGAAATGACTGCCAGTTGCTGACTGGTGCTGCAGGTGACAAACCTTCCTATTGGCCTGTGCACCTTGTAGCTTAACCATCGCTAAACATAATGAGATACAGAAAACCAAGTGCTTGTCAGTTAAACTTGTTCCTGTGAATTAGGGAACTGGAGCTCAGCCTGGTTCAGCAGTTAATACTGCCAGTGATTTCTACACACTGCTCTCTTCTCTCATGACTTCATTTTCACTCGAAGGGATTTCTAGTTGGGTGAGCAGCACTCAGCTGGGAGAAAATAGTAACTCAGGTTAACAAGTCTGTTTCTCTGCACACAGGCTATCAGAATAACCTGAAAGTGCTCTACAGTCAGAAAACAACGCCTGGATCCAGCAGGAAGAATAGCAGATACATTCCCTCAATACCGGACAGAATCCTGGATGCACCAGAGATCCGCAATGACTATTGTAAGTAGGCTGCAAAGTTGAGTGCAGGGCACTGAGATAATTCTGCACTGGGGTGCAGTTCCTAGGACAGTGTGGTCCAAGGAACTAGAGCTCTAACTGGGCTGCTTCAGTGTCTGTTTTCAGTATCAGTGGCACAGGTCACTTCTGGAGTATCCCTGAATAGCCTAGGAGGAACAATGGTCTGGAGTGCCACATAAGTGACTTTGATCAGGGCTGCTTGACCCCACTAGCTGGACATGGTGACACCCAGAAGGCTGCCCCTTAGCTGCATGTGTGTGTGACACACTTGGTGCAGGTGGAAGGCCTGGCATTGGCACTGGTGAGGAGCAGGGTTCTCCAGGTAAGCACAGTGTGACCTGTCTTCCTCTTCCAAATTGTAGATCTGAATCTCATTGACTGGAGCTCTCAGAACTTCCTGGCAGTGGCTCTGGACGGCTCTGTCTATCTGTGGAATCACACTACCGGGGAGATTATCCAACTGCTGCAGATGGAGCATTCAGATGATTATGTTTCTTCTGTGTCATGGATTAAAGAAGGAAACTACCTTGCTGTTGGCACAAGTAATGCTGAGGTCCAGGTGAGTGCAGGAGTAAAACTAGAGGTGTTGTCCAGGGATTGCTGGAGCTGTGGGGCCTTGGGACAAAGGCTTGGCTGGCACAAGGAGGATGCAATGCACTCTGACTTGTCTTGACTGGTGTGGGGTGGAAATGTCCACATCCAGGCACAACCAGTGACCAACTGCAGCAGCAAGGCAGAGTTTGGTTTTGGGGCTGACACCTGGAGTTACCTCTTGTCCAGTAGCATGAGAACAAATGGATCTCTGCTCCCATACTGACAAGGTTCAATGCTGGAGACTGTGCAGTGAGGTTCCTTAGGGCAAAGCAACAGGGGTGGGTTTCCTCATCCTCTGGAGAACTTATTGCTCTGCCTCTCTAGCTATGGGACATAGAACATCAGAAACGTCTTCGAAATATGACCAGCCATTCTTCCCGTGTGGGCTCCCTCAGCTGGAACAGCTACATCCTCTCCAGGTAAGGGGGGTGGGAGAAGGGCAGTGTCTGGGTGCTGCACATTCCTGTCCTGGATCTGTGAGTGGTGTGGGTTAGGGATGGCAGGGAAGAGTTTCTGTCCTGGCTCGTGGTTATTACTTAACCTGTTCTGTTGGGACTATGGGGAGAAAGCCTCTCTTTTGCCTTTGTGAAGAGTTTCTGTGGCTGCTTCACTCACACCATCAGGCCAGCGATGCAGGTAACACTGGCTGAAACCCAGTAGCAGATATGGTAGTCTTGCAACAGCATAAACATGGATTTTGGTGAAAATATGCATCAGCCTGACCTTGCAAGCCTTCTCTCTGCAGTGGGGCACGGACAGGCCATATCCACCACCACGATGTCAGAGTGGCTCAGCATCACGTGGCCACACTTGCTGGCCACACACAAGAGGTGTGCGGACTCAAGTGGTCTCTAGATGGCCGTTACCTGGCCAGTGGTGGCAATGACAACCTGGTGAACATCTGGCCATGTACTCAGGGGGACAGTGGAGACTTTGCTCCTATACAGACATTCACTCAGCACCAGGGTGCTGTCAAGGTGAGTGCAGAGCTGCTGTGGGTGAGGTGTGAGCATGTGGCTGTGTGCAAGGCAGACACACAGCACTGGCCATGCACAGGTTGCCTTCTGTGTGTCTTAAAATTAACCCTTTTCTCTCAGGCTGTGGCGTGGTGTCCGTGGCAGTCAAATGTTCTAGCCACCGGAGGTGGGACTAGTGACAGACATATCCGCATCTGGAATGTGTGTTCTGGCACCTGCCTCAGTGCTGTTGATGCCCGTTCTCAGGTGAGACATGAACATCATCTTGGTGACAAACACCTTCTGGCAGGTCACCTATTCAGAGCTCCTGAGGCCTAGAGGCATGGGAAAGGAGGGGACCCTGCTGATCTCTGCGTGGTGAGCATCAGCACCAGCAGCTTGTCTTACCTGTGTTACTGTCTCTTACCAGGTATGTTCTATCCTATGGTCAAGTAACTACAGGGAGTTCATCTCAGGCCATGGCTTTGCACAGAATCAGCTGGTGATATGGAAGTATCCAACTATGGCCAAGGTCACTGAGCTGCGAGGTAAGCTGGGCCCTTTGCCTGCGAAAGGGAAGGCTGCTAGAAGCTGAAGGTGGATGTAATCCTTAGTTTATGCAGACTGGTGGTCTAGCTTTGAGCATTACTGATGCAGAGTGGGGTGCAGGGCCATGCTGCTACAGGGAGGCACTCCTGTGAGCTGCTGAAGAAACAGGGCTGCTTCAAATGCATGCCTAGGGTGTGAATTCATGCTGCTGCAGCATGGTGTGGGGCAGCTATGCAAACTGGTGGAGCTCACTGGGCATATGGGGGCAAACTTAGATCATTCTGATGGAACCAGGGGACATGGTGATAAGCCTGGCCCTGACTGCACACCCTCCTCCTCAGGTCACACGGCCAGAGTTTTGAACCTGACTATGAGCCCTGATGGTGCAACAGTGGCCTCAGCAGCTGCTGATGAAACGCTGCGGCTCTGGCGCTGTTTTGAGATGGACCCCATAAAGAAGAAGGAGAAAGAGAAGGCAAACAGTGCCAAAAGCAGCATCATTCACCAGGGCATCCGATAAGTGCACAGGGCTTTTTGGGGAGCATGGGAATTTGGCTCACACACTGTACAGTATTTTAAATGTTAATAAACTGATTTAATTTGCCTTTTTATGGAGTCTGATGGAAGAAAAGGCCATGGGTTACAGAACTAAGCCCTTCTTCCCTAAGGTTTGAGATCTGGGTAAGTGGTGGAGTTCCTGTTCTTCAGGGATATTTTGCAGTCAGCCTGAGCCCAGCATAGCCCTGAAGTACTGGGAAAAGAAGGATGCTGTGCAATGGCTGTACTTTTGTATTTGTCCTAGCTAAGGCAGGTGTGTGTCACCTGCCACATCTTCATGCTGAACACAAGCACAGCAGCTCCAATGGATGGGTTGTGGCTGACTTGTACCCCACAGGGTGAAGCTGTAGCACTGAAAGGCCCCTCCAAAGGGAGCTGATGTATAGCCTGCCTTAGGAGTCCCCACTTGGCCTCTTCTCTACCAACACTCTGCTAGGAAAACCTAGCTTTCTTTGTACCTCTCAGCTTGCTCAAATGAGAATCATAGAGCAGCCTGGCCTGTGGCTGGATACTGGTTGTGGTATCCTGGCTCTGCTAAGAGAACATGAAGTGTTAGGGGACAAAAGGGCCTCTCTATCACTGACTATACTCTTGTTTTCTTTTAGAGTGAAGGGTTATAGCCTGGGTGACTTCCTAGCCCTCCATCCCTGATCAGAGTGCATCAAAATGGACCCTTCCCAGGGCTCCAGCCCCACACTGGGGCTAGGAAGAAGTACCCCTGACTTGCTTCAGCTTCCCCAGAGTGGTCAACCAGCTCTCTACTGGTCCCTGCTGCCTCCTTTGGTTTCAGCTGTGGTGAGGAGGAGCAAGGCTCAATTGAGAGGACAGTATGTCTGTGGCCCCAGCTCCTACCATATCCAGCCTCTTGGCCAGGTGGGCCTTACTGTGCCCCTTCAGGCAACTACCAGCAGTGACCATGCATGCCAGAGCAGTCTGGTGACTTGCTCTTGGCAGACTAAGACTGACATGCTGTGTGCAGGTGACATTATAGCTTTTTCTGGTTCATGCAGCCTCTGCTGCAGAAAATGCTGCCTGCCCCTGCAGTGCAGTAGGGCAGAATAGCTGTTTTTGCAAAGTTCGGTACTGAGTTTAGGAGCCAAATGCTATTGTAAACAAAAGGGAGGACAGGGGCTGGAAATATACAGCAACAATGGCCAGAAAGGGGCTGGCAATGGTGTGAAGCCTGATACGAAACAAAAGGTTAATTAACATTGCCACAGTGAGTGTGGACATCAGGCAGGAGAGTTGTAAAGCACCACTGAGCCAGTGCACAGCCCTTAGTCATATATTCCTCCAGCAGCCCTGATCCCTGCCCTCCTCCTGTGCTGAGGGGAAGCCCTGGTGTCAAGCAGAGTCTGCATGCAGGGAAGCAGGCACCAGCACTCAACTGACCTTTAGCAGAGCTTGGATCCTTAGCACTTGGAAAATGTATTTTTTCCAGGCTCAGTTATGCTGGTGCAAATTGAAGGTAGCATATTAGGAGTGTTTACCTGAGCAAGAGCCAGGACAGCCACAGCTGCCCTGCATGCTGGGGCTATGAGGCTGCACTGGTACAGCTGGGAATACCAGGGATGTTGCACAGGCAGATTAGTACCTTGCCCTATGCAAAGCAGCTCAACAAAGCTTGTACCACCCATCAGCCTGTGATTAGCCAAGGGTAGATTATTATTAACTGTTTTCACCTTCCCCTAAGCACACACAGTACCACACTGTACCTGGCACCAGGCTCCTGCTCTGCCTCCTGAGCTTTAAGCCAGCTGGAACCTTCAAAGGTGGGCAGTCTTGGCACCACTCTATGCTGTGCTGAGGCCAGCCAGTGTGCACCCTTTACTTACTGTTGCTAGGGGGGGCAGTGTTTTAAAATAAACAGCTTGCAGCAGCTGAGCCCAGTACAAGGGGTGTTACATCTCTATTTGGCCACCTGCAGAAGAGCAGGGGAGGTCCAAGGGAGAAAGAGGCAGCTCTTCTTTCTCTTCAGAAGCAAAGCCTAGGGCAGCAGCTGGATCTAATGGGGCAGGAACCCATACACAAGGTTACACTCTTTCCCAGAGCTGTGCTGCTGTTGTAGGAACCCTCCCACACACCCCTACAGTTCAAGTTAGCACAGACTCACCCTGTGGCCCCACAGCAGATTAAGTCTTCCAGTGCTTCTTGACCCTGGAAGGAAGGATTTATATGCCTGACAGCTGGTGGAGTTTGTTCACTCCCATTAATAGCAGTTTATCTTTCTCTGACAGAGCCTGTCTTGCCTCTCTCCTTAGCACATACCCACCCCCAGAAGCTGTACATTACACACCCCCTGAAGTCCTCTGAGTGTTACTAGAAGGTGATGATATTGCAGTGTCTTCCTTTGTCCCCATACTGGTCCTACTGTCCTGGAGCAAGGAGGAGCAGAGCAAGGAGCAGGGCACTGATCCAGCAGGCCCGGGAAACCCTGCCATATACGGCGTGAATTCAGTACAGACCATGACAGTGTATAAATTACCAGCGCATGAAAAGATCACAGCTAACAGGAACAATTGGAGGAAGGGAGAGCAGAGCACAAGCAGGGAACAGCCCATTTTAAAATGCTAAGCAGAAGTAGTTGAAGTATTGTTACTATTTTGGACAAAAGCAAAAAGAGTTCTGTCATTACCAAGAGCCAGCTGGGTGGGGAGAAGGAGGCAAGGCATGAAAAGCTGGACTGTCACCTACAGTGGTGACTTGTGAGCACTGAACTAACATTATACACCACTTCAGCTGGGAGCAGAACAAGGTCTCCTGCCCGTCCTTGTCTCCAGAGAAGCAGCAACTGGGAGAAGCAGTCAGGTCCCATTTTAAGACTTCATGTGTAGAAGGGCACTAGGCCCTATAAAATAGGGTGATGCCCACATGCACTTTGGCAGATTGGTCACACCAGTTCAGGTCACTTGAGGAGATTCTCCTGCATGTCAGAGCCCAGCACTGAGGTGCACAGCTGCCCAGGCAGGGTCAGCAGAGCTTTCCCTCACACCGAGCTCCATTCTAGGGCTTTGGCTGGACATCCACCAAAGCCCTCCCACACCCCAACCAAACCTACAGTGAAACTCAGCTTCTGAAGACCTGCTGGTCTGACACACTCCTCCTCCCCACCACAAAGAGCCCAGCCCTGAGTCAGCACCTGGGCTGGCCTCTCCACTCAGGGCCCAGTCACCAGGTGATGGGGAAGGCAGCACTGAAGCCAGACTGTCTCAGGCAGCAGAGACAGCTCAGCCAAGCCCACTGCACTTCTGCAGCAAGAGTAGGGCAGTAGCAATATAAGCTACCCTCTGGCCAGCCGGAGCTACATTCTGCACAGATCCACACTGCAGGGGCATTCACAGATGGCAGTAGCTTTGGCTTCCACAGATGCCAAAAGCAACAGACTGCTGTTTCACCATTACCTGGGTTTCCCGGGTCTCTCTTCCCACATCTCAGCTCCCCAGGATTTCTGAAAAGCAGCAGCTCCTTCTGGGCAGCTGGCCCAGGTCCCAGCTCACACCCACACTCCACCCCAGCCATTCTTTCACAGGGTGGAACCACTTTCACAACAGGAGCTTTGACACATTTCCTGCCCTGAGCACTGCTCTACCAAAGCACTTGGAAACAATCTGCCATCTGCTTCATCAGCACACTGCTATCTCCCTTTCTTCCCCCAACACACAAACCTGCTGCACCAGCTGCATCTCCTAGCCCTGCCTCCAACCACACTGGGCAGGACCAAGCACCTGGAGCAGCTTCTGAATATAGCAAGCCAGGAAAACAAGAGAGCAGAGCCAATTCTCCTTCTGTCTGTTTATTTGTGATAGAAGAGCAGCCCAATCTGACAGGGCCTGGCTCCTTCACCTCATCCTCAAGGCCATCAGCATGGTTTTGGTTACAGCCAGAGCAGGTGATGGGCACCAGGCCCAGGAGAGCTGCTGCACTGTCCTGCTGTAGGGCAGCATGCACCTTCACCCAGTCCCAGTGGGATCCACCAAGGCAAGAGGTGCTCACTGTTACACCACAGCAGGGCATGCTACAACCATCTTCCACTGTGCTCACGCTGGGCCAGAGCAGGGCTGGTGCCATGCAGGAGAGCCCAGGAGCTGATTCTAGGGGCTATTATTGCTCAAGTCTTGAGCTCTCAGGAATGGAAGTGGTCCAAGACAAGGCTGAGCTTGGCCTCCCTCGCTCTGGAGCAAGCCACCTGTTGCCACACAGGATCAGGGAAGTGTGGCTAAAGCACACACACCAAGCACCCGGCCCAGGCACAGAACAGCAAGGCAACCTGAGCTTATGTGGGGGAGGCACTTTAGGCTGTCACAACCCCTGCTCCGCACTAGGCACAGTGCATGTGTACTGTACTGGGCAGGTCTGGGCCCTCAAGTCCCATACACACTGTCCCTACATTCTCCACAGCCACGCCTGAGCAGATACGCCAGGGCAGGACCCCCCACCTGGGCACACAGGGACCAGAAGGGACATGCAGTGCTGTGACATGGCACAAAGTGGCACAAGGCATGGCAGAGCAGGAGCACTCACGCTTGAGCTGGCAGTGGCAAGCAGCCAGGGACATGTCTCCTCATCCACCCAGGCTCTGATGAGACAGGGAAGAGGAGAGGGCACCAGGACTGGGACCGGTCTCTTCTTTTGGTCCTACTCAGAAGGAAATGGCCCCCAGGGCAGAAGGGCCAGATGTAGGCACTTGGGGAAAGTTCCTTTGGAAACACTGGAATGGGACTGCAGCCCCACAGCTGTGATGCAGGCAGCTGCCTCTCTGCTCAGCAACACTGAGAAATAGCACAAGCCCTCCCAGGAGCAAAAGAAGTTGCCCATGGCTGCTCAGAGCAGAGGGGCTGGGCATGCAGACAGGACAGCAGGGCTGGGCACAGGGGTACAACAGTCTGTAGGCACTTGACTTGGCTAGTGGCACCCAGGAGCAGGGGAACAGGTCCCAGCTGCCTCTGCCCCTGGGCTCTCATTGGCTCTGGGAGGGCCTTGCCCTCTAGTTGGCTTTGACCTTGCCATTGGTGACGGTGCCATTCTCATGGACGCTGCTACCGTTGTGCTGGGCTGCTTGCTGGGCCACCCTGGGCAACCGTTTGCCCTTGGTGTAGGACTGGTACCAGAAGTTGGAGAAGAGGATGAAGAAGATGGTCCCATAAATCCAGATGAGGTGGATGAAGATGGGGAACTGGTACTGGCAGCTGGGCATGAAGTAATACTGGGAGATGTGGAGGGAGACAATCACGAACTGTGCCTGGGAGCAAGGCAGAGCAGGGACAAGTTATTAATGGGAGCACGATCAGGAATTTCACCAGAGACCTTTCTAAATGAAACCAACAGGCTCCTTTCCCACTCTGTCCTTATCACACAATCACAGAATGTTAGGGATTGGAAGCGACCTCAAAAGCTCATCCAGTCCAGTCCCCCCACTGGAGTAGGAACACCCAGATGAGGTTACACAGGAAGGCATCCAGGGAGGTTTTGAATGTCTCCAGAGAAGGAGACTCCACAACCTCCCTGGGCAGCCTGGTCCAGTGCTCTGTCACCCTCACTGTGAAGAAGTTTCTTCTCATATTTGAGTGGAACCTCCTGTGTTCTTACGGTGAGGCACAGCCAGCAGCAGCTGGAAGAGGCAAGCACAGGTCTCTACGCAGCATGTGCTTCTCACCCTCCCAACATGGCTACAGTCCAGGGGCAGCAGGCTGAGCAGCACCCACACACCCCAGCCAGGCTGGCAGGGCCAAAGGCCTGCAGGGGGCCAGAACTGCTAGAAACCCACAGTGAGAAGCTACAGAAGAGATAACTACAGCTGCTGGGTGCATCTTTCACAGGTACAAGGGCTGGCCTGCCCCCCACATCAGAGGCTGAGGACACATGCTCTGCTCCACAACACAGACTCACCAGCTGGATGGCTGTGATGTGCTTCTTCCACCACAAGTACTTCTGAAAGGCAGGTCCTGCTGCTGAGAGCCCATAGTAAAAGTACATGACAACATGCACCATGGAATTGATCATGGCATGGAATGAGCCCATTCCCCCTGTTAAGACAGATTTTCATTAGTGTAAGTCAATCCTCCACAGCAATCACCCCTATAAGGAGCTCCTAGGAGCCCAGCAGGGCCAAAATACCCTTCTCAGCATGCTGGGGTTAACCCCAGCCTTTCCCTAAGCTGTATACCCAGAGTTTCCATCTTACCTGGACCAAACTTTGCCCCCCACCACCAGCTCCAAGGCAGAACAGAATGGTGGAAGAGGTGCAGGAATGTGACCTGTTCATTCTTCTTCCGCAGGACAAAGATCACCTGCAATGAGAGCCCAACAGTATCAAGGACCCACAGCTCTGGGAGCAGCTAGGGCAGGCTGCACCACTAATTCACAGTGTCTGATCTCTGTAACACTTCACCCCCTCCGAGCCCACTGCCACCACACATTAGGTCGCCCCACAGCTTTCAGGGCTTTAACATGCCAAGAGTAGCCTCTTTTGTGATGCCAGACAGAAGCACTACCAGCACAGACTGGAAGGGTTGAAGAAAGCACCTACCCAATAGAACACTGGGCCCCAACTACCTGCATAGAAAGCAGTGACAAGGCCTCCTCAGTAAAAAATCTCACCGTGTCTGTGAGTTCGATGAACTTGGAGAAGACAAAAAGCCAAGCAACTTTCACCATCTGTAATGAAACAGGTTAACGTTAGAGACCCACCTCAGCCTGAACATGCTCAGTGACTAAGGGCCTCCATATAATTAACCCTGGTGTAAAACCATGAGCCAGGGATTGTAAGTCCTCTGCCTCACGAGAGGCAGGTAGCTGTGACCTTACTGTCCAAACAGAAGTGCTAAAGGCCACCCCCACTTATCAGGAAAGGGACAAGAACTCACCCTGAGGGCCTTGGGGTCCTGTGAGAAGTCCACAGGGTCACATCGCCAGGTGTACCCAGTAAGCCATCCCGCCATCAGGAACTGCAACAAGAGCATCAACACGATGAGGCTCAACATATCACCCACTGCACTGCCCAAGCCCTGTGCAGAAGGGCAGGGAACAGCCTGCAAGAGGGCTTCCCATCACCCATGCAGCCTGTGTGCATTGCTTTATACATGCCAGACAAAGCCTACACCGACAACTCACCTCATAGACTATGTAAAGTGAGAGTCCCACCAGAAAGAAGTTGTATAGCACCATGAACTTCTTCAGGTTTAAAGGCTTCCTGTTGGCCATTAGCCGGGGACCCAAGGATAGTACAAAGTAGACATATCCCAGAAGGATGCCCATCACAAGGAACGGGGACTGCATCAGAGGATAATCAGCGATGCGGGGGTCTGCAGAGAGAGCCACAGTGCAGAGCGGTTAGCATCCTCACCCTAATCCACTGCCAGCATAGAGGCAAGGACACGGCAATCCTGTTCTCCTAGGGCAGGAGTGCAAATGAGGGGCAGTCTGGGAGCAGAGGCTGGTAAAGCCAGCCAAACTCAGTAAGGTACAGCCTGAAGGCACACTGCAAAGCAGCCTGTGCCCCAAAAGAGGCTGCACAGGCACTGAGGCAAGACAGCCTTATAACAGGCAGCCCCAAAAATTTCCAGAGCTGCATCTATGCCAGGGCTGAGGCAGGATGCAGCCAGACCCAGACCACTTCAGGGATGACAGACCACCCCCCTGTGCCTGCGGCAGTAAGACATGTAGTGCCACCTGCCCTGCAGCTGGGCAGAGCCAAACACTCGCCTGCTTTCTTCATGAAGTCCTGATACATGGTCACAATCCCCTCCATGGTGGTGGCAGTATCTCTGTGGAGAGAGGAAGGGCAGATCAGGCAGCTGGCAGAGCACAGCCCTGTAGATCAGCAAATTTCAAGCACAGCTTGAGAGGTACGGCCGTGTACCTGACCGGCATTGCTCTCAGCTCGTCACACACCAGCATGCACTTCCAGCTGAGCCACGTGCTCCCCACTTCTCACTGAGCCTGGCTCTGTCTCCCCAGCTCTGCTGAGAACCCCATCATCTATCACCAGCAGTCCTTCCAAGGCAGGATCCTAACATGTCAATCCAGCTAGGAAAGCTTCCAACCTCAATACTCTATCTCCAGCCCCTTAGTCTTGCTCTCACTTTTCAGGCTCCAGCATTAGCACCCACAACAACCACGATGTTGCCATACCAGCTTTGCCACCCACATCCACCCAGCACACTGCTCTGCCCAGTGCTGGTGCAAGGGCTCCCAGGGAGATGCAGAGCTGGCCCACACTCTCCACAGACCAGCGCTTTTATGACCAGCTTTGGGCTCCTGCTCACTGATCCCCACCAGAGAACCACCACAGCATCACTAACAGACCCACTGCAGGAGGAACAGAAGTCAGCAGTTCAGAAACACCAGTTTCTGGTGTCAGAGTTTCTGGTTTCACATCCTTGCACAAAACCCTCCTGACAAGAACCACCATCCCATCTGAAGGGTGAATGTCAAGAGGATGGGACCAGACTCCTTTCAGTGGTGCCCAGTGATGAGTGGCAATGGGCACAGACTGAAGTACAGGAGCTTCCATTTGAATATGAAGAAAAACTTCTTTACTTTGAAGGTGACAGAGAGAAGTTGTGGAGTCCCCTTCTCTGAAGACATTCAAGACCCACCCAGACACATTCCTGTGCAATCTACTCTAGGTGAACCTGCTTTAGCAGGTGGGTTGGACTAGATGATATCCAGAAGTCCCTTCCAACCCAAAACATTCTGTGATTCTGTGATAACCCAGCACCTCAGAGACTAGGTGCATCCTACATGGCAGTGACATTTGCACTCCCCTTCCAGGCAAGGCACAGTATGCCCAAGTAGTGGAGAAAGGTGCAGGAGAAGGATATAAGGCTGCAGGGAGGACTGGCACTCCCTACACTTGCCCAGCCTAAGAGCACACACCAGACAGCAATCCAGGCAGATGCTTTCCAGAAAAGCAGGAAGGGCTCAGGCTCTTGCTGCTGCAGACAAGTTTGAAACAGTCTCCCCCAGCCCCCTGTGCTCCCCAACCTCACCCCAGCACATAGGACACCAGAGCAGCAAGAAGGGAAGCAGAACACAGGCCCAGCCTCACCTGACTCACCAACCTGCGAGGGAGGCATTCCCCAGGGCTGCTACCAGACACTCCACCTACCCCTTCCTCCAGGAAGGCACACAGAAATCACTGCCCACACACAGGCCTGGGGAAACAGGTCCCCAGCCCAGTCTCCCCAGGAGGTTTATTGCTGCCACCACTGGGAAACATGCAGCCTCTCCCAGACCAGCAGCCAGGAGGCTGAAGTCAGAGTAACCTTAATCCCAGTAACATCCCACCTAGGAGCATCCAGCAGCCACTGCCAACTCAAGCCATCACCAGCCAGGACCAGCACCACTGCTAGAGGAGGAGCTCAGCAGAGTCCTCTTTGTTCTGGCTGGGACCCAGGCAGGAAAGCAGCACACACCACCTGTGCAGTGCTACCAGGCACCTACATGACAGGCTTTGCAGGCAGCAATCTTCACAGGGGCCCAGCACACATCGTTCAGGCTCATCATCCCCTGCAGATCACCTTGGTGCAGCAACAGTGCTGGCTCTGTGCCTGCCTAGTAATACCCCCTGTGCCCCCCACACTGGGAAGTGCCACTCAACCTCTCTGCAACTGCACTGGGGTGGAAAATGTCTCCCCCTTCAACTCCAGGCCCCAAAGTACCCATTCCTCCAAGCAAGGTTCCAGAGCAGCATGCACAGCCACAGACTCCAAGGGCAGAGCTCAAGTTTTGCTATGCTTCGAAAGCACAGAAGGTGGCTCCCTATGCCACCCCAGAGGCAGCTACAGCAACAGGGCAAAGCACACTCAGGACTGATCCCCACATGTCAGGGCCACCAGCAGAAGAAATGTTTACCTTCCTAATCCAAGGTTTGAAGGGGTTTAATAGCAAGTAATACTCACTGGTAGTATCACTGTGATGCAAGTAATATTTAAGGTCCTGGGCACTGCCAAGATCGTCCACTCTCCACACGCAGAGGCCAGAAAAGTATAGCAGCAACTACAGCATCCTTGAGAGCCACCCAATGCTCCAGCTGTGGGAAATGCAGTAAGTACAAGTCCTGAAAGCTGCTGAGCTTTATGTTGCTTTAATGGCTAAGAGCAAGCTCCAAACTTGTCTGTCTAGTTTCAGCTTTCAACCACTACATCCAGCTACACCTTTATTTGCTAGATTGAGGAGCCCTCAAGAATTAGTTCCCAGCACAGGTACCTGACTATTCAAACTCTGTTTATCTTATCAAGCTGAATGAGTCAGCCTTACTACAAGACCAGGGCAGACACAAAGCTCCTGCAGAGTACTTGCCTATTTTAGGCAGGCTAGGATGAGAAGATAGTATCAGTCACCCGTGAGCTCAGACCTACATCTCACACTGCAGGGCAACACTTGAGCTCAGGCACCACAGATTACTTTGTGGACCCCAATGCCAGCAAGGCTCCAGCACCACTGGCCAACCAGGACCCCAGCTCAAAACAATTCAGGGTCTCAAAGATACTGTACACCTGGGTGAGAAGTCTCACATTGCAGTCTCACCCTGACAAACCTGCTGAAAGCTGCACAGAGCACACAGTAGACAAGGGCCATCCCGGCAGCAGCCCTGAACCCAGACAACTATCCCCCCAAGTACTGGGAATAATCTCACTTCAACCTGGCACTAGTACAGAAGTCCCCATGAGTGTGAACAGCAACAGGTCCCTCTTACTGCTGTGTCTTGTGAAGCACCTCCAGCACCCCTATAGCTAGAAATGCTACAGGGTGACAGGAGGCATGGGAGCTGTCCTGAACATGGGGTCTGGGCAAGCACCAGGACTCCTGCCAGGGCAGAACTAGCAGTATAATGCTACAGGCCCTTAAGAGAAGGACCTATGTGTTTTCCACAGCTTCCCTATTCAGAACATCCTGCTGCATTCAGCTAACAGAGCAACACCCAAGGTCTTCGGGTCTTTGCAGGACCTGGTATCGACACTGGCATGCTATGTGGTCCCGCATTAGGCAGATGCTGAAGCGTGCCTTGCTCAGTGAGCAGATTTAGCTATGTCTCACCCTTCTCTGTCTCCCAAGGGGCAGCCCCTGGCCTCAGGGTGTTGGCAGCTGAGCTGCAAAAGGGAGAGTGTCTGGGAAGCTGAACTCACCTCTGCCATTTCCTCTGTGCACAACACCAGCACCTGATGTCCTTCTGCACTTTGAGAGGCAACTGCTCTTGCTGCCCTCCAATGCTACACTGCACATCAGTGGCTGGTGTCTGTCCTCTCTGCACAAAGGAGCCACTTACTCCCCTTTGACTCCTCCTAGATCCTGAGCCTCTTGTGCAAGGAGCTGAGAGGAGATAGGGAACCCAAAGCTGAGCCTTGAACAGCTGAAAGGAAGTCAAGCAAATAGATCCAAGCATATCAAAGCACCAGGAACCCTTAGGGCCCCAACAAATCCTGCACAATACCTAGAAACCTTGCAACACTCTACCACCTCCCACCAACAGGGTGTCACTCCCCACATCAGTGAGAAAGTTCCCACTGTTTACAAGCCAGAGCACTGGGCCACAGTCTGTCACAGTAACCAACATCAAGGATTAGATACTTGCTTACGCCATGCAATGTGTACACCGCACATCTCCAACAAGCTATACAGCTAATTAGTGCAACTTCAGCAAGAACAGCAAAAGCCTTTATAACCAGCCCCGGCAGCCCAAGAGCAGTCAGACCACAGCATTGTGAACCATGACACTGACAGAACAGAGCTCAACCCAATTAATTGTGTTAACAGCGTCGCAGGGTGCATCTCTCCCCACACAGCAACCATCTGCAAAAGACACTCAGCCCCAGCCATCCGCACCAACACTCCTACCTCATCAGCATTTGAATCAGAAATCAGTCCTATAATAAGCGTGAAAGCAAGCCACCCTAATCTCCTCACTAGTTTAATTACAGGCAGCACCAAAACAGTCTGGTAGGTGGCCATAGAGCTGCCACCCCAGGGATAGCTGGCACAGGGCCCTTGCTGAACTGGCTGAAGCAGGCCTGGCTCCCGTAGCTCTCCTCAAAGGAAGGTCAGGAGATAACCAGTTCACCATCTATCAAACCAGCCTGCATCCCTGACCTACAAGCTGGCAGCAAGGCTTGGTGTTTGATGCAACTCTGAGGAAGACATCTTCATCTTCCAGCTCTCCACCACAGCAGTTGCCCAGCTTCCTGAAGCTCCAGCAAGTCACTCTGGGTCCAGCAGGGCCTGCATGCAGCTCCATGCATTCAGGGAGATGTTTCCCAGCAGAGAGATGGGGACCTGTGTTTCAGAAGCATCTGCCTCTATAGAAGAGTGGGACTGACCAACCCAGGGTCTAGTGGTGGGGCCAGGAACAGACAGGGCTGCGCACAGCACACACTCATGTTGGCATCAAACCATCACCAAGAGCTGTCAGTCACAGCTCCAGAAGCTTTCCTGAGCTTACGCACAAGTGAATCCAGCAAGCTGAGGAACCAAATCTGTTCCTACCCTGAACAACACACAAGCAACAAGGTAGTCAGAACAAGACAAGAGGGAGAAGGAGCTCAGTCAGCCCTAAGCAGCAAAACCCTGTTCTTTATCAGCTCTGCAGCAGGATCACTCTGAAGTTTACAGGTAAAGCCTAGAAAACTGGATTTGGATCTCCTCCTTCTGTCCCTCTGTGCCCAGGCAAAAGGGAGAGAGGCTCATAACAAGACAGCACACACCTGCTTCCCACACAGCATCTCAGGGGACCAGCTCAAGCACGGGCAGCAGAGAGGACTCAACAGGAGAGCTGGATTCAAGTACACCTGCATTACAGCGAATGATTTTAGCCATCTGACTGCAAACTCAGTTAAGGCACTGTCATCCACATGTTACCAAAGTCACACTGTTCCTTCAAGAGAAATCACAGCCTAAAGAGGTGCCTGTGAACCAGTTCACAGGGCACAGAAGACCAGTCTGGCAGGAGAGCATGATCTGCTATGTTTCAAGTGTGGAACACCATACCAGCACACTGGCGCAGGGTAGCAGCTCTCCTAGCCAGGCACCTTGGTTCTGAGCATTCAGCACAGACTCTGAGGACAAGCAGCTCCAGAGCTCTCAGCCCATGACATAACTACAAAGTCCACAAGGAAACTTCATGCTAACACCAACACGTAAGTTTCCTATGTGAACTGCATCTATTTGTCACTTCCTCTGGCTCAGCGACCTCATGCTGAGTGTCAAAGGCCACCGCTAACAGCTTGCTGCCATCTACTCTGCATCAGTGTACTCTGAAGTCAGTCTAGGAGGACTCTGTTCACAGAGAAGGGATCCAAACTCTTAAACCCTCGATACATAACAGCTCTTGCAAGAGCTGCATTGCAGCTGGCACGGGAGTCACACTGGCTGGGTGTTGCTCCTGGCACATGGGCTGCCAGTGGTGGGAAGTGACCTGTCTGAAGCTGAGGAGTTTCCCCATCTTCACCAAGCGTGTGTCAATACCCTCCTTCCACTATCTCAAGCAGTGGCTGTGAAACCCTGAGGCCTTTGGGTAACATCCTATGAACAGATTAAGCTGTCCCATTCTCATGCTTGCTGGGAGCAGGGAGAGCAAGAGGAGACTGTCAAATTAGCAGGCAAGCTCTGCAGAGCCTGGGCAGTCAGCATGGCAGCCTGCAAGCTTTCGGAAGGAGCAAGCCCACTGCAATAAGGTACTGATAACCTTGTACAAAAAACAAAGCAGGTAATCAGACTTCAAGGTCCCACAAGAGCATACATTGCAGTAAAAGGCCTATATGCACAGCACACAGTGGGTGTTTTTCCAGGGACAGCACCTCCCCAGGCTGATCAGGCAAGCTGTTAGGGGTAGGCTTATTCCTTATCACATTCAACACCGGTGGCTGCATATTCAGGGCACTGGCATCAGTACAGATGAGAGCAGTCAGAGAAAAAGCAAGGAAAAAAACAAAATTAGGCAGAAAGTCTGACATCGCAAGGAATGAGGGAGTAAAGAAATGAAGGAAGAAAAGAAACAGAGGGTGAGATACCTTATTTTCCACTTCTGTAGTTATTTCCTTCCCAAGCCAGCCATACCGAGCTGTGTCCACTCCTTCGTGCAGCACCAGCTGAGCAGGGAAGGAGGTGAAGATGGCTGGGCTCCCTCTCTGAAGGGATGGCACCCATCAGCCCCCCGAGATGACAGGAGAGCATTTGGGACAGACAGAAACAGGGCAGCAACAGAGGAGGACAGGCAAGATTAGACCAAGCCGGGCTGGCTCCTGACACCTGTTTCCAGATCTAGGTCAAGCCTTCTAGAGCCCTCTAGCAGACGAACACAGTGCATCTCTACCTGGAGGTGGGACGCACAGCATCAGAGCATTCATCTGTGTGGTTTTAATCATTATGCAAATGCCTCACTACAAGGCTTCATCTCTGTTCCCACAGTCATGTCTATGATCACTACACTGTAATGATTACTGTACTCTGTCCCAACCAGGCCTGCATTAATTGGACAGGCACACCAAGACAAGTCAGACATTAGAAGTCTAGAAAAGTAAGATGCAGGAAGGACAGACTCCTGAAATCCCTCCAACAGCTCTGTCTGGACCAGTCATGAAGCCCAAGTGTGAACCCAGAGCCACTTGTCATTGAGACAAGAGCTCATTGCCTGGAAGCCACCATGACATCTGCTTTGGACTCCCATACCCTCTGCACCAAGGCAGTGCAATCACATAAACACCTTCCAACAAGAGAAAGGATGTTCACTGGCAATGCTAGAGCTGCCAGAGACTCCAGTAGCACAGTAGAAGCACCACAGACCCCAACAGGCCTGAAGTTTAACAGATACCACCTTTAACAGGGGTCACAGCGCACCACACACATGAAAAGCAGAATTTGGCCCGATTATCACAAGTGTACATGGATCACTCCAAGCCAGGGCTGTTGTTCCTACTGCTGGTCCTGTACAGCCAGATAAAGCCTCTTAGGGTTAAGCAGAAGCAGCATGAGATAAAACTCTGTATGTATAAAGAGAAAAATCTATTAACAAACCATGAGAGTTGATCTGATCCACAGGGTAAGAGCACTCCTTGTAGCCAGGATGGACAACTTGCTGCCTAGTGACAGCTTACCACCCTGATCCATCCCACAGAGAAGGAACAAGCAGAAATTAAACACCCTGAGAGATGCTAAGGGAAAAATCAAGAACCACGAGACCTGGTTACCACATCCCCAGCTTCGAGCCACTAAAGTCTCAGATAACATCCCGGTACAGAGCTGCTGGTGGGGAGCTGGCTGTGGCAGCTGCAACATGTCATCTCTGAGCAACAACAGCCTCAGCTCCTGCAGGGAAAAGCCCTGGCTCCTGGGGACCAGCTCCTCCCTGCAGGAGCCCAGCTCCTCCCTGCAGGAGCCCAGGCTGCCTCACCTGTCTGACTGGCAAGAACCAGACTTTCCAGCCCTAGTACTCCCACCATCCAAGAGCCAGCAGGGCACATGCTAGCACAAATCCATCAGGAAAGCACAGAAACACCAAAGATATCTTGGGCCATCACAGGCACCACTCCCAGTATCTCCTGTAAGCTTCTTCCTAAAGGAAGGATCTCAGCCTGAGCATTGTCTGGGCTGTAACCCCAGCAGAAGAGGGGAATGCTTTCACCCACAATCTTCAAGGACAGTGCCAAACCAAACACATAGCAATGCACCTGCTCCTGATGACAGCTTCAAAGCTTCCTGGGGATGCAAAGCTTTCCTCCGCTAGGAGACAAAGGAGACACTATGCACCTTGAATAAACTCAATTATTTTCACCTCCAAAACATAATGCAAGACACTTCTACACCAGATCGAGTTTTTACCATCCTAGCCTCAGCTTTAACAGTACTTTATCTCATATTACGTTTCTGCCCTGAAGGACTAGATATAATCCCCCCCATCTCACAGACTTTCAGGAAACAGAGGTGAGGATACAATGCAGGGCAGGACTGCAGAGGCACAGGCTGTGTGTGCAGCATGGTTTAATCCCCACAGCGAGATGCAGCAAGGAGATGCTGCAACAGGTGGCATTGTGCTACTTCTCAAAGGAACAGACTGTCAGCAGGAGCTCACACCCATGAGCTAGAGGGTCTTCCCAGGAATGAGACACAGCAGTCTCGGTCAAGCCCCAGGGGTTCAGCCAGCTGTTTGACTCTCTAAACCATCCTCAAGAAGCTGCCCAGCAGGTCTGGTGGGAAGGTCAGCTCCATCCAGCAAGGAATCTGCCCTGGTTGCATTCTGGTAGAAGAGAACATGGTCAATTTGGGGCAGCACAGGAGGACGGATGCACTGCTGCACAGGCAATTCTGGCCTCCGAGAGGGAAAGAGATGCTCTGCTGGAACACACTAGCAGGGAAAGCACCCAATATTATTCCATGCTGCCCACTGAGCATAGGAAGGTGTGGTTACCTCACTTTTTCCTGCCCTTGGGACTCCAGAACCAAGGCGGTCCACCATGGGGAAAGCACCTGACAGAGCCCCTGCAGAAGCACCCAGGCACAGTGGCATACAGACTGGCCCCCTCAAAGCCTTCCCTCCTTTCAATGCCTGTGCACTTACACTGCCTCATTTAGCCTGCTGCAGAGACCAAAAAGTAGTAACTTTCCTAATGGCCTCTTCATTATAAGGGAGGAACAAACCCTCATAAGAGACCTACAGACCAACTCCAGTGCTGCCTGTGGAAGGTCAGATGAGCATTTGTCCATGGTTATTAAACCTGTAGTTTCCCTGCAAGCACAGAGCCTTGTAGCCCAAGGTGAGCTTGCAGCCAGGCTACTGCTGCCACCAGGAGGGTGACAGGGACCTCCTCCTCCTCCCACCAGCGTTCCAGAGCAAGGGCCAGAGGGAGGCCAAGCACCTACACAAGCAGGCACTCAAAGCTAACATTGTGTGGCAGCAGCAGGGCAGGCCTGGTACTGCCACCCTGCCCGGAGGAGGAGGAGGGAAGAGCCATCTCAATGGCACATTGATGTGCAGGAGAAAGCTCTCTGGCCACCGAGCAGCCAGCGCTGCCAGCGGAGGCTGCTCTTGGCCTGCTGTGATGAAGGCCCAGCAGCCCACAGCTTTTCTCAGCAGCTCAGCATCCCCACAGCTCTCAGCCAGGGCCGAGCTCCACAGCCGCACCAGCACAGAAAGCGTTGGGGAGCCAGCACAGCTGGGGTCCCCATGCAGTGTCCCACATGTGCCTCACTCCCACCCTCAGCGATGTGGCTTCAGCACAGGCCCCTGGCCCCGCCGCCGGCTGGATGGAGCGCTGCGGCCCGCAGGGACCCGTCCCGCCGCCTCCAGACCGGGAGCGGGAAGCGCGGGCGGCTCCCGGCGCGGCCTCGGGGTGGGGCGCCGCCGGGGCCTACCGCCGCTGCGGGCCCCGGAAACGCCGAGCCGCGGCCCGGCCGAGCGCCGCTACCACCGCCAGCGGGGCCTGTACGGCCGGGCCCGCGGCTGCCACCCGGCTGGGGCTGCGGGAAGGGCCCCTGCGTGTCCCAGCGAGACCCCGCGCCGCTCCGCGGTCACCGGCGGGGCTAAGCCACCTTTCAGTGAGCCCCGGGTGCGGCCTGTCCTGCTGCCGGCTGGAAGAACGGGCCGGGACCAGCCACGGAGCTGTCCCCAGCCGCAGCAGAAGCGCCAACACCACGATGCCGATCTCCTTCCTGGAAGCCCTGCAGCCACCAGATGCCGACTCGGAGGGGAAACAAACCCCTGGCTCAGCGCCCATGGCCGCCAGCAGCAGGAAGGCAGCCCCAGCACAGCCAGGAGCCCGTCACCAGCATGGCCACTGGACACAAACCTGCCGGGACAGAGACCAGGGTGTTCGTGGCCAGGGTAGAGCCAGCAAGGAGAGACAAGTCCTCCCTCCTGGCAGGCTGGGAAAGCATCCCAAGCACTGTGCCGAGACAGCACAGAGGGGACTCTGGCATACAGCCACCGCCAAGGAGGGCAACTCGGCTGCGGGAAAGGAATTACACCCTTCCCTGGGCACCCTAGAGGGTGCCCCGGCACAGCAGCACCAGGTCATGAACCAGGGGCTCTGGGCATGCTGCAACTCCTCACAGCATCAGCTGCTCTTAAAAACTCTTTTAACAATCCAACTCGGATTCCACTTACCTTCCTCCTGGCAGGCTTGCACACCACTGGCTGTCACATAGAGCCACACTGCTTATCACAGTTATCCCCCGCTCCAAGGGGGTGACAGCCCCCACCAGCACCTTCCTGCCTGTTGGCAGCCGCACCCAGCCTCACCATCTGCCAAGGGCATGTCACAACACCCTTCCCGCCCATCTGGCCACAACCTCCTCAAACTCAGCCCTCTGACGCTTTGGCGATGGAGATATCACCCACCTCCTCCCATACTCTGGAGCATCCCAGGTGACAGGGACACAGGCACACACGAGCCTCTTCCCACTGTTTAGTGGCTGCCAAGACAGCACATGGCTTTGCAAGGGCAGGGCCCACCATCTGTGACAGGCAAAGCTTCACTCCCAAAGCAGCTAAACCCCACTAAGGCCTCAGCACTTCCCTGATCTGTAACTACCTTCAGCAAACAGCCCCAAAAGCCCTTCCAGCACACACCATCAGCAAACCCCAACCCACCAGCGAGCTCAGACACCTCCTCCCAAGCCTCTTCAAACTCCCCACACACAATAACCTGAAAGGACTCCTAAGAAAGACCAGGCACCCTCAGGCCAGCCCCACCAGGCAGAGCTGAACCATCATTCATCTCCCTTGCAGGTTCGTCATTCCCTCCCAACACCCACCGTTCCGGAGAGCTGTTCTTTTCCCCCACGTGTACGCCGCACCCCCGTACCGCACTCACTCACCACCAGCCGCACCCCGCTCTGCCCGCCACCACCGCTACCCCGCCCTTAAATAGGGCTGCCCTACCCCCCTCGCCGCTGACGATTGGCCTAGGGGGAGAGCTCCATCTTCTGGGGCGGAGCTCGCTTCTTGAGACCAATCGACGCTGGCACCGGGGCCCACCCATTCCATGGCCACGCCCACGTCAGCAGCGGCTGGGAGATCGGGGCCGCGCAGCGCCGTGACGTTTCGGGACGGGGAATGCCGGGTTTTGGGGCGGTTTTGGCTGATTTTTAGGGAAGAGGGAGCAGGCTGGGGAACCCGAGGGGCAGCAGGAGGAGGGAAAAAATGGAAAATAGCTGGGAAAAGGTCGCGGGTCTGGCCAGGGTCTGGGTGCGGTGTGGAGGGTGGGCTTGAGAGTGATGGTGAGGGAAGGGGAGGATAGAGGTCCGAGCACTGCACTCGCCCACCTCTGCTTCTCACACCTGCCTCTGCTTTCCCGGGTGCTCCGGAAGCAGAGCTGGTCCTGTCCTAGTCCAACGCCAACTGGACATCTATTACAAATGGGAGTCCCAGTCCTGCAGGCTCCCCCAGGGTGGCCATGGTGCTCCCCAACAGGCGAAGCAGCCGCACGGTGGGCAGAGAGGCCAAGCAAAGCCTGGGTTGTCATCAGCAGCCAAGGCACAGTCTCCTGGTCACCCGCAGGCAGTGTGGTACACGTCTCCACAGGAGTTCAGTGTCAGCGGGAGGCCCTCAACTTCAGTGGTTTGGGTAGACTCTTCCAGTCCTAACACTTACGAAACAAACAACTACAAATCAATAAGCAAGTGTCACATACAGTCACTTTTCTTTTGGCAGTAACACAACAGCTACCGCGAGCATTTGATAACACAGGACAGAAGGACGCCCCAGAGATTTTAAGTGTGACTGCACACTGTCTCCAGCACCACTTCATGGTGTGCTGTCTCCACAGACCTAACAAGCTTCATCTTAAAAATTGGCTGGGCTTCAACTTGTGTTTGTCTGATCTGAAGGCAGTTTCAGAATTCGTTGTTCTAATTGTTAGGAACTATCTTCTCATTTCCAGCTTATATTGATGTACGGCCAGTTAATATCCATTTGTTCTGTGCCATCATTGTCTTTTATCTTACATACATCCTTACCTTGGTATTTATGCTCCAATATATTTGTAGACAGCAATCGTTTCCCTCTCAGCCATTACATGGAAGACTGAACAAGTATTTACAGCATTTTCTCACTAGCCAGTCTGTCCCTGCATCTACTACCAGGGAAACTCTTCTGGCTGTCTCACTGTTCAAGTTCCCTCTCTGAAGACAGGTGACCAGAAATGGTCACAGATGGTGTTCTCCCAGTGAGAATTCCCTGTCTGGATACAGCCAGGGCTGCATTCACCCCTCAGCCCTGCTTTGCAGTGACAGGTCAGAGTTCCTCTCTGGCCAGTTACTCCTGTAACTCCTCTTCAGGTGTTTGCAGCTCACAAAGTCCCCCAAATGAAGTAATGAACTACACTCCTGGTGACTACAGCATTTCTTTACTCTCCTACAGTGCCAGTACTTTTAATATTTGTACCACTCCTTAAGGAAATCAATCTATAAGAAGATCCACAAAGTACCTCAGTAGTAACCTTCTGTGTGTCCTGATATGCATCCTTTCACCAGGCTCTACTTTCGTCTCGACCTTAATCACTCCTTCCCACGTGAAATTCCTGTGCTGATTTCTGTCCTAATATCTACCAAGGTTCCCGGTTGGTCCCCAGGCTCCCAGCTCCTTCCCTGGAGTCCGCACAGGGTCTATAGCTTTATAGAAAGGGGTTTTTAAACTATCAGCTTAGTCAGACATAATAGACTATATTTTATCCCACTTTTCATTTCCTGCCCATGCGCTGCATTACTCTTTAATTGAATAGTATTAACATCAGACCAGCAGGCCTGCAGCTGTCTGGATCACTCTTCCTCCCTTGTTAAGTACAGGCACCAGTCTTGCTTGCTATTCTTCACTTTTTTTTCCCTCCTTTTATTTTGCACCATTAATCTATTTGTAGTTGTTTCGTGCTCCAGTTCAGAGGAGATCTTGCTATTTTGTTTGTCATGAAATGACAGGTCACCAGTGGATTCCTTCCCACTCCCTCCTAGATACCTAGTATCCCACATCTCACAGCTTTCTCCAAGCATTCTTTCTCTCCTCTGGATCCACCCTTGCTGGCAGGCTGAGCCCCAAATTATGCAGCCCAGCCTCTTCCTGCTATTGGAATAAATTTCCAGGTCACTCTTTTTTTTTCTCTCCTCTGAATGGAATTTCTTTTTCCTCTCTCTTGGTCCTGGACTCTTGTTCCCTGTTGCATTTGCCTTTTCCACTATTTTTCCTGTGGCGTATTTGCTCTTTGGATTTCCCTTGTTATAGCATCTTCAGTTTCTCTCCTTAATTCACCAACATATCAAGTATATTTTTTTCCCATTTTATTTCTCCTTTATCAGTTGTTTTTCTCTTCACACTCACTTTGATGAGTTACCTTTGTCTGCCTGTCTGCCTTTTTTTACTGCTTATGCTCAACAGGTGTCTGCAGTTCCTCAGCATTCCCCATTCCTGCATCGTCCCCAAAGCTCCATCAGCCTGGGCAGGAGCTCACCTGGCCCAAGGACCCTGGGCTGCCGGAGCACCCAGGGGGCCCAGTGCAGTGCTGGCCCAGTTTCAGCTGGCAGGGGGTGATGCAGAGTCCCCTCCTAACCCTTGGGGACAGGCCTCCAGCAAGGACTTGACTAATCTGCTGCATGTTGTGGATCTGGGTTTCTGCCTTCCAGGCTCTTTGGAAGCAGGGTAGCACGAGCACACATAGCAAAGAAAATCCCTAGAAAATAAGGGAGGTGAGGGAGACAAGGCCAGAGCGATGTGACCAGTTGTGTACAGCTTGATGTTCCCGAAGTGGCTGGAGGGAAACTTTTATAAATGGAGAATCTTTTGCTACCATCTTGAATCCCGCCTGTGTGACCTGAAATCTGTGAGAGAAGCTGTTTGCAGCCAGCCAAGCATGTTGTTTCGCTCTGACTGCAGTCTGGACCGTCAAACCTGAGATGATTGTGTAACACCCCTGCACAAGGGTGTCCTTCCTCCGTGAACTGCTCCTGCAGCACGCAAAGCCCTCCAGGTCATTAACTCTTCACCTGTGATTCAGTACACAACCTGGCTGTTGTGCTCGTGGTTGCAGCAGCCTGGGCTGCACCAGACTCCAACTTGGAAGAGCTTAAGCTCCTTCCTCCATTGCTTATCCTGGAGAGCAACACGCCATAAGCCACTGTAGCTTTAGTGAGGGTCTTGCTGGTCCTCCTCAACATACATATCTGGTCAGATGGAGGTGAGCATGAGTCTCTGCAATCCTCCTTTCTGTTGTTCACTCCACCAGTCCTCATATTCTGCTTTCTCCTTGCTTCTTGCAGAGCCAGGTGCACCTCTGTTTCTCCTTTTTGCTCTGTCTTGGTGTGAAAAGCAGGTGTGCACTACTGTGACTTGCTGAAGGCACAAAGGTGGAAGCCATCATCACTGCAGAGGATCATCAGACTATCAGATGGGAAGGTCTGGAGGAGCTAAGCAATGAAAAAGGAATGAACTTCAATGAGAGGTTATGACCTTAGGAATTAGTAACGATAATTTCTTCTGCATGTGATGAGAGAAACTGCTGGTGCAGTTTCTCAGTGTTGCACCTTTTCTAGTGCCAGTCTTGAAAGAGTGGCTTAGGATCCCCATGCAGCTAGGTGGGGAAAAGGGGGGGTTCAGACCCTCCACGTGCTCAGTTTTCATGACAGAGATAGAAATTTTCAAAATCCTGGCTTTCTGGGGAACTAAACCATCTTTTTGATCATGTCTGATTTATGTAGTAAGTTTATATTTTCTTATTCACTAACTTGATAACTATGAATTCATTTTTTAAAATACTGAAAAATTGAATTGTGAGCTTTTTATGTGGAAAAACCATTCACATTATTCAACTTGAAAAATCTAAAAGATAATAGGAACACCAAATGAATTTAGTGAAATTAAACACGTGCCCTGTAATTTTTCAGTAATGTATTTGACACACATAGTTAGAAAATTCACCTAACTTACTACACTTGGAGAGTGAAAAGACAATTTCCAGATCTTCCCATCCTTTTATTTTAAATCAAGAAAAGCCAGTGATTTTGCATGGGATCGAATAAAACCACTGAATGTAAATTGGCTCTCTAATGTTTACGCTCTTCTCCCATGGTTGGACCCTAAAGCATTATCAACCACACATCAGCGCTGAACACCTTCTCTGCGACTCCACAACAAAAAATGACAAGCTGATTACACTGACAGCTGCAAAACATCCAAGAAAAGCTCTTACGCCACCTCTGTCTATACCGAGACAATAAAGCAAGGCTTTCCTGGCCGCTAAAAGAGGAGACATATGACACTATTTGGAGCCTGAAGGACCAGTAAGTGCCAAAATGTCTGTTTGCGATTTCAACAAGTGGAGATGGGCAGATAGGCCATGCCCAGCACGTATGCTTCCTTCCACGGTTGATATCAACATTAAGCGACTCGTCTTGTGCAAACTTTTGTCTGTTATTTTTGCTGATTACATCATCCTGACAGCAAAGGCCAATTACCCCATCGCTGTCAGTGCTGCCCTCTTCCCCCTCGGCCACAAGAAATACCTTCACTCCTGGAATCCAAAGTCCCCAGAAGCCCCTCAAGCGACCAGCAAATAACTCACATTTCTGTAGCCAGCAGGCATGAAATGACCCCGACGAGATGCCTGCTGTAACATGATGCTGTAGCTTTACTTTAAAACATCACCCGGAAAAGGGCACACCATGAGATAAAAGAGAAGGCAGAAGCATCACCCCGAAGCTTGCAGGCATGCTGGTGGTGTGCTAGGGCACAGGTGCTTTGATGGCAGACTTTCACCCCGGTGTGTTTGATTGCTGGACTTTGCCTGACAGCTGGCTGGGCAGCACTCATGACTGAGGTTTCCTGCTAGGACGAGAATTCTTTATCAGCTGCATAAAAGCCAGCAGCCTTTCCAGCATGAGCCCTGACACCCACTTCTGTGGGCTGGCAACACCACCCTAGCGATGAGTGACACTCTGGGGTCCTCCACAGACACGTCAGAAGTCTCAGCTCACACCAGACCTGCTAAAGCATCCCTGTTTGTTCCTGTGGCCTGTAGGATAACATCATGGAATAACGGTGCTTGCTCCAAATCTACACAAATCCAGTGTGGGGAACAGGCAGCATGGCTGGAGCAAGGCACCCAAGGAGACTAAAGCCTGGAGAAGCCCATTCTTCAGCGTCTTCACATGACAGGAGGCACAGCAGGACCAGCTAAAGGCCCAGAACAGACGGGTGAGAGGCTGGAAAGGGCCAGGAGCTTTGAGGGCTTCAACACACGCAGCACAACAGGAGTCCTTGATCACCAGTGCAAGCATTTGTGACTGTCCACATGCAGGATACTGTGGCAGAAGACCATGGCAGCTCTGTGAGCTCTGTCTCTGGTAGGGACCTGAAAACTGGCCCTTCTCAGGGAGCTTTCAAGGCTGTTTCATGGGCACATGCTTCTAGAGAAAGACAATGCAGGTGGTGGGAAAACCCCAGCCCTGCTCCTCCCCAGAATCTCTCTTTTCAGCTGAAACCATTTAATTTTATCTCTGTGATTTTGAGCCCACAGGAGCTGACTGGCTCCAGCAACCCATCCCAGACTGCTTGGAGCCTGAGAGAGCAGCTTGGCAAAGCCAGGTGACTTCTCCACTCCTTGCAGGCAGTTGGAATTATGGTCAGACTTGGTGACCTGACACCCACATGCCACACTCCGCAACTGCATGCCAGGGCCGCCCTCCTAACATGTGGTGCAGCAGTGCCACGCAGCCCCATGGAGTGAATAAAACCAGACGAAAAACACCTCCCAAGTGCCCCAGGCTTCTGTGATTCTGTGACTTAGCCTTGATCTGAAGTGGCCACAGTCCCATGCAGAAGCTGCCCAGTCCAGTGGTTCCAGGTGCTGCACCTCAGCCATGGGGCAGCGGGGCTGCAGCAGACACTGGTGCAAGCTGCCAGGCGTCAGGCTGAGCACGCTGCTGGTCACTCTGTGGGACTAAGCTACAGAAAGGATGTTGTCAGAGCGGAGGATTGTTCTGGGAGAACAGGCTGCACAAAGAGGGATTGTTTTTCTGTGAAATGAGGCCGTGTTTTAGCTCCAGCCGGGGCTGGGCTTTGCCTGCCTGTCCGGGCTGCAGGCTGGCAGAGGATGCTGAATGCTCCCCAGCGGTTGCCATCCTCCCCAGCCTACCTGGCATCTACTCTGCTTCTGAGGTTCCCCACTGGTGTGATCAGCAGCACAATGCATCCCCTGAGACCCAGGGTGGGGGTGAGGAAAAGGAAATTCAGGGATAAGAGAATCCATGACAGGTCCTGCCATGGGCTCCCACGCCTGCCTGGCAGGTCTGAGGTGCACCAGGGCAGGGGAGGGCAGCAGTGGGGCAGCTCTCATGGTGAGGAGCTGCAGTGTTTCTCACAGATAGTCAGGAGCAACCGTCCTCCCTTGGAGGAACAGATATAACCAGGAGGCAAACAGAGATACGCAGTAAACTGCTCCAAGATAGTGGGCAGAGAACATAATGGCCTCCTTTCTGCAAATACATCTCAAAAAAAGTGCTGTTTATGGTGGGCATCACAAGCCTCCTTGGGTGCCCTTGTGCCTGCACTGTGTGTGGGGACAAGCGTCTTGCAGTCAAGCACCAGCAAGACACAGCAGGGAGCACAAGGCATGAAGACATGAGGGAGAGGGAGCTGCACACTCAGATTGCGTGTTGGAACATTCCTGCTAATTCCTGTTTTCTTTCATTCCCTATGTGAATGAACACAAATGGTTAAGAGTGAGGGTGGGCGCACCCACAGAGCCAGTGTGAGTCAGCCCTGGCTCAGCAGCTACCCTGGGGCTTCCGCAGCCCTGGGCTGCCCAGCCCGGAGGTCTGGTCCTGCTGCCTTGTCCTGTTGCCCAGCTCTCTGTCTCTGGTTCTGCTGCCCAGTTCCCTGCCCAGCCTGGAGCTCTGGTCCTGCTACCTTGTCCTGTCACCCGGCTCCCTGCCCAGCCGGAGCTCTGGTCCTGCTGCCCAGCTCTCTGCCCAGCCCGGAGCTTTGGTCCTGCTGTCCGGTTCCCTGCCCAGCCCAGACCTCTGCAGCGTGGGGCTGCGCATGGTGTGTGCTCCCTGAGAGCCCCACACAGTCAAGTCACAACCTGGAGTGTTGTTCCACTGACTGGAGCAAAACAGGCTGTGGTACGATGGTAAATGATGATGATGACTGTGGCTGTTTCTATTGCTGCAATGCCCATGGGAGCCTAAAAATACAAAACCAAGCCAGCCAAAATTGTGGCTGCTCGGCCTCACACAGAACACATTTCTCACGCAGGACAGAAGCTGGTCCTGTACTAGCTACTGCCATTAGCTCTTTAGGTGGTGCTTTGAAGTCCTGCCATGCTGCTGCAGCAGAGCAGGACGCATCTCTCCCTTCCCACCCAGCAGGACCCTGACTTCAGTGCTGCATCTGTACCGAAAAGAAACTCCACATAAACATCCACCTCACACTTCAAAGCCCAGTTCCTGCGGGAGCAGTGCACCTCTGTGCTATGTGGAGGGTGGGTGACAGACGTGTCCCACCAAGGCCACCTGGCAATAGGCACAGCAGGGACAGTTCTGGGTTCAGAAGAGGAACATCCTGGGAAATGCTGCGGCTTCAAAATCACACCCATGGACAGAAACCCCTTTGGCCCAAAGCATGGTCAGCAAACACTCAGTGAAAACAATAATGCGAAAGTAGCTTGGGGCACAGTCTTCACTCACAGGAAAGGAGGTGCCATGCTATGAAGCACAGCGAGGCCTTAGCACCTCTGCGAATTTGGTGCAGAAACTGCTTGGACTTGGGAGTAGTAAAGGGAGAAACTTTGCACCAGGCGGGTAAATCAGTGACAGAATCAGCAGTGATGAGATGGCCAGTGCAGGAACCACAGCTCTGGGTCCCCTGAATTTGGAAAATATGTGTCTCAGTCAGAAAAATACATGCAATAATTTCCTTTCATTTAAAAAAAAAAGACCATAAAAAGACAAAATCTTCTCCTTCAGAGGGGCCAGCCAGCACACTTCGCATTACTCTTACACACTCCCTCATGTAAAGAGTTACCCCTGAGCAGATTCCAGTGTTCCATTAATTTTTAAGTGCAGGTTTCCACCAAGGCAATGTTCATGGATTCATGGATCCAGCCAGAGAGCTACAGTATTATAAGGACAATAAACAAACTGTGGGATCATATCAGCCTGAACTATTTTTATGGCTTGTATTACGAATACATCCAAACATCCTGTCTCTCAAGCATGTACTTTTACTACCACAGCATCCATCTGAAGAACGTAGTGGTGACATTTTGCTTCTAAGACAGATGAAGATTTATTGCACTCGGTTGAAAGGAGGAGCTCCATGGGTGCTCCAAAGGACCTCTGTGTTCTTTTGTAGGCACCAGCTGTCATGTAGACACGATCTGCTCCCCCAGGGCCACCAAGCTCGTGGGGAAAGCTCAGGAGAAAGCAAAGAGCCAGCCTTGGGTTTCTGCTTCCACTATGGGGCCATTTTCCATCTGTTTGTGCCTTTGACTTTCAAGCAATTTCTGAGCTCTTCGGTGGCCGGTTCAGGTGCATGTTTTGCTGCTGTTTCCATGCATTTGTCCCTCCTCCATGAGCTGCAGGTCAAGCTAACTTGGGAGCGGCACAGATGCAAAACTTGGCACCTTAAAAGCTCTGCAGGTTAAAAAAACCAAAAGTGTTATGGTTTCTTTTTTGAACAAAAGAATCCACCTGTGTGTATATCTCCACCTGGGGACACAAGAGAACCCACACAAGGCACATGTTTGTTGTGCTGACCAGTGGATGCAAAGAGGTACAGGGAGGTGGTGGCACCACGCCAAGCTTTGTGGTTTCCAGAGGCGAGCTGGCCCAGGGCAGCGGCAGGACAGGCTGGGAACGGTGGGACTGGGGATAGCTGGGCAGGAAGGAAAGGCAATAAATACCTCGCTCCCGTGTCTGGGAGGAAGCCAGATGAAGCATTCCTGTCACGAGGGTGAAAATGCTTTCCACTCTCACAGTAACTCAGGAAGATGTTAAACAAAAGTTGCATAAGGCAAATTGAGTTAAAAACTCAACAGTCTGGCTATCATGCATCTCAAAATTAAAATAAAATTTAAAAAAAAGCTGTTTTTAAAAATCCAAGCTATTAATACTGGCATCCAGTAAGACAGGGAAGCCTGGAGAAACTCCAGAGAACAATCAAGCTGTTGTTGTGCCAGCATTTAAAAAAATAAACAGGATGGCCTTGTAAACAGGTGTGTCTATTCAACAGTCATAACATGCAAAATAATGACAGAAAAATATGTGATCGTATCTATGAAGACTGAAAGCAGAGAAATATAAATACCAATCATCAGGGAGCACAAAAAATAAACCTCTTAAACTAACATGGTAATTTTTGTGTATCGGAGAGTGAGCTGCTGGTGCAGCAGCGTGTGTGATCAAGGAACAACCTGGCCAAGTGCGAGACAGCAGAGGAGATGCTCCCCGGGGAATTGGTACCGAGGTTGTGTTTCTAGCAGGGAATGTTGAATAGCATAAAGCGAATTACCTGGAAGGAAACAAAGTCATGACAGGTAAAGCATGATGTTCTGGAAGCCCGGAGCATGTCAGCAATCTGGAGTCCTTAGGATCCCCAGAGCAGTGGGGCTGTGCAATGAAGGGTGTCCATCCTCTGCACTGGACCCTGATGGTGGGGAACTTGGGGGCCAGAACAGACCAGTGCCCGTGCTCTCCATCACGCTTCTGTGCCCTAGCTGGGGCCCAGACAGCCCAGCAGCGCCTGCCGCAACAGGGCTGGGCCTCCTCCTTGCCAAAATTATCCTATTAGGGAGAGATGGGCTCAAAAAGCGGTTGGACAAAGCAGGAGAAAAAGCCCTGAGGGCTCAGCATGGCAGCACGTCTGATGCTTGCAGGGAGAGGGCTGTTCCACGGGGGCGCTGCTTGGTCCCCACCACACCGGGGCACAGACGGAGCCCTTGCCCTGACCCAGCAGGGCTGATGCTTTTATTCTGACACAGTGCGCAGGGAATGGTGAATCCCTGTTGGACTTGCAGGCCCACGGTGGCAAGCAGTGGACCATGAATTTCCACCCTGACTTTATGGGTAAAAGGCCTATTCCTGCTCCCTATTTAAACATTCAAGCACTAGCAGGGACTGGTTAGCAGGGTAAAGTTGTTCTGTATTTGAAATTCCCTTTCCCACAATTAGAATAGCATGTCCTGGTCCAATGTCCCAAAGGACACAAATACATAAGATTTGGACGTGAGCCAAGAAGTGGAAAACGGAAAATATGCCTTAACACAAAAGGGACTTTAATCAGTTCAGTTTATGGTAAAAAAGGATCAGGAAAGCTTGATCATAATATCCGACTCCTCTCTCTGGAACTCAAGGGCTCACTCCCTGGCTGAGAAGATCCAGTAACTTGAAGGGAATTAAAGCAATGCAGCCCCAATATAAACTACAATAAGAAAAGTAACCTTAAGAACAACCTAGCAGCCACTGCAGCAGAGATTATCAGTTCAACTGTTTTCCTAACAACAGTGCTCTAATTTACACAAGAACTAATTCAGGGCAGCCTGTGTCATGCAGGAAGTTACGCTGGCAGCCCCGCCGGCCTCCCCGTCTCTATAATCTACGGAAAAAAACCCTGCCTGTATTTCCCTTCCTCCCGTCCAAGTGTGTGAAAGGTCTGGCCTGCCCCACTGGAGGCGTTTTCGGGAGAGCCGGGTTAGCGCGGGTAGCAGGCACCACGCTCTGCCTGTGCCCCAGCCTGCCCCACGGCCCCGGCGCTCCCGTGCTGAGACATTTTAGCTTTATAAGGAAGCCGGTCTGGGGCGACAAAGTGAAGCAGATTCCTAGAGCTGAGGCTCCATGGATGACGAGTGCCAGGGATCTGACACGCGTTCCTCTGACAGTTTTCTGCCTGCCTTCCCAGCCAATGCAGGGACGTGAGACAGAGCAGGGAACAGCCGTCCCCGCGGTGCTCAGCCCATCACAGGGCACAACCCTGCAGGCTCTGACTCCCCTGCCAGTGGCTCCAGGCCCCACAAAACCCCTGCACGGAGCCAGCAGTGTGGCCCTGCCTTCACACCAGCTCCCCGCCATAGTCAGCGGCTCCCGAGAGAGCCAGGAGCTCCACGTTCGTTAGGAGCAAAAAGCAATCCCATCCGTCTGGCTGGGCTGGTGCCATTGCGGACACGTCACCGGGCTCATTTGTAGTAGAGCGGCTTTGCTTTTCGTATAAGCTGCTTGTGCTTCCAGCTCAGCTTCCTACTTCGCAACTCAGTGCTTTTCAAGGGCCCACACTTCAAAATGGGTCAATAACTGCCCTAGTCACAGCTTTATGGAAGGTTTTGTTTTGGGAGAACAGCCCACAGCTGCTACGAATAAGCTGGATCTGCTTAGCTCAGAGGCAAGCAGTGCGGGAGCAGCTGCAGGCTGTATCTGCTGAGTGGAGATTTCCTCACCCATAAGATTGCTGACAGATGCTATTGAGTAAAATACAGTGCTGGCTTTCACCACAAGTCCAAAGGGAAGTCCAGGCAAGAGCACCAGGAGGCACGATGGTTGTCTTTAGGATGGTGCTCTATGTACTGACATGCTCTGTGGGCATGCATCCTGTCCCCCTGTTCTCCAAATAATTTCATTAGGTAGATTATATGTTACAACTCAAGGGCAGAAAGTAGAACAGGGATGGCTTCAAAATGCCCACTTCCAAAGAGAAACAGGCCAGACCTCACAGCCTGGCCAATTCAGAGGTGTCCTGGTCCCGAGCACATCGAAATACCTCTCTGAGGGTATATGAAGTAGCTAAGAAACTTCATAGGAAACACAGAAGCAGAGAACTATGGAAGTGGTACCAGATCCAGTTGAGTTTTGTAGCAGCATCGGAATACAAAAGCTCTGTGCTTCTGTTCCTGAAATGTTGCCTTCTTGTTGTGGGCCCTTTAATAGTCTTTCCCAGTATTTTGGTTTCTGGGGAATAGTCATAATGGGTTTACAATGAACAAGATGTTTACTGCTTATGTTTGTACCCTGCTGACTCACTTTATAACAGCCCTTTACACATAAGCCTACTGCTTCAGCACTCAGCCTCCAATGTTTTCTGTATATTTTAGATTGAAGCTGCTCTGTAGCCTTACCCAAAGGGAAATGAGAGTCTTTACGACCCAACACCAGCACCTCACAGTGTGCAGAACAAGGTCTTTATTCAACAAGAGGGAGGACAGAAAGAATATCTTGAGTGAACAAGCAGAAATGAGCAGAGTGTTCTGTGCAGCTCTTCAGGTTCTGTATCAGGAAAGGGTAGGTGTCCTGCAGGCCAGACCTGAAGGAGATGGAATCAGTACCAGAAACAAAGCCCTCTGCTCCAACTGAACAGAGTTGTACTTGGGTCCAGGAGAACACGGCATTAGCGGGTCCACACAAGCCACCCAGCAATAAATAAAAGCCAAGGAAGGGCCTCATAACCCCTGGCTCCCTGGGTATGGTGTGTGTGAAGGGACTTGGAAGTCCTAGAAGGAATCCAGATGTGGTGGCTGCAGGAGGGACAATGCTGGTAACTGCTGTTCCCGGGGTCTGGTTCATCTCAGCTCATCTCTGATATGGATGCATTGAAGCAGATTTGATGTTTGTTTTTATGCCACTCGGCATTTTTCCTGGAGAGAGACAAAAGAAAAAGAAAAAGCAGTGTAAAATCAACTGCCTGAGAGGACATTTCCCCAGGAGCATGCAAGACTCACAACAACCCTGTCTGGGCTTTTCCTGTTCCACTCCAGGTGCCACATCAGGCTTACCTGGTACAGCATCTTCCAGCTTCTGACCTAGCACAATCAAACTCTTCTGCAAATTGGCATCTTTTTCTGTTGAGAAATCTTGACAATTCCTGTGTCCCCCTGCTATCCCCTCAAATTCTGTCCTTGTTCCATCTTAGACAAGTCTTCCTCTTTGTCAGGAGGCTCCTACAGGAGCCTGGGACTTGTTCGGTCTCACAGAAGTACCAAGACTAATCTCCACTTCCACTCCAGAGAGGCAAACACAAGAGCCTGCATCCCCTTCCATGTAGCATTAAGTAGTCAGGACATATATTTAAATTACTAAGCCTCTCCCAGATCCCTTCATTTCTCTTAACCACATCCACCTCTTGGACATTATTACTCTTTGCTGATAACAATCACACATGGGAGTGTGTTCAAAGACATCATAGAAGCTTACAATAAGTGTACAGGGCTAGACAAAACCAAGAGGATCAGAAAAAGAATCAAATGGACAGCATATCCAGCACAGATGGATATTCAAAGAGCTCTCCTTCAGAAAGTGTAATGTGTGTTCAAATTAGAACAGAAAAAGGGGACAACTTTTGAAAATTAAACCCATAGTGCAGCAGGACAAGAAAAGATTTGATGAGCAAATGGCTGAAAGAGTAAAGATGATTACATTAAACTTTCTCAAACATATCCAAAGCAGTTCCCTGCCTGCAATGAGTTGACAGGCAATCTGGTATCACTTCTGCGCTAACAATCAGTAGACAAATTCATTAAGACATTACTCCAAAAGGAAGAGTGAACAGGACTGTATGGTTCACCCACATCTGGAATACTGTGAACGCTTCTGCTCCCAGTCTTGAAAACAAACAGAAAAGGTGCAGGTAAGAGTGACAAGGATGGTCTGAGATATACTGTAATTTTCAAACAAAGACAGATAAACAGAATAGGACTCATTAGCTAGAAATTAAAAAAAGGATGGACAAAGGGAGGAGGACATGACAGACTTCAAAAAATGAAAACTCACAGGAAGAAACCAACTGAGGAATAATTGTGCATTGTTTCTTACAAGACAGGTAAAAAGGAACCATGCAATAAAATTAACAGGCAAAAGATTTAAACATGAAAAGGATGTTTTTTAAAGCAAAAAGTGATAAAGCTGTGGGAAATACTACCATAGGTGCTGTAGAAGTTAAAATCGCAGTTCAAAAAGGAACCGTGGAAATTGTTGACTGCTATACCCACTGGTCTCAAACCAAGCTCTGGCTTAAAATCCCTAAACAACAACAGCTGTCAGGATATACTTTGTTCTTATATCCTTTCAGCCTCAGCTACGGGCACTATCAAAAGCGGGATAGTGGGACTGGCCTTTGGTGAAACCCAGTATAGCTGCTGTTATGGAAAGAGAATTGCAGGGTACCACGGGTTGGACAGGTGCTCTTGTTACCAGCACTCTGCTTACTGCACGGTAGGAACTGCCTTCCTGTCCTGGAGACAGTGTTTGTGGGTATGCTGCCAGAAATCACAGGAGCCCTCTTTGTTTCCAAATCACAGTGGAAATTACTTTCTAACTCTTATATAAATACATCATTAACTTAGGATTAATATTGTTGCTCAAGTTCATTTCTGAACAACAGTCATTACACAGCAAGAAAACACCAATTATGATATCTGATATTGAAAATCTCAATTAACATGAACAAAAGAATGACAGCACAGGGTTAGGCCAGCAGGTCCCCAAGGCCAAACCCACTCCTGACAGCAGAAGACATACCAGAACAGGGCAAGCCTGCAGTGATACCCCTGCAGAATACCCACTCAGCTTCCAACATACTGTGGCTCAGGATTTGGAGGGAGAGATGGTGTCTTTCGGGATTAGCTGTTGATTGATTTTTCATCCAGAAATTCACCTACTTACTTACTTTTCCATCTCATAAAAAATTTAGGTACCCATCACACACTTGGCAATGTGCTCTACAGAGTAATTACTCAGTGTTCAGAAAAGTATCTCCCTTTTGTTTTGAATCTCCAAGCTGATATTTTCATTGGTGCACTTTCATCAATCCTTCTGTATCACGAGAAATAGTGAACAATCATTCCTCATTCACCTGCTGTACACAATTTGGGATTTTATAGGCTTCTACACTTTCTTCTCCTTACCCCAAAACTATCACCAGTAGCAGAGATCAGAACCACACATAACATTTCCAGTGTAGGTGCCCAAAGGATTTATACAATTGCCTAATGATACCCTCTGTTTCTCTGTTCCATTTATAGTAATTCCTACATTTGGTTTGCATTTTTGCCCCAACTGAACATCCGATTAATGTCTTTATGGAACTATTATATCATGTATCTATTCCAATACAAGCAACTAGGTTAGAGTCCAGGTGCTGGACATGTAAAGTCAAATTGCTATGCTTACGTATTTCTCTTTATACTCAATACAAATGTAATCTACTATTATTGAGTCAAGTCACTTTGTACGTTAAATCCTTCTGTGACTCTTTATAGACAGCTTTTGGTTTTTTCTTACCTTAAATAACTCATTATCATAAAACTTTTCCACTCTATTGCCTACCCAGAACTTAAATTTGACAGCGAAACCCCAGTGTAGATCCCTGCAAAACTATATTGTGACCTCCCTCCACATTAAATCCTGTGTTCACTAAGTCTATTATTAAAATGGTATTGCAGTGTGAGTTAAGAAGCTGCAGTCAGATGGCTGGAATCCATTTCAACCTCACAGTCAATGTGAAGCAGGTGGTACTCTGCTGTTACAACCTGACTCACGTTATAAAGGCCAGAAAGGAACCTCTTACTTGGTTATATCTAAAAGGTGCCCGGGGAAGGATCTCTACATCTGCATTTGTCTTTCTTGCTCCCTGCATTTCCATCACCCTCCGATATGCAACTTATTTACCTGGCTGTCCTGCTTGTGCCATCTGCACTCCTGCCAGCATCGGCTGCTGCTGAGCTGGTGCACCTGACATGGGGACCTGCTGCATGCCCGAAGCACCTGCAATGATGGCACCAGCTCCTGGCTGAGCTGACTGGACAGATGCTCCAGAGCCAGGGGGTCGCCGATTTGACAATCCTTTCCCAAAGGCCACAGCTGCTACCAGTGCATTGGTATCTGCAGGGTTGAAAGTCTGCTTGTTCTGTCGCAAACCTGTAAAAAAAAAGTGATTTTGAAGCATTTTAGCAATCAAGTCAAAAAAATGGCACAGCTGGTCCTGAATTTACTTGTCTGATATTTCAATGCATGTAAGAGATCAGCTTCTAGCAAGCTGTCCTAAGAGTTTCAGCAGGGTCAAAGAAGATGCAAAATCCAGGGTCAGTGGTGATCCAAGGGCTTCTCCGCTGCCTGCAGGTCGTACACTGCTCAGGGACGGAGGAGAGAGGGAGCCAACTCCTCAATGCCCATAAGAATGTTCCACTAAAGGCTCATCCACGCTGAACCCTATGGCAGGTAACAAGCACTGCGTTTAGGACAGACAACGGCAACATCCTCTTTTGGAGGCTCATGAGCAGCACAGTGTCTACAAGTTTTTCTACCACACGCCTGCCCAGTTATTCTATTGACCCTGGAAACCAGACAGAACCTGTCCTTGGGTCCTTGTTTACACTATGTGTTTGTCAAAAAATGACAAAAGAACCCAAAGCACCACTGCCTTTGAGAGTTGTGCATAGCACTCCTAGGAATAGTGAACAGCTGATGGCAGAGACCAAAAAAATCAGAGTCAGAACCAGAAAAGGTTGACCATGAGTCTGAATCAGCCATCATCTAGAGGATGTCACACAAAAGCCTGCCAACAAACATGTGGACTCATTCAGAACATAACTAAGGGTTTTCCCATCCACTGCCACTATATTTTCGCAGCTATTTTTATTAATCCAATTTGACTGGGATGTTTTCTTGGTAAATACCTACCACCTTCTCAAAAGGGGATATGGCAAAGGGTTGGAATGACCTTCCTGCCATGAACAGGTCACACAAGCAGGACCCACTGCACCCACAGGACCCCTTTTCAAATTAGGGTGCTCCAGAACAAATCTTGCATCTTCTGGAATGCTTTTGTCTGTGCTGCTCTTCTGCATTTCCCACACTTCAGGCTCTTTGATTTACCTATTTTGGCACTACTTTCCAAGCCTGCTGCTTGGACTCTGCACCCCACTTCCACCCCAGTGACGTACCTCCACTTTCAGATTCACGCTCCTCCTTACTGATTTTCTCCAGCAGATTTGAGCACATTTTGTTCAGACTTTGGATTTGTTTCTGCAAAGTGAAAACCACCATAAACCACCAAGATACCTCCAACTCAGTACAAGTCAGCAAGGTAAATGAACAAACTTTCTCTTCCCCAGGTCTGTGGAACCAAACATAAGCATTTTGGTGGCCATGTCTAGACAGCCCAGTGCTGATGCATGCAGGAGGGGACTACAGGGACAGGATAACCTTCGTCTTTCTCTGACGGGTTTGATGGCACCTCCTGTGAACAGCCAGTGGGCTGGATACCCTTGCTTTCTGAAACTGTGGAGGAACCCAAACCTCAGCTAGGGTCAGCTGGAGAAATCTTGGACAGAAAAGGACACAGCCAAAAAGAAAACTGTCAGGTGGAAGGGTGAAGGAAGCAGAGTTAAAGGGCATCTTGTGCCCGAGGACTAACAGGCAGAAATATCAAACTTCTTCACCCACCTGTGCCACATCAGGGCTAATTCGAGCTGCATCTGTGATCAGCTGCTTCTCCTGCTCCTCCACCTCAGGGTCAGGCTTAGTTCGAAGATGGTCGGGCACGACCTCATGGCTGAACACCGGCACGCGCCCCTCTGTCTGCCGCTGCAACGGTTGGACAAGACACACTCAGAGCCTCCTCCAGCCCAGCGCTCCGACAGCTCAAGACCAGAGCGCAAGGCAGCAGCTTGCTGTGGGGAAACCTCAATCTGGGCAGTGTTAGGAGGTTTCAACAATTTGTCTAGGAATTTGCACTGTGCCTGTTTAGTCAGAGCAACCCACAGGGTTCTGCAGTGCAAACCCACCAGCGTAGCCATGATCAGTTGAAATTTTTTCTCACTCAAGCAGAGAATAAACATTGCCAGTGCATGCCAGAAGTTCTGTAACACGCTCTGTGTTGGTCAGATGACAAACAGAGAAGTCTAGATGGAAATATCTGACAGAAACAGCACAACTATGGCAGAGGAAACCAGGAGCTTGCAAGGAGGCCTTCCAGTTACACAACAGGACATGATCTCTTTCAGCTCCAACGTCGTGAAAATAACATATTCATAAATAGGAACACCTCCTGTAAAGTGTACCCAGTTCAAGTGTTTGTAGGTGAAAGCCCCCCAGCAAAGCAGCTCCCAGGCAAACTACTCAACACCTTTCCTTTCTCTACACCTAGAGCTGAGGAATGCCAAGCACAAGGAATGGCAACCTGGAGCAGATGCACAACCACTTTCTGATGCTCCAAGGCCAACAGTCAAAGGGAAGTTTCTTACCATGATCTCCTCATCGCGGTCTGGAGACAGCACTAGGGGTATGATAACCTGGTTTCGCAACAGTGGGGTCTTCTCATGCTTTAGCACTTTATTCAAGGTGTTCAGCTGCCCTGACAGCAGTGCAAAGCTGTCCAGAACTGAAGGCCTGGGAAAGCGAACAAAGAGGACAGAAGATGGAAAGGGATGCCACAGAGGGCTTTTATCTCTTCTTCACTCAAATGGCTGGAGAGTGAGGAAATAACGCCATTACTCCTCAAATCAGCCTACTCCAGACAGTAAGCCAAAAAACCTGGAGCTGAATATGCAGGTGTGGACAAATCCCAGTCCCTACACACAATGCTGCAAATAGCTCAGGGACGTTACAAGCAGTAGCCCTGGAAGTGGCAGTTGTTTGGGATTCCAGTAACACACAGAAGTAATGATTTCTTTATCACTATCATTTAACTCCTAAGCAGTACAGCCAGGAGAGATTATATTTATAGCTTGGCTCTCCAGACTAAGGAATAATGAAACAAAATAACTGGTAATCTTGTCAAGAAAGTCCCCTTCAGCTTGCTCTCCCTGAGGCATTCATCACCTCTCCTGCCTTCTGCAACATGAACTATAAACACTAATTGCCTGTGAAGCTTTGCTGCAGTGGCAGACACTGTTTAAGATACTGTATAGTTTATTAAGCTGCAGATACAACATCTTCAATCAGGAAGAGAATGACATCTTCCATGTCTCTCAAACTGTCTGGAAAAACATGCAGAACCAGCAAAACACAAGAGCTCAGTTTATACCAAAGCCAGAAAAAGACAGAAAGGTCAAGAAATACCAAAAAAAACCCATTGCACATTTTATAGAGTATGTGGGTATCTGGGATATTTTGTTCAAGCAGCTTCCACACCCTACAGATGCAAGTAACTACACTAGTTCTCATAAAAAGCCTAGATTAAAAGATATTAGCGTGACTCTATAGTATGAAACCTACTGACAGCAGACTAATGTTTTTTAATTAAACTTTGTGGCCACTTGAGCCAAGTCAGGAACAGCTTCAGCAATGACTGTCAGTGTCCTCAACTCTGTGAGAAACCTTACCATGTGAGTCGGTCATACTCATTCTCCAGCTTGTAGATAAAACTGACCAAGGAGTTCTTCAGGTCAGCCACCTGACTGATGAGCGCCTCCAGGGTCAGCTCCAGCTGCTTCTCCTCTCTCTAAAAATAGGCAGGAAAGACAAGGGATGAGGACAAAATGCCTTCCCAAGGTGTTGTGGATCCATACACATGCAGCCATGGTCCAGTCTCTCCTACAGAGAGGTTACTTTTCAGGGGGTGCAAACAGTGACTCTGGAGAGAGAAATCCTATGGTTTCACACTGACCCCTTCCTCTTGGGTCAGAACACTTAGGCAAGAGACATCGCCTTGAGACAAACCCTTGGCTAGCTGTCCTCTTTAAGATCTACATGAATGTAGTGAAGACATTATCTTTTTACCACATCAGGCAAAGTCATCAAAGTTAGTTCTCACCACCTTTGTGAGCCATTTAAACTAATCCAGCTCAAAGCAGATTAGCGTTGCCTCAGCCTTTCCTGACAGCAGATGTGGGCACACTGTTGTCTTCATCCAAAACAGCCCTTTGCAAAATGAGTATCAAGTCCACAGCCTCAAGGCTCCAGTTTATGTCCTTTGCCTCATTCTTCACTTTTTTCTTTCCCAAGTGCCACTTCCAGCTGCTAAAGGAACTGGAAGCTCCTACTGTATTTGTGCTGTACCCACCACAGGAGGCCCTGCCAAGACAGAGACCACACGTACCACCACGCACACAGGTCACCTCCCACCTCTTGTGCTGGATTATGTTGTTTACCTTTTCCACTGAGATCCCGGGACGAGGGAGGATGGTGACAGATAGTGTTGGGACAGGGGATCTGTTGCCAAAGACACCAAGACATATCCTTGACTCTTGCAAAAACCCTCTAGAATCTATTCTAACTTCTTCATACTACAGTATTGCGCAAAACATAATTAAAGTCCCAGCCCTAATGAAATGCTCATGTAAGTCAAGAACCGTACAATAATAATCCATGAGGAGGGTGGGACAAAGCAATCAAATAATAGAAAGGGAATGCCGATTGGGAAAGCAGATAGAGTGACTCAGCCTCTTGGCACGCCTGCTATTGGGTTTGTTGTCATTCTGTTTAAATGCACTGGACCAGCGCAAGCTTCACTGCAGGGATTATCAGGTATCGCCCATGTTCACAAGAATACAAAACTATTTTATTTGATTTATGGTCTGACAAGACTATAGAGGCTTTTTTTAGTAATCACTGATCAGGCGTCACTTCGCTTAAACTCTTTTGAAGAAATGGCTGACTCAACTTTGTTAAAAGGCCATGGAGTGTGTTCAGAGAGCGGACTGCCTCGAGATAAAACCACTCTCCTCCATCTTGTGATGGGACCGGTCAGTTCCTGTGCAATTAAGAAATGAGTTTACAAACTCAACTGTTTGTGTGCGCTGTGTTTGTGCAAGACAAACTAATGCCTGTATTACAAGCTGGGCAGGCAGCCAGTGTTCTGGTGCTGGGGTGCCAGACGTGCACCCACAACAATTCCCTGGCTCGTCGCCTGTGCTTACCCAAACAGCTCTCAAGAGGGTGAGTGAAATCCTGTTGCAGACACATTGCCCTTGCGGCAGCAGCATGCTCCAAGACTTCTTTCACAGGCTCCCTCCAACACCATTAAGAGCTGGAAGCAGGTGTAAGTACTGCAAGGCATGCCCGCAACAAGGCTGTCCAGTGCTTCCAAGGACCGCCATGCCTCTCGCAGGGGTGTGATATATTCAAGCAGCACTTTAAGGAGTTTGTTTTCAATACTGAATTGCCCCAAGGTAGTAAAGACAGCGATTATGGGAAGGGTTGCTGAAAGACCTCATGATGCAGAGCAACTGAGAGGTAAAGGTCAGATTCAGAGTAGGTAAACGTAAAGCAACACGTGGTAAAACAAAGGGGAAAAAAAAATCCAGACACACAATGATGTTCTCTGAGCAAATAACATTATCGCTCAGAAACACGATATCGGGATTATCTGAGGGTAACCCATGAAAACATCCGCCCAAGGCTCAAGAAGCAGTCAAGGAAGTAAAACCGATAACTGGATTTATTAAGAAAGCAACAGAAAACAAAGCACCATGTCACTTTATAAACACGTGCCTCATTTGCATATAGGATATCACATGTCATTCCTGTCCCTCCAGCTGAAAAGGGATATGGTAGGAATATCTACAAATGAAGGCAACAAGGATGATCAAGAATATTCATCAGCTTCATGGATGCAGCAGTTAAAAACAGAAAACAACCCACTATGTGCAAGTGGCTGAAACAAGGAGAGGCAATATAATGAACCCTATAGATGAGGAATTGCAGGACAATAGATTTTTGCCATCTTTTCTGGCAGGAGAACTGGGAGACTTGAACGAAGTCAGCAGGTTTCAAACAAAGCAAAGGAGGTGGATCTTTACAGCCCATTATCCTGTCATGAACCCCTGCACCTGTTTCCCATTGGACATTATAGATGCTAAAAATCCACAGCACTTTGAAAAAGTAACCAGATCCTTCACCCATCAACGAAGTTCATTCAACGCTATTAAACACAAGGGATGCGCTAGCAGTAGTTTATATAGAAAAGGGACACGCTCGCAATAATTTGTACAGAGTGCCATCAGTAGCTTATTTTGCTCTCACAACCACCGGGCAGCAGGTTCCTGGCACAGCCGGGCCGGGGCCGGTGGCGCTGGGGCCGGTGCCCGTTACCCCGGGTAGCAGCGAGGGCAGCTGCAGGCGGTGTCCCCACGCACAGCCCTGCAGCCCACGGGCTGTTTCCCGGGAAAGCGCCGCGCCCCGGCTCCCAGACGGGCTCACTCGGCCCGTGGGAAGCGGCTGGGCCGGGAACCGGCGGGAGTCGTCGCTCGGCCCCCGCCAGGGCCCGGACAAAGGCGGCAGCGACGCCCGTCACCGCCTCGAGCCGGGAACTCCCGAAACGCGGGGCCCGACCCCGCCGGGGCAGCTCCCGCCGCCGACCCAGGCGGCCCCGCTGTCCCCGGCCGCGCCCGCTCGGCTCCCGGCGCCCTCACCTGCATGGCGGCTCCCTCCGTTACCGCGGGAGCGCAGCGCTTCCGGGTCAGCCGCGCGCCACGAGGGGCGGAGGTCAGAGGGCGCGGGGCGGGGCCGCGCGGACATGGCGGCCGCCGAGAGGCCGGACTCGGAGGTGGGAGCCGGACGGGGCTGCGGGGCCGGGAGATGAGAGGCAGCCGTCGTGCGGGGCATAGGGCCGCGGTGGGGAGTAGGGGGCCGGGCGGGCGGGCGGGCCGGCCGGCCGGCCTGAGAGGGGCCGGAGCAGCCTGAGGTGCGCGGTGGGACTGGGACCGGGGTCGGGTTGTCCGCCCGGGGTCCTGCCGAGCCCCGGGTGAGCTTGGCTTCTGTGCTCCCGCCGCAGGTGGAGGAGGCCGGGCATGTGTTCCTGCTGATGAAGAAAGACTATCGCATCTCCCGCAACGTACGCCTGGCCTGGGTCCTCAGCCGCCTCCACCAGGTCATCTGGGCCGTGCCTGAGCCCGAGCTGGTGAGTGGGGCCCGGGGTGGGCAGTGTCAGCGCGGCCTGCTGTGACAAGCTGGCTCTGCACCACTCGAGAGCCTGCAGGAACCCAGTGCCTTTCTCTGATTCTTCCTCTGGCTTGGCTTGATGTTCCAGCGCTTACCAGTCACTTGGTTTTGTAGGTAAACTCAGAAAATGAACTTGATGTTCTCAGCATCTTGCCTAACGGGTGGCAGCCAGATGAGCCTGTCCAGCCCAGGCCCTACCTCCTCGTACCCTCCACACGGGTCACCTTCCTGGCCCGCCAGTACCGGTTCGTGATTGAGCTTGATCTGAGCCCCTCCACAGGGATTGTGGTAAGTGCAGAAGCTCCCTCTTTGGGCTGTTGTGCATTAAAAGGCTGGGCCCTTTTCAGTTTGCCGAGAAAGCATATTCCTTTCTGTGTTAGTTTTCCCTTTGGCAGAGGTGTTGTTTTTGCCAGGAGCAAATAGTGTGATGCATGTAGCTGGGCAGCTTCATGGCAGATCCCGTTTCTCTGCTGAATGCTCAGTATATGACCTTCATCTGTAGAGAGCTGTCATTCCAATCCACCTGCCATTGCAGAGGGATGTTTGTTGTTGGCTCTGCATTTTAGGGCAACGAGCAGTGAGACTGAAAGTCCTGGAAGATGATAAAACTGTTCCCTTTCTCTGTTTCTGTAGGATGACTCAACAGGGGAGATAATTTTTGATGAAGTATTTCATGCCCTTTCCCGATGCTTGGTGGGGTTGTTAAGACCTTTTCGTATCCCTGGTTCAGACATTATCTACCAGCCAGAGATCTTTGTCACCATCCAGGCGTATTCCTCCATCATTGGCCTCCAGTCCCATCAGGTAAAGTTCAGCCTCTCCCTTGGCGCATCTCGGCGTGTGAGCAGCTCGCCTTGGGGGCTTCCTGGGATGACAGAGGAAAGTGGGGTCTTGTGGTACCTGGGCTTGGTTATCTGGGATGCTGCACACTTGTCTCGTTAAATGTGCAGCCTGGTGTGTTGGGGAAGGGTGTGTGAGTGACTTCTCTTTTTTTGGGGAGGAAGCGGCGGTTTCTCCTGGGGGAGCAGGGCCCAGCAGAGAACACCACCCACAGGCACCTTCTCAGAGCTGAGCCATGGGGAGTATTTCCCTTGTGTTGAATATGTGCTTGTTTTGGCTTTTTTTTTTTTCCTAATTTCTGTTGACTAATTCTTGTTGGCCTGTTGTAATTAGTAGTATTCAAGAAGACCTGGTGTGCCCCAAGCTTGTCTGCCTGCTCCAACTGTGTAGTAGTGGTTTATTGAAAGATAATTGCCTCTTCCTACAAACCTTGCTCTCTTTTTGCACTGGTACAAATGTTTCTCCTTGCTGAAGAGACCAGCTGGGCTCCAGTGAGATTTTGCTTGAGATGGGGCAGGTCTGTTTAACAAATCAAAATCTGGTTTATAGTGCCAGTGTCGTTTTTGAAGTTTATCATTCTTGTTTACCCTTCCACCTCATGGTATTTTAACATTATTTTCAGGTTTCTGGTGGTGGGTTTTATCCTTTTGCTACTACCAGGGAAAATGAGTGGTAACAGGAGGAGCCTGTTAGTCTGTGCTTGCTCCCTCCCTCTCCGTCCTACCCTTACCCACCTGCCTCTGCCCAAGCCTTCTGGGGGGGCTGCAGCCTTTAATGGTCTGTACAGTGTCCAAAGAGCATGACTCTCACTTTGGTTTGTTTTTAGCTGCTACCAAAGTAAATGTAGCAGGAATTTGCTTGTTTGCCAATGATATTTTTGTGTCATCAGCAGACACCATCGTACTTTGCCTCAGCATCTCCCCTTTTTACTCTAAATTGAACACTGTGATATTGCTACGCGTTTTGTCTTTGGATCTGTCTAATGACCTGTTTATTGTGTGATGCCAGAAACTGTAATCTTTGGGTAAAAGTGAATAAGCTTTATGTTACTTTTATGGAGGAAAAGGCATATACGTATATCACTTGTCCTGGAATGCCTATCTGTTTTGTAATAATTTAGTTTTCCCATGTTACTCTGAGGTCTTGCCCATCTGAGGTTGAGGGATTTTAGATAACAGTGTCCCAGCTGTCTGTTGGGTTCTTTGTCTATGTGTTGTGTCTTTTTTGCCTCCTGGTTGTGGGCAGAGATTTCCTGTACAGTGGTGGCGTCTGTAAACACAAGCGTCATGCCTGTCAGCTCAGGGAGTTCCTGTGGTGACAGGCTCCCTCTGTCACATCACTCAGCCTCCTCTGTGATGTTCTGTCTCATTTTTGCTTTATTTAAATTCACTGTTCCTTTATCCAGCCACTTACTGGAAGATAATAGCATCAGTCTATAGAATCACAGAATTATTCAGATTGGAAGAGATGTTTAAGATTGAGTCCAGCCAGGTGGAAGGACTGTCCTTCCTTCTGCAAGTTTCTAGCTGTGACAAGCGAAGCCACCCTGAAATCCCAAAACATGAAGCGTCCTACTGGTGTTGACGCTGAACAGGTTGAATATGGAGGGATAAGCATGGGAGTACAGAACCTTAAAATATAGATTTACCAAAAAGCTCTATTTTTTTGAAATGTTTAAGATGAACTCCATCATACTTAATGCTTCATGAAGAATAGGGCAGAAAAAAGTTGCATGAATGAAGAGTCCCAAAACAGCAATGACAAAAGAACAGTATGCTCATATACCTCTTACATATATTATCTGAAATTCTGTGTGGGGTAATACCTTGCTAATAGTAAAAGGATCCCTAGAAGACATCAAATCTACTTTGACTAAAAATCCAGTTTATTGAACACATCTTGCCTGGTATATTCTTGAATTTTAATTTCAAATATACCGAGGTTATTAGTACAATAATAGCCAATATTAATGCTGCATAATATTCTTGTACAACTTGTATTGATGAAGTTTAAATCCATTGAACACGAACACCACAGCTTTATAGGCACGTTAGATTAGAACAAACAGGTCTTCCCTAGAGACATCAGGTCAGGGTTAAGGGCTTCTAACAAGGATCTTGCATTGCTTTCTCCTGAAAACTGCTTATCCTGGAAGAAGGAAAATGTAGGAATTTGCCTGAGAAGGAGATTTCCCAAAGAGTGATGTGAGCATCTGCTGCAGAGCTGCTCACAGGCAGTTGGCACTGAACAACAGTAGTGACAAGAGGCCGGTGCTGGACCTGGGCTTTGTCAGGGACGTGTCTGAACGTTACTGTGCAGAACTGTGCTCTTGTGTATCGTTTGGGGGGCTGGTGCTATAAAACCCTAACTTGGTGACTGACACATGTGTCTTTGGGCCAGGTACTGTTCCAGGGCTGTCAGCTGGATGAGACGAAACGAGAGGCTTTTCTGGACCAAGTTTACTCACAGCTCTGTGCCTTTGAGAACAAAGTGGCAGAGATGCTCCAGCAACAGTATGAACCCAAACCGCAGGTGAGGAGGGCAGAGGTGGTTGGGGTCTCTTGGCTCCTGGGACATCTGGGGGGGTGGCAACAAGAGGAACAGCAGTGTGGGTCTGGAGAGGAACAGCTAAGGAGTTTGTAAGAGAACTTTGTGGGATCCAGTTATGAGATGTGAACACTGAGGAAAGCAGAACTGAACCAGTAATGGGAATGGTTACTTCCCCCAAGATTATTGCACCATAAAGCATCCTAACTTCTTGTACATCATGGGATAAAGTGTAGAATACGCTTTCTCTCTGAAGAAGATGGTGGGAGAGGCGATTATGCCAATATCCTCAGTCTGTAAATATCTGTGAATATGCCCTTGTTACAATCTTGAATGAAAATACTTCCTTGTTACCATGAAACTGACCATGAAACTGAATAAACAGGTGGTGCAGATTCTAATACTCCTTGTAATCTGTGGCAGATGCTGTTCAGTAGCCAGGATGTAGTTATCAGCCAGTTAATGATAGCACTCTAAAATACAGCTTAGGATGAAATTAGAAGTGAGACTCTGTAGAGATTCAGAATGTTTATGGGTTTCTTATCAAGATAATCTCTCCTGATACTGGAAATTAAGAGCGTGAAGGTTACACTGTGATACTGCCACTTTCATGTGGCAGTCACAGTTGTATCTGTGGGCACCTTTTTGCAGTCAAAGGCATTATCGGCCTGGCTGACGTTATTTAGTCCTTATTTAGCATTAGTTATTAGAGTTTGGGCAAAAAGAAAAAATAGCCTCAAAACCAGGTGAGCTGCTAGTGGCCTATTGCAGTTGTATATCTGAAGTGCTTCGGATCTCATATTCTAGTGGAAATGTATATCTTTGAATGCCAAGACTATCAGTCCTGGAACAGAAGAAGATTGCAGGAAGTAAATACCTTTACCAGTGTGTCCAGCTGGTGGTTTTGCAGTGCTTTGTATGCATTCCTGCTCGCTGTAGTATTTCTCTTGTGGTAAACTATCCTATAACTTTTTTCATGCAAATGGGGGAAAGAGACGCGCTTGCAGCCGAAGGGACTGGTGAGTCCTGCCACAGGCTGTGGGGTGGAGGTGGGAGGCCCCAGGGGAAGGGCAGGGACTGAAACTTTCTTTAACTTTTGAAGTTGCATTAGTTATATCATTGTCAACAAGTGTCTGAATTTCAGGCATCTCGCAAATTAAAATGATGGATTGTTATGGTTTTTGTTCATGAGCACAAACTGCTCCCATTTGTGCAGAACAAAAGTTCACTTAGTTCTAATGTGCTTTTCCCAGCTCCAGGCATCTGTAGTTTGGGAAGGGAGGGTCTTGCTCATTCTCTGTCATAGCAGTAAAAATGAAGCAATAGTTTATTACAGGGTTGAACTGCCAGAACCTTCTGGAGATGAGGGGACTATGAATGCAGTAGGTTCCTCATCAGTGTAATTATACAAATTTCTTGCTTTGCCTGAGGGATATTTTTCATAGAAGATCCACAAGAAGCCTACCTACATTTCCTTATATCAGCACTGCATAATGAGTGCTGTTTAAACAGGGTTAAATGTATAGGCACTAGACTTTGTCCTTAGGAGGCTCCTCAACCCCTCTGCTGCAGTGCTTGGTAAGTGAGATGTTGCTATCTCTGCCTCTCCAGTGTTCTTGAGCTTTACTTGAGTAGATACTGAATAGCTGCAGCTTCTGCTAGGCTACAAGGAAAGAAGAGGTATTAATCATCTCTTTAATTGGGAACTGCTCTGCTTTGCAGAGGGATTTTAGTGACCCCAAAGCACCTCATCTTTCCCCTAGTGTGAGAAATCAGCTTATAATAAAGCTCTGAGCATGTTGTCCACTTCCACCCCCAAGCAGCCTTGCCCAGCTATTCTAAGGGGCCTGGGAAATTAGGATTTTGAGAGCACCTGGAAATCTAGAAGTTGCGTTTGCTGAAGTGCTCCAGAACTGTGGTACTATGGGGTGCTAGGCTAAAGGCTGTGGGGAGAATGAAAACTAGAGTTAGTCTGAAGTCTGTCCCATGGGGCCTAGTGGTTGTTTTTTTCACTTTTCCAGGTGGATCTGTCTCCCCTGAGCCAAGAGAGCCCTGGTGATGTGCAGGAGCAGTCTGGGAGGAAGCCCAGCGTATCAGTTGTCACTGCAGATGTTGGCCTTGTCAGCATGGTCCGACAGGGCATCCTGGCGCTGCAGCTGCTGCCCTCCAACTCCAGCGCAGGTTGGCTTCCTCCTCTGGATGAAGGGTTGCCCAGTTGCCTATGAAGGGTTGTATTCCTCCTGCCATGGGCTGAGATTGATTTTTCTAAGGACTGGTGCATAGACCCTTTTGTTAGGGATGACATTTCAGCAGCAGCTATTGCTCTGCGCTCTGTGCGCAAATTGTGGTGGTGGGAACAGGGAGGAGAACAACTCTGTGCCATGTGCGGTGTGTCACTGTGAGGGGATTTGTGAGGAAGCACAGCCATGACTATTGCTCAGAACAGCCCGGGGTGTGCAGAGCTGTGCCCCATCTGAGGGCTTTGCTGTACCTAGTTGGGAAGTTTGCCAGCTCCACAACATCTTGGAAGCTGTAAACCAACCTCAGCATTTTCCTTTCTGCTTTTGCCCTGCCTAAATTTTATGCCTGGTGGATATGTCTGGAGAGTGGTATCTGGTTGAGATGGAGAATGCACTAAGATACTGCCCTCTTCACAGGTATCATAATAATTACGGATGGTGTAACGAGTGTCCCTGATGTGGCTGTGTGCGAGACTTTACTCAACCAGCTCCGCAGTGGCACTGTGGCCTGCTCCTTTGTACAGGTAGGTCTGCTGTTGTCTGTGAGCGTGCGGGCAGCTGCTGGCAAGAGGGGAGGAGATGAGTCACTGCCAATAGTGTTCACCTTCAGAGGGGACTCTTCTGCCTCTCCAAGGCCTTGGCTGGTTCTATCGCTTGTCCTCAGCAGTGCCGTACTCTCTGAGGTATTGTCTTTATCCATCCCGTAGGTGGGCGGTGTCTACTCCTACGATTGCAGCTTTGGCCATGTTCCCAATGTGGAACTGATGAAATTCATCGCCATGGCCACTTTTGGTGCTTACCTCTCCACGTGCCCTGAGCTGGATCCCCTGAGCCTGGATCTGAATGTGTATCACAAGGCATTCCTGCTGTACTCCTTTCTGCGTACTGGCGAGTCCCTGAATCCAGAATACTACTGCGGTGAGGAGTGTGCATGTCTTCCTTCCTGCAGACAGATGTTAACAGCACCTCTCTTTGGGGTGACATACCCAGGCTTGGTTCTGCTGATGCCCTCCCTTGTCCCCTCCAGGTCATTCTGAGTATTATGAAGGCGAGGAAAAGGCAGCAGTGTGTGTGCTTTGGCAAGAATGCTGCCCTCTCTGACAGGCAGCAAGGCATGCTTGTGCCTGGGCGAGAAGGAGGGCCCTGGAGGTGCACAGTATCTTGAACCCCCCAGAGCTCTGTCTCCTGTAGGCTCTGGGCAATGTTGGGCCATGCAGCCTCTTCTGTAACTTCCCTCCTGGTTCCAGGAATTGAGTGAATTGGGGAAAACTGATGTCGCATTTTGCACTGTTTCCCTTTTGGTGGATTTCACTCAGCAAACTGCAGTTAGGCTTGCTGTGTTGGAACTTGGAAGGGGCAAGAAGCTCTTGTTTGACCTTTCCTGCACGCTGGCTAGCTTGCAGATACAGACATTCTGGAGAGCTTGTCCTAACTGGGTGGTTTGCAGATGGCAGTTTGGGTTGAACAACTAGGCCCCTGAGAACTGTCCTAAATACCTCTCTTGGTTGTTCTTATTTTGTGAGTGTTAGTGACCAAGAGTATGCCAGGGGAGGTTAGTTACCACCCTTTCATGCCCTGGCGATGTGCTGGTGCCATCTGTGCTTTCTGTAACTCGGTAGCAGAAGATCTATCCAGTCACAAGTTTGAAGAGAGTTGGCCTGGGACTTGAAAATGTTGAATGTTAAAAGGTTCAGGAGTTAGTAGTTTAAACGCAACACTTCTGCATCCTGATACCTTTTAGAAAGCACCTGGAAATTCAGGGTTTTCCAGGGAAAGGGGTAAAGCCCAAAAGCTTGCTGTGCAACTCTTGCAACAGCTGTGCAGTTTCTGCCTGTCTAGGCTAAACACGTAACACCAGTGTGTGCCTTGTCACAGAAACTGTCCCAGGGGAACCCGGGCCTGGCTTCCCACCCTGCCCCTCACCCAGGCCTCTTGGCGACACAAGTGGACCTGTTTGCTGTGTTGCAGAATCAGGATTGGGTGTAACTGGTGCCTGAAGGATGTGCTGTTCTTCAGGCCAGCGAGTGTTGCCGGCGGTGTTTGTAGAGCACTTTGGGAGGGCTGTTACTGTAGGGCGAGTGGCAGCAGAGCTGCTCCCTCACAACCCCCATCTGTGCCGTTTGCAGTGTCCCAGCATAGACTGTTCAATGAGCACCTGGTGTCTGCAAGCAGCAACCCTGCTCTGGCGATGAGGAGGAAGAAGCACACAGAGAAGGAGGTGCATGCTGACCTCGTGAGCATTGTCTCTGTCCGGCTGCGCGAGGGCTACAGCATCCGTGAGGTCAACATCACGAAAGGTGACTGTGCTGCATTGGGGGCTGGAAGCTCGGATAGGACTGTTCTCAACTGTTTAGAGGAAAGTGCAGGGTCTGTCATCTCAGCAGAGTTACTGGTATTGTGGAGGAAGGAGCCATTTTCTGCAAATTCTAAGTTTGTTTTCTTGAACAATTGCCCAATGCAGAACTGTCTGGTATTGGTTGTGCGGTTGTGCACTTGCCATGCTCATCCTCTGTGGCTCTAAGTGCCTGGGAAGGGACAGACAGACTGTGACCCTCTGTATCCTGGAAATGAGTCCCCATAACTGCACGGAAACTACTGGCAAAACTCGGGGTTTTGCAAAGTTTTCTGGGATTTCCTTTATATTTCTCCTTTTTTCATCCCTTTCTAGTCCTTTGCTAGATGCACTCCAAAATACTAACGCAAAGTTGAGCCCTTTGGTATAACAGATTTAATGCTTCCAAACTACAGTCTTCCAAAGGAAGAAACTGGGGGAAACAAGGACATTGTTAGGTGAAAATGCCAAGCAGTCAGGACCGTGACCAATACTAGAAGAACACTGAACCAGCCAGTGGTCCTGTTCTCTCATCTGACTCACTAGAGATTATTGCACCTGGAGTGTGAGAACAAACCACTGACTGAGGACCTTGAGGGATATGAATAGCCCAAGGAGTACCAGTAAGCCCTGCCTGACTTTCCCTCTCCAGCTGTGTGCTTTAACTGAAGGGGAGATGAGGAAATCCAAATAGAAGTAATGAATTGCACGCAAGAGAAGAAATTATTGTTGCCTTTCACAATGACCAGCAAAAAGCCAGGAGGATGGGATTCTTAAAACACAGCGTAAACATGTACAACACATGGTGACCCAGTACCTTCAACTGTTCTGTTTGGGATATTAGTACACACAATATGTTTTTTATCAGAAAAATCAGAGTCCGTGGTACAACTTCAAAATCATTCCAAACTTGCCATGTGATGTTTTCTGTGAATTTACTGTGGTCTGCCTGAAAACCATGTAAATACATTACGCAACTGCTCTGCTTGGAAGATTGTCCCAGAGCTTCTTTGCTCTTTCTCTACCTTCCTTTCTAAACTCACTCAGACTCAATTAGACCTGTTATTTTTATTATCCTTAATTAAGTTTATCCTTCTTCTCTGGTATTGCACAAACGTGTTTAAGAACAATGCCTCTCTCCCTGTAACCTTTCTTGTGGCAGGTTAAGCAAACCAATGTTTCAACCTCCTTTTGTAAGAGCAGGTTTTCTGTTTTGTTTATTTATCTTAGCAGCACACTTTTTTTCTCCTCAGTTGTTCACATTTTGCAGTTTGATGTCCTGTTTCTTGAAACAGTTGGTAAGACTGTTGTAAATGTGCTTTTATCAGTGCCTTGTTCAGTAATGATAATACTTCCCTGCTTCTGAAGTAAAATACCGTATCTGATAGACCAGAAATCACATGAGCTTCTCTGTGATTGCATTGCATTGTTAGTGCAGAAATCTCTGCATCTTTCACACACTTTTGCTTCCAGCTCGTGAGTCCATAAGGGCGTTTTATTGTTTGTTTTTGTTTGTTTGTTTCGTAGTCCCTAAATGTGGTATTCATCACATAATAGTGCTCTTTAAATTCATCTCACTGGGTTCAGCTCACTGTTCCTGTGCGATGGCTGGGAATGAATTGCAGTTCTTTTGGCCTGATGCTTCTTACAGACTGAACAGATCTAAACCGGCTCTTTTGGGAAGGTTGCTAACAATCATATTAGGTGGGATAATTTCTAAAGTTGGTCTTCCAGGAATATCCCCGATTTCTTGTTTTGGGAATTTTCTATTAACGGTAATAAACTGTTAAGATTTCCCATTGACGCAGGTGTTCTAGTGACATCTGCAGATTGCTTTTGCCAATCTCCTGTAGGTGTGGCATGGGGTGCTTCCCTTAAATCCAGGCAGATTAGGTCCATTGCACTTTCCTTGTCTAACAATGTCTATGAAACAGCCCAACAAGTCTGTTCCTGTTTAGGCTGTGCTCAGTATTGTGTCTTTTGTCCTTCTGTGCACCACTTCACTTACTGCTCGGACAACGCTGGAAAAAGAGCCTTTCTTTTATCTGGCAGCAATGGTGAAGTGCTGTTGTGACTGTGAAGTCCTACAGAGAAATGCTGGGAGAGGTAGCAAGTGTGAACCATTCAAAAAACAATCAGGCAAATTCACATTGTACCTTTTTACACAAAGGTGTAGCTATAGCCTCTGGCTCAGGGTGCCATTAGGCAGCAAATTCAGGACTCTGGAAGACTGTATCAGAAATACCACGATGTGTTCACCACACTCCCTGTTCTCTCCTCTAGGTATTTTCCTGCCACGTTTTAGCCCTTGAAATGCTAAACAGGTTGATCTTCCATTTTTACAAGAGAAGACAGCAGAAGAGCAGCTGCCCTGGGTCTGAGTTCCCTTCTGTGGTGAATAGCTATGGGCAGGTGCAGAGGGAGGAGTAAGAATAGGATAAATGTACGTGGTATCTCCCTTCTCATTATTTCTTAACTTTGAGCGCTCTCTATCTCTTTGTAGCTCAGCGGCTCCCTGAGCCAGAAATACTTCCTGTGTATTTTGATAAAGTTTTTTTTAAGAAAGAGTTTAAAAATGAAATGTCTGAGCTATCAAAAACACAGTCTATGTTTCTATGCCAACCTTCAGAATAGTAGCAGATAATGTTACTTATACTTTGGAAAGGTTAAATGCTCTGGGGAGTTTCTGGCTGTGATCAGAAAACTTTTAAACTAACAAAGTAGAATTTATAAAAGATGAAGACACTGAAGCATTCAGCACCGCCTCTGCTAAGGAAAAGCATGTTTGGCTAATTGAACTTCTCTGTGCTATTCTGTAGAGAAGTGTATGACAAAGAACAGTTAATTAACCCGGATTGCCAAAAGCTTTTGGCAAAACTTGCAAAACTAAAGGGTGTTAAGGAACCAGCTGGCTGTGAAGCGAGAGGAAACAGTGCACTAGTGGACTTTGACACTGCCGCTTTTCTGCTTCACTTTGCCAAAGGCAAAATAGAATAAATAGCTAGATTTGTGCTCAGAGTTGCCTGGAGAGGTTATTTGTGATATTTGTAAGTGCTCTGGTTACCCGCACTACTTGATTTCAGATATTTAGGCATTTAGAAGGCTACTGTGGTTAGTTAGGTATGCAGAAGTGCTCGAGAAAGGGGGAGGACCATTTTGTGTTAGTGTGTGTTGAGGAGAGCCTGGAGGACGTTTTTCAGAACCTCATTTTCCTCCGTGAATTGGTTCAGCACCAAAAATGGCCGGGCACAAGCTGACCAGTGAGAAGGGCTGTTCTCAGTCTCAGGGACTGACAGACAAAGTGAGTTTTCTAAAAATGAGAGCTGGACTTTATGAAAGAAATCAAAGCAGCAGAAACTTGTATTAGCTATTAAGTCAAGGACCAGAAATAGATTGATTTGCAGTAAGAACAAGCTAAAGATTCATCTAGGTATGACTTCAAACTAAGCAAATATTTTGCCCGTGTTTTAGTTTTGCTTGTGTTGGATCGTAGGAGTGAAACCAGGATGACTAATGGAAACACAGGTGGAAGTAGGAAATATTTTCATTAATGATCTAGGCGAAAATGTAGGAATTTACTTATCATGTTTACTGTTGATGAAATGGAAATACTTTGTTATGAGAACCAAAATATTGTGCAAAGAGCAGTGGATGAGCATTAAAGCAATAAGAGTGAAGTGACAGTATGATATAGAAAGAGACAAATTTATAAATTGTTATTTAGCCTTTCTGATAAACTGGACAATCTTCATATGGAAACAACAGATGGCAGAACCCTGGCAGCTGTATGTGTAGTAACACAGAGCACCCATTGTTAAAAATATTAGGGACCTTAAATAAAATCCTAGTAATCCCTCAGATGAAATACAGGTGGAATATAATGTATATACCTTTGATCATCTTTCTTTCAGGGAAGATGAATTCTTGAGGTGCAGGAAGGTCTGGGGTGGTTAAGGGGAAGGATATTCTGCTGGTGACTGTGGCTTGGTTTAACCTGCACAATAACACCTGAAACTGGGTAGAATTTCTCCCCCTAGTGCATGATCCTTGTCAATGTTATGGAAATGAAGCTTCTCAGAAGAAAAACAATTTAATCAAAAGAATAACAGAGCATGAATTTGGCATGTGCTCTGGAAGGTTTCTTCTAAACACTGATGGGGGAAGAAAACTCTGAGGGAGCCTCCCCACAGAGACCACGGGAGCAAAAGGCAAGGTGGCTTTTAAATGGAGTGTAATTGGCCTGTGAAGGGGCTGGCATGATGTCCCTATGGCAGCAGCAAATGCAGCTCTGCAGGAAACGTGGAATCCAGGCTGATGACCTGTTCGGATGATTTCCAGCACATACAATCACTTATCTCACAAATGTTGCAAGTCCAGCAAACTGCAGAGCAGGCTGGACATGAGAATCGATGACTGAGCAGTTGAAACAGCAGTGTGGCACTGTTATAGAAAGTCATTTGTTTCCCTGGCTTGTTTTAGTACAAATACATATGCACAGTCAGCAGGACTGTGACAGTTTTCTGCTCTTCTGGCTCAGTGCGGCTTGCTGGCAGGTGCTTGTGTTAATCTTGCTAGAGGTGCAATGGCCCGCTTAAAGAAAAAGGTAAAAAAAATGTACAGTTTGAAGAAGGGGTGAATGTTTATTCTTAACTTTGTAACTTTGGGAGGAGAAGAGGGTAAACATGGTGAGAAGCTTTTGATGTTTGAAGTTCTGGATTGCATGAAATACTGTCTGTGCAGGAAGAACGTGGAGTTTGATTCAAGAAGTGGACCTCACCTTCCAGGTTGTTTATGATCTAGGCCCACTGTGTCTCAATGTCCGTGTTTCTGCAGTGGGATAGATTAATTTTGCAGAGTGCAGATGAGAAAACTTTACAGCTTAAAGGCCCTGCTTATCTGTGCTAAGCAACAGTTTTATTGGAAATGAACTTGAAGCTGTGAAGAAGAGAGCCTGTTGTGAATGTCAGCACCTCCTTCAGTTGCCTTCTCTAGTGTGGATGCTATGTGTGCATTTAAATAACTGTTCACCAAATGCTTACTGCGTAAGGAAAGCCTCGCTCTGTTGGAAAGGAGAGAGAATGACTTCAGCTAGAGCAAACAGCTGTTAGATTACCTTGTCTTCCTCATAGAAATCAAACAGTTTCACAGTACTGGGAGTCCCTGGTCAGAGATAAAGCTCAGATGTGTACCAAACAAGCACTTGAACTTATTCCTCTGCTCCCATGCAGGTGGGTCTCAGCTGGAGGTGAAACTAGTGCTGCTGTGGAAGCATAACATGAGGATAGAGTACTTAGCTGTGACGCCCTGGCCCCTGGACCCATCAAAGCGCAGCACATGGGTAGAGGTGACGATGGAGGGAAGCTATGACATCTTGCACGACATCAGTTGCACCATGCGGAAGCCTATCACCAGCCTGTACCGCACTACAGTCATCCGGCGGTTCTGGAACACCTTGCAGAGGTGAGCCAGACCATCCCCAGCAGTTCCCTATGTCCGATGTGACCAAGAAATTCCTTCCTGTGCATGCTGGGGTATGGGTTTTGCAGGTGGCCATCCCAACCCAGGGTCCCAGAGGAATGTGCTCTGAGGAAGAGGTATGACTGGTGTCTAGGCAAGGAAAATCTCAAACTGGCCTGTGACCTAGTCTGTAAGATTGATTCATGGTGAAGATATTGCTGCCCCTGAGTCCTGATTGTGCAATGCAAACCTTAACTGTGACTGCCAATCCATGGAGGTGGGCTGTTCTTACGGTGCAGCCTTGCAGCTGTGCTGCGTGGTCACTCTAGGAGCAATACCTAATGTCTCTGGGCATGAACGGCCTGTGGGTTATAACCATTTCCTGACCAGGGTGACTGTTACTCCCTGCTGTTTGGCAGATTGCTTTTCTAGCACTTCATTCCCAACTTATATCATCTGCCTTGTATATTAGGCTGTTACACTTGAACTTCCTTAACATGGTCTTTGCAAATCAGGTGTTGAATCCCAGCATTCCTCTAGAAAGCAATGTTGGTGTAGATGGGCTCCTAATACCTCAGGAATGCTGTGTATGCAGGCACTGGGCTGACTGGGGCAGGACCAGGGAGAGCATGGGCTTTTGTGGCTAACTGCCTTTTCTCTTTCAGCATCAACCAGACAGATCAGATGTTGGTTCATCTGCAGTCTTTTGACACAGTCCCAGAACACTTCACCATTCCTGAGAGCACCAAGAACGGGGTGCCCCTCTTCTACATCCCCCCAGGCTCTACCACTCCGGTATGTTTGCACTCTCTCCCATTTAATGTGGGATAGCTTGTCCATCCTGCCTATTCTGTCTCTTGCCAGGGAATGCTGAGTTCCAACAGGCAGTCAAAATCTTCTGTAACTCTCAGGCTTTGTCTCTTCCTCTTTGTCCTGCTCAATATCCCATCACATACTTTTCCCGCTCTGAGACATTACTCTCTGTCTTTATTGCTGTAGCTACACTTCTAATTCCCACAAAATGTCTCCTAAGTGTGCTGTGAAGCCTTGTCCTGTAGTGATGGAGACCAGAGGGGATGCTGACTTGCTTATTTTTGCCATGCTTTTTCAGTGGATACCTGATAGGTGTGGAGTTCCCGCTGGCAGTCTTGTGCCCTGGTGATGTAGCTCAGCACTGTCAAGTGAAGACATAGGCCGTACTGAATAGTTGTTTTTAATAGTCTCATTGCTCTGAGCACTCGTGTGGAAGAGAGATACATGTCATCCGCACAGTAGAAACTAAAAGAAATATGAGCTAATAGTTTCCACTGCAAAATCTGAACTCATTGAAGCTCACTGAGCAGAAGTGCTAGCATATTATCTGTGCCCTGCTAGCAGTGTCCTTGACACTGGTAGAAGATGACTAGCAGATCAAAGTTAGACACACTTTAAATTAAGAGAACTATGCTTTTAATTTTATTGCTTAAGTCCTTCCTAGGTTTGCCCAATAAACTTTCACTGTGTTTGTAACCCATAGTATATCATAAGCATCCCATCTTATAGCTAACCACCACTTTGTGTGTCAGCAGAGTTGCTATAGTTGGTGGAATCACGGTTTTATCATACAAGCATGTTAGAGTTGCCCAGTGCCACCCATTGCTGGTACCCTATTTGCATGAGCACTCTCAGATGAGTTGTCTCAGTGTTTAATTACTCTGCTGACACAAGCCATCTATCCCCCTCAATCAGAAAGCACACCATTACATATGCTGTCTTTTCCACGGTTATTTAATTGATGCTAAGTAGCTAAATTCCTAATTAACTTGACATTTCAGGAACCTAATTTACTTTTGCTTACATTGTACTGCCTGTTTCAGCGTGAACACAGTTATTCTGCTGAGAGGCAGTTACCAAAAGCCAGGGATGTTCCTTCTCTTCTAGGCCTCCACAGCTCAGCGACCAGAGACATTCCTGATCTTTCTGGGATGGAACCAGAGAGTTTCTTGCTGAATATTGCCCTGTCCTTTTCTCAGGTGCTATCCCTGCAGCACAGTGGGTCTGACTCGAGCCATTCCCAGTTTGCCTCCTACTGGAAGCCTATTCTTTCCATGGATGCCAACTTCTGGCAGAGGTGGCTACACATGCACCGTATAGTCCTCCTCCTGGAGCATGACACGTATGTAACCAGCAGGGCTGAGCTCACGGGCACACTGTGGGCCAGCCTGGGAGAACAGGGTGTCCAGTTCAGCCCAGCAGGGTTGCAGCTGTCTTGGCAGTGCCTGTGGCCAAGGGAAGGGTCTTGCTGGTGGCACCTGGTGGATGGTGAAGGCTCATTTATCTGAGAGCGACTGTGGGTTGGGGAGTCATCTTTGTCTAGGGGGGGCTGTTCTCAGAAGCATATGTAGTTTCTCAAGTCACTCTTGGGTTTGGATTTCCTGACTGCAGGGGGTTTGGGCCATTCAGTTGGTACTATCCCACATGTTTTCATTTGCTGCTGGAAAACGTCTTCCCCAAAAGCATTGCTTTGCTGGGGCTGGTCCTATTTGCAGAGTGATGTGAATATTAGCCATATATTGAATGGAGGGAGGTAGAAACAATACAAGGGTGTGTTCTCTGCAAGGTGAAGAGCAGAATCCCTGTGCTTTCAGGGAGTGTAACTCTTGCCTTCAGGCACAGGCGGTGGAGGTGCTTGGGAATGGGCTGCTTTGGAGGAATAAAGCTGATGTACCAGTCAGAGGATGGGTTGGAATGGATGTAGCAAAGTCTCTTTGGGGAAAGAAGAGAAACCGTGGTTCTAAAATTACTTTCTGCCACACCCTGCAGGCCTGTGCCCAAACACCTGCACACGCCGGGCAACAACGGCCGCTACAGCACCATCCAGTGCCGCATCTCTCACTCGGCGCTCACCTCCTTGCTGCGGGACTGGAGCAGCTTTGTGCTGGTGGAGGGCTACTCTTACGTCAAACTGATACATGGGTGAGTGGCTCTGAAGCAGTCCCATGTGGGCAATCGGGCATATGGCCAGACCAGAGATCCAGTTAGACCAGTACGCCGCGATGGGCTAGAAGCAGATGTCTAGAGGAGGGGATAAGAGCACAACAAGCACATATGAAACTCTGCGTATTCTGAACTGCTGCCACTGGGTTCCAGGTGCAGCCAAGAGGGACAGGGAAGCCAGCTGCGGGGTTTGTGCGTGCTAGAACTGATGCGTGGTGCTGCCAAGTTGTGTGGGCTGTTGAGCTCTCTGGAGAGCAGGCCTCTGCTTGGTCTGACATGACAGAGCAGCAAGATCATGCTATTTCAGCCCTGTCTTAATCCCTCCTCCCTTAGCTCTGAAGATCCCACACCTACCTCGTTTTATGTGGTGCGGATCATCTCCAAAGCTCCCTGCATGGTTCTCCGGCTGGGGTTCCCCATTGGCACACCTGCCCAGGCCAGGAACAAGGTGAGAGCTGCCTGGCTGCTTCCTGGGGTAGGAGCAGAGCAAGAAGTTCTGGATGTAGAAGTGGTGGGTAGATTGCAGGCAACACTGTGGGCAGATATCTTCTAACAACTAACTACTATGTTAAGGTTTAGGTGGGTGTGAAGTTATTGTAACAAAAACGGACAGTTGGGACAAAGCTTTCAGTGTTAAGTCTATGAAAGATCTAAACCCAAACACTTGATGATCAATAGAATAGCTGATCACCTGCATGTTTTTCCCACTGCTTCATTCAAGTGTGGGACTTTAAATGACTCAAAGGTTTAGCTAGTCTATCCTCGAGACCAAACCACAGCTGATACCATGTGTCAGGAGCAGTAGATACTTGTCTGACTCATCTGTAAGAACCTCTGTGATGGATGTGCTACACATTTCTTAGGCTGTCTGCTTCAGTAGGTGATGAATTGTATATGTATATCATATCATTTGGGCAAGGAGGAGTTAGAGTTAAAATGTGAACAATGCCCCATATGAGCAATACAGGGAGAGAAAATATTTAATACCCAAACAATGTTCTAAAGAGATGCAATTCTGCTGGATAGACTTTTAATAACCTCTTTGTATCACAAGAAGCGGGCTACCCTAGTCAGATGTGGAAGGTGAGGTTCCTGCCTGGGCTGTTTCTCCAGCTCTAATGGCTGAGACAAGTTTAAGTGTTCCTGGGTAAAACAGTAAGCATGAGACAGTTGTCCTGCTATTAAGCTGTATGAACCTTTTGTTGTAAACATGAGGTTTATCATTAAGCCTTGATGTTTTGTCTTCATGAAAGAATTGTCTCATTTGCCTCACTTAGTTTTAGTGTTAGATTAGTCTGAGGAGCAGGTGACAAACATGGGAAGGACCATCTCCTTCTGAGATAATGAACCTGGATTATACTAAATGCTTTGGCACTCTGAAGGATCTACCTGTTCATGTCTTCAGGGGATCTAGGCCTTGGGTACTGGTTGCTGGGCCAACACATGGGCCGGTAATGCCAAATGAGGGCTTTTATGAAGGAGTTTCCTCTAACAGGTGTAAGTTAATACCTGTCTCATGAAGAAGAGGTGAGACGGGCAGCATACCCTGCAGCTCTGGGCAAGCTTCAGATCGTTGCACCAGAAACTGTATTTAGTCATGCACAATGTTTTGGTTTGGTTTCTTTTTGCCTGCCATAGGGCTGATTAGCTACCCAGTGTGGAGGATGGCAGTAGAACTCAGCCTGCCTTGTTTAAGGTTTTTTGTGTTGACCTATTCAAATTCCCAGTGTTTAAGGGAAGCAAAACAGTTGATACAGCCTGACTTTCAGAAGGCTCTTGGTGAGACTCCCGTATAGGGTCCTGCTATAGAACTGGAGCAGAAATGGGGTGTTAGAAACTGTCTTGGGAAACAAGGCAAGGAAACTCAAATCAAAGCAGAAGCTGTTTGTGGTTTTCTCAATCTTTTCACTAGTCAAAGGGTAGAGAACTCATCTGCAGGGAGGTGGCGAGGTAGTGAGGGAAAATCTGCAGGTGGCACAAGGCTGTTTGGTTTTTTCTGCCCTTTCAACCTGTGTGCTTAGTGGGCACCTAAGCAGCACAATGGTGGCTGAAAGCCAGTATTGATCACTGCCAAATAATGCACCTTGGATTTAGGTGCTCAAACAACATCAGCTATTCTGTATTATCAGTATGAAACCACAAAGGGGACCCCAGTGGCATCACAGTGCAGAAAAGAGCTCTGCTTCACGTTTGGGTTTGGGGGCACTTCTTTCCTTGAAAAGAGCATAGTAATGATGGGGAAAGTTGCTGAAATAATTAGTGTTGAGGGAGATGGAGAGCTGCCGTTCTCTTGTTTACCTACAATGGTGATGGAAATGAAAACGAGTTGAACAAAGATCATGAAAAGAAACCTAACTATGGAATTTCAAAGAAAACACTGAGGCATTGTGAGGATCAGATGCTGGTGTGGGTAGAACTATATTCAGGACGGCTAAAAGCTACAAAGAGTAATTGGGAAATTGGTTTAAAAGTATCTGGGTAAAGATTAACCTAAAAAATAACCTAAGCTCTTAAAAGCTTTTACCATAAAAATTTGACACATGAATGTGATAGTGGGGAAACACATCAGCTGTGGGAACAGTCTGTCTTATATTTACTAGTTTACACTAACTGTAGGCTGTTGAAGAGGGGAGGAATGAGGGTGGGTACTCAGACTGCTTCTGTGGAGGAGGTGGCATGCAATTAATTTGAAAGTTATGGAAGGCGATTTCTTCATCCTTGAAATCATCTTTGTTTGTTTTTTGGACCTTTCCATTGCTTTTAAAAATATTAATAGCTGTTAAAGTGTGGATGTAAGAGTCTTGTGTCATCTTGGTCTTGGTCTTACTAGTGCCTCAGAAGTAAAATAGCCTTTAACTCCTGCTCATCTGTATGTTTAAGGAGTGTTCTACTCCTTTTAGTCAAGGTCTTGTTCTGGAAGCTTATTTTGAGTACCTTATGTCTCCAGACAAAGGTGGTCACGTTTACCTTTTGCTTTTGCCATGACAGATAGTGGAGGAGTTACGGGACCGAATCTTGCAGCTGCGCTTTCCCCACAGGGTCCAGAGCAAGGAGGCAACTCCAAAAGCAAAGAGGAAAATGTTTGGCAGTAGTTCTCCCTCCAAGTCTCCACCTGTGGCTGGGGCCCCATCAGCCCTCTCAGACAGACCTTGCCTTGTTGTGCTGCACAAACCCTTGGAGAAGCTACTCATCAGGTAGTGATGGAGATCTGGGCCACCAGAACAGCCTCCTGCCCTGGGAAGTGGGAGAGAGAAGGCTTTGTGGGTGGTGCTGCCACTTGCAGGATGTGAGTGCCGTGAAGCTGGTGCTTGTTGGGGTGGGTTTGGGTTGCGTGGCTGGGAATGGCAGCTGTCATCTGGGAGGGCTGTGACTTTCAGCAGGGAGTCTTGTTGGACAGGCAGATTTGTTACTCTTAAATGTTATGATGCAGAAGTAAATTAAGTTAGCACTGTCTGAGCAGGATCCTGTGCTGGGCTTGCCATGTTCTGCTACTGGAGGGCTCTATCCTGGGTCCAGCAAGCAGGCTGTGAATCCAGACAGCTCTGGCCCTGAGCACAGCTTGCTTTCCCCCTCAGTGAGCCGCACTTCTGCCTTCTAGGTATGAGAAGCTGCCTTCTGACTATCGAGCCCCCTTCATTCTCAACCTGGAACACCCCCCAGTGTCTGGCCCGCTCACTATGGTGGCCAACCGTACTGCCTCTTCCACCCTGGCCTCGCTGTCCCGCTACTTCTATCACCAGCGTTGGATCTGGAGTGTCCAATCGGGGCTGGCACCGGCCGTGCCCATCACTGCTGTAGCTCAGCTTCTGTCCATACTCACAGAGTAAGTCACACACCTGAACAGGGTGGCACCTCCAGCTGGTCCTGGGGATGCAGGGAAAGCAGGGTAAGCAGGGTGGATCTGAGGCCTTGTTATGGGTAACAGTTGAAGCTGCTGTGCAGAGGGTTTTGATCCTGCACACAGCTTCTACAGGTGCTTGGGCCAGTGCTTTACCAAGTTCTGCAGCTGCAGTTGAGAGGAAGGAGAGTCCTGGAAAACATACAAAAGCGCAAAAGGCGTTACTGTGCCTGGAGTTTGCTGATCTTCAGACAGGCTGTCCTATGCAAAGTGTTACATCTACCTGTTGTCTTTGGATATCTCCTTGTCTTGGGAAGGAAGGTGTTATGGGGTGAAGGGTACAGTCATTATTGTATGTAAGGCTTGCAGTATGGGTAGAAAAGCCTTCCATGTCCGACTGACTCTCTGTTGCCAGGGTTCGTCTGTCAGAGGGTTTCCACTTTGCCTCCAGTGGGGATGGAATTATCAATATGGTGCTGGAGCTGCCCATACAGGTGAGCATGGATGCTGCAGTGTAGACACAATCCTTCGTTGCTTCTTCTGAGGTGGATTCACCTTCCTGTGATGGGATTTCCCATCCACTTCTAGCACACAACCTTGTCATGTAGTGGGAGACCTGCCTTCTCCCCTGAAGTACAGGAGCTTGTGGATTGGGCATTTTCCTGTCTTCGTCTGCAGTTACAGAGCTGCTTTGCTGGCAGGGACATGCTGTGCTGGAGGAGTTGTTTGGGCTGGGGTGGGCTCCCTCTCACCACCACTTCTAGTGGAGCTGGGCAATGGGACTGTGTTTGGGGGGGGCACTGTGTAAGCGTGGGCTGTTGCTGCTGGCCAGGCTCATGCAGTGTCTCCCCTCCAGATTGACAGCTCAAGTGAGAGCAGCAGCGGCAGGGAGAAGCACACCTGTGTTGTCCAGTACATCCTCTTCCCGCCACACTCCACCTCCACCAAGGACAGGTGAGGCTGTTTCTCCCAGGGAGGGCTGTCAGCAGAGTTGTGGGCAGTGTGGAAATGAAGGAGTCCCGTGTCGCCTAGTACAAACAACTGGCTGTCGTGGATTGATCACCAGTTAGCTGAGGCTTTGCCTTGGTTTGTGTGGCTGCTCTCATGGCTCTGCAAGGAGCTACTGGCTCTGGGCCATCTTGCAGGACTTGCCTTATGTCTTTCCTCCAGCTTTTCCACAGATGATGACAATGATACAGAGGTAGAGGCCATTGAAGTGGACACAGAACTGAACCTGGTCACAGAGTGCTGGGTAGAGCCACAGAGCGGCCTTGTCCACAGTACTGCTGAGAACTGGAAGCACCTCCATGGCTTGCCCTACCAGAAAATACCTAAAGCGGTGAGTTCCTGAAGGGGTAGGGACATGGGCTCTTTCGCGGAAGGAGAAGGGGTTATTTTGCATGTGCACCACAACAAGCAATGCAGGTGAATTATTGAGGGCCAGAAGAGAAGGGAATGCTGTTAACTAAAGAGTCTGAGATTTCTAAAAGAAGAACTGGGCTTCTGGACAGAAATGTTTTCTGGATTGCAAGACGGTGGATGCAATGCTGCTCTGGGATAGGTGGGAAAATACAAATTACTTGTCAAGAGCTTTTTCCATTGGAGGGGGAGAGAGCTGGACCAGAGCAGTGATTGCAGGCAGTGCTGCCCATGCACCTCCTGAACAAGGCAAAAAGAGGCTGAAGGGCTAGTGGAGAAGGAGGGAACAATGACAGAGTAGGGCAAGTCAGGGGATGGGATTATGGGTGTTTCCTCCCCTTGCTTTTAGACTGTTTTCTCTTGCATTTGGGGGTAATAATTCTGCTGCACGCAGCTGAGCCTTGACTGCTTATTGCAGCTCTATCCCCGGGACCTTGCATGCATTGCCACTGTGCTGACCTTCGAGTACATCAGCCAGTTGTGCCAGAACAAGGACTGGGTCTGCCCTCCTTCAGACACCAAAGCTTCTGAAGGTGAGTCCAGCATATACATCTGAGCACATTTGATGGAGCAAGAGACAGCAAGACCCTGAATGTCTCGGGGCCCATTAGAAGTTTCTGGATGGTGAAACAGGTATTTTGACAATGACTTTCTTGACTTTGATGGCTGTGGGTCACTTTATTGTGCTCGTGCCAGAGACATGGCTTCATTCTGGGAAGGTCAAAAAAGCATTGAGGCTTTCTGCCCAGGCTGGAAGGGTGATTAGGTGACCTTACTTGAGCAGAGGGGTGGACCAGGTGACCTGCAGAGGTACTTCCCCAACCTCAACCATTCTGTAATTCTATGAGAGGGCCTCCTTATGTGAACACGGCGATAAGCCCCGAGGACTCTTCCAGTACAGTGCCTCTCTGTAGGCAGCTTACCACCTGCTGCAGCCTCCGGTGGGCTTTGCACTCTCCCCGCGTTCATTCTTTTGTATTGCTCTGTCCTCCTGAGCACGGGGACTTGGGCAGTGTTGCTGTGTTACCTTCAGTTGTGCTGCCCTCACTATGTTCAGGGCTGGCACTGTGCACACGGAGGTGACCTGGCAAGCAGGGCCATGTGGTGCCCACAGATGTGTTACATTCCCAGTTCTTATTGCAGATCCAGACATGGGGGCTGGTTTTCGAGTACATGAGGTCCCATTCCAGTTCAACCTCATGAAGCTGTTGCCCAGATGCCAGCAGGTTGAAATGTTCTTCCTAATGCTGACAAAAGGTAGGTGCCACTTCACCGTCTGCCTCCTCTTCTCCTAATTCCATGGATGTGGGCACCTTGCTCTGTGTGCTTGTCTCCCTGGGCAGCAGGCTTCTGAGAGCTGCCATGCCTCTTTCAGTAGCTCAATGCTGTTCTTCCCATCTCTGCAGCCCCAAAGCTGTGCAGGAATATTGCTGTCTTTCATGGAATTATAGTTCTGGAAGAGTTGCTTTCAAAAACATTAAACCTAGACTGTCACTCTGTGCTGGTGGCTTTTTGTCTTTAGCCCCAAACATCTCCAGAACAGTTACAGTAGCAGAGTGAGTCATTGTAGGGTACCTAATGATGCTGGAAGACCAGAGGTTCCTCAGCACTCTCCAAGTCAGCCTTACAGAGGTGCTGTGGGAAATGCCTGGCTGTGTGAAAGTGCCACTTAGTAAAGGGCTGTCTTTTGGGGAACTGTGCAGGTGGTAGCTGTGGATATTCTGTCTCTGAAGCTGCCATGGTTCTGTTTTGGAGCAGACAATGAGGAGGTGACCAAGGACTCTGCGTTTGTGCCCAATGAAATGCTACTAAACCTCTTCCATGGCTGCCTGCAGCATGATCTCAGTGACCGGGAGATACCCATGGCTGATGCTGATCATGTGGCTTTCATGGAGCAAGTTCTGCAACGGGATCGTGATGGCCATCAACCTCCCTTCACACTCCCTGTGATCAAAGGTAGTGGCCAGGAGCGTAGCAGCAGTGACATTGGGAGGTGGGGGGTTTTGGAAGTCTTGCTTTCAAGTCTCTTCCTTGGTTGGTGTTTCTCAGGTTGGTTTCTCTGTGCTCTGTTTCAGAAGAAACCCTGAAAGCTGCTGGCACCCTGGAGCAGCAGGATGCTTCTGCATCCTATCATCTTGTTGGCAGCAATGGCACCAGGGATATGACTGGCTCCACAAGTACTCTGCAGGTACTGGTCCTCCTCCCGAGCCCTCTCTGAAGGCAAGGTGGCAGCTGTTGAAGGGCAGGAAAGTTAGCAGGAGGGTTGAGAACAGATTGAAAGGCTGGTGTTTTCCCCATGCTTGGCAACAGCTTAAGCTGTAGCCTGTGGCTGAAGTCAAGGAATCTTGTTGGTGTGTGGATAGTTGCACTTGCTGTGGGTCTAGCCTTCTACAGCAGCTGCTCTTAGAATGGTGCAGGGGGTGGTCAGGGTGATTTCAGCATGGTTGCTACCTGCCTCAGGGTAGGCCTGTGCGATGTGCTCTGAGCTTATCCAGCCTCTGCTCTTCCATCAGAGCCTCGGCAACACAGAGCTGCCTGAGGATGATATGACCCTGAGTGACACGATGGGGCCCTTTCCCCCGCAATGGCGATGTTATGCCAAGCTGGTCAACCCGCAGCATGTGTTCCTGACCTTCCTGCCAGCCACCTTCTCAGGTGAGGCCGCCTGTTGTGGGGAGCAAGATGAGGTAGCACCTCCTCAGGAAAACAGCAAAAGCAGATTCAGCTCTGGTAGGATGGAGGGAAAATTGAACAATGGAGTCTAGACCCAGTCTTTTTGCACCGTACGGCCAGGAACAGAGTAGTGTGAAGTGCTGAATGTCTTTCTCTTCTCTTCTTGGACGTGTGCTGCCCACATAGTGTTTTCAGGCAGGGGATGTGGCTGGCTGCAACCATTGGACTGTTTTCCCAATAGGGTTGTTAATTAATTAAGGAGAATGGTAATGGGATAGTCTGTGGGAGAGTCCCTGTTTCTGGGCATTGGCACTGATCTGTCTTCTACTGAGCTTCTGGTGAAGGCTGCTAGGCCCAGCTGGAAGCACTCTGTGGAGCTACTCCCACACACAAAGAGGTTCCAGGGACATCTGCCCTCTTGGGAATGTAGATGGAGGAGTTAAACTGTGCTCATTGGACAGAGGGTGATTTTAGTTTTTCTTCCAGATGTACAGAAGCTGATGGCTTGTGGGTTGGACAAACCTCCAAAAGATGAGAGTCGATCTGGAGAGGACCCTCTGGGACCTGTCAGTGCGGAACGAGTCAGAGCTGAGGCTGAAGAAGGGGATGCTGCAGTGCCATTACCTACCCTCAGCATAACACCAGCCCACGGTACTGCCCTCAGGACAGCACCTTGCTGAAGTATTAGTATCCTTGCTATACCTGAGCACACTGCTGGACAGATTGAGACAGAAGGAATAACAGGCTGCTAGAGCCTGTCAGCTCCTGCCTGGCAGTCAGCAGAGCCAGAGTGAGGACAAAGGGCATAGCGAAGCCTCAACCAGCTTTCACATTTTTCATGGTGGGCGAGGGAATGTAATGGGAGCTGAGTGCCCACAGCCTAAGGCTGCCTCCCTGTGGCCAAGAAGGCTGCAGGTACATAGAAGCTGCTAGGAATGACTGTACTGGGCTGCACTGGTAAGTTGCTGACTCTTGTGTCATGATCCAGCCTGGCACTACCAGCAGGACATTGTCTTAGGGAGAAGGCCACAGGTCCTGCAGTATAGAGCATTTAATTGCACAGCCCCTGATGCAGTCAGCCAGGCCTGCAATGAGGGTGGAGGGTTGTGCTGCTGCAGAAGGTGGTAGTGAACCATCATAGCTGCCCAAGGAGGAGATCTGAGTGGCCAAAGCACTGGGTCAAGTGGTTGGGTTCTGAATGAGGAGAATGGCCCCTGAGGTTTGAGGGGAGAGAAGCTTGTAAAACTGATAAGTACTCGTGGGTGCTGCTGTGAGGGCTATGAGCTTGCAGACGAGGAACAAGGAGCCCGCTGAAGGCCCTTGTCTCAGGTTTGTTTCTTTTGCAGAAGTGAGCCGTGACCCTGGAGAACAGGGTGGCCCCTCACGGAGAGATGTACATATCTCCTTCTGTCACCAGAACTCGCAGTCTGAGCTAGGCGAGTGCCGCCGATTTCGCTGCCCCATTTACATCTACAGCTGCTCTTTGGAGCTGTTACGAGAGCAGCTTGTCAGCCCACGGGCACACCGTCCTCCCCGGGACATCTTTTTCAGGTAATAACAACCGTACTTGATTCCTGGAGAGGAAACTGAGGAGTTATCTTGACAAGAGGCTGGCTTCAGCCCTGCCTTATTCTCTTGGCTTGGTCCTCTGCCTTACAGCAGCCAGAGCCTGTGTGTGCCCTAGGGCCTTGCTTTACTGGTGCCAGAGATGTTTATGGTCTAAAACATGCTTCAATGGTGCTGAAGGCTGCTTTTCCTCTTTTCCAGGTCCCAGTCTCTGGAACGTCCTCCCACTGCTGCTTGGCTGGACCACAAGCATAAGGAGCTGGTGGGTTACTGCACGCTGCTGCAGGAGCATTCCCACCAGTGCTATGTGAAAGGTGAGGAGTGATGTGATGGGAGCTGGGACAGGGTTGTGGTTGGGGCTGGACCCTGGATCTTCTTTTAAGAATGCAATGTCACATTTTACATGTAATCTTGCACTGAGCAAAGGGAGGAGCTGTGGGACAGATCTCCCACCAGGAGAGATTTAAAGATGTCTCTGCACTTTCCCTCTGGGCCTTGCATAGCCTGTTCCTGGACCTATGCAGTGCTGTGGAGCGGGCGTCCCTTCTTTGACTTTTTCCTCCCGCTTTCAGGGTGGCAGATCCCTAGGCCACTCTGGCGTGACTCAAGCCCAGGCTAACCTGTAGCATGAGGCGTCTTGGTGGTTGAGTCTTTTTTCCCAGCACCTGTGCTGACTGCAGCCGCTGTGTTGGGACATGCTGAAAAGCTGTATGTGGCTACTGGCTGACTCCCATGGCCTCGCATCTTTGTGGTCGGGTTCTCAAGCACTGTGTTTGATCTGTAGGGCTGTTCAAGAGCCTTCAGCAGTCACACAGCATCAGCTCCCAGGATCTACTTACAGCCATGGACTACTGTGAGGAGCTACTCCAAGAGATCGATATCACCAACTTCCTGCTGACGGTGTGCAGCCATGTCCGCTCGTTCCGAGAGAACCACCAACATTTCCATACACACTCCAAGACAGCCAGCTTCCAAGTGGGCAGCATAGAGCAAGAAGAGGAGCAGAACTCTAGGGAATGTGGTGTCTTGGTCTCTGAATCAAGGTAGGGGTCCACCTCGATCTTGCTTCTGTTCTTAGCATTGGGCCAGGACAGATCTTTATTCAAGCATCTTCTACCTGCTAGAAGGAATGTTGTAGGACAGGGTCTAACAGAATCAGAGATATTTCCAGTGGGATACCCACCTGGTATGGTGCCCACCAGGACCTTCTCTGTTTTTATAATCTCTGGTGACATCCATCCTTTCACTTTCTTTTGTAGTCTTAGCTTATTGCTGTCCCATCTGGCCTTAGCTGGAGGGCAGTTTGTCTGCAGCTCTGAGACTTGCTTCTGGAGAAATTATGCATCTCCTTCTGCCTGACTCATTTGAATTTGATGTTAACTCTGGTGAAAATGACAGGTTTATTATTTTTTTCTAATGAATAAATTGACATTTTTAAAAACTAAATCTCTGGAAAAAATTCACAATTCATCAAGACAGAATTGGAATGGGCTTAGTGCAAAACTTCTGTTCTTTCTTAGAGTATTTCTGAGGTTTGTATTGCCTCTGGAAACTTAAGGAGGGGAAAAGGTGTTGTGCTGTGAAGGTGTTAGTGTCTGTAGAAGAAGCACCCTTTTTAGGTCCTCCGTCGTCTGTTTGCACTTGGCTGTTCTCACTTTCTTTATGTGATTTCAGTAGCATTTGTTGGGGATCCCAAATCCTAGTTCTTATACTGTAAGTCATTGAGATGAGGCTGTGGTTTTGAACAACACTCAGTGTTTGGACTTCAAGTTCTGTTTTCCCAGAGAAAAACTGTGAGAAATTTTTTGTTTATAAGATATTATGAATCACCTATCTCAATGCACATTGTGTAAACATTACTGAAGGACATACAGCTTGTGACACATTGCATCCAGATCTGCCATCTGTATTGCTAATTCAATTACCTGGGGAGTACTTTTGATCGACTAACATCCTGCTCCCCAGATTGCTTTTTCTGAGCTTTAGGAACTGATTCTGTCATGGAGCTGAGTGAGCACAGGCCTGAGCTTCATGCTCTGGTCTGTGCTGCCAAGACACGGGGTGTGCTGGGATGGTTGTGCTTGCTGGGAGGTGCCCTGGACTGGGTGCTCAGATTGTGCCAGGTCTGTCCCTGTACTCAGCCACGTGTTTCTCTTTCCCAGGGAGGGTGTGTAATGTGGTGTAAAGTACATGGCCACAGGATCAGCGTGGTTAAACTGCCTCTGGCCTGGCTTCAGACAGCCAGAGTGTTTATCAGGGTTAGTGGGTGGCAGGAGGGTTTCTGGGGCTGTGGGGGTGGGAGCTGTGTAAGTCACGTTGTGTTTACACAGATGAGGTTTGGGGAGCTGTGAGGTGGCGTGCTTGCAGAGTAGATAATACATATAACTACTCCTCGATTTGCTTGTCTGACCTGTCCACAATCCTGTCAGCGCGGAAATGGAGGACTACAGCGAGCAGGACTCCCGTAATATCGCGAGCCCCACAGAGGAGCCAAAGAGCAGTATGGGCACCAGCTGCTGTTCAGAGTTTCCCCTCTCACTGCTGGAAATTGGACAGCCCTGCCAAGCACACCCTGACTTGCATAAAATTATCCAGGTGAGGAACATGGGAGCTTGGCTTGGATCCTGCAGGAGGGTAGAATTGAACATCTGTTCCATATTTGGTATTTCTCTTTCAGGAAAAATTCCTGGAAATTGGAAGTTTACATTTCAAGCCAGTGCCATCAAATCCTCACTATTTCTTCTATTGCCCACCATCAGCTAAGAAAGAGGTAGGCATGGTGCTGCTCTGGCAGTCTCCTGGTCTTTGTGGAGGGAAGCAGCTTTCCTTGGTGTCAGGTCTGGATTTGGGGCTGGCAGACCCATGGATAGACTGAGCCCCTGAAGTGCCCATTGAGAGTCTGCTTCGCTGCCTGGCTTGGTTCTAGTATCTGCCCTTCTCTCCATCTCAGGAAGAGGCATCTCGGGATCAGGCAGACAGGAAAGGCAGTGAGGACATGGAGGGATCAGAAGCAGAGCTGGCAGCTGAAGAAGGTAACATTTGCTTGCTTTGTCCTGGACAAGAACATGTCTGTAGTCTTACTGTGGTGATGCCTTTCAGAGCGTGACTGTGTCTGGTGGGGTCTCTGGAGATGTGGGCCTGGTTTGCTAACAGGGAACCTTTTTCAACAGGAACTGTGTCTGGGTGCTGCATTGCCACAGAGAGTGACCCAGAGCTGGAGGTGGAGTATCGTGAGAAGCTGGAGCACGAGTTCCCTGATACAGATTCCCTCTCGGACTCCAACACGGTGAACCAGGATGATGACTCCTTCAGTGTGCTGGGAGGGGACTCGCTCAATGAACAGGAGTTTTTGGAGCAGGAGATGCCGCCACTCTTTGTACACCTCACCTGCTCAGTGAAGCTGCGTAGCCAGCACAGCTCCATGCCCGTGCAGTCCTTGCCAACTTGTCTAGGTAAGAGCAAGCCTTGCAGTGAGGTTAAAGGATAGTACGGCCTCTGTCAGGTCCCTGCTGGGTGAGGAGCCACTGGAACAAACTTGCTGTGTCCTAAACAGCAGTCCTTCTGGACCAACCCACCCTTAACGGAGCCCCCAGGGTCTCCCAGCATCAGACAAGGGCTTTTTCACTAGGTCTCACACTTACTGTGGGATTGGTTGTGGAAGGTCAAAAACATCATGGAAGATGGTGGCCTTCTTGAGTCTGTCCAGTTGTGTGGAACAGCCACCTCTTGCAGTCTCTCTGCTCGCCACCAGGCTGCGTATGTGTCTAAGCAGAGCTGTTAGTTGCTTGATTCCCTTTGTCTGTGATCTCTGCTCAGGGGAAGTTCTGGGCTGCCTGGAAAGCTGCCAGGGCTTGAACACCATTGACTTGGGAGACCTCTGTGTGACCCTGGACATCTTCGTGCTGACATTGCCCCTGGAGATAGAAGTTGTGAACGCAGACATTCTCCACAACAGGTAGGTGGAAAGAGGCCCAGTCACTCACCCACACTCTGCCTGCCCTTCCCAGCCTCCTTCTCCTTCTCACAGAGCCTCCTACAGCCCTAAGAAAACCAAGATTTTTTTCCAAGGTGGGCTCACCTTTTCTGGAGATCCCTTTTCCCTCTCTAGGGCTTGTGTCTGTTTATCCTCACTGGCTCAAAAACAGAGCTCAGCCTCCTCTCTTTCCTGTGGCAGATGCACCTCAGAGAGCAGCGTCACCTTCACACGCTCTCCGGGGCAGCCATCCTCTTTCCGCTCAGATGAGGATATCATGCACAACTTGGAACGGCTCCCGTCCACTGGAGACGAGAGGTAAGGCACTGCAGATGTAACAAGCTCCTCATGGGCTTCTTTGCTGCCTAAGAGCTGCACTGTGGTGGCTGCATGAATGAGAATGTCTGGTTGGTTTTTCTCGTCTCTCGTAGGCACCCTGCACTTTCCAACCTCCCTGGAGTGCACAGGCAGGCTATTGAAGCCACCATGAATGAGGTAAGCCAGCCTTGGCCACTTGCTTCTGGCTGGAGCAATGTGGCCACAGTGTACCAATGCTGTTCCACACTTCCTAGCCTGCTCCCACCTGCAACCTCTGTCAACTGAAGTGACTTTCAGGCCTTGCTGATATCACACAGGCCATTGGCCTTGTGCTCCCTAAAAGTGTGGGATTACCCTGTCAAAATTCTTACTGCAGATGGGGTGGGACAGACAGACTTCTTTTCCGAAGACCTTTTCTTAGGTACTTTCAGAAGGAGATGAGGGGATGAAGGTGATGCAAGGGGCTGTTCTCATCCTGGTGGGACTTGGATCAGAATTGGGGCAGCCATGCAAATGATGGTCACTTAGGTCTTGCTCTGTGTCCTTGCTCTGCTCAGATTCGTTGGCTCCTGGATGATGAGATTGTGTCTGCGCTGCGCCACTCGCAGGTCATCAGCACCTCCATCCTGCACCGGGTGGCCACTCACATCTATAACTCCAAGGGTCGGCCCAGCTGCCACAGCGAAGTGGTGCTGCTCCAGTTTGTCTTTGGACCTGAACACTCTCTTGAGAAGTTCAAGGAGGTAAGGAGAAAACCCTGAGACAGTGTTATACACTAAGCTAGAGGAATGCTTATTCTTGCCTGTGTTGCAGGAGTTCAGAAGAATGGCTCTGCCAGGTTACATGCTCAATGCAGAAGGCAGTGACTACCACTACATCTCCATCAGCCGCCTGCATTCCAGGCAGGAAGCTCCAAACCCTTCAGGAACACCAGCTGGAGGGGCCACCAGGACGGCCCTGGGCCAGGCAGGCCAGGAGGGGAGCAGTGAAGCAGAGGCAGAGGGCTCTGAGCTGCACCATGCAAGCTGTGACCTCCCAGAGGAAGCCCAGGGTCTCTGGGGGTGGCCGGAGAGTGAGACGCGCGTTGTACCAGACGTGGGAAACCCTGCACATGAAGGCAGCCACGCACAGGATGAGGTGAGAGACACTGAGATGGTCTGTTGGTGGGAAGGTGTGGGACACTCTGGTAACAGAAGGTAGGAGGCAGGAGTATGATTGGACATTTTTCAGCGCCTAGTTTTCTGGTCATTTTTGCAACCTTGGCTTGTGTTCAGGTCCCAGGAGAAGTGCTGAGCCTGGAGCAGAGCAGAGCCCCTGGCCATGACTCCCTGGAGGAGACAGCTCTAGAGACAACCATACAGTCACTGCCATCCTCATCCTCTGAAAAAGGCAACAGCGAGAAATCACCGTTGGTGACACCATCTGCAGCAAGCTTGGCTGACTCCATGACACAGGGCAGGGAAGGTAGGAGCTGTGGATGTGGGCAAGGTGTACCTAAGCCTCATGAAGGGAAGGGCCCCGTTTTGGCTGTAGCTGCCTGGTTGTCCTATGGAATGTTTCTCCAGCAGATTTCTCATCATCAAACCCCTCTTTTCTTTGCAGGCTCCAGTAAGCAGCGTCCCAGCCGCGTGCAGAGCCTCGTGTCGAGCCAGGGCAGCATGGACTCCGACCACCTGGGTGAGTCTGCCGGGGCAGGAGTGACTGACAGTGTGCAGGCAGACGCTGGCAGTGATGTGATAGTGTGGGGGCATGGGGAACTGCGTGCCTGCGCTGGCGTGACCCCAGAGGACAAGGCTCGTGAGTGGCCCTGATCTCTGAGAGCTGCTGTGCCCAGGAGGAGGCTGAGTGGCCCAGCAGCCTGGGACTGAGGTGAGGATACCTTGCAGGTTATGATGGGGGAAGCAGTGACTCAGAGTACGAGGAGGCCCTGATAAGCGACCATGAACCCAGGTGTCCCCTCATGCCGGATTTCTGGCTCATCATAAAAATCCAGCAGGACAGAGTGGAGGTCTACTATCACACACGGTAAGGAGGGTCCCGCTGTCTGGCCATGGCTTCTCTGTACCAGAACCTTATTGCTACTCCCTCATCTCTGACAAGCATCTCCTTCTTGCCCCATGTAATTGTGGGACTAGACTGGTGCTCCCTAAGGGGAAAGCAGCCACCTGTCCTCGTTGTGTTCCTGCTCCCAGCACAAAGGGACAGGCACCCTTCAGGTGCTCTGCTGACCCCTCTCTCCCCTTCCCTGTAAAGCAGCCTGAGTGTGGAGAAGGCAGCATCAGCAGAAACAGAAGAGGAGCAGCCAGGGGAGTGCCAGAGTCTCAACCAGGTGGTGGTGAAGAAGATCAGTGAAATCTGCAGGGTTGTCAATCAGGTAACAAATCTGCAGAGGGCAGGAGTAGAGCTGCAAGTCATGAGATGGCTTAGAGGAGACAGGACCTCTGGAGGTTGCATGATCCCAGCCCAGCTCAGGGAAGGGCCTGGGGACCCAGTTCAGCTGGTGGAGTCTCAGCTTGGGGGTCAAAGGAAAAGGGACTCAGTCCAGCCCTAAGCCCTTCTCTATGCTGTCCTCTGTGTGCTGTGCAAGCAACAGAACCAATATTTTCTCATCCTTTGCAGCGCTTGCTGCTGCAGGACCTGCATGACAGCCATATATGCAACTCATTACTGGTGGCAGAAAGCGAGGAGGACATCTGGAAGAGTGAAACACCGTATACTTCTTACAGGCAGCGTGTCATGCCCACAGATGGTATGAAAGTGCCCTTGGCCATGCCTCAGTGGCAGTGCGACTGCCTGCCCTTGGGTGACTAAAAAGATGGTGACTTCTGTGCTGTGGCCCCAGCTATGTCCTGTGTTCTTTGTAGATTACTCTGTAGAGGAGAGCTATCAGCCCCGGGACTACCTGGCTGCCACCATGCAGTTCATGCCAGGGCACTTTGCTTGTGACGTTGTGTGGAGCACACTCATCCATGTGCATTCACGCCTCAAGATGGGTCCCAACATGGGAGTCTCACGAGGTGCGTACAGCCCAGGTTCTCCTTCATTTTGCGCGTCAAGAGTCTGGCTTCTGGCTGGACTGGCACATCAGAGGAGGGGGTGTGGGATAGCTAACATCCCACCTTGCCCACAGCTATACAGGCGCTTCGCTCTGTGCTCAACGCCTTCTCTGTGGTGAACAGGAAGAATATGTTTGTCTACCAAGAACGTGCTACTAAATCTGTTTTCTACCTCCGGTAAGAAGCCAGCGTGACTTGTTGGCCTGACCCTGCCCTGCTACATGCGTTAGACCAGACCGAGAGCTCCTTGGGGCAGAAAGTGTCTGGGTCCTAGTGGGACCCTGCTGTGACCCAAGCAGTAAATATCTGATTTCTAACGAATCAAAGTCACATCATGCCAGGACCTTCCTGCCCTCCCTGTGCTATACATGGAAGGGAAAAGGATGTTTTTTTCTGTGGGAGCCAGAGAGCAATTTTTCCACAAGCTCCATATCATAAGGACTAATCCCCTGAAAGTGCACAGGGGAGAGCAAGGAATACATGGGTCTTCTGTGGAGGTATGATGCTGTCATCCTTGAGAATGGAAGCTGACATGTCTGTCTCTTTTGTTTAGACTGACGGAAACCACCTACAGTGGGAAGGTGTGGGAAGCAGAGAACGCCATTAACCCAGCATCCCGCTCACTGGCACTGACACGCAGCCAGGAGCCCATTTACACTGAGGATCTAACGGTGAGTGTGCTGCTCTCTGGGAGTGGATGTTGGTGCTATTGGTCACGGGAGTGGAAAGAACTCAGTAGTTCCAGCAACCTGCATTTTGTGTAGGATAAAACTCATGTCATAGATGTGTGAAGTGGGGCAGCAGTAGGTGGGTTCTGCCTGGCCTTGCTAGCAGCCCGAGATGATGATGGAACTAGAATTCACATGGGAGCTGTTGCCAGGTGGCTGTTTTTGCTTCGCCAGGGTTCTCGTTCCTCTCTGGACACAGCCTCGTGCCGTAGTGTGGACTCTGCCCGCCCTGTGGGACAGGTAGACAGACACATCCAGCTGATGGTCCACGGTGTTGCCCCAGCAGGTAAGTGTTACAGCACCTGGCACCAATGGACTGTGCTGATGCAAAGCAGCGGAGCAGAGCTCCAGTCCCTGCCCTCTTTGCTTGAAGAGCAGGGAAGGTGTCTCCCTCCTGAGCAAGCTGCTTTTCCTTAACCTAGAGCTGTTGTCTGTTCTGTCTGCATGGGAATGTGAGGAAAGGATCCGTGGCCCACAGTGAAACCTGCAGACTGGGTGGCTTATGCCAGCTTTCACTGTGCAGGAGTGCATTTGTCTTTGCCTGCTGCACCAGCAATCTTTTGTGATCATGAATGGGTAGAAAAAGATGACTGAAGAAACTGATGGTGGGGAAAGACGTGTTTCTTGTGGAAAGTGACTGTGAGGGTGGTACATCCTGAACAGGCAGGAAGGGGTGGCTGTGGTCATTGTTACTGGATGAGGTGAAAAAGCTGCTTGTACCTCTGCTTACTTGTCAGGGCCTGAGATCACAGATGAGCTGGTGAAAGTGCTGCGCAGACGCCTGGATGAGGCCACCCTGGATATCATCACTGTGATGCTGGTGCGGAACTGCAAACTGACCCCAGCAGATGTGGAGGTACCTCGCTCATATTGAGACTGCTCATCCCAGGGCCCGTAACAGTCACCTACTTTTTGACCTGTCTCAGCTTCTCCTGCGCTGGGGCAGGGAAGGCCAGGGCCATTTGCTGCATCCCATTCCCTGCTCTAGGCTGGTGTTCACCAAGGTACCTGCTGTGTGGGTGCCTGGGTAGGTGGGAGATCCCCTTTGCGGGGGTTTGCAGCATGGCAGGGCCTCCCTGTGAATACCACTGGAACATCTGCCCACATCTGTCTCAGGGTGATGCCTACAGACCTGGGTTCTGCCCATCACACTCTCCCTTTGCATAGCCAGCTGGCATAATTTGGATCAGTATCAGAGCCCCGGGGCATCCTGCTCATCTCAGATGAGTTTTAAAGCTTTCTCTCTGCAGTTCATCCAGCCCCCCGGGACGCCACCCACAGAGGTCCTGCAGTTTGCACTGCCACCCTCCGCCCTGCCCTGGCTGCACGCAGTGGCCTACTATCTGCGCCAGAACCTGCTGATCTTCCTGCACACCCCGAAGTACACGGACAGCAACGTGGAGCACCACTTCAAGGTGAGGAGGGCTGTGAGCTGGGACAGCAGTCTACCCAGCGTCTAGCTACTGCTGGTGGCATTTATGGAGGCAGCTAAGTCATTCTGTTGCCAGCTCTTCCATGTAGTGTTAAGGAGGAACTGCCACTGATTTCTGAAGCCTGGAGGAGTTTCACAGGACTGTGAGCAGTTCCTCTTTGGCCTGGTATAAACTTGGACAGGCTTTGCTTTGGTACAAGTGGTCACTTGCTGTGCAAAAAGCAGCAGCCACAAAGAAGTCCTCCTTGCATGGTTGCTTCAGATATAAGGACTGAAATGTCAGGATTAATAGAAGTTTGGGAGCAGCTACCCACTTGCTCAGCATGGCCATAGCAGGGACAGAAGGTGGGGCCAGATGTGTGGTGCCGTATAACCTGCACAGAGCTGCAGAAGGGTCCTTCTGCCCAACAGTGGCCAGGGCTGTGCTGGCAAGCGTTTTAAGTAGGTCTAGGTTGCTTGCTACAGGCCTGGGGATGAGCTCTGCACACACATGGGCCTCTGCTCCCAGTTAAGGCAAGTTGTCTAGTCTCTACTGCTGTTCTTTTCTCTTTAGCACTACTTCAACCACAGCGGGAGCGTGCCTGACCAGGATCTCTATCTGTACAACAAGCCAGGTGGCCAAGGCACAGGTGGCAAAGGTACCGTGCTCAACTCATTTCTGAAAGAGGGTATGAGGCTGTGTGTTGAAGAGCTGTTTCCCGTGTTGGAGAGCTCTGAGTGACTGAGAAGGGCCAGTGTCGGGGCAGCATGTTCCTCCAGTGGCTGGGAGGTGGGCAGGGTGTGTGTTTGCGGGACTGCATGCCCTTGCATGTGTGGTGGAACAAGCCTCCCACAGAGCAACTTGCCCAGCTTGGCCTGTTGCTGTGCGAAGCAGCTCTAGGTTGCAGGAGCTGTAGGGCAAGATACAGTGAGACCTTGGTGAGTGTGGGGTACAGAGGCTCAGTGGGGCTGGAGCAGAGACCGTTGTTGCGGGAGCCTTGCCACAAAGGTGTAGCTGAATGCTGCGTGTAACTGAGTACAGGCTGCAGGGGCAATACCATTGCTCTTTTCTCTGGAGTGCTGGAGGAGGAATTGGATAGGTCTCACCCTGCAGCAGGTTGTCATGTCATGTTTTGTCCAGGCCATGTGGTCTGTCATCTGGCTATCGTGTGTCTTGTGCCCCTCATGCACCATCTGAATGTTCTTCTGTTGTGTAGGTACCATGTCGGACCTTGTGCAGCACCTCTTTCCACTCTCCCACTTCCAAGGTAGCACCTGTGGCTCCAAGTATTAATCCGGTTGCCTTTCTCATGCAGCTCTCTGGCCCCTCTGGTCCCTGCTGTTCTTGTTTTCCTTGTGTTGTGGCTTCAGCTCTGACTCCTCTGTGTGTTTGTGTATGTGTGTCCTTTTAGCTGAGCCTCCTCTTCCTTGTTGGCTGGATAAATGAGCAAACAGAACCTGCTGCTCTGAGGCAGCAGCTCTGCAGTCCTTGGCTGTTGAGGGTCCGTGTGCTGCCCTGTGAGCTTGCAAGCAGTGAACTCCAAAAATCCTTCACCTTTTTTTCCCCACAGGTCCAAACAGGCATCTCCTCCCTGAGGAAGATAGGTCATGATATTTCAGCCATGGTTTCATGCTCCAGGGTTTAGCGTCATCACTCTCACAGTGTCTGTGTCCTGGGATATGGATATGATAGAGAAACCTGCCAGAAAGGGAGAGGCTGAAGGGGCTCAGTGTGGGAGTTTATCTGGAAGAAGAGGGGAATAACTACATCCTCGTCTGATATTACCTGTATGAACATCCACTGTCATTCTGGTGGGCCCAGGGCTGACTGTCAAGCCAGGCAGATAAGGAGTTTGTGCCCTTTACTGTTTAAAGAGAGAAAGTCTGCTTGGGAGAGCTCATACTGAATGTCATGTGGGCCAGATTTGCTGTTCTAGGTGAAGTCCTGGTCCCCTCTGCCTTTGATATTTAGGAAATCACAAACTTCTTTTGTTTGCTGGATGGAGGGTTGTTCCTGTGCTTATCTGGGGAAGAAACATGCCAGAATCTGCTGCAGAGCATCTCTAGGATAGAGGAGCTCCTGTACTTTTCTTCAAGCAGGTGTAGAGTTTCCTTTCCTCAGTGTGAGCACAAGGGAGCTATGCTCTGACGTGAATGCTCACCGCTCTCCTTTGGGAGCAGCTCTCTCCATTCCAGTGCCCTCTCCTTCCCATCTGGCATGTCTCAGAGGAAAGGTTGCTGCAGAGCTTATGCTTCGTTAGGAATGATGGAGAGACCAGGTGGTTGTGCTGCTGATCAGACCTGGGCACAGCCTGCTGAGGCTGGATTTGTCTCAGTGCAGAGAGGGCACCCGTGGTGCTGTGGATCCATCAGGTGCAGCTTGGCTGCTCTGTGGCAGTGAAGTCTGGTGTCATCCCATCCTTGCTGGAATGGAGAAAGACACAATGTGGGCTCAGCAATGCAATGGGGTGGAGGTGGTTTGCATCTGGGCATGTCACCCTTGGGCAGTGTTGGGGCAGCTTTACCATCCAGTCACCTGAGTGCTGGTTTAGCTGGTCAAGGCGCTTTGAAAGGAAGTGGGAGCGTCACAGGACTCACAAGTCCTGCTGATTGGAATGCATGGGGAAGGCACCTGATCTTGTGTGGGTGTACAGTGAGGAGGGGGCTGCGAGTGTAATCAGCAAAAAGTTGTCATGTATACAGTCTTCCTCTGCAAGGACTCAGGTCCTTCATAGCTTAGAGAGGGCTGCTGGAGAGCATCTGAACTCTGTCCCTTAAGAGGACAGGGATGGTGAGCCCCGTCCTGGATTCATCTGTAATAAAGGCCCTTCTGGGGCCAATGGAGATACTTTCACCCTGCATATGAGGCTGGAGAACCCAGGAAGCTTGTGCAGGGCAAGACGAAAGCTGCTGTGATGCTGCAGGAGAGAGATTCTTGGAGTGATGGGGACACCCTGTGCCAAACACCGTGCTTCTTACCCTGGCTCCCCACAGGCACAGCTGGCCTCTGCTCCCTGGGCTGCATCCCCTCCTGTGGGCCCTGCCTGCAGCATGGCAGTATGCCACCCAAGCAGTGTGACACGACTGTCCCAGTGCAGGGTGGCAGGCTGTACACTGGGCTTGTAGAGGTGCACCCAGTACTGGGCTGATGGAGACTCTTGGACTCTCCCCACAGGAATCGCTTGCATTGCATTGACATTTGTGGATGAGCATGGCAATCCCACCTCACTGCTCCATGGGGAGAGGCCCGACCCTCTGAAGCTGCCTTCCTTCTCACCCATCACGGGCCTGCTGCAGAACACTGACTTTGAGAGCCTCACTGCGGTCAGCAGGCACCAGCCGGAGCCTGGCACCCCGCATTCAGGTAGGGAGCAAAATGCCACGAGCTGCCTATTCCCTGTTGTCTCCACACCCCATGGGGCACATTGGCGGGCTGGTGAAGGTGGTGGTGCAGAACCGTGCAGGACTGCCTTTTCTCCACAGAGCCTTGTGTGCTGGTGCGCCTGGATATCTGGGAGAAAGGCAACATCAGCCTGCTGCAGCTGTCGGAGAAGCTGCGTGGGGCACTGCGCCATGCTCTCTGCGATGCTGTGATGGAGTTCCTTGTCCTGCCAGCCCCGCTCTGCGTGGAGACCACCTGCCCCCTGGGTGCCATGGACCTGGAAGAGCTGAGCTCTGCAGGTGAGAGCCCAGCTGGGACAGCCACCTCAAGCCCTCAAACATCCTCGGTCCTTCTCCTGGCCTGTGGGAGCTTGGCTGTGTTGGGGGAACTGGGACTGGGGGGGCTGGAAGGGAGGAAGATACTCTCCTCTCTACAAGCAGTACTGTGTGATGTCTCAGGGAAGATGCATTATAGAAATTTGAGTTGGAAGACATGCTTAAAGGTCTGCCTGCTCCCTGAGAATGAACCTACTTTTCTGGGTGTTGCTGAGGGCTCTCTCCCTTTTGACCAGCCACAGTGGGGTACATGTAGATACTAGCAGTGTTGCAGCAGGAAGCTCTGTAGAGTCTGATTTGCTCTGTCTCCGCAGGAGGCCTAAGGAGGACCATGTCCGAGACCAAGGGCCTGGCCATGGCTGCTGCTGGGGCTGGCAGGAGCTGTCCTCCACCCTTGCACTTCACCTCTGCCCCTTCGTCCAGTTCTGGAGAGCCAGTGACACCCACAAGCAAGCTGGGACGCCGCAGTTTCTGGGACATGCTGGTAATGTTCCTGAGGGACTAGTGGGGAGCAAGGCCTGTAAGTTCTCATGATGTGTCAGGCCAGGAGGAATGGAGAGGAGGGATCTGGCTGGGGTCAGGAGGCTGGTAGCGGGGTCTTTGAGATGAGAGCTCTAGCTGGGCTGTGTATGCGCACAGCATTAACTTACCCCCTTCTCCCTAGAGCAAGACAGAGTCCTCAGAGCTGGGCAGCCCCAAGACTACTGATGACATTGTGCTGGAGAGGCCAGAGGAGGCTCGCACGAGGCGGCGGCACAAGACTGAGAGCGTCAAGCAGCATCTGAGCCAGGATCGGGGCACAGCAACAGCTGAACTGGAACAGGCACAGAGGCAAGCACAGCCGTCAGGCCGGGCTGCTGGGGTGTTGTTTCTCCCTGTCTGCTGTAGTGTTGTGCAGCCCAACATCCTGCTGGCTCCGTCTGCATCTTAACCCACTGGACCACATCCCCTTTCCTTGCAGTTTTTCCCTGTCACAGCCAGTTAGGGGAGCTGCTTTCCACACATAAAGCCTCCATCCTTATTGCTGGAGTGCTGCTGGGAGCGCTGCTGGTTCTCCCTGCCAGAGATCCTTTCCCTGCAGTGTGGGGCCCTGTGCAGCACCTGACCCCCCTGTGGCTACTGACCTAGAGGGACCAAGCTCAACGGCTGTAACAACCCAAAACAGGGGCTCCCCGGGCTCTCCTCTGAAGATGGATGGGGAGAGACTGTTGCACCTTTGTACCTTCGTTGCTGTTGATTTTGATCTGGTATAACTGTGCTTCCCTTTCCTCTTCCCAGGCGCCGAGCCTGTCAGTTGGAGGAAGGGGATGTAGGTGCCATGCACCCACTCTTCAGCCAAACCTGCCAGCAGTGGATGGCATTCATGAACCACCTGGGTATGTACCTCAGGTCCCTACTCCTCCAGATGGTCTGGGGATGGGCCTTTGTCCCCAGAGCTCCGAGGACAAGTGCCTACATGACACCGAGCTGTCAGTCTTCATCTCTTGCTGATCTCCGCCTAGTTACACAACCTGTTTGTCCCTTTCTGGATACCTCTCACTTCAGTGTTTGCATATCCCCTCACACCTGCTGGCAAGGTAGAGCTGTCCTCCTTCTTCTTTGATGAGGAGTAAGCCGGGGACCAAGGAGTAAGCAGAGGAAAAAGTGCCATGCTCAGAGCATGCAGAGAGTTTGGTGCAGGTCCTACTTCAGACAGAGCCTGAAACCAGAGGTTATTTCAGCCTTTGTCTTCTCCTCTTCCATCCAAGGTCCTTATTCTCCAGCTCTGCCTGTCTTGGTCCCTGGCAAGGCAGGAACTTGGCCTGCTCTAGGCAGCAGGCCTGCAGTGGGGCTCCCTTAGCTGTGTCTGCTGCGCAGGTGGGGTGAACTTGGCTCTGGGGCAGCTTGACGCCTTGTCCTACAGTACTTCTTCCATGCAGGGTGCCCATCGGTGCAGCAGTGCTCGTTGGAGATTGTGTCCCGTTTCCTCCTGTCCTCCATCCTCGTGGAAGTGGTGAGCCTGGTCACTGCCCTGGCAAACGACACCACTGTCAAGGTGTTTGAGCAGATCTGGTGAGTTATGCGGTTCATAGGTGTCTGCTTGGCACCAGCAAATGCCCATCAGCTGTGCCAGCCTCTACTTCCATGGCTCTACTTGTCAGCCACCTTGGCTGTTCTTCTTTGCAGCTGCCATGGGAGCTCTGCCTTCTTGCCCTACAAGCCCGGCCAGAGCGCCAGCCCTCGCCCCGCTGCTGTCAGACACTTCATCCTGCTGGGACGCAACTTCCAGCAGTGGCGTTGCAGCACAGAACAGGGTTAGTACCTGGCCAGGGGCCACAGGACCATGTGCTTGGGGGTCCTTGGGGTGGGAGATGTACAAGCAGGGCTCCCATCTTTGCTCGGGCAGGCTGCTTGTGCCCAGAGGTGTGCAGTGGGTTGTCTGTTTCCCGCTCCTGACACCTTATTCTCAGATTTGCTTATAACTACTTATTTCAAGACAAGCTGAGCAGTACTGTGACACAATATCCTGTCATACTGCCTTAATGATGTGTGTGGGATGTAAGAGCAGGATGAGCTGGTACTGAGGGTCACAACTCTTGCTTCTTCCAGCTCACAAAGGGCTCCAGCGCTTTGAGGCCATGGAATTCAGCTCGGCAGAGAGAGGCTCTGATCCCAGCCTTGTTGGACGAGACCTGGCACCCCGGCAAAGGTTCCTCTTCATGGAGATCATTGATAAAAAGGTAGCAGTAGTGCCTGTGTGATGTTGTCTCGTGAAAGCCAGGCTGTCCCCAGCTGGCCCAGGGCTAGAAGGAGGAGAGGAAGAGTGTCCCTGCAGGCAGGAGCCCTCTGAAGCAGCTGTGCAGGACATCTCTGTTTATGCCACAAGCAGAGCTGGGGGTTCTGTGCAGCACTGCGGGGAGTGCTGTGGGGCAGCAGCCTTTGCTGTCTCTGACTTCAGCTGCCCCACTGGACTATAACCGCCCTTTCCCTCCCCACAGCAAGGCCCACATCAGTGCTGCCAGTGCAAGTACCACCACTGCTGTGGCTGTTAACAGGGTGCTGTGGATGAGCTGTTGCCACTCTCCCTGTCCCAGCCTTGTCATCTGAAACCAGCTGCAGAAAGTGCCACCCAGAGCACCTGGCGCAGCCTGTGTCACCATGCAGGATCTCTCTGAGCAGGTCCTTCAGCCTTCCTCCCCCTCCTCTCTCTCCAGCTGACACTCTACACCTACAACTGGTCCCCAGACCTGGGGGCCAACCTGAACTGCTCGCTGACTCGCCTGCTGCAGTGGCAGAACGCCCGGTCCCACATCGTGCACTGCCTGATCAGCCAGAAGCTGGGACTCTTCCACCACCACTGCTTCATGGACACACCGTGGCATGAGGACAGCAAACAGGTAGGGTACCCTGCCATGCAGGGCAGTGTTTTCGCCCTCAGGAGAGGCCTTGGCAGCTTGAGGCTCTGAGGAAGGTTGCAAATGCTTCTGTGCTTCTTTGTGCTGGTTGGCAAGGTGTCTCCAGGTCCAACTGTGGCCATGTCCAGCCAGGCACTTGCTGTCTGCTCTTGGAGGCATCCAGAAGTGGGAAGATTCTGCTGTTGGCAGCACTTGTCTGTGACTGGATTATTTAGGATGGAGGAAGCTGTAGAATGGGCTTCCCACTGCACGTTAGGGCCATAGCCTGCTCTCCTCAGGACTGGTGAGGGAAAAGGTAGATAAAAAGACATTTGCAGATGGCCAAAATTGGATTTACTCTGTTGTTGTGGGTCCTTGCTCCAAGGCTGGCAGTAAGGAGTCCTTTAATGGGTGTGTCTGTTTGCTTAGGAGCCAAATCCTTTCCTGAACTCTACTTTGGAGGTGGATGCACTGATCCGGAGCCCCTGCCCCCCACCTAGCAAGGAACAAGGCCGGCTGAGCAGCTCTGCCCGCAGCCTGCCGCCTCTGCACTTCCATCCCGATGTGGTGCCCTTTGACGAAGCTCTGCGGGATGTTACCACCATCAAGCGCATACCTCACGGGCCTGAGTTGGGACCTTTTGACCCTGTGACTTGGCATGGGGCTCAGTTCCTGGAAATCAAGAGCATGGAGAGAAAAGGTAAAGCAAGGGGCCTGGTGTCATGAGAGCCTGCCTAACTCGTCTTCCTTCTGGAAAAGGAGCTCAGAACGAGCAGAACAAAAGTTCTGGTGGAGGGAACAGTTCTCATCTCACAGCACCCTGGCAGGAGGAGGGGATAGGTAATGGCTGGTGTGGGAGTGGAGTGGCAATACTTGGGGCTGTGGCTTGATACTTCTGTGGCTGTTCTCTTTCCTCCAGAACTGGAGAAGCAGATGAAGATTGAGAATCTCTTTGTTACCTGGCAGCAGAGATCAGCGCAGTCCAACATGCCCATCAGTGTGAGTGCAGCCTGGGCAGGTGGGCAGCAGGCTGGGCTTTTGTACAGCACACTGGAAGCACCAGCTTCACCAGGGCAGAGAGAAGCACTGGAGCTCAGAGGGGGCATGGCAGGGATGGTGTTTGACAGTAGAGTAGTGCTCTCTGCTTGAACTTCTGAGGTTGCTGGGCTCTAGCATCAGACTTGGGAATGCACCCTTGCTGCCCAGCACTGGAAAGGCTGTAAACTTTGAGGGTTCCCTTTAGAGTTTGATCCTTACTTGCAGCAGGGCACTGTTGCAGACAGCTTGTTCCCAGGCTTGATGAGGGACTTGTGCTGTAACCACATCCCTCTTGTGCTGTGCAGCTGGCAGACCTGGAGACCCTGAAGCAGTCCTCGCGCCTGGTTCACTACTGTGCTACCCCCTTGCTCTTTGACCCGGCTTTCCGGCAACAGATCCAGACTGACCAGCAGGGCAAGGTGGAGGGGAAGGTGAGTGTCAGCCATTGCCAGCAGGGTTGGGCCTTATGCACTGAGGCAAAGGATGGCTTTGCAATCTTTTCCCAAGGCAGGGCTGCTCTGACCTCACTCCTGCGTTACAGGATGAATTTTCACCCTGTAAGATGGAGACTGTGAAAATCCTTGGTTCCTCAAAGCCTTTCTCTCGTATCTACACCATCCTTGGGGAAGCTTGACATTTTCTACCCAGGGAATTCAGGGCTGAATCTATCAAAGCCATCAGAGAGTGCTCTCTGGTACTGATTTGTTAAGGAAGCGAAATTTCACTTTATGCATTGAGCAGGCAGACCTGGAAGACCTTGCCTGGACACAGCAAATAGCTGGAACAATTGAAAGCAAACCAGCTGAATCCTGAGCAGGTTGCAACCTGACAGACTCTAACTGGTGCGGATCCCGCACCAGCTGTTCACGGTCTGTATGTGTGTGAGAAGGGAAGAACAGGCTGTTGTAATTTATCTAAATGTCAAAAGGATTCTGACAGGGTCTTTAAACGGAGATTGCTACAGAAATTGAGCATTCGCAAGAGAAAGGAAAGTATCATCACAAAATGAAAACTTCACTTTCTTTTTGGAACAGAGCAAAATAAAAATTGGTTATTCAATTTGAAGAACCTGGCAGCAGGGGTTTCAAGGTTGTGTATTGGGTTCTGTATCTCCAGATCATTTATTGCAGTACATATGAGATGCCAAGCTTTGCAGTGCTGTGTGACTGCTCAGATTGGTCAGAACAGACAGAGAATGCAAGGAGCTCGAGGGGGACCTGAGCAGCCTGTTAAATGGAAGGTATTGTGGGAGTTGAGACCTGGTTCCCACTAAAACAGAGCACAATGTGGAGAGGAATTTGAACTCCTCCTGTAATCTACACTAGCTACAGAGGCTGTACAGAGCAGACAGCTCTGTGGATTTCTTCAGATCATGAACAGTTGCATGCAAAAGGCAAACTGTTGAGAGCACATCAGCAAGGGGTGTTAGTGTTATGGGGTAACATTCCAATATATCTCTAAAATACTAGTGTATTAATGCCTTCATCTGGACAGTAAGTATGAGACCAAGCATCTTGTGGAAAAGGCATTAAACTAGAAACACTTGGCAAAGGTCAGAAAGTAGCTGGAGAGACCACAAGTCAAGAAGGTGCTCCTGGGGTAGATGAGTGAAAAGACAGATAGAAATATGTTAAAGAGCCACAGACTGGAAGTAGAGAGGTCAAGAAAAGACACCTCAGTCTCTCACAGCACAAAGACAAGGAGTATTCAGGACATCAAAGGGAGAACTGAAAATGGTTAAAAGAAAGCTCTCTTCATATTCAGTGCTACTAAACTACTAGTAAATCCTGAAAGGTCAACAGGATTCACGAGGTGATTGGACTCTTACTGTGGCAGTAGGAGCTGAAGCTCTGAGCTTTGTGTGAACCAGTTGCAAGCCACTAACACTTTGTGGAAGCCGTTCTGTGGGAAGAGATGTGAATTTTCCCCTTTGCCAGGGCACCTTTTCCTGCAGTCTGTTGCAGCCTGGGTAAATCTTGGATCTTGCATTTCAGCACATGCAGTAGGACAGTGTTTGGGGAACCAGCTGTTAGTGCTCTCTGGCAGAGGGAGGTCTGTCCTCTGCTCATCCAGAGCAGCTGGTGGTGTCCCAGTGAGTGTCACCTGCTGGGGCCAGATGCAGCAAGTTTCTTTAGGGAATTATTTTCTCTTCCAGAAGCGCCACCGCTCAAATGACTCTACAGCTTCAGGGAGGGACCGTAGCCACAGCTGCGACTCAACAGAAGCGCTGCCCTGCAAGGTGAAGGAGGAACCCTGGCTGCAGGAGATGTGCAATGCCTTCCTGCAGCAGTACATCCAGTACCTGCAGAGCATGGGCTTCATTCTGGTCCAGGTGCGGCCACCCTCACCCACCACTCGCAGGTCAGTGACATTCTGGGAACCCTGTTGTTGGAGAAGGGCCGACACACTGAGTGAGCTGTGCCCAGGTTTGACACAACAGGAGATGTTGGCTCCCCTGCTCAACGCTCTCTCTGCTGTCATTTCCAGTAGCACAAGCCGGATCCGAGCTCTGGCAGCGATGGGTGTGGAGGGGAGAGGGTCCTTTTCCTACACGAAGCCAAAAGCAGAGGGGAGTCCAAAGGTGAGTGCGTGTCTGCTATAAGGGTAGAACTGGGGTGGAAGTCAGGCTGTGCAGTCGGGCAGTTCTGGTTGGCTTTTGAATCAGTGTCAGACAGAAAGGATGGGAGAGGGCAGGGAAAGAACTGAAGCCAGAAAGTCTCTCTAGACCAGCACCATCTTTGGGATGTTGGACCAGATGAGACCTTCTTGTCTTCCTACCTGCCTTTGTGCAGCCCTCAGAACCCCTTCCTGGGATTGGATGGAACCAGGGCACATTTCAGAAGGACAGCAACAGCTTTGAGGAGGCTCAGATTTGGAACAAGGTGACCTGGGGCCAGGACAGTTGCCTTTAGGTATGATTCTGGAGGTTTACCTGTCAGAGAAGCTTCAGCATCTATGGTAAAGGGCAGTTCTGGGGAGAAGGATCTGTAGTTAGGGTGAGATGAACACGGAAGTAGAAGAGATCAGAGAAGATAACCGTGGAATGGTTCCACTGTGAGAGCTGGCTGTAGCTTTTAATTTCTAAAGAAGTGGGAACTAGGGAGGAACAGGACAGAGCCCTACCAAATCCCAGCTGACCTGGAAAGGGATTGACTCCTTGCTATCTTATTTGATAAAAGACTTAGACACCATCAAATGAAAGTATCGGGAGACAGTTTCAAAGCAAAAGGGAGTGTTTCTTTGTGCAGCAGGTAACAGTGGTCTTTATCAAAAGGTTCTGTGAACAGCAGCATCACTCCTCAACTCACAGAGTCCTTGAACTCTAGGGACACTGTGTCCTGAGTAAGCAGGAGTAGAAGGGAGCAGCATGCCTGGTGTGCTCTCTTGAGGGCTATTTATTAGGTTTGTTAAAATTCTTTTCATGGTCAGCTCTGGCATGTCTGCTCTCCTTCTGCCAGTGAGGGTGCTCAGTTCATGAGGCTCCTCTGTTTCCATCTCTGCCACAGACTCTCATGGCAGCCTCACACCCTGGTGTGCAGGCTGCTGTCCCGTGCCAGAGAGCATCTCCAGCTCTGTCCTTCTCTTCCCAGAGCACAAGCCCAGCTGTTGCCACCTATCACCTACAGAGAGCTCTTCCCGGGGGAATTGTGCTAATGGAGTTGGCCTTCCAGGTAAGAAAGAACAAGAAACAAAATACAGTCTCTGGGGACAGTCTTCAGAAGTGACAAAGCGGGTGAATGAGAAGGAGTGCAGCAGGGACATGTGATCCTTCCTTTCTTGTCCTGCCTCTTCCATGCTCCTGCAGGACTGTGGATCAGCTAGAGATGGTAAGAGTTGCCTGGAGCAGAGCTAATAAGACACAGCACCAGGTGGGGTGTTCTGTGCTCAGCCATGTGCTGGCTGGGCCAGTTTGATTTAGACAGGAGGGGAGAGAAAATGTGGAACAAGAGTGTCTGGGACACAGCCCGGAGGGTGAAGCATGGGGGCTGTTCTGCTTCCCTGGAGAGGCTCGAGGCCTGTGCTGTGCTCATGTGCTGTCTCCTCCAGGGCTATTACTTCTGCGTGAAGCAGTACGCGCTGGAGTGCTCCCGGATCCCCATGGGCCAGTCTGTGAACTCCCAGGTAATGGCTTTGCAGGCACAGCTTGTGCTCCTCAGGGTCAGGGGCTGCTTTGGGGCTGGCAGTGATCTCTGGGACAGGGTGGGAATTTCAGGTGCAGCAAGTTCTGGAGAGCTCTGCTCCCTGTGCCTGCAAAAGCAGAGCTGCACAGAGCCTGCTGCAGCCACATGCCCTCCGTGGCATGCTGCTTGAGCAGGTCTGAAGTGCAGTGAAAGGGAGGTTTGGCAAAAGGGTGCCTCTTGTCCTAGCTTCAGAAGCAAGATAGAGCAGGCTGGGGAGAAACAGGAGCAATTCTGGCTAAGGTCACTGCTCCAGAGAAAGTCAGTGCATGGAAAGCCAGAAGCTCTGTGCTTCCCTTGAAACAAGAGGGAAGGGGAATGGGACCAGGGACCTGTGAACATGATTTGCTACCCTTTGTCAGAGATCGCTTTTCACGCCATGAGCCCTGGTTCTTGATACCTCTCTACCTTTCTCTGCAACACCATGGGGTTGCCTGCTCTCTTCTCTTTCGGTGTGTCAGGGTGTCTCCTGCCCATCCCCAGGGCACTGAGTGGCTGCTTAGAGGCTGGCCAGCCCCAACCTGTCTGAGGCAGGAGCTGTCCATGACCATACTGTCCTTTCCAAAGTGGCTCTATGGAAAGGCTGCATCTTATATATGCCAAAAGTGGCTGTCCTAAGCTTTGAGCCTGCCACAACCTCACCTGAGGATTTGCTGAGCTTTTCCTGGGAAGCCCACAGGTGCACAGGGCAGGGTTCCAGGCTGCAGCTGGCATTGCAGGGAACATCTGGGCTCTCTCTGGCTGACTTAGGAAAAGACTTTTCCTTGTTTTGCAGTGGGAGGGGATGGTGCTAGGAGCAGCGGGTGAGAAGTGGGGCTTCTTGCAGGGGCCTAGCCAGTCTTTCTGCATGCTGGGACTAGACCAAAGTTCCTCCAGGCATCGCAGTTGTGGTCCTCTGCCCCTTCTCTCCCCTTATCCCATCCCGGGCCTGTGCAGGACAGGCTGGATGCAGGAGCAGGGGTGGGCGGTACCTTGTCCCTCTTCCCACTGGCTGTACATCTTTCTCCATCAGGGCACTCTTACAGCCAGAGCTCGCAGCAAGAGCTGCATGGGACCCAGCTCCGTCTCTGAGTCTGCGGTACGTCTTCTTCTCCCACTGCCACGCTGGGCACAGCAGAACCTGCCAGTGCAGGGCTGAACCTCCCACTGGCTCTGCTTCCACCCGCCTGCCCCAGCACCTCTTACCTCCTCTGCCCAGTGCTGTCTGTAACGCTGTGTGCCCCACTGGGCAGCCCAGCTTGGGTGGGCCCTGGGCACTGGCATGGGGCAGCGCCTTGTGTTTTTTGCTCTTCACCCTGTGTCTTTCCTGAGGCAGAGCTACAGGCTCCTCTCTGAGCTCGTCCTGGCTGTCTGGGTTGCCTTCTGGCTCATGGCAGCAGTAATGTGGGTGGTGCAGAGATTGAGGGCTGCCTGTTCTCGTGCCAATGCCTCCTGCCTGCTGGTTTTCCCTGCTTGCCCTCTTCTTAAACCAAGGGTTTATGCTGTGGGTCAGAGACCAGAAACACGTTAAAACTGTGGGCTTCTAACATGAGGGTAATGCTGAGGTCTTCACCAATGCTGTCCCCTGGCACAGGAGCTGCATCTGTGGTAGGGGCATAGCCAAAGGTGTGTGTGTGATGGCCAGGGCTGCTCTGGTAAAGGACCGGCACACTAAGCAGAGAGGATGGCCCTGTGCAGGAGGGATCCTCTCTAGGCACAGCTCTGACCACCAGCCACTGCTGGATCTGCCTTCCCAGCAGCCATGCTGGGTCCCTGTTAGTTGCTGAGCACAGACAGGGTTTTAGCAGCTTTTTGTTGCCCATTTCTGGGTCCAGTCAGTCCCCACAGGCCCTTGTGCTGCCTCCTGCTCTCAGGGGCATCCAGGGAGTCAGTCTTTGCCTGTAGATCCAGAACTGGCCAGACCTCCAGCCCTGGTGTGTCCTGTACCTGCTCAGGGATGGGGCAGTGCAGAGCAGCATTTGCTGAAGGAGGCTGTGTCCTCCTCCACAGCCATGTCGCTTTCAGCTCAAGGTGGGGCTGAACCTCGTACCAAAAGAGAGGTAGTGCCCATCGGTCCCTCCTGTTGCTGGAGACCAAGAGTGGGGTCAAGTGTGTAAGGAGCCACCGAGCTGTATCCCTCAGGGCAAGGCTTGCAGGTCTGCTATTTGCACTGTGCACACAGCTTCTCAGCTGCATCCTGCTCTGGTGTCGGGGTAGGAGGGGCTGCACTGGCTCTGCCAAGCCTTGTTGTCAGCAGGGCCTTGCAAGAGGGTGTGAGGTGCTTGGTAACATTCCTGCCTCGACTTCTTATCCCTCTGCAGCTCTCCATGCTCTTCACAGAGGAGTGTGACAAGGTGCGGGACCTCATGCACGTGCATTCATTCAGCTACGATTTCCACTTGCGTATAGTCCATCAGTATCTGCTGGGTTCCCACATGACCCTCCGCCAGGGCTACCATCTCACCAGCTTCCTGGAGGATTTCATTGCCCACCACACAGACATCCCCAAATTTGGCCGCAACCATGTTTTCCAGGGTAAGTAGCTCAACGTGTCATCAGTCTGGGATTGATCACTAGCCCATAATTTACCAAAACTGACCCTGGGAATATCTGAGGACACGGCAGGGGGAGGGTGACATGAGGGGCCCAGCTCCAGGGGAAGTCCTTGGTGCCCTGGTGTGTCAGGGAGGTGGGTTGCTCTAGAGCTCTGTCCGCAGAGTGGTTTGTAGGACAGCAGGCAGGAGGCACTGAGGGGCTCCTGTGATAGCAAGGTGTCCTCCTCCCTTAGGCACGCTGGCCCTCCCCACCAACATGATCACTGCGCACCAGCTGTACAACTACATTGCTGACCATGCCAACACCTACCACATGAAACCTTTGCGCATGGCCCGGCCAGCCACGGGCAGTGACAATAAGAAGGGTACACCAGGCACAGAGCAGAATGAATACGCGCTGGTCTCTATTTGGAACAGGTGAGTGCATCTGCAGCAAGTTCCTGAAGCTGCTGGAGGTCAGTGGGTCCCCCTCAGTGCTGGGACACTGCCCCAAGGTGCCAGCAGAGCTGACTCAGTCCTACATGATGCCAGGCAGTAGTTCTGCCCAGTTTTTCTGAGATGGCCAAGAGGGGTGTTGTGCAGCTGTGCGCATGCATTTTCATTTGCCATAGCACTTCTGAGGAGTCCTGCTGTGTTGAATTCCCCATGCCCAATAGTTTTGTTGTGACCAAGAGCTCTGAGGAGAACAAAGTGAGGTCCCCTTCATACTGATGTGCTTTTGCTCCCAGCTCGGGCTCCTACAAGGACTCTGAAGGTCTGCGTCATCACGATGACTTTGATGTGTCCCTCCTGGTGTGTCACAGTGCAGCACCGTTCGAGGAGCAGAGTGAGGCAGAGAGACGCATGCTCCGGTGAGCGCTGGGGGCCCAGAGATGTGACACCAAAGCTTCCTGGCTGGGGAGGAGGTCCCTGGGACTGGATCTCTCTGGGATGTCACAAGCAGGTTTGGTGCTATCTGGGCAGGATCCTCACTGGGGACTGGACAGTGTGGTATCTGTCCTTGTCTGGGTGGAGAAGCAGCCTTACTGGTAGGGACAGAGGCCCATGATTCATTTGCAGCCCCCTGAGAAGGGAGAAGCCCTTCACCAGGTCACAAGTGGGTTTTTTTGTCTCAGCTTGCGTTTCTATGTCATCATGACGAGCCAGCGGGAGCTCTTCCCCCGTCTCACAGCGGATATGCGCCGCTTCAAGAAGCTGCCGCGGCTGCAGCGGGAAGTGCTGGAGCCTGTGGTGGGCCGGGCAGCGTGGGAGGCTGCAGAGCCAGAGACGAGCCTGGGACGGCAGCAGCCAGCAGAGCCGGAGCTGTGGCAGGATGTGGAGGACAGCAGCGAGTTCTACGCAGGGGGCACACAAGTCAAACTGGGGCCTGGGCTCTTCTACACCTCACCACTGTTCCCCTTGCTGGCCTCTGAGGTGGCCTCAGCGCAGAAGCAGCTCAGCAGCATGGTGCAGCTGGCCAAGTGCCACTGCCGCAGGGACAACCTCTGGAAGCGCCTCTTCCTTCTGGAGCCTCTGGCTTCTGACAAGTTGAAGCTGGGCAAGCTCTCACTGGTGGAGCTGGAGGAGCTTCTCGACGCCGTGCATGGGAAATCCATTGCTGATGTTGACCCCCAGCTGGTGAGAAGTCATAGTGCACAGCAGTCCTGTCCTGCTCTGGGGAGGGAGTGGAGGGCCAGGTGAAGGGTCTGCAGGGCACATCTCTTCCTGCTTGGTGGGAGGATAGACCAGGAACATGGTTCCTGGCTGGCAGGGGAAGGGGAGGCTGCATGGACCCGTCTGTGGCTAGTGAATGGCACCATATCAGCACGCCTCAGCAGGCTGTGCGGCATACATTTGATCTGGGGTCTGAAGGCTGCTGTAGCATTATAGCCGCTGGTGCCATTGCTAGAGGGAGGCTGAAATCAGCCCTTTTTCCATGCCTGCAGGGATGCTTCCTCACAATGACAGTCTCCTGGTACCAGAGCCTCATCAAAGTGCTGTTGAGCCGCTTTCCCCAGAGCTGTCGGCATTTCCACAACACTGAAACCGGCACCCAGTACCTGGTAAGACAGCCCATCGCCCACCTGCAGCCTCTCCCCTGTCCAAGGCCCCTGCCTGGCGTGGCTTCTCGCAGTGTGAGCGTGGTGTGTGCTGTCAGGACAACGTGGGCACTGTCATGATGTTGCTCTCCACTCTGCTACTCGTGCAGTGTGAGGTGTGTGCCGCTGTGGCACAGCGGTGTCGTGTGCTGCCCCAGGTAGGCAGGACACTCTTCACACCGAGAACCTCAGGCCGCATAGAGCCGCATGGTTTGGCACTGTCACCTGTGAGCCTGGCAGACTTGTACCTTCACAGCTCTGTCACGCCACTTATCCTTCACGTCAGCGTGTCCCTGGGTGGGTGTTGTTCATATCCCTGTCCTGAGGTTTGTGCTGTCTCCTTTGCAATGTGTGCTGTGGCTCTCTTGGCAGGTTGTGCTCAACCAGAAGTTCACGGATTGCTTCGTTCTTGTGTTTCTTGATTCCCATTCAGGAAAGACGGTAAGAACTTGGGAACGTACAAGCAGCTATATTGGCTCAGGCCCTGAGTGTAGATTCATCCAGCAATTGCCAAATCCAGGTGCCCATGGGGAGAATAAGAGCAATTCAAGAAACTTGTTTACAGCTCCCAATTAGTGTCCTGACATCTGACAAACTGTTGCCCAGGCCTGTCCTGAGCTAGAGGTGGCATTTGCGTTTATTTAATAGCCCCCTGCAGCTTTATTTCCTTGGTTAATTTGTGGCATCCTTGATTTCCCGACGTGCTGCTCCACAATGCAATTGCAATCTAACTGAAGAGCTACCTTCCTTAGCTTGTTTTTTAACCTCCTGCTTTTTTCATATGATGCCCCTTTGTTCTTGTATTGGAAAATGGTGAGTGGTTGATTCCCTTTTCCTTCCCAGGGTTGCTTTTGGATCATGTTATCACCTCTCTGTCTGTCCAGGCTAAAAAGTCTTTCTGTATTCAGTCCAAAGCCCGATGACACTGGGTCTGGCTGGAAAGGGGAGGGGGGGGGGCACCGGTTCTGCAGGCTGCTCCTGCCTGGGCAGAAAGGATGGGGACGTGCACTGTGATGGTCCCAGCAAACCTGTGTGGGCCTTGGCTTTCACCAGACTTGAGGGCAAAAACACTCTGCTTGCAGCTGAGCTTGTAGGCAGGGTGTAGGATGGGTCACAGGGAATGCAGCTCCGTGGAAGAGCAGGGGTTCTACAAGACAGTTCCATCTGCAGTGAGGCTTTTGCAGAGACTGCAGCATCTCTGTCCTTGTAAATAGATCACAATCCATCTTAAAAGCAGGTAGAGGAGGTGATGCCTGCTGGAAGGCTGCTCCATGCCTCCTGCCACCTGATGGTGCAGAGCCCTTCCCGTGATGTGCTGGAGCTTTTGTCACAGCCAGTTCTATCCTTGTCATGCCAGCGGTAGCTCAGGGCTGAAACTGCTCTTCGCTGTGCAGGTACCCACTTCCTCCCTGCTCCCCCAGATTCACCTCCACATCTGAAGGTGGAATTTTGGCTAACTCTGTGTTGCTGTGTAAAGCAAGCTGAGTTCTTAAGCCTGCCTTGCCTTCTCCAGCGGCTTCAGTGTCATTCTCTGTTGGATTCAGTGTCATTCAGAGCCCTTCAGAGCTTGCATCAGCCTTTGTCAATACAGGTGTCCAGGACTGCACCCAGTATTCCTGAGAAGTCTCAGCAGAGCTTTCTGCAATTGTGCTAAGGCTTTTCTGTCCCAGTGCGGTGCTTTTGGTACAGCCTAGAGTGATATTTGCTTTTTCCTGGTCATGTGTCGCTGGTCATAGTGTCACCTTGTGGTCATGGATACAATACACCCAGACACTCCATCTCTCCCAATGACTCCCATCTTTTAACAGAAACCTTTTGTGTTCCTCACCCTGTATTTTGCACTTAGTATTCATCCCATTCCTGTGGCCTCTCAAAAGTCTCTAGGGCTTTTTCTTGCATTATTCAAATCCTCTTTTGTATTAGTGCCTCAAATTTTATCAGCGTGCTCCTCATCTTTGTGCCAGACTCATTAAAGTACTAGGGAACGTGAGTCCCAAAACCTGTCCTGGAGGACTCTGTTTGTAACCTCTCCCCAGCCTGCTACTTCCCCTTTCAGCACGACCACCTTTGCCTTATAATTTTTGCGTTAATTCCTATCTTTTCAGCTTACCTAAATTTCCCATGTGGCACTACATCAAATCCTTCCTGAAGCTCAGATAAGATATACCATGATTCCTTTTTCTAGACATATTACCTTATCAAAGAGAACTCCAGAGTTAGCACATCGCTTTGGTAATACTGAGCTGTATTTTCCATGTGTTTTTTTTTTCTCTCCGAGCCTGCTCTAAAGCCTTCTGTGCTGCTGGGGTTAGGCTCACAAATCACTTTCTTTTCCCTCTTAAATGGTGGTGGTGCCTTTGCTGGTTTGCAGTTAACATGACTGTTCCTAATGGCTTTACAAGTTTGTTAGGAAGCCCTGGCTACTAGATACGCTGCATTTCAGCTCTGGAGAAATCCATTCCCTGTGTCTTGCCTCCATGATGCTGATCCAAGTGCACTGAGTTGCTCATCTTTTTCTTCTGCTTCAGCTCATGCAACCTTTTCTTCTGAACCCTGTTCTCTGCTCCCCTCTGCCCTTGCCCTGCCTTGTCAGTACAGTCACTAATGAGAATGAAGCAGCCAGCATTTATTTTTAGGATTGCAGTTATTACATTTAATCTCCTCCCCTTCCCCATTTGTTGCACTCCTACTCTTTACCTTGAAGAAGAAATTTCCCTCTAATTTCCTTGGAAGCCCCTATTACTGTGGAGGCAGTAGGATCCCCTCCTCTCCCGAGGCTGCTGCTAGGGTTGGTATAACTGCAGATGCATGGGGGCTGGGACAGAGTGAGTGGGCAAGTCATTGCACCTAATTTCCACCAGGAAAATTGGAAGGAGGCTCGAACATGCTCTGTCACAGAAGGAGGCACTTTGCTTAGTGCCACTGGCATTTTAGGGCTTGTCCCAGTGTCTGGGCTAGGGACTGCACAGCACTTGTCTGAATCCTGTTCCTTGACCTCCTCCTTCTCCATAGAGCCTCACCGTGGTTTTCCGGGAGCCGTTCCCAGTGCAGCCCCAGAACAGCGAGAGCCCTCTGCCGCAGCTTGTGTCCACGTACCACCACCTGGAGTCAGTCATCAACACTGCCTGCTTCAACCTCTGGACAGGCCTGCTCTAGCACTGGCACGGCATCCTGGAGCAACACATGTACTGGACCTCCCGGCGTGGCTGTGCCATGGGTGACGATGGGGAAGAACAGGTCTCTGTGGGGGACCTGTGCTCTGGTGCTGCAGGCAGGGCTGCTACTGGCACTACTCACCTGAGGAGCCTGGGGACGGATATGCACCTCCATCGTTCGCTGGCTGGTGTGGACCTCAGTGGACTGTTTGTGGTGGGTTTGATTCTGAATGACCTCGAACCAAACCGCAAGGGCAGGAGCCTGGCTGCTGTGGTTTGGCTGAAGCAGAGCACGTCTCAGGGACATGGCTTTGGCATCTGCAGGTGAGCTCTGCCTGCCAGGAAGGCACGGAGGAGCACACACAGCATGTCTTCTGCACATGGCAGCACCGCACAGCCCTCTGGCTTTAGGTGGAAAGACTCATGCAGTTCAGGGCTCTGGGCAGTGAGTCTGCCCACATCTGGCCCTTTGATCTCATCAGGAGAGCACTGAATTGGACAGGAAGGGTGAACTGGACCAGGGGAAGGTTTAATGGACGTGTACATTAAAGCCATTGATGTTTCTGTGAAATAAACTGAACCAGATCCCCACTTGTGTGCCAGAGGTTAGGATATGGAAAGCCTCCTGCAGGGAATGCAGAGGCAACCCTGGCTGCAGCGCTCGATGAGTTTGCACCAGTCTCATACTTGCTCCAGAGCAGGAGCAGCAGGGCAGTCAGCCCTGCCTATCTGTGGGCAGGCAGCCCCCAGCCTGTTCTCTTGGTTTGGGCAGCCTGCGTGGGGGCTGCTGGCTTCACTTTCCTCACAGGTTGCAGGGTCAGGGCTGGGCACCAGCAGCAGCTTTGAGAACCACAGGACCTGGAAGCTCAGAGCCCTCTTCACACAACTCCAGTCACCAGCTGGAGCTGGACTGGAAAAACTCACACCTTTCCCAAAGAGCGAGTGCCCTGCTTAGCAGGGGAGACTGGAAACCTCTCCCTGGACACCCCTGCAGCCTGGAGGTGAAGGTGCTCTTGTGTACCTCAAGTCACCTACCGTGATGCCCAAACCACCCCTAAATATGATGTCCTACAGATGGTGCCTGAGTAGATGAGGGTCCAACTGCGTGGGCTGGCCCAGCAGGGCCAGGGAAAGGGCAGTAGGGCATAGATGCTCTTAACTTTGCCTCAGGTCACAAAGCATACAGACACACTTCTCTCTTAAGCCATTGCTTTGACTTTTATTCCAGTGCTTTCCTTGCTTTAATCTGCTGCCTTGCTGATCCCACTGTGCTGCAGGCCTCGGCTTTCCCAGTAGGAACGCAGCCAGCCCAGACCTTCCAGCGTATCTCCTGCAGTGACAATGGGGTCTGCTGCTGGCACCCCCAGGCAAGCTGGAGCAGCTGCTGTTTTGGGCAGGGCTCTTATCCCCAGGTAAGGACCCTGATGGCCACTGCCTGCCAGCCCCAGGACATGCCTGCCTTTGCAGTCCCCAGCCAACTGGTCCATGCTGGGACCTGCCAGTGGGGCTCCAGCCGCCCACAGGCCCACTCACCTTTTGGAGCATACTCGCACCCCACATAGCCAGTGTAGCCAAGGGACTCCAGGAGCTCAAAGAGGTAGGGGAAGTTCAGCTCCCCGGGACTGTTGGGCTCATGCCGCCCTGGCACTTGTGCAATCTGGATGTGACCTAGGGAAGGGACAGGAGAAGCCCTGCCCAAGGCAGCCCTGCCTGCAGCCTTTTTGAGGCATGGGACAAGGTAACCCAAGGGCAGCCCCACACGCCTGGCCAGCCACAGCAGAGTGTTGGGCCCCATATCAAAGCTACTCCTGCCCCACAGCCACAGGGGAGCTGGTTTGGGTGCAGGGCTTTACCGATGAGTGGGAAGTATGTCTCCAGGTTGCGTGACAAATTCCCGTCCATGATCTGGCAGTGAAAGAGGTCCTGTGGAAGAGAGAGGAGATGGATGGTCCAGCTGTTCAGCAGTGAGCGGTCAAGGATGGCTGTACTACAGTCCATGTCCCTCCCCAGGAGGGGAAAACAAGCCCACAGCCCCTAGGACTCCCCTGTGGGCCTGTGCAAGGTTTCCTGATGCAGGGTGGACCCTGGAGATCTTCAATGCTGACTCACCAGCTGCAGCTTCAGGTTGGGTCGTCCTACCTTCTCCAGGATGGCGGCAGCTACAGGTGCAAGAAATGAGAGACCATCACTCCCAGGCTGGAAGCTTCATGGTGAAGCCCTGAGAGCCCTCATCAACTGTGCTCCCTCGGTATCTCCCTGCAGGTGAGGCAACCTCCTGCCTTTCAGACTTTGGAGATCCTCCTCCTTCCTCTCTTGAAGGAGACTTTGGGGAGAGAGGTCTACCTTACCTTGGTGTGGGGTGTTCAGAAAGTAGCGAGGGTCAGTGATGCGGTTGTTAATAGGTTCCACCAGTCCAATCATGTCTTCCTGTAACACAGTAATGTCAGCCTGTGGAGCATCCTGTCACCTCTGCAGCAGGGAGCACTCCTAACCCATGCCAGGCTCGTGGGGGATTCTCCATCTTTAGTATCCTAAGAGCTGTACCCATGGAGCAGGGCCTGTTCCCCACTTACCTGGGCCAGGAGGTCAGAAGCGTATCTGAGATTCTCAATGAAGGTGGTTTCCATCTCACCTGCCACTGCTGCCCGGTCTGCACCCAGGGGAACCCGCCCAGCTATCAGGTGGATCCTACAGACACAGAGAGATCAGCCGCAGGCAGCAGCTCCAGTCTCCAAGCAGCTGGATGGATCTAATAGACCTTCATCTGCTGATGGAAAACGGGGCCAGGGTGGGGGAGCAGACACAGGAAGGTTAAGAGGAGCCATCTCTCATCCAGGAGACATGACAGGCATCAGTAAGCTGCAGGGCCACAGGCAGGCACCATACCACCACAGTACACACAGGAACATCTTTGAACCTTCTGCCTGACAAATTGCAGACCTTGATTCTTGCCTCTCTTGGCAGCTGCCTCCAGCTCTTTCATCCTGGGGCTGGAGCTTTCTTGGGGTCTCATTCCTGGGGCTGCCCTGAGGCCAGCAAGATGGGCAGCAGGCAGGGTGCTGCCCCTGCCAGGGACAGGCTTGATGTGTTGTCTCACTACTTGCTGACTTAGAGCAGGGTGGGGATGGTGACCAGTGCTGGGCTATGCCAGGCTACGTGCAGAGCTCGGTGGCAAGGCAAGGCTATCCAGCAACCAGCTGGGGAAGGCGGACAGGGGAAACAAAAACCTTTTCAGTCTACCTGTTACCAGCAAATGCTAATGGTTCTGGGCAACCGCTGGCCTGCCTGGCCCATGCCCCTGTGGGGCTTTGGACTGTGTTTTTAAGGGAAAGAATGATGCAAACTAAATGGAATAAAAGGGCCACGTTGGTTTTCTGAAGGGGGTTGTGCCAGGCTCATTGCATCTCTTACAGCATCTCTCCTGTGCTGTAATCAGTGTGGCCTTCAACAAAGCGACTGTTGTGGTGTCCTGGAGAAAGACTGGTACAGTTGGGGAGGAAAAGGGGAGGATTATCAATGGGGGCTGTTGTGTGGAGGTGTAGACAAGAGCCTCCATGGCAAAGGGCAGGGTTCAACAAGGGTGCCTGGCAGCTCTGGCTCTGCAACAAACCAGCTCCTGCCTGACGCAGCCAAGCAGGGGGACACTGCCCCGGAGAGGCTCCGGGACCCGGCGGGCTGCAGGCACAGCGGTGCAAAGGTGAGCCCTGCCCGGCAGAGGAGCAGGAGAGGTGCGCTGGCGCTGCTGGGGGTCGTGCCTCGCACCTACCTGGGGCAGCCCACCGCCCGGGAGTACTGCACCGCCGCGGCCAGGCCCTGGCGGAACGCGTCCTGCCGCCCCGGCACGGCCGCCAGCCCCATCTCTCCCTTCTCCGGGTCCCCTAGGAGAGAGCGGCGGGGTCAGCGGCACCGGGGCACCCCCGCGCCCCCCACCCACGCACCCGGGCAGGACGCGGCGGTACCGGGAGGGGTGTTGAGCAGGACGATCCGCACCCCCGCCCGCTCTGCCGCGGCCCGCAGCGCCTGGGCCGGGCAGCCCGCCGGCCAGGCTGCCTCCACCGCCCCGAACCCGGCGGCCGCCGCCGCCTCCAGCCGCGCCGGCAGCGCCGGGAGCTCCGGGAACAGCCAGGAGAGGTTGGCGGCGAACCGCAGCGACATGGCGGGCGGCGGGGCGGGGCCAGGAGGGGTAGGGGCGGAGCCATGCGGAGTAGGGCGGGGCTATGAGGAGTAGGGGCGGGCCCGAAGCGCAGCCCGGCTCGTCCGTCCCGCGTGGTCCGCAGGACCCACCCGTGGGGCTGCTGGGGGGTCCCCACCAGCTGGGGCAGCGCTGGAGCGCGGTCTCTCCCCAGCAGCTGACGGCTCCAACGCGTGCAGAACTCTGCCCTGTGAGCGTGTGATGTGACAGCTCCAGCATGGGCTCACGGCCACATCAGTGAGCAGTGCCACAGGCTCAGTGGCCCCACGCTGCACCCCAGCAGGCAGAGCTGGCCCCGCGCTGCCTGCGACACTATCAGAGGGGTTGGGGGACAGGGGCGTGCTGGGGTGGCCGTTGCGCGAGGTGGCTGGTGTTCTCTCTGGGAAAGGTGTTTTGCCAGGTGTTGGCCTGACATACACACCGTGCTGTGTTAATTGGTTTCCTGGGGAGCTTGTCTCTAACAGTGTCTTATTATGCAAGAAATGCTTTCTCTTTTGTCCCACGTTCTGCATATTTTACCATAAAATGTTCACCTCCACTTCTGCAGAGCTTTGGCTCCAGCGTGCGGGAGTTCAGTCTCTGCGATGCCCGTGACCAGCCCTGCATCCCCAGCTCCTGTCCCCTGCGCTCTGGGAATCTTTGGGCACAGCTCACAGCCTGTACACATGGGGTGTGTGTCTTCTGCAGCCCGTGGCTGCCCAGGGCTGTGCTGTGACTGGCAGAGGCAGCACTGTGAGCCATGGACATTTTGCAGATCCTTATCCTGAGCCTGTTCCTGGGGGCTGTCACCTGTCTGCCCATGCCTGGGGAGCCCTGCATGCTCCAGCTCCTCCGTGACTGCAGCAGTCCTCTGCAGCCCTTTGCCCCATGGCCCGCTGCAAGCCGCAGCAATTCACGGCAGTTTGGGAGAGCCCAGCGGCAGCACTGCCTTGGCAGAGGTCAGCCGCAGCCAGAGGTTTTTGGTCGGAGGTTAGGGCAGCACAGCAGAGGGGAGAGCAGTGGCAAAGCTATCCATTAAACAGTCCCAACTCAATTAAGGCTATTGATTAATCACTTAGAAGAAGCTTGATGCAACTTCTCAGTAACAATCCAAACTGTCTCTAGTGACAGACAGCGGTGCAGGGGAGTAGCATCTGTGTCTCCAGCACGCGTGTCCCCAGTGCATGCGTTCCCAGTGCATGTGTCCCCAGCCCACATCCCAGTGCAGGTACCCAGCACTCAAGACTCCAGCACACCAGCTGCCCCCTCCCCGCCATGCTGGGGGACCTCTACGCCTTCCATATGTCCTTCTGCAGCTTTGCTCCACGGTGCATGGGGGTTGCTCTTCCCCTTCAGTTACTCCCAGGGGGTGCCTGAGTACGCTGGGCTCAGCACCAGCTGGTGGATGGGTGACAGAGCCACAAGGGGAGCCCCAGAATCAAGGGTGGCAACTTCCTGGCCCAGGGGCACAGCCTCACCGAGTCCCTGCACCTTGGGACTGGAAAGGTGCCCAGGAGGCCATGGGCCACTCCAACCACAGCAGTCCTGGACACATCTCCAGCTGTAGGCTGGGCACTAGGCAGGGGCAAAGCCCAGGAGGCAGTGGGTGGGAGCGGGAGAGCTTTACTGGGGGACACACAGCTGATCCCCAGCATGTGGGTGACTCAGGCAGTGGAATGGGAATGCAGGGAGCCCTCACAGCAAACCTGCCCTGCCAGTGACAAGCAAAGCTGCTGGGCTCCACACTGAAGCATTAGTGGCATCTTTATATCTCTAGTAACACATAGCATTGATTTTCTCTCGTTATAACTGCAGTTCCTGCATTGCAGGCTGGTGTTTTGTCACTTTACCTTGACAGGGTGCTGTGGATTAACTCCCCACTGTGCCACTTGCAGCTCTGGAGCCATGTGCCATGTCAACACTAGGGCCTGCACCCGGCACCCGCAGTTTGGGGAGCTGACAGGAGCATGGGGTCAGACCGGCACCTGTGTCCCCCAGGGAGGTGGGGAGGTGGCCGAGCACGTTGCTGGTTCAGGAGTGCAGCTCAGTGCTGAGCATCCCTGCTGCTGCACGGAAGTTTTATTGACCCAAAGAAAACGTAGCTCCCGCACATTTTATTAGCGAGTTGACATTTCAGCACAGACCTGGCACTGGCCTCTATGACGGTGGGGTGGGGAGGTGGCTGGTGGCCCCCATACCCCAGCACAGTGCCTTGGGGTACCCCATGGTGCCAGCAGCAGCAGCTGAGCCAGCCTCCCCAGATCCCACTGCAGTGGGGGGCACCACTCCTCCCAGGACCCCATAAATCCACCAGCTCTTTGCGCTGTGGGGAAGGTTTTATCTCTCTCCCTCTTTATGAATCACATTTTAATTTAAATTGACATTTCTATACAGAAATGTCTAACTACCTGTCCCCAGGCTCTGGGGCGGCTTGGCTGGCACCCCAGGGCCTGGGAGGGCTGAGGCACCATGGGCTGGGGTGGCTGGATGGCACCATCCCACTGGGCCTTGTCATCCCCATCTCTCCTGGGCATCCCCAGACCTCTCCCAATCCCCCTCCCCACCTGTGACCCCGAGTTCAGCCACCCCCAGCCCCAGGGCCCCTGCCCCATGCTGGGACAGGCTTTGCTGAGTGATGCAACCTGACCTGCTGCGCATGTATCCCCAGCTCTCCTCCTTGCCCAGAATCCCACCTGAATTTCTTGGACCTCCCTGTTTTCATGGCCCTGGGCATCACCAGGGGTTTGGCTCAGACACCTGGCACCGAAGGAACATGCCAGCCGCAGTGCCCGCTGGTGACTCCTTGGTAGGATCCATCACTCTGCCACATCCTTCTCTACTTCCCACAGTCCATGCATATTGTGCAGAGATAATTTGTTAATTAGCGTCTTTCTGCTGCTGAGCCACCTGCTTTACTGACATAAAAGTCTGCTGTGCCCTTCACAGCCATTTTTGCTGCTTAGCTTGTTTCCCCCTGAAATTAAGGACCTGCCAGGGTTGCAAATGGCTACTGATGGGGTGCAGCAGGGCTGTGCCATAGCCAGGGCTTGCCCTGGTCCTTGGGGTCTTCCTCTCCCAGTGGGAGCCTCCTTCTGATCCTCTTCTTCTTCTTCTTCCTCTTCTTCTTCTTCTTTTTCTTTTTCTTCTCCTTCTTCTTCTCCTTCTCCTTCTCCTCCTCCTCCTCCTTCTTCTTCTTCTCCTTCTTCCTCTTCTTCTTCTCCTCCTTCTTCTTCTTCTTCTTCTTCTTCTTCATCTTCTCCTTCTCCTTCTTCTTCCTCCCCCTCTTCTTCCTGCTGCCTTTCTCCCTCCATCCCCTTCATCCATCTGTCCCCTCCATTCCTCCATCCCTCTGATCCCAGGCACTGGGCAGCATGTGGTAGAAGCAAGGAAAGGTGAAACCCTTCCCAAAGCTGTGATGAAAATTGCCCCAGGATGCCTTTAATGATCACTTTGGCCCTCTCAAGCCTCCCTTTCCTATAGCCTCCAAAAACACTCAGGTAAAAGAAAAATCTATACATCATATTATGGGAAACAAATGCCCAACCTTTGCCTGTTTATGGCTATTCTTCATCAAGGAGGATCGAACTGGGTGAGAACGCGATATAAATCCTGGGGAAGCCAAGAAGAAGAGGTCAGGACCAGGCATCCCCGTATCCCCGCAGCTCCTGGTGCAGGTGGGCTCTTGATCAGCTGGCCAAGATTTTCTCACTATTCCAAGATTTCACGGGGAATTCATGAAGAAGCCAAATTCTCCTCCAGCTCTTGGAGGAGGCTGGGGCGGGTGGTGCCTGGGCCTGCTGAGCTGGCAGATGTTGTTTAACATTCCCGGCAGTAATTAATAGACGGCTTCATCACTCTTGTATGATTCAAGCATGTCATCCTGCTTCTCTCCAAATACAGAGCAGAAATATTTGTTAAACATGGCTGGCGTTTTCGCCTGATCATTAGCGCTCAAGCAGCTCCAGCGGCTGCAGGATTTATCGCCTTGCCAGGATTTCTTTCGGCCTCACGATGCCGTCACCATCCCTCCCTCTGCTGCCAGCCCCTCCTGGTGAGAGGCTCCCTTTATCACTTTCCCTCTGATTTATGTCCTGCTGGTTGCAACCTCTCCTTTACACCATGGTTATAGATTCCCTTCTTTTCCATTTGTTATGCTGTGGCAGGATGGGCTTCGGTCAAACCATCTCCCTGATCAGGGGCACCCGGTGAGGTTCATCCCGGCAAGGCTCCTTGGGGTTCGCTCCCATTACCCAGCACCCATGGCAGGATGCAGGGGAAGAGTCCCCTGTGGATACTTCAGCCCACAGCACCCAGGTGAGCTGGCGAGGCTGCCCCGAGCAAGTGACACATGTGGGGGGACAGCCTGGGCTGGGCTGGGCATGGTGGCAGCAAAGGTGGCTTGGGGAGCAGGAGAAGAGCTGGACTGCGGGAGGTGGCAGCCCATTAGCCAGCATTGCTAGCACCCCGGGGACTCACTGCAGAGGTAAATTAATAGGAGCCTCCCAGCTCGTTGTTGCCCACTAACAAAAGCAAGCAGGGGTCCCCAGGAGTGCCCTGCTCATGGTGTGGCACAGCATAGTGTCGCTCCCTGCACCCAGAGCAGGAACATGATGGGGTCGCAGGGAGCTGGCAGTCAGGAGGGCCCTGATGGCCACACTGGTGAGGCGAGTGGGACCTGGGAAGGGAAAAGGATGCTCCCACCACCACCCGCCCCACTGAGCTGGGGCTACCGAGGTGCCTGAGGTGTGGACTCAGCCCTCACCTGGCCGGGGGACTGGGAGCCCGTGCAGCCTGGCACCCCAGGGAGCAGCCTGGCACCCCAAGGCACAGGCTGGCCCTGGTTCCCAAACTCTCCTGCAGTCCCGCAAGGGCTCAGGGACCAGCCCTGGCTCTGCTGGCCCCGGCACGCTCCAGCTCTGTGTCCCATGCCGTGGGGTGCAGGAGCTGGCCCACATGGCACCCCTCCCCAGCGCGGCCCTCTGCAGCCCGGTCACCATGTTAAGCCATCTCTTAATTAATCAGGCTGATTGTAATGTGTTTTTAGGTCGTTAAAATTCAATTGTGGAATTCTCCGCTGGCTGGGCTCGCAATGAATACAGAAGTTTGCCTAATTAGAGTTGACATGCAGCCGGCGGGAGAACCAGACAAACGGCCCCGCCAGGGCTGCCCGCCTCACACCCCCTCACCCGGCCCAGCGTCCCCATCCCTGCTCCTACGGGGCTGTGATGAGGACCGGTGCCTGCCATGGGCACAGGGAGGGCAGTGCTGCCCAGCCATGGTGTCCCTGGGGACATTCCCAGCCCTGTGCCAACGCCAGCATCCTGGCCAGGCACCAAGCAAGAGCAGTGAAGATGTTTCCTTATCGGCAGCATCAGGTCTTCACTGTCATTACCACAGCAATTATCATCTCGTTTGGAGTCTTTAGCTGCCATAATCTGTCTCTTGCACTGATTTATTCCACAGGCCTCTTCTCCAGCCATGTGGGAGGGAAGGAGCCATCAATAAGGAGGCAATGAGCTCCATCTCCCGGAGGGAGGCTCTCCCTTGCTGGAGCAGAGCAGAGGCGCCTTGTGGCCATAGCATCCTCCCGGCAAGAGCAAGGCTGTCCCCACGGCCGGGACCAAACCAGAACCCAGCACCTCTCAGCACCACTTCAGAGCCAGTTCCCCCAAACCTGGTGCTACTGTTGGCACCAGCACACACAGGGCTGAACCAGCCATGCACACAGGTGGGCTGGGAAGCAGAGGAAGGTGTTCACTCTCCATGAATGGACAGAGAGACGCTGAAGCCACAGCTTCCTTGTCTTTCTGCTGTCACAAGATCAGGCTCTTGCTTGGAGTTGGTTTTCTTTCCATTTGCTTCAATCAGCACCTCCTGCAACTGCCAGCTACCAAGAGCTCTGTTGAGACTTTTCTTACCTGCGTTTGCTGACTGCTCACTCGCACTCGCTGCTCCTAGTTTCCCATTTCCCTGGGCTACGGACAACTCTCGCCTCCTCTTTCGCCTCACATCGCAACCAGGATATCTGAGGCTTTTCCAGACAGCAGTTGGGTGTCAGCCCCAAGGATGGTGACAGCCACCAGGTAGGGCTCCCCAAGCACTGTAAGCTGCCCCAGAGGAAAGGCAGAATGGTGGGACAGGGACAAGGGGAAAGTGCCAGGTGACTGCCACCCCTGAATGAGCTCCCTTCATGTCCAGAGATGCTATAAGGCTTCTGCATGTGGTCACCGCAGCTCCCCAGGATGGGACATCACTCATTCCTGGCTCTGGCACAAAAGGGGCTGTGGATGTGCCAGCAAAGCCCTGCTCCCACCTGCCTGCTCCTCTGCCCACCCCTCTGTCCCTGCCAGGAGCAAATGTGCTGGGCCAAACACAGGGCAGGCTGGGGCTATGTGTGGGGCCTGGAGCTGGAGCATCCCCTGGGAAGGGCCCAGCGGTGACAGGTGACACAGCAGGAGGCCATCTGCTCACACCAGCTGGTCCCTGCTGCCCAGCCCTCCCTGGGCACTGCTGCCTTTATCATCATCCCGAGGCAGGAGGGGTGTCCCCTGGCTGCCTTGAGCAGCCAGCCCAGCTCCCCCATACATGAAGGGACCCCAGACATGGGTGCTGGTGGCAGCAATTACCCTCGCTGCATGCATGAAGCAGGATGCCGTCCCTGCAGTGCCTGCAGGAGGGACCCTCTGTGCCCCAATGGTCTTGCTGACGTGCTGAGCAATATGAACCCAGTGCGGTAGGATCCCACCCACGCCCCCATGTCTGTGGTGGGATGTGTGGGGTGGGTGTGAGGTCAGCAGGGCAAGGGGAAGCCATTGGATCTGGACGCAGGTAGGGCACCACTGGCTAAGCCCCCACACCACATCTGAGCACATTTGCAGGGCACAGTGGAGTGGAGCAGGCAGGGTGGCAACAGCGCCACTGGTTCTCACAGCTCCATCCCCGTCTGGCAACACGGCTCCCATCCCACCTCTGCACCCACTACAGCCCAACCTGCCTAATGGAATCCATTTATATGCAAAATCCCCAGAAAAAAACGGTAATTAATGAAGTCCCTTTCATTACCATTATGCAAATATGATTAATTTCAGCTGTTATGAATATGCAAATATTACAATTATGATCTAATTGCCAATGTGTGTAGGGGAGTGGGCAGAATATCAAGTCTCAGCCTAAGTCCCAGGAGCTTTGGGGTGTGGAGCCACACAGGGATGCTGCAGGCGGGAGGGGGGGTGCCCAGCTCCAGGGACTCCGCCTGCTCCTGCGGGTTCAGCAGCAGCGCGTATCCAGGGTCAAGTGGCAGGGACTCACCTCAGCCACTGCCTGCCTGTGCCATGGGTCCTGCAGGGGCCCCCTCCACCTGCCCCCCAATGCTCTGGGACAGGCTCTCCGCTGCACCATGACCCCTAAACCCCTGTGCCAAGCAAGCCTGCACCAGGGCTGGGGCTGAAGGTGTCCCCCCAAAACACCATCCATCCTTCTCCAGCCCAGTTCAGTCTTATAAGACATTCATCCCTGGGCTGCAGGGAGAAGGAAGGAGGAGGAGGGTTACCAGGCAACTTGATGCTGCATCGCTGGAGGGCAAGGAGGCAAATGGCAGCGGGAGTCAAGAGACCTGCCCTGACCCTGCTCTCCCTGTCCTGAGGGATGGAGGCCCCGTGCCCATAGGCACTGCTTGTGGGGTGCCATTGCTGGAAGCAAACTCCAGCTGCGTGTCACCAGCCCTGCTGCAACCATCACCCTTGCCACAGCTCCTGTCCTCTGAGCCAGTTGTGCCCCCCAGACCTTCACCCACTGTCTTGTGGGGCTTCAGCATCCCCTGCAGCCAGGGATGCTTTGGCCTCATGGTGAGGCTGGTGGGGACAGGCAGCACAGCCACTCTGGCAGGGGACCGGCCTCCGTGCAGTGTGAGCCTGCGCCAGGCAGCGTCTGCTGTGGGGGTGCCCTGTACAGGGCTGTGGGGGTGCTCTGCGTGGGGTTATGGGGGTGCTTTGTGTGGGGCCAGAAGGACGTCCTTCATGGAGCCATAGGAATACTCCGTGAGGCCATGGGGGTGCTCTGCAGGGGGTTATTGAGGTGCCCTGCGTGGGGCCGCCCTCCCGCAGGACCGCAGGTTGCAGGCAGGCGCTGGGCTGTGCAGCCGGCAGGCTGTGCTCCTGTGCCCCGTGCGTACAGATGTCAGGCAAGGAAAGGCCCACGGGATGGCACGGCTCTCCCGTGCCAGCTCCGGAGCCGGGGGGAGCAGCGGCCCGCGGGCTGCCCCGGGAGGAGGATGCTCCCTCTGCCGCACAGCTGCGCTGAGCCCTCACGCTCCGGTGCGCAGCCCCTGCTCGGCCCGGTGGCAGCTGTGGCTGTGCACAATGCAGCACAGCAGCTGGTCCCAGCTGTGCCCACAGCTGGCAAAAGCACCTTCCCCAGGGGCAGAGCAGCCTAATATCTGCCCTGGCACCTCTCAACCCCGTCCTGCCTTCCCTGTCAGGGTGACAGCCCCCTTCCAGACCTCATAATGTCCCCCAGTACCCCCAAAGAGCAGATTAGGGGTCCCTTGCCTGGCTCTGGCTGCTGGCTGCTGGTGGTGCCCTGTGCATGCGTTCTGTTGTGCCACAGAGGAGGGGTGTGCTGGTTGTCTGGGGACACTCTTGCCTTGGGACCCTCTGTCCCAACAGCCCCCATGCTGTCATCCCCAGTCCCCCAGTCCTGGCTGTGGGGCTCCTGTTCTTGCAGATGCAAGACAAACCCTGGCTGCCACCCCAGGGGAAGCTGGAGGATGGGAGGGCTGTAAAGGGGCTATAAGGACACTGGCACTCTTCAGGAGACCCTGATGCTTTCCCTCCACCACCACAGCAGCTCCATCTCTGCAGCCCGTTGAGGCTGATGACCCTGCTCTGGGTCTTGAGAGGCATTTTTCTCACCTACTACCACAACCCTGTTCTCTACAGTGACAGGGACCATCTGGAATCCACATCTCCCCTCTGTGCCCCTGACACGGGGACGAAGCAAGACCCATCCATTGCTCATGCTAATTTGAGCATTGTATGCTCTAACGGGGGACTTCTCCTTGCACCCGGGGGAAAGAACTGAGCAAGGCAGCAAGCAGTGAGGTGCCCCGTGGCTGGCACAAGTAGGCAGCCCCCTTGTCTGCACCCAGCAGTGCAGCCTGGGCAACCCCTCTGGCTTGTCCCCAGCCCCAAACCCCCAAATCCCCCAGCCTCTTCCCATGGGGCTCAGCTCGGAGGAGGAGGAGAAGGAGGAGGAGGAGGTGGAGAGGCTTCTCAGAGCTGCTGCTCGGTTTCCAAGGCAATGAGACGTAATGGCTGTTCATCCCAGCAGGGTCTGCCCTCTGTGCTGGAGCCCGGGAAGAAGGAGCTGGGGGGAGAAGCTGCAGACCCCAGCCCCACGGTCCCGGTTTCCTACCTCATCAGGACCTGCTGAGCACCTGCAGCCTTGTCCCTGCTGGGGCCAGCACTGCTCCATGCAGGTCAGTGCAGGCCAGGCTCCGCTGAGGGACGCAGGGAGTTTTGCACAAGCTGTTCCTTGTCAGTCGCCATCAGCGACATCAGGGATGGAGCAGGATGTTCAGTTCCCTGGTACAGCTGCCTCTGTGTCCTGCAGCGGTGTCAGACCCGGGGTGACCCCCAAGGGTTGCAAACCAAACAAAACATCAATGCACCGTGTTTCTCCACCATCTCTCCAGGGTAGGGTGGGCACCCATGTGTGTCATCACCACTGTGTCCAACAGCCTTGTTGTGACTTGCAGCGGGTTCTGGGTGCTCCATCCCCCTGGCTATGACAAAGGCACACAGCCCTGGTCCTGCTCCCTGCATCACCCCTTGTGTTTTCCCAACTAATTGAATTCAGAGAGATTTCTTCCTGGCAGTGCCAATCGATGAACCCCACGTTATCAGCCTCCCCGGCCCTCAGGATGGATATGGGCAAGGGGAAAAATTGAATTTGCGGCCATTTTCATTGGGATTTAATTGGGCAGTCTCACCTCATTGCCTTAATCCTGGCCGTGGACGCGTGCAACCAAGCCAGCAGCTCCCCTTATTTATCACTTTTCAAATATTTGCCTCTTCGCAGTTGTGGGAAATCGATGCTCCTGCCTGTAGCATGCTGGGAGTGACCTGGCCAGGCAGCCGGGCGGCTGGGGATCCATCAGCCACTGCCATTGCTATTGACAGGGCGATTGGGGTTTAAGAGGCACTTTGATAGCAGAACCGGCACACATTAAGTGCTCATCATCAGGGGAGGATCATGACTTATTACCACTAATTCTCCCTGCGCAGCGGCAGTGCTGCATGGCTTTTCCTCTCTAATCGCCACATGGCTCCATGCTGAGGCGCCAGCACAAGGCTCCTGTCCCACTCCCCAGGGACAGGGTGCTCTGGTCTCTCCCATGCTCTTGGCTTGGCCCTCAATGCCTTTGGGGGTCCTTGTCCCCAGGGTGCAGGGTGTTGCTGGAGGGGCTGGGGGCTTTCTCTGCCCCCTCACTGCACATCCAGCCCAGGAGAGATTGACTCCCCAGGCTCCAGCCCCCCGGTCTCACACCATCACCCCCCTCAAGCTATCAGCATCCTGGCCCCTGGGGGTTCATTTGGACAGGACCAGCACCTGCAAGATGGGCAGCACTGTCAGGCTGACCCTGTATATCTGCCATGTCAGCACTGAGACAGGATGGCTGGGCTACATGGCATCTGCCTCTTCTCTATGTTGGAGCGTGGGTGGGAACTGTATTCCCATGCTCATTCCAGGTGCCAATTCCAGCTGTGCCAGTCGTGCTGGTTTGGTTCTAGTCTCATGTTCACCTTTTGCCTCCCAGGATCCTTCCAGCCCAGGATGCTCCGGGATCCCTGTGTGAACTTAAGCAGCCTCCAGGCCTGGCTGCCCTGTTCTGCACAGAGGTGCAGCGGGGCAGCCACCAAGCCCTTCATCAATGCAGGTTCTCGCTATGCAACCAGCCAGATTAGTGTCATCCGGTCCCGTCGCTTGGAAGGCATCCAGTAATGAGCAGCTGGAGAGAGAGAGATCCTCGGTGGCAGCAAACAGACGCTGCTGTCGCCACGCAGCAGCTCCGGCACACATATGCTGCCAGCTTGGCGCTGGGAGCAGGACAATGGAGGTGCTTCCTGATGGCCCCATGGGATGGGAGAAACGGGTGACCCCATCCTGCCCCTGCTGGGTGGGGAAGGGGGACCCAGGTTCCCCACAGCAGCACTGGGGCAGGCAGGGGGTGAGCCAGTGTTTCACGGGAGATCCCCCAGCTGTGGTGCAGAGGAGAAAGGTCTTGCTGGCTGGATACCAGAGCCTCACTAGCACAGGGTGGGTGCTCCCAGGAGGAAGGGCACACAAAGCTGGGATCCCATCAGCACCCATCCATTCCCACACGTGGCTCAACTCTTCCTCCAGCCTGGCCTGGGCTTGTGCCCTGGGCAGTCCCATCTCAGGCCCGTGCCAGGGCTGGCTGGTCTGGAAGTGAGGACCATGCTTCTGGTTTCCAGACTAAATTTATTCATGATCAGAGCAAACCCATCGTCCCTGTGCCAGCATTGTGCTCCAGACCAGCAGCTGTGTGCCCTCCTGGGTGTTCATCCTTGCCATGCACTCAGTGAGCTTGTCGCCTCCACCTCCTGGGGGATGCGGGTCTCTGCGGGGACCTCCTCCTCGGAGCAGCAGGATTCATGCCAGGAGGGGCTGAGCCCAGCTTCCTTTCCCAGCCCTTTCCCGTCCACCTCATGCCCCCAGCCAGGTCGTGCCTGCTGCCGCCTGCCTGGGGGCTGGAGGTGTCCCTTTGGAGGTGTACCTTCCCTGTCCCCAGATCCACCCCAGGGTGAGACGCTTCACGCACTTGTCCCCATTGCCATGCCAATGGGTGCTCACTGCCCTCTACCTCACAGGGTAGTCCTTAACGAGGGGCCTAACAAAATGAAGAGGTCAAACAGGGCCTAATGGGGCTGGTGACAACCTGTTGACCCCTGATTCATATGGTCTTGGTGCTGTGGCCACCAACAACCCCAGCAGAGCCCCCTGGGGCTGTGCTGCCCATCCCAAAGCATGGAGAAGGTACTGCCCAGGATGCTCCGGAAAGGGCACAGGGGCTGAGTCCCCTCACTGCCGCTGTGATGTGGAAACCCCTTTCTGGACATGAAAGATTGAGCAGAGGCTGAGCCAGGGTCTGGGGCTTTGCAGGATGGGAATTGGTTTCCTTGTTAAGCGCTGGGTTTGTTTTTTTTAGCAGCCTGTTTATGGGAATGGAACCGCCCCAGTGTGAATTATTCATGGCCCCTCGCAAGCTCATTCTCAAAATATCAATTTCTCCCAGTCACGCCAAGCAGCACTTAAGCCTAAAAGCCTTGTTAAAATGAGCCACCAGGCCAGTGAGCCGGGGAGGGGATGGGAGCAGCCAGGATTCGGGCTCTGCAGGGGTCCGGCTCTTAGTTCCTCTACCCGCCTTGTGGGTCCCGGAGCCACAGAGCAGGACATGGCGAGAACTGCAGGAGGGAACCCAGTGTGGGGTGGAGTGTGGACATGGGGTGACAGGCATCGGCCTGGAGTAGAGCAAGGAAAGTCATTGCAGCACCTGGGGACTCTCCCTCAGGCTCTCCACAAGCAAGCTGCTTCCCAGGCAGGGGACACACATGGGTCGCCCTGCTCCAGGCGTTATGGCACCATTTACAGAGCCACATGAAGAATTAATCAGGTGGAAGAGTGGGGGAGCTGCCGGGGTGGGTGGCAGGCAGGGAGCTGCTGCGACACAAACCAAACCAGCTGTGGCAGCAGATGTCACAGCACTGCTCCTCTCCCTCAGGGCTGCAGCTGGGACACCAGGACACTCTCTCCTGTGCATTTGCGTGGAGTCCTGCTCAGCAAGTCACCCTGGCCTGCTGGGGACCATCGGTGCCAGACCCTCTGCTAGTGTGGGCAGGAGGGCAGAGTGGGCAGAGCGAGGGCATCTCCGGCTGCTGGGAGCAGGGGCTCAGAGGGCACCAAGCAGCACCCCCCTGGGTTAACCCCTGCCAGGCCAGTGCAGCCTGCCTTTGCCCTGTGTTCATGGTGGTGTCAGACAAGCAGAGGGCAGAGGCCCCCAGCCAGACCAGGCATCCGAAAATGGGGCTGAGGGCTCTTTTTCACCCAGGACCGTCCTCTCCTGCATCTAATAGCAACCACTCACAGGAAGGTGAAAAACTCAAACAACTCAGAGGTTAACATGCCCTGTGTACAGAGCTGTGTTATAATGTGTTTTAGGAAGAGCACAACTCATTTCTCCTTAAACCTCCACTTAAACACCTCCCCAGTGTCACCCCTTGCAATGCGGCTTGCTCTGCAGGGCTTGCCCCAGCACCTCAGGCTGTGATGCTGCAGCAAACCGTCTTCTTCCTTGTTATTATTTCACAAGTCTTCCTCATGCCAGCAAAGCTTTTGTATCCTCATGTTGCCTGTTGGTGCAAACAGTAAATAGTTTTGCTCCCCAGGGCCTCTCCTTGCCACAGCACTTCCCTGATGCCTCCCTGTTAACAAGGCTGTTTAGGGAATCTGTCCATGAGCGGGTTTTTAATCCATCTACCGTGCCCTCTTAATTTGTCATAAACCAAGTTTTTTAATCAAAATGGAACGTGGCTGTAAGTGAAACGCTGGAGAGGAATCAGTGTTGCTCTGCTGGTGCTGCCGCCCACACCTGCCAGGCTCTGCTCCTGCCCAAAGAGGCAATGGGTCTGCTGTACAGGGCTGATGTGGGATACACAGCAGTTTCCCCTGGCTCTTTGACATGACCCCAGATGAACCCGCTGCTGTTTTGCTGAGCTCAGCATCTTCCCACTTGCTCTTCGCTTTTTGCACTGTCCTTTTTTGTTTGCCATCCCAGTCCGGTGGAAAGTGGCTTTGCCACGAGCATGCGATTCAAGGCAGGCTTCAGGCTTTAAGCATGGCTTCATTTTCTCATCATTTGTCCAAATTAGCAGCTGGAGGATGCATCAGCAAGGCCCTTCAGCAATGAGGTGGATTACCTGCACCCGAGGACCTGCACCCACACATCTGCTGCTGCATCCCCTCCTGCTGCAAGGCTGCGAGTCGCCTGCATTGCTGGCCCCAAAGCAGGTGCCAGGGGGATTGCCTGGTACCCAGGTGCCCTGGGTGGGAGGATGTCAGCTTCTGACAGTGTGACCATTTCCATGGCAACAGCATGTGACAGCGCAAGCACTGGCTGCTCCGCGGTGTCAGCGCCTGCACCCAGAGCCAGGGCTGCCGTTGGTGTGTTTCTCCTGGAAGGAGCCAGCACGGCAAGAGCACCCAGTGCCGGTGATGGGATGCAAGGGGCTGCCTAAGCCCAAGTTCCACCAAGCAAACCAACATCTTGTCCCTGACCGCTGCTCTGTGAGCATGGGACAGAGCTGTTCCCATGGCCGGCTCAGCAGAGGCAGTGTGGGAAGATGGGGATCCCCTTGCCCAGGTCCTCTTGTGCCATGGATGCAGGCAGAAGATGCTCAGGAGTGTGACAACACAGTGAGCAGTGCAGTTTCTTCTCCAGCATGAGCAAGTGTGGAGCCTGCAGGTCTGCCCCTGCTGACCCCTGTCCCCAGCAGGCATGGGGCAAGGTGGCATCCCTGTGTGCATTGGCCCCTTCCCCAAAATGGATGCACTGGCACGCAGATCACAGATATGCAGCATCCCCACTCTGAGCAGAGCCAGGAAGAGCCCATCCGGAACCCTGACACGCAGCAGCCTGGTACCCCCTGGTCCCCCCATGCAGGTGATGGCACAGCCTGCAGTGTTCCAGCGTGAGCACCCACGAGTTGGTGGCTGGTGCTGAGCTCTGGAGGAGCTGCATGGCCGGCTGGGGACACGATGGGGAGGGAGGGACAGCAGGCAACAGGCACGTGAGTGCTCAGCCTTGCTCCTGTCCCCAGCACGCCTGTTGCTCGGAGAAAGCTGCCAGGGAGAATGGAGTGGGCACTTAATCTCCCCCTATAAGTTTAATTAATGGGCTGCAGCGCTCATTCTGTGCTGCTGCCTTAATTGGTACAAGCTGCAAACGCTGTGGAGCCTGGAAAAAAACATTTGGAAATGAAAAATATATTAAGCAGGAAACAAATCAATGCCTCTTAATGAAGCTGATTCGGGGCCGCCTGTCGTCGAGGTGCCGGGGCCCGGAAAACACGGCCATGTCCCAGGCTCCACCACCCCGGCACCCACCCTCGTTAGCGCAAACGAGCAGCCCTTGGGACGGTGCAGCAGCCCTGCTCCTGTCCACAGGAGAGTGTTCTGGGGCTATACCCCTCCGTACGGAGCTGTAGGGCTCCTCCCCTATGATTCTGGGGGCAGCTTGAGCTCTCCCTGCACAGCTGGAGAACCCCGTGTGAGCACAGCTGGAAGAGCCAGACCTGCACAGCTGGAGTCCAGTCCCAGCCCTGCACAGCTGGAGTCCACTCCCAGCCCTGCACAGCTGGAGAGGCACCCTCAGGTACAGCTGAAAAATCACCTCTGCACATCTGCAATAGCTGGAAGGGACACTGAGGGCACATCTGGAAGGGAGACCCCAGTACAGGTGGGAGGGTGACACCAGTACAGCTGGCCCATGTAGGGCTGCCCATGACCAGCCCCAAGAGCACCTCCAGCCCTACGGGGCCAAAGCGGGGTGGCTGGGGGCTGCACGCAGCACTGGCCACATTTCACAGTGGTGGTTTCCTTCGAGTTGCTCCCTTTACCTTGGCATGGTGGGGGCTGGAGGGGCGGCAAGGCTGTGCTGAGGGCTGTAATTGCCTCGGCTGTGCACAGAACATTAGCTGTGCTTCCCAGATATTTACACAGGGGAAAACAAAGTCATAACTCACCAAATAAATAACCTCCCAGACGCAGCACTTGATGAACGGGTGCTCTCCTGCACTCGCACAGATGCTCCAGCGCAGAGCATCTTCCGCCATGCCCTGAGGGATGGCAGCACCCCCAGGCCACGTGCTGGGAGGCAGAGAGGGCATCCAGTGAGGTGGGAGGGGGTCCTGGGTGCCGGGGTACAGAGGTGCAATCCTCTTCACCGGGGAAAGAGAAGTGAGACGCTAGGGACTGGATGTAGGCAGATGTCCCAGCTCCTGTGCGGAGTGGGGGAGCCCTTCATCCTCTCAAATCAACGGGGCCAGAGGGGTCCTGCAGGTGTCCCACATGCCAATGGACACCCCAAAAGCACCCACCATCCAGGACCCAGGCCTGTGAGACCTACGAATTGCCCTGAGCCCCACACAGGAGCGGGATACTGCATGAGAAACAGGGACCTTGGCACCGGCCCATTTCACACAATACATTTCATTTAATATTTGGCATTTCGCTTTGTCTACTTGACAGCCGGCTAACAAATTAGCATGGCGTGGTATCAATAGCTCCAGACTGCGTAGATTAAAATCTGTTTAACCAATAGATCCCAGGAATAAAATAGCGAATGAGGGCAGTGGGGCAGAGAGGGAGGTTACTGGGAGTCAGGACTCTGCAATGGCTTTGACATAGCCAGGAGGAGAGCAAACTGCATTTAGGTTACATCCAAGGAGCTCAGCCACTCAGTGATCGAGCAGAAGGACCCTGTGGCTCCCAGCACCATTGGGATCGTGGGGACCCCAGCACAGGCTTTGGCCAGGGAGTGTGCAGGGATGAGCAGCCCCCCTGTGCCCTCAACTGCCTGGCTCGCTCAGCGATGGGTCAGAGTCTGCAGGGACTACTTTGATTTCCTTCTGCTAAATCCCAGCCCCACTAATGTGATTGCTGACAGCACACAGCCCCTAATGGGGAAAGTACACTGCAGCCTGCCTGCCTGGGACAAATTGCAAATCTCATTATGGGGTCATGTCCAGGTTTTTAACATGGTAATAGCTCCCCAATTCAAATATGCATGTAGCTTGCTCCCCTGTTGGTGCCCAGGAAAGGCCTTAAGCTGCTGTACTCTGCTGTGCTGCCAGGGCGAGGGCAGATGTGGGGCATGGTTTATGGGAACCCCTTTACGATGCCCCACAGCTGCCCTTTGGTGGCAGCAGCCCCACACGGTCCCCTGTGATGCCTGGTTGGGGATGAGCATGTGCCGGCCACACTGCCCCATGCACAGACCCTGCCCCATGAGTCTGGCTCCCCTGTGCTAATCCCAGGGCCAGGCAGTGGCAAATGAACCCCAGCCCCACATTTCTTTTCACATTGTGCAGGGACACTCGGCCCCCACCGCACTCAAGCACGGCTGTACTGTTCCTGGTCGGCCACGCATGGCTGCTCCTCTCAGCATCTAGTTAGAAAAAGAGAGAAAAAAAACCCTGGATAAATAATTTAAAACATGAAATCCTTTGCACCCCTTTAGTGCTTCGCACTTTCAAAGCCCGCTGTGTCCATTAACTAACGAACCACATCAAACATGCTCTCGCCATGCATCTTGCTAGCCTCTCTGTTTGTCCGTGCCAGCCTCTCCTGATCCGCTGTCGCTGCTGTCCCCAAGCCTTCCCAGGCCCCCTGGCATGTCACCACCACCACTCCAGCCTGGGGATCCCTGGCAGCAGCTCTGGCTGGGGCAGGCAGCCTCAGTGCAGCACCGGGTGTCTGTGGGCTCCCCCTCACCACCCTCCACTGTGGGCTGTGCCTGGTGCTGCTCCCATTGTCACTGGGATTACTGGTGAGTGCCGCAGCGGCGGGATGGCAAGCCTGTCACATTTCAGCTGTCATTACGCATTCATTACTTGGTATCTTTTGCAAGCTTTTGAGCATGTTACGGAGTTAAGGCCACGTAAGTAGAGGGATCATTTTCCTTCTCCCACCTGCGCAAGGCAGCCACCCCGCAGCAGGGTGTAATCGCTGTTTAATGACACGCACGGATGTTACTCAGCAAGGGGAGTGGGATCCCACGTCCCAGAAAGCTGACAGATGTATAACTGTAAATTACTCAGATCGAGCATCTCACAGTTTCTGCTCTTGCAAATGTGGTGGGGTGGGTCACAGGGGTCATGCTTGCCCCCCCACCATGGGTACATGCTGCTCTTGGCTCTGCTGCCCCTCCAGAGCCCTCCCAGTTTGGAAGTCACCCCTGCTCCCAAGGGACGCACAACCGTGTCACCAGCAGCCCAGCTCCTGGTGTCACAACACAGGTGATGCTCTGCCCGCAGCAGCTGGAGCAGGCAGGGCTGGTGCTTACGGGAAGCACCCTGGGTGTGCACCCGCTGTCTGCATGGTGGTAGGAGAAGTGGGGCTTAGTCCAAACAACGAGGTGTTTTCAGAGGGCTGAAATTAATAACACAAACGCTAATTTAAAATTATATTAGGCTATCAATTACTCCCCGAGTGTCCAAGAGCTCTGCTGCCAGGATCAAATTGCCAGCTGTGATAAATGGTTTTATTGGGATTTCATAAGGTCTGAATTATTTGCAGATAGGAAATTTGTGTAGATTAATTGAAATTTGTAATGAGCTGGAGTGGTTTGCTGCACACCCCCTCACTGCTGGCCTGGGGCGGGGTTGGGGCTCTCCCGAAATACCATCCCCAAGTTGTCCCCAGGGACCCCTGCAGCAGGGGTGACCCCGCCAGTGCCACAGAGCATGGCAAGGAAAACCCCTTTGTGCTTGGTAAGTTGGTAGAGCCAGTTATCAAAACCTGAGTGGCTGGAAGATTACAGTGTGCTCGGCTTGAGCCAGCACAGCTTCTGCACAGGAGCATCCAGCCTCATTTGTTACATTAGAGTTCTTCTAATACTTCAGTAAAGAGTGGGTAGAAGAAAAACCACTCGACATAGTTTATTCAGATTTTCAAAAGGCCTTTCAACGAGATCCAGCACAGGAGGTTACTATAGAAATTAAGTTGTCGTGGAGCGAAAGGCAAAGTATTGCCACAGATCAAAGTCTCACTGAGAGAGAGAAAGCAGAGGAGGAATAAATGGGCAGTTGTCATCCCAGTGCAGGATGACCACGGGGGTTTGCAGGATCCACTGTGGCCCTGCAGCCATTAACATATTCATGGGGCTTCCAGGGAGGAGGAGCAGCACTTTGAGAGACACGATGCTGGATGTGTGTCAGGGTCTGGGAGGCTGCTGGATGATGCTGGATGTGTGTCAGGGTCTGGGAGGCTGCTGGACGTGGCAGGTGTGGCACCAGCGTGCAGGTCATGGCAGAGTCGTGGGGCCACTCTGCAATGAGCATCCCTTGGCGGCTGCTCACAGGCAAACGCAGCCTCACAGCTCGGCAGACTGACATGGCATTTCCGTGAGCATGGGGGGGACACAGCACACAGCTTGGGGGCTGAAGGGGGCAGGGGGCTGTGAAGATGGAATGGTTGGGTGGTTGAGCAAACACCTTCATGTCCCAACTTCTCAGCCCACGTCATGCTGCCATGGTTATCCCTGGACTCTGTCCCCCATCCCGGGACTGCTGTGTGGGGCAGGGCACCACCACACTGGGCAGGTGACACCACTGCTCCCATGGTGGCAGTGCCAGCAGGAGCTCCATGGGCATGGCAAGCCCCTGCTGCCCTTGCAGGCAGGTTGTGGCAAGCCCCAGTGCCCTGACCAGTGCCTTTGGGTACAGATGGGCTCTGCCATGCCACCCTGTTGCACTGTGTACTCACTTGGTGCCTTGGTGCAGGGCTCTCGTACAGGGCCACCAATGGGCAAAGCGGTGCCTGCAGGGCAGACTTCTCCTGGTGGGGACACTCTGGGGGGTCGCTGCAGGCAAAGCCGGGGCAGGGACTTCATGGGCAGCCCATGCACTGGTGCAGGTGGGAGCGTGCGGAGCCAGCACCACGTTCCTGTGTTTATCAGGGCTACAGTGCTGCATGGCACATCCCTGGTGAGCCTTTGTTCTCCGGGTTCCAGGAGTTTCTGCCTCTCCTGCAGCCACCTCCAACTCCACATGCCAGGAAAGTTCCCTCCTTCATCTGGCAGCACTGCCCAACCCAGTTTGCCACTTGACTATCATCAGCCCTGGCAAGAGCTCTGCCAGTGTGGCCACAGGTCCCTCCCTCTCACTAAGAGGCAATTACCAGCCGGATGAGAGATGGCTGTGATTCCTGCATGTCTGCTGCTTCCCCCAGCCCTGGAGCCTGGCCATGGGAACAGTCCCAGCCCTGCCTGGCTGCCCTGCACACAGCCCTGGTCCCTAAGGCTGCCTCTGTGGTGCGGGTCTGGGGGGCGCCTGGGGTGGGAAGCTGTAGGGTGTGAGCGGCAAATGCATGTACCGGCACTCACTTGCGCATCCGTACCAGTACTTGGGGGATGCCCCGATGACAGGGCAGCCAACTTCTCCTGGATCCCAGGCTGTGCACAGGGCACACTTGCAGGATCAGGAATTTCCCGGGGAGACAGTCAAAGCTCAATTCAGTGAGCAGGTGGGCTGGCGATGCCATACTGCCATGCAGTGCTGTCGCATCCTTGCTAGTCCCTGCCAGTGCACGGGGTGGGAGATCCTCAGCACCTGTGACCCCAGATCCCAGCCAGAGAGGTGCACACACAGGAGGAGAGGTGGAGTGTGCTCTGGGGAGCCCCCAGCCCTCCACCCCACGCAGACACAAGGTCAATTGGGCTTTTGGCCCACGACTGCACCATCCAATGTCCCTGTCCCCGCAGGCGTCCCCAGCTGCCGAGGAGGCTGCGGGGCCAGCGCTGGCGCCCAGCTCCCCACTCCCGCCACAGAGAACCTGTTCAGCAGGAAAGAGGCCCCATGAGTGCCGCGGCGCAGATAAGGGCGGGAATGTAAACACCCTCCCGGCTCTGGCATCCCAGCTATCTGAAGTAGCAAGTGCCTCCAGACCAAATTCCTCCCTCTTCAACTCCCAAATCAACCGCGGGGCCCTCCTACCCCAATCTGCAGAGAGGGGGCTGGCCCTTGCTGTCTTGCAGCCCTTCATTTTCATCCACCCTGCAGGTGCGTTTGCTTCTTTCCCTTCTGCCCCCACCCAGCTCCCCAGGAGCCACCTGGGGCACCCCATATTGTCACCCCACCCCAGCAGGAGCCTTGGCAGAGGGTGGCAATGATCCCCCCACTCCAGCAACCTCAGCCTCCTGCTCTGACCAGTTTTGCCAGATGAAAAGTCTCTGCCGTGCAACCCTGCCAGCGGTCCAGGGGCCTTTCTCACTGATTTCAGCGTTTCTCACTGATTTCAGCAGCCACAGTGCAGACATGCCAGGGTGGGAGAGGCCTTGGAAGAGGCTTGGGGGCTGCAGGGCACCCCAGCATGGGGCATCCAGCATCACTACCAGGTGTTTTGACTGGTGCCAGAGACAAAAACTCCCCTTCACACTCTGAAATCAATAAAGGCAACTCCTGTCAGTCTCCTCCTTCCTTTTGTGGACTGGGGGGGGACAGCTCTGCTGCCACTGCAGGGAAGGGGATGCTGCAGGGCTTTCGGAGCAGCCACCGGTCCCCACTGCTCCCTCCCAGCAGCAGGTTCAGTGTCCCACCTGTCCCCTTCAGCACTGGCTGCAGCTGCTCGTGCTGCTGCCTTGTGATCAGGACCATGTGGTGCCTTTGCACGGCAGGGGTCTGCTCGGCCGTGCTGGGGGCAGGCTGCAAACCAGCAACACTGGGAGAAGCAAAATGCACCCAGGGACACGGCCTGGCAGAGCCCTGGGAGGAGAAGAGGAGATGGCACCCAAGGGTGCAGGGGGCCATAGCAGTGCAAAAGGCTCAGTGTGAGCAGCGAGGGCTGGTAGCACGGCATCCCAAATTGCTGCATCTGCAATGAGGGGCTCCGCCAGGGAACTTGTTGATATGGCAACCCTGCGCAGGGAGGGGGAGTATCTGCTCTGCTCGCCTCTGCGTCCCCTCCACATCCCCTCTGCACTCAGTGTCCCCTGGAGCTCCCACGGTGTCCCCAGCCAGCATGGTCTCCAGGGGCCACTGCTGGGTTGGGAAATGGGTGACGGCAGGGGGGTGAAAAGCAGCAGGATGAACCAACATGCCACACACGGCAGAAAAATAACCCCAGCATTCATGGACAATGCAGGGCTTTCAATTACTCTTTGGATAAAAGACCTCAGTGTCCCTGTGGGCCCCTCTCTGAAGCACCAGCAATGCTCAGAAAGGGGAAGAAAGGGATGGACGGATGCTGGAAAGAAAACAGAAACCACTCCAGCAGCGTGTGCTGGTGCAGCAGTGCAGCCGGCAGCTGCCCCCGCGCAGCAAGGGACCGGACACCCTGAAGGGTGATGATCTGTGGCCAAGTTTTTGGTTGCAAAGAGATTCAGTAGCCTGGGATTCTTCATCAGTATTCGCTGTGTTTCTCAAAACAAGGAAAGCACCCAAATTAGATGATTTGGCAGGTTCAAAATCAGGATGCATTTTCTTATGATGTACAGTTAAACTGTGGAGCCCATGGCCACTGGGTCTGGTAGGGGCTGAAGGGGATCACTCCCCACCTGCCTTGTCTTTGCCTTTTTTCTGTGTATCTGTGGGGTTTGTGAGAGCAGACAGTCCGGGCACCACCCTCTGGCTTCACCATGGGGACTGAGGGGGTGCAGGTGGGGGGACAGTCTGGTGGCACCACCAGCTCTCGGGGCTGGTTTTGGAGAAGGTGTGCTTGCACTCGCCTGAGAGCCACTGGTGGCAGCAGACTTCAGCCCTTTAAAATAAATGGTGCTTAAAATTAATCCTCTTTGCTGATGATGGAAGTTTGATGGATGAGTGGCATTTCTCTGCACTTCCAAACCAATTTTTGGTGGTAGCTCTGCAGACAGCCTCCTCACCTGCACCCCGGGTGTTGGCCCTGGACACAGTGATGGCCGAGCTGCCCTCGGGGACACATGGGGCACCCCAGTTGTGACCCCCAGGAAAGGTCAGCACAAACAGCAAGCAAAGAATTGCTATGAGGTGTAATTAAACCAGACAAGGAGCAATTCCTCACTGCTCAGAGCTGTGGTGGGCTGCTTTAGAGGCAGTTAGATCCATCTCAAGAGCTGCTGAGCCTTTAATCCCACCTGCTAATCCCCTACCTGAACCTTTCCCTTCATCTTCCAGGGACTTTGGTGCCTCATCACCACAGGGTGGTCTCTTCAGAGGGACCCACTGAAGTTTTGTGTTTCCAGCAGTCCCTTATCGAAGGGCCAAAGCCAATGCTGACACTACTACAGAGGTTTCTTTCTGGCTTGGGGGAACAGGGTTGCAATCCTGAGCCCCAAGGCAGCCCCAGCAGCAACGCTCAAGCTACTGCTTTGTGATGCTCTGGGTTGCATGTGCTGCCGATGTCTTTACTTCCCTGTGGGCTTGTTCCCTGCCTCACCATGACCTGCTGTGCCCAATGTCACTCCCAATCCCAGACACGTTTTACTAGCTTGGGATCACTCAAGGAGCCGCACGGACGTGTCCCCCGGGTGTAGGGCTGCAAAACCAGCACATGCAGTTAGTGCTGATGCTGCACATCACAGCCCCAGAGCAGGGACTGCTGGCCCATGCTGGACTGCTTCTAGATGGTAAAATGTGTTTGGATGAAAGGCAGGACAGCTCGTTGCCAGCAACCCCAGCAGTATAGTTCGCTGATGGACCCCAGCTTGGTTTTTCCCAGAACCTCCTGCCCTTCTGCTGGCACCAGGGCATCTGCAGAAAAGGTGGCTCATCCCAACAGCCATTCCAGGTGAGAAACAAAGCAAAGTCATGGCTTGTGCCCCATGCAGAGTCCTCTGCTTGTGAGGCTTGCGGGTAGCAGGGCTTGGGAACAGCCCGCAGGAGGGGACAGGGCCACCAAGATGACCTTCAGGAGGGGTGGCAGGCAGCCACCAGCCCTGCTGCAGGACACAGCAAGGAGGCCATTAGGAGTGTCAGATGTCTGCAATGCCATTACACATGTGATGCCTGTCTCTGTACCCAGTTAATTATTAATGGGGTCCATTTTGCTGCCAAGAGGGACACAGCCAGGCTTGACTGGCCCCATTGCTCTGTGCAGTGACTGCTGCCAGCAGCAAAACTCCCTCTGGATCACGGCCCTTCCTGCAGCAGCCCTGGGAGCAGGGAGTCCCGCATCCCACAGAGGAGCTGTGCCACCAGCCAGGGACAAACACGCATTCACAACAATGCCTCTCTTTTCTCCCCTGTAGACCCTGTGCCCTTTTTCTCTTCTCCTTCTCTCCTCCTGGCTTTGCCATACACAATAAGGAGTAAGTAAAGAACACTGGTGTAAAAAAAAAAATAAATAAAAAGGATCAAAGGAAAAGCTGGGAATCCTTTCCCTGGGATCTCACTCATAATAGCCCCAGGGGCCCTGTACCTGTGGTTTGCAGGGCCATGGGATTACCTGCTCTGCACCCTTGATGCTGCAGTCGGGAGGGACCAGAGGCAGCTGCCCAGCTTGTGTGATGACATGGGGATGTCACTCAAGACCATGATGGGGACTTGAGCAAGGGCACAACAGGTGACTCCTACTCCAAGAAACACATTCAAAGCACTGCTCAGGTATTCTGCAGTGTTTTCCCCACCAGATCTCATGCAAACCTCCATTTGGCTTCTTCTGCTCTTTAAGTGGTTGAGGTAAACAAAAAAAGATTTCTGAATTTCAATAAGAGCCCCTTATCTCAACCTCCTCCATCAGGCTGCTCCCCATTCTCTGCCCTCCAGCCTCCTTCAGGAGGTGATTTCCATGGCAATGGCATCTCCCCCCGGGGTTAAATAGGGAATTTGCACTGGTGCCCAGCAGACGGCTTGTCCTTGGGGCAGAGGGGCGGGGGGACTATCCCAAACCCCTGCCCATGGCAAGCGCTCATCAGGGAACCATGATGCTCAGTGCAGGCAAAGGCATGGGGACAGCTCTGAGCAGGAACACACCAGTGTCCCAAGGCCACCCAGCACACTGGGGTGTGTGGGGCACGTGGACGGCACGAGCCTCCCTGCGGGACCACTCGAGCTTGGCACTCAGCATTGCTTCTTCCCTGCTCTTGCCAGATGGTGACTGGTGCAGAAAGGCAGAAATGTTTAGTAGATATTTCTGTTCTGTATTTGGAATGAAGCAGGAGGATATATTCATCTCCAGATGATACTGTGGATGGAATATAAATCCTGCCATCTGTAACAATGGGGGATGTGAGGCATGATCTCCTCGAATTCAGCATTTGCAGATCATCCGGACAGCTGATGCTCAAGAGTCTAGAAGGAACTAGCTCAAGCCAATGCTACAGTTTAACATATATCAGAAAAATGGGCACATTCCAGAAGAGTGGAGAAATGTCAGTGTGGTTCCAGTGTTTAGAAAAATTTAAAGGCACAGCACAGAGACCTGCACATCAACCAGTCAGTTCATGTGGTTTTGTGGGGTCTTTTTTTGGACAGACTTATAGGTGTGGCTGATAAACGCAAGTGTACCAATTCAGGAAACATGGATTTCCTCAAAGCATTTGGCTTATTACTACATGACATTTGGATTAAAACTCCCATGCTTTAGAAGGAACTATCAAGGCACACACTAGATGGACTAAAATCTGTCTCAGGCAGATCACACTGTGCGATGATTACTGGGGAGACTTCAGAGGATGGAGATGTCCTCAGTGATGTCTCATAGGGAACCTGTTCCTGTTGCAATGTTATGTTTTTTACCCAGTGATCCACCTGATCATAAAAAAGCTGTGATGGTGAAGTCCGCAGGTGACTGGTAGGGATATTAACAACAAGAAGGCCAGGTTGCTCCTCTAGTATCTTTTAAATTGCCTCATGAAATGGCCATAATCCAACTAAATACATTTTAATATGGCTGCATGCAAGGGAAGGCATCTGGGAACAAAGACGGCAGCCTTCATCTCCAGGATGGGGCTTGGAAAGCTGTGACTCAGAAGGCGGTTCAGGAATGATTGCAGGTAACTGCCTCTACATGAGCTCTCATTTCAACAGCACGCTGAAAGCAGCTAACACCTTCCTTGAATATATAATAGGAGAATATCAAACAAAAGTAGGGGAGCAATCTTGCCTCTGTTCACGTTACTGTTGAAATGATTACTATGGATGTTATTTCCGACTTGGGTGTGCGGAATCAAAAAGAACAGCAAAGTTCTGAAAAGGAAAGATGTACGGACCATCTAGGCATCAGAACATTTCTGGTATGAGACAAAGTGTACAAACTGCTCATCTGGCTGGAGGGAAGGCTGAGAGATGCCCTGACCTCTGTGAGAAGAGTTCGTGACAGTTCATCTGTCTCCTTTAGATCTGAAAGCTGAAGCAGAAGTTAGAAAAATTCAGCCTGGAAAGAAGATACAAGATACTAGCAGGAAAGCAGGAGATTTACCTATTTCACAACCAATTCTTGTATGTGAGATAGGTAAATGCAGATCCTGGGGAGGTTCTGTAGCCCTGTTGTGCACAACCTCCTCTGCACCCAGGGGTGCTTCAGCCCCTCTGCAGACACCAGGACTGCCTGTGCTGGCCTCCAGATGTTCATGGCCTGCACATCACAGCAGTCAGGAGATGGCTCAGGGCTGATTTAGTCTCCCTCTCTCCCTCCTTTCCCAGGATGGAAAGTGCAGGTCAGCAGGGCCAGGCAGCTGCTCAGCTCGCTGGGCTGGGACGCCCTGTGGAGAAGGTCTGGGATCTTAAACCCTTGCCAGTGACTCTGCTCCATGTCCTCCAGGCTACATCCTGACAGTGCCAGGAAAATGCAGCAGCATTGCCCAGTAAGAAAATATATTTTGTTGAAATCAAAAAAGTTTGGAAGTTTGGTGTGTTATTTCGCCTGCCTGTTCTCCCTTCTCTTCCCATTAGTTGTTCCTGCTCCGGAGCGGAGCAGAAGGATGGTGGGTGGGGACTGCCTTATGACTTTTCCCTTTCTAGCTGGAATGGGGCCAAACTTCCTCAACTTTGGAAAAGTGACAAGAGGAAAAAAAAAAAGGCGCACTAATTTTGGTGAACTGGAATAGCAGAATAATAAAAATAGGGGTCTGGGCTTTGATGTTTTTTTCAAAGAAGCAAAAGAGGGGATGGAAAGAAAAATCCATGAAGAAGCAGGTGGAGAGAATGTGAATGGCCAAAAATGAGGGGGAGTGTGCAGAGAGGCTCAGGTTTTGGAAACTGAAACAAATTAAGGAAAAGCTTTCATTGCAACCAAGTAAAACGGAAACAAGCTTGAGATTTTTCATGAAGTTGCTTTTCCATTTGTTTCTGTTTGAGCAACAGCTACAGCCCTGGGGAGGGGAACAGTAGCATCGCTTTGGGAAATGAGCTCATCTCCTTTGCTAGAGAAATCTCCTGTAGAGCCCTGCACCCTCTCAGCAAGAAGAGGGTCCAAGGGGTCTGCAGTATGGGTTTTGCCACATCAGGGCTCTGCCTGAGCGTTTCTGACTCTGCACAGGCAGCAAAATGAGAATAGGAAACTTTTGGGGAGAATTAGAGAGGGTATAAGCAAAATATGTCAGAGCTGTCTTTGTGTTGAGGCTGGAAACCAAGGGAATAGGCAGGAGGAATAAGAGGTTCTCATGCATGAAGACGGTTGTGATTGAGCTGGCGTTGCCGAGGCCTGGTGGGAGGGTATGTGACTGAATTATTGGTGGGGAACACCACAGAGGCACTGTGTGTCGGTGGAACCACGGGGAGGGCTGCGGACTGCCAGCCCCCTGAGCAGGGATGCCAGAGCAGCGGGAATAACAAAATCCTGGAGATGACAGCAGAGGCAGCCGCCACCATTGCAGCCATGGAGCCCTTTTACACCAGGACGGAGCCTCAGTGCTGCTCACAGGGTGCTTGGGAGGCTCTACTATTGTTTAGAAGAAAAGCTCATTTTTATTCATAATTAATTGCAATGCAGATCAGCGGATGCACATGTGATGGGCTTAAACCTTAAAGCTCAAATATAGGATTGTTGGAAACTTAGTGACTCATTAATAACAGGCAGGCTTGTATGGAAAAGACCATTAAGTAAATGAGTTACAGAGGGCTGTGAGAAACTGCCATAACCTGAACCTCAGCCAGAGGCTTTTGGGGTGAAATTCAGCCTGGGCAGTGTGTTGGCTGCTGGGCTGTACGTGGCTCTTGCTTAAAGACAGGAGGATGAAAAGGCTGGCAGTCGCCAGCCAGGCTCTAAATCCCTCTCTGCAGAATAAGCAGTTATTTATGCTGCATCGTTTCCAAAACAAAACGATTTAAAAAAAAAGAAAGGGGGGGCAGAAAAGAAAGTAGGAATAAGACATTTTCTGACAGGCAAGAGTCCCTATTTGCTAAGTTTGGTTGGAAACGCAAGGTGAAAATAGTTTCATACTTAGTCAAATATGGCACAAATGAAGCAGAAAATCATTCTCCGTGGTAGTGGCGGGTGGTGCCAGGGTGCTTGCTGGCACAGAGGGCAGAGACAAGACTGCATGTGCAATGAATGTCAGCACAGTAAACCTTTGCAGAGGGGCAAATATGCTCGAGCGAGCGTATTTTCAAGGGTAAAACTGAGAAATGGGTGTGCAGCCACCAGAAGTTGGCAATATTTCCAAGCGCTAAAACCCCATACTTAAATCCACCCCAAATGTCACCTATTTGGTGTTATTTGCTTTCCAGCTTCTGAGAAGGCAGTTGCATCACATTTTAATGCCATTCTCTGAAACCTTGTGGGATAAAAACTTATCCTTCCCCTCTCCCAGAAAAATAAATTGGCCAGAACTGGTGAATATGTCTGAAAAGATGGGCTTATGGAAGTAGCCTCAAAACTGGAGCCCTGCGTGGTGCTGTGCTGAGCCTGCCCTGCCCAAGCTGTGTGTGGGCACAGGGTGATGGGCAGGGGGAGATGGGCAGGGGGGCAATGGGTAGGGGGGCAATGGGTAGGGGCCAATGGGTAGGGGGCAATGTGTAGGGGGCAATGGGCACGGGGCAAGGGGCTGCAAAGGGGGAGCTGGCGTTGCCTCCTGCGCTGGCTGGGGTACATCAGGCGCCTCACCTGGGACTGAGGAAAGGCACAAACCATTTTGGACATCACCATTTGAATGCAATATAGGGTACCATAGTTAAGGGAATTAGTAAGGAGCCTATAGCAAAGACTGCTTCACGATTAGGATATAAAAAAGGACAGCAACATGCAATACTGTTTGTCTTTAAACAAGCACCAGGAAATACATTTCTAACAATTCTATCCAGACGCGCCACTTGAGAACCTCTCCTAAATGTGAAATTAAAAATATTTTTGCTGTAAATGCCACAGGATGACATATAGGGACATATTCACCCTGTGCTACTCCACACTCTTTGCAACAGCCGAGTCCCACTTTTAGTTTAAAGGTTGGTGCACAGAATGTCATTTACATCTTAAAAAAAAATTCATCTGCAAAGTAGGAGAAACATTTGCTATAATAGGCTTAACCCTGGAGGATTCTCAGATATCTGGTTGGGCTGCAGCTGTCTGGAAAGGGAATACCACATTAAACTCCAAAGATCAGTTACTTCAATGATCTCTGCACAACAGAAAAAAAAATCCCACTTTTAACGGGTGAGGATGTAAGATAATATAGAAAATCTGTGAGTTATTGAAAGAATAATATATTTCAGATGGAGCTAATTCTGTATCTGTCATTGAAAAGCCAGCTTAAGGAGGGAGATGCTTTGGTTTACATTATTTAAATGCAGCTGCAACACATGAACACTGCTCTGTGAAACTGTCGTATGACAGGCAGGTTACCAGCAAAAGGGGAAAAAAATCACTGTGAAATGAAGGGCATTTGCTTCAGCAAATAAACTGTGAAGAGACAAGCTTAAATCTAACTTCAACAAGATCTTTAATATGCTATTTGGATGTTGTAAGGGTATGAGAATGCCCTTTGATATTAGTCCTGCTCCTGAGATATTTCACGCAGTAATTGCCTACATCTTTAAGGCACAATGTATCGAAGCTATGGTGACTGCTATTTTAAATTGGGCGATGGTTCTATAAAAGCAGAACCAAAAAACCAGGCAAGAACTGCAGAGAGCAGAGAAGACACTTCAGTATGAACTTTAAAAGGTCAAAATTTGGTCTAGCAGAATTACCTGTACCCACTCTGAGCTGAGCTATGATGACTTTGTTACCAATTTAGATAAAATAGAAGCAATAATTAGAATGTCTAGCCTCCAAGATATAAAGCGGATCTACTGAGATTTATGGAAACAATATACTATTTGGCAATATCTATTCCTAAATCTATGGCCAGCGTTTCCTCAGGAGGGAAGTGCTGCAGTCTGAAATTGCCTGGCGTTACACAGGTGGAAAAGCAAGCGCTGGAGAGGCTGAAGCCACGGTGATGGAGACCCTTTCCGCACACCCGAGATCGCTGCCTGACGCCTGCCTGCTCTTTGCCGGCCCTGCCTGAAGGCAGCGAGCAGCAAACCCCGGGTGAGCCATTTGTGAACTTGTCTTGCCAAAGCCAGGCTGACATTTGGTGGTGGAGCAGATCACCGTCTGAGCCTTAGTGGGATCTTTCTCTTCTGCCCACTGGACAGACACGGCATTTCCCTGCATTTTTCTATGGATCTGGATGGAGGGGACAACAAACTCCATGGCAGGCTCCTGGCCCCCAACACCTGGGACATCAGCCGGCACTAGCGGTGCTGAGCACAGAGAAATAGAAAACCACCAAGGGCCTGGCACAGAGGGAGGAGGCTTTGCAGAGCCTGTCCTGCACAAGCCCTGTCCTGCCAGCTCCACCGCAGCAAAAAGGATTAAAGCAGGCTGCAGACAATTCCTTCCTTAGGAAACCCTGCAATTGCTTTTATCCAAAAGAAACAGCTCTGCTGAGTGTCTTGAGCCCTGGGAGTGTGGGACACTCAGACTGACCTGTTCCCTTTGGTCTCTGTAACCACAGTAATATACAACTGCTGTTGTCAGCATCTAAATTTGGGCTACCAAAGGCCATAAGTAAGCATGCCATACATAGGGGTTCACTTAAAAGGCTCAGCTTCAGGAGGTGCTAAGCACCAAGTCTTTACCGTAGCAGAGCACATGCAAGTGTCTTAAACAGCTTCAGAGTCCTGAGATACTTATGTTGGACTTATGTCCCACTGCTCAGCACCTCGCAGAATCACGCCTATGGTGATTAACAGGCAAGAGGTAATAACACCAATAGTTAATAACATTGAACTCTCCCCACTGAGATCCAGGCTGAATATCCTTTCCTAGCGATGTGCAAGAGCTTCTGTAGAAGAGCGAGTCCATCCAGTGTTTTCACCATCATTTTGTGCTGGCGAACCCCATGCCTCCCAAAGCCAGGGGGACATCACAAGTGCTCAGCAACGACTTATCTGTTTTCCAGGTCCTTCCTGGAGATGCTGCTGCACCTTCATCTATCCACTCACTAGACAGGGCCAGCGGGTTGGTGCCAGGTCGTTTGTCCTGTCCCCATTTAGTTGTAAGTGGCTGACGGATGGTTCTGTCACTCGTGGGCAGTAAGGGCTGGGAGGACACAGTGCAGGGACAATTGCAGTCTGAGCGGCTGGGTGGTGAGCATAGCAATGCAAAGATAATCCACAGGTGTAAAATGGCAGGAGAGAAACGCACAGCTAGGAAAGCATTAAAAACCACCATCAAAACTACAGGAGAGGGTTAGGAAACAAGAAATATGAAAATAGTTCGTATACGTGGGCAGAGCCGTGACCTACTCATTTAATCTATCAAAAATATGAACATACCAGATCCACGTGAAGGCAAGCAAGTGCCAAAACAACGTGTACCTGTAACAGTATGCTTGAACTGTGTATTTTAAACATCCTCCGTGTGGACAGCTCTAGTCTCACCGCAGTGTTTGTGCATTAATTAATTTTATTCAAAAACAAGAAGGGAAGAGCACAGGAATTAGGGAATAAATCCAGGTCCTCCAGTAACTGAAGGCTGAGTTGGACTGACTCCTAGGCGGTTTGGGTTGGAGAGAGCTGCTCTCACCTTCAGTAATGATAATGAAGAAATTGGGGATTCTTCTGCAGGATTTATGAGAGAGCAGGTGGAGAGGCCAAGAGCAAAGGATAAACACAGAGAAGGTAAAAGAGTATCTGACAAAACCCAACCTACATATTGTAAATCTGCAGGTCCAGACACAGTGCGCCTGAGAATTTTAAAAGAAATCTCTGAGGATAATCTTGAAAAATAATCTTCCCTTTCATCACAGGAGTTATCTGGGCCCTGGGAAAGGCCCAATGTGCATCTCATTAGAAAAAAAAAGGCTGAGAAGACGGGGCAGGAATCTGCCACCCACCTGCCCACAGCTCTCTGGCAGCAGGGTTCCAAACTGCACTTTTTTTCTCATCCCTCCATCTCCTCCTTTCCTGCTTCTTGTTGCAGCCTCACCCAGGTGGGGAGCTGGGAGGCAAGGCAGCCTGCCTGCAGCACTCATCGCCTGCCTGCAAACACAGCCCCGTCTCAGTCCTTCCTGTACGCCAGGAGCGAGTGTGTTTGCACTCCACCTTTGCACATGGAGCCTCTTTTTTCCAAAGTCCGAAGAGAATTAGATGTAAGTGGGGAGATAAAACTAACTCCACGTCTTGTTTTCAAACTCCAGCACCCCAGATAACCCACAGCCTTTTTAAGTGCTGTCCCTGGAAAATAAGAATTTCAATAACCTCCGTTCTCAGGTAACCCGCTGAGCGGCTGTGCATCTCTCTCTCTCACTGGGAAGCAGATGTGTTGCCCTCCTCCCCAGCCCTTTCTTGTTTTGGGAAAGGACTAAGATGTGAGAAAGCTGGTATGATTTGAGGAGTAAAAGCTGCAGGAATCAGTGGTATGAAGTTTCTTGAGGATAGGGAAACTCCCCTTCGCCCAGCTCCTCCTAGTACACAGATCATACCAGCGATGAATCGTGGAGCTCGCAATCTGAGTGCATGAAAATGTAGTAATGAGGAAGCCAATGAGGGATGCACCTTGGGCCTGACAAGCAGCTTGTGGTTTTGGGACCTCTGCTTTGCCATGGGTTGCTGCAAGGCGCCCAACCACATGGTCTCTTAAGCCCAGAGGGACATTGAGCAGGTGTGGAGGTGGGACTGCACTGCCTCTAACCCACTCCATCTCTATGTGTTCCAACTAATTTTCTTCCCTCTTGAACAGATCGTCCTCATTATGCAGACTGCTACTCCAGCTCCTGTGTGGCTGGTCCTCTCAAAGTCATTATTGTAGTGCTATAACTAAGTTTTCTTAAAAACTGAACGAAAACTATAGATTTTGAGAATTTGGTGTGGGCTAGAAATTGGTTGATGAGTCATAGACTCAGATAGTAACCATAAAAATGAAACTTCAAAATTGGGAGCAATTTTAGTGACGTTACCACAGGAGACAGGGCCGGCACTTGCATTTAAAGTTTCATTAAACAGAGAATGAGGTAACAGTGATCATAGCAGCGTCACCAGTGGGTACTGAACACAGCTGTGGGTACTGCCAGCTGTGCTCCAGCCCTCCAGCACTGGGCTCTTCTCCCCTACCTCCCCATGGGGATAAGGACCTGAGGGCAGAGGTGCAGGCAGCAGGTTTAGTGCATGTCCGCTTGTCTGAATGCAAGTGGAACAACCCACGTGTAAAATAAAAAATGTTTCTCTGTTTTGAGAAATATAGGTAACAGGTAAGTAACAGGAATGACGCCAGGATTAAAACACATGGTTATGAAAGACTGGAAGAACCAACATTTTATAAATTAGCAGTGTGAAGAGTCAGAGGGGATACAGCCTTGCTCTATAAATACCTTCAGGATAACCATATAAATGAAGGAAGGGAATTAATTTGCAGTCTCAGAAGATAGCAGGACAAGGAGCCTGAAATTAAGGAGGCAAAGCTGAGGCTGGATGTAAGAGGCTCTCAGCAGCGAGCATCCCCGGGCAGGGCACTCTGCTCCCCATGGCACACGAGGCTGGAGTGATGCAGGAGGCAAGGAGCAGCCCATGAACCTGCTCCTCACACACGGCTCATTGCTGGCACATAGAAGTTGGAAAGAAGTTTGAAGCTCTGGCTTGTCAACAAAACAACACCTGGCAGAGCAGAAACACTGTGAACTGGAGAGTTTGTGTATTTGCTGCAGTCAGAAGCTCTGCTGGTGGCCCTGGGGTGGGGACTGTCCTCTCTCCCATCCTGGCACAGGGCTCCACGCTCCCACTGGGACATGCAGGTTGGGTTAGTGTCTCATTTGCAGAATGGCCTCTCCTCAGGGAGCTGTCAGGGTGGGTGCTGGCCACGCAGGGTACCTGCCCATTCCGTCTGGGACAGAGGCAGGAGAGGGTCTCCGGCAATGCCACCCATCCCCATAGTCATGTCAGAGCAGCTCCTTGGAGGGCTGGTTCCTACTACCACTTCCATAAATTCAGAGCATATTCTGGCAAAGATGTGGGTGAGGACAAATCCAGTATCCAGTGCTGCCACACAGTGGTAAAGAGGCATTTCAGAAGGTAATATCTGCAAAACCACCCCATTAAGATTTTTGGTTGGAACCTTAGACAACCCTAGGTTGACCCCAGGGGACACCTGGGCAGGTGCTGGCAAGAGCTCGCAGGCACAGGCCCAATTTAAAGCTCTTTGGTGACCAACACGACTCTTCCTCAGTGGACACAATTCCCTGCAAGGTGCTCCCGAAGGCACACTTTCCTCTCCACTATTGCTGTTGGGGACGTGTCCCTTATTGTAGTAATATAACTGTGGGGAACATTTTGTTACTATAGAAGTTTCTTCCATGTGATTTCAGCCCAGATTTCCTGTTTATATTGTCTCACATCATCCAAATCAAAAAGCCTCCCGCATTGGGCTCCATAGACTTCACAGACTTGCAGCTAAACAGTTTGTCCTCCTCTGGCCATGACCCTGAAAGGTGACACTGCACCAACACAACAGGTTCATACAGCAGGTTTTTAAATGTTGGTGCTCAAATATGCAGAAAGGTACCAAGGGGAACTCCCAAGATATCCAGGTGCCCAACTAGTGTCTCCTTGCAAGGCTCAGAGCCCTCCAGCAGGAGCGCTGACCCTGCAGAAATGTACCTTGGAAAAGGTGATCACTTTACCAGGCCAAATATATTCATCTATTAAACACTGAACAGTGATGAATGCAACACAGAACTCCACTTTCCCATGATCTGAAAGGCTCCTCCCAAAAATACTTGTGTCTTTCCATGGTGTAGCTCACTTACTGTGGTAGCTCCTGCCTCTATTGCTGAGGTTCACAAATCTTTTGTATTATTTATCTTTCTTCACTAGTGCATACAACAGCCCCAGCTTTGGGATGATCTGTATGCACATAGTGTGCTATTAATACTCCATTGCAGATCATTACTTTAGAAGTTAATTAATACCGTGCCTAAGTATTAGGCCTGTGGCAGCCTTCTGGAAGCTCCATACAATCAGCGGGCTGTAGTTTACTGTTGCTCATTGTTCACCCTGCTGGCATCCCACTTGCCCCATTTCACCGGTCTCAATTAACTTCTGAGGTACAACAATAGCTGAGATTCAGGTGAACCCGCCATCCGCCGGCTATGAAATTTGATCAAAAGGAATAATTACATCAAGGGAAAGAATAAAGTTGTACATAATATGTATTAATAAATTAAGCTTTATAGAATATCATTATATAGATATTATTATATGTAATAATAAAAAGGCCACACCACAGCCAAGCACAGAGGCAATGGGATCTCCTGGCCAGCACTTAGGTACTCTATTTCTACACCCCAGAGTTTCACGACCTATTTTGGCCCTGAACCATGCTGGCAGCTTATCTGCAAATGATTCCCCACCAAGTCCTTATTAGAGCCATCGCTTCCAAAGTCCTCATTCCCAATTTGTAGCCACCCTTCTTTGCTTCTAGACAGATGAGTTTATTATACTATTGTTCATACTGAAACAGACATCGTGTGCCCGCTCCTGTGTTATATACTGCAGTCTGGATCGCTCAGTAAATGACTCTTTGCTGTTCATCACCTGCGATGCCTGGAAGGGTAACAGTGGGGTGGCAGCCGCCGCTCCTGGCAGGCGGCGTGATGGTTCGTGCCAGTTGGAGGGACCTTCTTCCCCAAAGCAGGAAGCTGGCAGCACGAGCACACACTTTCCTCCTTCACCACCCACTTCCCCTCAGCAGGCTGGCAAACACCATGTGCTGGGTTCCCTCGCACAGGTTGCTCGAGACATCTTTGAAGGAGTCTGGAAGCAGAGGGTGAGTGGTGAGATGACACAGTCTGAAGATGATGTGAGATTATTCAGGTTGCTGAAATGAAGCTAAACACAACTGAAGCTGACTGCAAAGAGTGGAGGGTGATCTCATAATACTGAGTCAGTGAGTTTAAAAATGAAATTCACTGCTTGTAGCTGCAAATATAATATTAAGAGGAAAAAGGTAGCCTTAACTTTACATATAAAATCATGGGTCTTAAATTAGCTGTTAGTACTGTGGAAGGGGACTTGGAGTCAGTCTAAAAAGTAAATCTAAGATTGGGAATTATTCAGGAAAGAGTGGAGAACAAAACGGATGAAATCAGTGTCACCCTCTAAATCCACCTTACAGCCATGTCTTGAATACTGCACCCAGTATTGATTCCTTCATTTTTCTTCACCCTGCTTCCTTCCTTCATCCTCCTTCAAGATCATACCAATGTATTGGGAAAGGTACGAAAGCTTATGCTACCAGCACAGACACCAGGAAGTTGGAAAAGAAAGGTTGAACAGTGTACTGACAAAATTTGTTGTCAGTAGTCATTCAAGGTTAAAGGACAAGAACTTACCATGAAGAAATTAGAAGGATTTTATAAATCAGAATGACTGGACGATAAAATGTCATTAAAATCAATGTAGATATCTTCAAAGTGTTGTAATGAGAATACACCAATCTAATTTTAGGTACATGTGTTACCTCTGAGTTGACTGTTACCACACAGAGAAAAGATTTTGAGGTTATGGCAGAGAAATGCCTGGAAATGTCATTCAGCAGAGATCAGAAAAACAAGTAGAATAATTGAGGAAGGAATACAGACCAAACCACCAAAGAGCACCAGGTCAGTATAAAACCCGTGCACAGTGGGTACTGGGTGCAGCTCTGGTTCCTCGTCTGGAAAACAGGGAGCAGAGCTGGAGGAGCGGGGAGCAGAGCACCAAGGGCAGTTCAAAACCCCAAGTACACAGGGATACGGGAATGGCCGAATAGGTGAGGACTCCCAGTCTGAACCAATGCAGCTGTGCTGGATGTTTATGCCCTGAGCAGCCCAGAAAAACTGAACTGGCTTTCACTGTCCAATGCATCTTTCAATACAAGAGGCTGGGGGTATGAGCAAAGCGACCAGACAGAGGTTCAACACCAAGCAGAGGAGATACCCCTTCAGAGGAGAAGCAAACGAGCTGAGTAACTTTGCTGCCAGAGGATGCTGAGCATGATGAAGGATCACAGCATTCAAGAAGTAATTAAGCAGATTAATGAGATAAAATTTTACCTTAGTCTATAAACTGAAAAAATTGCTCACCTTTTCTGGTTTAGGAAAAGCCTGAGTTGTGACTGGTGGGGTAACGGAGAACAGACCAGGAAGGCACCTGCTGTCGTCCCCTCCTTGGTCTCCACAGACTTTTGGTGAGATCCCCCATGACCTTCTTGAGGCCCCTGAGGGCAGCAAGTTGTGGAACAACAGCTGTGCAAGGAAAGATTAGGATGACGCATTCTGTAAAATACAGAGCTGAGGAGATGCCACAGAAGTCTATAAAATAAAAAACGATATCGAGAAAGTGATCCAAGATAAACTACTCACTCTCACTAGACAGGAACTGGCAAGCTCCCAGCTGAAATGGGTCACAGGTGTAAAACCAACAAAAGGCAGTACTTTTCTGCATGATATATATATAAAATATATATACACACACACACATATATATAAATACACATATATAAAATTGTGGGATTCATTGCCACAAGATACTGTGGAGTATAAATGAGCTTAGAATGGGATTAGACAAATTCATGAAGGATAGGCACATTTGTGGCCATGAAACACAATCCTGTGGTTGCAAATTTTCTTTTAGAAGCTGAAAAGTGCCGCTGTGTTACCGCTCTAGCTAATTCCTCCCTGGCCCGAGCGACTGAATACGCATTCTTAGGCTTCTATAAACTGTATAACATTCTGCATACATAGTATAAAAAGTATTAAGTGTAAGCTTATGGTTTCTGGTATATTCTTAGCCTTTGATGGAGAATGGAAATGCTATTTTAGAGTATACTGTGAAGAAGGCACACTGCCAAGACAAGCCTTTGGTATAGACTGTCTTCTTTCATCTAGTGTCAGGGCTTTCCGCATTCCAGCATTTCCACAATTTTTTGTGCCATTGACAAACTAATGATTAACAATTCATATTTTCTTTTTTCTTCGCTGCTAAAACTTTCAAAATGTGCATGGCCAGGAACTGATTGCTTCGGGCTCTTCAGTCACATCTCCTCCGGTGAGCATCCCTCATTTACCGTTACACTGTCAAACTCGCATCAAAACTGTCGAGGAGCCACCCTCCAATTAATTTAATCTTCAGCATGTTTGCTTGTGTGTTTCTTATTTATTAAGGAGTATGTTTGGTATCAGGCAATTAAAAGTCTAGCTGTAGATGGTATTAATAGACTACTACTTTTTTAAATTGACCTTGTCAGCTATTCAAAAATATTTCAAATTAACTTGGTGTTTTCCATAAATTCAATGGGGATGAGTTATATTTACCAGTTTTAATTCTCCACCAATGTGCTCTATCAGTCCTTCCATTCTTTTGCTGTGGCTAGTTGTCAAGATAAAGGGCCTACAACTGTGTGTCTTCTTAAATATTCAAACGATACTGTTTTTTTAACAAATGCCTGAACTTTTCTTAGTTCCAAAATTTCTTGAAAACCAATGGTAATCATCTGGACAGCTTCCTGGCTGTCTTATACAAAATTCTCAGATGCAAATTATCTAAGCTACTGATTTAAAAATGGTGCTATGCAATGCCTTCCATGATCAACGAGAGTTAATTTTGTCTCATCATCATTTAACATGACAATGTCATCTGTCTTTTCCTCTGAAGACAGAAGATGATGACTTATAAAAAATTGTGCTTTTACAATTTCATCATTTCTAGTAATAGACTGATATTACTGTTAGGATTGTTTTCATTCCAAATACACTTACCAAAAAAAAAAGGTTTTAAAAATTAATTATGTTAGGCATAGCTTCCTAGCTCCATCCTGACTGATCCTCCCTTTCAAAAATGATGAAGATTAGTCAGGATTTCAGGTTCTTCTGTGCTGATGCTTTAATTTGTTTGGCTTGCGATTATCTTCCGGCAACAAAAAGTACTGCTCAACTCAAACTGAAATGGTAATTTGCAATAAATATGAAATGGAAGAAAGGGTGCAAATGAGTCTAGTGCTGGCGACAGCCATCGCCCACTTCTGACCATGGCTCTGATTTTCAGTTCCTCTCTCAAATTCTCCCTGTCTAATCAAAAACTGTATATATAATTTAGTAAATGCATCAGGTAGTTCTGGAAATTAGTTTGGGGAAGGGTGTCCTCAGTCAAAGGGAGGCCACGCAGAAGCGATAGGACACACATCACAGGAGCGGAGCAGAGGGATGGAGGCAGATGGCCATGGCCAGGAGATGCTGGAGGAGGTGGAGAGCGACCGCAGCTCTCTGAGAAGGTGGGAACCGGGCACCAGCCGCCCATCCCCAACCTGTGCTGACAGATTCATGCAAAGGAAGACAGCTATTATGGCTGAAGTACATCTCACAACCCCGTCACCCTCTTTAAGTTGCTAGTAATTGCCTTACCCAAATTCTGCTGGGTGTCGAATCAATCCTAGCTCAGATGACATTTTTAAGCCTTTCAGCAAACCCATCCTGCTATTTTGCATTTTTCCTGGGCATAAAAAAACCACAGACATGTCATAGAGCCTTCCATCATAAATTTTGCAGAGGCGCAACAAATTGTATTAGAAGGAAATGGCTCAGTCAGTTCAAATGAGGAAGTTCTGTTTTCCTTAATACTGATGACCTAAAGTTTTTAAAATTTCAGGTAACTTAAGTGTTCAAGAAAATGAGTTTATTAGCCTCTATATAATATTAATGATAGATCTGGTTTTCCTTTCAGTTAAGTTAGTACATTAAATAATATTGATGTTTATAATTCTGAGGATGGTCTCAGAAATACTCTCTATGAAATTAGTAGAAATTTTGTTATTGACTTCGACGGGCCCAAGGTTTTACCCCTAGCAATTAGCAGTCAATCTACTGCATAGCATGGCTCCCCGAAGGTCTGCAGAGCTCAGCATAATTATAACAGATTGGGTAGTCAGGTTGGTAGGACATTCAACCAGCAAGGAGAACCATGTCTGCCCCTTTTTTTAAATTTTAAAATAAGGTATTTGCCAAAAGGAAGGTTAAATTTCAACGAACACATTTTCTTTATAGATGTCTAAAACACAAGCTAATGATTAGGATGAGTTACAGGAAAAAGATTCAACAAAACAACATGTTTGAAAATATTTACATGTTCTATTTCGTCTCTAACGAGGGAGATGATGATGTGCAGTTAAGGCTGCCAGGCCATTCTTTAATACAACTGGAGCATTCTCTCTAAAAGGGAAAAAAATATAGAGAGAGGGTGTTGTGGAGGGAGAGAAACTGAGCCCTCGGAGTGCAGGATGGAGTCAGCCCTCAGTGGCAATTCGCTTTAGCTTGGCGGGTACATGGGACAAGGATGTGAATTGGGCAGAGCCCCACAGCCTGTGCCAAACACCCAGCACAACCCCCAAAGCTGATCTTCAGGCTGAAATAACGGTGTATTTGCTGGGATTCAGAAGCAACTCGAGAAAAAAAGAAAAGAAAAAATAGAGAAAACAACAAGCCCATGTGCACACACACCGGGGGGTGGCGAGAAGCGGCTTGGGGAGGGAAGGGAACCAGATGGGACATTTAATTCAGGGAACAAACTAATTTAAATCTTTCAAGGAGTTTGCTATTATTTCCAGAGTGTTAAGAATGCATTTTTTTTTCCCCCTGCATATAAAATGCAACATCCCTGCCTGGAAAAACTCTAAGAAAAAAGCCCAACGATCTAGAATGAAGAGAAAAAGAAGTCCAGAATGTTTTGATGATATCCTTCAACAATACTATTTTTTATATAGTTCACAGATCTATATAAATAATCATAAATGTGCAGTTGGTGTAGGTCTCTTGGGTAAAGGCAAAAGCAGGCAGATTTATAAAATGCCTTTACGTGCCAGGGTGACTGTAATGGCTCCTTCTGTCAGGTAAACACATAATTAGGATGTTTTCAAATAAATGTATTATGCTTATGATTGAAGCCAATCCAGGCTGCAGTATAAATATTATGCTTTTTAAAAAAAAGTTGTATAATTACATATCTACCCATGGAGCTTCTCGCCTGATAGGCATCTATTTATGCAACATCACTGTGGCTTTTCCACAGGTGCTGTAGCAGACACTTGCTGAACATGCAGCTCGGCTGATTTTTAAACCGCAGTATCTCAGCTTTCTCTCAAAATACCAATTCTGCCTCAACCCCTTTTTGCCTAATTGCTTCTTAGATTTATTGTTTAATTAAAACCGTTCTTGGGTTATACAAACAACAAATCCCACTAATGTATGTTTTTTTCCACGTACAAATTATTTTCTGAGCAGTTATGTATCTTCAGCTTGGGAAAGGATTCCGTCCTCTTCGGCTGGGCTGTCATTGCCAAGCGCAGCCTCGTGGTCAAAGCTGTAAGTTGAAGTTTATGATGGCAGCGTGACAAAGCTGTATCTATAGAGTCAAAGTGGCAATACTAAACGCCATTTGAAAGACTGATGGAGTCTTTAAGCCGATGCAGTAAAAACTCTTCTTTACTTTATAGCATTTTCATACGGAGTCTCACAGCACGTCTGGTCATGCACTAGGGAAACATAAATAAGATCCGAGTGATGAGTTGGATGAGGAGGCACCCTAAGAAGACTCTGAGGGACATCACCTCCATGGCAAGTCTTTCCTCAAAGCCTCCCTCACCTGGCAGGGTCCCATGGGGACATGTGGGAAGGGACAGTGTGGGGACACACTGCAGCACTGCCCGCACACTCCGAACGTCTCACTAATACACTGATGTTTCTAGACATTTACTCTCGGTCTGGATATCCATCTCCTGGCTTCGGAGCTGAAGTTTGAGCTCCTGTTTGCCTAGTTTGGACAATACAGAAACGTCTTGCACCTGGAGAAAGTTCTAGCCAGACACTTAAGTTTCAGCAGCACAAATACCCCACAAAAAAACCCAGTGCTGTTCAGATAGAAACTTGCATTTGGATGTTTTTATAGAAGGAACGCTGAAAAAATTGAAAGCTTTTCTGCAAGGAGCATATGCTGCAGTTCCTGGAACAAGAACCCAGCTCTTGCGAGGATTCTGGTTGTCTCCAGCCTTTCAGTATTAAAGGTCTCTCCAGCAGATTAGAGCAGCATAATAAAAGGTAATAAAGATGAAGCTGGACAAATTCAGACTAGAAATTAAGATGCACATTTTTAACAGCAATGAACAGGTTCCATAGGGATGTGATGGATTGCCCGAAGCCGGAGCCTGCTGAAGGCACCGCAGCGCTGCCAGCAGCTGGAGTGGGCTGGCAGGGGGGATGGAGGACGGCTGGGAGGGGGCAGCCAGGCTTAGGGAAGCTCTGTGCTGGAGCAGGAGGCTGGAGAAGGCGGTGGGATCGGGGATGCTGTGAGTAGAAGGCTGGGGGTGTAATGCAGCCACCTGGAGGGGGGTTTCTGGGGGCAGAGCTGCCAGCTTCTGTATCCCGGTGACCTTCTCCTGTTTCTTTCCCCATCCTCAGCTCATGTCCCTTGGATAAGGGACCTTCCTACAGCCCAGCCTCTCCCAAGTACTGTAGGTGTTCCCTTTTCCCCTGTAGCCTCCGTGCTCGCTATCAAGTAGCTCCCTTCTCCCTCCTGCTCCCCTCCGGCATCTCTCAGTGCCTCCAGCCTGCTCGGAGGGGAAGGCTCAGGTTCTGCATCCTGCTGGGGAACCGGGATAGAGACTCCAAGAGCAAACAGGAGGAGAAGAAGGTGTTTGTTGCCAGGGTTGGGATGGGGGGATTGCAACTGTTGCTACCGTGAGGGGCTGCCTCCCTGCTCGGAGACGGGAAAACCGAAGGGTAGAGATGAATTGCTGTCTGGCACAGAGGTTCTCTCTCCTTCTGCCTCTCTGATGCAACATATAAAAAGATGAAGTATATCCCGGATTCACCCCAGTGCTGGCTGAGCTGTGCCCCAACAGTAATGCAAAGCAGCTACCTGAATTTACAGCTGCTTTAGACGGCCAGCGCAGAACATAGCAACCAAAGCCTGCAGCTCTTCCAGTCCTACGGCTGGAAGTACTGATATATGCTTTAACCTACGGAAACCGTTTAAATTCAAAGCAGGCACGAAGCAATACCCTTTACATTAGGCTGTAATTTTGCATATAATTTAGGCCATCATAAACTATCACTGCTGCAGAAAGAAATGTCAGTCGTCCAACAGCAAGCGCATAAAGGTGGCACACGTGGCCTTCCCAGCGCCACGGCTCTGCAGCCCGGCCTCGCACACCCGCACCTGCCGCTGCTGGCAGGTCTAAGGGAATATGCGCCAACATTAAAACTTGCCTTTTTTTTGGCTAGACGAGTTTTAATCCAGAGCTGTCCCCCTGATTTTATTCACACTGCAGCCACTTCTGTTAATGAAATGGAAAACGTTATCAGGTAGGCATAAGATGACATGGATGGCTGTTTTGGTGGCAGCACCAACTTCTTCTAGATTCAACTGTATGTGAAGGTCAGGTCTTAAAACACTGAGCATACCTGGCTATGCGTGACCATCCCCCTCATAAGGAAAATGGGCAAAGTTTTGACTCAATGGCAGCTCTGATCTGCCCCAGGTGCTGGGGAAAGTGGCAGCGGGTGGGAGGAAGACATGGAACAGAGTGGGCTCATCTTCCTCCCAGCTGCCTGCAGCAAATCCACGCCTGACCACAGCAGCTGAAGCTGGCTTTTTTCCCCTTCTTTGCAGTTCCATTTTTATCAGTTTTGATTGCTCCAAATCAATTCCTAAGACAGCGTATGATGCTACAGTGCGCCACAGGAATGCCCATGGGAACTGATTTGTACAACATTTTTACAGATCATTTTGTATCTTATGAGAGCGAGATTTTGAGTGGCGGTTTTACTTCTTGATCACCAAGATGAATTGTTTGGGAATTTGGGGTTCTTTACTTGCTTTTTTAAAATCCCTTAGTTTATTACACCTCTCCTCCGGAGTTTTCCACTCGGAACCAGCCGGAGGATAGGGAGAGCAGAACCTGAGCCCATCGTTTAAACCAAATGTCAATCTGATGATCACACTATTTTCTTTCAATGTCTTTTATAAAGCGTGGTTCTTAGTGTAAATCAAAATACAAAGCATAAATGAGAGGAAAAGAAAAAACACACCTTCAAGAAGCTAGCTTCCTGCTAGTATCGCATGGAATGAAAAGCAGAAGAAAAATAGGATTATAGTTATTCCTGTTTTGTGGATTTGGGGGTGTTACGCTGAAAAGCATCAACAACGATTTTGGGGAAACAGGAACACAAAACTGTTCAAACCAGCCCAGCCCAGCCATCCATACAGCCCCATGTCCTGCCATGATCAGCAGCGACTGATGGAGCAGAAGGTGTAGAAACTGATGGGACATGTGTGGACTGCTCTGGTCTCAGCCTGCCCTCTAATAGTTAAAGGCTGACTTGTACCCAAAACCAGAAAACAGAAAACTGCTGGATCGTTTTAGTCATTAAATATGGCAACACAAAATATTCTTGGTATCAGCGGAATGTAGCGCAGAGATAACATAAAGATTGTGAAAATCTTCAACATGTCAGCAGGGCACATAGAAGGGACGAAAGAATGAAGATTGCGGGTGACACCCCCAGCCTCTCGGTCACAAGCAGATCTCACAAACCGAAACTTTACCCGAACAAAACAAAGACCCCAGCACAGCAGGCACAGCCCTCCTCCTTGGGATAGAATGGGGAGAGAGAACAAATCACTCGAGCCTGACATGAGTCACATCACTTCATGCATGAATGAAAGGTGCTCAGATACTACAGCCATGAGCCCAGGTCAAGGACCTATACAAAGAAAATTTGGCAAGTGACGTGCTAAAGCTGTTAAAAAGACTTGTGAGTGGGAAAATGTGGGGGAGAGAAATAAAAGCGTGGGTGAGTTCAATAGCTCTGTTTTAAAGTGTGACTTGGAGGCAGTCCCAGCAAGGAGAGTTTGGAGATACAGAGAGGACGGCAGCGACCCAGCCCTGCAAGTGCTCAGCAGGGGAGTGCTCCAGGGGCTTTGCACGTGTGTGTGTGTGTATGTGCATATACCTGTGTGTGCACATGTGTGCAGGAGGGAACAGGGATGGAGAGAGAAGAAAGACATAGAAAAGCCCAAAGAGCTGCTGGGACGAGTGTCAGCAGAAGGGAAAAGGCAGGTGAGGCTTGGTTTGACTTGCTGCTTTCTACAGGGGCCGTGGTTCAGGCAAGAGACAGCCAGGAATGCCCAGCCAGCCCGTTCCATTTGCTGAGCATGCCTAACCCTTCAGTTTTGGAGTAATGCCAGCTCAAGATGCTTTTAAAAACAAACCCCAAACCCACTCTGTAATATTTACAGTGATTACTGGAGCCAACTCTCTCACACTTAGAATAGCACCCTTTATTCCCAAGTTTTAGCAAAGTACCCTGTTTATAGTCTGTTCCTCACCCACTTTATTGCTCTTAAACTTACAGACAGTCATCTTCAAAGTTGGGACACATTTTTCAGAAACAGGCTTCCACATCCATTGCTCTGAACACCTTAATGGGATGTGTTGGGCTGTGCACTTAGAAAAGACACTGGTATTATCACACAAAAGTAATCGTTATGCTGACAGGCTGCATGTTTCTGCTAGAACTGTGATGGAAAGTTAAATTTAAACGAAATTTATGCCCTGAAATTCAGACTATCTTCAATAGGAAAAGCTATAACCTCCCCGGTGCACAAAGCAGCCCCTGCCGCTGATGTCTGGAGCCTGCACCTGTTATTCCAACAGAGGTGACCTCTGAAACAAGAAGGCCATTCTGTATAAACACTGAGTTAAGTGAGTTTCCCCATGTCTCCTCAAATAACACCCAAATATCTTTTCTTGTCAAAATCTTGTACTTGTCCCACGGTATACACAGTAAATCATGACAATCAGTGACTTACTTGAAGGCTGGAGCCCAAAGCAAGAAATGCTGGTGCTGAAAGAAGTTTAACCAGTCACCAGCCTCTAAAATATGAAGCTATAAAATACAGATCTTTTTTTTTCACAAGAGCAATCTTAAATGACCTGTCAAGACAGCTGCTCCCTGCTGTTTTGTTGGTTTGGTTTGGTTGGTTGGTTTTTTGTTTTGATTTTTTTAATTGGTTTTGTTTTATTTAATTTGTTTTGTTTGTTTGTTTGGGGTAGTTTTTTTGTTTATTTGGTGGTAGAAGGAATGAATTAAAGAACAACAAAATTAGGGGATTGTTTCAGCTTAGTTCTGTAACATGCCCTGCAACAGGGTAGCAAAGTTCTGGGAAGCATGTAAGCCTTGTTGAAGCTTATGAGATTAAGCGTCATATACCGCACATTCTTGCCTCTTTCTGGGGACAAATCCTGCCCTGTGAGTGCTGTGAGGATTAGTCCCGCAGACCAGAGGAGGACGGGCTGCTCCAGGCTCGTACCCGCCAGCACAGGGGTGCGTCCCACCACGGTCACACAGCACAGCCTGGACACCTTCCCAGCGCCGCGGCGCTCCCATGATGGTCACACGGACCGGCCGCTGCAAACTGGTATCTGCTGGGATGCTGAGCTTCACGCTGAGAAAATTCACTGTTGGCTGTAAGCGGAATAAGTACAATTCAGCCACGAAATTCCACTTCTGCCAAGTTCACGGCTGCCTGTGGCGCTCCAGGCCAGCTCTGGCACCTGTCACGCTACAACCAGGAGATCGCAGCATTCACATGCGCAGCCGGGCAGCCCCAAACCCTCCTCTGCGCCCGTGCTGGAGGAGAATGGAGTGCTCAAATTCTTCTGCTTGACTTCTCTGCAGACCTCGACTGTGGAGAGGAGCTACAGTAATGGTGCTGTGCCCAAGGGCTCCTGCCACCCTTCTGAAGCCACTCTTGCCGTTCGCACACAAAAGGCTGTGATTAGGTGATGTGGGAGCAATACTTTATTCCCATCACTGAGGTAAGAATATGGGGACTTCCTATTTATTGCACCTTGACAATTTCAGATCTGATCTTCTAAGTTAAAAGCAAATTTGGTAAACAGCAATCACGCCAGCACTTCTGGGCATATAAATGTCAATCCAATGTGTTTGCCCTGCTTGCCTGTCTTCTTTTGCAGCAGAACCGCAGCCAGGGTGATCCTTCTCCCACTTACACTTACTGCTCTCTGAATTACCATTTTATCTTCGGTGGCTGTTGTCAGAGGGTGCTGCATGCAGAACTGAGGGCAGAATCCATGCTGCAATCAGACCTGATGATACCATCAAAGAAAAGTATTAGCTTTGCAATCCTACAAAATATTAAAAGCTGGTTAGAGGTGGAGTTCTCTGAGGGAGGAGCAGCCGTTTGGGCAGAATAATTTTTGGTGCTGGGGAGGAGTATTTTGGGGTGCTTGCCTTGCTTTAATGTGAAAGATTTGGCATGACTTCATCTGCTACTTGGTTGTGAGCTGAAAATTTGAGGTGGATTTTTATGGCAGAAAGAGGGTGTGGAAGAGTTTAGTCAGCACAAAAGTTTAACCTAACTAACAAGGTCTATAAATTTGCTGCAAAGATAAGGGGATGCCACTCCCTTTCCCATCTCATTGCTCATGAGGACAAGCATTTAATCAAAACCCACTCTTGTACACATGCGCTGTGTTAGTGACATTCCTCATCGCATACTTAAAACACAAGCTGAAATTTTAAACATGCAGTAATCCTCCCCTTGCAGTTGATAGATACGTTGGCATCCGCAGCTCAAGCACTTGCAGCACAGATTGATGCCTTTGTATTTAAGAGACCTCATGTATTTTTCTTTGCTGAAAGTTTGTGCAGGCCTTTTTGGAACCTAGGTAAACTTTTCACACCCAGGAAGAAATTCTATAGCTTATTTATGCTTAATGTTAAGAAACATCTCATACCTTACTAGCATCACTTTGGATTTTTTTGGTCTGTTTAACACTGAAGGAAGGAAGCTGGTCTGTTTATTTTCTCTTTTAATGTATTAATGTAGAGAAAAACATACTTTATTTTTATTATTGTATGCAAATATTTATATTAATGTGTAATAAAGATGTTTTTATTCCTTGTTTATTTTCTTTAGGTCTTTATGGCAATTCCTTAGAAAGCACAACATGTATCTAACTGCTCTACAGACTGCAGAGGCTTTATCTTGCAGCTGTGACGTGTTTTGTCAAGGCCCTGAACACACTAATGGCCTTTCCTGCTTCAACCTGCCTCACCTGGCACCTCCACCCACCCACCCTCTCCCCATTGGCCTAAGGGCTGTATTTAAGCCGAGGCCTGAGTTCTTATCTTCTCTTGGAGATATGTTGGGGACGTGGTGGTTTGTAGTTGTCTTATGTTGTTGCTTTCTTCCCCCCCCCCCCCCCCCCCCATTTATTTAATCTCTTTTGTTTCTAACCATATTTTCTATCTATAGACTTGACTTAGGCATAGGGTTAGAATATAGCTTCATTTCCACTTGTGCTTTGTAGTAGGGGTTACATTACACTTCCAGTTTGGGGTCTTTTTGTTATGTTTAATCAAACTTTGTGTCTAGATGTAACATTTCAGTTATTTACTTATCACTTCCTAGTATTTATTAGTGAACCTGTTATCAGGGCTTTGTTAGCCAATACTGCACAACTGTACCTGAATCAGTAAGCATTTGACTGCCTCTTTCACCCATTTTTAGTTCATTCTGGTTTGTGGGGGTATTTCTGCTTTAGTTACTGTGTAACACATGTAGGGCTTGAAAAAGCAAGAAAACACTGACTCTAAATTCACATCTTGTGTTTTATTGTCTGTTAAGTTTTTCAGTTGTTAGTCTTCAGTTTTCTTGAATTGAGTACTTAACTGTCCTTATAGAAAAGAGATACTATGTAGAAACATTTAAAACTGATATTATGGGTTGTCTTATTGTTAGAGCTATGTCCTGTTAAATTTCTATGCATAGTAGTGTTTTGATGGACTTGTACTTTAAGTGATCTGATGTGATGTTTAACTTATGCAGCTGTTAAGATGTGCTACATCAGACTGACTTCATAAACCGATCTCTGAGGAATTAATCTATTTGGTTTTACAAGACATATCGTAACTGATACATGGCTAGAAAGGACTCAGGTTATCGAATTCAGCATCTCAATTGCTAAACTGGACTGTTGCTCATGTGGAGTTTTACTAAAGGTCTAAGAAACACTATAAGTGGGTTGTGTTGAGACTGGCACTGAAGACAGTAGTTTGCCCCTGGCAAAAGTTATGGGCCTTGGCTAGGAAATGGAAGCAAGGACTACTTCAGCATTGTGGCTGCAGTTTTCTTGTAACACCAACTTTCAGTTCTTCAATCAAGTAGAAGCTGTAGTAAAGCAGAATTAAGGGCAAGCTGTTATTCTCAGCTTAAATATTCCCCAGTCCAGACAACCTGATGCTGCAGATGAAGCAGCATTAGGGCTGGTCTCTCCAAGGCTGCAGTTACTTGAATTGGAGAAGAACAGAAATGGGCAATGCACATTTTTATTATTATTAGGAGCAAAACATAGTATTCTAATAATACTGTCTTACAAAGGAAATTAAAGAGTCTTGGGGGCAATATTGAAAAAATGGTGGGCAGTCAGAGTCATGGCCATATGGTCCTCAAGCTGTGCTGTCAAGCAGATCTGCAGATGGAGATGTATTAACTTACATGAGCCCCAAGTTGAGCACTGCACTAGGCACTTGTGAATCAGACCAGGAGAGGTGACAATTACTATAAAAAAAGTCATCATGAACACTCCAAGAAAAAAGTTAGGAAAAGAAATATCTTCTGACAGGCTCCGCAGTTTAGAGATTAAATCCAGAGTGTTTCGCAACACCTGAAATGAGAAGGCAAGTTGTTCTGACAAGTCTTTAAAAAAAAATCAGAATTGTGGTCTTTTGATTTTGTACTGATTTATGCTAAGGGCAGGCAAACCCTGGCCCACAGTACCCATTTGCTAGCTGGCTATCAAGTGGCACACATCACAAGGCCATGGGTGTGTATATTTGCTTCGAAGACCTGGTTCAAAGGGAAGGAAGAGCTACCAGGAGAAGTGACCTCCAAACAGGTACTGCAAATACACACTGAGACTTTGTTTTCTGAAAAGCTTACCACTGAGATGGCTGGGCAGGCTGGAGCAGTGAGAGCTACTGAGATGACACAATGGGGTGCTGTATTTAGATTGCTGGCTCAGTCTTGGGGCTTTAGGACTCTTGTAAGTCTCCTTCCAGAACATGTCAGTGTATTCCCTGTTAAGCAAACTGCTGAAGTGGATGCCTTTGCTTGGAGCACAGTGCCCCGTGACTGCAGAGTCATCAGGTAAAGGAGTGACGAACTGGCTGCCTGTATTCAGCAAAGCATAAAGCACTGGTGCCTATTGAGCTCACACCACTTGTAGCCTTCCAAGTTATGTCATGGAGCACAGGGGAACACAGAGCACCTGGTAGTAGCTGTATGTGAAAACTTTTTGTGATTCAGATGACTAATGACTTACACCCATGGGACAATAATTTACCTGCAAGTCTCAGCTAGAAGTTGCTGGGCATCAAAAGTTTGAGGCTGGTCTGTATCAGTCATGTGAATCCAGATTTGTGAAAGTGTTTAGGAACCTGCACCTTTAGGTGTCTAAAAATATCTTTAAAATGCCTTGTAGATTGGCTCAACACTTCAGAGTTTTGCTCACAAGTTCATGAGCACCTCACAAGATTAGCAAAGCAGCAGTAAATCATAAATCTTCCATTTTTCAAGTGAACTTCAAAAACCTGTTGCTCCCACATAAAATGAGCAGGGGTCAGGTGGATGGGGCCCACCTTTAACTTGCCAGCATGGCTGCTGTGGGAGGTGGGGGAACAGCTCTGGTGGCTCTGTAAATCCCTGCTCTGGAGTAGGGATCTCATGGCTTCCGTGTGGTCTTGAGCTCTGGCACAGCCTGAAGCAGATCCAAATTTTAACACGGAGAGCGGGGCCCATGGGCACTTTGGCAGTGCTGTGTGGCACTTGGCCAGCAGCACTTACTCTAAGCTCCGTGGCCTCGCTGTGTAATGCACAGAAGGGCTGTTTTGCAGCAACATTTGGATACTGATGAGGAAGGAAAATATCCTCAGAACCAAAGGCTTTACATATCAGGGCTCCTTGCTGAGTGGCAGGGGTGTAAGACTGGCTTCAGGTGCTCAGTTTAGGGCAGAGGCAAGTGATGCGTGAGGGACCGGGCATTGCACTCGGGAATGTGAAGCCCAGTGCTCCTCAGAGTGCTTCAGGCAACCGTGCTGGGGCAGAGGAAGAGCCTCTGCAAACTATTTGGCTCTTACCACCACTCTGTCTGACCAGAGATGAAAGAACAGCAAAGCATCCCCGAAGAACACAGTTAAAGTGCATGAGGAGAAATCCTAGAGACCACAGAGGGCAAAAAAACACCCCATGCGGTGGGAAATGCCGAAGCACCCCCAGCACAGCGTGCAGAGGAGATCGGCAGCGGGGCGAAACCACCAAGCACCGTGGTGTGGCCCATGCTGACGCAACACCAGTGCCCAGGAAGGGTTGGGCAACGGGCCAAAGAGCACTAACACAATCGGTGTAGCTGATTTAACCCTTCCACCATCCCAAGAGGCTGCAGAAAATCCCTCTCAGTTTTGCTGTTTCTTAGTTCAGGGCGCTGGATGGGGAAGAAGAAAGGAGTGGAGTAATTAAGCAGCTGAGGCAGCAGCGTGCTCGCTGCCTGCACGGGCTGAACAACTCCGAACAGCCACAGCCGGTCAAACGGAGTATAAATCGCAACAGGTCTCAGCGTGGCGCTCACCCGCCGCTGCCGCCGCCGTGGAGCCCCCGCGGGCGGGTGCGCAGGGCTCCGCTCTGCCTCCCGACGGGCGCTCCTTGCACCCACCGGCTCCATCTCCCACCGGCAGCCTCGGGCCACCTCGGGTCTGACGGACACTCAGCCGGCACAGCCACGGGGCTGACGAGCGGGGGGACCGGGCGCGGGCAAGGGACGCCCCTCCGCGGCACGGCGAGGCCCCTGCGCTCTCCCGCGGGCCCCCGGCCGCTTTTCCCCGCGCCGGCGGGGGGTGCGGCGCGGGGCCCCCCGGCTGCCAGGCCGGCTCTTTCCGGCGGCGCCGCGCGAGCGCCCGCCCCGGGCCGCGGCCGCGCCCCCCGCCCGCCCCCGCCCACACCTGGCCGGGGCGGGCCCTGCCCGCCGGCTGCGGGCCGACTCGGCGGGTAGGGCGGACGGGTGGCAGCGCAGCGGAGGCCGCGGTGGAGCGGAACGGAACGGAGCAGAGCGGGGGCTCGGTCGGGAGCAACGCCGCGCCTCGCCGCGGGGCCGAGCGCAGCAGCCGGGGCTCAGCCCAAGCCAGGTGAGCCCGCGGGCGGCAGGTGGCGGCGCGGCGGCGGCGGCGGGGCGGGCTGGCGGCGGGGCGAGCACGGCGCGCGGCCCCGGCGGGGGCGGGCTGGCGGCGGCGCGCGCGGAGCGCGGTCCCGCGCGGCGGCGGCTGAGGGAGCGGAGCGGAGCCACCGGGCGGCCGGCGGGGAGCGGAGCGGGTTCTCGCGCGGCGCCCGGAGGCAGCATGCGGGCGGCGGAGCCCCGGAGCTCCGGTAAGTGGCTCGTCCGTGGTGCTTCCTCCCCCTCAGCCCCACGGTCCGCTCCCAGCACGGCGGGATCGTCTCCCGGGGAGCCGCTAAAGTCCGCCGCCTGTTGAGCCCCGCGATCGGCGCCCCCGAGCGCCGGCTCCTCCGGCCGCTTCGGCTCCGCCGCCGCCCTGGCTGCCCCGCGGGGGCCGCTGTGCGGTACCGGGGTCCCCCGCCCACCGGGACCGCCACGCGGTGCTCGGTGGCTGCTGGCTGCGCCCCGCGGGGCCTCTCCGGGTCGCCGGGGAGCAGTGAAGCACCTGCCGGCGCTGCGCCGCGGTGCTGGGGGCGCGGCGGGGGCGCGGGGCTCGCTGCCGCGGCGTGACCTTCCCGGCGGGCTGCGGCGCTCGGGGCAGCCCCGGCAGGCTGTGCTCCCTCGGTGGGCTGGGGGCGGTGTGGGTGCCTTGTCCCGCGGGGCGCAGCACCGAGCGCCGCGGGGCGTCCCGGGCACGGTGTCTCCGCTGTGCGGGGAGGCGCGGGGCGATCGGCAACGGCCCGGAGCGTTTCCCCGCGGCTGGCGCTGGCCGTTCCGCGCCGGGAGGAGGGAGGGCGCTGCAGCGGGGCGCGGGCTGGGCGGCGGCAGATCGCGCCTTCATCCCCCCCCGGTGGGGCGAGCCGCCGCCTGGGAAAGCGCGGGGCTGCCGGGCGGCGGCGTCTTGGGTGGCGAGAACAAAGGGCCCCCGGCGGGAGCGGGCAGGGAGCTCCGCTGCTGCGCCCGGGGTGCGAGCTCCTAAAACCGGAGCGGGAGGGGAGTTTGCCCTCCCGGGGGATCGCGGCTGCAGCCTCCTCGGAGCCAACTCCTGCCCCGCAGCCGCTCCCGCAACCTGTTGGGCCGCCTGCCTGGTCGGGAGCCCCGGGGGGAGCCGGGGGAGGCGGGCGGTTCTCCCCCGCGGGACGCCCGGGGGTGCCGGGCTGGCGTGGAGGGCGCTGGGGTGGGCGCAGGCAGCCTGCGGCGAGCGGGAGTGGAGGCTGGAGGCGAATGCTGCACACGGGTGTGTTTCCCTTCCTGGCGGTTTCGGCACCCAGAAACTGTTCCAAGACCCAACTTCAAGCAGTTCAAATACCTGGCGTGAATTAAATGTAATGAAAGAAAGTATTTCCGCGCTGTTAAACAAAGATCCATTCCCACAGACCTCTTCTGTAGAAAAGATGTGGTCTGTTTCCAGGAGACTGACTGGGGCAGCTGTTTTAAAGCGTTTTGGAGTTTTGTGTTTATTTCGGATGTAACCAAAGGAAGCTGTCTTGTCAGTATCAAATAAACTGTTCTCTTGTCAAGTGTAGAATTGAGCTGTGGAAAGTGACTGAGTGTGAAGATAACTGGATAACCAGACCTTCAGACATAAGTTACGTTGAATATTTTCTAGTTTAGAGATCTCTGAAGGCAGCTAACTTGAACAGGGATGGCGAGCAAATAGAGTTTCCTTTATGCTGTTTGTATAACCACCTTTGTTCATTTTTCAAGTAAATGTTAGAGAAATGACAAATTCAATTTGAGGTTACTAAGGTCCTCTGCTGCAAATCTCTGTATCTGGTTACTGGGTGATTGCTCCAAGCCTGCCAGGGTGGCTTTGAAAACAGCTTTTTAAATAAAGTCCGTTGCACTCCTTATGATAATGCAGGAAATGTGTGGCTCACGAGAATGGTTTTATGGAGGGAGCGAGTGTACTTTAATCCTGATTTTATTATTTCAGCCGTGGTGGTTCGCTGTGGGTCTGAGGACGTAGGAGTCATAGGTATCTGTAATGTTGAAGCGCACAGTCAGCAATCTGAACTTCGAAAGCAAGAAGTAAAATCTGCATGGTGAAACAGCCAGTTTGTGATCGGAATGTGTGGTGGGTGCTGGTGTTGGGTTATTTAAGTTCTCAGTTTCTGCCCTTAACCGCCCATCTTAATGTGCGAGTTTCTGAGCCTACGTCACTGGCATGCGTCCTGGAGTTGAAATAGGATGCAGCATGACCAGACCCGTGAAGGGGTTAAAACAGCTTATGGCCGAAAAGTTAATGCATCACTTCAGCTCAAGAGATTTTTATAATTCAGCTTAGTTACAAATATTGCCATCTGCCTTTTTCTTTGCGTGTGCGTGTCCAGAAGTACGTCTTGGATAAATACTGGTTGGGACCATTAGGAAAATATTATAGCAGAAGCCACAGACAATATTTTACTCTCATTCATTTTGCCAGTGAAAATGGCAGTTTCTGGAAAATCAAAGTAGAAGCCATCCTACATTGTGTCTGCATTTGGTTGTGGGTTGAGAGGTGTGCAGGTATTTTACTTTTTTTATTTTTAAAACCTAAGTCCTGCTTTTGGGAATGTGAGATGATGGTCATTGGCAAAAGCAGAAAAGACAGTCAAAGCTTGTGATTATAAGGAGAAAGATCTAAGCTTGTGGGTAACGGAGAAGAAATGTTTTCCTCTTTGTGTCCACATAATGTAGGGCTGTGGGAAGATATGCTTAATGAGGATGATTATTGCTGTGGCTTTCCATAAATCCACTTGTAATGGAGGCTTTGTACAGTTACTTCTGAATCTGTTCATTTAAAAACTGCAAATAGCGATAATGGAGTTGGCTAATAGCAGACTGTCAAGTAAGTGCAATCCTTGTGATAACGTTCAGCCATAGATCTCCATTTAAGTATTACTTTTAAGCAGAAAATGTTTCTTGTAGGTCATAGTATATGCAATTTGGAAGAAAAAAACCACAGTTGTTGCTGCCTGTTCTTGAATCTTAACCAGCTAACTTTAATTGTGCAAAGGGTACTTTTTCTCTTCAGCTTTTTATCAGATAGCAGGAGATCTACAATTTGGTAGATGCATTTGATTTGAATTTAGATAGTAGAAAGAGATAATAGTAATAACCAGATTAAAAAAGCTGGCCAAAGAGGTCCACCCGATCAGGAATCGTGCGGCTGCGTGCAAAATAAAGTTGGGACTTGCACTTTTTGAAGAATTGCAAACTTCCCTGCGAAGCACTGGAGTGAGCTGAACGCCACCGGGCCAGAGTCCGAGCTGATCTTGTTAGTGGTGTTACCAGGACAAGCCTTTTGTTTTCAGTGCCTCTTGGAAGCCAGGGTTGAGAGTTAAATTACTCATGTCTGTCACGCAACTTAAAAATGAAAGTTGAAGGTAAGATAGTAGGGAAAATTTTTAATGTGTCATCTCGCCCCAGTATAGAAGGATATAAAAGCGCCTATTATTTTCAAGTAAAGCAGTCTTAATACCTGCTGAATGTTTTGTATAGTGTTTTGAATGAGTGCAGAAACAGCTTTTGAAGGAATCTGACATGTGAGTTGCTTATGTTTATGTTTGGAATAATTCATTGAGAAGTATTAGTGGTGCTCACCATCATTGCTTACTCTCCTTTAAAAGCAATGCCTTGACTTTCACCTTTCATACAGTTTGTGAGGGCTCCTTCTATGGATTTACTTTTGCTCAAAACCTGACCATAAAAGTAAGATTTGTTTCTGCAGACCTTGGTGTGGTGTTCAAATCCAAAATGTATGCTTCCTTTCCAGTAAAAACTTACAATTACATGGGGTGGTAGCGAACTGGAAAGTATTGCAAAACATATGTAAGAATACTGTCGTACAAACTCTAAAACTGACGAATGACTCACTGTGCCAGCGCTATATCAAATTCTATCTATACACAAGGTTTAAATGACAAGTTTACTTTAGGCTGGGAATATGCAATTTTCTTGTACTCTTTCTTCATCTAATGTCAAGTGAGCTTAATGAAATGGTACATGTGGGCATACAGGAGGCACCAGTTGTAGAGCTTTAATGAGCAAAGGGAACAAGCACTGCTTGACTCCATTTGTGAAGATGATAGAGATGTAACTACTCTGTATATTAAAAACCAAGTTCATGATACTGATGCATGTGTTCAGACATTTGTTTCTTTTAATGTACCTCATCACGATTTGTTTATGTGCATTTACTAATGTTTGTTCTATTTTTGTTTTCTATAGGAGAGGGTATTTGTATGTGTTTTTAGCAGTATACGTACTCATCTTTACATATTTGTATCAGTTGAGTTTCAAACTGGCATTTCAGAATTTTGGCTTTTTTTCTTTTTCCATATAAAATTCAAGTCACTGCCAAAATGAAAATGGGATGATGTTCAGCATGGGAAAGGGGCCCATGATTGTAGATTAAAGAGGAAAAGACCATTTTCCGCTGCAACAACACAGGTTTTATTTGTGCCTTTGACTTCGTTGTGATTTATTTATGATGAGAAGCCTCATAGAGCTTTAGAAGCCCTCTCCAAAAACCCAGGACATGTGAACAGGCAGTAACATCCTGTAGCTGGGAAGCTGTGTGAGCTGGGAGGAGGGCAGGGAAGAGGAAGACGGGGTGCCCGGTGAAACACGCGTGGGGAAGCCCACCCTGTAAAGCATCCACTCTTCCCTGGGTGAAAGACTTTAAACTCTTCACAACCTCTTCTTTTAGTTTCTAGTTCAGCCGTAATCCATTCTGCCACCAAGCCTATGCCTTCTGCTCTCTGTTAATCGTCGTTTTTCTGGACTGTGGGGAGGACGTTGTGCACGTCCTTGGTCTTTGCCTCGCGTTGTTGAGGACCAGTACCTGCAGGTGTTTTGACTCTGTAGGAAGGTCAAAGTCTCCTCAGGTTGAGAAAAGAGTCTAAGGAAGGGAAGCTGGAGCACTTGCTGTTTAATGCCCGCATGCACACAGTGTATATACACCTGTGCCTTACTGGAGAAAAATAAGGATCAAACAGGTCTTGCTCCTTCAAGGACTCTATTATCTGAGAAATTTTCTTCAGATCAAAAATACAGAGATAAGTTAGGATTTTTGGAACAGAGTGTGGAAGCAATGTATATAAAAAGCCTGGTTGAGAGCGAAATTGACAAAAGCATCTATCTCCTCCAAGTACACAGCCCAGGTATTAGGAGGTAGTTCTGTTTGGATGCTTTCATTAAGTGCAATCCACAGTGTAGGTGAAATACAGCAATACTATTAATCTGGGAAAGGATAGGGTGGTCCTACTCTTATTCTTGTCCTTCAGTAGGCATAGAAGCTTCCAGTTTACAACCTGCCCAAAAGACATTTATTTCTTGGCACAAAATTTCAGCTGCAGCTGGCAAGTGGGTAAGTACTTTCTTCCAGCCTTACTGAGAAAGAGAGGAATTATTTAGGTTGGCACAAGAAGTTTATAGTCGGAGTTGTCAGTTGAAATTGAACAGAGAAAAGATGGGAAGGCTGGGCATGTGGCATTGCTCTTTGAAAAGCAGTGCTGGAATTCCCGTCATTGCTTGAAACCAAACAAAACGTGCATATATGCATATGCTTCACCGTGGTGAGGAATTATCTGTTGGCTTCATAGTGCAAGTGTAGTGTTTGACGCTTAATTGCACGTGTGTAATCAAAGGATCACATCTGTTCTGTTTTGTGAGATCCGCATAGCACGGTTGCTTTTTTATCCCTCCAGTGTATGGATTCTTCTCTTGTTTGTCGTCCTTGCTGCCGAAGACAGCCGGGCACTTGAGCTTTGTAGTATCTCTTCTCTCTTCAGGAGTGGAAAGTTATTCATGGGATGGTACTTGATTCCTCAGTTAGATTTCCTCACAAAATTAGGTCTTACAGTATTTTGGAAAAGCCATTATTTTTCTAGAGGGTTTTGTGAGTAGGGATGGAAGAGGGTTGATTGTGTGGCTCTTTTTTTTGGAGGAGCTTTGGTAATTATTCTATCAATAGGTTATACTTTCTGCACCAACGAAGCTGGTGAGGCACCTGGAACACAAGTCTGATGAGGGAGCTGGGGCTGTTTACCCTGGAGAAAAGGAGCCTGAGGGGAGACATTATCACTGTCTACAGCTACCTGAAAGGAGGTTGTAGTATGGAGGGTGTTGGTCTCTTCTCCCAAGTGACAAGCAATAGGATGAGAGGAAACAGCCTCAAATTGCACCAGGAAAGGTTTAGATTGGATATTAGGAAAAAGTTTTCACTGAAAGCGTCGTCGGACACTTGAACAGGCTGCCCAGGGAAGTGGTGGAGTCGCCATCCCTGGAGGTGTTTAAAAGACGTGTAGATGTGGCGCTTAGGGACGTGGTTTAGTGGTGGTCTTGGCAGTGTTAGGTTTACGGTTGGACTTGATGATCTTAAAGGTCTTTTCCAACCTAAATGATTCTGTGATTCTATGTATTTTTAGAGGACTGTTAATTGGGGAGGTAAATTACATCTGAGAAGTATGAAAAAGGCTAGTCCGGTGTTCGGATTTTATGGTATAGATTTAAAAAAAAATATATATCTTTACCTGGTACAAATTGTGCTTCTGATCTTTTATCTTGAAGGAGAACCATAAAAGTGGTAAAAAGGATCATTTTGGACACAAGGTGTTAAGAAGGTCTTGAGGTGTGATGTGCTTGGAAGACATGAGATGGTGAAAAGGAGGAAAAAGTGACCTTTTGTTTTTGGATGGTGGCGTTGCATTTTTATAAACTACTGTTTTCTTCAAATATGAATTATGTTTGTTTATATCTTAAGTAACATTTGTTTCACCAAATTTGATGAAAGGCTTAGTTGTTGCAGAATCAATAATAATTCTTTTCTCTTAAGGAAAAGCCTTTAATTTATGAATGTATCGTCTATTGTATTTTAAGTACCTGTAATACAGAATTTGCGAGATTATACAAACTGACTAGAAGATGCACACAAAAATCCAATAATAATTTTCTATGTCAAAGTTCAATGAAATATGAAACATAATTACCATAAACAATGAAAATTAGCCTCTTAAAACTGTGAACTAGAAGGCGTGGAAATAATTTTGTAATATATATTCTCATTGGTTTTGTCGAGACTCGAGCACTGCTGAAATTCCTTTAGAGTCTTATGTATTCTAATCTTTGCGTTATTATGTGGTAAAAAATGTAATTGCAAAGTTGTATTTAACCTGAGGAAATGTGCATTTTTGAACATACGTTTTAGCTACTGACTGTCTCCTTACTATATAACCTCCTTCGTGGGTAGCTTCCAATTAATAAATACAGACTTGAAGAATTCAACCTAGGGAGACAAGCAGTTCAGGACATTGTAGGGGCGCTGCTTTAATTCTGCATTTGACATGAAGGGAGAATTACAAACTTTTGAAGGAAAGTTTGTCACCTTCAATATACTTGAGAGATCGCAGTCTGTTGCTAACAGAGATGCTTCTCTTGTTGGTTTGAATTTTCTCTGGATTCTGCTTATCTTGGGAGTCTGTCAAATGACACGTTATGATTTGGGTGTAGCGTTACGGTAGAGTACCTGTTTGGGGTCTTTTGGCTCATAAAAAGGCATTTTAGTATAGTCTTTCCATTAGCCTGGTTTCCTCCAGTCTGTCCCATTGCAGGGAGTTCATTTTAGCACTGATCTGTGAGTGCCAGATCGACTTCTTCACCCAGACAGGTCAAGACAGGGAGAGCTCCTGGAAACCTGTGGCATGGCTGTGATTTTAGCTGCTTTGTTAAGGCTAATGCCACGCTTTCTGTTATTTGAAGTTGGATTTTGGATGAGGCTGAAGCGAGCGTGGGCTGTTGCTGCTCGAGTGGGCAGGTCCTTTGCACAGAGATGTTCCCCTCCTGACAATGAGCATCTCACTTGGGTTTCCTTTCTTCGCTGATGGTTTCCCTGGCTATGGGGTCTGCAGCCGGGGCTGCGATGGGTGATGGTGAAGGGGCATCTCTCCCTTGTGGCAAGAGAAATGCAAAGACCCTCTGCCTCGGTGGAGAAACCCAGCAGTTCTGTAGGATCAGACTGTGCTTTCCATATCCCGTGTTTCTTACCTGAAGCCTTTTCTTTGTAAACAACAACATAATAAAGTGTGCTGCTATAATGGCTCAGTGCCAACCTCTTGCTTATGTCTGTGAAAGGAATCAGGAGCATAATTAATTAGGAGGGAGAGTTCTGAAGGGTTATGTGGTGTCAGGCTCTCATGCTCTTCCAATGATCCCCCACCCCAGTATCAGAGAGCTGGGCATCTTTATTTTTTTGGCAGAGTGATCAAAAGTGTCTTCATTGGCCAAAACCATCTGGATAGATTGGCAAATGTTTGTCTTACAATGACTTTTACACAATTATTGGGATCAACAACTTGACTGCAGCGGTGAAGAGCATCCTCGATACATTAGAAATCATGAGGTGTGCTTTGTTTGCTTAGATCATCAAGTGTTCAGGGCAGGCACCACGAACTGTGTGGTGTTAAAGAACACATTGCATGGCAGTTGTGTTGCTGGAAAACATTTGTAAATGTAAGTTTGAATTTAAAAGATGTATTTTTTTTTTCCTTATTAAATTTTAAAGAGTTGTGCTTTGAAGACCAGTGAATTTTTGATGCTCTTAAACATTGTCGACAAGGAGCAGGTGAGTGATCTCCTGACCTCCTGCTTTTCTTTTATTTTCCTTTTATCTCTTTTTCTTTTCTTTTCTTTGGGCTGATGCCTCTATTGTGTGTTGGTTTTGGATGTGATGAGAAATGCAGACATTCTGGTTTTGGCATTTAGGTGATAAGATGGGCTGACACAACTGTGTAGGTTACAAATGGAGGACAAACTCTTAGATATTGGCTTTCTTCATATCTGAAGTGAGCTAACAGCCTCTTGGATTCTTGTTGCACAGTGTAATTAAAATAAACACTATAATGCTAATCATTTATGTATTTTTGCCTGTGGGTGAAGGTTTAAATTAGAAGGAGCTGTACTTTGGTGGAAGTGGATTTTTTTTATTGTTATTATTATAATGTTGCCGATTTTCAGCCTGGTACTATTTCTGTGAGAGTGCATAAAAAATAGTGCTAGGCAGATTTGTTTTTGTTTTTTATTACCTAATTGTATATTCTAGTAACAATGTAATTATTGCTTTTAACAAAAACTGCCTGACTTGAGTGTTTAATTCCATCAGACTCAAGCAGTCACTGATGAGGTGATAAATGATAGGTTATGTGGAGAAGTGGATTTGCAATTATTTGCTGCTTTGGGGGGAAAAAAAAAAATGATGTTTTGTTTCTGTCCAATAACTAATGTTGGAAATCAAAGCAGCACACCAGATGTTTTTTCTGATGACTGTGGTTCAAGGTTTCTTTTGTACGGAGAAGGGTTTTGACTGAGCTCATCTCTTGGCTTTGAAGTTTCTCTCTCTTGTTAATGCAGCACTGCTCTGAATGTGTTGCTCTGGACTTCTCCATGGACAGGTTGTATGGGAACGCTCCCTTCCCAGCTCCTCATGCATCTCGCAGCTCCCGTTCATCGGGAGGCGGAGGGGCGACGGCGTTTTCACAGCGCGGGCCGAACGCTTCCATTCACTTGTGTTTATTTCATAGAATTAAAACAAGAATAAGTGTTTTACTTTATTTGTTGATGTCTGATTAGGAATTAGTGGAGGAAACTGAATCACTGGTGTGATTAACGGTAGGTTTTGTTTCTGATGTATGAAAGGGCTCATTGTCTGAGGCTTTTCCTCCATCACGCTCTGCCTAATCCTGCTGGAATCACGCTAACGACGGCAGCGCTTGAGGCTCCTCGTCTTGCTTTCCTGTGTACTTAATCATACGGCTGGAAAAATTCCCTCCTCGAAGGGACGGTTGCTTCTTGTGCCGAATCTGCTGTCACAGCGTAGGGACCTTGCTAATAAGGTGGGTGTTAGTTCAGGGGACCTGGGGGAGAGAGGGTGGTTAATCTAACATCTGCAACTTGATGTAAGTTATGCTATGTTTGGGTTTAGAATGCGGTCTTTATGGTTTTCTGTATTGCCTGCCTCTTTGCGACTGTGGCTGAAGGGGGTGAGCTACCTCATTCTGACTTTTAATTCTTCCCAAATTGTTAGATCAGCTTTCTGTAATTGCTGATGTAGTAATTCTGCGAGGAGGAACTTTAAACTTGCTCAGTGTATGTTTTCAAAAGCAAACTTAGAAGTTTGGGGTTTGTAGAATGGAAGACATTTCCAAAGTACATAGCAAGAAGTTACAGTAGGCACGATGCCTCTTCCAGAAAAAACCCTGGAAGAAAACACAATACCCACCCCACCAACACTCGCCTTTCTTTTCCTCTGAATCAGGTTGTCATTCCAAAGTCTCGGAGTGATTTAAAAATATAAAATAAACTCCCCTGAGGAACCTATTAAAAATTATTTGGTTCACTGGACATTCAGTGCACGTTTGGTCTTGGAATCCATTACATGCCTGTAGGAAGACTTTAAAAATCCGCTCCGACAAAGTTGGTCTGAGTTGTGTCCCTTTGGCAGGTGAACATGTGGGAACTTCATTGCTTTATTTTCAAAACAGAATAGTGTGGAATTAATATTGATTTTTATAATATCTGTCTGCTACTGCCACTGTATCCGGGGGTTGTATGTCAGCTCTGCTTCTGTAGTGGCAGCTTTCCCTGTTCTTTAGTTGAAGTCTGTAGTTGTGGAGCTCTGGAAATAATTGGAAAATGCTGTGTTTTTTTTCCTTCCTTTGAATTCAATTTGTAAAGCTTTATTACCTAGAATTAAATTCTTATCAGGTTGAAATGGTGCATAAATTCCTGTTGAATGGAGACAAATGCTGTTAGAAATTGGTGAAACTAAGCTATGTTTTAATCCTAGATTTATTTTCATTTCCATTGTTGTACATTGAAAACACTTTGCATCTACTTTGTCCGTCCGTTTTGGTGTTTTCTTGTTCTAGAAGCTTTTAGTGGTTAAGTTTGAGAGACAATGTGTGTTAGATTCCTACTTGAAGCGTGGTTCCACGCTGTGACATGGGTTATATATCCAGGTGTAGGTGGTGTCAGTTCCCATCAGTGTGTGCTGAAGAGAGTTGTCATGTTACTCAGCAAAAATGCTTCTTTTGGAAGCACTTTCCCATGTTTTTAGCTCATGATGGAGAACTGTCACATCTGCGTCGTTGGGTTTGATATGCAGATTTTCACAGTTGCTCAGTAGTTTTTCGGAGCCTAAAGTCAGTTAAGGACTTAAACACAAACAACAGGCAATCCCTCAGGATATGCAAGTTTATTTGATTAACCCACCTGACCTGCAGCATTGGAGAGCAGTTAAATATTTGGACAGTCAGCAGTCCTGTTAGTTGCGTTTCATTAGGTGATGGCCTCCTCCATTTGGAATTTACTGTGTTTTGCTGCTGTTGCCAAGTCTTGTGCGATCTTGAAAGGGAACCGTGCGTGGGGGTACGGTGGCTGCTTTTGGGGGTGTCACTGAACCAGCCTCCCGGAGGATCTGGGGATGCAGGTCACTGCAACAGCATCTTCGGCAGCAAATTGGAGGCAAGGGAGAAAATTGTTAATTGCTGATTGTCAACACCATAAAGGTTAGCTGGTAGATAAAGTTACTCACCTAAGCAGAAATAGCAGCGCTGCCCTGAGAAGCGTAAAAGACTTGTCAAAACCCGATCTAATCTCCTGCATTAACTGTACATTGCAATAATGAATAAATGAAATTCCAGCAAGCCGAGATGGCCCAATTTTAATAACTTTTCAAGAAATCAAAATGAAGCTTTGCGCTGGAAGAGGCATATCGCGGTTATCCAAATTTCTTTCTATAGAAGTGTTTTTAATTTTATGCGAGCGTACACTAATGGTTTAAAAACTCATTTGTCTCCTTGTCAGCAGCTTGACCAGTATTTTAATACAAAAGACACAGTTTTACCTTGAACCGGTCTTGTTTTTCAATGGGTGTTGCAGCCAGCTGGAAAATTGTTTGACTTTTTAACTGCTTTGGTTTTGATGTGGTGTCTACTGTAAGAAAGTAAAATTTATGTAAAACCAGTCGCGCTTTCAATTGTCGTATTTCCATTTAGATTCAAGGGAAGGGGAGCAGGTGTTGATGCTAAAGCTCGGTTTTGCCCTTTTTCTGAAGATCTGTGGTAACTCTCCATATTACAACTGGGTAAAATTGCTACCTTTGCCAACATCTGAGGAAAATAAGGAGGAAATTGCAGCTGTGATTCTAACTTAGTACATTTCTGGATGCATTGCTGAGGCTGCTCTAGTAGAAACACAGCTAGTAAGGTTTATGGGAGGAAAAAGCTAGTACAAAAAAACCCAGCTCTTGGGATTCAAATGTGGTTTTAAAAATGCTGATAGTACCTTTTTGTCTGTTCTGGCAAGAAAAGAGCGTGATTATGATGTGTTTTCATCATACAGGTTTTGTGAGTGACTAGACGGGATTCAGCTCTGAATTCCTGACTTTGGAGTGTCCACGTTGTGCATAATTAACTTAAAAGTGAGTTTTTGGAGACTCAAATGTTTCAAAGGAAAATGAATGAGAAATTTAGTGTAATGTACTACTATTTTCAGTATGGTTTTCTCACCTGGAATTACTGAGTTTTACATATTTTAAACTGAAAGTGATTCTTCAACTTTGATTCTGAAATGAGCTTTGAACAAGCGTTCTCCTATATTTGTGGTCTCAAAGTAAAAAATGTTTTGATTAGTAGAGCCACCACGTTACTTTTTATGGTAGTTTGCTGTGACACAGATATAATTTCTAGGTGTGCTTATAAGGTGTACGTTGGGCAGAATTTCTGCTGTATCTTTTCACCTAATGGGTTTGCATATGAACTTGATGGTTGGGTTGTTTTTACATGGTTGCTAGAGCATCTCTGAATAGCTAACAAGTGTTTTTTGCGGACCAGGGGGTTGGTATGCGCTGTGCCGTCGGTGCCGGGGGTGCTGTGAGAGGAGGGCAGCCCGGACCGTCAGAAAGGAAAGCAAAATAGCTTGGCTTGGTGTGAAATAACCCGCACCGCTGGGTTTTGCAGCGCTGTCTTTTGTGTGTGTCTACATGCGTGTGCAGGGCGGCTTTCTCGGCTGATGCGTTCTCGGGGTGCGGGGGTGACGCTGGGTGTTGGTCGGGGTGTCGCGCTGCCCGCTGGGGCTGCGAGACCTTCCCAGAAGGGTTGTCTTGCTGTAACCACTGTGGGTAGGTGGAAGCAAATGACTTCAGAGTAGGTTTAAGGCAAAGGCAAGTGTCACCACCAAGGTAACTCCAGGAGACTAACCCAGCCCGCCAGCCGTGGGCTCAGTTTTTGGAGTCACTGGCCGTGACCTTGGGGGTGCACGGGTGAGCTACAGGACCTACCGACGAGCTACAGGAATCCCAGGTGGATGCGTGGCCTCTCACTTTGTTTAATAGTGGACTTTTTATTATTTTTTCTTTTTCGAGGAGGGTCGAAGAAGGCGCCGAGAGTTCCCAGCCACAACGCTTTTTCAGATCCTCATTTGAAAGTGTTTTAAACAAGGGACATCAGAAGCCGAGATACAAAGCAGCCTTTTGAAGTTAAAAGTGGGTCTGCATGAAAATGAACTGCTTGTCTGTGAAAAGAGTCAAGTGTGAAAGGATAGGATGGTTTCACTAAATGAATTTGATAGTCTGAATAAGTGTGGCGAGGCAGAGAGGAGAATCTGGAAAGGTCAGGACTAAGCATGTGACTCTAGACAAGGCGGTGGAAAGACATGAAAGGAATTGAGTGGAAATGCCTTGGTTTACATTTTTTTTTTTAACTTAGAAGTGATGTATTTGTTTTGGTGAAGGTGGTCATAAAAAGGGAACTTGAGAAGCTTGCCGCAGAGAAGTGGGGAATCTGACTCCTTTGGGATCTTGTACCTTTTTCGTTCAACTTTTGTGTGGTTTCAAATAGCTAAAAGATCAAAGCCCAAAGGAACTCCCTGTTACGTGTGCCGTCCCATTCGTAGAACTGCTCTATCCTACACACTGTCTGCAGTTGAGCACTTCAGCAGCGTTTTGTCCCAAGTACAGGATTTCTTATTACTGCTGGCTCATTTTTAGCAATCCACATAACTTTCAGATTTTAACTCAAATAATTAGCGACGTGCTTTCTTGGTCCCTGATATTGCTTAAAAGGATAATGTAGAGTGTGTGATATCTGTATTCGGTGAGGTGATTTGCATTGTTTGCAGGAAGCCGTCTGAACTTTGTGCACAAAGCGCTGGACTCCAGGTTGACTGTCTCCACTCAGGGTGGGATCTTGAGACTGACAGTAGTTCCATCAAACCATCAGCTCTGTGCTTAGTCGTGATCAAAGAAAGCATATCAAATCTCATGAAAAGCTATGAAAGGAATAAAGAATAAGATACAGAGCATTATTATGTCATGTCTAAATCCATGGTTTGTCCATACGTTAGATACTGTTTCATCTCCCCTTCCTTTCATCTCAAGAAAAATACAGAGCAGCTGGAAGTGTGGAGAAACGCAACACGGGTCGTTAGAGATCTGGAATGGCTTCCACGTGACGTGCGACTGGGAAAGGGGTGGTTGAAGAAGGATGCGACGGAAGTCTGTGAAATCGTGAGGGACTTGAAGAGGGTTTGGCCGTTTCATCTCCCAGTGTAAGGGCAACCAAAGTCAACTAAACTTCGTAGGAGGCAGGTTCAGGCCCCGGCAGGAGGAAGTGGTTCTTCATGTTGGGTAATAAGCCTGTGGAACTCCTAGAAAAGCCTTTCTGGGGACTGCTCCATGGACAAATCACGCCGGTCTAAGGAAATCCTTACCAGTGAAAGTATTGCAGGCTACAAAGGTGCTTGGGGGAAATGCAGATGTGCTCATCCTCTTCTTCCTCTTCTCTAGCCCTGTGCTTACAGGGTGTGAGGTGAGCAGGACCCTTGGTGTGACCCAGCACATCCGTTTTTACCTCTGTGTCCTGTGCTTTGCTGTGAACTCCGTGAACTTTGTGTCCCCGGTTTGCTTAATGTAGGGCAAGCCCTCTCCAGCAAAGCCTCTTCCGTGGAATTTAGTTTCTTGAGCAAGAGCAACAAATAGATAAGCTGGAGCTGGCAGAAGCTGGAAGCAGGAAGGGGGAGTTGCTGCTTTCCCACTCCCAGTTGCTGTGGCTTACCTGATGCTATTTTGGTGTTGGGCCATTTCAGTGGAAAAATAACTTCGGCGAGGAGGAGTAGAGCTGAAGAGCTCTCTGCTGGTTAGTGGATTGAAGCAGTTCATAGGTGCTGCAGATACCCCATGGGATGGGACTGCGCAGCCCAAAACAAGGGAGAGAGGCGTTCTCTTTGTACCACCAGCAAGCCAGGAGATAACTGGGATGTCTCAGGGCACAGCCCACCCATTTCCCAGGAACACAGTCCTCCCTTGCTTAGGCTGATTTGGGTGATCATTAAAGCAATTTGCAGAAGGCTCCAGCTCAGTAATACAAAAGAAAACTATCAAATTTTGTGCAGTCTTCACAGTTTTTAGCGAGCTCAAGAAGATCGCAAATGGTGCTCGATGCCATCGTGGGATAAGTGGCAGCAGTGCCCAAACAGGCATGAGCGGTCCCTCCTGCCGCGGGGTAACCTGCCTTGCAAAACCAGATGGCGGCTGATGGGGGTGCGGAGCTGCCACCCACACCGCGGCAGAGACCGTGGCTCTGCTCCCCGTCAGACACCGGCACCGTGCGTACCTCCCTGCTCGCCTCGGGGTGCTCTGAAGGGAAGAGGGGACCTAGTGGGGCAGAAGTCATTTACTTTTGCATTGAGAGAAAGCTTAGGAAGTGTTTTCCAAAAACGACTTGAGAAAGGGGAGGTGTTGGGAGTGAGAGCGGGAGCAGTTTCTCCCTTGTTTTCTGTGGGTGACAGCGTGGAGATGGCGCTTGCCCAGGGAGCAGCGAAAGCCAATTCTTCTGCTTCTGTGAGAGTGGATTGTGTTCTGCGCCGTGAGAATGAGCGCTTTTGTGTGTAAAACGCTGATCAAGGCCTTAACACATTATTAGCGTGTGCAAAAGCGCAATGTTTGCAAATGTGCCCGTTTGTTTTAAAACCAGACGGATCGTGCCTTATGCCTCCTCGTTTTGACATCAGGCCCCCTGAAAGGCTGTGAGAAGCTGTGATCTCAAGGCTTTTTTATTTTTTATCGGATAAGAAGCAAAAAAAGACCACTGTACAAAATGAAAAGGAGATCTGCTTTCGGTTGAAGGGAGTTACTTTGTGAATATCATAGACATCTATGAGCAATAACGGCGGAGGATAAAGATTTGTGCTTGAATTCTTCTAAGAGAACTAACATTCGAGATTGATGGAAAAAATGTGTTTGCTTTTAAAAAATATAATGCAATATTAATGACTTCCAACTATTCTGCAAATATCTTCGTCTTTCCAGGTAGATCTTTCTACCTTACCTATTTCAGAAGAGATTTGCTCTACCGCTTCTCTCTAGTGCTACATGTCCAAATAATTTTTCTTTCATGGACAGGCCAGCAAAATGTCATGTAGGCTTTTTTTCCATTATCATTTCAGTATGGGCAGGTCAGTAGCACTTCCTACAGGACTAGACAATTTCCCTGTATTTGCAAGGCTGTGTAAATAGGCACATCTGTGGCCTGCTTTTCAACACTTCTGTAGTGTTTTAGATTCTCAGAAACTTGGATTTTTGATTTTTTTTTTTTAAAAAAGCTTTACAATTCATTTTTAAAACAGTGCTAATTCAGTGTGTCTAGCTAGCTGAAGATCACTAATAGCTTATTCAGTACAGTTATGCACTAAAGCTCCTTCTGGACTGATGCTATTAAATAATTCACTTATTTTCCTCAACTTCTTTTTCTGGTGGCCTAGCTTTTAAGTTCTTTACTAAAATGTTGTTTGAAATCCTAATCTCATTTCTTCTTTAAAGATTAATTCCATTAGTGTGTAGTTCATGGAGGCAAATATTCTATTATGGGAGAAACATACGTAACTTTTAGAAAATGTAAGTATGAATGTAGGCAGGACTGGTGACAAGATGACTGTAGAAAAACACATTTTGTTTAGCTTGGCATGTATGTGTTAGGATCATGGATATTAAGCTGAGTAAAACAGGCTACATACATGGAATTTTTTTTAGAGTGGTGGAAAATAAAAACATTATCTCGATGCGCATTTTTAATTATTTTGGTCATAGTTACAAAAGCTTGCAAAATGTAAACTGTTCAATGAAGGGTCATACTGTGACTTGGATAACTGACTGTTTTGAGGACAGAGAGCTCCCAAAACCCCTCCCACAGCCACCATACCAGGAGTTACTTTGGGCAGGGGTATGGCCTGGAGCCGTGGTGTGCTCAGGCATCAGTCATGGGTCCTCAGCTTGATTTACCTGGGATTTGCACCGGCTCATTTCTTCATCTAGGGAACTGGTTTGTGATGAGTGATTTGCAATACAGTCACTTCTTCCATGTTGCCCGATAGCCTTCTTTATTGTACTCCTTGGTGCACTGCCAGAAATAACAATTAAATCCAAACCTTTACGTGCTTTTTACTGAGGATGGATTTGAACAGATTTCTGATGAGATCTTTGTTCTTTCAGGATCATTGCGGTGTTTTGGATGTTTTCCAAACATGTTTAACGGTCTTCACTCCCTTTTCTCCTGGGCTGTGTGGAAGAAAGGGGCATTTTCTTGAGTGTGGTGACAGTTTGCCCGGTGGTGGCTGTCACCCTGCCAGGGCTCCGTGTGTGTCTGCACTGGCCCTGTTGTCCTCAGCTCCCGCTGGATGTGGTTGAAGGTGGTGCCCTGTTCACACTGGTGGGGCACAGCTTTGGCCATGCCGTGTCTGCGTGGGGTGCTCAGGGTTACCCCATGGAGAGCGTGGCCTCAAGCAGCCTATTGCTCAGCTGGGAGCCTGGGAGAGGTCTGCACCTGAAGGACCGTCAGTCTTTTCTACAGATGAGGAGTTGTCCCAACCCTCTCTCCTCGAGGCCAGGACTGAGTTTCATTGGAACAGGCTCATGGACCTATTTTCCTTTGTGCACTTTGTGCTTCAGAACAGAAACTGCCTGGTGTATGCAAGACATCAGGAGGGCTTTGCTTGGCTGGGCAAGCAGAACCTGTGGGTGAACCTCAGGGCTGGTTGTCCTGGTGGTGCAGAGCCCCAGCGCAGCATCTGCAGTGGACAACAGCGTGTGATTAGGGGCTGTGTTGAGAAGCAGCAGCCCAAGTCACATTATTGGGAGGGTGTTCTCCACCTCTGCTTCTTGCAGGGGCGTTTCTCATGATGCTGAAGAGCAGCTGGTGAGAGCTCTGCTTGCCCCATCCTGGGCACGGAGTTGCTGACAGAGCCCCTTGGCACAAGGCTGCACTTGGCAGGGCTCCACTGGATCTTTATTCCCCTGAAATACGGGACTTCTGGGGCCTTTGGAGCTGTGTGTGTGCATTGCACTAACTGCAGACACCCGCAGTTCAAACGAGCATTTTGATTTCTGCTTAAAGATGGGAATGGAGTTTACTTGCTCGTGAGTGGAGTCCTTGAAAGTGTGCAAACCGCATGTGTTCATTTGTCCTCCTGGGCTTGCTGGACCAGGGTTGGAAAGTGTGCTGCAGTCCCAGCCCTCACACCACACTTGCATGCGTGTACATGCAGAATCAGCGCTGGCAAATCTAGGGAGGTCTCTCCTCCGGAATCCTTTGTGTTTGCCCAGCTTGTGACCGTAATTGTGGGCTACATGTGTGGTACCTTGGGTTGGTAGTTATGTTTTGCTCACCGGTTCTCCATCAGGTGTGCTCCTTTCCCTGGTCTATGGAGCTGCAGCCTTGCACACAGGGTTTCGCTGTCGCCTCTTCCCACCTGTATTGCCCCTTCCAAAGACTGTTTGTAGCTGCTAATGATTTGCTACAAAGGCTGCTGCAGGAAGTGAAACATTGCCCGATTGTATATTTCTTTATTTTAGCTTGGAAAACAACATTTGACTCATTCACAGCATGACGCAAAATATTTATAGTACTTGAAATGCTTGCAAGTACACGTTGCAAGCAACAATATAAGCAATGTCTTAAGCCACGTGGAGCAGTTTAATCTATCTGAAACTGTTCCCTGGGTAACTTTTTGGTCTTATCAATATGGAAGACTGACTCAGGGTAATTCAATCAATGTTACTAATTTTTAAAGTAATAAAAATACCATTTGATATACCTCTAAATTGGTCAAAATACTTCTGTTGACACAGAGGTTCTTCAGATCTCAAACCCCAGTAATACTCTAAGGAAATAATACAATGCTATTTGAATTTTAGTTATTTTACATAAGGAATTAGATGCCAGGAAAGATGGACAATGATGATACGCAGCTGGGAAGATTGCACATGAAGAGAAGCTGAACTGTTTTGTATCAAAAAAAGGCAAAGCAGAAGGGGCATACGAAGTCTAGAAAGTAATAAATTATTTAAGGAATCTAGGTCAGGAGACTGTTCTTGTGTTGTGAGACAGAGGAAATCTGAGACACTTCGAAATCGGTCAGTTCAAGATGAGTGAAAGGAACACCCTTTTTACAGTGCGTGCAGGAAGATCGTCACAGGCGTTCAGAAGAGGGTTAAGATGTTTATACGGAGATCGGAATTTGCAAAACCATTTAAAGAAGAAACAGAATGCCATACTTCACTTTTTGTTTGTTTGTTTGAGCAGTCATTTTCCTGCTAAAAGAATAGGACAAAACTTAAGCTGAACCAGGGAGTGTTTCCTCTGTTGGTGGTTCCTGCATTTTCCCCCGAGTCCCTCAGTGTCTCTGTAACAGGTTGGTGGTGGCTCGGTGGCCTTTGAGGCTGGTCCTGCCTTGGTCGTAGCATCCTCTGAGGTTGGACGTCTCTGTGAGATCAGCAAAGTGCACTTCGTGGTCTGCTATGCAAATATTAATAAAAATCAGAGGACGTACTCTTCCTGTGGGAAACTGGCAGATTGCGTGGACTATTTGATAGGCTTTTTTTTTCTGCTGGTATAGCTGCAATGGATTTTAATATTTAGATTGCTATTGGTATCTGGTGTGATTTCAGCTGAGCTGTTGCAGAGATTCCCTTTGACTTCTGAGGACATTAGGTCAGGTGCCTTAAAGTCAATCCCGTATACTGTGTTAAGTTCTGTATGATCTACCCTTATTTGATAGTTTTATACTATCAAAGGAAAATACTTTAAATGGTAAGAAAAAAAAGTATATTGTTAATCCAAGAGGAATTAAGCAATTACCATGATCCCAAAAGTCTGCCCAAAAGTCTTGCCCAGCCAGCAGTATTTTTAGCAGCCCCTGTCTCTAAAGCAGGTCACGTAGGTTCTTTTTAGCTACAACTTACTACTAAAATCTGCTTTGTTTTGGGAACACTTCATTCATTTCGCAGAACTGGGGCGACTGCCGAAGGTCATCTCAGAGGGAAGAACTGTTTTTAAACCTTGAGGTTTTAACCTTGGGAAATGTGATGGTGAAAACTCAATGTGCCAGGCAGAACTGAGGTTGTAGTCACCCTGACAAAAACTGTTGGAGCAAGTGATGATTGAACAGAAGGGAAAGGAGAACACAGAGGCCTTGAAATGTGTGTGGTTGATATATTGTTATGTCCATCTTGAAAACCCATGTGTCAGATAATTAGTGTTCTGGGTCCATAAATGACAAAATGGACTCACGCATATTTATCTTACTTGCAGCTATAATTAAAAAGTTTGGATGAAAAAAATATATATTAAAAAATCCTGTTTTTTGTGGTTGTAAGACAGCAAATTGGCCTTTAAATGGGTATGTTGGTGGGAGAAAATGCATATTTCTTTTAAAAACTTTGATCTAATGCAGAGTTCAAAATAATATATTTAGAACTAGTGTCTAAACTAATTCTCAGTGGAAACTAGAATATTTCTAGCAAAGTTGCCACGCTTATGTTTGTTCCTCTTCCCCCTCTTGTGCAGAAATAACCCGAAAACCATCTTGTATTTGAGAAAATCACCAGCCACGAGATCACTGGATTGTGGCAAAGTTTGTGCCAAACCGATGGCACAACCTCTGTTGCGTTGCAGTAGGACTATCGTATAAACATCACTTGGAGAGGTTATTTAAAAGTTCTGGTATTGGCGAGCTCTAAAATAATCTCAGCGTCTAAATGTGCTTGTGGTGTTGTCTGGATTTCATGTGCTCGTGGAAGGGTCTGGTGTGTGAGATGCGGAAAGGAATGGGAAAACAAAGCAGACCCCGCACCTCAGGTCGCCTGGCTTTCAGTTACACCCCGCATTTTTCCTTTAAAAACTTGGCCGAACTCAGTATGCTGCAGCAACGAAAGAAAAGGAGAGCTCTTGCCCTATAAAGTTTACACCTCGATGTATTAAATCCGGTGACAAGCCCCATGTTAAATGCCAGGGTAGTATTCTGATGTTTCGAGCAGTTCTTTGGCATTCATGTTTGTTTATATGTATTGGTGCTTGAGCTGTGCAGGGAAAAATGTGGGTTTTGCATGGAGAGGGCAGATTCTTGGCACTGTAGGAGGAGAAGGTTTCGTGCCTGCTTGGCTTTTCAGCCTCCGTCCCAGTGATGAGTGAACTTCAAAGCCAGCCGCCCGCCGGGGGTGCAGCACCGCTAAGCTTGTGTTTCTTTGCTTTGCTTTTGTTGAAGAAAGCTGGAGGTACACGCTGCATTAAGACACAACAGTTTAATTAAAAAAATGGGGAAAATAAATCACAAGTTTTAACGTGGCCTGTATGGTGTTTCTTTATTTACTGCTCGCGTGTTCTGCAAGCAACAGGAGGTTTACTTTCCCCTTCATTGATACACTTCTGTTATGAAAAATGTTGTGCTTGGAAGAAAATAAATATTTACCTAATCATTTGCTGAGAAATTAATGACCTTCAGCCAACTTGAGAGCTGCTCAGACTCATTGTTTTGCCCTAGTGTAGAGTTGCACATCTGGAATATTGTGTCCAGTTGTGGCCCCTCAGTTCCAGAAGGACAGGGAACTGCTGGAGAGAGTCCAGCGCAGCCACCAAGATGCTGAAGGGAGTGGAGCATCTCCCGTGTGAGGAAAGGCTGAGGGAGCTGGGGCTCTGGAGCTTGGAAGAGACCGAGGGGTGACCTCATTAATGTTTACAGATATATAAAGGGGGAGTGTCAGGAGGATGGAGCCAGGTTCTTCTCGGTGACAACCAATGGTAGGACAAGGGGTCATGGGTACAAACTGGAACACAAGAGGTTCCACTTAAATTTGAGAAGAAACTTCTTCTCAGTGAGGGCGTCAGAGCCTGGCCCAGGCTGCCCAGGGAGGTTGTGGAGTCTCCTTCTGTGCAGACATTCAAACCCGCCTGGACACCTTCCTGTGGAACCTCAGCTGGGTGTTCCTGCTCCATGGGGGGATTGCACTGGATGAGCTTTCCAGGTCCCTTCCAATCCCCAATATTCTGTGATTCTGTGATTTCTCTCCCTGCCTTGGCGGGGGTGCAGGGGAGTTTGCAGAGCGATCCGGCGGTGTTTCCAGCAGGAACATCTTCAGCTTGCTGCTGCTAATCTCGCTGTGGGGGTGAACTCTTCTCAAACGGTCATTAAAGTCTCTCTCGTGGGTCTGGTTGTAATACTGAGGCTTTAGAAAGGTCGCTACAAGGAAGCTTTCAAACACTTATCCCTATCCACCTACTACTACATACACTAGTCTGAATAAGACCTGTCTCTTCCCAGTGGTATTTACATCCATTTTAAGACTCCAGACTTCTGTGATTATTTTTTTTTCCTATATTGCCTGCTTCCCTAAGTGGGCAAGTTTAGCTGTTGCTTTTCTCTTGCTTGATGTGGCTTTTTTATTTCTATTTTTTGCGTGTACAGCCAAGGTTTCATTAATCTTTCTTGCTACCAAATTACACTGCAAACCTTGTAAGAATTTCTTGGCTCCTCAGTTTGTCACTCCCACTGAATATTTCTTTCAGATTATTTTCCTGTTGGATGTCTTCACTGCACTTTCCCAAGGAGAACCTTATTTTTAATTGCCTGCTTCTCAACTTTCTCTGTCCTCGCTGGGGCTTGCGACTCCTAAATTTAGTATCATCCACAGATTTCAAGAACACACGTTCTACTCCTGTTCTGCATCATTAACTAAGATTTTTAAGTAGAAGAATATGTGAGAAAACTTCCTGCATCCTTGAAAGATACTTTGAAAGTTTCGGTATATGATTTTCATTTTCTTTTGTTTATGTTCTTTGCTACAGTGTTCAGTCCACATCAAAACTTGTTTCTTAAATTATTTTGAAGTGGTATCATTTGATACAGTCAAATGGTTTACTGACATCCAAGTGTATTTTATCTACTGTGTGCTCGCTATCAGCAAACTACAATTCTCTAAAGTGATGGGCTGTGTCAGATTTCACGCATGCTTTATGTACCCCATTTCTCATTTTGGTTGAAAGAAGATAATCAACATCTGGGAGTCTTAGGGGCTGGTTTCTCCTATCTTAATAAAACTGTTCTTTTAGGAGAAATGAAATTTGCTTGCTTATATGATAACAATTTGTGTGTTTTTCTTCTCAAATTTGAGGTTTAAATATGTCTTTTATCTCTACGTATTCCATGTCATAAAGGAATTAGTGGCTGTATCTACTAAGCTTGTTTGCCAAATTGTCTTCACTGGCTCAACTTTTGAAATAAATGATATTACGAAGTGGTTCTGATATGTATGTCTACATTTCCTAAGGCTTTTACTTGTAATTATTAATGCCCATTTGTAATGGCTATCAATCGGTACTTTACTGGGGTAATGCAGATAAAAGCGCAGAACGGCAGTAGTGGGTATTGCCGGGAGTGCTTGCTGAGAATAGCTGTCCATCACAATTTTGATTTCTCTGTGTTTGACTGCAAATGTTTCTCTCTGTAGATGTCTGAAATTTTGAGGTTTTGTGGTGCCGTTCATACTTATCACATCTGTAGGTATATATGTGTATATGCATATACATATATACATAGGTATGTATATGTATATAAATAAATGTTTTAGAAGTTCATAGTTACATTCTAATTGCTCAGGCTTTCCTTTATTTTCCCTTTTAGGTTTTAAAAGGTGGTCAGTGTAGCAAGCTACTTTAGTTTTAAATTCCTCTTCCTTTATCATTTATTAATGGTCCAGCATATCCTTGTAATGGCCACAAAGCGTTAGCTCATTTGGCTTTTATGCTGTGCTTATCTTTCCCTGCAGGCGGTGACCGGCTGTGTAATTCTTGTTGGGGTGTCCTCCTCCTCGTCTTCTCCCGCTTATTGAGAAGCAAATCTTGGCGTAGTCTCCTTGGAGCCCACGTTGATCATGACTCAATTCTTGCGCCCTTGGCTTTGAGGAGGCCTGGATTTATTAAACTTCTGGATTGTTTTGTAGATCTCACAAAGTTGTTCTGCGCTCTTAATCCTTTCTTCCACCTGACCTTATTCTGCTTTTAATGCCCCACAGCTTTTATTCCTGAAGTGAAACTCCAGGGCTCTGATGGACACCTTGAATGGCAATTCCCAGTTCACCTGTGTGCCAAATCCATGCACTTATTTGGCACTAAAACTTTTGTTTTCTTGCATCACTGGTAATGTTTTTGTGTTGGTAGGAAGCCGATTTAGGACAATTTCCCCTCTTGGGGGATCTCTCATGGGTCTATTCAGTGCCACGCTTCCTGGGCTGTTGCTGCTTAATTTTTTTGTGTGTATGTTAATCAACAAGAAGCCAATCTAATGGAAACCCTGCTGAATGTGGTGTCTGTGCTCTGGGCATGCTGTTGTTTGGTCCAGGAGTGTTTTACCATCTCCATCACCTGGTCCTGAAGGGCTGTGATGAACATCAGTACTCTCTCTCCTTTTGTCTCTGTCTCCCTGCCCACCCAATTTCTGTCTTAAATTTTCTCATTAAACATACCAACCTTTTTTTGTGAGTATACAATTATTTTTCGTCTGTAGTTGGGTTAAAACTGCTTTAGACTTTGTCTTTTGTAGCTCAGGTTTTGTTTGATAGTTAGTTAAAAAGTGCTGTAATCTCTCTTATTCGTAGTATATTTCATTGCAGTTCCCATTTGCATCATCTCTCTTGGTTCTGCTGGTTTCTGGGTTACTACCTGTTGCTGGATACCTGTGTTGAATTACTTCTTTCTGCTTGTGTTTTTCCGAGTTGAAACAGATATATATATATATATATTTCTTTCTTTTCTGCCATAATATATAATCTCATAGTCTCTGGTGGTAGCTTTCCATTTTGTAGAAAATGTAACTGCAAGGGTTATTCCTGTCTTTATATTAAATAAGATACTTAATATGGCCACACAAAATTCTAATCCCCGTGGCAATGTACTGAACGTATTTGTCGGTATGTAGCATAGCTAACTATTTTAGTCCTTCAGCCGTTCTCCAAACCACATCATGGGCTTGGTAGTTACAGTCATACTGCTTTGGAGCTATGTTTTTGGGAGGAGATTTTTCTCCTTGTCTTTGTGCCTAGCCATTTCCAGACTTCACTTCACATGGTGATCTCCACTTCTGCATAAAATTGAACATACAGGTTCAACGTTTTCTTGCTGTGTGCGTTTTTGTGTGTGTGAAATTTCAAGTGCAGAGCTTTGTAGCGGAAAGTTAAAAACTCTTGGTTTCTTTGGCTCGACACGCAGTCCCCAAGGGTTTTCTGGCTGACCTCACATGCTAAAAATGACCGTGAGCGTTGTGCTGTTCGTAGTTATCCTCTTTGGCGTCTGGTTTTCTTTAAGAAAAAACACCACTCAGTCATGAAAATATAGAAGTGACAAAACAAAGGGTTGTGACAAATGGGGGAAGGCCGTATCGGCTCTCCTGTGCGAGGACGCACGCGTTGCAGTGGCACCGACCTGCCGTGGCCTGGGGAAGCTTGGAAGCTGAACTTTGCTCTTGTGAGAATAAGTGAAAATTAGCATGTTTTTGTTATAATGGAAGGAAGGGGGCATAGGGCGGGGGCGAAGAGTTTTTCAGTTAAAAGTATGCCTTGCATTCAGGCCTGAAAATGTGATTTATTTTGTTTTTTTCAAGTATTGTATTTTGTTCCCAGCTTTGAAAAGTAACAAAATTCCTAAATTTGGGAAGGTGTTTGTTTACCACCTGGATTTAGAGTGAGTAGAAAGGTTAAATCAGCTGTAGCTCACTCTACATCTGCAGACAACACAGTATTGCCCTGGTTTACTTAGCGAATTCCATTCGTGGCCTCATTCATACACTGTTAAGCAACTGAAAGATTTATTTTTCTTGTACAAGATGGAAAGTTCATTTTCTACTGCATACGAATAAAACATTCTTGAAAGACGATGAGACTGATTTGATGGATGGTAGATAGATCTTTAAACCTGATGGATTTAAAAGACGGAAATATGTTCAGATAAACCTTTTCCATTTCATGTGAACACTTTGAAAGACTTAAATCTTTTGCGAGGCGCCGTTGCGTGCTTCTGAGCTCAGTTTCCATCCAAATTCAACTGGAACAAGTCAAAAGATAAAAATGTACTTAATAAACAAGAAAGGGAAGCGATGCTTCATGTCACATCTAAAACTAAAAGTAAGTGTGTGTGCATATGCACATACATGTATGTACATAAACATGAACTATTACATTTTAAGTGTGAAGTGTAGGTTTAGAGGCAAATTAATGCACACTGTTGTCAAGCGATTAATAAGAAACTTCATTTCTTTAGGAAAACAGCTGGAAAACACAAAAGCAGATACAAATTAGAACTGGTTATTTTAATCATAGGAGGCAAATCCATTCTGTTTGTCATCTTTTAAAAAACCCAATCATATATATGTACTGTTGAAGTAAATGATATGAAGTATTGGTTGGTAATTTTTTTGTAGGTGTTTGGTATGGAAAGTCTGGTCAAAAGGTAAAGGAAGGATCTGGTGTGCTACCCGAAATTAGTGTTATGTTTTATGGTTTATCACCACTGAAAATATGTTTTCCATCATTTACTTCTTAGATCTTTGCATGTCAGCAGTCATATGGAAAGGATTCACCTCTTGAAATTATTTAGCCAGTTTACAACAGGCAGTTTATATACTGATATAGGGCCCAGGTAAGAGGGGTGATTCAGCCATAGCAGAAAACTTTGTTATGAAGTCTTGTTGATAATGGAGATTTTGATATGCAAGAAAACTGTTCTAGAGAGCTCATCTCTCTTAAAATGCTCACTATGTTGATTTTTATATAATTTTTGTAGTGTAGCCAGTTAGGACATGCGCCCACCAATGCTGTGAATGAACATCTTATAGCTGATAAATTATGTAGTGATATTTAACGGTTTTGATTTCCATTTCCTAGGAATGTGGCACAATTTCTAGAGTTTGAAATGCTGTGGGTTGGTCTCCTCCTTGTTAATGTGCCCCTTGTGGTTTAAGTGTCCACCTGCAACCCACAGTGAAACGCTGCTTCCCTCCTCCCCATCCTGGTCCCATGTTGCATCTGTAAAAGACAATTCCTGACAAAGGAAGGCATGTTTCAATTGTACTGAACTTTTGTGGTCTATAACCTTCATATGTTCCGTGATTGTAGAGATTTGGGGACAAGGAATTTTTTGGGTAGAATAAATCTGTTTCCATTTTCTAAGCTGAAAAAAAGAAAGTATTTTTGAGTATTTCCCAGTCCAGTAACTTGAAAGGATTAACTTTGCTGTCTAATAAATAAAACAGCCAAGCAGATTTTGTCCAAATGTTTCTTCACCAGACTTAAATCCTAATCCTGGACTAAAATCTCACAGGCTTGTAGTAAAATTGTTCCAGACTAAAACTTGGCAAAGTGAAAAAAAAAACCTCTGAAAGCAGGGTTCACAATGGAAATGCTGATGCAAGCATAACTGGAGCATTGCAAACACGACGCCATAAGAACAGCTTTGCATATTGCTCATGAATAGCTCAGAGGTAAAAGGATTAACACTTCTTAATACTGCTTTGAATCTGCTAGACTTTTTGCTTGCTGGACTCAACACAGATTTTCTGTAGTGTACATAGGCTTCGTATATTAGCCTTTTATTCTGATCCCTTCCCCCCGCTTCCAGCTGAGAGTTCTTTATTACTGCAAACAGAAGCCTTTGTTACTTCGAATTTCCTGCATCACCTATCAGGATCTGTCAGGAGACAGAAATTAATACCAGAAATAACAATTTGAGCTCAGTGCGTAGCTATTTAATTTGCAGGCTAAAGGAACTTTTGCACGTTTCGTATTCAAAGAGGAGGAGGAATGGGACTATCGGTGAAGGAGGGGCTGGATCTCTCTTAAAATAGTGTGCACGTTGCAGCGGGGCTGTAGTACTGTGGGTAAAAAGCCCCACTGGGAACCAACAAAACCAAGAAAAAACCTAAAACAATAAAAAAATTAAAAAAAACCCCAACCAAACAACTGTAAATGAAGTGCCTCTTATTTTGATGGTGTCACTGCATCTGCCTGCAGACGTTTGGGTTTCTTTTTGGTCACAGCTAAAGCATTCTAGAGTGAGCATGTGTTTGTGTACACGCTGTAAATGTTTGATAGGTTTCTAGGCTTCTCTCTCGGAAGATTTTCATCATGTCAAACTTGCTGCTGCCACCCCAGCCCTTTCGTTTAGAAATGGTTGCCAGTTCCTGTGAAAATGAGAGCAGAGGAAGTCTTGAGGATCATCTCAACCAGTCTGGGGTTGTGAGTGTGTGTGTTTGTGAGTGTGTATGTGCATATTTGTAAGCACACACATGCAGACGTATACATAGATATATAAATATCCTATTGCTGTTGCCATAGTCACTCTCTCGCTGGGCTTTATACCAGCAACCGTGCAGGGAGGTGTCAGCAAAACATGATGTATTTTAGATATAATCTGAAACACCATCCAGCAGCAAATCAGATGTTTATTAAAGGTCCCTTTCCTTCGCCATGATTTTGCTTAATTTGCTTTCTCACCAAAGTGAACAAACTTGAAATACTTCAGTGTTTAAGCAAATAATATTTTATAAAAGGGGTAATATGCATGATTAAAGATAAAATACAAGGGCTCTGGCTGGTGATTATTTAGAACAGGCATGGCCCTCAGACAGCAATGGTAAGAAAAGCGAGTATACAGTAACTGTTAATTCATTTGAAAACTGATAGCAATAGAAATCATGTTTGCAAGAAAAAATAATGTCAGGTTTCTACAAGACTTCTATTTTCTTTGATTTATTTTTCTTTGATTTTTTTTAAAAATTAAGATAAGTGCGCATATAGGTCAAAGTAATTTGAATTATATACTGAAAAAACCTGTAGTCGTGATTGCTGTAATTCACGTTGTCGGTACACCTTGCAGTTTCAGAACTTACGGTCTTGGTCACTTATTACTGGTGAGCGTCAGATTTTGATGTTAATGCATTTGAGTGTGGTGTGGTATGTGCTGTGTGTGGTGCTGTATATGTAAAAACCAGGGACATCGTGGTAGTCTCTAATTTCTTTAGCTTTGAAAGTTACCAAATAAAAGAATAAGCAAGAAATGTACATAGTTAAAATTCACAATGTAAGGGAAGATCTTTTAGGAAGATTTGAGTTGGTCTGGATGGTTATTAAAGTTGCTGGTTAATATTTTTAATATAACTTCTGAAGCAGCTTTTATCGGAAGATCTACGTGCATATTACAGACTAGTTTAGACTCATAACACCCCTGTGGCGAGCTGGGCAAGTATTTTCAAGAAACTGATGTCCAGAGATGCTTGCCGTGTTTGCCTGTGCTAATTTGGAAAGCTGGGTCCTGTTTATGCTTGAAGTGAATGCAGATTAAGGCAGGTTGTAAGCACAGTAGTCGTTTTTGATTAATTAAATGTGCAGCAATTCTTTCTCTGGAACAAGAGAGTCTTGTTTCTGGTTAGCATATCCTCTTTGAAATGGCACTCATTACAGAAAACTGCCCACTCGTGGCTTTAATGAAGAGCTATTGTGTGAGCGGGAAGGTCTGTGTTACTGGAGCTGGGGGAAGCAGAACGTGGGTTCCTTGCTCTTGGTCCTTCATCCCGTCTGCAGGACAGGTTGGTCCAACAAGTGGTCAAGCAGTGTTTGGGGATCAGAAGCAACTGGAATGGAGGCTCACCGGTTCTCACCAGCGTTTGGCAGATGGCGAGGTGCGGTGCCCCTCCGGTTGCTGTATGAGCAAACTCCCAATAAGAACTAAAGGGCTCCATTTTGCATTGGGTGACATCAAACTCTGCAAGGGAGAGAAGTCTGTATTTTGTAGATGCTGTAGTGGAATCCTGCTGTAACTCTACACTTCAACCTTTTACTGAAAACTGAGGAGACTGCCCAACTGTTTCTTTGAACCCTCCCCCAGTGCTTAGGTGGACTGATGAGGTCTCCTGAATTTAGTTATTGTTGCTGTTTGATAGGTGATTATTTTTCTTACCTTCCTGACTGTTTGTTTAATGCAGCCAAATGGCTCGTTTCTGGGTTGAATTTTGCAGCCCTGAGTGTCTGGTGTTTCCTGAAGCAAAGCAAGGACATCAGCAGCATGGACCCTCGTGGCTCGCTGCCTCTTGCTGTTCTGCGTTGGGTCTTCTCACACTGGTGATGACAATGTGCTGTCACGGTGCTTCTGCCGGGCCAGAGCAGCCCCTCTGCCCGTATTCTGAGCAACATGAGAGCAGCACTGTGTGTCAGTGACCGTGGGTTGGACACGTGGGTCATAGATTGAGGTGATGTCAACTGCCATAGCAGTTGACCTGAAATGACTTGTGTCTCCGACTGTCTGTATAATGGGGAGAATGAAACTGATGTATTGTATTTTAATGCTAAAAATTTTAAGGAAGTGTTCTGTAAGTATGAAGTAATTCATAATTCATCAGGGATAAGTGAATGCCTTTGCTTCTCTGTTCTGAAGCGGGCATTGCTTGTTCATGCTGTGGTCTGTTTGCTTGCAGTCTGTAATGCTTGATCACTTAAGCAGCTCCTATAATACAGGAAAAAAGGCCAGTTTGAGGAGACCTTGTATAATGTAAAATACTAGGACCAGAAGATACTACACAGCTCTTTGTCCTTACAAAACCCTGGAAACACGTTTCCAAAGGTGTCTATGCACCAGGATCAGTGGCAGCTTATGTTTGAGTGGAAATGGCTTTTGCTTTGCTGACGTTCTGCTTGGAAGGCGCCGTGTCTGTCGGGCAGCGCTTGGCGCGGCGCTGGCGTCTCTGGGAAACCTGGGAGGTTTGCAGTCTCAAGTGTGGAATGAGAGTTATGTTCTGAAAGCTTTCCACAATGTTTTTTGTTTTACTCCCAAACACAGCTCAGGATTTTACGTGAGTTGCTGGAAACTTTTAAAAATAGCCTGGCTTTTTAAATTTAAGGAATAAGCTGCCTGTGCTCCCCAGGCAAGTTAGGGTTCCTGGGTTTCCGTTTCAGTTTTGAGGCTGAAGCTGGGTTCAGACTTGTCTGTGGTGACCAGGGTGTGTTCTGGAATAGCTCGTCGTGGTAACTGTTCCTATTGTGGGATAATTAGGGTGCTGGTGAAGCAGAGCCGGTAAAACCATCTCTCGCCGTGGAACAGCCGGTCTGCTGGAGGAGCAGTCCCAGTTGTTTTCTACCATGTTTCTTGTAGCAAACGCCTGTCCAGTGACCTTATGGGTTGGTGACGTGGAGGTACTGTTTTTTCCTGCGGTCTTTGTTGCTGTGGGCTACTCTCTCTAATTTAATTCTCTTTTCACTGCCTCACATTGCTTAACAATATCTATAGGATATGTTACTAAGTGCGTGTTTTCACTGTGGTAGTCAGCATAATTGAAAGCAAAAGTTTCCAACATAATAGAGCACAGCTTCTCTTGTGTAATGTTTTTTTCATGCTGACATTACATTTTAAGGAGTGCAGTAGAGCCAGTTTGATACTTGGGAGAAGCTGGAAGTCCAAGTGTTTAGGCATCTCATGCTGTAATTTTGTATTCCCAGAAGGCCTCAGGTAGACAGGAGATGAATGTAAAGAACTAATTTTGGATGCTCTGGTAACGTTGCTTCTCACTGTGCAGGTACTCCAGTTTTATTTGGGCAGGTACTTTGGTGTTGGTTTAGAAATCAGTTAGGTCAGAGCTGTAGAGAACTGCAGAGGATGGTTTTATGGTCTTTGCTATCTTCTTCTGCCAAGTCATAGGGAAAGAAAGCACAGAAGCACAGTCCCTCCTTGTCTTTTGTCCCCAGTTTGAATCTTTCAGAGGAAAGACTTGCTCAACCAACAGAACACATCGCATGGGTTATGGTTGCCAGGAGATGAGATTTGAGAAAATACCCTGAGTGTGGCAAGAGATGCAAGTCTAGTCTCAGAGTGTTGTGACCGATAACAGAGAATCATGAGTGCTAAACTGAATACAAGCAGCCTGAGATGACTTTTTATGTGTTCAAAAAAGTGTAAGTGGAAGAGAAAGAAGATTGTTTGATCCTATTCATCTCCATTGCTCTTTGCATCCTGCTTTCTTCTGTAGAACCTCCGTAGGCTCCTTGGGGCCAAGAGTCAGTGAGTTGAGGTGATAAATAATTCCAGGGTAAGTATTATTCTGGGTTAGATTGAAGTTCAGGGAAAACACTTCAGTATTTCTGTCCATAGTTGCCTAGTTGGGTCTTGCTGGTCTTACCCTTGCACATTCAGACACCTACTGTTTGGCTGTTAATTTATCTAATCTTGGCTTTTACTTCCCACTTCATGATGTGCCATATCTAATTGGGTTTTTATATGCACTTGGTTCTCTCAGAGGACTCTTAACTGCCTTGTCAGGTATGCATTTGCTGGTGTGAAAGCAGCAGGACTTGAAAAGGTTCTTGTGATGCTGCTGTTGAGAATTCAGCATCCTTAGTCTGAGGTTGTCGGGCTTCTCAGGAGGTGGGCCATCCCATGGCAATCTGTTTGCCCAAACATATATCCACTCCCTTTGTGGGATGGCAGATTTCCTCCCACAAGCCCTTAACATAAATGTTTATGCGTGTGTGAAAAGCGCAGGTGCACACATGGATGGCAGGTGCTCTGGTAAGCCAAGGCAGAGCCATAGCTGTTGTACTTGGCTGATGGTGACTTTGCTTCTCTATAAAAGGACCTCACTGTGCTAATCTTCTTGTATTGTAGCACCTGTCACCTACCAGGTAGGTGTTAAATACTGCATTCAGAGGGGATTATCACCAGCTCTTCTGCTCTGGCTAGAGGAGGACAAGAGAAACTTCAGCTGTTTTGTGAGGGAGGAGTAAAGGGGCATCCACTAACCTGGTTATACAGGTCAGGAACAGCACTTTCGGCATCCTTTGGGATGTATCATTAATCCCTACATTTGGGATTTCATATTTGAGATAGATTTTGATGTAGAACTCAGAAGCTGGAGATGTTCAGTTCGATGTTATATCACTTGAATCGATGCAGGCTGTTCATCACTGCTATCTGAAAAGACAGTGTGTTGACATACAAGTGTTATTATATCAACATGTATTTTTCTGGCAGGCTGTGGGAGTTTTTTAAGGTATGTAGTTGTACACTGGACCGCTGGATAACATGGTTGAAATTCTTTTTGTGACTCTTAACTGATTAATGTTGATTCCCTGTATACAGTAATTTCTTTAATTCTTTAAGAAGCTCATTTTGTGGAGCATATTAAAGCAACAAGTTGAGAAGTCTGGAGTGGTGTGTGTGTGTGTGTGTGTAAATCACTGCCACTGTAATATGTTTCAAAGCTATGCTTAAAAAAAAAAGAAAACAAACAGCAGTAAACATGGATTGCTACCCCAGATTTACCCAACCTGAGAGAACTCTCAAGCAAGTTTTGCTTGATCTAAGGCTGTTTATGCAAACTGAATATTTCATAGCTGAGTCGCCTTGTGAGTTATAGGCAGTAGAAATTAAAAGTTACTTTCGGCATAGCTCCAACATACAACTCGGCTGGTGACTTTGTGGAGAGCAGCTAAAGCGAAAGGCTGATGTTGCCCAGAGCATCCTCTCCCCAACAGCATGGCCTGTGTTTATCCCTGAGAGCGGTCCTGGCTTCTGAAGGACCAGCAGACGTGTGTTGCCCATGCAGTGATGAGGAAAACAAGGGTAATGCGTGCTGCAGGGCGTTTCCTATGCATCTGCCCAGTTTTATTTTTACATGATGTATTTATACACATGTGCTATCTTCCCAGTTTAGCTCTAATGCCCTCTAATTCCGGGTATGCAGTTACAAAGAAAGCAAAAATCAATGCAGAGGGAAGAACAAGGACTTTTAGAGCTTTGTAGAATATCAGAAATCCCCAAATCTTCAAATGTTTTGCATGTTTAAATGAATTAGTGCTCCCTATGGAAGTGTTTCTGCTAATAAGTAGAAAATAAAACTGACTTGAGAACTGTAGCAAAATACAAGGGAACTCAAGCTGTCTGATTGTAGGCTTTAAATATCCAGAATGATTCATCCTGCTTTTTCGTTGTCCAAACCTGTAGTTAAAAATTACCGTATACTTTAAGTAAATTGAAGAAGGGCTACTTCAGAAATGTGAGAATAAACTTGAATGACAAAACATCAAATTATTTTCAATTCCTCCTTTATAGGACTGCTCTTACAGTCAAAGAATAATTATTAGTGACCTGCAGTGCTATCCAGAAGGAGTTGGTAATTTTCAGTTGAGTCGACACTGAGGATTTAGCAGCTGCCGATGTAAGAAGAGTGGGCGACATAAGCAAATGGTGAGAATTGGCAGAGTTTGGCTTGGATGGCTACTTATTAGATGAAGACCAGGGTGCACAAGACAGTCTAAACACGCTGTTGATAAATTAGGACGTACCTACTAAATAGACCGCAAGGAGAAATGACGGTATAACAAGTCTAGGCGCTTGTATCAGTCCTTCTTAAGCAGTGATTAGCAATGAGCTTAGCCTTTTTACATCATCTTCCCCAACATACGGCTTTTGCTGTCCTTCAGCCTTTTCTTGCTGAAAGTAGAGAACAGATGGGAGAAACAATAGCCCTGTGTGTCTGACTCAGGCAAGATAAGAGAATTAGGTCTCCTGAACCTGAAAGTAGTCTGGTCATACTGCTGCATCATCTGGTTCGTAGCCGTGGCGATCACTCTGGTACCAAATCCCAAGCATCTTTGGTCAGCATGGCCCAATACCTGGGACATGCCAGTTTCTGTGCAGCTGAGTAGCACTTTCCTCTGCTTGAACTGTCTGGAAGGGGAGAAATTCAGAAGATTCCTTCTCTTCCCTCTCCCATCCCGTCCTGACTACAAGCAATATGGGAACTCATAGATGTTGTGGAAGATGTTCTCTTAGATAGAGCTACTTGAACAACGTGGCTTCTCCTGATCTCCCAAAAGCTTAAGAGGAAAAGAGACGAGAGGAACTGTAGGGTTAGTCACGTTTTGGTCTCTGAAAGAAAGCTTAGTGGCCAAGGAGGAGGGATGATGCTGGCTTATCTGTATGGTCTAAGAGGATCATAGGAGCCATGCTGCAGCTTGGCACTTGTGCCCATGGTGAGCACAGAGTGGACCCTTCATAGACCCATTTTTAGCTCCTTATGTAAAAGTAATTGACTATTTTCATAATTTAAGAAAGAATTGACCTGGGGCATCAATTGTGGCTCTGAGGTGGGACAACTGACTGGTTTTCAGACACCATCTTGTACACCTTGATGATCTCTCAGCCACATGTTTAAGTGGTCTGATAGGGTTGCATGCTTCTCTCTGCTATCCCAAGCAAGAAAGGGATGCCAAAGAGCTCTCTCTCTCGTGTTTGATGTCTTGGCTTTTTCCTTTCTCGCTTCCAAACTAGAGAGATTGTGTTTTGCAGTAGGTCGTATGAAATGCATGTGTGTAAGTGTTGCTGTGCTAGTGAGAAGAAGATTATTTCGAGACCTCTTCTGCCTTTCTGGCGATGGGACAACTGGTGTGAGGGCACTTTAGACCAGCCCTGTGGTTTATTGGGCCGTGTTGCTGCTGTGTTTGCACTGCATTCAGTGTGAGCAGATGTCTGGGGAGCTTCTTTGACCTTGCTTCTGGGTGGTTTACAAAAAGGGAATGGGAAAAAAATATCTATTCGTTTGTCATTGTAAGGGAGACATTAAACAGGGAGTCTGTGGTTCCTGAGAAGTCCAGTGGTGGGTGGACAATAAAAGGAAAAACAGTGAGGGGAGAAGAGTTTAGGAACTGGAAATGTTACTGGGTAAGGGTTTTGGATTGGAGCAGCAAAATGTTTGAACCTGGCGTATTTTTTAATGAAAAAAAAAATCTGTTTATGATGACAAGATGACTGGGGAAGAAGAATCCTTAGATTTCTGTGGAGTGATCCGTGAGTCAGAAATAGCTGGCGCTTGCAGAAGCACTTGCTTTGCTCAGCTCCTACCCTGCACTCCTATTTTCTTCTCTCTTTAAATGGCGGTGCTGTGGCTTGAGAGACTAATTTGAGGAGCCCTCAGTCCAGTTCTTAGACAGGGCACCTCTCCATGTTGTGTTTCAGCTACCCTGGTGAACATTAACTCGTCTCCTGCTTTCTGAGTTTGCGGACTCAGCCAAGACACAAAGAGCTGAATAACCCTTGAAGAATGAACTCCTTTGTTGCCCACCGAGGCATGGCTGTGGCATTGTTTTCACCACAGGCAGGACAGTGAGTAATAGCGTTGCAGCTGCTTCACTGAGCTCTGTGCTGCAGGATGCCTTAGTCTCCTTGGACTTTACTTTCCAGAATCATTCACGGGTGGAAAAAGATGAAATACATTTTTAAGTGAGACTTCATAATTTTTTTGGTAAATGTAAGAAAAGTGAGGGTTGCAGTGTGGAAAAAAAATGCTCTCAGACTTCACTTTCTAGAAATGTGAAGGTTTGTGGCAAGGTGTCAGCGCTAGCTTTTTTTCAAAATAAGTGTTCAAAATGTGGACACAGCTTTCTTCTCATCCTATGTTCTGCATCTGGTATTACGAGTCTGGGCAGAACTTTATCTCCGTTGATCAAGCAGACTGCCCTTGCCTAGGCAGCATTTAGCGTTGCTCCATCCTCAAAGCCCAGCAAGGAGTAGGCTGCTCATTGCATTGACTCAAAGCATTTACCTCGCAGCATTCCGCTTTTATGTTTGATTTAGTAGCACCAGCTACCTTTAAAAACGTTTTGCATTGCTCTAAACTCAGTCTGCCAAGAACTTCTGTCCAGTAGAGTTTAAGCTACTTTTTAAGTTGTAATTTACACATAATTATCTCACCAAGATTTTATCTGTTGAGAGTAAGACTGTATTCATCAATGACTCCTTTTAAAGTATTTTCTCAAGTGGATTCATCTCTGGTTTGCCAGACCCAGTTTTATGTGATGAAAGTGATAAGCCTCCAGTGTCTCTGCACAATAGTCCACTAATCATCGGCATGGTCAGCAGTGATGAAAAAAGAAACTAATTTAATGAATTACTATGAGACGAATAGAAAACAAAATGAAGGCATAATTGCATTGTTTTCTTAGTCTGTGGTGTGAATGATGGTCAGTTTTCAGTCCTTCATCTAGAAAACGATTTAGTAAAACATAAAATTTCAGAGAAATGCAGCACAAATGACCAGCTATCTTCTATATCTTCGGCAGGGAAGAACCTGGGGACAGGGGAGAACCATGTTAAGCTTGACAAAGTCCTAACAGAGAGAAGGGTGAAGAGAGGGGACACTTGTTTTCTTTTCCTCATGTGAGGACTGAAGGTCACCATCAGGTTTAAGATGAAACACTTCATCCTATGTGTCACTTAAGCTGCGAAACACATTGCTGCAGGACGTCTTTGCTTGAAGTTTAGAGATGTTCAGAATGCAACTGGACAGGCTTATGAGGAAAAATACCTTGCGGTCACACAGAAGCAAGTTCTGATTGGGAATTAATAAGGGTCTGCCAGTCGCTCAATGATATAATAAAAGGAGTAATCACTCTAGGTTTTTTTCCATGTTTTCTCCTGCCCTGACAGATTTGGGACCATGTTTTTGAAGACACTTTGCAAGTGTGCACGTTAGTAGAGCCACCTTGTCTATCTAATTCAACATCCATGATTTTGGTGTGTGTGTGTGAAACACCTCAGGTTACCAGGAACTAGCAAGGAGCTGTGATTTCTTTTGTGTGTGACATAGGCGATGCTGTGGATTTTGACTGTTCTGGGGAACTGCCTGCAGAGAAGAGACATGATGCGATGAGACACATTGTTGTAGACACACTGGGCTCATAAAACGGTCTCTCCCAGCCATAATTTTAGATAAAAACCTAGAGTCTAATATTAGAGAGTAAATACTACTTTTATCTCATAGACAATGCTACTTATAATTTTTCTACAAATGAGTCTTTGGAAAGCAACCTTCCAGGTATAAATGGTTTTTGTTTCTTTGTGCTTTTTTAAGAAGATTGGTGTGTTTGGTTTGGTGTTTCTTTAGTGGTCTTGCTTCTACCTATTGTTGTCTTATCCCCCTTCAAAAAAGCCTAGTATGAAAAGAGACCAACGGAAGTGTGCCTTTTTGCTATCAATCAAAAGTGAACTATCTCAACGAGACTTAAAGGCCACAATGTGAACACCAGTGTGTTTTTAACGTAAAGCTTTTGACATCCATCAGCGCTGTCATATCATGCCGTTATCACCACATTGGATTTGGAAGAGGAATGCTACTAGTAATTTGCAGAGCATCATTTAATCATCTTTGTCAAGTAATGGATTTGTTATTGATTTCAGGCTCCTAGTTAGGTTAGAGAATTGTATCTTAACTTGCTTTGCCCTTCTTATTCCCCAGAGGATGTAGTGCCATGCTGCATATTTTGTAAACCAGCTATGTTAAAAAAAATCAGGGTTGAAAATTCAAGCATTCAATTCAAGCACTGGGAATTTAAGCACAAGTCTAATCTGTTTTATTCACTGACTATAGCATGATTTTCTGAAAGAAATGGTACCTGGATTGCATTTAGGTCAGGAAACATAAGAAATAGGACTATTCTAATTTTGGAAGGAACTCTTTTTATTTAATATTTGCCTTTGATTTTTCCCGTTTTGAATAGCTTTTGCATGCAATTTAAGGAATAATGCTCTGTAGTACTTGATTTAGAGAGAAAGTAAGTTTGGAGGAAAAGTAATAGTTCCATTACAAGGAAATACACTAAATCCTATGCAGATTGTCATCAGGGTTAAATCACAGCAGTTCACTGTTCATGAGGAACCAAGAGTAACTAATAGCAGTCGTAGATTCCTACCCTTTATCCATGTGCTTTAAGGTGGGAAGGTGTTGTTAGATGCCTTTTCTGATTTTTGTGTATATTGCAAACCGATACCTTTCATGTAGTCCAAGGCCTTAATTCTGGTTTTGTTAATACGCAGTTTGCTAAAAGATGTCTAGCTCACGGTGAAGGTGTTGAGGGAGGAAATTCCTATTCTATTAGTTAATCTACCACTGGGAGTATTAAAAAGGCAAACCTTGTTTTTTCTATTTTCAGCTGGACCAGCTTCAGCATCCAGTTTGTGGTTTCTGCTTGAAATATTCTCTGTCTGGTCCACTCAGACCTCTCGCTGCTTGGATATTGTAACCCAGTCACCTTTGCTCACGTTTTGACAAAGAAACATTGCTCTTCCTGGTGTTTCCCAATTTACTACAGCTGCATTTTGAGGTCTCTTAGCGAGTTTGTAATTGAAATAACATGTGTTCTCCTGGTATTTTGAAACTTTCTAATCTGAATATTGGGCGATAGTAAATCATGTCCTGCTGTGCTGGTTTTGGCTGGGATAGAGTTAATTTTCTCTATAGTGTGAGACTATGTTTTGGATTTGGGCTGTAAACAGTGTTGATAATACAGGGATGTTTTAGTTACTGCTGAGCAGAGCTTACACGGAGTCAAGCAATAACTTGAACTTATTATTAAGCTCTGACATGGCATGGAAAGTAGAGCTGAGTCTGGTCACGGCACCGACCTAAGGAACGGCAATGCTGAAGAGCTGAACTGAGCTTTGCTGTCTGAGTTGGCTTCAAGTTGAGGAAGTCCACTTGCATTCTTCTGTTTAAGAGGCATTTTAATTTGTGTAGTTTAGGTAGGCTGCGTCAAATCAATAACTTTTACAAGTAGCAGACTTTCTTCCAGAAGAAAAGAATATTCCTATAGATTTAGATGATCCTTATTACCAAATTGCAAAATCACTACCTTGGAGTATTTCAATCAGATTGTATGTTTAGTTTCCAAAAAAAAGATTTAATGTTTTGGGGTGTGTGTTTTTTTTCCTTCTACTGGAAATACTTAACAATGGCATAACTTGTTTCACAGCATCCTTCTAAACATTCACACCTGAAAGCTTTTTATTACTATGAGGAAACAATTGTTTGCTCAGAAGCATAGTAAAATTTTCCAGTGGTGCAAGTCTTGCTCTAAATCCTCTTTTATCAATAACTCAGTTTTCTCAGTAGGGCACCAGAAGTGATGGGAGAATCAACAGGCATTTGTGCTTAGTTTTCTTCTTCAAACCGTAGAGAAACTGTAGTTTCTGTAATAAAGCGGCATCCATTTTGTTAGAGAAAATGGCAAGCTTTTAAAATGGCATTTTATTATCTTTTATAATCTTAGTTGAAATGAGAATTGCATATGAGAGTGCCAGGCTTACGCAGATTTGCCTTTGCAACTTATAGAACGTGCTTTCTCGAGAGACTTCAGAAAATTACAAGTATGCTATGCTGTCTCAGTGTCTGCCTAAGGGGAGTTTCGCCCTCCAATAAATAAGAGTCTACAGATCATAAATCAGCATTTTATCGCCAGCCACCAGGTGACTCTCAAATGTCAAGAAAAGGTGCGTGATAACTCCCAGATTTCTGTTGCTGGCAGTAGCTGCCATCATGTTGTATTAAACAGAATTTCACAAGAGGCAAATGTCACCTTTCCTAAATCTTGCGAGCGTATCCTTTGTGCCTTTTTAATTGAGGCTCTATAAATCCAAGTGTAAAATTTGAACTAAAATATTTGTCGAAACCAGGTAGAAGTGTTTGGGAGAGAAGCATGAGCTGGAGAAGTCTTGGCATTACTGGAGGGGATGCCCAATTTGGACTGATGTCTAATGACAGCAAAGGTTTCAGTGAGGAGCATGACAAAATCAGCTGTTCTGCAGCGTAACCGCGATAGAAGAGGTTATTGAATGAATTTCTCGTGTTCACTTGCATCAGCCTTTGGAGGTGCCGTAAACAAGTATGTGTAACACCTTGGTAGTGATTTGTGTTGCAGAAAGAACTGTTGTGTAAACAATTTTAGAAACTGGAGCTTCAGGGACTCTGTTGCTGTGGTGAGAATTTGTCTTTATTTAAACCAAAACTTTGTTGTTTTGTTTTTCCTCTCCCCTCACCCCCAAGCATCTCCCTCCTTTCTCTCTCCCACTTGTGTCACTCACAGCATCATCTCACTAAATCATGAACCGACACAGAGAAAAGTTAATCGTGCATTGCTGGCTATCTGATTAAATCCACTCTTCTGCATTCAGACTCTAGTGGATTTATGAAGATGAAGTAAAGGGGAAGAAATGACATGGCTACTGAGGGAAAAATGACTATTAACGTCTTCTCAACAACAGTTTGATAAAATGTTATATGTTTAAGCTACCTGACTGTTTCAATTACTCATGAAACAACATGTGTTGAATGTAATTCTGCTTGCCAGTGCTTGCTAAATTCTTCATAAGTGCTTTCAGATGACCCATTTTTGCGATTGGTATAAGGAACCTGTAACTGTTCAATGCAAAAGAAATACTCTGAAAGGGCTCAGCAAAGCTCATGAATTAAGCTGCCTTCTCCAGGACTTGTGGGACTGGTGTTTTAAAATACCAGATGTCTATTTACTTGTAAAAGTGAAAAAGTAATAGTATGTTGTTAATGAAGTAACTTATGTGGAGCAAATCAATAGGTGAATATTTAAGAGGCCCTTTAGATAATTATGGTAGTAAAAGTACACAGGAGGAAGAAATATGAGGCTTCTGACAGCTAAGTCAAGCATCAGTAATGCAGATAAGCTTGTCATTGAGATTCCTACCCACATAGAAGGAAAAAAATGGGACAAAATTGTTAAAGATTTTTTCAGCCTTCGCTCTGATTTTTTTTTTTCCTAAATCATCAAATCCAACTTTACTTAAATTTAGCAAAATAGAGCAAATTAAAGAAATAAAAGTAGTACTGGAAAGCCTCAGTCTGAACAGAATGTGCTTCGGGAAGCCTGAGCATTTGACATTGGGGTTAGATCAGATATACTGCTCTGCAAATTCAGTTCCTAGCTGTGGAAGGGCTTTATTGCTCCTTCTGCATCTTAAGGCTTTCACTTTAATATACGTGGCTTCTGTGGAAATAGTGAGGAAGGAATTTTCGAAAGAGCAGAAGTCTGCTCAGAACCTCATTTTTAGTGTGCTAAATCCCAATTACCACGTGCATTGCACATTTGAAGTATGTAATGGTCTCATCCACTGCCTCTTGCCTTATGAATACTTGATAACACTTAAGTGGTTGACTTTACCTTTTCTAGGGGTATTTTGTTTTTTAATGCAACTTCCATCAGTTAAAGTGGATAAAAGTCAACTAATGAAGATCACGAGTTCTCGGTAGCATACTGAAACTATTTACTCCTTGGACAGAGGTGCAATAAAAAACTCAGTGCTTTCCCTATAGCCTATATTTAGCTGACATCCCCCGCCTCTGCAGAATGGGTTTTACTTACGTTACCTTGAACCTCATGCCCATTTAGTTCAACACAGTGTGCAATGAGGTCAGCCTTCTGATGTGTGAGGGTTTCATTTTATGGCCGCACTTGAGCAGGCAACAAATCATGGGTGAACTTTGGTTCCTCCATGTTCCTGTTAGCATCCTCGGTCCTGGCAGCGTTGCAGCTCGCAGCCGGAGCCGAGGTCGCCGTCGTGTTTCATCATCTGCTGCGACTTCTAGGTGTAGGCTTGGTTCAGCTAGTCCTGCGTGGTGAGGAAGTGAAGGAAAGGAGGTAAAGTAAGATGTGTGCTTGTGCTGGGGTGGCAATCACACCAAATGCCCATGTGGATCCGCTGCCCACCAAGCAAATGTGCGCCCGTCCCGTGTGTCTGGCTGCAGCCAGCGAGGAGCTGCGGAGCTGATGGGAAAATTAAAAGACTTGGTGGATGGAGACACGAGTTGCTACCTCTCCTTTCCCTTAGGTAGATCCTTGGAGAGTTCGTTCTTTTTAAGCCCAGAACATGATGTCGAGCATCTGGCTTTATGGTAGGATCCCCTCAAAGTGGAGACTTGCCTGATCCTTCTCAGTTAAATAGAAAAGCTTTCCTTATCTCTCCAGGGATCTGCAGTGCACAAGGTGAATCTTTTAAAACTTCAGCTTCTAGTATTTCTCTAATACTTTGATGCCGGTTGTATTGCTGAAGTGTTTCCCTGTCCTTCTTGTCTGAGATGTGTGTCTGCCGGAGGACAATCTTTGCTTTGTGCATTGCAGATTTTTTGCAATTTGAAGATTGTTTTCACTGAAGTAATTCCAGATATTTAATTTCTCAGTTTGTGCATGGATCCATTTGTTGCAACTGTTGGGATTCTCATTAGTGGAAATTAACACAAGCTGTGACATAGTTTGGCTTGACGTTGCCACCACAGACCACAGTTACATGAGCTGAAATAACTCATTACTGAAATCGTCTGTGGTTAAGAGAAGCTTTCTGTCAAGTGGATTTGCGGAGAGCGGAGCACGATTACAGCCCGGGGAGCGGCGTGACGCCGAGCAGCTCCTCCACTGGAGCAGGACGTATGGCGAGCCGTCATCTCCAACTTGATGGCCGTGATTGCCTGTCTCCGGTGCACGCCGTGAGATAAGGTGATGCTGCAGGGAGGAAAGAGGTGGTGGTGTGACCTGGAAGGGAACCTGCGTAAGACTGCATTATTTTATTGCTGTGCATTCCTGATGCTTATTCTTAGAAAATGTGTTAAAAATCTGAAAGTGTTGAGAAAAAGGTACAGGATGATGTGAGCTCTGTAGAGCCTGAGCTTCTCTAGAGTGTCACTGTTGGTGGCTTATTTCCAAAAAGGTTCAGAGATGACTTAATTACCACCAGCATACAAGTGCCTGTGTGAGAGGGGATTTTCTGGTGGAGAGCTTTTTAATTTAGCAGCAGAATGAACGATAAAGTCACTTGAAGCAAAAAGTAAAATAAGTTGGGGTCAATAAATACCCTTTCCCAAGGACAGGCCATTTGCAATCAGGATGGCTGAGCAAAGGTGATTGAATGTAATGACCCTGTCGTGTACCATTGAAGATGGTGGTTTGCCCCAGCTGCTGGGTTGGAGGTAGAGACCTCACAATGAGGATCTATGCAAAATTATAAAAAGGACTCCCTGGCTATATGGAGGCAAATGTAGGTTTGCTAAACATACGGGAGGTTTACCATAGCCTGTTGGCCTGAATGTCTGTGATGTGTTCCATGTTTAGCCTACTTCCCCTCCCCTTTTCTTTTCCCCTCCTAAGATAAAACCCATGATGATGTGTGCAGGAGATCTTGTCTGTATTATGGTTCTTGTTTACTCCAGTTACTTCTTGGCATCTCAGTCACTGGTCGTTTACACGCTTTTACTGGGAGCTGCAGTTTTGCTACTCGTTCGGCTCCTGGCAGAGTTAATTAACTGGTGGACTTGGATGGAAACGTGCTTCTGTGCTCTTTTTTTTAAGAGTTGAGAACGAACTTGTGAAAACTGGTTGGTTTTTATATATGATGGAATGGTGGGAAGGCAGGTGTAATAATATTATGTATTGATTTTTTTCGTTTAATCAATCCTGAAGGTAATTTTTCTGTTGCATTGTGTGTTGTTTGTGGAGGAATCTACTCACACAAAGATGGCTAATGTTGTAATATGGCTACAAGAAGTTACTGTGAACCCTTAAATCTAGTGATGCGGTGTATTCGTGAGTTCAGCTATTTGGATTTTGTTGTAAACCTCTTAGATATGATACAGTGGAATCCTCTTAAACACAAATTCCATGTAGCAAGTGACAGAACATAATGAAAACATAAACTGTTACACAAATAAAACTGTCAGATGCATAATGCTGCAGCTATAAACAGCTGTGGATTTCAGCATGTTCCACAGAGTTTAGCGAGCTGGGTTAGGATGCACATTTTTGGGGTCAGTTTTGACTATCATAGAAGAGCTTGAAGCGGCATTGGTACTTGAGGAAATAGAACTCCCTTGCTTGCAAGGGAAGCCTTTCTTGTCAATATCTTATAGTATCAGCACTGCTGCCAAATTAGTAGTTATCTTTATATAACAAATTGCAATTGAAACACACTGTGTAAACACGAGGTGTTGCATATAGGAGAAATGACATGTCTTTGATACCGTGCAAGAGGATTTCTCAACCGGTGTGGAGCAGAACTACTGAAGGATGTTTGAATTAAGGGGGAGGGTTTCTTGTTTATGCCTTAGGTATTTGAAAATATGTAAGGAAGTATGTCAGTGTTGTCAGAACTCGTTCAGAGCAGCTTTCCCACCCGTCCTGCTGCGTTGTCACTGCTGGACTCGGTGACCAGCTGAGTTGTTGAAGGAGCATGGCCGTCAAAGGGCTACCCTGGGCTGTATAGGAAGGAGTAAAGGAGGTTTTTCCTCAGAAGACGACAGCGGTGTTTTGCCAAAATCCTCCCCCAGCTGCAGATCTGGGCATCTGGGGAAGAGTTTTTGGTAAGATCCCATGGCTGACATAGCAAAGCGATGTTTTCCCGCTGTGCTGATGTTTTCCTGCTTTTGTGCCTGACACATTCATTTTGGAAAGGATCTTATTCATCATCGTTAACCTTGCTCTGCATGGGAATGGATGACGGAGGCTTTAGCAATAAAGGAAGACAAGCTGTCCGCTGTTAAACAAACAAACCAACCCCGCACCATCCCATCAGGCGGTGCTGGGCCCAGCTCGGGGTGTGTGGGAGGGTGGTGGTGGCTGCTGGTGGGACCTTGCAGGAGCAGATGTCTCTGCTTTGCAGCAGCGCCTGGTGTTTGCCGTAGTGTGAATGGATGTGTGGACACAACTCGAGCATTCTCCTCTCTGCGTTGTCTGTCTCAGCTCAAACTTTTCCATGTTGCGGCTGTATAAATGGATGAGTCCTGCCTACGTGGCCAGTAACTGCAGATGCTCCTCGTGTCAGATAGGAGGCACATACCTGTCAGTCCTGCCACAGCTTGGTGATCCCTGCTTGGCTCAGCCCGTGCTGTAAAACAAAGCTGTTAAAACATCTGTAGGTTTCAGAAACACCCGAAATCTCCAGGTGGGATGCTCACTGTGTTGTAGTTGGGTATTTGTCCTTGGGATGCTGTAAATAAAACAAACCTTTTGCTGCACTGTGGTGCTTCTGACCCACAGATACCTTGTATTAAGAGGAAGACTGTAGCTTACTTTAGTGGACCTAAAACGGATTAAACAGTTTTTAAGTAGCCTGTATTACTTTAACAAGTTGATTTTTAATTGTCCCTAGGGGAATTGTTCTTATGTAAAAGTAAAGTAATTTGGATGACTTTCGAAGGCATGCGGTTCACGCTTTGCATAACGCTGAGTTTTCAGGTGACCTGCTTTGTGACCCAGTATCCCATTCCTCTGGCAGATTTGTAAGTGTTCGTAGTACAAAATTGCAATGTGGAGCACGCTCTTGGCTGCTGGAAGGATGTTTGCTGTTAGCAGAACAGGACAGATGCCTGTCACCCTTGTCGCATCGTTCCTGGCAGGCAGCCTGCTGAGGGCTTGGCGGTGGGAGGCTGAAGTGCTCAGCTTCCATTAAAGAAGCCAAGGCCAGAAGAGCAAGGAGAGGAAAAGGGGGATACTGCAGTGGTGGAAAAGCCTGGTTTCTTGGCTTAGTTCTGCTTAGTTAGTCACTGATTCACTGTGGACCCCAGATCCTAAAGAGAGGCTTTCTACAAATCTCCCAGAACACCGTCAAGGGGGACATAACGGCTGGTGCTGCAGTGCAATCCTCTGGGAGGAAGAGCTTTTAGGAAACACGGATATTCCTGTTTTGTGTCGTTTCTGGAGAAGGCTCGTCCTGCCCTGTGGGTTGAGGATCTGTGCAGGGAGTCAGCCCTGGGCCCTGTCAGCTCCAATTACAAAAATCAATCACCAGGACCTCATTAAACCCAACTCTGTATTTTAAAGTTTATAAAAGTTACTATTAGCAGTCATGAAGAAAGATCTGTTTGTTTTTGTGAAGTATATTAAGTGTAACATTGATTTTGACTTGAAAGTGTCCAAAACCAGAATTTAAGGCAAATAAAATGGGCATGAAGGGACGTGTTTTGCTTGCAGTCATAAAGATGGTACTTCAGGGATTTGTATGAAATAGAAAACCTTCTGCAGGTTGCATGAAATGTAATAAATTGTGCCTGAAAACGCCCCCAGTTTGACTATAAAGGTCTTATCTCACCCATGTAAAATATTTATGCGTAAATGCATATTTTATATTTTTCCTTTACCATCCTTGGGTTGCTTTATACTTTCATAAATGGCATCTCTGGTGTTTACTTGTAGTGGAGGCAGCAAAAATACCTCATACATTTTATTTGATGTTAATACTCTGACTTTTCTTTTGGTTTATTTTGGGTAAAAGGAGGAGCAAAGAGACTGATCAGAGTAGCGAGTGCTAGAGTGATAAAAGCAAAAGTGGAAAGCTGGAAATTTTTCTTTAAGATCTTTGTTTAATTGGGACTTATCCCTCAGACACATGAATCCAGGGTTTTTCATGATGTTTTACATGTCACTGTTCATTGTCTGCCACTTCTACGCCACTTTGAATTGCATCTAGTGTGTCTAAGAGGATACAACTTACTGTATCTCATTTGTAAAGCATTTGTTGCTGATTCTGTGGTTAAAAGACCTAAAAAGTTCTTGAGTTTTGTAGCTGGGGAAAATGTTGTCTGAACATAGAACAGTTGTGCTGTCTGGGCACTTGGTAGTTGTGTGGTTGTTGTGGGAATATTTGTGTCCTGTTTAAAGTTCACATGTCTAAAAACATTCAGTATTTTGAGCATTTTCAATGAGATCTTCAAGAGTGATTCAAGTTTGGGAGACACTTCAGTAAGTGATTTAAAGCTCAAACTTTATTGAAAAGAAGGTGAAAAGGTGACATTGCTGTTGCTTAGAAATACTTAAATAAGAGAAAGATATCAATTTAGGAAGAAAGGAAAGAAGAAAGCTACAGGAAGAACCAAAATTGATGGTTGAAGCAAGACAATTTGCAGAGAGAACATAGAAAACATGTTTACAGGAGGTAATTAGTGGTTGATGCAATTTTTGAAGGGTCTTAGTAGATCAAAGATGTGGTGGTTTTAAGCTTTTCACCTTAAAATTTGTAGTTACCAATTTTATCGCAGCATGCTTTGGACTTCTTCAAGTTGAAAGGTTTATAAAAGGATATCCCCCCCACCCTTTTCCCCTGTGTCCTTCCAGTGATGCTTCTGATTCAGCCCATCACCGTCCCACCTCATTGCTTCGCTCCATTTGTTTTCAGTGTTGTCACCAAAGCAAGGTAAAGGCTGTGGATGCTGTTTTGGAGAAGAGGAGACTGAGGGGTGACCTCATTAATGTTTACAGATATATAAAGGGGGAGTGTCAGGAGGATGGAGCCAGGCTCTTCTGGGTGACAACCAGTGACAGGACAAGGGGCAATGGGTACAAACTGGAACACAGGAGGTTCCACTTAGAGATGAGAAGAAACTTGTTTGGGGTGAGGGTGTCAGAGCCTGGCCCAGGCTGCCCAGGGGGGTTGTGGAGTCTCCTTCTGTGCAGACATTCAAACCCGCCTGGACACCTTCCTGTGGAACCTCAGCTGGGTGTTCCTGCTCCATGGGGGGGTTGCACTGGATGAGCTTTCCAGGTCCGTTCCAACCCCTGACATTCTGGGATTCTGTGATGCTGGGGGAGCTCTTGCTCTCGCCACCAGCCCATTTCTTTTGTGCTGGTACCAGTACGTGCTTGATGTGGTCGTGAGTCGCTTCTAGTGCTGAATTAGCTACTCTGTCAATTTAGGGCTGGCAACAAAAATTATAAGAGCTTTTAGCTCTTTGCACTGGCGAAATGGTAGTGGTATTGATGCTGCAATACAAGAGGAATCAGTGCAAACGGTAGTGGTGTTGATGCTGGAATACAAGAGGAATCAGTGCAAACGGTAGTGGTGTTGATGCTGGAATACAAGAGGAACCAGTGCAATCAGACGTGAGAAATGATGCTGTGCTCCTCGGTGGCAGTGATGGGTTAGTTCATTTGTCCCATGAGCTGCCCCCTTGTTCCAGAGCCCCGGAGCAGCCTGGCACAGCACAGGCAGGGAGGTTGCGATCCAGACAGTCACACCCCACAACCAGTGGATTTAATCCTGTGGTTTCAGCAGATTCTATGAAAAGGATAAGTTTAAAGCTGTTGTAATGCACTTTTGCTTTTCCAAGTATCTCAGTGAAATGCTTGCTGGGTTAGTTATCTGGGGGAGGGAGAGGGTGGGCAACTCCTGGGACTCCTCCATGGGATGTGGTGTGGGAGGTGCAGGATTACACTCTTGTGGTATCTTAGTCATAACCTTTTTTTCAGGCAAAACGTTCCTGAAGAGGAGAGAGTTTGGAGTTTTGTTATTGTGCTTTTTTCTTGCAAAACTGATCTGTGTTTTGTCAGCTCTTTCTTCTTGAAGAAACATAATTTCAAAACCCCAGATCTGCAAACTTTTGGGATCCCGCTGGTCATTTTCGATCAATTGTCCTTTGGCTGTGAAGGGCTAAATTTTCAAGGTGTTGCAAGAAGAAAACTTCTTAAGCACAAAGAAACTTGCACCATGGCTATTGTAAATTAAATGTAAAGGAAATTGGGGGTTCTGGTTATTATTTTGCTGGTTGCTGGGACTGACGGATTCTACAATGTAAGGAGCTTAGCAAGGGGGAATGAACCATCACTGTTGGTCTCACCGGGCTCCCTGGCCTTGCTGAACTAGTGAAACTGCGCTGGACACTTGGTGCTTTCACTTGTTTTGGAAGCGGATTCTGTATATCTAAAATAAAATATTCAGTTTCATCCCTTTAATAGTAATCTCTCCAAATACATAGCTTAATAGCAGTTTGGGATTGGCTGTTGAACCATGACAGCAGTGGCTGGTAAAGAAGGGAAATTCTTAGCTGAAATAAATCTGAGCATTGCAGGAGATCATTAAGCTAGTTAATTCTGCTCTCAAAGTAACACCTTTTTAAACTTCCAGTAACAGAATTACTCAATACTTCAAATTCTACACCATAAGTTTCTGGCTTTTTCCAGGAAGGGGAACAACCAAACTTAATTAACTCACCACAAGAGGCAAAACTTGTGCCCAACCAATCTGGATGGTCTCTGGGCTCTGAATGAATCCACATCCTTTATTGACATTCAGACTGCAAAGTACAGCAAATACCTAGAAAGCAGTTCATTTTCATATGCTATTGCTAACGTAGCTGTTTGAATGCTGATTTACTCACCGCATGAGACCAGAATACAGATTTATGCTATAGGATTCTTGCCATGTGTTGACAGGGCTTTTTGTATCTCTGTAAATATTGTTTAAAAGAGAAGAACAAACTTCTGTAAAAGTACATGGAGTTTAGGAATGTTTTTATAAAAGCCTAGTTTTAATTTTTGCTATTTTTTAGGGTTATAAAGCCCCACATGTTACTGTTGCAATATCTGTGGTGTTACGGTAATGGAATTATTCTAAATTCATTTTAGCCATTTGTAAAGCAAGGTGCTCCAGGTGTGATGCGTCTTCTGGATCTCGGGACAGGTGCTCTGGGTACAGCCGGGCGTCCCATGAAGCTGATGCATGTGGAACAGTTCCTGCAAGAGACGAAATGATGTATTTGTGCATTTCATTGTAGAACACGGGTCTCTAGACTTGGAGACCACAGCTGGGGTGTCCATCTGCCCATGACTTCTGAGGGTGGGAGCAATGGTGTAATGTGCCCCTGCAACCTTTTACTAGGAGAAAATCACTTTTTTGTTAAGGCTGCAATGCCTGACTGTGTGTATGCGCAACGAACTTTCATTTGCACAGGAGTTGTTTTATGTTGTGAGAAGCTCGTAGAAGAGAAGGGGTTAATGAAGCTTCTCTGCTCTCTCCAAAACAAAAGCTCTCCTCTCAGCCCTGGCTTTAGTTTTTAATTAGTTTGGATTACAGTTTGATTTAAAGCGGGCGAAGGGATGATGAGTTCATGTGATCTGAAGGTTTGAACCTTATGCTGCATTTTGTACTTTTTTGGTTAATAATGTATCCGTTGCTCAAAGGATGACTGGGGGTTTAACAGGATTCTTTCCTGTAAAGCATTTTTTAAGAAAAAAAGCACCTTTTTTTTACACACTTCATACCAGTTTGAAGTTGCAGCAGCGCAGAATAAAGAGTGGTTTATTGTGAAATCCACTTCTGTTTAGGAAAGAATGAATTCAGTGCAATACCTAATTCAGTGGTGTTATGGTTTTTTTTCCCTTCTTCCTCTAAACTATAGAGGCAGCATCATTTTATATACTTCATATTGAAAATTCATTCAAATGCAGTCTGGATTTATTTATTTTTTACTATCTCATCAGTGAAATATACTTTTTTACATGAATGTATTATATAGATATATAAAAAAGCAAGTTAAAAAGAATGTTCCTGAGGAATTGTTTTGTTTGTTAGCACAACATATATGCTTTTAATGCAATTTAGATTGTATCTAGCGAAAATTGAGCTTGGAATTCTGAAGCTGGTGCTTGTTCTTGTAAATAATGCACACTTTGAGTCAACACTTTGCATCATTATCTTGAGCAATGGTTTAGCCTTGATATATTTCAAAGTGTATTAGATAATGTGCTGTATACATATATGGTTATTTATGGCTATAAACTTTCTGTTTAGATATTAATGTTAAAATAATATCAGAGTATTTGCTGAAGATATCTTCCTTGTTCTGCCCTTTAATCAAGACATGGTATTAATACTGCATATAAGAAATGATACACAGGTACTAGATTCTGTCAACTTTTAGTGAATTGGGTAAGCACTCCGTTTATGACTTGAAGCTCTCTTCCTTCAAAATGGTATATTGAAGAACATGTAAGATAAATTTAAGAGGATATGTTTTCTAGCATGCAGTTTATTGTAGGCTGATTTTTGAGAAGACCAAATTTTTTGCTATTTAAAGGAAGCTGGTCCAGAAAATGTCGTAGCAGAGCAAATCAACTGATTGAAGAAGATGCGTTTGATACTCCTTATTTCAGAAGCAGAGCTGTGTGTGCAGTTGTTCAGACAGACTGAGTTAGTGGTGTCTGGAGAGCGTGGCCTTTGTCTGAATGGAAAACCCACCCAGAGAAAGGACTTTTTTAAATTGCGATGTTTTGAGAAAGGGCTTAAACATCTGTTCTGCTATCTTTACTATGATACTTCCAGCTCAGTGTTTCCTTCTGTGTCCTTCCTCTTTGCACATGGGTGATGCCTTATATTGCAAAAGGGCTTCCCACAGATAGAAGAAAGAGCTAGAAAAAACCCCTATTGCCAGCTTATTTTGCTAGGCGTTATCTGTCTCTGTTGCATGGAGCTTATCTGTAAATGCAAATTTAGTAGTTATTGTTTCTTGAATTATACTTGGTTGTTAGTCATTGCCGAGGTTTGTAGTAGTGACATTTTGATAAAGTCACGGTGTGTGGATGTGTTCATCTACCTCCATGTGAAGAAACTTGTCTTCTAAGTGCGTTTAAAGGACCCTTCTTAATTCAAAATACCATTGTGTAAAATGTTGCTGTGAAGCTAGTTGTTCTGTTTTCTTAACGTAATTCTACTCACAACCTTAATTTCATTTCTTCCTATAGTTAAATGGGTTGCTGACCGGTTACACGTGTAGTACCCTAGTGCTGAAATGATGATGAGGGTTTGTAGTGTTTATCAGGAGGGTCTTTGTTAATCCCGGTAGGATGTTGCATTTTCGTTACTAAACATCCTCAAGAGCTAGGATTTACTCTGCAGCTTTCTCTGGCAGCTGCAATGGGAGAAACTCCCCCTTTGCCGCGGTGTTTTGGATTCTGTCCATCAGCCGTTTCCAGATAGCTGCTTGGGGAAAGCAGATACCTGGATGGCTAACTTAGGATAATCCACAAATACTGGAGCATGCCGATTTGGAGGTAAAAGTCTTTGCTAGTGCGTATGCAATGTAATTGGAACTTTGCGTTGTAATTTCATGTGTTGATTGCTTGCATGTGTTGGCCAAGCCTGCAGTACACCTTTACTCATCTTATCTGACTGTCATAACCCCTTGTCCATGGTGAAGCTGTGCAGATACCTGAGGGATGGTGCGGTGTAATAGGACTGTGCTGATGTACAGGCTGATTGACCCATGCTTTCCTCTCCGTAGCTGCACTGTGATGTTCAGGGTAGAGCAAAAACATGTTTAACTTTCTGAACCAGGACTTGCCTTAATGATGTAGCACATACTTTAAAGCTTTTTGAGCCTAGGAGCGTGCAGGTGTTTCAAGAACTGCTAAGGTTACTTTGCATGGCCAAACTATTCTGTATAGGTGAAACCAAGGAAATGCAGCTCATGAAATCAGTCTCCTGAGGTTGTCCAAGCAGTACTCTGTTTATCTAGATAATGTTCTAGGAGGTATCTACCAATAATTTGATGTGAAAAGGAGCTAAATTTAGTTATAAACTTGCCAGGTGCTAAAATAAAAGCCATAATCTGAGCAAGTGTTTTCTTAATCTAGTATTTGGGGACTAATTATTCTTTGAAGTTTTGTATGTTCTAGCTGTTTGCTAGGTATGCTGTGAGCTGAGTAAAGTGGGGCCAATCTGTTCACACCAAATATTTGTCTGCACTCTTCCTGTACCTTTATTTTGCGTGTATGTAGGTGTTTGACTGATACAAAGGAAAACAGTTGGTAAACAGTTTAGTCAAAAAAAGCTTATTTATAAGATTTTAATATGCATCTAACAAGGAACCTCTGGCATGGCATAGAATAATGAAGTTTACACAGGCACAGTTTCAATTGCTATTTTGGATGAATGCTTCTTGGTGATAGAAAGAGCCAATTCAGCTAAAGTGCTAGTGCTGCTGCTGCTAAAGGACATGAGACGTTCTGCCGTTTCCACAATGCAGAATAATCTGCTTCATAGCTAGAAATCTGTGTTCACTTTTTGTTTTCCCTCTGGATCTTTGTGCGTGAGGAAACTGGAGGAATTATTCTCAGCTGATCGTGTCTCTGTGTTGCCCGGTGAATCCCGCTATCCTGTTGTCACCTGTATAGTTATGAAGATATATGAGACCCCAGCCTTCATGTAATACAGCTCTGGGCAGTGCTGGATTTTCGCTCGAGTTGCTTTGCACACCGACGCCAACATGTCAGATGCAGTTTACGCTGTTTGAATGAACATCAGCCCTCTAGCAGGAACTTTTAAAGACATTGCTCAATAAAATACAGTGCAGAGTTGAGATAGCAAAGATAATCCTCCGTTTGCCTGTAGAACAGGTGTATGTTATATGAAACAGGATGGCACTGAAGAGATGGTTTTTGAGGCCTGTGGTTGGGAGGGGAAGAAATTTCCATCGTAGAACGTGTGCTGGATTTCATTGTCTTGGGCTAGAACTGAGCTGAAATTACTCTGCGCTTTGTGGGGTGGGATCTGCTCTGGTCCCTGAGACTGCACTGCCAGTTTTACAGCTCAAATACCGATTCCTCGCACACCTTTTGACTTCTGTAAGCTTTGAAGAAACAGCCCGTAGAAGTGTAATTTCTCTTCGGTTGTCCTCGAGCTAACCCAGCCCCCTGGTTAATTCGCTGTGTGCTGTAACATTAAGCCTCGTAAAACCCGGTGTGCCGAGCTCTAAACCTGCATTTGCTAACAGCCCTAAAAGTCAAATCGATAATTTGCAGATCTGTAGCTCCTTATCCAGAAGGAAACGCCATGCTGGTGCCACATGCCTGGCGAGCTGGAGAGGGGAGCGTGGCTGGGCAGCACTGCTTCCCTGCCCAGTGTTGTGACCTGGGCTTCTGCAAGGTGGTTTTCCCCATAACTGCAGGGAATGATGTTGTGTTTTTCCTAATGACGAGCGTCTGGCAGAAATCTTGGCCAACCCTTTTGATAGGGGTTGTTCAGCTTTGTCGGGTAGAGGAGGATGGTTCAGGCTGTGTTTGGGGGCAGCTTGGAGCTGTGCAAGGCTCACGCAGGAAATTCATTAGAGATTTAATTGCACAGAGGCATTAGGAGATGAAAAACTTGCCAGTGCTGGGAAGGGAGAGCTGCCCCCTTGCACAGGGCCCTGATGGACACTCTTTTTGGACACAACCAGAAGTTCCATATAAAAGCGGAGCCACGGAGAGGTGGATTCTTGCATTGGTCCATATGTGCAGGTATGTGCAGAGCAGAGCTTGCCTGCGGAGGGTGGTACACAGAGGGGTCTGGGGTTAATGGATGGTATGGATTTATGGATAATTTTGGTTGCACTGGCTGGTTTCTGAGTTCAAACCTCTTGCCGTTAAAAGGAGACTCTTTTCCATTTAGCCTGAGACACGTGTACTGTGTGGCCGAGCAGCAGGTGACAATGCATCATCAGCTCATAGACCATCAGTCAAAAAAGAGATAGTGCTTACATCATTAGATGTGAGATCATTGCAGAACAAAATTGATGGAGGAAATTAATTATGTAGCTTTCATATTAATCCAAATATATTTGGCTGTGATGATGAATCTACTAGCACACTTCTAAAATTTTTTCTCCAGTGAGGTAAGAGATCATATGTTAAAAAGTCTTTTGGAGTGTTTTTAAATGCTGTTACCTTGACCACTGAGTTGTGGTGAGCTGTTCTTGGAGCTGTGTTTGGGGGAGATTTGTGTTTTTGCCACTGTTAGTAAGTTACTTGTTAGTGTTGCTATGAGCCTGCCTCATACTGGGTGGTTGTGTGATTTCTGGAGGCTTTTGATTTAAACTTAATGCAGACAAGTGAAGAAATGGTGAAATATTTACCAGAAAAAGAAACAATTCATATTTTTATTGTAAAATTATTTCCATTTGAACTTTCCAGAAGCTCAGAAGGATGGTAAGAAGCACAGACAAGCTTTGTGTGGTGACTGGGAGAGTCTGAGCTTCAGTATCTTCAGGTTGTGCAGCTTCAGCTTCTTCAGGCTGGCTGACCAATGTGGGGGTAAGGCAGTGAGATGGAAGGCTGCAACAGAGCCTGGTTTTATATCCTTAAGTTTAGTTTCCATGTATCTAACCATTTTACTTTTCTCCGTGTAATCGAGCACTGTAGAGATGTGGAAACCCATCAGGTGCCCTGTGACGGAAACTGTATTTAACAGTCTTCTGTAGTATGAAAGAGATTTGAGCACAGTTTAGAATTTTTCGCAGCAAAGTAGATGACAGGAGCTGGTAAGTGCATGGAGGAATGACACCTTTAGCAAGCCCCTGTAATGTGTACACAGCATGCATGTAGGCAGAGGGGGGAAAAAAAATCCCCAATTTTATGATCAGCTTATTTCTGTGATATTTTAAGAGAATAAAGACCTAACATTGTGTGAAAAATAATGTACCTGTTCATTCATTTTGGAATTTAAGGTCTGAGAGACAGGCACGTGTGATCTAAATGTGTTCGCAGAAGTCAGCAATACAAAGACGCATTTTCTTTAGGTGTGGAACATAACAGATTTATTTCACTGTTTACTCCTGCGTTGGTAGATACTGCAGAAGCTTTAGGCTTGGAGGTGAAGCAGTGCTTCTTGTTCTGGGTCTCTGGGGTGTCCAGAATCAGACCTAATTCGTTTAGAGGGACCGTTCTTTTTAAAGCAGTGACACCTGAAATCGGTAATTTACATACACACGCAGCTTTCATGCTGTTCAGAGAGCCCAGGCAAGGCTGTCCATCGTTTCTCGGTGTTTTAAAGCCTCTGGCAGTAGCCATTAGGAAAAATGCATACTAAAAGGCATAACTGTGGGGAATGGATTATACAAAACACCTTTCTGTGCCGGTACTCTGGAGAACTATTGATAGATACAGAAAACGTGGACGTTTAGCTGGTGTTAGCAGATGTGTCTGAACGCTGTGCCGACAGGATGAGCTGTTTAAGGAGAAAAGTTGCTGCTGTTTGTAAATTCAGGTGAATGCAAAAGCAAACTGCCTTAGGATAGCTGTGACAGAATGATGCTTTTGAGCATACTGACACTGATGACCACCTTGTTCCCTCTGTATATAGTGACCAGGAGAGTGAGGACTTTTCTCCTGAAAAACTGCAATTTCCCAGTCTTCACCCAGCAAAGAAAAAAAAAAAAACAACCCAAAACCTTAAGTCATTATATCACAGAATCCCAGAATGTCAGGGATTGAAGGGACCTGGAAAGCTCATCCAGTGCAATCCCCCCATGGAGCAGGAACACCCAGCTGAGGTTCCACAGGAAGGTGTCCAGGCGGGTTTGAACGTCTGCAGAGAAGGAGACTCCACAACCCCCCTGGGCAGCCTGGGCCAGGCTCTGCCACCCTCACCATGAAGAAGTTTCTTCTCATATTTAAGTGGAACCTTTTGTGTTCCAGTTTGTACCCATTACCCCTTGTCCTACCATTGGTTGTCACCGAGAAGAGCCTGGCTCCATCCTCCTGACACTCCCCCTTTATATATCTGTAAACATGAATGAGGTCACCCCTCAGCCTCCTCTTCTCCAGCTCCAGAGCCCCAGCTCCCTCAGCCTTTCCTCACACGGGAGATGCTCCACTCCCTTCAGCATCTTTGTTGCCCTGCGCTGGACTCTCTCCAGCAGTTCCCTGTCCTTCTGGAACTGAGGGTCACAACTGGACACAATATTCCAGGTGTGGTCTCCCCAGGGCAGAGCAGAGGGGCAGGAGAACCTCTCTGACCTACTGACCACCCCCTTCTAACCCACCCCAGGTACCATTGGCCTTCCTGGCCACAAGGGCCCAGTGCTGGCTCATGGTCACCCTGCTGTCCACCAGGATGTTTTGCTGCTTTTGTTGTTTTGTTGTTTTTGTGTGGAGCATACTGTGCTGTGAGCCTGGAGAGGACCCCACCCTTCTTGGCCAGCACTGGATCTGTCTCATTCAGTTAAAGGGAGACAAAAAAAGAAATAAAGTGTGGGAGATGCCTGTAAAGACATGTTGGGAGCTTGTGCTTGGATGCCGAGCTGCTGCATCTCCGGGTTGTGGGCAGCGCTGGCCCCTGTGATGGGAGCTGGAGAAAGGGATGTTTTGGCCAGAGTCTGCCCTTGCTCCAGCAGCGTGAGGTCGTAATAATGAACACAGGGCAAAGGCGCTCGGAGTGAAAGTGACCTTGTGAACCTTAATTGCCAGCTCTTTTTCATCGGTTCTGAAGTTCCCCGAAGGCTCCGTGACCAGGGGCTGTTTGTAGAGGCGTCCTATGGGAGGGTCCTAACCTTTGTTTCCATAATTTGGGTATCAGGCTGATATGTAACAAAATATTCCTGGTCATCCTGCAGTTCTGCATCTTTTTCCTTCCTTCTCCTCTTGGATTATGCTCGCTGCTCTGACATGCACTTCAATAGCGAATCTTGCTCTGTCTGGGCACGCTCATTAGGAAAATGTTGATGGTGGAGTTAATTGCAAAAATATTCCATGTTCTAGACTAAGTCAAGTAAATTAAGGTTTCATTCTTTGTACCAACCCATGGGATACTGTTGCATCTCTGAATTTCTTAATTTGCATGTTTTGTATGTGTTTTTTTCTCATTATGTTAGTTTTTGTGAAAAGAAATGCTGTGTTGTTGAAAGACAAAGTAAATTAAGTAAACTTGTTAGTAAAATGGTCATCACAGCATGTATCAATTATATCCACTAATGAATACCAAACCTTGGATGGTGCAGAAATAAATTGCTTGCTCTTTGCACTAATTTTTCTTCTTATTGGAGAAGTAAAATTGCAGACTGCCTTCCTTAGTTCTTTACACTCTGTTTTCCTTAAATAAAGCTCAAAGCAAGATGTGATTTCTTTTCCTATTCTGGTGGAGGCTTGGGAAGCTGTTTTTAAACAGGTTTGCCAGGCTCTGTTTTCGGGGGGGTGTCCACCGGACCCTCAGCAGCAGCGGAGACCTTGATGGGCCACGGAGCGGTGAGGAGGTGGCGCCCGCAGCAGCGGCTGCGCCTCTGCCAGCGCTCGCAGCTGATCGATTCATTACTCTGCTGAGTGCTTAAAGAGAATACCCTTGTGGCTGTTCAGCGTGGCTCCAAAACAAAACCATATTTTGCTCATTTAATAATTGAAAATACATTATTATGTAAGGTTTCATTGGTACTTTATGGTGCTAGAAGAGCTATTGTTTATTGGGCTTTAACCTCATGTTTAACTCCCTGCTCTTCTGCAGTCTGAAGATGTTGCTTGAAATCCAAGCGATTGTAATGACACTGACCAACTTTATTTCTTTTTTTTTTCGTTAAGAATCAATTATAAATCTCGATCTAAATATGTTCTGTGCTCCCTCTGCTGGCTCAGCGGCAATGATTAACGCTTTGCCTGCCCTCCCCATGGGGAGCAGTGATGGACGTGTGCCCACAAAGTACAAACACAGGAGCGTCATTAAAATTGCAGCAGGAGAGACCTCAGTGCCTCAGAAAGGAAAAGGTGGTTTGGGCCAGGAAACCCGTTTCGTATTCAGTGGTCGCATAAGGTTTTACTAACAGAGATAGAGCTATAATTTGAAAATAGTATGTCAGTAAAAAGGTGCCATCTTTTAAAGGTAGCAGGCTTTTTCAAGAAAGTAAAGTAGGAAGCGGGTGATATTGACAGGAAAATAACATTTTAGTAGTAAGCTTGGGGAAGCTGAAGTTTGTAGCAGGGTAGAATCAGGCTCTTTACATACAATAAAAGAACAGAGGGAATTAAATGCATTTTAGGTATAATTTGATGCCTACAGTTTCTTTTACCTTGGAAACCAATGAATATGTGTTAAATGTATCTTGGCATATGAAAAAGATGTAATGACTTGTGCTAACAAGATAAAGGAGAAGGCAGCACTTAATTTCCTAGGTAGTACACAAAATAAAAATGATTTGCATGCCTTCAAATGATTACGCAGAACCTTGTTAAATATTGTACAATACAAAGAACAAATGAGTTATCCAGATAGGATGCGTTATTGTGACTGCAGAATGCCCACGGAGGGGCATGAGGTGCAGGACACGTTCTCCACTGGCACTCAAGTGTTTTGGTAATCATTGCTGGCAAGGCAATGCACTGAGAAACACAACAATGTCAAGAACATAAAACTGTGATGAAATGCCTGTGTGATATTTCATGGTTACATGGTGGTGTTTTGATTAAGGATGAGCTTGTTCTCTGAATTTAATTGCCTCAGTTGCTCTTGTCTATATGTTTACCCCCTGATTGCTGCGTAGGGTACAACCCAGTGGTGACGCTTACAGCCCTGCTGCTGTTTTCTTCTAGGGACTCTCCTACTAACTTGACATTTTCTGCTGGTGTTTTAGAGGCAAACTAGACTCTTTGCCTTTCCAGAGGGCATTTGGTTTCTCTCTAGACTGCTGTAATGAGTAATGGCCCTAGCAGCAATAGCGAGTAGCGCTGTGTATATTGACTGGCGCGGCGCTGTAATGAAGCGTGGAGAGGAGCTTTGTGCCCAGCTCCCTCCTTTCGAGTTGTCAGTCACTGCTACATCATGGTCGAAACGGTTTATTGGCTATGACTGCCAAATTTTACACAGGTGCCAGATTAATTTTGATATATTGTACTTGTAGCAGCGACTCTGGACATTTGTGATGTCTCTGCTGGAAGACTGTCAATGGAAGTGTATAAGCAGTTGGCTAACATATCAATGGTGCTGTAAATAATTTCCTTTAGTATTTTCAAAACATCTCAAACAGGAAATATATTAAACAGAAACAGAGAACAGTTCCTACTGTAAGCTAGGTTCCAGATTGCCTTTTAGATGGGTAAGGGCTGTGTCAAGTGTTGCTTTGCTGCTGTTCCTGCGCCCCATTGTGACAAGTCCACTGTGCCCTGGGTGAGACGGGTTTTCACATCTCTTGCTGCTTCTTTTGCCGGGGTCTTTGTCTCCACTAAACCTCTTTGCAGCCAAGCATTGAGATGCAGATGCTTTTTCTTTGGGAGGTTTGGATTTTGCCATTTTCAGCTTGCTTACATGTTCCCACGATGTACAAGTGCTTCCCTCAACGGTCCTACCTGGCAAATGTCTTCTCCTCCACCTCACCCTGCTCGTGTTGGTTAGAGGAGACTGTGCTGGTTTGAGAAGCATGACTTTGGGGAGGTGGTTTGGCTGCTGTGCTGCAGTCAGGTCACCACCGCGTGTTGGGTACTAGAAAGAGTGGTGTAAGATGAATCTGGATTAAAGTGGAGTCATGCCATCAAGGCAACCATGGGTGAGTTAGTTCGAGGTGGAATAGCTTGGGTTGAAATTCCAAGGAGTTAGCTTCGGCAGTGCCACTTACCTGCAGTTCCTGGAAAAGGGTGCTCAGAGCAGCATGGGGACCCGGAATCCTGGCGCCCATCTCTAGTCCAGGACTATTGACTACCTTGCTTACGAAGGAATGTAGCGAGTAATTCCAGTTCCTAATGTTACTCCCTTTTTTTGAACGGTCGCACTTTTACTCTCTTATCTCTCGAAGCGAAGAAAAGCCTTTGAGCTCACTGTCTCTAGACTTCCCAAGTGAGAGATCCTGCTTTCTCCTAAGAGCCGTATCTTGCTTTCTGCAACAGCTACATCACGATCAAACTTAATGACTAGTTAGACCTCTGGATTTCGAGTCATTCACATGGTTTCTTCTGTTATTGCTGTTGTCTCGCCTGACATCCACATGCACTTGTATTCCTTAATTATTCAGCTTTTGGTATGCTTCTAGAATACAGATGCTTTTTTTTTGTGCCGGGGTAATTTTGGGTGGTGGTGGGGGAAGCCCCAACCCAAATTTTCCAGTTACTATTAATCATGTTCAAAAGCTGTTCTTTACAAGTGGGCTTGAAAAATGGCTTCCATTAATGCTGTGTGATGTTTAAAGCAATCGCTACTGACCATACAAATCACATTCGTTATTTTACTGGCTTTCTTCTTGCCTACTTTTCCGTGATTTTATAGCAAGGCATATTGATGAATCTTGCTTTTCAATAACAGCCTTCCAAGAATTACACTATTACTGGAAACCGATGCAGCTTTGCTTTCTTATTTTGTAATCATACTCTGGTCCACGCTGGAAGTTTGTTTTATCACATACATCCTTGCTCTCCTTGGTGAGGTAGTTTGTTTTGTTAAACTTGTGAAGATTTCTAATAAGTTGCAGAATAATTTTACAGAAACTCTGCTGGTTTTATTTTTGTAGAGAGTTTTGTAACTTGGTAGTAAGCAGTTGTATTGCACAGGTGATTAGGCAATACATGGTGGGAGCAATCTGGGGACGGGGTGACCTTACAGGTTTCTTCTGTCTCTAACTTTGGGGATATTTTAATCATAACGCACCGCCAAGAAAATTCAAGTCACAAAAAAATCCCCTTTTTCTGGAAATAGTAATTCTTCACTTTTTATTACTATAGCTTTATGGTTTGCTCTTAGGCAAAAATAAGTGAAAGAACAGAGTGCTGAACATGTAATTCTCATGCAGCCCATCTTTGGGACAATGCAACTACCAATCCCAGTATTATTTGTAGGCTTTTTACAACTGAAACGTATGGATTTGGTAATATTCCTGTCTGTTTGTGAAGTATCTTTATTTTTTTACTGTGGGTCCTCATCTTAGCTGGAGGTTTTGATGTTGTTTCCATGCTAATAATCTCAACACTCTGAAGTGATTTTTCAGCCTTCCTCTGGGAAAGTGTTTTGGATGAAACCAAAGGTGGTACTTGGGGTTAATCAACACAAGATATTTACATGATAGTTGTAAGGTGATCTGACCTCTCCAGGTGTAGTAGATGGAAACGGGCTTCTGGATGTATCTAATAGCGATCGTTTTCAGTTGAATGACTGGGTTTCTCTTGTTGCATCAATAGCAGTTACTATATGCAGCTAAAAGATTACAAAGCTTGTAAGAACAAAAAGCTCAGCCTCTGTTACCCTTTATGGGGGCTGCCTTTGTGTCAAGACAAGTTTCATGCAAGGATAATGCATGAGGTGTCATAAATGACTGTTTTGGAACAGCTTGGTGAAGAGTCTCTGAGACGATGATCACGTCTGGGTGCAGTTGATTTGAGGTGGAAGTAGAGTAAAGCCACTGCGACAGCGGCTGTCTGGTACTCGATTTTACAGCAATAAACCCCCCATCACTGTCATATTCAACTTCTATAATGAGAATGACGTGAAAATTACGGAGATAAGGATTCCTTCTCTGTTCTTTTTTCCTTTGTAAAAGAAACAGCTCAAGGTTTAACGTGGCACGGTGACTGCTTAAAGACGGTGGTGAAGAGCAGACGTGCTACCAATAAAAAGGCTTTTTGGGGGAAGGGAAAAGCCAATATTGTCAAGCCAAAGAAGATTACTAGAAGTAAAAAGACACTCAGAGGAAGCCATCATAAAACAAGGAAACTAGAAAAGGGCATGAATTCTGGAAAGGTGAATGTAAGAACGAAATGAGAAAGTCTCCTCCCAAGATTGAAGATCCATTTATTAACAACTGTAAGTAAAAGCTGCTAATAAAACCTTTTCCAAATAGATTGGCTTCCAGGTGTAAAAAGAGCATTTGAGAAAGAAATGCAAATGTAGAAGTCAAACTATTTCTTTTCATGCGAGAGGATTGCAGGGTGAGTTGTGCATGTTGGAGCCTTTTTCTTCCAGAAGACTCTTCTGAGGAACTGTCTCAAATTGAAGTGTCACTGGAATAGCATTTATAATTAATTGGTGAAGGGAACTGTAACAAATCATCAGGACCAGATGGTATTAAATCAAGATTTCTAAAAGCATTTGAATGTGAACTTGATGAGCTGCAGACTCTGGTGTGTAACCTATTACTTAAGTCGGCCTCGATGCTGAAGAATAGAAGATTACAAATGTGGTGCCAGGATTTTTTCTTCCTCCTTTTTTCTTTCAGAACTTGGTGAGTGTTGCAAGGAGCTGCAGACAGTAAATGTACAGGGCATATTGATAGAAACTGTAATAAAGAGTAGACTTAATGAAAACACGGGGAAGAGTCAATATTAGCTCTTGGAGAGGAAAGTTGTTTGAAGGAGGATGCGGGTGTGAGCTGGCACGGCAGCAGTGGCTTTCCAGGAAGGCTGTGAGAAGGTCCATCTGTGTTTCAAAGCTCCCAAATAGAGCCTCTGCTTGACCGGTCACAGCTGAGCAATGGGCTCTGTGCAGCTGAATACGGGAAAAGAGGAGGAAAAATCATTACTTGTGATTTCCTATGGTTTCATGACTTCTGTACTGCCAGTGGGGTTCCCAGCCCCAGGGGATTGAATCTGCCAGCGGGAATACTTTAAATCTCATAACAGAGCAGCCAAATGTTCAAGCGGAGTGAACTAAAGGAGGGTGGTTGGTGCCCATTAAATCCCAAGCTTTACGTATCACCTGCAACATGGAAAATCCCTAATTGACAGCTTTAAAAAACTGATAACAAAGGGGTTTATGGATACTGCTACTGTTTTTACGCTTCTCAAAATACCTTCTGTGGGGCACGATGAGAACAGGGGTCTTAGCTGGGCTTTCGGAGCTGGTGTGGCCACCGGGTGTTTTTGGCTGGTTTACACTGGTAATAACTCGGGTAATACAGCAGCGATAGGGAGAGGCGTGGTGGGCTGTACTTCTGTGGCATGCAGATGTATAAATACCTATTTTCTTCATAGGGGAGGAAAAGTGAACATATAGGTTCCCCTCTGGGTATTGTGGTCTAACTTCAGGTTCTACAGCGTTTGAGGTTATTTGAATAGAAATATTTAAAGGAAAGAATAGAAGGCTTTCAGAACATGGGAGTCTTGTGCATTATGACAAGATAATGAACATTCAGCTTGTTCAAATTATTCTTTGTTTCTGCCACCTTCATCGTGTTGAAACTAAAAACGTTAAGAGACTGCAGAGAGGAGAAGAAACAAAGATATTATGCTTGAGATCAAGAATCCAGATTCCCAAGGTTACCTATTGTCTTGATGTGAGGAAGGGAAAATGAGTTTGAGCCGCTTGTCCAAAATGTGTTCTGATGTTCTGGCAACAGCTGTCTATTTAGTGCTGTATTTTAGACATCTGATGTCCTGACTTCTCTCCCTTGCTTCCCATTACGATTGAAACCTTGCTTTTCATAATCACGGTACCGGCCACACAGCAGCTCCTTGGGATGCGTGTGCTGTTCTGTGCGTGGCAGGGATGTTCTGCACGTTGTTATGGGGGGGCTGCAAATGCTGGAGTGTTTATTACCATTCAGCAGCACTTTTGTTTGAGGTTTGTGATGGAATTTGCCGGCTCCTACAGGACTATTCTTACTCAGTATTTCTGGCAGTGTGTATTTGCTTTTGTTACAAGAAAAACTCTGGGAAAGCAGTAGCTTGTTTGCTAAATGAAAAGTGTTTCATCACGGTGTCTGCAGCTTGTGGAGGCTTCAGGGGCCGAATGCGTGCAGCCTGTGTACGAAGCACCCTCACCATGAATGGTCTATGTCAACTCAGGTTGTGGGGTTGCTTCTCCATTTTCTGCCTCCTGACTCCACCTTTTCTGGTCTTTATAGGGTTTGCTCAGCCTGGGATATCTGCTGGATTAAAAAAAATTCAGGGGAATGTGTTGTTCAATAAATAGCAATTAATGTGGATTATTCATTTTCTTGTTTATACGCAGCGTAAGGACTTGACTAACTTTGTGCTGGAAATGCATAATTTTTGGACAGAGGATAATTATATGCATCTTTTGCTCATTTCACATTGAGACACAAAAGACTTAATAGCTCGATTTAAAGGGTTTCCTTTTCCTTTTCATCAGTGGAACTTCAAGTAGGGTTATTTCTGAAAAGGAAGAGAACTTACACTACTTCCAATTAGGAAAAGAGAACTGGAAATAATTTTTATATGTATATCATATCTATGTATAGTGTGTGTGTCTACTAGAATTAATAAAGTGATGTTTACATAGCATTCACTTCATTTCTGGAATTTGCTTCAAGATAGATTCATTTTTTTTCATCCAGCCTCAAAACCCCCAACCCAATAAAAATATAATAATATCATTACCAACAGTAGCAAATACGCAGCATAGGATACTTTTAACCAGCTCTGATTTATTAAGAATATAGAACTGTTTGTCTGAGGGGTCAGGAGCCTGCTCCTCCAACTGTACCAGAGTCTGATGTTTTGCTGCTCACTTTATGTGCCTTTTCCTCAGTTTGAAGTGTGGGGTGCACTGGTGGTTTGCCAGCTGTGGCTTTGGCCACTACAGCAGGGCTGTCCTTGTCTTAAGTGTGACTGTACAAACTAGATTTCAGTCCTTTATAAATCTTTTAAACCCACTTTAATTCCTGTTAGGAGTTGCAGAGGCTTGTAGGGGCTAAATAACTCTTGTTTTACTAGAGGGATGCTGTTAGGTTTATTATCTTATTATCAGAAGCGAAAAAAAATTGAAAAGATTGTGGAATCCACGTGTGCTAAATCTGCCACCCAGGCTGCCCTGGTGATTCTCAGCTGTTACTGTGTGAGTTTTCTTGTGCAGAGGATCTATTAATATTTGGTTGCATTATCTAGGAGTTGTTAAAGGAGCCTGAGTAAGGCAATGTGACTGTAATGGTTAGTTCTCAGATCAGTTATCTGCCGGAGCACTTGCCTCTGGTGTTAGGTTGATCTAAGGTAAGTCTCCCCATTGGACATAAAAATTTGTTTGTAAATTAAAACCAGAATAACTTATACATGAAGTAAAACACGTCATTCCTTGTGCCCCCATCTTCATGTTATTGAAGTGCCTATAGTGACGCTCAGATTGAAAAATCCTGTTTCTTTTTATGAACCTTCTTTTAAAATGAAACCACTGTCTGAGCAGTGATATTTTATGAAGAGAACAGAGAGAACTCTGCGCTCGCCTGCTCCCCGGTTCCTTCACTATTTGGCCTTCCTGGCTTACCAGTACCAATTGTTTTTCACTCAAGTATATGCTGAAGAATTTGCTTTTAAAGAGGAAAGCAATGCTAGTGCCACTTCAGATTTTTCCCTATGTTTTTTCCCCTGGTTCATACACACCACGTCCAGTCCGCTGCTATTGCAGGCAGTTGCATCCGAGCCCTCCTTCTAATCTGATCAAGTACCACTTCATTAAAAATATGTTCTTTTTGGTGGCTGTTGCTAGATGACCAAACCATTCACATTAAGAAAATTTCCAGTTCTAGCTTAAATTTGTTTAGGAATCGCTTGTTTGCAGGGCCTTGTTTTGAAGGACTATTTTGTGAATATGAGTGACCAGGTCTGCTGTCCTGAGCCTCTGTGTAAGACAAGCAGCAAAAGGCTTTTCTCAGAGTTGTGCCACTTATCTGTCCTCCATCTAATGCACCATTGTTTTTCTTTCTTAATTCTACCCGATTGTATCAGAAATTCCTTCTGTTTTCTCATCAGTTTTGCATGTGGTACCGAAGTATTTGGGTCTGTATTTTTTTAGCTGTCTGTAAAATTACCGTGTTCTTAGTGTATGACAGACGTGTTCCTCTACGCTGACATGCAGCAAACTTGATTAGTGTTTTCCTTTTGCCTTCAAGTCACTTTTATTTATATATATACACACATATATATATAATTATAATATATATGTCTCAAGATAAACCATTGGGGAAAAAAAAAAATCTATTCGTAACCACCACAGCCTCATTTTTCTCGCTCCTATTTGACCTTTTGACTTTAGCCCCCTTTCCTTATTTATTTTAAGATACTTATATTGCTTTTTATTTTCTCCCACTAAATTGGTTATTTCCTACCTAACATCGCAGCGTTGTTTTCTGATAGCCAGATAAATGAGACCTACCGCATTATGTTTAGAGAAATCTCGTGTTCTATTTGCAAAACATATTGGGAAAAGGTGGCACGAGTTGTTGCTGGTTAACCCAAGTTGTGTCTCATCCTGTCTTCTTTTTTTTCTCTTTTCCTTCAGGTCGCTAATTATCTGTCTTTTGAAATGTTTTAAAACATTTCATTACTCCCAAGATTAAATCAGGCAACATTTAGATAACAAAATTAATTTTCCCCCTTTTTTTAAACAGGCATTTGCATTTGCTGTTCTGTAATCCTCTGGTACCAGTCTAGCCTGATATAGTTGCTGTCAGACCTGCAGTAGTCACACCCCGTGTGAATGATTTTAAGTCCTTTATTTGGGTGCCCGCGCTCAGTGCACTGAATGCGGTAGAGCTGGGCATCCTTTGGCTGCAGTGGTTGCCGTGTCCATCCTGGCTGTTGCCACCTTCATCCCACCCGCCCTGCTGCCGTTCCCCTCACTGAAGACTGAGGCAAACTCTCCAGATACTTTAGAATAATTCATCCCTGCATCCACCAATCCCATTTTCCTCCAATTTGTTTATAGGGCGTGAGAGCCTTTTTTAAAACTCAATTACCTTGGTGCAAAAGGAACTGGAACTTTGGTGATTGTTTTGCTCGTACGCTGCTTAGTCTTTACTCATCAGTCCTTTTTTCCATTTCACAGAATCCCAGAATGTGAGGGGTTGGAAGGGACCTGGAAAGCTCATCCAGTGCAATCCCCCCATGGAGCAGGAACACCCAGCTGAGGTTCCACAGGAAGGTGTCCAGGCGGGTTTGAATGTCTGCACAGAAGGAGACTCCACACCCCCCCTGGCCAACCTGGGCCAGGCTCTGGCACCCTCACTGAGAAGTTTCTTCTCAAATTTAAGTGGAACCTTTTGTGTTCCAGTTTGTACGCATGACCCCTTGTCCTATCATTGGTTGTCACCGAGAAGAGCCTGGCTCCATCCTCCTGACACTCACCCTTTATATATCTGTAAACATGGATGAGGTCACCCCTCAGTCTCCTCTTCTCCAAGCTCCAGAGCCCCAGCTCCCTCAGCCTTTCCTCATAAGGGAGATGCTCCACTCCCTTCAGCATCTTCATTGCCGTTTATTTTAAGCATGTTGCTCGTTCCTCCAGTCTTTGTGGAACAGCTCTATTTGCAGTGAGGTGTGGATCCCTTCTTTCAACAAGTTTTCCTCTGGTAATTAGGATCTGCATTCCAGATAACTTTTACAGCTTTGTGCTAAAGAAATGCCAAGTTTTCCTTTAACAGAAAAGTGACGGAGTAAATTTGCCTTTCATGTACGTACATGTGCATACATGACTACATGTACAAAATCACGCATGCTGCAGAAGACTAAAATAAAAACGCTTTAGTCCGAAAGTGCTACAATTAAATAAATATGACTTTAGGATAGAGGACATGTACAGTCAACCTCTGGAGTTCATTAGTGTTGCTTGGCTGCTTAAAGTTACCTTTCTCGTGGTTGTGCAAATCCTCGACTAGCAGGAGGACATTGACTTCTTAAGAATATGAACTGTAGGTTTAATTAGTGGGAAGCAATGAGCTTACATGACAGAGGAGCAGTTCTCAGGATGTTTCTTGGTAAGTTAGTATACTGCAGATTGAACCTTTGAAGCACGGCTCCACAGAAAGCCTCCAGTGAAAATGCGTTCCTAATTGCCAACAGCGCTGGTTAACAGGTTGTCTAAGCAATTTAATGGCCCAACTGCAGAATAGCTTTTAATACATACTTGTCGCCCCATGTGAATAAATTGATATACTGATTAAGATAAAGCTCCCTCATTATTCAAATATTGATAGTAACTTTTTTTTTTGGTATGTTATCTTTCTATTTTAATATCCTTTTGTACGGCTATGCATATTCATATTCACGGCCACTCAGTGGGAATAAAGGACCTCGAGAAGTTCTGCTTTTTTCCCGGCCAGGGACATAAATATTTGGTAATTTCAGATGAACGAGAGATAACAGGTTATTTTATTTTCATGGAGAGTAAAGACTCCATAATTTAGGACTAGTTGGAAGCAATGCATACCTTGCCAGCAGGCTTTCCAGACAGTGGTGTAGTCAGCAGTATTTGGCTGGGTTCCATATTACATAGATTTTGCGCAGAAACTTGGGTTCAGTGTATTACAAATGATGTGTTTTTGAAGGATAAGCATTAAGTAATAAAAAAATACCAGGACAGAGATTGTAATCGGTCTTTACAGCTGCAAGTCTTGATGGTTAATGAGTGAATTGTGGGGGATGTTTTTGTCTTTCCACCTGTGATATTGCAGCGTCAAGGTTCATTGTCACTGGTGGTGGTTTTCATTTGGTGGTGACCTTACTTGTCCTGGAGAAAGGTTCTGTGCTGCAGCGTCAGCCTCGGACAAGCTTTCAGCTTGAATTTATGGGGTTTGGTTCCTTCCATCCCCTGTTGTGACATGTGGCAAATGCCATTACTAGCCCTTAAACAGAATGTGTTTTACACGGGAAGAACAGATCGGTCACGGTGAAGTGTGGCTTTCAGGAAGATGAATGTGGTCATGGAAAACAAGTTGAACTTGTGGTTCGCTTTGTTTGTTTGTTTATTGGGATCCAGTTACATGCTTTGTGTGTTACAAGTTATACTGTCGCGTGTCTCTCCGAATATATGAAATTCAGTATTTAATACTTTAATTTTATTGAGGTGGTATCAAAAATGGAAGGCCTGTTGTCCCAGTGTTGTGCTAATGGGGAAGAATCTCTAACAGTGGTGGTTGGTGGTAAGAAACAATTGAGCATTGCAAATTTAATCTGCACATGTAATGTACAGATTTAAATCTGCAAAGGTGGAATATGTTAAGTGGGCAACGGTGTTCATAGAAACCTGTGACTCAGATTGCTTCAGTAAAGAGAGAAATGGCATTTATTTAAGGTAACTGGACACCTTGGTGAATGTAGTTCTTGTTGAAAATGCAGTGAAAATGAGTGGTTCCCCCTTCCTAGGGTCGATGGACCTTATCTACCTTTAATTAAGGACCTTTGTGTTTTGGCTACATGGGAAAGGCTGAGCAAACCAAGAGGACTCTGAGGAGTTATGTGAGTTCTTGCAACTTGATCACTTGCAGTGATTCCTTTTCAGTTCTAAAAAATGTCAAGAATGCAGACGACTTATTATTCCTCTGCCAGAAATTAATAATGTTCAAGATTATAAAATACATTACTTACTACTAGTTAAGGTTCAGGTTTGAAAGCACTATGGCTGCTTCTCAGAACCACTTAAATATTTAACTGACTGTACCTTTCAGTTGATGACTTCCCCCTTTTCCCTTGGTCACTCGTTGTTTTTCTTTGTTGCGTCTTGTCTGTGTTAGTTCACAACTTCTTAGAGATAGGAACTGTGTGGTGGAGAATGATCTTATGAGTATGATCTTGCTTTAGGACCTTCAGGCAATATTAAAATACAAATAACTATGCTTGAAAGATTTTTGACATATGATCTAAACTGTTACGGGGCAGCACTTTACATTCTGTTTGAGCTTAGCAATGTGCAGTCAAGTTCAAGCAAGTTGGAAGCTGACTGTCCTGACTTCCAGTGCTTGCTCTGTGATTTACCTGCTTCTCAAGCCTTAACCAAGCTCTGTTATCAGAAAATGAAGCACAAACAGGCGTGCTAATACAACATTTATTTGGGGATTTTAGTTGCAGGGAAACTAGATAATCCCAATATTTCCAGTGGCAGCTTTTGCACTGTAGTACAGCTCTTCACAGTGTGATTTTTCTATGCAGAATATGCAGTAGTGCGCATTCAGATGCCGTAAAACCCCAGTAGACCTTTATTTAAAAAAAAATAATTTCTTCTTAAGCGTAAGCACTTAAAAATTGGACCACAACATTCCTTTTTATGCCTACATTAAAGCATAGCATTCAGCGGCACTATTGCATTCGGTTCCTCAGATGAGGAGATAATGTAATTTTTAATAACTTGTCAACTACCAGTAATACGCAGCTGTGTGCAATTTGTGTAGGATCCATGAAAGTCTTCAAAGTGGAAAAATGCACAATAAACTCTCTGTGCAACATAACGATGCATTATTTAACATCATAAAGTGTTGCAATGCTGAAAATTTACAGCTGTCAGTAAGCCACGCGAACGGGGTGCTGTGTTAACCTGAGGTGGGAGCTGCTCCTGCAGCCATGGGGACGCCAGGCTGAGCCTTCACAGAATCCCAGAATGTCAGGGGTTGAAGGGACCTGGAAAGCTCATCCAGTGCAATCCCCCCATGGAGCAGGAACACCCAGCTGAGGTTCCACAGGAAGGTGTCCAGGCGGGTTTGAATGTCTGCAGAGAAGGAGACTCCACAACCTCCCTGGGCAGCCTGGGCCAGGCTCTGCCACCCTCACCAGGAACAAGTTTCTTCTCAAATTTAAGTGGAACCTTTTGTGTTCCAGTTTGAACCCATTACCCCTTGTCCTATCATTGGTTGTCGCTGAGAAGAGCCTGGCTCCATTCTCCTGACACTCACCCTTTAGATATCTGTAAACATGAATGAGGTCACCCCTCAGTCTCTTCTTGTCCAGCTCCAGAGCCCCAGCTCCCTCAGCCTTTCCTCACACGGGAGATGCTCCACTCCCTTCAGCATCTTTGTTGCCCTGCGCTGGACTCTCTCCAGCAGTTCCCTGTCCTTCTGGAACTGAGGGGCCACAACTGGACACAATATTCCAGGTGTGGTCTCCCCAGGGCAGAGCAGAGGGGCAGGAGAACCTCTCTGACCTACTGACCACCCCCTTCTAACCCACCCCAGGTACCATTGGCTTCCTGGCCACAAGGACCCAGTGCTGGCTCATGCTCACCCTGCTGTCCCCAGGACCCCCAGGTCCCTTTCCCCTACACTGCTCTGTAACAGATCATTCCCCAGCTTACACTGGAACCTGGCCACCGCCTGTGCAATCCGGACACATCAGGGGTTTTTTGCACTTTAATTCATTTGTCCGCCCATTGATGTCGTGGTGATTGTGAGTACAAGGAAAAAAAGTCTAAACGGAATTGAACAACCTCTGCAGCTGCAGCCGGTTGCCCTTAGTCTAAAGTCTATTTTCTATTGCTTGAAAGGTGGTCTTATCAGGAATTAAATTTTTCAGCTGAGGAAACCATCTGACTGGAAATGGAAGAGAAGTAGAGGGTTAGGGTTAACTGTTGAGGAGAAAAAACCGAAACAAAAAGGCATAAAAGCATTCTGGCTTTCCTATGGGAGGAGGTGGGTCATCACTTGTTTTGCATGGGAAGCATTTGCAGTGCTGAACATTACTGAAGAAAATACTGTGTTTGACAAATTTTTATGTTGCGTAGAGTTCTGTAAAGTCGTAAACAGGAGACTGATTAAGGGACATCTAAAGCTGAGGTTTTATGTGAAATTTAATTTAAAGTTCCGTAAAATGGACAGGGCTACTAAAATGCCATTTGTTCTTGCAACACTAAGTGTGTCTTTATGGTGAACCTAATTGGTTGGGAGATAAGTTGCTGAGTTTTAATCCTGGAAGAGAGGTAGGGTTGTTACCAAATAAACTTGATGGAGTGGCAGCAAGTCTTGCTGGTGGTTCCTGGCTGAGGTGGAGCCTCATTCATACCCAATGGCATGTATAGGTGTTTGTGACAGTGGTCTCCTTTGCCCATGGGCCATTTATCAGATGATAAAATTGAGCTGTAGTGGTTTTTGCTGGTACTTTATTTTTTGGTTTGTGGCATGATTGGAAACTTGGAAAACTGAGGAGCTTCTAGAGGTTGATAGACTTGAACATCTGCTTTCCACTAAGGGTTAATTTGGGGAGCCTGTGGTACCTGAGAGCAGGTGTTATCTTCCTTGGTAAGCACCACCAACGGGGGTCAGGTGAACCTGGGAGTGACTTTTTGGGTTAATACTTTGCATTTTTCTGTCCACCCTACTGGGGCTTTTCAATACCTTTTTTTAATACCTTTTTAATACTCCTGAAAGTTTGGGAATGGCCAAAGTTGGATGATAACAGGCACCTGTGAAACAAGGTAGTGGAATGTAATGTATGAGTGGGGCTCCTGCGCTGGGACAGATCGCCCCCAAATGAAGTGTGAGGCAGGAGGGATAGCTGGGGGCAGGTTGTTGATTTTGGGAGAAGTCCCCTTGGTCTCAGTGCGCTGGCAGGAACCTGTCCTGTCCCAGCACCGTCCAGGAGCCTGCAAGCCAAAATACTGTGGTTTGGGGGAGCGGGGAGTTACCCCACACTTGGAAACCCCTCTGATGATAAAGGCTTTTTCTCTCACGCTTTTTAGGCATCTACCCCAGGATTCAATTTCAAAATGACTGTATAGACTCTCTTCAGGTCTTTTTAAGGATGGAATTGCATAATAAAAGGCAACTTGACAGAATGTCATACCATGTTTATATGTAATATATATAATTTCCCTAGCCGTGATTCACCCAGAGTATGAATACATCTGTAAAATTAACCAGGTAGGTAGCTGAATAATTTAGCATGAATTTCTGTGTTGTCACAATTAAATGGAAGCAAATTTGGGGAAACTGTGGCTTGTTAAAACTTGATTTTGTTTTGAACACCAGAGCAATCCTGGATATTATTGGAAAAGCAAGAAGTAATAGCGCCCTGGGAGGTCTTAAATGTGAATGTCAGTGCCATGTTTCTGGGTGCAATCCTCCCGAAATGTGGGTTGTGTATTGGTGCTATGCTGTAATTGCCCCTTTGTTGGCTATTTAAAAAACAAATAAAAATACTGACAGTGTTTGTGAGTAGTTCAAAGTGATCTGACAAAATCTACTGGAAGAAATCACAGGACTGAGAGTGTTACTTTGACCTTGCACGGTGCCCAGTTTGGGCTCTTTCATTGTGATGTTTGCTTTTTAATAAGTAATTCACTCTGGGAAATGTTTTCTCCAGATTTCTGCAGCTGGTTAGTGGTAGTCTGAAAATCAGGTGAGGCTAATACAAGGATGTGAAATTGATGCTGAAATATAATATCCAGAAACATGCTCTGTTAGCATAGAAGAAATAGAGAGAAAGCAAACGTGACTTAGAAGTTGTGTAGATAGCACCCGAGGGAATGGCGGGAAGATGTGCGGGGAGGTTTAGGTTGGACATGAGGAAAAGGTTCATCACCCAGGGGGTGGTGGACACTGGAACAGGCTCCCCAGGGAGGTGTCACAGCCCCAACCTGACAGTGTTCAATAAGAGACTGGACAACGTCCTCAGACACACGGTGTGAATTTTGGGGTTGTCCTGTGCAGGGACAGGAGTTGGACTCGACAATCCTTGTGGGTCCCTTCCAACTCAGGACGTCCTATGATTCTTTGTCTAATGGGGAGGAAAAAATATGTGAGTTTCAGCAGCACCACTTGGATAGACTGTGTTTGAGAAGAAGGGTACGGCTTGTCCCTCCGTCTCCTTCAGAGCTTGGAAACAAGTAATTTGTAAGTAGTCCACAGTCTCAGCTGAAGTAGGTTACTTCCAGGTTATTTCCTAAAAGGACAAGGCAATTTGTATGAAGTGAAATTGTTTATTTCCTGATGCTTCTGTTAAACTTGCTTGTATTCAGCAACTAGATCCATGTATGTGAACAAAAAGAGCCTCTTTAAAATACTGCCTTGCGATTTATTTTGAACTAGCGCCTGGCTTTTTAGATAAAACAGGAAGTTTGAAAAGCTTCTCATCAGGGTAAGCTTACTTTAAAAATAATATCTTTGTCAAATACCACTGTGTTTTTTTGTTAATTAATAATATTGTGAAACACCTTTCTGAAGCAGTAGCACGTTTTGAGGGTTGTCTGCCTTTATCTGTGCTGAGTTTGTACACCATGAGAGTGGTGGGCTGAGAGACCACAGAGATCCTGTTTTCTTTCTTGAATGTGCAGTTCCTGCGTGTTTAAGGAGGATTTTAGAAAACGTCTTCTAACAGCATCCAAAGTGCTGCTGGAGTCTGTTGCCCTAATGCGGTGTAAGGAGTTTACCTCAAAAGCAGCCTTTTGTTACAGGAGAAATAGTTTGCAGTGAAAAGGCATAAATATTGAGAAGATGTTTTTCTGGCTGGATACTGGGAGGAGGCCTTTTAAGCCTTTCTGTTTACCTTCTGTGATTTGAACTGCACTGTTCTGATTGTGGGAGTAAATAGCAGTGGGTGAAGGGGAAGGCAGAACCTGGAATTACTCGCTTTCGGGTGAACACAGAGACTGGCCCCCACATGAATAAGTTGGTGCAGCCGCAGATCTGGGTGATGCCTTTGCAAAAAATAAGAAAACCAGGAAGGTGGTGAATGCAGCATGGAATGAAGACTCGCATGCAGGCGTGTTGGTGGTGGTTATTGAAGAGATCAGTGATGCTTTGGCCAGTCCAAGGGAGAGGCTGCCCAGGGCGTGATCTCACTCAGTGTCCATGAAGGCTTTGATGGGGGACGGTCTTGTGCCAGAACATGTCAACATCCATCTTCCATAGAATAAAAGCAGATGTTTTTAATTGATTAAAGAGAAGTAAGGGCAGGACTATACAGCTAGAGCGTCAGTCTGTCCTGGAGCGTGTCCATCCCCTGTCATCAGGAGTGTGGGAGCGTGCCCATGTTATGGATGCAAGGTGGAAGGTGCTGCCCTGTGCATCCAGCATTCGCTCAGATCGGCGGTTCTTTGTGCAAACACAATAAAAATATTAATTTACTCTTCTTTTTGTTAAATGTTTCCCTGCACAATGCAGACAAATTGCTGTTGGCGCAGCTATTGTCTTTGACGGGTTACTCTGGGGATGTGTTCGACAGATCTCTATTGCAACACATGGAGGAAAATTCTGAGTGGTCTCCTCTATTCAAACAATGCAAAAGCTTTTTATTTGGTTTTGTTGTATTTAATTAAAATAAATACACCCAGAGGCTTAAGCAATTGCTGGATGTTTAAAAAATAGAAATAGGAAGATTAAGCAATTGAAAAAAACATTGTAATGCACAAACTTATTGTACAAAATGTATAAACTTATGTTAATAGGATGATCAAAATACGGCGAAAAACGTTGCTTAAATATTTAAAAGTGTATCTTTAGATCCATTGCCCCTTAGATCCTGTGCCCTCAGGACAAAAACTAGCTTAAATTTTTAGAAGTGTATCTTTGGATCCATTGCCCTTTGGATCCTGTGCCTTCTTTTGGTGTTGCTTAATCCCCATGTTTGTATTTTAAAATATTTAGCTAATTACGTTTTAATATTACCCCTCTGAAAATTGAGTTGTATTATGTGGGTCCTATTTTTTTCCTCTGTTTGCGTCTGTTTAACTCGCATTTGAGTTCTGCATGGCACTGCATGGAATATTGCTGGTCTTGTTTAACAGCTTTATTAGATTAGTGTCCGTGGTCCTCAGTTGTCTTCTGGCAGTAGGTCCTCAGTTGTCTTCTGGCAGTAGGTCCTCAGTTGTCTTCTGGCAGTAGGTCCTCAGTTGTCTTCTGGAAGTAAACTGGCGAGTGCTGGTAAGATGGAAAGAAGTGATGCTGGTGAGATGGTCCATAGGCCCTGTCACCTGTTCGCTGCTCTCAACCAACCCTCTTGATGATGATGATGATGATGGGTGTTTTAGGAACTTTGACTGTAATATTGGAGGTTTTCTCAGTGTAACTATTGTCAGCAGAGATCAGAACATTTCACCCTTTGGTGTCAGATGGTGGCACGTATTGAGATCTGAGTGGCATATCTACATACTTCAACAAAATATGCTGCCTCTCCCACCTTCACATTCACTTTTCAGTTCCGCTGGCAGACAGATTGCGTTTTATGTCCTTTCTCTGCACGTTATGCCAGAAGGTTCCTTTGCAGGAGATAAATTTATAGTCGGTAGCTGATAAAGGTCTTTCCGCAGAGGCGTTTTTGGAGCCATCCTTCCCGTTGCGGTGGCATCTCTCAGCCGGCTCTCCCGTGCAGAGGTGACAGCCCACCTGCAGCGTTTTCCACTGCATCTTTCCAGGCCACGCCAAGGAGAAACTGCAATTTGTAAATAGAGAATTCTTGGATAACTTGGTCTAAACTGTTCTGCTGACTTCAGCTATGTGGTCTCATAAAAATACTTTTTTCACGTAGGAGCTGTCAGGTTTATATAATTATGGGCTGCCTTTGTATGTGTAGTCAAGTGCGTGTACGTGTGCATGTACATATTTACTCTTCAAAACTGACATTCAAGCAAGAACAAATCACTTGCGTTCATGACACATTTGCTGTGGGTTGAGGCCAATGAGTGCTAGAGGTGTTCTGCCATTAGTATACCGGAGCGATCCCCTGTTTTGATAACGTTACTTTTAGGTTTTGCAGAACCGTAATCGGTTTTATATATGTTAGCTATTCAAGTTTTTTAACAGTCTCTCAAATCTGCCATTTTACGTGCTCCCTTTTTTTTTTTTTTTATGAATAGAGTTAGGCAAATGAAAAATAGCCTAGCAATCAGAAATTGTTCTTCACAAAAGGTTAGTAGTGAAAGTGGAGATGTGAAGGTACTTTTAAATAGCAGAGGTAGTCTTTCACAGAATCCCAGAATGTCAGGGATTGGAAGGGACCTGGAAAGCTCATCCAGTGCAATCCCCCCATGGAGCAGGAACACCCAGCTGAGGTTCCACAGGAAGGTGTCCAGGCGGGTTTGAATGTCTGCAGAGAAGGAGACTCCACAACCTCCCTGGGCAGCCTGGGCCAGGCTCTGACACCCTCACCATGAAGAAGTTTCTTCTCAAATTGAAGTGGAACCTTTTGTGTTCCAGTTTGCACCCATTACCCCTTGTCCTACCATTGGTTGTCACTGATGAAGAGCCTGGCTCCATCCTCCTGACACTCACCCTTTAGATATCTGTAAACATTAATGAGGTCACCCCTCAGCCTCCTCTTCTCCAGCTCCAGCGCCCCAGCTCCCTCAGCCTTTCCTCACACGGGAGATGCTCCACTCCCTTCAGCATCTTTGTTGCCCTGTGCTGGACTCTCTCCAGCAGTTCCCTGTCCTTCTGGAACTGAGGGGCCACAACTGGACACAATATTCCAGGTGTGGTCTCCTCAGGGCAGAGCAGAGGGGCAGGAGAACCTCTCTGACCTACTGACCACCCCCTTCTAACCCACCCCAGGTACCATTGGCCTTCCTGGCCACAAGGACCAGTGCTGGCTCATGGTCACCCTGCTGTCCCCAGGACCCCCAGGTCCCTTTCCCCTACACTGCTCTCTAACAGATCGTTCCCCAGCTTACACTGGAACCTGGGGTTGTTCCTGCCCAGATACAAGACTGTCTTTGGCATGATAAGAAAAAAAGGCACCACTTTATTGCCTCGTACTCAGTTAAATAGAAAAAGAAAAATCTCTGAAAATAATGAAAATTAAAACTGCCTGTGTCTCCCTTGTTGCAGCATTCTGAACAGAATTTTATGAAAAAAGAATACCAATTGATTTTCTGTAGTTTGCTGAGTTCTACCTCTTGATATTTTGCAAGAACAGAACATTGTTTAATACCAAAGCAAGAATTTTGGCCATGCGTTTATTGTGCTAATGTGGTTAGAAAAAAGTGCTTTAATATTTTGTTGAAGCTTATCCAACAACAAGATGCATTGAGATGACGTGCGTATCTTAATAGCAATTTTTTCATCTCATTAATAAGGAGGAGATATAAAGAATATTATCAAAATAGTCTGTCTGACATGCAGAAAATGTTAAAACTTTATCACATTGCAGAAAATATAAGCTCATTTATGGCCACACAAAAAAGTATTGTGCCTTGTGTTTGCCTGCTATAAATTTGATTTATTCCTGTAGTAATTACAGTCGCTGATTCAGTAAAAGTTGAAAACATGGGTTTTTTTTTCCCCAAGCATAACAAGACTTCGATATTCCCATTGCTGCTGCACTGCCACACTTTGAACTTGCTTAGCAGACATGACAAAAGGTTTTAATTAAAATACTAGTGAGATAAAAAAATAAAATCATTTGTCTACATTAACTTTGTATGTCTCTCATAATTCTTTAATTCTTGTAATAAAGGGGAAATACCGTGACTGAGATAAGAGGTTTTCCTCCCTCCTTACTCCTCATATCAGTAAAAGATTGTGTTGGAGCTCCGGGATGTTTTACTTAATCCCAGCACGGGCTCTGAAGAACCGTTGAGATGTTGCTTGTTGATGCCTCAATAAGTAGGAGGCACTTCAGAGGTTTCATTCACCAGCAGGAACATGATCCTGGTGTGGTCAGGGGTCCGCCGAAATCCATCCAACTATCCCAGCCTTTCCAGCTCCCAAGTAAGCGGAGAATGGCTCATCCTTGAGTTTTACCCCAGTTGAATATTCTGAAATTAAAGACCGTCAGCCACAAAACCAATAGGGCAGCTCAAGGACCTTCAGGAATTTTCCTGCCAAATCCACGTCGAATTTGGGATGAGGCTGAAAGCAGAGATGGATCATTGTCAGAGTTCATTAAATCTTTCCACTCTTTCTTTTTTTGCTACATTTTTAATAAATACATCATTCTCTCAAACATGATTTAAATAATGATGTAAATCAAGCAGAAACGTTGATGTAAATCAGGCACTTTGATCTTACTTTGTTACATTTCTCAAAGGAGAGGTTAATTATTAGTAGTTTGGTAATTATTACATTGCCTTGATTTGCTGCTAAGTACAGCTTTTACAGTAAGGTAACACCTTTTGTCAACATATGTTATAATTGTCTAATGATGCCAAATAAGCGTTCAGATACTTCATGCTCATATTTTTGGTAGTAAAATATTTGTTTAACATATATTGAATGCTGAGTATATAGTTGTATTAATGTCAAAATTTGAATTAAGTTAAAATGCATGAAATGATATTAAATGGTTAACGATGTTATTCTTAAATTTGCGGGATACATAAATCGAAAGCAAACTTACTGCTTTTCTCTTTTTGAATTGGTAAGGGAGTGCTTTCAACGTTTAAAATAGTAGTGGTATTAACTCTGGATAGTGACTGGAAAATGGTTTTGGCCCTGGAGGAGTTTGTGAATGGTAGATCTCATCCTCTTGCACTTAATGTTTACTTCAGGATTGGAAAATGGAAACAAATCTTCATGCTATGTTATTTCTTAATTGATTTCTTATTTTGAGCAAATCAAGTCATTGAATTGAATTAAGTGAATAAACTGAGATTAGGAAAAGAGCTATTTCTACATCAGCCAAAAGGTCAATCGCTATTTAGAGTTCGTTTAGTGTGTTACTTGCAGTTGTTTAGCTGGTGATTTGCCTCTCTTGAAGGCATGGGAAGCAAATGTAGGGGTGTTTTAATGTATATTAAATTTGAATACTTTTGATATATAAGTTCATTTTAATGGTTTGTGTATTTATAAATATATAAAATACGTTGTAATGCTCTAGAAACATAAACATAATTTTTATTAAGTGCTTTAAGACCTTATTTAAATGTATGTTAAAAGTAAGCGTTTGTTTTGCTTCTCAAGGAAAAACCCTTAGCAGTGTGAAAAGGCTCATGTATCTGAGAACTGCATTTATTCAGTGTCGCTTTCATAAGCGTATTCCAGGATTAAAAGAAATTACTATTTCTTGTATTTGTGACTACAGGAAATTAGAACTCTGCCTATGCAAAGTTGGTCATCGTGGTTACTGTACTATTTGGTACTGTTAATGTACTTCTAAGTATGCCATGCTGATACAGCCTATGTAATTCACGTGGAAGTCTGTGGTGTAGTGTTTTGGTTATGTTTGGTGTCACATTCCATTTTCTGTAGGTTTCAGGAGACACAAGTGTTTCTGTGTGAAGGAATAAAGGTGGAATTGTAGAGCAAAATGGAGATGCAATGCATTTATTTTGCTATTATCAATATATTCTGGTTTTTGGTGCTTTATTCACATATATAAAATTGAAATAGAGACAGCACTGAGACAGGATTTTGGCTTATTTTACTAAGCAAAAACCAGTGTTTGTATTGTAAATAACTTATTTTAAAAGTGCTCTTTATTTTAATACTTTCTGTTATAGCAGATCACTCACTGGGGATTATAACTCATGATAATTTTGGTATGGGAATGTGGAAAGCTGTTTCTTTGTTTAAAAATATGCTTGTCTAGATTTTGTAAGTATATCCATACACCTTTAGAATGCATCTATAACAGATGCTCTGCACTAATGGATCTGTGATATAGTAAGTGCGTTCATCTATTTTCACTTCAAACACACGTGTATTTTATATTTCAGCTCACCATTAGTCAGTTGGCAGGGACTGGATATTCCAGTCTGATTATTGCAGTTCCAGCTCTCGTTTGGGACAGGAGCGTTGCTGCTGCTGAAAGGAAAACCTTTGAGTTCATGCTGATTGATGATCTTTATTTCTCATTTTTCCTTACCCTTCTAAAGGAGGGGGAGGGAAAAAAGCAGTATGTTTTGTAGAGGTGTTAATAAAACTTGATTATACTTAGGATGAGGGTTTGCTGGTTGTAGTTGTTTGCTGGCTTGGCTGTGGCTGCTCACTCTGCAGTGTTGATGTGTTCTTATGGGTCTTTGGGCTTTGTGTCAAAAGCCTTGTAGAGAGACAGATAAACATCAGCTCTTCAGTGCAATGGAGGGCACATTTCAGGCAACACTAATGTGAACTTGGATCTAATAGTTCCTCTGAAATTCTCCTTCGTGCTGTTTATTGCTTTGCTTCAATTTATGCTGTAGCAAGTTGTTAACACCAACTACTTGGAGATTATCCCTGTGTGATAGTCCAGTGCAACAAATTGCAGTGGATTAAAGAGAAACAAACCTTTCCGTTGTATATTTTTGCATTCATTTTGTAACATTTGTTTCTCATAACATAAAAGTCTTTTTTTCCCCTTGTCAGAATTTATTGTCCTGCGGAGTAAGCCGTTGGGCAACCACAGAAGGTTAAGAGCCACTAATCCTCAAAGAACAGCCCTAGTCCTGACTTCATGCTGGCTGTCACGTCGGTGGCGCTCCTGCGAGTTCATGTAGCAGTGGAGTTGTTCGGGTGTTTTATTATCTCTGGTTCAATTCTGTACCCCTGTGCTAGAGGTGTTCTGTTCTGTTCTTCTGGTGTTGACAAGATACCGGTGTGATCTTTTTCTATAAAACTTCAAAATCGCCTATAGATTCCCTTAAAGTCAGTTCTGTACAAGAGTCTGCTTGACGTGGAGTTAAAATCTTGCGAAAGAGGAGGTGGGGAACCACTGAGCAGCATTTGGAGAGTGCTCCTTTCTATAATAGCTCATCCTGCACAAAGCAGCCGTAACCCTGTTCTGCTCCTTTACTCTTTTCCAAGCTAGTTGAGTATCAGCACAAGTTTTTTTCGGCCAACTGTGTTACCATGGCTGAGAGCTGGGATTTTGGGATCTTGTGTATGGAATTGTTCCTTCTGATTTGTGCTTGGCAACCTCAGAGGCTGGGGTGGCTGTTGAGGGATGGATGCTCTGGATGAAACAAGAGCAATCGCTCAGGCATCCTATCCACAGTGCCAGATATTCTACGTGCAAGAAAAGACACAGTAGGCTGATGCGTTGTGGTTAGTTTCTTTTTAAAAAGAATAACTCTAATCCTAATTCCTAATAATTAGCTACCCTTAATTCCTCAAACATGTGTCTTTATCCATTTGATTACTCAATAGCTAATGGTAATTTGTATGCCTGTCATCGTCTCCTCATTTCTTAAACCTCTGTTAAGTTCTTGGAGACTCTATTCACATCATGCATTTGTTTAAAAGCTCCATATACTCTTTGAGGGAGGAGAGGCAACTCGTGTCAGAAAGGTGATTCCTACTTTTCCTCCTGATTATATTAACACTGTGATGAAGAGGGGAAAAGTATGAGTCTATGGGGAAGTGGGAGAGGGTGAGAAAGGAGATTTCTAGTGAAAATTAATCTGTTCCAGGGAAATAGTTCATCTTGTTCCAAGCCAGAGCCTTGTTTTGCTTTGCGTCCTCTCTTTTGAAAGAACAGCCAAGAGGAAGTGTAGAGTCATATAATAATTTAATAAAAGGTTCTAGGAAACTAGAAGGTTGATGTGGCCTAGGTGTGCTTGACTGCTGAAAGTCCAACCTGGTCTCTCCAGCAAAATTTGACAGAGACTGTTCCTGTTTAGTCATCAAGAGCATTACTGTAGTGCTGGGTGTATAGGAATAACACAAGAGCAGTGGGAAAATATATTGATATTGCATCAGCTGCATGAAGAGCTTCAGCCACATCTTGTTTTATCAAGCTCATGCCTGTATTGGCCTACCAGTCTGGCTGTGTCAGTCCTGCTGAAACAAAGAAAAGCCTTTAATCAGTTACATCTCTGAACAAGATGGTGTAGCTGCTGCCCTTCAGTACTCGACAAGAACTGTGGGCTGTGAATCGACGTGCACCTCTACCCCTGCGATGCGGATTTGTGATTGTTCCTGCTCCTTTGACAGTATTGGGATTGAAGTTGAGATGTTCAGCTGTGCTTGGATAACATGATAGCATGTTAGCTGGATATATCTGAAAAAAAGTTTAGTCCCCCTCCCTCCAGCAGTGTAGACAAGATAAAAGTCTTTGACTTCAGCACTGTTTTTGCTGATCGATATAAAAAGCACTGTAGGAATTACCTTGTTATACTAAAAATGCACCAAGTAAAACACAGGAAGGGACTGTATGGGCATCACAAGTAAATTTCCTGGTCAAACCTAGAGTTTGCTATGGTGAAATATAATTATATGCCTCCTGACTCTCCCAGTTTGGTGCAAGGACACAAACAGGCATCTTCAGTTTGTAGCTCTGGCTACTGATTAACTCATTTGAGGAGTTTTGATACACTTGGCCTTCGTCATTTGGGGCCTGATTTTTTTCCTCATGCCTTAGGATCTTCAAAGGAAATAAAACATGTAAACAATGTTCCTAGGCTTTATACAGGTGGGAGTAGTGGAGATGTCATTTCTCCATAGAGGACTTTGTAGCTTATTCATCAAAATTAGTCATGCTTGGCTCTGTAGGTAGGAGAAGTTGTTCAGAAATAGAGTGTCTTAAGGATGTTTTGGTTTATGGTGAGATGTTTCTGTGCCTTGTGCCCAGAACTCATGTTTCTGTGTTCAACTTGTTGCCAAGAACCTACTTGCAATATAACAGATAATCACGGAATATTAGGGATTGGAAGGGACCTTGAAAGATCATCTGGTCCAATCACCCTGCTGGAGTGGGATTTATCTTCTGTAACAGACTACCAAGAAACCAAATGTTCATCAGCTTTTTGTTGTTGTTGTTTAAAATGAGGAAAGCTATGGAAGATTAGGCAAAGTGTGTTTATTTTAGCAGTTCTGTTTTGGCTAAAAAAGTCTTGGATATTGGTGGTTGTTTGGATGGTGTTGAATGGTCATCTGCCTTCCACCTCAAAGGGATCTGCAACCAGAAAGGTCACTAGCACATCAGGACATAGATGCTTCGTGCATCTCTATGGTTATACTGGGTCTTTATCACTTAAGCCAAGCACGAAATGCCAACTCCTCCAGCTCTAGAAATATTCATATGACTCAGTATAGTGAAGGGCCTTGCAAAAATTTGCCCAGCGGTGCCAAAAGAAAGAACATGTTGTTTCTGCCGCAGTGTTGTATGCTTTCTTGCTTCCTTAGTGTGTGAGGATGCTGTGTTAGATGGCTCTGAAGCTCCAAGGCTGTTGCTGGCGTTCTTGCCGCAGTGGGCAGGAGCAGGGATTCTTGCAGCCACATGCCTGGGATTTTTAGAGTGCAGCCCTTTCGAGCACTTCTGAAGCACGTGGGTTTCCTCTATACAATCATGGCTTGGTTCTCCACAGTCTAACTAGCCCTTCATTTGAATCATGCATTTTGTTGTCTGTTGTGTTTTGTGGACATTGAAGTCTGAAGTGATTGCTGAGCTGAGAGCTCCCCTGTGACCCAGAATTACATTTTCCGTACAGATAAACTGCCACTTGAAATCATAAAGGGTGTTTGTTGGTGTGGGTTTTTTTTATTGTTCTGTCCTTCTGCCCAGTTCTGTTTTGCACTTGGAGAAGCCGTGATATTCTTTTGATATCCGTGGAATTCTTGAATAAATTAATGTACAATTTGGCAAACAAACTCACTTTGTGCTGTAGTATCAAGACAAAGAAGCCTCAACACTAACTCTGCATAGTTAAGACCAATGTAGCTCAGCTATGTGCAAATCAACTGTTTCTTCATCTTCTTAAATGAGTTTTCTCACTGATATGCAGAATATAAGATTGGTTCTCTATTGTACAATATACAATTTCTGCAAGCCAGATATTCACCAAAGGTAACATTAGACACCGAGCGAATAATTGTTTCCTGTCACACTGCGTTAGTAACTGGGAAGAAAGTGTTTCCTAATCTGTACTTGTGCAGAGCTAAATATAGCTCCAGTGAAGCTTAACTTCGGCTTCAGCCATTCAGGTCCCTAAGAAATTCAGCACCATGTTTGTCAGTCACTGGGAGAATGACTATAGACATTCTTGCATGCTTTTTGCCCTCCCACTTTTGAGTTTTATAATCATAGGAACTTGAACGTGAGGCTGACCAAACTCTCAGAAAATCCTGATGGTCCTGGGCTGTTCCTCTCTGCAGTTTTAGGATAGCAAATCCCGGCCGCACCTCCTCCATTCGATCTTGGACCAAGTTAAATTGCCCTGTGGTTATGTTTTCCAGCAAAAACTGCTCTGATTCACCTTAAATCTGTTATTTATACTTGTTCTACTCTGTAGTTCTTCTGTAGAGCTGATGGCATGATGCATAAGATCTTAAAAAAGACTTGTTAAGAAGTATTCAGATTGGACTGTACCAGTGAGATCATGCTGTGTACCTGGTAAGAAAAACCTGATGTTGTAGAAAGGTGTGTTGAATAGATTGTGTCTCCTCCCTGGGAACAGAACAAGCTGATGTCTCTGCCGTGTTATTAAGTCTGTCAACTGTGGGATAACAACCTTCGTGCTACATCTGCACCGAAAAGGCAGCAGCTTCCTGAGGCAATGGAGTGCCACATGCTGGGCTTTGGAGCTTGAGTCCTTGTCTTTTGGCTGGCATCTCTGAGGAGGATGCTTTGAGTTCATCTCTTCTGAAGAGGCCAGGAGTGAACCCTGACTGAAGAAGTTAGTCCCATACGTTTTTTCATTGGTGTTTGAATTTGCCAGGATAAGCTCATCCTCCCCAGTGCCTCTGCGTGACAGCAAGCGGGATGAATGTGGTTTAGAGGTCTGAGGGATTTTACATCCAGGGTTCGCAGAGAGACCAAGACAGTACTTACTCATTCACCTGTGTCACTTCTTCAACCGTAAGTGTGCTACCTTTTATCAGTGCTCTGCCCAACTTTCTCATGTTTTGGGTGACACATATAATTAGGAGGAGGAGGGGACACGTTCGTGGTTGCTGTTGAGGAGGAGTCCTGTGTACCCAGCACTGGCTGTCTGCCTGCACCTGTACCTCTCACCTTCAGAGAGATCCTTTGAGAAAGTGATCTGAAGAAATCCAAAGAAAATTGCTTAGGTTTGTAACAGCTTTCCTCTTGGCAGGTGGATATTTATTTATACTGTAGGATGTGACAGGCAATTCCTTGTGCCTCGGCTCTGTCTAAAATGTGAGCGATCGCAGGAGACGCGAGTGATTGCATTAGAAACTTTCCGTCCTCTGGTGAGGAGAGTGTTTCAGCTTGAACTCTACCCTCACTGAGATCTTTGAAGTTTGGATCTTTAAAACCATTCTCCACTCCAAAGACCTACCAGTGCAGTTGTCATCCTTCCCATCTGAAATGGCCTGGACCAGGCTCCCTTCAGAGGCCATTAAAGCTGCTCGTTTCATCCTCCAGAGAGGTCGGCAGAGAAAGACATAAGTAAGTAATTATTCCCTGCCTCTCCTCCCAGGAGCTGAGGGAGCTATGGAAGTTGGAACATCATTAAGTCTCTGCGCAGCACAGAGGGACTGGAAGCCTCCGCAGCCTCGTGGCACGCGGCGGAGGGGAGGGCTGAGAAACAGGTGGTATTTAGAAACTAATTAATATTTATGAATAACAATGCACTATTGGTAAGAAAACAAATCAGGCTGTGTGTGAATATTTATGATGAAGACTTTCAACACCGCTCGGATCGTGCGGTGCTGCGTCTCCTCTTGTGTCACAACATTTCACACCGGGGTGGAAACCTCCTCTGCGGGGCTCAGCCAGCCCAGCCGCTCCGCCAAGTCTGTGCTTTCAGAAGAGTATTCGCACCGGGTTGATATTAGTGGGCCACTAGGTCCCCCACGTTTTAAATACCCTTTACTGGTGGAGTAAGCCATGCAATTTAACTTGAGATTTCATCCCATTAAGAGCTGAGCCGTGCGCAGAGATAATGCTATGTTTGAAGAGAAAGCAGGTGTTAAAGGTTGTTCTCCCTCTTAATGTTGGGTGCGAGTTTTTTTACAGTAGATCAAACTTGCCTAATGTAATCTTCATAATGCTTTCATTTAAAAATGCTCCCTGTGGTTTGTATTTGTGGAACTGAAAGAGCAGAATCTACTTTGTAGCTTGGTGGGGCGGGGTGTTGGATTGAACATATGTTCGCACTGTCATTTGGGAAAGATAATAGGTTTTTAACCTCTGTCAGTGTTAGACTGAGGTATTTATGGAGCTCTATTAAAGCTGCGCCTAGGCAGCTAACCTTGTGATGCAGGTTTTTCACAATTTGCCATTTTCTTGTGATAAGTTACGGCTTTTCCTGGCCTCTCGCAGTGCGTCTTGCTGTGTCAGCCAGCATGGGAGCTCACGAGAAACGAGGATTTCCTTGCTGTTGTCAATGCTGCATGAAATGCTCGTGGCTACTGATATTGTCTGTTCAGTAAATACTGTCACGTAGATTTAAAAAGCAACCTTGAAGAGTTTCAGAAAATGCTCTTCTGGGTTTGACACACGGAAACTGGCAGAAACCACGGCGGGTTTGGTTGCAGAGGTTTCCAGGTGCAGCTGCAGGTGCTGAGCCCTTTTTTATTGCCGACCTCGCGTTTAACTTGAGGAGGGGGGAGGCTGTGTGTAATTCAGTGTGTCTCTTTAGCCAACCTAAATTCGCGTGATAGACACTGCAGCGTGCTTCACGGGGACGGTTATCTGCAGTGAACTGCCATTAGCCCTCTCGTCATTGCTGATTAAGTTTTTTGTTAATGTTTAATCCTCCAAAGCAAATGCCTAATGTTTATATTGCCCTTTCCCTGTATAAGCAGAACCTCTGTTTTATGAAGTCGGCTACTACATACAAAACTGAATCAGTGTAAAATTTTAAATATACATGTCAGACAATGAGATGCAAAGAAGTTCAGAGCATAAACGATCACTTCACTTTGCACAGGTCCTGTTTTGGCAGGGGTTTCCAGGGGTCTCAAATTGCATACTAAACAGTGCTTGGTATAACTGAGAGTATATTCTATCCTCATCTTACAATTCTTTGCTTTCTGTCTCAATATTTCCAGTGTAGAAAAGATACTTTGTGTGTGGTGTGTTTCCCCTTCCTTTTCTAGTTGTAGTGCCACTGTGGTGTAGCTGAGAATAGTTGACTTCAACTGCCCCTACTGTGCAAACGCAAAATCTGCTTAGGCTTTTGTGGGACAAAGGAGTTTGTAGTGAAGTAAATGCATGCGTACCATGGATGACTGCAACTCTGTGCGTTGGAACTATAGGAAATTCATAGTGTTTCCAAAGAATAAATTCAAAAAGAAATTAATAAAAAGCGACGCAACAGTTAGTGGCAGAGACTGGTATGTTTAAGGGAGGATATTAATTTAAATTGTTGTCTTACAGAAATTTCAAGTGTTTTTATACATTTAATAAACGGTTGCCATTTAAGTAGCTTGAGTATCCTTCTCTGTATACAACGTGTCCTGGGATTTAACAAACCACTTACTGTTGGGTGGATTCCACTCAGATGTGATTGCCATTCTTCATACAAAGACTGACTGCTGAAGAGAGTGAGAAGAGCCAGTACTGTTAGTTATGGGGGAAAGGAAAAACCAGATTTGTGTGATCTATCTTTATTCACTTACTATGGTTAGTCTTGATCATGGGCATCAACGTGGATGTGTAGATGCCTAAAAGAGGGCTTTCCTGAAATCCCAGGGATCCTGGCAGGAGGTGCCAGGCTCCTTCTGTGAAATTCTGACCTGAGGGATGGAGCCTGACAGTGTGGGACAGTTGCAGGTGGGAGCTGGTGACCTGGCACTGAGGGAGAGATGCTGGGGCAGAAAATTGGGTTCCTGCATGAGAGGGGGGAAAAAAGCTTTAAGACATGTTGTAGACAAGGGAGCTTGCAGGGACCAAAGAAAGAGTGACAGCATGGTTGAAGTTATGAAAAGCATATTGAGGAGCATTGTGCATAGATGTTGGCAGGGAAAGACCTCAGAGTTTAAAACATGAATGTGCTCTGAGTGACTGCAGTGAATGCTGCTGGTGTGTGCCAGAAGTAAATATAGTAGAGTAAGCACGGCTACAGAGTCATTGAAGTCAACACTGCATAACACAAAATTGCATAATATATTTGTTTGTCAAGGTTATTAGAGCACAGTTTTAAATGGATCAGAGTCCTTGGAAAGGTGACTGTATTCTGGTTCCCTGGGTTGGCACTTCCAACAGGTCCCAGGCTGATCTGGCAGCAGAAAGGGTGAGCTTGTCCTTCCCCTCCCACCAGCTCCAGCACTTCTCATGAGCCGGTTCCACTCGCTGTGCTGTGGGAAGGGACCTGCTTGCTCTCCCCAGAAATAAAAAAGAACAAGGGACTTTTCTAGTCCTGGTCAGCTCATGGTGTGAGGGAATGAGAGAAGGTCTCCAGGTGGAGTGTGGCCAGAGGGTAGGTGGAGTGAGGGGCTGCGGGCGAGCAAACTGTCTCAGCCCCGTGTCCCACCGGAGCGCTGGAGCACACCAGCAGCATCCTCCCCATCTCATGGCGAGGATACAGTCAGTACATGATGCAGCAACCGTCAGAGACTTGGATCTCAGGGCACTGTCACGCCTTCTGAAAGTGTACTGAAACTGTTTACGAAATGAGTACTTTGTAAATGATAAAGGCCAAATAATGCATTCTACACATTTGCATAATTTTGAATTGCGTATCCTTCTGAGGGCTGTAGTCATTTGGCTCGCGTTAGAGAAAACTTAATGGTGTAATCGAGCTCAAGCCGTTGCTTGCCGAGCTGAGTTGACACAGAAGATAGGAGGTGTGTTTTTGGGGAGGCTGTGCGTGCTCCCTGCAGTGTCCCCGTCCCCGTGGAGCAGTGCCCCAAGGGCTCAGAGCACTGCAGGTAGGACAGGCGGGAGGCACGGTCAGGGCTCTGAAGGGTCGGGGTGTCTTTCAGAAGGAGCTTGAGACCTGGAAGTGAGACATATCTCCATGCTGATAGCATGCCAGGTCATGACATTAGGAGGCATTAGTAGGGGAAGAAACCCTTTGCTGTGAGCTGGGTAGGATGGAGGCGGTTACCACCTGGAAATGATGGAGAGACACATCTTTGTGCAGTGACAGTGAGCTGCAAGGATGGCGCTGGGCGGGAGACGGTGAATTGGGGTAAGAGAGGAGGTAGGTAATCTCGAGGATGGAGAGTCTTCCGAGAGCAAACTCCAGTAACTTGCTTGGTTTGGGCGGTAAAATGAACCCTGACAGGGAGGTGGTGTAATTCATTTTATCGTCAGGGAAATAAACTTCAGGGATAAGGAAAAGCTGTTTAAGCTGCTGGATCAATGTTGGCATGAAAACAAATGGATAAAAGCTGTTCAGGAATAAATGTTAGGCTGAAACTTAGAAGTTTTTAACTATTGGAGGAGCTCAGTTCTACAGTAGTTAATGGATACAGAGGCTGAGGATGAGCATTGTCAGTACATTGGGGTCCATCGCAGTGGTTGTGGTTTTTCGATGTGGTGCTTGTAAGAGCGGGTGTGAGCGAGTGACCTGCCAAGGAAACAGCTTTCCTGTCTCTGTGTGTGTGTGGTGGCGGATTGTCACAACGGTGGTGTGTCCAAGTAGGAAAGGGGAAACCGTCCCTTGTTGTCATGGTTTTAAGAGTGTCCAAAAGGGCAGATGTGCTGAACTGAACCCCTTCTTCACCAGGATGGACAATTCGTGTCGTCAAATGAAGTTTTAACCTTTGCTTTATATTTAGTCTGTGAATGTCTCTGCTGTTACAGTCGTCTATGATACTTATTTTTATGTGTATTTTTTTTCCTAGGTATTTTTATGGCCTCTGTCACAGTGGTGTCTCAGTGTCTCCCAGGCATTTATGGATTTATTCTGAGAACGTTCCTGTGAGGTAGGGAAATGTTATCACCTTCGTTTTACAGACTGGGAACTGAGGCACAGGGAGATAAATGTTGCAGAAGGTGTCTGTAGCATAGCTGGCAGTCAAACACTCAGTTCCAGCAATTTCTTTATTGCCCTAATCCCTAAACCCAGCTACATGTCTTTGACTCTTTGTCCCTTTTTTTTCCTTTATTTTCTTTCTTCCTTGGTCTGAGTTTTAGTAGAAACAATGCACAGGGCTGGGAGGACCTGTGCAAAGTCCAATTAGGGTTACTGGTGTCCTTTTTTTGACATTGTTACTTATGAGTTGAAATGCCTTTCTAAAAATATCAGCAGATCTGTTTATGTTAAATGATTAACATGTTTAGACTTTCAACAGATAAGCTGTCATGCCTTTTTGAGTCAGTAACCCCTTTATCCTACCTGCCCAGGCTTGTGGCTGTTGAATTCTTACCTTGCCTAAGCTAATGCCATCCCAATCACCTAAAGCAATGCCGAGAATTTCATCATCCATGCAAAGATCTGATTCATGTCAAGACAGGTGTAAAGTTTCTCAAGCGCATTTATGTATAATTACTGTTTAACTTTGTTTTTCAAAGGTCTTTCCAAGGCAGGTAAAATGTTCAGCTTTGAGCTCCCAGATTCTCCCAGAAATTGGATTTCAGTGCCTGATTAGTGATGCTGATCCTTTTCAAAAATATTGCAAAGTTCCTGACACGTGTGCATGTACTGAATTACAATTTACATTATAAAATCAAGAATAATGAATAACAGCTTGAAAAATGTATTTTTTTCCCCCCTTCAAGTAAGGAATTTTTAAGATAGGTCTCCCTTGAGCCCTTCTCTCCCTTCAAGTTGGTATTTGAAGTGTGACTTTTACTACTTAAGGAATTTTCTGAGAGCTACAGCAACATTACAAATTGCAAAGACACCAGCAGGCTCTCACAATTAAATATTTTTATTGCGTATTAAAATAAGCAACATTATTAAAATGATAATGCTGCAAAGAAAGATTTAATGCCATCTTTCTAATTTCACCATCTGTAAAATACATACATTGGATTACATTTGTGCTCTTTATTAATGTATATTACGTGTCTTTGTGTCCCCAAGAATGAAGTCCTAATGACTCATGAACTGTGTCAAAGTGTACTAAATAAGATTAAAGAGCTGGCCAGTGACCCTAACAGTCAATTAGGCCGTGCATTACTCACCCCCGTGTTTGTGAAGCACAAAAGGGAAGCAAAAGCTCAAGATGCTGATGGTTGAAACAAACACAAACACCAGGAGCTGGTCTTGTTGTGTAAGTGGAGATCGAAGCCCTTGCAGTCGGTACGTGTTTGTGTATGAGTGTGAGAGAGTTCTGCTGGTGTGGTCCTGGGGAGGGGAGAAGAGCCTTCTGGAATAGATCCTGCCGCGCATGGGTGATGTTGGGTCGGGCAGTGACAGGAGCGGTAGGAGATGGTGCTCAGGTAGTGGGGTGTGCCCTCAGAGGAGTTATTCAGAGATGTCACAAATGGGAAGGTCAGTTTCAGAAACATGTTTCACAGAAGCAGCAGGGCAGGGAAGGACATCTCGGTTTTCTCATAGGTGAGCGCAGGGTTGGCAAGATTGCGTTTGGATGCAGGCGGGAGTGTGACCAGAAAGGTTGTTGGCTGCAGAACAGAGTTTGAAGACTCCATCCCCATCTCCCGTGGCTCAGGAGAGGGGCGATGAGGCGGTGCTGAATCCTCAGAGGTACAGACCGGTCAGATCTCCTGTTCCCCAGCAGCTCCTCCATCCTTCCCTCGCAGACTCCCCTGGCCCGTGGAGTCATCCACGTGGCACCAGGCTGGCGCGGGCTGAGCACATCCCCACGGTGGGTTGACCCAGCGAGATGTGAACCTGGGCACTACCTGAATTACAGGAGAATCTCTGCCCTCTTTAGGACTCTCATTTCTTAGCTCATCATTTGCATGTGTTTTTATACTGCCATCAGAAGCGTTTGAGAGCAGCTGTTGGTTGACGATGGTGAGAAACCTGAACCAAGAGCAGTGACATTACACGGGAGCTGGACTGGCAGCTTGGCCATGCTGTTCCTCAGCAAAACAGTGATTCTTGAGGGCTTCTCAGTTTTACTGCTCTTCTTTTCTGGTGTGTGCAGCTATGTATGCTTTCAGCTGACACTGAGAAGTTTTTGCGTCGTTCTTGATATAAACTCAACTTTTAGGAAAGAAAAGATGACAGACCCATTCCATACAAACTGTGGCTGAAAGTGCAGTTTGAGTGGCATGCAACAACATCTTTTAAAGTAAATCAGTTTTTTTTTGAACACAAGTTGGGCACAATCTCTGTGATCTGGGTCATAATTTATCTGTAGGGTTTTCTTTTATAATAATTTCCTTAATAAAGTCCATCTGACTGGGAGGACGAGGAGGAATGGGCAGGGAAACCTGAGAAAAAAGGTGTAATTTTGCTGTTCAGATGAATGGGAGACAAAAGAAAAGGGAGACTTTCCAATCATGTCAGGCTGAATCATCAAGGAATGATATTACAGGAGAAGCCCTGAAGATAAACTGTAACCTAGATTAGCAGAATACAGATTAAGTTTTCGGGAGTTTGAAGACTGCAGTGCATCCTGAAGCAGTCTTTTGACATTCATTTAAACTAAAATTATTGTATGGTTGCTATTTCAGGTTTATACAAAAATACATAAGGTTTCCATTTGAATGTTGATGTCCTGAAGTTAATAAATTTATTAAGGTGAAGACTACTTGAAAAGATTAAAAAACCTAAACTCAAATTTTCCATTTGAACTGGCTATTACTGGGGAAATGGTATATATCGGTGTGATTATGGTTTGGGGGATTTTTATACATGCAACATTACCACTGGAAGCTGGAATTACAGTTAACACTGAGGCTTCCGCATGATTAGTTTTCTGCATTCTGACTTTAAAGTATAAAACAGTTGTCATCAGGTCACGATGCCCTCTTCTAATTCGTTAAATATTTTTATTTTGGAATTTATTTGCATTTTGGAAAATGTGCTGTGATACTATGTCCTAATTTAAAGGGTGCTTTCTGTAATACAGGCTATGTATTTCTAGAATAGGTTGTCCCAAAGCCTATGTGATTCAAAGTGATTTGATTGTGTGTTAGTGCCACATTGTCTGGAACTTATTAATACTTAATGCAAAACAGTGAGTTACCTGTTACTTTTCACTGTAACACAGTGAACAGTAATTTTTGGTTGTATTTAAATAATAGCCTCAAAAGGGCATTGGCTGTATTCATTGGCATAGCTCAGCATTTTGTTATGGCTATATATGTTTTTTTGGACTGAGAGTCTTTACAGGTCCTTTTATCTTACAAATGAGTGGAGTGCTTTAATATACTGGTGCCCAAAGGGCATGACCGCTGGGCATTTACCTGGTTTCACGTGGTTCCTGTAGGAGAATGTGTGGAGGGCGAGGGGTAGGATTAAAAGCTCCCAACTGGGACTAGTAAAATTCACCTCTGCTTTGAAGTTGTATGCTTTAGCTGTCTACAGGGATATATGTTTTCAAAAGTGTATTTATGAAAAACAGTATCAGCAGAAGCTGGAGATGTTGCAGGGTTTAACCGTATTTGCGGAATTGAACATGAGCATTACCCCTCTGGTCTTTTCATTTCCTTTCCTATTATATAATCAGCATACTGGTAGGTGGCTTTTGTCACTTTACCTGTTTAATTACTTTATCTCTCGGAGGGTTATGCAATAAAGGTAGGATCACCATAACTGGCAGCGTAACTTTTGTCGTCCCGCAGAGTCAGCACTTGCGCTCTGGCACAATGGGCTTGGATGGCTGCCACGCCGTGCGTGTGATTCCTGAGCCCGAGACAAGTGCTGAACTCGTTAGAAATCCGTGCTACGGGAGTTAATGTGCATAAGGAGTTTTGGTACTGAGATCTCCTTTGAGGATACATTTAACTCTAATTAACTGGGTTTCGTTCTATCTACCATCACCATAGGCTTGGCTGAAACCAGCCGGTATTGGTTAGACTCCTGGTTTGAAGTAGAGCCCAGTGGGGTAGTGGATTACAAACCAGGCAGTTACGACTGTGGTGGGGTTCCTGGTGCCTGCACTGGGGCTGTGCCGCTCCTGGGCCAGGGTGCCACACCAAGTGGATACACAACCTATTGCCTTCTTGGGCAAAACTCCAAATTCCTGAAGAGGCCTGAAATAATGAGGTTTGACGAGCTGTGATTTAACAGTTGCGTGATACCAAACTCCCCTGATCAAAATAGAGTCTGAATCTTTCCACTTGCAAAATAAGGAACAGCAGCAGAGAAGACTTATCAGTATTTCACTGGTCTGGCTTTTCTCTCTGTTCATACCTTCTTTCTACTCATCGTTAGCTCAAGGATAATTTGCAAGGATTCTGCTAATTATGATCTGTTTTTTCAGGGAGAATTCCTGATGGTTCCATTTGTAGCAAGGACAAGTACAAGCACACATGGATTGTAAATACCGGGTGGGATTTTTTGGCCTGGCAGTGCTGGAAATCAGGCTTTGTTATTATGTCCAGTAAAGCAGGTTTCACATAAAGCTGATTATAGTATTTTGTGAGAGAAAGTTTTCACTGTATCACTCTGGAAGAAATTACAGATCCATATTCAACAGCAGATGCCTGTATTTTGTGTAACGGGAAGAATGTATGGATTTGTTGCATTTTCGTCACAGCCAGCAAAAGGAGACTGTTGGGGTTTTTTTGCCTTTTAGACTAGCACTAGGGTTCTAGTCTTGCAAAAGTATTTTCTGGGTAGAAACATGAGATAAAATGGATTCTGGATTTGAACCTGAGGGGGTGGGGGTGAACCATCACCCAGCAGTTCTTGAGTGTCCATAATTTCTTGAAAATTGGACCTTTTCAGGTATTTCAGGCTGGGTATACTAGAAGTTGAGGCGTTCAGACCACGAACTGCTTTTGAGAATGACAGCCAGGACCTCCATTAAGGTGGCATCCTCTGCCTAGGGGATCACAGAGCAGAGACTGATGTGTCTTTGAGGATGGAAATGGAGCAGTTTAAGTTGCGGTGCTTCAGCTGAGATGTGGTAACAGCACACAACCACGGCTGGTGCATTTTGCTGAAAAAATGGAAATCACAGAGCATCTAAAACCGTCTGGTTTGCTTTGCATAGAAGCAGAGTAGCTACGCTCCTGTAATAAGTTGCCTCGGCTATGAGGATGGTAATTTCCAGCTGATGAAAGGTAAATTATAGCTAGAACAGGTGGGTGCATTAAAAATCATAATGTGCTTCAAGGTACCTTTCTGTGTTCACAGAGGAGCGGGACTTGCTGCGCTGGTTTGGCCCAGCGGTCAGTCTAATTTGGTACCCTACCCCTGGCAATGATCCGTGCTAGATAACTGAGGCCATAGTACAGGAAATAATGCATTTGGTTATCAAATGTTTTATCTGCTGGGGAAGTGTTGCCTTTTTTTAATGTATCAAACCAAACCAGGCTGGTTAAGTCACTGGAACCGTCCCTTCTAAAATGCAGTTAGATTTAGTTTGAAATCTTTCCTTGCAGACAAGGAGTTTATTGCCATTTCTTAATGTTTTTCCCTTCAACTGAGTGTTGGTTAAAGCTACATGCACTCTTTAATCTGACTTGGTTTTTATTTTAGTTTTTTAAAATGTTCTTCTGCTTCTCCAAAAAGAGTCGTAGTAGGTGAATAGTCTGTTGGGTTTTTTTTTCAAACATTATAGCTGAAAGATAAAATACTAAATGAGTTTCATGTAGTTATTATATTGCTTTGATTATGTCTTCACATTAATTAAAATTAATTTAAACAAGGTGATAGGAGTAAAGTGCAGAGTAGGAAGAGGATAGATCAGAAAAAACAGATAAGATAGGTGTATTCAAATAGTCAGAGCCTGATGAAATTTGCCCCAGGGTACATCAGCAACTAGCCAAGCAACCTTTGAACCATTTACAATTATCTTTTAGAAATTGAGAAGAGCAAGAGAGGTCCTGGAGGACTGACAAGGGCAAATGCAGTACCTGCCTTTGAAAAAGGAAGATCCAGGGATTTACAGTCTAGTTAGTTGAACTGCAATGCTTAGAGAATTGGAACAAAATTTTTAATCAGTTTCTAGGAATCTGGAAGGTAAAATGACAATAAGGACTCTGGGGAGCAGTACCTGTGATGTTACCTTGACTTCGGTAACTTTTGTCATAACTTCTTGTGGCGTTTCTGTGGAATAGGGAAATATACGGATTTAATTATACAGTAAATAACTGTTTGAAAAAGGTGTTTGAGAAATAGTTATGTATATAACCTGCTGTGAAAATAATGGGAAGAACGGGGGGTGTCACGAGGAATTGTGTGAATACACCCCTGTTTGTCTTGGGCTGAGCTTTATTTGCTGTTCTCTTTACTAGTGTGGACAAGGGAATACTTACTAAATCTGCAAGTAAGCCCAAACTGCGAGGAGCTCAAGCGCTGTGAAGCACAGTTCAGAATTAAATGGCTACGGTAGATTGAAAAACATTTTAAAATGTGCAGCGTATAACTTAATGACCTGAAATGAGGAAATACAGAGCGCTGAGGACATGGCTGGGCTGCACAGCCGTGGCAGAGAGCTTTGGGACACGTGCTGGATCACCACCTGTGCACAAGCTAACAGGTGCAGAGAGGACAACCTGCATCTGGGGTGTATTAAGAGGACTGTAATTAGAGATAATGGTTCTGCCACGGTCAGTGCTTCTCAGGCCCTAGACATGGAGCTGTGTCCAGCTGCAAGGATGGTACGTCAGGGAGTGGGGTTTGGCTGAGGGCATCTCTGGATGTAGCTGGGGTCTGGAGTACAGATGAGATGTGAAGGGTGTTGGAGCTGGGTCTGATCAGCCTGAGGATGAGGAGACTGAGGGATTGCTTACTGTCTTGATCAAGGGTTGGACAAGAGGTCCTCCCAGTTAAGGGCAAGGCTGTAACTTGGATCCCACCAGCACTGAGAAGTATGAGAGAGACATCAACAAGTCAATACAGGTGCCAAAAACTGGAGTGAGTTGCGCAGAGGACGGTGTGGCTGGCAGGGGACTGGAGCAGGAGGTGTGCGAGTGGTGGCCGAGGGAGCTGTGCTTCCCGAGCCCCGGGGAGGAGGTTCCAAGCGTGTCACCCACCCTGAGCAGGCGGTGCGGTGACAGCTGTGTCCGGCACTTCTGGGGCGAGCACAGGGAAGGGAAAAGAGGCAAAGCTCGCAGGACGCAGCAAGGGAAATGCCAAAAGTTCAGCTTGAGAGTGGAGGACCACTGGAACAAGGGTCCAAAGAGCTTGGGGCACTTCCATCTTTGGAGGTTATCAAAAGTCAACGGGGCAAGGCTCTGGACAATATGATCTGACTGGAGAGTTAGTCCTGCTTTGAGCAGGGGTTTGGACAAGGGACCTGCGTAAGTCCCTTCCTGCCTGCCTTAATCTGAGGTTCAGTAAACTACTTCCATCCTCCTTTTCTTTAGAGGATGGAATCTGTGAATGATAGGTCTCAGGTCAGTGCCAGTGCTCCTCCAGGTAGTGTTAATCAGTGGTTCAGAAGGGCCAGTGTTACTGAAATTGCTTCCCTTGCAGTAGTGTCTCTTAATAACATAAAAACATTTGTTTCCTCAGTCGGGCTTCCAGAGGAAACACCATAATCAACTGTTTAAATTTCTTCAGTTCTTCAGCATTTGTTTTTGTTAGAAACACCAGAGTGTTTTCTAAGATACAGGTGTTTAATTTCATAGCCTTTAAGAACCATTTGCATCAAGGATTGGATTGGATTGGGTGCTCAAAGGAGACTGTTGCCTTGTAACATAATAAACATGTACCTAATCAGAGAAGCTGATTGTTTCCCATCACAATAAATAGAAAACATGTGATCAGTGACTTCAGCATCTATTTCTTCTTAGTGTTTTGCAAAATTAATAGTTATGACTTGTGATAGTGATATGCAACCTCCAACCTGAAGTCATTAAATATTAAGATACGTAGGCTGTGTTTAAAAATCAAGAGTGGCTCTTAAGTAATGAAATGTTAACTCTCTCTTAAGCTCCATCAAATTCTGTAAGGTGACTTCTAGAAGGGGAATGTGTTGCCGTTCAAAGTGGTGGTCTTTTGCATGAACCTTATCAACAATTCAATGCAATTGTTTTTCTGGGTTAGAATATTGAGAAATCGACACTAAGGTTTCTGTTGAGGTCTGATTTAATCACTTTCAAACATAGCCAGGCTGCTTGACAGGTGACCACATAAAGCGTTGCCAAAGATTAATGGTCTGTCTTGCTCATCTGTCCCCATTTCCTTAATCATGCTGACGGGTATTTTTTGTTCCGTTTCTGAACTGGTGCCATTAAGCTGACAAGGCCACCTTGTTCAGAGGTGCAGCGGTCGAGGGGTTGTTTCCCAGGACAGCTGTGGCAGTCTGTAGGGTCACGTAGTTCTGGAGGTGTCCCATCCTGCCTGCTGGGACAGGCACTTGCACAGTGACACGCAGACTTTAGACCATATGTGTAATCTTGGTTAATTGTGTTACATATTTGTTCTCCTCCTTTAATGTTTGTTGAAGTCTTGTAAATGAAGTTGCTACAGGGTGAAATTTTATGATGTCCAAGTTTGAAATGATCCAGCTTATCTCGTTGAATTTTTTCCAAGCTGTTTCTCATGGTGGTTCTGCCGTGCCAGCCAGCACGCAGGAGTGACGTGCGGGGCTTTCTCCCGAGTTGTGTTTGATAGTCATTAACTCCAGATGGCAAATGCCACTTTATGCTGTTGTAAAAGGTATTTTGTTCAATCGAAGTTCTGCTTCACATGCAACAGGGCTGAGTTTTTTTGAAAGTTTCCATTTATCTGTTTATCTCAGGAGCGCAAATTATTGGCTTTGCTGGAGTCGGAGGCCCTAACTGATGAGGTGCACTAAGAAGAAGGGCTGATAAAATGTATGCTACAGATGTTATGACAAGAACGTCATATTTTTTGCTGGGTAGCAGAGTGACTGATTGGCTGTAGACATTCCTGACACTCCCTGACAGAAAGGGTTATTTTATCTGAAAACAGTGCAGTTACAGATGAGAGAGCTCCTGAAAAACATCACTCACTTTTACTGGCGACATCCATCACTTCTTAATTATGGGTGCTTTCAGGGGGAGAAAGAAGTTCTTTCCTTTGCTCCTCTGGAGCTTTTCTTGTCACTGCAGCAGCAGCACAGGGTTAAAGTCGGTCCTTTATGCAGAGGGACCTGTGGATTAAACTAATGCACACAAGTGACTGTATGTGTTAGATGGGTATCACGCTGTTACAGGAATGGCAATAGCCAGTGACTGTGGAGAATGAATAACTCTTTGTAGCTTAACTATCTGCTTTGAAGCACAGAAGATCTGTTAAACTTTTGTTGTTTGGAAGTCCGGAGTTTTCATTGTCCTTTGAAAAGCTGAATCGGATCGCAGCAAGCCACGAGTCCAGCGAAGAGAGAAACTGGTGATATTTGTTCAGAAACAGGAGTCTCCGCATCTCAGTTTTCCAACCCATATGCTTATTTCTGGTGGCAGGAGCACAGTTGCCTGTGCACCACAGGGGCTGCGCTGCAGCAGCACAGTTGCCTGTGCACCACAGGGGCTGCGCTGCAGCCACCGCCGGGACAGAAACACAAGTGGAGTTTTTCCAGAATGTTGAATTGGCCTTTTTCCTGTTGAATTTGTTGGTCCTGTTACCACACTTAAAGCCGTATATGTTTTCAGTGCAGTCCTCAGTGCTACTGCCTAGAGATCCGTGCCAGCTCCAAACCCTTTGCTGCTTCCTGGCATCAGAGCGGACGTTAGCAGCTACATTCATTATACAATGGCCTAATTGACTGGGAATCATCATGTCTTAGTGAGCCCTTGGCACAGCCAGGTATCTTACACTCCAGTTTGCTTCAGCCCACCTTCTGTGCGGGGCTCAGATTTTCTGAGCTCTTAAGGACTTTATTTTCCTTTGCAATACTAAATAATTCTCTTCTCACAGTCTTTACAGCAAGAGCAGGACAGGAGATTTACTTTCTTTATGTGCTACTGTTTACATAAAGATAAAAATAACAGTTGGTTGAAGTATTGTTTGTTTTCATGTATAGATGTGCAGGGTGCTCCACCCGTGTGTGTGCCTCTCTGCCTAAATTTCTTTGTGTTTACCTGGTGTGGCCGGTTGATCAGACCGCAGGAATGGAGACGCTGTGGATACCATGGCGATAGGGTCAGCGTAGGTGCCTGTGTGCATGGTGCGGTCAGGCAGGAATAAATGAGCATTTTCAAAACTGTTGTTTGACTCCAATGATTCTGCAGCTGGTGAAGTATTTACAGTTGCTGGAGTGCTCTGTGCTGCCCTGTGCTGCCTTTTTCCCTTTGAAGAGTAGGTGCCTTGCAGCCCTTCCCTGGCTGCCAGGAATAGCAATAATTAAACTCACCTGGTAATGACAACAGACCTGATGCACCTTCTGCTGCTGAGGACACTGATGTCCTGAGGTTGGGAGAGCCCGGTGCTGTTTCATAGGAGCCCTCAGTTTAATTGCAGGCTCAAGGTTAAAACCACAGTCCGTAGATGAGGTGGGAGCGGATGGCTCTGTTCCCTGGGTACATCCCTGTCTTCCTCCTGGGCAGTGGAAATAGGACAGCCAGTGTCCTGCTGAACTGCACTGGTATCTCATTGTTTCACTTTTGTCCTTGTTTTCGTACCGCTAAAGCAGGGCTTCTTTGCAAGAAGACCCAAAGGTATTATCCGTTGCTTCTAATAAAAAGAGGAGAGTGCAAATGAGATGAAGGTAATACAAAACAAGAAGCGAGGGCTTGGTGATGCTGCCATCCCCAGACCTGCCGACGCTTCAGCGGGCAGCACTCCAGGCGCTGGTTGTGGATGAGCATTGCCCATGGGCTGGAGCATCAGAGGTCTGGAAGCAGCTCTGGACATAGAAAAGCTTCAGTAAAAATACCAAATGTTACTAAAGTTCTAGAGAAGTGAGTTGCACTGATTGAAAAATTTATCTTTTCCTGAAAGTACGAGTCGAAGTTTCATTCACTAGAGCATCACCCCCAAACCTGGAATACCCCATACCCACTCTTTTGAGATCTGAAGGGCTGAAATGGATCATTATCCATCAACTCCCCGAAGACTAATTTGTGGGGAAGGTGATGCCAGAGCAGAGGCTTTTGCAGGGGAAGTGTGGGAGAGCCCATCTGTCAATATTGTTCTTGCTGCTTTTCCAGTGCTTTTACAAATTGATACTCTGGGAGTTGTCTGTGCTGCAGGTAAAGCCTCTTTCAGGCCCTTGTGTGCTGATATTTTATTGAAGTGAGACATGAACGCTCCAGGGGAAAGTGGCATTGCGAGATAAAGGGCTCTGATACGTGCATATAGCTTAAATGTCATCTTACAAAAAAGATATAAAGCAGATGTTAATTGTAAAGCAGTACTTCATGTACATTTTTTATTAAAATTATTTCCTCTAATTCAGCGTATCTGGACACATAGAACTGTTGTGTTTATCCAGCCTAAAAATGTTTCTTTGAGACAGTTTTGTGATTATGTAAATACATAGTTTTAACAGAATAGAGAGTAGATTTAGTAGTCTCTGATTAGAGAGAATATTTTCTTCCAAGATGAAGAGTCTGAACTAACAGTCAATTTTATCATTTGTTTTGAAGGAGAGAATTGCAGGTACACATTTACTTCAAGCATTAGATAAGCAGTCTGACTGGAAAAGCAGTTTTAATCTGTTTTAATGATGTTTTTCCAATATGAAAGGGGCCAAGAGATGCATAAGTCTAAAGGTCTACTGGTAATTGTCGAAGTGATGGGAGTTGTTTACAGAACATACATGACTGGATGGTTGCCTCTCGCTAAAAGCGTGTATGCGACCTTTGTTCTTGATGTAAAGTATAATTAAGGAATACGTGCCTCTGTGTATTTAAAAACAATAAAACCATCCCATTCGCAGACTGTGAGGTATTTAGGGATGGCAGATACAGATGAAGCATTTCATCGAGTGCTGGTGTTAACTGCTTTGTTATTTACTGGTATTGTGATCCCTTTCTCCCATGCAGTTATGATGAGGCCAAATCAAATCTTTTATTAAGCATTACTCATATGAGTGAGGTAATGGTTTGTTATCTATGTAGGTAAAACTCTCATGTTTTCCAGGTGATCCCAAACAAAAAACAAAGAAATCCTGTCCTGGCCTGCCTTTTGCCTACAGTGCATGCCAAGACTTCTGCAGGCTTGTTACAGAGATATTAAATAGACTTTGCTTTTTGTCTTGCTCTGCTGTTAAGGCCGCATGCTTTCAACATGTATGCAGCTGTAGGAAGCTCAGAGAGGAAAAACTGTAGGCAGTTCACTTCTGAAATCCTTCAAGACTGACTATGAATTCTTTATATTGTTCCTTAATGGCTGATATTTGTGGGACTGTCAGGGTTAATGCTGCTCAGGCGCTGGGGTGTTCCCCGTGCGCTGGTGCTTGGGAAAGGTGCTGGTGAAACATCCCCATCCTTAGCAGGCTCTGCAACAGCTGGACCCACAGTCCAGTCGGGACAGGATTTCTTTCTCACAATAGAATTAACGTAAATACTTCTCATAACGTGTGTATGTGTGTAAATAGGTGTTTATTTAGCAGCTGCAGTGTTTGGACCACAAGCTGCGAAGGGAGTCGTGTAACACCTTGTAAACAGAGGAGGCAAGCAAGGGAGATTTCCTAATTTAACCTCTTTCAGCTGGGTTGTGAAATGTGATAAACAGCTGCCTTGGAGTATGGGAGGAGAAGGGCATCCCTAAACAGGGGGAGAATACCTGAAAATACGTATCCTCTTACAGCAGAATATCATCTGGAAAGAAACCTGAGCTATTTCTAAGAGGTTAGGCAATAGAGTTACGAGGAGTGGGGATTTTTTCACCATTCATACAGCCACGGTTCGCTAACGACATGAGGAAAGGTGCCTGGTATGTATATGTCTGTTTTTAACTTGTGGTGAGGGAACTCGAGATCTACTGTCAGTATTGTGCACAAACTGTGGTGCAAACCTTCCCGTCCAGGGGTTGGTAATAATTAGATAATTGACAACTTCAAGAGAATTGATTGAAGAGGAAATTTTATTATTATTATTATTATTTTTTACCCACTTGGAGAGACAAAAACCTAGCGAGGGATCTTTCTCATATTTTTTGTTACTGCCTAAGATTAATGCCCAGACCCTTTTAAAGGCCATTAGTACGAGGAACAGAAGTTAAAAGAAAACAAAGTCTCACTTTCATTTGCTTTCCCGGTTACTCATTTTGGATTCAGCGCATGAGCGACTTGCAGTTCGCCGTGGGGCCGAGTCGCAGATCGGGGCCACAATGGGGACATTGTGGTCACCTTTCTGTCCCCGCCGCCCCGCGCAGTCGAGTTGAAATCCTGCTTTTTGGCATCTGAGCTGTTGCTTTGGTGACCAATTATGACTCCAGAAGTATACATTGTGGTCTTGCTGAATAGCTGAAAAGGGTGTGAGGAAGAAGATAAATGGGTTCAAGCACAGCTCTGTTTTGCAAACCTTCAAGGTGATTCAGAATAGAGTTGTTCATCTATCGGGTCTTAACGTGGTGTATCAGTGTAGTGTTAGGAATTCAAATGTCAGTGTTACAAATCCAGAAAACGTAATTAAAGGTGATTTAACACTCAGAATGCTGTGCCCTTTACATATACATTATAATTACCTCTCATTTTTGGTTACATGAAGTTCTCGGTTTCACTGAGCAGCACTGTTTCTGCAATTATTTAATTTTAGAAATAGTTATGTGTTAATCACTCCAGCCTTTGTTTTCTAGAAACCTAAGATGCAATCTGTAATTCTGGGTTTAGTGGACGCATCTTCTATTTCTTGGTCTTATTGATGGTCCTGGAAGTCTTCATGTGACCTCAACAAGGTTATATAAAGTATTCTTAGAATTAAGAGGGAGCTTTATGCCGGTGACGTGGCAGGGATGAAAGAATGAGAAAAATGCTAAATTCTGTAGATACTTGGATGTAGCAGCTCCTTCCCAGGTAAAGGGAGAAAACTTGCTAAATTAGCGTGCAAACAGAAGAAAAACTTGTAATTTCAGGGAAAATAAATACATGCCGTGGTCGAGCAGAATTTTCTCTTTGTTTGAACACTTTCAGGAGTGGTGTTTGCAGGATTTCTTCTTTGCTTCCCATGGCACTTAATCTCCTGCTCTGCGTGGTTGGTGAGGTCCGTGGGTCGGTGATGTCTGTGTGTCCAGACACCCCTTGTCCACCCCACTGGCTCTCACAAGTGACAACTGTAATGATTTAGTGACTCTCCTGTAGCGTGCTGATACCACACGTCACTAATTCTCCTCCTGGGCTAATGAGTGCATCTGTTCTCCCCTCTGGGTAGATTCCTTTGTTTGTCCTCCCCAAAGATTAGTGTTTATACTCCCTTGATAAAATAAAAAGCACTCCAAGCATGCATTAAAAGTGAAAACTCTCCTAGATCTGGCAGGCAGTACAATATCACTAATAGCAGCAGATACTTAAGTAGCCTATTTTCATAATCCCACAGGTAGCTGTTAGGAGCATTTTCTCCTACTAGGAGAAAATCCATCCCTCTGTTCACCTTCTTGTCAGCTATCACTGTATTTATGACCCTAATGGAATTTCCAGCAATCTACTAAGATATAGTGGGCCCTGTATATATGCACATTTCAATATTTTATTTTACCCCTAGTAGCACCTCATGTTGGTGTAGATGAGATATTTGGGTTGCATCTGTATTGGTAACACAGACATTTCTTGTGTCCTCAAAAATGTTTCTTCCTCGATGGTTGATCTGTACTAAATTTAAATTTAGACCGGCTTTGTAGCTGCATTTTGCTCCTTCAAGTGAAACTGTTCTCTTGGGCTAGATGGCATCTGCTACTGAAGTAGTACCCAGGGCAGAATTAGTAAATCAGCCATTTCAATGCATTTTCCCAAAATCTGGTGCCTCGAAGAGAATAGATTGACAAACTGGTAACTTCTCACTGGGGTTTATGAAAATTACTAAGTCAATTATATAGTGCAGGAAAGCTGTACAGCGCAGCTTGTTTTCTTTTCCTTGTGTAGTTTTTAAATACGTTGCGACAGTTTTGAACTGGGAATAGCGTTCTAAGAGAAGACGCTTTGTTGTCGCTGGGAGCGCAAATCACACGGTGCTGAAGAACCAGATTGTATAAAGAGGATTTCAGAAGCTGATAATAAAGACTCTGCTCATTGGTGATACATGAATAACAAGTATGTTGCAAGTCAGATTAATATCTCATTACTTCAAAACAAAAGTTACCTGGGATACGTATTCTTATGTTGATCAATAAGCCAAACTAGAAGAATGTTGGAAGCTTTTGGCCAGGAAGGACTAAACCTTCAGAATTAAACATCTGTTGCTGGAATCTGAGCCTCTGATCCCTCTATTTAATCACTTTGTAAAGGAAGAGAGAAAGAATATATTGTCTGTGTTACTTATTTTATGAAATATCCTTTTTCCACAGTTGCATTGTCATTTTTTGCATGTCAGCCAGTAATTTGTAGGCTGTAAGAGCTGCGATGGGGTCCCTAATTATGGTGACTTTGTAACATTCAATTACAGCTATATAAAAATAAGTATTTTGGTAGGGTACAGGCTCATTGCCTCGAACATCTGTTGTCCAGGAAGCATCATCTAAGGAGTGGATGCAAAGCATGTGCCACCTCGTATTGTTCTCATCAGAGTCTGCTGACGAACGCTTTGCTCTGAACCTTTTCCCAGCACAAATGAGAAAACGTTTAAAGTTTCAATAATATAATCCATTCTCCGTGGGCCATTGTTTTCCCTCGTTGTTAGGGAATTACAGGTCCTATCTTGCCTCTGCAGTGCCATCAGCTGTGATTCCTGGGTGGAAGGACAGGGCAGAGACATGGTCTTTGGTCTAAGAAAGGAGACAAACCTCAAAGGCATCTTTTGGAAGAAGAGTTATCCTCATTAATAGATCCTTATCAGGTGTAACCCTGCTGTTTGGAGGAACATAGTCCCGATGAACTGTAAATCCTGAGATCTTTGGTCTCCATCAGCCTCTCGTAAAAGGTGAGGAAGCGTATGACAAGGACTCTGATCCGAAAGAGGAGCAGGAAGTCCTGAGTGCTGTGTTGGAGCACAACACTTCCCAAGAGATTCTGCTTCCGAAGCGCCGACAGAAACTTCAACCTCCCCCAAATTTTGATGATGAGGGAGGAGCACTGTTTTGTTTGTGGAGAGTGCTGGTGCTTTCCTTTGGGGTTGTTTTCTGCAGGGGACAAAGGTTTTAAGAACTTTTTTCTGATGTTTGTGACATACAACCGTAGACTCTGGGTGGGAGATTATTTTGCAAAAGATCAGTGAAAATACTGTCCTGAAATATTTTTTTAGAGGTTAGTAAGTACTTTGCAGTATGAAGTAATTGGGCTGCCATGTGTAGCTAGAATGTTTCTTCCCAAGTCTGACTGCGCTTCCCCAGTCTCTGCCCATCTCTCCTGATTGCTCCCAACCTGCTTTGTCACTAGCAGCGGTGCAGTAAATCAGGAGTCTGCTTCAGGTTAAAGAGAACTGTATTCTTTTTACCCCCTCTTGTTTACTTTTAACTCAGATTGGCTCCCTGATCCAATCCACTGCACTAAAGTGTATTGACGCAGCCGGGGAGGTGGCTGGACTTGGGCACCGTGACTGCTCAAGCCATCGCTCTTGCTCAAAGAGGCGCTTAGCAAATTACAGCCTCCGTTACAAGAGACAAATGTGCTATGTTACGCTAGAGAGTACTGTGGAAACTTGGACTATGCACCCTGGGTAGCACTGATCCCTGTAGATGTGCAAGAGTCCTCTGCTTCTTTTAAAAGAACCCGCTATGGTTTGGAAAGGATTGAAGTAAAAGATAAGTTTTCTACTATATTAAAGCACATGATTACGCTCTTAAAGGTGTGACCTATTTGACTTGAGGTTTTGGGCCTATGAAGTCCGGTCTTAAAAATAAATCCTTGGGGGTTTTTTTCTGCTTTGTAGGTATTGGGCAGTTGGCTTTCAATTGTGTCCTCAGTGGCTTGCCAGTGATGTTATCACTTAAAGCTTTATGGATGAACTCTAGATTTTTCTTCAAAATATTTAAAGTTTAAATGGGAACAACCTCAAAACATGTGGATATACTGGCTCTGCAGTGAAGACTTGCACTTTGATAAAATTTTTCACCTCGAAGGCATCTTACAGTTACTTTTTCCAGAAAATGCATTTTTCCGTTGGTTAGGTTTAGTTCTTATTGTCAGCGTTATCCAAGGAGACAACTGGTCATTCCAGGCACAATGCTTTAGTGTTTTGAGATGGGCTGTGAAGAGTCTGTTGTTGTCCGATAAGTCTCTTGGCTCACATCAACTTAATTTCTTCTAGACAACTGGAAGATAATGGGAGGTAGTTAGATTTTTAAAACCTTTAGTTTGAGGAATAATTTTCATTTCATTATGGAAATTGGAGTGATGAATAATGCTGAAATAATGTTTGTCCATATGAAGTGGAAGCCGGCTGATTGTGCCCTACTTGTGTAGAGGAAGTAGGGGCCAGTCTTTGACTTCACGAGCAGACCTATGCTGAATCTCAAATGATTAGACTCGTACACGTGAAAAGCACCTGGATATAAAAATAGCAATCACTTTATTCTGAAGATTTCCTAGCAAAAGTAAACTTAGTCTCATAGCTACATTTTTATTAAAAATTGCAGGACAGAAAAAACACCTTATCTTCACCAACTCCCTCAGCACAGTCATGCTGCACTTGATGCTCCCAGTGGTGAGATTTATCATTAAAAGGTGATTTTAAAGGTGTTTATAGGAGAGATATCCTGCTGTACTCTGTAATATTGCTTTGCTTTTTACTTACATCTCCCATCCTAAGATCTGAACTTGCATTGCAAAGTGCCAGTCTTGACTCTTGTTGAGATAGCAGAGCTCAGGAGTGCAGAAGTGGAGCAGCATGTTAAGGCACATCTTAAAAGAACAACAACAACACAAGTTTTTAAAATCCAGTCTTGTTTGGAGCTGGAGGGTTGAGATGCTGCCTGGCACAAAGGTGCGAAGTCTCCCTCACTTCGGAAGAGCCTGTGGAGCCCAAGTTATCACCACCGTTACTCATCCATTATCTTCTCCACACTATCGCCCTGTCCCCCTGAAAAAGTGGTTGAGGAGTAATACTTGCAAACCATAAGTAAAATTATCATTGGCTTTCCTATTTGTGAAATGCAGGGGAAGACTGTTAGATGTTTTAGGCCTTTATTTTTATAAGCCCATGTAATATCAACATGAGCCGTGTTAGCCAAGACCTAGTAGAGGCATCAGCTGCACATCCTGTGTGCGGCGCAGGAGAGGGTTCTGCCCGCAGAACCAGGGCTCTGCCGTGTTCTCAGAGCTGAACTCTAATATCCAGGCAGTGCTGGTGTTGTTGAAACAGCCCAGATTTTGTAGTAAGAGAAAAGTACACAATTTTTGTTGTTGCACAAAAGAGGCTGTAGCGATTCCATGTGAGACATGTGGGAGGATGGGGGAGAATCAACATTTGCCAAACAGAAAGGGATAAAATCTGGCGGAATAACAGAAACTTTCTGTCAAGCTTCAAGAATGGCAATAAATAAAAAATGAGAAAAAAAACCCCAAACCTGAAGAAATTGGCAGGGGAAGAGGCAAGGAGAGGAAAAAGGATACTGCAGCGTCCTTTTATGTCTAAAGCCAGTTCACCCAGACTGAAAAGTGTGCTCCTAGAGGCCACGTGAGTGTCTCTGAATAATGTGTGTCTAACTGTTCTGATTATTGGATTGCTCTTGTGTGTGTGCGTGTGTGTGCATATAACAGGAATTTTCTAGAAGCGCTGGATCACCCAGGCGGTGCAGTGGCTTGGCAGTAAGTGCTTGGGTAAGTCAGCGGGTTAGCACTGCACTGACACTCAAAAGTTTTTCTTTCTAAGCCCTGGATTAAAAAATTAACTTGGTTGTGGGGCCCAGACAGTGTCTACAAAGCATTATGTAAACCATCTTTGGCTTATAGCTTAGTTGAATCATTTTTTGGTGCATGTCAGAATGTGTTTATTCTTGCAAGGCTACGTGACATCATCCACTTAGCAGAGAGGTGTAAGAGAGCAAAATAATGTACAAGGCTGTCTGAGGGGTGAGGATTTTGCTGAGCAAAAGTGGAGCAAAACCAGCTTTAAGGGTGGTTGTTTTTTTGTGTTTCACTGTTAAAAGTCTAAATGATGGTTTTCCTGATGGCTGTTTGAGCAAAGGTGTAGCTAAGAAGTGTGTGTGTGTGTGTGTGAGTGGAGTATTCATAAGAGAGCGGCTGCGGGAGCTCAGGGGGCTGTTTAATTCTTCTCCTCTTCCATTAGCCAATGAAGCAAAATGAGTGGGAGGTCTGTTAAGCCAGATCAGTGTTGATAAGGGAAAGCACAGCTCCCAGTGCAAGGATTTGAAAACACTTCAATATCGCAGCAAAAAGCAGAGCAAGAAGGTGTGGATGGGTGCAGGAGCCAGCAGAACTGGAGCTGGAAGCAAAGCAGAGCTCCCCTGGGGTCTTGTGAGAGGGCAGAGAGGGAGGAGAAGTTGTGCGTCCCTCCGTGTCCTGGTGTCTGTCCTGGGCGTCAGTCTGGGTTCCTCCTGTGCTGAATCCAGTTGTGCTTTAGTCGAACAGGCGTTGTGCTCGGGATCACGGTAACTGGATGACATGTAATGTTCCTGGGGTTGCAAGAGAGGCCAGGCTAACACTTCAGCTTGTCTTCTGACCTGGGATACTGTAAATCCGAATTTGAGGGCTTGGCAACAAGAGCAGTTTTGCCTGCGTGGATCAGAGCGTCGCTGCCCTGGGCTTCCCTGTTATAAACCAGGCAACTTGACAACCTCAGATTTCAATCTGTGTGTATCTGAGATAGAGTGATTGGGATAAGGATGTCTCTGGCGTTGTCGTTAGAAGAACAGTCTGATTTTTCTGACGAGACGGTCATAGGTTGCGGTGGAGATCCGGCTGGTGTGTGGCTCGGCATGCAGTTTGTTTCCCTCTCCGAGGTATCTTTGTTTCTGCTTAGTATTCTGCGTGCTGTGCTGAGACCTGGGTCTTGTTTAATCAGTTTGGTTCTGATTGCTTCCTTGTATCCATGGGTCGCATCTTGAATTTGGTGTTTTGCATTACAAATCCGCTCTCCAGAGATCAGCAGGATATATAGCTCCATCTGCCACATCCAGTTTTAGCCCTTTTTCACGGAGCCCTGTTAACAGGTGACATGCACAGTCCAACGAGATTCCAGCTGATTGTTGGTGTGTAATTAGGAAGATGAGTGCTGACCGGATCCTCTTCTGCAAAATGGAGGAACCGCTGTGGGCTGTGGAGAGATGGGGAGCATTGGCCGGACCTCCCGGTGCAGCTCCCGTCCTCGCTCCATCGCGGAGCCTTCTTGGCTTTGGAGGGTGAGATGAGTCACGGGAGCCGGGTTTTTCTCCCTGCGTGCCAGCTTCTAAATGCCAGAGATGCGGGGAAGTAAATCTCTCACAGGAGTATCGTTTGTTCCTTTTTGTTTTGTGACATTTGGATGGCAGTGTTCTCGAAATGGTCATTTCTGCTATTGCTACTGTGAGAAAGAGGTTAGTCTAAAATCAGTACGTGCAAGTGCTAATAAATACAGTGTTTATGCACCATCAGCGGATAGATGACCGTTTTGATTTCTTATCTCATTGTTCTTCTGCTGGAGCCGAACCGCTGTTGTTAAAGGGTTGTAAGAGATAACCTGTGTATTTTTAGGCTTTTCTTAAGGTGGAAAACCTAGAGTTCAGCTGGTTTACAGCTTTTCTCCAAAGTGGTGGTATAAATTGTCGTACTAAAACTAAAGGTTTAATGGAACTGTAAGAAATGGAAAAATAAAGCTAGTCCAGAAAACGTTTGCAGGATAATTTTTTGTGTGTGTTTTAAGCCTGGTAACTGGAGTAAGCCTCTGATCTTTTTCAAGATAGCAGTATTTATTCTTCAGAGTTTCACAGCTGGTTGGTTGGTTTGTTGTTTTTTCAATCTGTTCTCACAAAATAGCGCCGGGGAGGCAGGGTGCTCCCACTGCTTGTATAGCTGGGAGTGTGAGGTGCAGGAGGGAAGGCTCTTGGCAAGGCCATGGCAGCCCCTGTGCTTGGACTCAGGGTTGGAGCTCCGGGCCAGAGTCCCCCTGCCCTGCTGCCTCCAACGCAGAACCAAAGCGCAGTGGTGGCGTGGGAGCTGTTGGAAAGAAAATGATGATGCTTTGCCTGTAAAATACAATTGTGGTGTCATTTTTTATAGAAATGTGTGTAAACATGTAAAATATACACGAATAACATGCACTGCAAATCACAGTGTGGAGGATGTTTTAGCAAGGTCTCTTGCACTGGCCAGTTCTTACTTTTAGGGAACCTTCTGGGGTTTTTCGCCCCTGTGATGCTGTCTCATAGCTCACACAAAATCTGGTCATCCAGTCTGGGAAAGCCCCAGGGAAGGAGGTTGTGGATTGCATTTTGAATGCAGCAGTAGGATTGTATCATCCATCTTTAAATATGCATTGTCTTTTGTGTACTTGATGACTTGGACAGTTGAAACTAAAAGCTTCCCTTGAAACAACATATTGAGAGATTAAAGTTTTGAACAAGGGCTCTGGCAGGTAGTTCTGAAACACAAGTGTAGTTTAAAGCTGTTCTGAAACAGCTGTAATGACAGTAACATCATGTATTGCTGTCAGAGAAAAACACAATTTCTTCCTCTGTGGGGAGAGGGAAATAGCTGGTTAACAGCTAGAGACTTACCTCCTGAGATTTACCTTCTTCAGATGAAGCGCTAAGGAAAAATGCATGGCTTTCTTTTCAAGTATACGCTGTAAACTGTATTTATATAGCTGCTTTGCTGCCAGGGTTAATGAGGTGACTGGAGGCCAAGTAAATTTAACGTATTCATAGGTAATGGTATTAAAAACAAGGCCTGAAAAGGCTGGCTGGCCAGCAGCCAGTCTGGGGTCCCCCGTTTCTCGCTGTTCAGCCGGGAGATAAGCTGTGAAGAGGAGCATCTGTGAAAGATGGGAGGCAAGGCGAACGTTTTTAAAATTGTAGCTTCGTATTTGCTTTCCAAACACCACCAGGAGTGCTGCTGCCTGTTTGGTGGTTTATTAGGGAGTGTGTTGCCCGTGAAGCTGTTGCAGCACCGACGGCTGTGCTCTGCCAGGGCTGCATTTACCAGGTGCCTCCCCTGACTTGTGGTCTTGACCCTGTATTTCCCCTAATCTTGAGTTGTGCAATAACACTTTTTCACCAAAAATAGAAGTTTATTGTAAAATTAGATGTGGATTCTTACATATAAACCTGGTGGAAAGCACAGGTGGGGTGGATTTTGTTAGTATTCATGTTCATCAAAGTTCATTTTTAGAGACTTTAAAGGGTGAGAAGCACAGTATAGTGGGCTTATGGTGTTTCATGAAAACGGTGCCTTCCTCTCCAATTCTAGAATGTGTGCAGCTTTTAAATTAGAGGGATGGCATTATAGCCTTAGTAATAATTTCTGAGGTGATGCTTTGTGTTTTTAATGTATGTTTTTATTTTGATTCATTCTAGCTTCACAGCTATGGCTTTAAGTAATCATTCTGAATAAAGCAAATCTGGTTTGGTTCCATCAACAGGGCATTTGAAGTCCACACAACTGCTAATCATTCTTCAATTTGTGCAATTAGAATAAAGCTTAGGTCAGAGTGGTAGAAATATGAGAGAGTCTGGAGCTGTTGTGCTGTCATCTGCCCTTGGCTTATGTGTGCAGAGGTGATTTTAGCCTGCTCCTGAGCCCGGGTGTATTTACATCAGCTTAATTAAGCACCAGCCCTCTCAGTGCTTTGCCTCCTAGTGCAGTCAGTGATCTTGATTCATTGGTTGGTCTGGAAGAAGATACAGCCATGGCATAAAGGATGGGGTGTTTTTTCTTGCCGGTACGTACTCATCACTGCTAAGTGCTTCCATTGATTACAGCAGCGTGAACACAGCTGAAAACAACACGGTTGGTGGTTTATAGGAACGCTTGCGCTACCGTTTACCAAGCCCTCACCATGTTGCTTGAGGACTTTATTTTGAAACAAGAGTGGAAATGTCAGGCAAACATGTGCAAATGCTTGTTGTGGTTGCTGTTTGGAGGGGCTGCCCGCTGGCTCCCCGCGGTTACTTTGCAGCTGTAGGTACTGAGCATCTTAGCGGGCAGGCTCTGGTTGCTGCTGGGCTGTACTGGAACCAGTCTGCAGAAGCAGAGCAGGTACTGGCACAACGGGGCTGTCTGCGGTGGGTGGGTGAGCGTGGGTGTAGACTGTGCTGCACTAGTTGAGTGAATGTCATGTCATGTTATCGCTAACTTTTAAATGGCAGGTGAAAAGCTTTGGCTAATGCTGCTTTAATAATTAATTGATGTGAACAGGCCCATCTTAAAGCCATTTTCATTTTATATGGTATGATAGACTTTTGATTAATTACCCTAGCCTGTAGAGCTGTAATAGATTAGTGTCTTACTTAAGGGAAGGTAAGGCTGTACTTTTATTGTCATTGACCAAATACTAATGGATCAGTTTGGGGATGCAGCCGGCTGTAGTGCGGGCATCCTCACGGACACACGGCTCCTCTAACACGCGGCATGTGAAATGTGAGTCTGTTCTGAACGCCTCTGTTTCTCTTGTGTGCTTGGACCGGGCACACCGCTATAGGCATTGCTGGGATAGAAATGTATTCTTCTTGCACAGGTGCCATAAACTAACTTGGAAAGAGTTTAGCCCTTTCTTGACCATCTTGGCTAAACTGATATTGCAAATGACATCCTTTCACCTGTCTTGAAACACACTTGGACATTGGCAGATGTGTGACAGCAAAGGGAAGGGAAATGCAGATGTAGGCAGTGATGTATAGGACCTCTGGGGCTAGACCCATTGCCAGTCACGTTGCCCATGTCGGCTTTCTGAATACGCTTGCTGCCTGAATTGGGGCAGAGCATGCTCTCAACAAGGTCCTGAATGCTGCAGCAAGACCCTTTGGTACTGCTGCTGTTTAAACTAAATGACAACTGTGTATTTTTATTGAATTTAGTATGAAAATGAATGATACAGTGGCCCCTAGGGCACTCTTCTGATATCGTTTTGTATAGAAAAATGGTTTTCCTCTCCTGTTTTTTTTTGTGAATGGGGAGAATACAGACAGCCCTTTCAAAACGTTGAGGTGAGATTGATTGTAGTTTGATCTTGTGACTCCATCCATCTACTCTAGATAGTACTTGTTTGAGATAACCTGGCAATGCTTGGCATCCTTTCATCTACGGCACGCGTACGGCCATCCCCAAAATGCACCCAGTCCTCTGAAAACAGAGCAGAGTCAGCAAAAAGCTTAAAAGTGTGTTTTAAATGGGTTCTTTGATCGGTTTGTAAACTGTGTCCTCCACAGGTAAGGTAACGTAAGAGAGCCTGGCCTGTATGGAGCCTTTAAAGGCTTCTGGGGCAAGAGATGCTTTCAGCAGGGCTTGGGTCAAACACCTGAGTTCTGGTGGCAGCACCGTGATGGAGCTGGGCTGGTTCTGACCCCTGTCGCCTCTCACCACTCTGCAGCAGCATGAGTTGAGATGAAAGGGCTTGTTGTCTGATGCTCTCTCCAGATGTTAATAAACTTAAAGGACGTTTTTGATTCTCTCTGCCCCCCAGTATCGGCTGCCGAGTGTGGAACGGTTCGGAAGGCTTTGTGTGGTTCGGAATTCAAAGCCACTTGAATAAACTTGGGATTTAATAAACAAAAGACGGATGAGATGGTTCGCTGTTTTTCCCTGTACATTTGCCTAAGGCTTTCAGCTGTCCAGGAAAATGACAAACTGCATCAAACAGAACCAGTTATTGGTGGCAGGGTTTTTTTTTAATGTTTCATTTCAAGAAAGTTGCTATTAAGGTTTTTTTTCCCCAGCTCTGACACACTCTATTGGCAAAAAAAGGCTAAAAAATCCTGTTTGAAAAAGAGCTTAAATAGTCTGTGATGATAATAATGAATTTACAAAGTCCCTCAAGATAGAAATCTTTCTCTATTAATACTAATTGAAATGTTTTAAAGGTAACATTTAATAATATTTTAGCACTGCCTCCTGCAGTAGGATTTTGACCTTTTCGTTGCTCTGTGAGCCTGGGATGTTAATCGTGGAAATTGCACATGAGACACGAGGAATGTCTGAGATAATTTACCAGATTTTGCAAGTCCTTTCTTGTGGACAAAAATACCTAAAACTTGTACTTCTTTAATTTGTGGAGGAGCTCAAATTACAATAGTTGTACATGGTGTATACCTTAACTCTCAGCTTGCTAACACTTCAGAGCTTGCTGACTGCTCTGAAAGCTTAGGAGGGTACGGGTATGTGCGCTTACGAACTCAGAGGGGTTAAGAAGGCTTGTAGTTAATCCAAAATACAAAAATGCTGCTGCAGCAGAATTGCTTCAAGCTCTTTTAAAAGTCCTTTCAAGTTAAGATGACATTGCTTTTGGTTTAATATAATGAATTCAGTAAAGCAAGAAGGCACTAGCTGTTCTGCTTGTTCCCACTCTCTGGTGAGGAAAGGGGGGCTTATAGGATTCTCGTTTGGCTAAATAAAGTTTGACTTGCATGTAGCGTGATAAACCCAAGTAGAACACTTTCAAAGATAAAGAACCAAGCATCTGCAGCTTTTGTGCCTCCAGTAACTTGCAAGAAACTCTCTGGGACAGTTGATGGAAAAGAGTTTGGGGATGGTGGGCTTTCCCGGGGCACTTAGTTGGTCTGTTTGAACAGAAATAATCAACTTTGCCTGGTTCATACAGCTGGCTCTCAGTAGTTAATTTGGTCTCGCTGCCTATGAGTCTGCTGTGCCAGTAGTTTCGGTCAGCCTTCCCAGTGCATCCTCACTTCAGGCAGTGGTTTCATCAGCTTTTCTTTTCCTATCCACACAGTGAAGAAAGAAAATCAGTCTGGCTGATGCTACTTGGCAGCGAAGGCTCTCGAGGGGGTCACAGGCTGGGTAACGGTGTTTGCTGGGCTCTGGAAAGGTTACCATCCTCCCAGTTGCAGGGCTGGGACTGATCTTGCAGCGGTTCATGCACCGTGATGCCCCATCAGGACGTGCAGTGCAGCCCTCCCGGGGAAGCTGCCAGGACAGCTGTGGGTCAGACTTCTGACCATCAGTGGTGAATTAATGAAAGAAAGGAACTGCAGTGTATCAAAACTTTGCTGTGTAGTCAAGGGATGTGTTTGCTGGCAGAGAAATGTGCAGAGGGACGTTTCTATTTTGTAAAGCCCCAGCTGTCCGTTTTGGCCCTCTCCTGTTGCCTTTGCTCAGGATGGGTTTCCATTTTCCAGAGGCTGTTTGTTCACGCCAGCTAGCAATACGAGTCTTAACTGTTTTTTGGTTAACTCTGTCAAGGAGGATACATACTTTTATTTTGCATTTGTGCAAGTTCCATCTGACAGTGCTGACTTCCTTAGGAGACTCCAGGTTGCAGGCACAGGACACTCCGGTTTGGATGATGGCAGTTCCACCGGACTGCAAGGTTTTCTGGAGCCTCTTAAGTCTCAGTTGAAGAGCAAGCCCAGAATACACAGAGCCCAGAGCAAGCCCAGAATGCACGGAGATCTCCAGCACCGTGGTCCACCTGATGCGAGGCTTTAGTTCTTCTGCGAGTGGGACAGATGTGACAGAGCGGTGGGGGATTCGCTTTTCTGATGGTGCCCTCGGTGTGATGTGGAAGGTTAATCTGTCAGGAATTATCTCTGCAAGCCTGGAGGACAGAATAAGCTCTATTATGAACAGCAGTGTTTCGTGAGGAATAACTTCAAATTCCTCCATGTGTTCTTTTTAAAAGGGCTGTAAACAAATGGTTTCTCATAAACCACCTGCGTGCATACAACACATTTTCTATTGCCAGCGTCTCCCAGAGTTGGATTGCTGATTTAGCCCTGACAGTGCCCTAGGTACTTTGTTCTTCCGCTTAAAAAGCCGATCACTGATACTTTTCCAAATGTTTCCCTGTCTTTAATGCTAGTTCAAAATATCTAACGCATTGCTCCTGCAGGCAGGGAGGGCACCAGCTGCACCGGGCGAGTTCCTGTTCTGTTGCCTCCCCTCCTACAGTCAGGAAGGGCCCCTGTTCTTCCTAGGAGAGATCTGGGATTAATTTTCACTAGAAAATCAGGGGAAAAGTGGTAAAGGGAAAAACAGAAGGCAGAGACATGGGTCTCTCACAAAGCCCTTTTCAGAAACCTTCTCTTCCCTGTGAGAAGAGAAAATTACCTTGTACATTGCATATGATTTAGGCTGATTTGGTTTTTTTTCCCCTCATACTTCAGCTCTCAAAGAACTTTTCTTTTAAAAGGATAAAATATAAAATTGAAGTCCAACCTGTCAGCGAAGGGTAATACATTCTGAAGCAAAGCCTCTGGGCTTTGAACCTTTGCCAACGGACCCCTAAAATGCTGCTCTGCTATAGCTACTTCTGAAACACTCAGTGGATGCTTACTGTGTAGAAGGACTTCCCTTACTAGCCAAGGGTGAGGGAGCAAGGTTCTTCCACAAAGTTTCCAAGACAGCATCCAGGTCAGTGGGAAATGTTCTGAAATTTCTGACCTGCAATCTGTGGCTCTGTGTGCAGTAACAGCTTCTCCTCCTGCTAGTAAGTGTTGGGTAAATTCAAAGTGTTCCCCATGACAAGATGAGAGAACTTTTTCAAGCAATAGGTGGGCTGCCTTTACTGCAGGGAGTTTTATGGCTTCTGTGTGAACAAGAGACTCCTTCATTACTCTGCCCTCAACCTGTCCCATTTTGGGATCTTTGCTACCTGATGGGTGAGAGCACTTAATTCTGCTGGAGCTGCTTCTGCCACCCCCACCAGTGACATAATGTTGGCACGTGTCACTTCAGTGAGCCTTTTTGTGGGTGATGTGTGTGCTGTGACAGGAGCAGAGCTGCCCATTACCTGACGAGGATCCAGCAGGTCCTGTACCGGGTGCGTGATACTCCCTGCGGTTTCTTAGATGTAACACCATGCAGAAATTGGGGAACGAGTGCATCCCAAAGACTGACCGGCCTCGCATCTGCAGGGTGCACACCAGCAGCTCCTTTTGCAGGACTGTCCTGACCTTGTTTGTTTTGGACTTAGGCACCATAAAATAACTTGTTAATTGCTGCTCATTTAGGATTATAATTAGGTGTTACAAGATGAGTTCTGTAATACTACAATTAAAATGTTATAAAAAATTTTGTGGTTTTTAATACTTCATAAATTGGTTAAAATTTAATTCAACGTACACTGATTGCAAGCTCTGTGTGTATGTGCATGATTATTCAATCACACAAGGATCAAACCGAAGCAGAGATCTCCCATAAAGGATGTACCAGTGAGAACAACTGTGTCCTTTGTACCGTGTTGCTGGGGAAAGTTTGAGTGATGCAGAATCCAGAGGCACCAGCTGAAGGTCAAGCAACCAGGGATGCGATCTCCAGCATCAGGTCCCTTCAACAAGCAGGGAGGGAAAGTCGGGGCTGTGGTTGCCATCCTGGGGTATGAAAGGAGAACAGTGTCTCTGAGAGCAAGGTACAACTGAAACAGTTTGGGGTTTGATTATTGCCTTTGTGAAATGCAGGGTGCCTTGCACTGGGAAAAGTTCTTGAGCAAGTGGCAGCAGATGCCTTGGGCGTTAGAAAATCCATTATATTCTGGGTCATGCGTTACCAGATCAGGACAACCTTAGTTAATGCAATGCAGTGTGCTGTACTGATGCAAACGTAGTTTGGTGATTCAAGTTGATTTGAAACATTTTGAGGGGGTACCTTTGTCCTGCCCTCTGGTAGCCAGACTGAAACACTGAACTGGCACAAGCACGGTGTTGTGTACTCGAGCTAATTCGGTAAAACCGCCCCTCTGCTCACGCCTGGCCCAGGTCCACTTCAACTACTGTGCTGGGCAAACGTCTGGAAGTGATGGACTTGAGCTGTGGTCTCTGAGCAAACGAGCTTTCAGAGGGAATGTCATCAAAACCACTTTGGTGTGTTATTCTGCAGGTAAGAAAAGGCCGGGATATCTGGTGGTATTGCATATCCAGAAGTAAACGCATAAAACTTGGAGCACGTTCATCAAATGTCACTAGGGGCCTCAGAACTGTCATTTATTGGCATCTGAGAAGCTGCTCTGTGCTGCTGTTGATTTGAAGTGTTTGGATTTGATGGACAAGGTGCTGCATCTCGTGTTGTTATTTCCATGCCAGCATCAGCCGTGTGGAGGAACAGGGACTGTTCCTTTCCTTGGAGCTGTACTTAACCAGGTCCGGCTTAAGCTTTCCTTTGTTCTCCATCAAGCTAGGTAATGTCTTTCCCCTTTAAGATCTGTTCTGTTTTTCTGCTGGAAGCTTTTTGCTTTCAGGATTTTACGTTCTGGCAACTAACAAAATTAAAATAGCTTTCCTCCTAAGTACTGTAAAATGTACATTGAATCTGATTTCGATGGCTCCAAGTATGCATTTCAGCACACTAATGTACGAATGGATTGAAAAAACAGCTAGAAGTAATTTTCTTTCCTTAGGTTTTACTGAATGGTATCCCAAGAAGCTGCACATTAGGTATTATCCTCTTTATACTTTACTCAAGGTCATGTAAAGGTTGTGGCCTGGAAGGGGAGAGTGGATAATTTCAGTAGTAAAGCTACGAAGTTGCTGCAGACGGCATATGGGATGTCTTATTTTTCAAAGGTCTTTCCATCTGCTATTGGCAGGAGTCTCCATTACAAAAGGGCAGTTTTGCGTGAGGTACATAACTTTTTTCAGGTTGACTTTTTATTAGGATTCAGGTTTATCTTGACTCAGACCATTAGCATGGGACCATTCCACTAATAAAGAAGATGCATAGGAAGTGTAAGATCTAACTGAGATGCAGAGAAAATCACCTCGAATTTTGGGGAAGGAGGAATTTTTAAGATTGAATTGTAGAAATCAAAAGCAAGGTACTGTCTTGTGGAAGCAGGAGTGTTGTGGCGGTGGGTTTTGTTTTCCTTTGAATACCTTACTTACGGTTGAATTGCAAAACTTGAAGCTTCTAAAGCCATAAAATGTCGTGGAGGAGAATTATATTGAAGGGGGAGGAATATCCTGTATCTGTATGTGCCGTGCTGAATGTAAGAACAGGTCTCTCTTGCTGCCTCTTGAGTGCAGAAATGCCAAAGCCATTGGAATAGCTGCATATACTCTCAATCCCCTTGGCTAGCAAAGCCTTTCCTAGTAAACAAAAAATCGCTCGCATACGTTTAGCATGGATTTAATGGTGGATGAGGGTCCATGGGAGGTACAGAATCACGGAAGGAGCAGCGAGGATTGTGCTGGGGTAGTGATGTGCCCAGCTCACCTGAGAGGCCACGTTGTTGGCTTTTGCTGCATGTTTTGGATTTCTTTCAGAGGTTGGGACGGACGATCGTTGCAGGTCCATTAAAGAGTGCAGAATATTTTTGCCTCACCTTTCTAATCCGAAGCAGGCGAGGCTGCGCATCCTTCACAAGGTGGCAGAGAGCGCTGATCCGCAGCCACACGGAGCGACCCCGTCGGCTGCCTCCGAGATTTTGGCGCTTGTGCGTGCTCCACACGTGGGACTTCGCTTGCAGAACGAGCGCGTGAAAAACGTGATCGTGGAAGCAGGTTTTGGTCTGTTTGACTCTGTAGAGCCGTGGGATTTGCTTTGTGGTGTGGAAGAAGATGGCTGGTCTGTCCAGAAAGCGTTGGATTCGCTGCAGCCTTGATGCAGCTGTTATCTTGGTCCCTCTAGCCAGGAAGTAACTAGGAAACCTACTGCTTTGATCTGCCGAACAAAGCAGACTTGTAAAATATATTAATTGATTTTCTTCCATCAAGCTGTTTTGAACATACAGCCTCAGATCTGAGACAAAATCTGATGTGTAGATGTTTTGTGTGTCTTGCTGTACAGAACGTGATGCAAGAAATCTGAATTTAATTTTTAGCCTGAAGTGCTACTGAAGGAGAGAAATTGTGTTTTTGGACTGAGTCAGAGTTAAGACTGATTTTTGCCACCATTAATTCAGGATTTCTTAATTTACAGACCTTTGGTTTCTTCATCTTCAATAAGCGCTATATTACACCTAGGGCTTGATTTTTATTTACATCCCTTTAATATGGCTTGGGTACTGGGGGAGTATATGCTACCTCAGAGTGTGTTTTATTTTGCCAAAGCAAAGCAAGGGGGCCTTAGAAGGGGAAAAAAAATCATAAATTTAACATCTTATTATAATAAACTTGATTGCATTTTGGTTTCTTTATAGGTTACAGAAACAGTTTTCATTTTTCAAACGGAAAGCAATCGCATGAAACTTGTGCTTTCATAGTTCCTGCTTATTAGTTGCGAAGGGAATTTCTGGGTGCTGTCTTCCATGGTAACAGCCAAATGCCTCCAGAGCCAGAGGACTGCAGGATGCTGGGGGCGTTCTGCACGGAGAGAATTCAGTTTAATAAATGTAATAAGCCCATTTACCCTACCGGGCTATGTTAACTACCTGCGTATAAACTGAGCATACATAATGTTTGGGCAAAGGTTAGAGAAGCAGTTTGTAGGGAAGGCCAGCTCCAAAGCACACCGAAGCAGCTATCCTTTAGCCCTCAGTAACGCACACGATAATGGGGTTCAAGCAGTATCTGGGGTTGAGACAGTAATAACAACTATGATATAATTAACTTCAAAACCCTTTAGGAGAGGATAATTCCAAAATCTAGTGTTGAAAATGTTCATAGTTTCACAAGATGAGAATTACAGAAAGTTTAATTGGATATATAAAACCTCCAGAAGGGTATAAGTTGTCTGCTGAATGATGGCGTTAGGAAGAAACCAGCCCCCTCGCAGCCCCCGTGTCTTCTCCTGCATGGTGGCTGAGCTGGCTGGGACCGGGACCTGGGCTGATGTGTTGGTTCTGCTCCTCTGCTGGTGGTGGCCACGTCTAGAACGGGCAGCAGCCAAGACACGTTGGTGAACTTGCCCCTTCATGGGCGCTTGGTGGACCTGTTGAGGAGGATTATCCTCTCTGTTAGCAGGATCTGAGCAGTAAGTCCTTGTTACTCAATCGCCGCACGTGACAGCGACTGCGAGGCGGTGTTGGAGGTTTTGTCACCAGCACGTGCATGGTTTCCAGAGCCCAACTTAAAATAGCTCCAGACACAACTGTTCTCGCTCAGGAGTATTAATCACTCTTGTATTTGTCAAGCGGCTGCTGAGTCAGCAAGGTTAAAGTCATTTGTAGGATCTCCACATACATCTTGATGAGTGGCCACCACTACGGTGCACATAGTGCATGAGTACGGTCATAGAGCCTGGAGGGGCCAAGAATATGATCAAAATGTTGACAATGATGCTAAACTTCAGAAAGGACAATTTAAAGGAAAGTGAACAAGTTACTCAGAACAGCCCTAAAATTAAAATGGGAGAAAGTAAGAGCAGAAAAGAAAATTGTGTGAGGAAAAAACCAACAGTGAAACAGTTCCTTGATGTGGTTTGAAACCAATAGCAGAACTTAAGAAAGCAAGCTGGGAAAAGCAGTTAAATTAGCAAGGCTGGGAATAACTCACGTGAGCTAGATGGCAGGTTTGAGAAGCTGTTAGAGATGAAATCCAACTCCCAGGCATTAGTAGTAGGGTATATCAAGAGTGTAAAAAGAAAATTGAATGATCCAAGGTGGTCTTTGAAGAACTAATGCCTATACATAGAAGATAAAATAATGTAGGCAAATCAGTGCCATTTTCTTATGTGAAAATTGGGTTTACTGGATGATGGGAGGTAAAGGCAGCAATTAAGGAAGAGAAGGGTACTGCTAAAAGGGGAAATTATTTCTTTGCATCAGTTTTTAACTGCTAAAAATGAAGACTTGGTACTAGTATTGTGCCCAGTCTTTCTAAATAGAAAAGATAAGCAAATTTCAGAAATCAAGATCTTGGCAAAAGCAGCTTTGGAACAAGCTCTTAATCTGAAAACCATTAAGTGGGCAGACCCCAGTAGTATGCTATGTTATATAAAACATAACTGAACTTCATTTAAAAGAGCCAGTCTTTCAGAAGGAAGTTCTTACGTGCATTGCACATTGGCTGAAGCAAAAATTATTGAGAAAATAACAAAATACCTGAAAGATCATATTCTCATAGGGTCCAACTTTGTGGATTCTGCAAGGGAAAATGTTCTAGTGGTTGCTTGGAATTCCCAGGAGGCTGCTGGAGAGTGGGTTCACCTCCAGGAGGTCTCTCAAAAATCTCTGCACTGAGGCCACTAATGAAGCTGAGTAGACACGTGAACAGAGCAAAGAGGTTCTTGTGAATAAGAAACTGATTTAGTTTGAATTATGATTGATTTAGGGTTTAGTCTGATCTCAAGTCAGAAGCCACTCTACAAAAATCCTTGAAGGAAAGGAAGGGCAGGTTATCCCTCATCTGATGGATCGTTTGCATTGTTGCTGTTTTGGTTAAAGCTAGTTTTGGTGCTTACTGGATTTTACATCAGCTCCACTTTGCCTGTTCTGTCGGTCTGAGAGATGCAGAACCAGCGTGTTTGGCATTGCTGGGGCTGGATACAGAAACAGCCGTACAGTAAATAGTTGTCAGTTGTGGTGTGTTGTAAGCAGCCATCTCAGTTTTAAACCTTCTGTTCTACATCCTGGATGTGCGGAACTTGATGGCAAGGAGTTGGGGTTTAGAGGATTGGACTTGCTACCTTTGGATTTTGACCTTTACACTGTTTTCCCATTGTGCTGAATGCAAACCTGTAAGGGTACGGTCATTTCTATTAAGAATATATTGTCACGTGTGTAGTAATTTGTAGAAAAAGCATGAGAATTCTCGCTCTGTGGAAGTGGCTGACACATGAACGCTTTCTTCACATTAGTGGAGTTTGCTGATAGCTGAGGAATAGCTGAATTTCTTTTTAAGTTTTGTAGGATTTTCTACTGTCCTGGATCTTTAATCCACGCATCTGGTTGCACTGCTGAACCTATTACATAAATGTAAAAGATCTCTGTTGAAAGGCAACAGTTTACTTCTTTTAAGGAGACTTTACAGCAGACATTAAGAGCTGATACACTTGGATAGGGTGATCTACAGCAATCTGTATTTAGTGCTCGCTGTGAGTGATGGCTGGGCTTGTGAGACTCAAGGCTGATCTATATTTTAAGTGGACTTTTTGACTTATCGTCGTCGTTATTTAACGGGCCCCTTCATAATCCTTGTTCCAGTGGAAAAAAATCCTCCTTTTTTATCTAGGATTGTCTGCAGGCAGTGACACCTTCAGAAATTAATATCTTCAGAAGCAAATGTAGCCAATAAGACAGACAGGAGAATCCAAGCTGTGCTCGCATCCTGCTCTGACACTTGTTCCCTCTGCTCCTCTCCGGGGCCAAGTCGTGATTGTGTATTGGGGATCACAGAATCTGTAACTGGGCCAACTTGTTGGTGAAGTCTTCACCATTGTTTCTTTAATGCTTTGCCAAACTAAGGAGAATCTTTTTTAAGTACTTCTGAATGTTTCTTGCTGTTCCTACACCAATCTGCCTCTGTTCAGGGTTTTTTCTAGATCATGGGATTTTTTTTCTTTTACTCCATTTTTCGTTTCCATCCAAACAAAAGATGAAACATTTTTCTGCTGGGGTCTATTCTCTTGTTCTCTCTTATGGTGTGTTGTATTGGTTTTGTTTGTTTGGTTGGTTGGTTGGGTTTTTTTGAGACACTTTCTTTTGCTCTATCTCATTCCATTACTCACAGTTATATGCCTGTGGCTAATTACACTCCTCCGCTGCTTTCTTGGTGTTTGTATCCTCCGTGTTCCTACAGATGGTTATCAAATCCCCATCTTGCTTAGCCAGTCTGTCTAGCGCTTGTGTCTTCACAGAGATTTTTATCCTTCCTGGTTCTTCAGTTGCTTTGCTCATCCCTTCTCTCCAGATGGTCTGAGAGGCTTCAGGCTGATGCTCTAGTCCTGCTCACACCTGGGTGCTGGAGGTGATACCTTTGCTCATGTAGCAGTTGCTTTGACTTTTGGCCATTTTACTGTATTGCGAGTTTATATGAAGTTCCTCCCTAAATCTGTGTGAGTGCTGCCATCTCCATATATCTCCCCACTGTATCTCTCTAATATGTTCCCTGCATGTGGGAGTTTGGAGTGAAATGAGACTCATTTTGTCTTTTTTGGCCATATTGCTGTACTCCCCAAGTCTCTTTATATTTCATTTCTTGCAGAAAAGCACAAAGAAATCTATGATAAAGGAATACTAATGCAGTGAAGTGAAACCTTCAAAAGTCGTTGACTTGGGTGTAACTGTGCTGCTACAACTTTTAATGTGTGCAATATGATGATCTTGAATTATATGGTGCATCATGGTTTTCCTCCTTCGGAGCACAGATGAGGTGTTATAGAGAGTCAAGCAGTTGAGCTCTAGCCAATTATTGTTCTCATTTTCAATGCAAGAAATAGCTGCCTCGTTGCTCTGCATGGCATGTGCTCCCTCCTTTCTCGGTCAGTTCTTAATGACCATAATTTGTGTGACACCCCAAAGTGTTTGGGTGTTTGGGTCCCTCTGAAACATTGGCTCCCCTTCAGGATATTTGCATAAAATACAAAGTTGCAGGTACATGTCCAGAAGGAAAACTGAGTTTCTTTGTGTTGTGCGTGTTGTGGAGTTGGGAGAAGCTGATGCAGTTTTAGCCCCTTCTTTGCTATCGTCTGGGTGATGTCCAGTTGGCACCTCCTGACTTGCATCCTTGGGCTCACGTTGAGAATGTTTAAGAAGTCTCCAGCTTGAAAAGCAAACACAATTATTTCAGGTTCCTTTATGAAAAGATACTATTACATGTCCAGGTCAGATAAGGACGTTGCTTACGCACTGGACTTACCTTCCTGCCTTGTACGTTTCTAGAGAGTCTCTTAACCACTTTTCACGGCAAACGCAGTATCAGTAGTCGCACACACAACTGAACCTGGCAGTTCTATGGGCAAACAGGGCTTTCTGCAGGGAACATTTTTATGCTGACTTGTTAGATACTTAGGGTTGCAAAGTAGCTTAAACTTAGCAAGCGGTTTTAATGCGATATTTTTGTCCCTGGTTTGGAATGGGCTGGCTTGCTGTGGGGATGCTTTTCTTCACTGTGCTGTTCATGCCTAGTGACCCACGTAACACTTGCTTCAGTTCAGTTTAGCTTCCAGAAGAGTTCATAGAGGACGTGAGCTATTCAGTGCTGCTTTGAAATTCCTCTTGACTCTTTAAAGTTGACTGCTTTTTCTAATCTCTTTTCAGTCTCCTGTGGGACGTGCTCATTGCCAGAATTTCCTGGTACCATATGAGCTGTTGGTATTCTTGGCTCTGTTTTAAACGAGTCCAGCTTTTTCTGCTTGTCTGAAAGAATCAAACCATGTAGGTTTCAGAAATGTTCTCAAGACCGCCTTTTTTTCCATCCACCTGCCCCATGGCAAAATTAGCTATATTTAAATGAAATTTGCCTTTTTTTCTGTTGCTGTTGTGCTTTCCAGCTTTGTAGTTTTCTGCCAAACCTAGCACTCAGTAGTTCTAACACTGAGTTTGAAGCAAAGACAGGAGTTTAGCCTACTAAACTCAGAGCTGTTTTTCCAAAGCCATCTGGAGAACTTAGCCTTAGTTTCCTTTTGGGTTACATGGTCTAGGGTTTATAATATTGCCAGCGCCAGATGCAGAAGTAGCAATGAGAATGTACGTGTAGTTTTGAAAGACCTTTTTCTACAGCGTCTGGACTCCCAAATGCAATATTAGTTGTGAGAAGCTGGCCAAAGCAGTGAGATTAAAAGAAGTCTTCAAAGGAAGGGACTTGAGGTCATCTGGTGCACAGGAGATAATTCCAGATGCTAGAGAAAGGCACGAGGTTACTGGGGAAAAGAAACGCCAGGGGTCTTTAGAGCATTAGTTGGTTGGTTGCTGTTGGACTTGATATTACCAAAGCGATACTGACTCTATTTGTTTAGCTTGTTACAGAAATCTACCAACATTTGGTTTATAGCTACTTTATTTCTTAGGCTGCCTTTCAGCCCCAGGAAAGGGAGCGTTTAATGTTTCTTCAAGACAGCCGTTCAAAACTGTCACAGTAACGCTGGCCTTCGAAGGGTTAACCGAGCTTCAGCTAACGCCCTGTCATCTTGCTTTGAGTATTGGGTTGTCTTGTTGGGAGAGAGCACCTCATTTCTAAATACGGGAGAGCTGAACCACTGGGAGAGGCTTTTTCATATTTTCAATTTCAAAAGAGAATGACAGATACTGAGATTTATAAAATTTTTAAGCATTCCAATTTAAAGGGCTTTAAATATTGAATGCAGGCAACTTTTCCATAGGCAGAACAACCATGGAAAGAAGAAGCAGCAAAGTTTGATCCTTTTAAGGGCCAAAGGTGCTCTATTAACTTTAGAGGGACAGACAGCAGTCTTGCATAAGAAAATCTGGCTTTCCTTCCAGATGGTAAATTATTATAGAGCACTAAACAGTTGCAAAAAGATCAAGTCTATAAAGCATCTGGTAGGGTAACTGACAATTCATCAGTTTTGCACGATGCACATTGTATGTATCTCATGGGCTTGAGAGGAAAGTTATAAATCTGTCAGGCTTGAAACTGGAGAGAAACTTAATCACATTTGCTGAGAGAAGAGAGAAATCAAGAGACCTATTCTTTAGCTGAGGTTCTTGTGTTCCTGAGGGTTACCCTGAGTGAGGGCTATGGAGGTGCCGTTCTCATGACTTCTGAGCAATCTGCACTCATGATACGCCATTAGATCAGGCGCTTTTGTTGTTAATGGAGGTGAATGAAAGAGGAAAGGCTCTCCGAAAGCTATTCATCCCCAGCCTGGTCTGATGCGTACTTAAGGTGTTTTCCGTACTACCTGTAATACTTGTTCTCTGTCCTAATCTGAGAGAGTTTGACACGCATCATTAGTTTTGACACGCTAATTTCAACCCTTGGTGTTCCCCCCCAACAAGAAGAGTAGCCTCTTGCCATTCTGGCTGCTGTTGAGCCAGGATGTGATGCTGCTTCAAGTGTGCTTCAGTGGGTTCGCTTCTCCAGGCTGCACAAATTAGCGCTGTACATGCCGGATTTAGAGACCTAATATTCACTCTTAATCCAGGCGCTTCTTCCCAGTCCCATGTGGGCCAAATCTGGAGAACTGACACAGGCCAAACTGCCCAAGGACTAAACTGCTTTTCCCATTGGAATAGAGCTTATATAGCTGTGTAAGATACAACTATCTCTCTGTGGTGCAAGAACTGCTAATGGTGCTTTTAGTAATTCTTTGGTGAGAGATGAATGAGGATATGAAGGCTGGAGAGCAACAAAGAGAACGGAGTGTGTGGCTGGTATGAAGAGCCTCTTTTGCAGTATTCAGAATCTTGCTGCTGAGCTTACTTGGATTTATGCTTTCTCATTGAGATAATAAAAGCAAGTTGAGATGATCAGTATTCTCTCTGCATCTAGGTTAGAACTAGGTTATTTTGTAAAGTATTTTCAGATGTCTTGGCTGTAGAAGACATCGCATAAATAAAGATCTCTCAGTGTTGAATGATATTATAACGTGTGAGAAGATTTACTGTGCAAATATAGTAACAGAATGGAGAAGAACCATGATCTGCTGTTTGGCAGCACAATGTGAGGTAAATATTTGCCTAGGTATATTCCCTTGAGATTTGTCGCGGATTTCCCTCAGCACTATCATTGCTGGCTTCTTTGAGCACTATGTTTTTGTCAGAAGTAAACATGTTCGTAACATGTCATGCTTCCTTTAAAAGCTCAGTGGTTCTCAAAGAAGAAGATACCTCGTCTTCCAAAAACCCAGCAAAATGCAGGAATACCTTTGTTAGAACAGTCTTGAACATGTGTTTGAAATATCTGACAACATGAATAAGAATGGTGGGTCGTGCCATGTATAATCCATGCATTTGCATATACTTTGCTTCGTGGGTACTCATGGGTTCTGCTCAGGCTGGCATCTGCCAGCATGAGATGTTTTCACTGTTAATGCTGTGTTGCCAACTTTGGGTAGCTCTTGGAGCTTGGTGAATGAGAATCTCATCAGCTTTTGAATGGCTCTTGCGCTTGCGATGCGATGCCCAGCGCTGAAAGAGGGAGCTCCTGTCCCTGCTGAGTGTGGTCGCTTGGAGGGAACGGGCCTTTCTAACTCCTTCAAAATCTGTCTTAACAGGCAGGACTTTGGTGAAAATAAAATTAGTATCTTCTCATGAAAAGATAAAGAAGGGAGATATACAGAAGTTGCATTGTTTTTGAATAGCTCCCTTCTTTTTGTTGGATTTCAAAGAATTATCTGTATGTCTATATCCAAGCAGATGCTTGGATATAGCTGATTTCCAAAATAATTTGCTTTGGTTTGGAGAAGGAATACGCAATCCTCAATCCTTTTAGACAGTCATCTCAGTTTTTGGGAGGTGGAAGATTAGGTGTGTGCTTTAGGTAAAGTTTCTGTTTATAGACACTTTTCTTAATAACCTTCTGCTGTGACTCTGGTAGCTCTGTGACCTGACAGCTGATCCAGTTCGGTTTCTCCTCCTTGGACCCGTCGAGACTTGTCTGGTGTTTACCAGCCCAACTGGGTGGGCCAAGCTAAGCTTAACGCTTAGCTTAGTGCAAAGCACATAACATATGCAATCAAGCATGTCTCTCTTGGGCAGGTGGACAAGGAAGAGTTACACGAGCTTAATACTATTTCTTGTATTGTAATATGCAACTTCAGAACTGTTTGTTATGAATAAGAACAACAAAAGGATGTATCAATAATAGAGACTGGGTATGAAGATAAACTTGGAGATGGGCTTGCTTCTATGCCTCATGACCCTTGAAAACAGCTTATTGGATTTGGGACATCAATGTGGAGCTCTACTCCTCGAGCAGGAAAAATAGTTAAATTTAATTTTAGAAGTATTTGTAACGATGACTTTACAATGTAGCTTGGTATATCAGCAGTTAATCTGTGTGCCACATTTGATAATTTTCCTTTCATCCTCTCGCTTTGCAGGAGTAAGTCTGTGTCTGTAACACTGGATGTACTGACCACTTGCCTCAGACTGAAGAGGACTTGCTCTACTTTGGAATATGGTGCCTAACTTCTGCGTCCCAGTACTCACTGTGCCAGCAGCCATCCTCTGCTGCTTGATGCTGCCTTTAGCAGGAGCAGACAGTAAGTAATACTCAGTTTTGGAAAGTCTGAATACCTTGCAACATTTATTTCAACAAATATTCAACTTTTTTTTTGTTTTCTGGAAACACTGAGGACTAAGGGGTAATGCCCCCCGTCTTATTTTCCAATGTACTCAACGCAGATAAACAATATATATGTGAAGGGGCACAAATAGAACTAAAAAAGCAGACAAAATTTATTCATTCAAGCACAGGAAGAACTTCTGTAGTAGTTGCAAGATCAAAACTTGACAATTTGTTTTTGCCGTGTGTAGATAAGTAAAGAAAACTGTGGGCAGAGAGAGAGAGAAGTATTGGGGTCACAGTAATCCCTGCTACTTTATTTTCCTTGTTCTTTTACCAGCTCTTGTAATATGTGTATTACTGAGGCATCTCTACTGAGTCAACTGGTGACTGAGAGCTGTTGGGGAAAGGGCGCGAGTGTTTTTACTTTCTGATGTAGCTCTTCTGTACTTCAGAATTGGAGCTGGATGTTTTCTAGTGGTCATGGTTTAAGCTGTTGTGTCGCTGCCTGTTGTCCTGATAGTCTCACAGAGCTGCTGTGACTGGCTTTGCCCCCATCCAGGCCGAGGACAAAGCTGTGCACAAAATGCTGTTGGGGACAGACAAGAGCAGAGAAACTTTACTCATGGTAGACTGCTGAAATACCTTAAAGTAGGAATTTCCTATTGAATGACTTACGCAGATTGCAGGAAACCTTGTGTGTTCATTGCATAGTCTTTGTTTTCATAACTTGCGTGTATTTGCCAGGTTGTCCCCAAGTATTTGTGCAGCCCCTCTCCCCTCTTTTTTACCAGTAACTAATTTTTCAGTGTCCAAACATGTGCACATTTGTTGCAGTCTCTGGCAGTTGTGAACATTCTGTGCCTTTGAAAGCACCTAGGGCTCCTGGGACACTCGAGTTGGAGCAGAGAGACGGCCGTGATGCACCTCCTGAGCTGCCACCAGCCATCTGGTTCTCACTCCAGTTTTAGTCACCAGGCTTATAATTAACACGTAGTGTTGTGAAAGTTGGAAGATCTTGATACGTGCTGGTGGGTGCCTGGCTGGATGGAGAAAACAGGCTAGGGGTCCTAAATATCCTTGACTGAAATGGAAGGAGTAAATTTAGAGAAGCTGGAGAGAAAAGTGAAGGATGGAGGTGAAGAACGATACAAATCCAGTATTCTTGTTGTCACCAGGGGTGACTTGCACAGGCAGCAGATTAGCGTGTAGTCTGTATCAGAGTCTGAGCTGCCCAGTTAAACTGGGGACAGCAGCTGTCTCCTTCCTCAGCTTTCTTCCCTGGCTGCTGATGCTGCTTGGAAGATGCTTATTCAGATCACTTTATGTCTGCGCATTGTAGCCCATTTTGGAGTCTGGCACGGAGAAGTACATGTTTAATGTTTTGAGGTGTGTAAAAATTCCTTGAGGTTCATTAGATCCTTGAGGTCCCAGATCCTGCGAAGGCAAGAAGCATCACTCCATCAGGTGTGCAGAAGCTGGTGGAGTTTGAGATGTCCTAGGACAGTTCTTGGCCTGAGGATAACTTACAATAGACATGGTTTGCTAATTTTGTGGAATATTTCCACATGCTTAAATTTTAACAAAATTGGCTCTGTTTCACAGGCCCAGATCCAAATATTGGTGTCTCAGATGTGGAAAGCTTCTGTGTTGAGAAGCAAATGTATCTGTATGTATGCCTTTTTCTCTGGTGCAGGCTGGCTCTGAATTACTTTCTCCTAATCTGGAAGGCAGATCTGGAGGACAACGACCTTTTAACTGCCACAGCCACCATGGATTAACCGAGGGTTTCCCAGGATGGAAAGTGTTGCTTTGTGTATGTCAGCAACTTAGCGCTTTTCTGTTATCTTACCCCACTGGGTCGTGCCACGGACTCTCAGTGGCAGGGAGCTGTGTGAAAGGACCTGCTCTGCGCCACCACAGGGGGAAAAATCATCCCCAAACCCTGCTTATTTCATGTCCTGCCATCAGTGATGCAGACAGGCAAGATACAGTAGTGTGCACAGCATTGGGGAGTCCTGGTTCAGGACAGCAGTGAAGGGCAAAGGGGTGGGTGTGATAACACATGCACACCAGAGCTTACTGTTAAAGCTGGGGAGGGATACTGTGAATGGAGCGTCACATATAAACCCTCTTCAGTTTTTTGGTCCCCTAAGCATCCTGTTGGCTCTGATCAGAGACTATTTACATGGATTCCTGATGCAATATGACTGCTCTGGGGATTTCATGGTGATTCTTCCATTCCCCTATTATGGAGCTGCTTGGAGACGGGTAGGCTGTATATTTGAAAAACATTCCTACACTTCCATAATTAAAAGCGAAGTGACAATGGGAGAAGGGTTATCCCTGAAATTCCTGGAGTCAGTCCCCAGAATTACTTCTTGTAGGAACAGCAAGGATGGAGGGCAGGGAAGGAGGGCTGTGATGAGCATCCTGCATCCCTGCAGCAGGGTGCTCGGGAGCACCCGCAACCGGGGCTTCCCTACCTTCCCGCCCACGCTTTAGAGCTGCTGTTGTCGCAACACATTTCAGCATCGCTCCTGTAGCTTCCTGACAATTAGGCAGCTGGCAGATAGCTAGAGGTTAACGCCTGAGATAAAACAGATTGAATATTGTATCGCCTAGCGAAGTTAGCACCAGCCGTGTGCCGCCATGCCTCTCCTGGAGTTGAGTTTATAGGAAACGTGAATAATGCCAGTGCTCAGGAGTTGGAGGGGGATCAAAAGGTTAAACGTGAGGCAGTGTGTCAGGAAAAGAGGGGCTCGCTGGGAGCCTCCCTGCTGTCAGGATGGGATGGGAACGGTGGTTTCCCATCAGCTCCAGCGGGGTGCTGGGAGGGGAAGGTGACTGGGAAGAGGCGCCTGTGCCTGAGCGGTGGATACAGAACTGCTCATTTGGCAGAAAACACTTCCAAATCCTCCCTGGCTTTTACAGGCTGCAGTAAGAAATTATTAAATTTTCTCTGTGATCTGACTGTGTTTCTGTCAGGGTGACCCCAGTTCCATTAGAGCAGCTCGGAGCTGATTCAGGATGGCTGTTTTGTACTTTCTGCCTCGGCTTGCTTGTGTGTTTTTTCTTCTTTATGCACTCTGTGCTTCCCTGTCTGTCAGCTTTTGATTGTGCATGGGAAAAATGGCTTTGCAGATTTCATTTAATGTTCAGTTCAATTGTCAGCTAAAAGATGCTCTTTTCCAGCTTTTGGAAATATGTCATTTACTCTAATAAAATAAAAAGCAACGACGACAAAAAATCCCCTCTCAAAACAAAATGCAGAGAAAACAGGAAAAAATCAATACTGTAATCAGAAATCATCAGCAATGTGTTTTGTTGTTGGCTTGGTTTTTTAAAAATTAGGCTTTGTTTTTGAGGTCCTGGACACAGCTTCCATTAGCCAAAGGAAGAGGCTAGTTGACCCAACCAAAGTACTTCCTAACTGAAATATGTCTTGGTTGACTTGCACAGAATTTCACAGGGCTTAAGGAAGAAAACCACTTCAAAAGTGACCTCGTAGAAGGAAAGAACTAAGGCAGGATTAGGCCAACTACGTGTGAAGTGGTAAACGAACAATTTGCACCTTTTGATTTCTAAAGATAGAGCAAACTTGGCTTTTGTTGAGGGGATGGGGAAGCTGGTGCTGTTGAGGACAGGTCTCTGGCTCTCACCACCTCCAGTGAGCAAGGACCTCAAGTCTGAAGTGTCTCAGGACTGCCCTGTCCCTTGTAAGCGATCGTCACTTCATATCCAAAAGTTATGTGTGTTGTACAGAATTTGTTTTTCCATCAGCTGTGTTTCTTGGATGCTCATTGGGTTGAGAGACACATTAAAAAAGAAATAGGAAAGCAAGGTGTTGATGCTGGTGGTGGTTGAGAAATGGAGCAGTGCTGATGCCATTTCTACTCTCACCGCTCAGGTGAGCTCTGTTTTCCTGGGGATTTTACATCGCACTCGAGCACATCCAGAGGTTTTGGACTGAACGGCGCTGGAGTGTTTGTTATGGCACTTGGTTCCCCCTGTGCGCCAGCTCTACAGTTACTGTTCCGTGTTCCTGGGAGTGCCATGGCAGGTTTTGACTCCCTGATTTGACTCTGCATCCCTGATTCAACTCTGCCGCCTTTGCTTCATACCCTGAGCGATGCCTCAGCTACAGCGCAGCTCAGTTACAGCTGCTTTGGGCCACTCTGTGGGACAGACGTGCTGTTGTGCCCTGGAAAACAGCTGCTTTGCAGCACCGGACAGAGGGTTGCGTCCCAAAAGCTGGATCTGAGGCTTCTCCACTGGTGCCTTGCATCTGTTTCTACTGCCTGGTTTCTTTGTTTGCATGCCTGTCCCCAAATTCTGCACGTAGTGATTATATGTAATTGGTATGATTGGATCCAGGTATTGCAGCATGGGTAAACACTAATTTTCTACAATTCCACCTTGACTAGCTTGACAAATCCCAGCAGTGAAAAGAACATGTGAAATATTCTTCAGGAAAACCCCTGTACCTGTGGCATTTGGGTTGCATCATTAAGGGACAGGTTGAAATATTAACCACACTTATGCGCAGCTTTATTTTTGGTGTCATTATATATATTTTTTCCCCCTCTTTTATTTATTTATTTATTTATTTACTTACTTACTTATTTATGTATATAGGTACATATATATATGTATATAGGTACATATATATATATGTATATAGGTACATATATATATATGTATATAGGTACATATATATATATATGCCTATAGGTACATATATATGTGTCTATAGGTACATATATATGTGTCTATAGGTACATATATATGTGTGTATATAGGTACATATATATGTGTATATAGGTAAATATATATGTATATAGGTATATATATATATATATATATGTATATAGGTATACATGGATTCCACACTTTTCCTTAAAATGTGTAAATGCTGCCTGCTTGTAACTGAGTGTTGCAGATACCAGGGTAGGAGGAATGTTGTGAGAACACCATATTGAGAGTAGATAACAGATCTTTTTCTGCATTTACAGCCGTGCCCCTTTTAGCTGCAGCACTTGCAGGAGTCATGTGAGTTTGTTTGGGTAGCTACGTACAACAGGTCACAGCATCGTCGTTTGTCTTTTTTATGTATTCATAAAGCCAGCATCACTCATCAATCAACATCAGCTGCTGGGTCAAAGGTCCAGCTAGCTCCAGATCCCTTATCAGCAAAGGTTAGTACAAAGATCTCTGGAGGATGTAAGAAGAGCATAAATATATAGTGATCCATCCCTGGTGTCATCTTCTCACCTTCAGTGATGGTGGCTCCTGAGCCTGGAGAGGTGATGTTGCAGCTCTAGACAAGCTCGCTCTGGGTTTTGCTCTCAGGCAGCTCTGAGAATATTGTTGGTCATCGGGGACATCCTGGGGCTGGTGGTTTGCCTGAAGACCACAGCGTAGGCCGTGACTTCTGCCTCTACACCACAGCTCTGCGTTGAACCCACTTAGTGCTGCTCGGCAGGACTGAGCAGCCTCACCTGCTGCTGGCTCAGCGGTGTAGCCAGAGTTACTCTCTTGCCTTCACAAGGGAGTTGCTGTGTTTAAGGGTCCGTGTAAGTTATCCGGCACAGCGGTGCATGTTGAGGGGCTGATATATTTAATGCACGTTGAGAGAGTGTGCTTATTGACTTGGTGATCTAGAAAAACAGTAAAACTACTTGCTTAAAATTTTATCTTCAGTGTAGATTCATAGATTTTAAGGCCAGAAATCAGATCAGTGCAGTCTTCTACTCTGACCTGCATAGCACAGGCTGTATAATTTCAGCTAGTAATTTCTGCATCTGCTTTTAACAGCTGTGGATGAGCTAGCACGTAGCTTTTAGGAGGCTATCAAACCACGATTTGAAGACTAAATGGTAGAGAATTTACCCGTCTCCTATGTGATCTGTAAAAATGGCAAGTAATCATTACTTCTACAAATCTGTATTTATTTCAAGCTTCGTTTATGTGGGTTTTGGATTCAGACATTGGATGTTGTAACTTGTGTCAGCTAGGCTGGAGACTCCTGCTATTTAATGCAATCTCCCTGAGAAGCAAGTTAGAGTGTAGGAGTTAGACAAGCTCAAAGTTTGTCCTTTTTGTTGTAGAAACAGATATTATTTTTATATTTTTTTGCTGTGCTTCCAGTCTCTTCCATACATTTTTTTTGAAGTCAGGGGACCAGGACCAAGCAGAGAAGTGGCCACATCTTGCCACAGTACAATGGCCCTTTACCCCTTTTGCCCATAGCATTGAGCTGGGAAACATGGTCCTCCACGGTGACCTTTAAATCCCTCTCTGGGCCTCTGATTCCCAGGGTGCAAGCTCCCATTTAATTAGTGTGACTTGTGTTTTTGCTCATGAATATCTACCCTTAACTACATTAACATGCATTTTGCTGCATCCCAGCTCATCCAGTCATCCGAGTAATTCTGTGCAGGTAATATTCCCTTGCTCTTATTAGCTGACTGCTAATCTGGGTAAAGCTTACCCTCTACTTTCCAAATCTAGTTGCAAGCTAGTTGTATTTATTCCCAGATATTAATCAGTTGTGACTATTTGCAGAGACTGCTGTTAATATTTTAAGGAAATATTTAGAATATCCTATAGTAGTGATGGTTATGCTCTTTGCAGATGAAAAGAAGTGTCAGGAAACTGATAAAATAACATGGTTTGTTGTAGTAGTAGTACTGACGTCAGATGAGGGAAAGTATGAGGTCTGCTGGAGCTTTCAGTGTTTCAGCTGAGCAGTTGTAAAAAGCAATGAAGTGGCAATAGGGATGCTTTCTTTGTTTCTTTGATTATCTGTGCATTATATTGGTGCTTCAGAACGATGCTGTAATATAAGATGATCAAGCTCATTTTTGTGAACAATCAAGAGTATGAAATTTGTTTGCTCAAAATGTTAGTCGATCTTTTTTGATGGTGAACATGTTTGGTTTAAAAAGTGGGGAAAAAGCATCTGTTCGTGGATGGGTTTTTCTCTAGTAAAATGTCTGTCTCTATGTATCAGTAGCTGAAAAGCAGTGGTGTACTTTTAATTGAATGCTGTATTTAGACCCTTGTGAGAATCAGTGCTTTGTCTATGCCGAAGACAAATCTCATTCACTTTGTTGCTGTGAAAACACTGTAGGATGTTTACTGAAAGTTTTAACTCATAGAAATGTCTTTCGCCTTGCACACTTTACTGACATATGATTACTGAATCAATCCAAAGCAGATTTTAGTGTGGATGATGGGTTTACATTTGTATGTGAATTGCAGCCTGCAATGCTAGACCTTGCCCTGAGTGTCAGTTACGTTTGGGCTTTCTCTGATGCATCATAGCGTTGAGCTTTCATAATAAGGCACACTGTCGTGATATTAAAAAGAAATAATTACAGAATATACTCAATTTCATGTAGTACAGGCTGGGATGAACTTGCAGTCCTGCTCTGCTCTTTAGTTGGCCCTTCTTTTTTTGAGTAATGAACTGTACAGCATCCAGGAATGCATTTTATAAAATTGGACTGAGATGTGTAGATAGTACCTGGTCAAAACCAAAAGCAAGTGGAAATGCCACCATTTTCCACTAGAGGTTTGTGGCACCAAGGGTGACTGTTCTGAGTTGGTGCTTTGGATAAAGTCAGCATTCCAAGAAGAGGTTTGGACTGGATTTGTCTCTTCTGCGTGTGGTTACTTACTTGAGCTGATACCGGGTTCTCTGGAAGTTGCCATGTTCTCATAGAAAGGACCATAATCACTCCACTGCTGGTACTGTTTAATATTCCAAATTCGAAAGGAAGATTGCATTCAGGGGATTATTTCTGCTTGCTTCTGCTATTTTTTCTTGTGTTTGTGGTTGGTGGTTTCTTGTTCGGTTGGTTTTGTTTTATTATAAACTCTGTCTACATGTGATAACTGTTGGTTCACCTCAAAGGTGAGTGGTGAAAGCCCTTGCAAGTTAATTGCCACGCGGGGGGAGAAGACAATGATCCTTGAGCCTCTGTAACTTAATGCCAGAGTGCAGAACACCTACGTGTTCTCTTCAGGTTTATTTTTAGCCAAATTCACTTCAACTGTTCGTGCAACTACTGTTGTGTTACTTCCATTAAAGGCTGTTTTGAAAAAGGGGTTTTAAAGAGGCCGGGAAATATTCAGCAGCTTTACTCCTGGAGGTCTTTTGCCAATGAAAAAGTCAATTTGTAATAAATATTTTGAGTCTTGCATGAGCAGAACTGTGCCTGGCGGGTGGGACGGTTCCTTTTCAGCCCCTTGTCAAACCCAGTCGATGGCTTGTATGGGTGGGAGATGGGAGCATCTCACAAGCTCTTGCTGTTGTTGGGGGGCTGTTCAGAAGGCGGAGATGCCGCTTCCTTTGCTTTCAGAGTTCAAACTGACGTCCTCTCTTTTGAGGTAAATGTAAGAGTTGCCCCACATTGGTGTCAGAAAGGATTTGTGTTTTAAAAGCACACAGAAGAAACAGCTTGGAAGTGAGAAGGCGGCTTATAGGTATATTGTACTTAAACAGTGTTTCATTTACAAGATGGAAGGTTCATTGAAAGAACTGAATAACGAGTGGTGAAAATCTTCAAAAATGCCAAAAACAGTTAAAATATTACATGATGAAAGTAATTCTGTATGTTAATCCTATTTAGCATCAAACAGAAGTTTTCTGTAGTTTCAGGATGCAAGAAAAGAACTTACCTTGTGCATTCACCTAGGTTTATTTATAGGGCATTTAATAAATGGAGGGGGGAGGGGTTGGATGCTAGCAGGGGGAATCAGTATAATTTGAGAGGAAAGCAGAAAATACTTTCGTATTGCCATGTAAAGGGCTGGGATGCCTTGTCCTGGCAGTGTTCTCATTCTTGGCATGCTGACTACAAAGAGCTTAATGTGACTCTCGGAGGATGCTGAGAGTAGTCCAAGACCTGGAACGGCTCCCTTTGCTCCTCTTTGGTAGAACAGGTAATGGGCTTGGCTGTTGACTTGTCGTTTATACCTGCTGTATATAGACTTTCAATATGGTTTTTATGCTCATCACACACAGTTTAGCAGGGGTTACACAAAGTTCTTTAGTTATAACCAGTTGTTTTCATCTTTTTAGGTGTTTGTTTCATGGCTGAAATATGCCCTGCTTGGTCTTCAGCCAAAGTTCAAGCTGGGGGGGCTTTATTTTATGAGTCGGACATTTGGTTTTTGGATCTTTCTGCAAAAATAGTCTTTGGATGCTCTTAAAAACAAAGAGAGTGGAAAAACACGTTTGTACCTTGTAAAACCAACCGTGGTGTTATTCGTAGGTCTCAAGTCTAAAATGTCTATGAAAACATTTGACATTACTACAGGTGCACTTCAGTAGCCAAGAGAAAATGGGACTTGATTTGTAGAAGGGAGTGGCCCATGGAAAAATAAGTTGCTGGATAATATAAGGGGGATTTCATGCTAAATCATTAAGTGCATGTGAGTAGAGGATGCTGTCGGAGCTTGTGTGTAACTAAATTGCCTGTATATTCATTCTGTGAATGTAGCCAGAGCCGCTTTCGTCTCAGCCGTTCGGAGACCCAGAGGCGTTCCTCCGGATCCTGCAGCACGTAGCCTGTAACGGGGGCAGGGAGAATTAATTCGCATCGACACCGCGGAGTTTGTGTGCTGGTGCATTTGTCTCTTTCTGGAGGCACTTGTGTAAATAGAGCATTTTCTTTGTTGAAGTTGCTCTGTGGTTCTACTGCAGGCCACAAGGGTTTGGACTTGTCTTTCTCGGCGATGCCTGTTGAACCTTGATTCTGCCTTAGTAATTGCATGAAATATTTAACATATTTAACTGCCTAAGTTTGATTTTTTTTCATCAAATGCTAAGATGTGCCTCTGTTCCTATGGGTGCAGAGTTGTGTGCCTTAATTCTAGGAGCAGAGTATGATTTTGGGGTTTTTTTGATGTTAAGACAGAGTCCCTGGGAATACGTATTGTTCAGTCAGCATCTATGCACTGCTCAATGTCTTTTCAATTAGACACACAGCCTTCTGTTGCAGATAAAGCATTTTTTTCCCTGAGACAAATTTAGCTAAAATTTCTGGCATTGTCTTTAATCTGTAGTACATTGCATGGTAGCAGTTTCCTCTGTAATTTTGAGGAATTTGGGAAACTCGACTTAACATATGAAGAGTGATATGCAGTATGCCACATGGTGTTCTCCATGTTTATGTCAAATTGCGGAAGGGACTGTGAATTATTTTGTGTTGCAATCATCGCTGCACTGCGTCAAACCCAAGGTCCGTTTATCCCAGAATTGCCCCAACATCAGCCAACAAATGCCACATGTTTTAGGGAGGTGCAAAAAGGAAGATCCGATACTCCTGCCTTTTCTCAGCCCACCCAAATGAGCTCCCATTTCCTATGTAAAATTATAAATGGTTGTAAGAAGCCGGACTTCTGTTACTGCTTCTGTAAACATTATTAATTGCAACAAGTCTAAATATTGTTATATCCACGTGGGCAAAAGAATAATGCCCAACATAGATTTGTCAAGGTCAGATCAATCTAATTTCCTTTAATGACAGGATAACAGGCTTTGTGAATGGAGAAGCAGTAGATGTCATTTATCTTTAGTAAAGCTTTCAGTGCTCCCTCATGAGACTTTTTCTTGCGAAACATCTGCTCACAGGGTGGGTATTTGGCAGTTTGGTAGCATTCAGCATTTGCAGTAATGATCTCTCTGATAGAATAGAGAACATGCTTATTAAATTTGCAGGCAACAACAAGCTGGGAAGAGCTGCAAGCATGTTGGAGGACACCATTAGAATTCAAAATGATCTTTACAAATTGGAGAAACTGTCTGAAAGGATGCATGTCAATAAGGAGAAATGTGGATAGATGTTTGAAAATAGGAGTAATCAGCTACATAAATACAGAATGAGAGACAACTGCCTAGACAGCTGGTATACAGAAAAGGTCTTGCCAGTGCTAATGGATCAGAAACCATAGAAGAGTCAACAGTGCCACGCTGTTTTGAGAGGGACAGACATCACAGTGATATGCAGAAATGATGAGTACCATCTTGAAAGACACCTTAGATAGACTTTTTACTCTGCTCACGTTGATACGGCCTCCGGTGAAATGACATCTCATCTTGAGCATTCTGCTGCCTGAATGGAGGGACTAATTGAGGAGCAGTCAGTCCTCCCTGTCCAATGCTAGGAGGAGAAATAATGTGCTTAAACTGCAGCTGGCAAGTTCAGGTCAGGCACTAAACAACACTGGCTGATATAGAGGATTGTTGAGCACCGAATTGAGAGTTTCCGGAGGAATTTCTGGAATCTGCTATACAAACAGTGTTCCCTCATATATAGGTTTTGAATTGCCAGTGTTATTTCTTAAATGGAATGTTTCTTTGGCTTCATTTATGAACCAGGAAGGTACAGGCTGTCTTCTCTGGGTCGCCTGATATTCTGATATTTTTATCCTGTCCTTTTTCATACTCCTCTCAAGTGGCAATCATTCTCTTCTATCTGACTTTGTGTGAAAGTGTTTTCCAGGCCCTTACTCCTCTTCAGTGCCCTTCTTTGACTTTCTAGCTCTCCCAGAAAGGAGTTGATGGGAAGAATACAGGGGAGACTATGCCATTAACAAATGAAACTTAAAAACATCCTCTGTATGTAGTTTCCTCAAGAACCCTCACAGGTTTGCTATCCTTTTACCCATATCTGTGCACTGACTAAACATCTTCCAGCTGCCTGGATGTGAGGTGTGGTCCACCTTCTGAAGCCATATGGTAGTTCTGGGGGTGGGTTGGTTGTTTGGGGAGGGGAATGTGTGTGTGATGGTGTTGTGTGGATTTTGGTGCTGTGTTTGTCTTTTTGTTTGTTTCTTTGTTTGTTTTTCTTCTCCGTAGGTGTTACATATTTATCTGTAGGTAGCTGTCTGTCCACTTTACCACCCTATACGTGTGTGCGCAGGTCTGTGCCTGAACTTTCCTGGCCAGGCAGCTGCTGCACCAAGGCAGGAGTTTTGGTGTGTGCATGGTGGTTGCTGCCGTGATGCACAAAAGCCTGTCTGTCATAGCACCAAATTTCTCTGCTGTTCTTCAGTGTTTGTCACGTATTCCTGATGCAGTTGATGTGGTTGTGCCAGGCTGTATAACACAGAACATCCCACAGCACAGCGGGTTGGAGGTCCTGCCCATCACACTGCCCTGGGAGGGCGATGCTGCTTGTGGTCCAGAGCACCACTGACCAGCAGCATCGTGCAGGGTGCATTGAAACGGCTTCTGGCAGCTAAAAATGCTTTGGGAGACAACTGCAAAGGATGCTGTAGGTCTTGTAAGACCTGACTAAAATGTGTCATAATGCCTATTTGTGTGTATGAAAGGGAAAATGTATAAAAATTTGTGTGTGTAGAATACTTTTAATGTCAACAGTAGTGGAAAAGAAGGTGTATAAGGTTGTTTTGCTTCTCCTTCCAGTAGTTATTCTTCCTATGGATAACTGTGCATCCACCCATAGACTTCTGTCTGGTGGATGGAGTCCTAAGACTGTATGGGATGGGAGTGCCTTGTGCTTCATGTTAAAAGATTGTGCTTATTAACTCATTGAGTATTTGTTTTGGATAAGAAGTAGTTATTTGCCCACCTAAGCTTTTTCTTTCCTGGTTTCATATAAGAACTGTGTACTTCTCGGAAAGTTCCTCAAAAACGTAGAGGAAATGTGTCTCTTTAATGAATCAACATGCAGGCCATTACATGAGTTCCCAGATTCTGGAAACTCTGGCCATTATGTTGGGATGTTTTTTCCTTGGAAGATTTTTTTGGCTTCAAACTGCAATTATTTTTCACAAGACCAAGAATGAAGTCTGTTGCCTTTTATGAATAATACAGTATGGTAATATCATAGCTATATATGCAGACTCTGCAGACTGGCAGCACAGCTGCTAAGCGTTACGCTTTTAAAATATGTACAATCTTTTGTCAACAGAATTAACACCAGGAACATTACGTAGTTTGTTTCTGCATGAGGATGTTTTCTAGGGAAATTTAATGACGACCTGTTCTACATTTTGACCTTTAGAAACATTTTTTCTGAGTCCTTGTACCTTCTAGTGAGTTGAGGAGATTCTCAAATTGAGACGTGTAGAATCCTAATGGCCAACCTGACATTTCCTAGGCCTGGCTGGATACCTGGGCTTGATTAGTTTTCTAATGTACCTGCTCTGCCAAGCTGGAGAGGCTCACACGCTCTGCAGCTGAGCTTCCTTTAAAGTGATTGCACTTTAAACCTCGTTCCAATTAAGAGGGGATGCTGTTCTGGTAATGGAAAGTTGTTTTATTGTTTCTCTCCCCTCATATGCATGCGAGTGGAAGTGTTCTAGGAAAGTGTTATCGCTGCTGTTTTTGTAGTTCTTTCTTATCTTCCATCAGTCTTCATTTACAAAAAAAAGCGAGAAATGCAGCATGCCCAGCTGTCTGAGGGCAAATGTGAATCAGCAAGATAAACCTTCAGAGGGTGTAATGGGCCTGACTACAGATGATCCTTTCGTGCTTTCCAGCATCCCGTGGCCTGTATCCTGTGTTGAACCACAGGCAGCAGGAGAAAAAGGGTGGAAATACAGCGAAGAACCCACGGCAGCTCATCCTTTTGGTGCTGAGCAGGGAATGATGCATCATCAGGCCACCTTCTCCTTCAGCTCTCCTCCTCCTACCTGTGGAGCGGGGAAATTGGAGATAAGACACAGAAAAGCGAGAAAGCAAGAAATAACGAGTAAATGTGAAGAATATAGTAGATTTAAGTTTTCTGTCCCTCACCAGGAAAATGCTAGAATGGGCTTTGGAGTCCTGCTGCTTGAGAGGACCTGCAGACAAGTGCTCTCCCAAAATGCCCCAGCAGCTCCTCGGGTGTTCTGTGCTCCAAGAATCACCAACATTAGCAAATATCTGATGATGTCTGTGCTGGCAGAGGGTCCCAGAACTGATTTATAGCACTTGTTCAGCTTTCAGTGAGCAGCAAATGTGTTGCTTAATTATTCATGGCAGCTGTATTATTGCAGGAAATTAAAACATCAAGGAAACAAGTAAAAACTATTACTGAATATAGCTATAAACAAGGTAAGGTGGAAGGAGATGCAGGAGGACAGCACTGAAATGTTAAAAAAAAACACAACGGGGTCAGGAATGTTTCATGCCTTCTGAAAATAATTGGTTAAATTCCCCAATCTTTAAGTGATCATTCATAGTACGTAATGAAATATTTTATTAGCTAACAAGCTGGGTTTAATTTTTACATTTGTCATCTAAATTATCACATTTGTGAATGTGTGAAACCTTCCTATGGCTTCTTTCAGCGTATCTACTTTCATAATGACACAGTTCTCTTTATATCTTTGGCTTTCCTTGGAAGATTTGGCATGTGTCCCCATTCGGTTTGTGTCCTGGGTTTGGTTCCGCCTGGAGCCGTGGTGTGCGATGCTATTGCAGAGAGTGGGACCTGAGAGTCCAAGCTGCTGGCCTGGGTTTCCATTGTCTGAAACCACACTGCGGCTTTATTCAAAGATTTATTCACATGTGTTGGTCACATCTGCTATGAACCTGTTCCCCCGCACCTAGTGCCCCATACTCACCCGGAGGCCAAAGCTGTTGGCTTTGGGGAGCACCAGCACCTTCTTGCTCATCGTGTGGCACTAGGACGTGTCTCATGTTTTCCTGCTGTCCTTTGTGCATGGACAGCGTTGCTCACAGTTGCTGCAAGTTCCCGTTAGCTTTCAGCCTGCCAGATTTAATGACAGTTTTTCAAGTATGTAGTCAGTAACTGACCAATACTTATTGAGAAGGAAGTGGTTTAAAGAAAACCTTTTCAGCTTCTCTTTTTATACTAGAATTATTAGCTTTATTAAAAAAAATTATAGGGACCGTCTATTAAGTTTGTGTGTAACCCCAGGCTTTCAAGACTTTCCATTTCATTACTGTTTATAAGCTCATTATTTTGGTACGTCTGTAGTAATTTTGGAGCCCTTTACTTTCTAACTTCAATTATGTAGTTTGCAAAGTAATAATATTATGAGTCCTGTTATGGAGGACTTGGAGCAATTTTAAGGCGAACAAATGGGTGATTCAGCACCATACCACAGAGAGCGTGTCTACAGACAGGGTAGCTCTTTCAAATGTCTTTTCTGTGGTGCACGTATGCAAACTGGCAAAAAACCAGTTGTCATTAGTCATAGTCTTTCAAATTTAGTGACAAAATAGCCTCGTCTAGTTCTGTTCCTATGACGGGAGGTGTCAGAGCCTATTTGCAAACTTAGACTATTTGGTGTACAAATCTAGGAGACAAAAAGAAAATATTATTTAACTTGTCCTGTAAGATTGATTTGCCTTGTTCTTGCAAGCATGGTGTCTGTGCAGCACATATATGAGTATAACGTATGGCAGGAATTGGGCAAAAAAGAGATCTTGCAAGAATCTGACACTAAATAGTAAGCATTGAGGAACATGTCGCTAATTGCGTTTTGTGAAAAGCTTGCTGTTCTCTACACGCGCATCTCAGGATCGCCCAAACCGAGCTTTGCTTGCAGACCTAATCAATTGGTTCTCGAGCCATTTAGCTTTTTTAATTACTCTTGTCAAAGTGAAAATTATGCGAAAGGACTTGACTGTGCAATTAGCTGCTGCACACTTTTTGCAGCAATAGTGGAAAGACAATACCAAGTCCCGGAATAGCACTACATAGAACCACAGGAACAGATCTGCTTCAGCAAAGAGATATTCTAGTAACTAATCTGAATGAAAGATAATTTATTTTTTAAATATGCATATATTCACAGATGCAGGCAGAAAAGGCTGACTGTGTTAGCAGTGCCTGTCCCCAGCTGAACGCCACGTTATCGCTTGCTGATGTCTCTCTGATTTGAGGGCCCTGCTCTTCATACGCAGAGGCTGCTGCTCTGCACACACTCAGGGCTGAGCGTGTTATACGAGGTGCCAACCGCTGACCTCTTTGCTGCCGGGGATGGCGTGCATGTGGCTACATTTTAGGAAAAAAGGTTCATCTTTTCCTGTGGTGCAGCCGTGGTGGGTTTCTCCTGTGGGCTGCGAGAGCCTGCTTAGTGCTCGTTCAATGATCTATAGATCATCTGCTCAGGCAAATTATATCTCTCAACAGCTTCACACTAAACTAATCTAGGCATTTAAAAAATAAATACATGAGGCAGTGTCTATGAAGAGCTCCCACTTAGCGAAGTGGAGCAGCTGGAGCCTGGGAAATGAACCCCATTTACCAGCCTGTGTGTGTGTTCACATCTCCCCTCCGCGGAGCTCTCCCACCCAGGATGACCCTCATCCATCCACACTGAGGACACCCAGTCACAGTGGTGGGGACGGGGCTGTCACCTCTGTGGTCGGTGCTGCCCGCATTGGGGGAACCTTGGGATTTGATCCGTTTGGCACCGCTGCCCCTCGGGGTGGGGGGTGTTTCACCAACGTAAAACGGTGTTTTTACAAACGTGATAAAAAATACAGTTTAGATTTACCGACTGTGTTAAATCGCTGAGCCGATGGAGCGGACCTGCGCCCGCTGTGTGCCACTGACTGAGTGAACTCTTTCCTGAGAACAACGCGGTGAGGGCAGCTGAACAAATCCTGGTACTCGTCCTCCTGTGTTTGGAAATGCTTAATAGATTCGAAGGCTCAGAATTTTAATGCGGCTCTTTTCTGTATTGATAGAGGTCTTTGAAGTCGCTTGAACGTTTTACTGAGCATACACGCCAGGTTTTAAGTTATTTGTAGCAGCGTACTTGATGATTTCTGATCTTCGTTAGGCTGTGTACTGGAAGGTCAGTCTGCACGCATACATACATGCCTAAAATAATTTATTCTGCTGCACCTGAATGTGTTACTAGAAGAGGAAATAGCTCCTTTTAGATAGTGAATAACAAATAACGTTTCTCCTAAGGCATAACATTTGTACAAGGAGTCAAGGTCCAGGACCATCCATGGCTGGGATTCTTTTCCCAGGAGATGCCGGGACCAGACCCAGCATCACCGAGAGATTTGAACGCAGGTGAAAGGGCTCAGAAACCAGCAAAATGCTTTTATTGGGTCCGAAATAGTCAGCGCATCCACTTCTGGTTTTGGATTGCATATATTACAAGATATTATGAGTATAGAAAGTTACTTTTGATGATGTAGCCTGCATATGTGTGTAAGCCGGCTACAGTCAAATCAAGGAAACCAGCACATTTCAGGTGTAATTGTGTTTTTTGAGCAATTGTAGAACTCTTAAGTATGTGATAGCAGCTCCTTTTTGTGTATATGTGTTTTATTCATTGCATGAGACAGAAGAGCTTTGGGAATGAATGGTCTGTGTGTGGGGAAGGACACTGGTGGTGTGAATTGCTAGTTTTTCTTCCTGAAGAAGCTGGAAGGAGTGTAATGAGTGGGATGTGGGACTCTGGGAGGGAAAATCCCATCTTTAAAGCATTTTTTGATGTCCCAGAGGTTTGAATTCCAGAAGGCATGGAGATACCCCAAATTGTGAAAGAGTAAATTTTAAAGGAAAGTGATAAAATGTAACCTAAACGCAGAAGCTGATGCCACTCGAGTTACATCACGAGAACGTTTACTGAAGGGACAAAACCACATATTGTTCCAAATTGTCTCTAGAGTGCGCCGTCATGTGAGTGTCACTGCAGATCCTTTGGAAGAACAATCAGCAGCTTTCTGTTCAGAGACTTGATAAAAAATACGAAGAGATTGAAACTGGGCTCTGAGCCTCTAGTTTTTAAGCTGCAGTAAGGGTGAATAGGAGGGAAAAGCTGTATCTGCCTTGGGAAGTTTAAATACCTTTTCTCAACATGTTTGCAGATGTATCAACTTACAGGTATGCGAGAAATGTTTGCATTTTTGAGCTCCAAGAGGTGCTTGAGACGTGCGGGTCTCCGTCTTCACCTCCCTCCTCCCCCTTTGCTTCTTGTGATTTAACACTGTTGAAGTTCTTTGGGGAGTTATGCTTTGTCCCTGCAATCATTTTTAGATTATAAATGATTTTTGTAAGCAAGTCCTCTTGACTGTGGATCAGCCATCTCTGTAAATTATTTGGTGGGATCCTGAATTTGAAGTTTCTTCATTGCTTATGACAAGATGTTTCTGCTGCTGTCACTGTTGATGATTCACAGCTCAAGTGAAGCGCTTAGCACTTCAGAAAACACGTAACGCAGGCAATCCTACTCATAAAGTCTTTCTATCCTTAAAAAAAAAGAGTAGAAGAAAGGTCCCATGAGAGCTGTGGTGAACTATGTGTAATGGCGTGTGGGGCTTGACTGCGGGACTGGCTCTGAAATGTGGAGGGGAGGCAGGGGGACCTTACTCATTCTGAATTTGCAGAGAAATCGGAGATAACTAACGCATGTCTTTAATTCCTTTGGGTTTTTTTCCTGATCACGTGTGTGAGTGGCCAGCAGAGTTTATGAACCAGTTAGTTTGAGGGTGTGCGTGGGGACAGGGTGCTCATTGCGATCCACCATGGCTTGGTCCGTTCTGCTTTCACAGCCGGGCTCACAGTGTCGTATTGTTCCTGCCTTAACCGTGGGATATCTGGGTGAATGGTTAGGAGGAAGTGGAAAATGAAGAGGCCTTGCAGTGGTTAGAGGAACAAAAACCATAAAATGGAGTATTGAAGCACCGGCACCATCTGGATGTGGCTGATACTGTGCTCAGTGTCTGTGTCAGAGCAAAAGGGGATCCCTATTAAAATTATGCAGACACAAACCTTTTGAGGTCAGGAGGGAGGAGTGGCTGGCTGCCTAAATTCCCGCTGTTTTGCCATTACTGATGTTTTCCCTGCAAGAAGCTTCAATGAGGAAGCCTGACAGATGGCAACAAAGGGAGCAGTGCAAACAAGGGCACTCCTGCAAAATAAACGTTGAGCTTTAACTGTTTCACTGAAGTGTTTAAAACACATGTAAGAATTTGGGCAGAACTACACAGGCATGTTACAGCGGTTAGGTGAAATTTCAGGGAAAAAAGCCATGGCGGTTGTTTTTTCCCCAGCCAAACTGAATTCCAGGAATGCCACCGAGAGCAGCTGCACGCCCTGAATGCTGATGGGCAGCTGGTGCTGGTCGCGCTCCCCCACCAACTTCCTCCGTTGTTCAAGAAAATTCTCATGTTCTTGTTTCGGGCATCGCATTATAGGAGTGCGTTTGCAGCTGTATGAGTTCAGCGAAAAGGAACAAAGTCATGAATGAGCCGGAAGGTTTAAGGGGGTGGAAAAAATCTGGCTGGTTTGGGCACGTGGTGTTTGAGGGCTCTGTACTGTCAGACAGTTGGGGGTAGAGAAAATTCACAGAATCCCAGAATGTTAGGGATTGGAAGGGACCTGGAAAGCTCATCCAGTGCAATCCCCCCATGGAGCAGGAACACCCAGCTGAGGTTCCACAGGAAGGTGTCCAGGCGGGTTTGAATGTCTGCAGAGAAGGAGACTCCACAGCCTCCCTGGGCAGCCTGGGCCAGGCTCTGCCACCCTCACCGTGAAGAAGTTTCTTCTCAAATTTAAGTGGAACCTTTTGTGTTCCAGTTTGCACCCATTACTCCTTGTCCTATCATTGGTTGTCACTGAGAAGAGCCCGGCTCCATCCTCCTGACACTCACCCTTTATATATCTGTAAACATTAATGAGGTCACCCCTCAGTCTCCTTTTCTCCAAGCTCCAGAGCCCCAGCTCCCTCAGCCTTTCCTCACACGGGAGATGCTCCACTCCCTTCAGCATCTTTGTTGCCCTGCGCTGGACTCTCTCCAGCAGTTCCCTGTCCTTCTGGAACTGAGGGTCACAACTGGACACAATATTCCAGATGTGGTCTCCCCAGGGCAGAGCAGAGGGGCAGGAGAACCTCTCTGACCTACTGACCACCCCCTTCTAACCCACCCCAGGTACCATTGGCCTTCCTGGCCACAAGGACCCAGTGCTGGCTCATGGTCACCCTGCTGTCCCCAGGACCCCCAGGTCACTTTCCCCTACACTGCTCTCTAATAGGTCATTCCCCAACTTATACTGGAACTCGTTTTGGGTATCTGTTCCAGGTTTTGGTTGGGTTTTAGCTCTTTGACTGCTTTTGGGCTCCTGGAACTGTGGGAGACTGGGGAATCAAAAGGTTTGTTGCTGGAACTGGATGAGGTAAATGTAAGTGGAGGAAATTTAAATAAATCTAGATGATCATGATGTGGGCTGTTTATAGGCTTGTGTCTTTTACATCTAAAGCAGTGTTGTAGCTGCTGTGCGTTTAAAAACACTTAAGGTTTGAGTGGACAATAAAAATGTGTGCAGATGTTCTTCCTTCTCGAGTCTCAGCTTTCAGGATATTCAAACCACGACTGTGGCTTTCTTCACAAACTGCTTTATGGAGATCTCCACAGCATTTTAAAATTAAACCAAGACTTTCTTTCCAGTATTTAACCTTCACTAGGGAGACGTGTTAAAAAAACACTCTAGTGTGTGTTTCTGCAGGTATAAATTACATCATTTACATTATAAAGAGAAAGCCTTTTTAAGTCAGAAGCAAAAGGAGGTGGAGTAGAACAGTGAGCTTCTGCACCTCCACCTCATTACCTGATACTCCGAATTCTGGCTTTCTTACCCTGGCTTTGTGCCGGTGCTGTGCCAGGCATGAGTTCAAGCTGAATTTCTGCTGTGTTTGACTGGTTTTCTTTGTTTGGAAGTCACTGATGTACTAATGAATGCGAACTCAATTTAGACCCTCAGAGGACCTTCTCTATTGCCTGTTGCACGTTCGTCTGAAACGCTGACAGAGAAACGAATCTTTTGTTTTTCAATATTAAAGAACAATAACAGGTTATTTAACACTGGGTAAGAAAGAGGCTTCAGCAAGCAGTGCACTTAAGTGAAATAGTGAAGATATTTCTGTGAGCTGCTCTACTTCAAAGCTTATGGAACAGGATTTCTGTGCCACGATGTGACCTCTGCAGTGCTTCAAAGTGACGGTGCTTTGCCCATCAGCTCCATGTTTTTACTTTGACGAGTGATGCTCTTGCTTAAACCACAGAAAAGAACTTTTATCTAAGCACTTTCTTGGGAAAACTTCAAGTATACAAACTTTTGAAGTCAAATGCCACAAATGTATTTCAGTTTCCGTACAAGCATACTTGGCAGAAATACAAGAAACTTGAGTATAGGAGATCTTCTTAGGGAAGAAACTCTCCTTTTTGGTGGTTTCTGCAAAACTAAACACATATTACTTCAGGAGTATTCATTTTTGCTCTTTTGTAGTTGTTGCATGCAAACTTACGTGTTTTCGATGTATCACTGGTGTTTTAGCACTCTTACTCATTAAGGAACTATGTCTCATTTGTACATGTGGGTTGTATTTCTGTGTGTTGTGTCATGGAAAGTGAGAGCAATTTATTGTCTCTGTTAATGGGATGTGTGATCTGGATCAAAGTTCTCTGGAAACCTCCATAAACTCAGAACAGCCGGCCCGTTATCAGTTAATGCCGGCTGCTATCAGTCATTTTCCCTCCAGGAAATGAAAATGTTCAAGCATTAGGTCAGGGGCCTGATGCCGTTTCCTTCCCATTCCTCTCTTATCTCCCTATTTCAGTCATGTGTTGTTTTACACTGGACACACTTTGCATGCTGTGTAGGTTGGGGTCTCAATCCTCTTTGCTTCATGGGGATTTTTTGGAGTTGTTGAGGTTGGTTCAGCCTCAGGAGCTGCTCCATTTTGGTTGGAATTCCCCTTGCTGTGGGCTGCATGGTGGGGTTCCCTTCTCCCTATGTCCTTGGGATCTTCAGCCCTCGTTGCCCTTTCCCCAGGCAGGGCTGCATGTTAAAATGCCTTGTTTCACACGCGAGTGAAACCTTTGGTAGCCCATCTATTCTCTTCCTTGAATTTCAGGGAAGATTTTCATTTCAAAATCAAACCCAGGAGTGGCTGTTCAAGGACTCCTGCTTCCTAGAGACCCATTTTCCCCTTGGAAAAACCAAGAAGAGCCTCTAGACGCAGATGTGGCTCCGGTGGCCCCGCTGCAGCTGGGGGGTTGGATTCGGCTTCCCGCTCTGCCTTTGGCTCGCGGGGGGAGGCAGGACTTGGCAAGGATGCTCAGCATGGCACAGACTTCATTTGTCCTTCCAGACGTGGGAATTAAAATGCCTCAGCGTTTATGGAGGAAGGTAGTTACCACAGCTAGTTACAGTTAGCCTCCTTATGTTGATTCGCTTGTTTTTTTTATATGTTTTCAGCTGTTGCTAATGAATTTAAGAAACAGATGAGTAATTTTTGCTTTAATTAAGACTAATCTTGCCATTTGAAGTAATATGTTATTTTTTGCTGTGCTTTTTCTGTTTTAAAAGCTGATGTGGACAAAAAGCAGCTCAATAGACCATTTAATGAAGGACAAAAATGATCAGGTCATGCATTCTCTCCTTGTACTGTTCGACCATAACGTAATACATATCCTGTCATTATTCCCACCCCATCCATTAGCCATCACCGTTCAGAAATAAACAAATTCCCTGCTCCCTTCTCCATTAAATGTAATTTTATAAACTGCATTATAACAAAGCTAACTGAGCTATAAGTAGGGAAAAAAGACCTTAGTTTTCAATGTAAATGGCATAAATCTGATTGTGCAGAGAGGATGTGTGGGAAGGTATTGTTGTTGTAAGGATATTAGATGAATAAATTTTTTAAAAAATTAAATCAAAGAACTGCTTTAGAATTCAGTAGTTGCAATCAAGAAGGAAAAGTCTATTTGGGGAAAATGGAAATGCTTCTCCTCCTAGAGGTGCACTCTGAAAAGCAAGAGTCAAAAATGACAGGTTGCGACTAGGGTGATAAAATTGGTTATATAGGGAAACTTTTTGATGGTGCAAGTGGTGCCCAGTTGAAACAGGGGACAAAAGAGGTTTGGGGGGGGTCTCGATTTGTGGAGATATTCATAGCTCAGCATGACAAGGTCCTGAGCTGCTGCCTTTAAGCTTTAAACACTGCTTTGAAGTGAGTGTTTCTCTGAGCAGGAGGTTAGCGTAGCTGACCTGCACATGTCCCTCCCAACTTAAATTATTTAGTAGTTCATGCAATAGACTAAAGCGGTTACTTCACTTAAGAAATTTGGGATACAACTTTGTTGATGCCGTGAGCTTCTGTATGGCATCTACTCAGAGCCCATCGCAGCGGGGTGAGAGGTGATGTGTTTCCCTGATACCTCATCTGTGGCTTCTGGAAACACGTGTGAAAATAGCAGGTGAGTTGGAAATGCAGAAATAAAGCTTTCTGTACAGAATAGAACTAACTCAAATTCTACCTTGGTTTAGATAGTCTTCATTTTTTTGGAGAGGGAGTGGGGGAGATTGTTCTTTTTTTTCCTTAGCTTTTTGACCATATTTCCTTTTTATGGGGATGGCGAAAGCTGGTGCATAACGTTATTCAGTACAGCATGCGGTGTGCTGTAAATCAGTGTTGATCTCTCCTTTCTGTGCTTTGCATTATTTATACATCAGCCTCTACATAATTGCATTTGAATAGTAGTAACTAGTCATGTTTGCCATAAAAATAGAAAACGCATATTTTAGACAATTTCTTTAGAACTGTTTTATCTTTTCCCTGTTGTTCTGAACTCAGCTGGACCCCGGCTCCTCCTCGGTCTGTGTTCAGGTTATAGCCGCATTCCAGAGTTACAGACTCCAACGCTGTTGGGATATCCGTGTTCCTCGGAAACTGGTGTTTCTTATCCCGCATCCCAAAAACACCGTGAAATAATGGGCTGAGTGTTGAGCTGCTGGTGCCCCCTTGGGCACCCTTGTCTTTGGTGATCCTGTGTTGTGTCTTGGCTGCTGGTGCCAGGTTTTGTGGTGATACCTTTGGGCTGACCTTGCCTCCAATGGTGGGGAGTCACCCAGCCCCGGTTTAGTTCTGCTCTCATTTGAGTCACCCTGATATAAAGGTTTTTCCTGTTGAGCAGAGGGAGATGAGCTGATTGTTGCAGGATAATGAGTGTTTGTAAGAATTCAGTCTAGGAGAATCTTGGAGCAAATTTGGAAAAGAAAATCTGGTGTGATAGTCAAAGTGAGAGCTGTGGGCAAGGCTGGGGTTGCTGCAGAGTGTTTGCTCATTAGGATGGGAGGGCAGTGCTTTACCACAGCGTCGCTGGAGAGCTGTAGACCTGCTTCTATATGTTCATACAGCCTGTTGAACTGAAGGGACGCTTCAGAGAGCGTGTGCTTGTGCTTCCGCGGCAGCAGTCTGCCGAGTCGGGGTGCCACTTGTGTCCTGACCGATCAGTTTTGTGTCTGTAATTGGCAGGCGGTGATGAATGCAGTCCTTGAGCAAGTTGCTCTTGTTTTTCCTGTGCTTAAAAATGTCAAGTGGACACATTAAATAATGCCCTTGGCTTCCCCACTGTGGTTGCAATAGTAGCAGCCAGTGTATGGCGAGTGAGTCGAGTGGCTTTTTGTCTCCTTTCAGCAGCCCACTCCCTCTTAGGAAAGCATGGTAGGTTCTCTGCTAATTCTCTGTTAATGTTATATATTTATAATTGTTATTTTTCTTTTTTAAGTCCCTCCTCACCACGTGAACCCTGCAGCCCAAGCCCCCAGCCCTGTCCCTGTTACCAGTGCTGGGAAGGGGCCGGGTGCCGAGACCATCAGCCTGAAGCTCAGGTGGTGGCAACGATTAGATGTGGGAGCTGATTATCGTTTCAGGGGTAGAAGACAATCAACATTACACCTAATTACAAATGTGCTTGTTTAATCTCTTAACATTTCTCGTTTGACCTGTGTCACGCCTGATCCTTCGAGCCGGGGTAAATGGTGTTGAGGATTGCCACCTCCTGTTCACTGTGCTTTGCTGCCGGAGTGTCTTGGCCATACGTGTGTATCTGTGTCAGCCTTCTCTTTTTCAGATTGAGGTTAAATCCATTTAAGGTAAACAGATTAACACATTTTCCCATGTCTAACGTGAGAGCAGCGAGTCTGTCATTTCCCTAAAAGCATTGCATGCGACAGGTCCCAGATGCTGAGTTTTCTGGGCAGCTGTGTTATTTGCTTGACTGGATGGGTTTTACAGCTGGTGTCCGGCTGTTCTTTGTTATGTTTATCTGCAGTCTCTGGGGCTAATCAGATTAGCAGATAGCATAATCTTGCTAAATGTCTGATTCCCTTTGGAGCCCCGGGGTGTCAGCTTTACTGGTCTCTGTGGTTTTGGGGGGGGCTGCGCTTTGGGAGGTGTCAGAGGTCACTCAGAAGCAGCAGCTGCGTCTCCCTGGTCCTGCACTGGAGTCCAGCGGAGGCTTGTTCTGGCAGCTTCGGGCAACAAGTGCGTGTGTGAAGATAAAGTCAGCTAAAAGGAGTTAGCTTGGATGATTTGCCTTATATTTTGTCCTTTCCAGACGATCTGTCCTTGGTCCATGTTTCTAAGTTTTCTACCACAGGTTCTTCAACCCAAGTTACTGTTGCTCGCTTGTGAGGCAGAGGCTGTTGGGTTTCCAGAAATAGCTCTGGTGGCTTGGGCTGTTCAGAAATGGCAGTTCAGCCCATCACCGTGCTTTCTTCAGCCTGGGGAGCCCTGGTGTGGGCTGCTTGCATCGCTGAACATCGCCATAAAGATGTTGCAGAGAGCAGGAGTGGGACAAGTCTGCTGGTGGGTTGTGATGGAGCTCAGCTGTGAAGTGTACTTGATGGGGTGGGGAAAAGTAATGGAGATGGGAAATGAAGGGACTACAAAACCAACTCCACGATTGCAGAAACTGGGGTTTTTGGCATGTTTATGACCTGCCTGTAATGTGCTGTGTGCTGAAACTGAGCACAGCGCATCTCAGCCTGAAACAAATTATTTAGTGGCTGCAAAAAGAATCAGTGTTACAGAATTATACTTTTAAAGCACATCCAGCACATGCAATGAATGTATATAGAGCATTCTTCCTTCTGAAATAAAATATATTTTTTTTTTTCTTTTTTAAGAAGTGTTTCATCCTATTAATATAGTCTAGAGCTCTACGCAGGTTGAAACTCTTGTGTTTTTTTTTTTTCTTTAAAAAAAAAGGTTTGGCTACTTGAGTCCAAAGTTGCAAAAGCACTGTTTGTCCTGGTAAAGGGTTTTATTGGAAAGTTTTGCTGATGTGTCCTGTACTAACTACTTCTGCCCTCTGTGTAAACCAGGACACCTTTGTTACCCCTTTGAACAAGCAAACAAAGCTTCCTGGTAGAGCATGGTTGCCTGCATCCACTGGAGTAACAAGAGCAGGTGAAGCTGTCTCTGTTCTGTCTACTTGATCTCTCTTAACAGAGCCCCTGTTTGCTGCGGACTTGTCCAAGGCGGAACAAAGCTCACCAAACTGTTGATAATCCGTGATATTGCATAATTAAAATGCACTGTGGGTTGCTGACCTTAGGAGTGATGCTACCGAACAAACTCTACCTGCTGTCTCTTCCCCTTAAAAAGATGCCAGCTTTCTTGTTGGTGGACATAATTTAAATAGTTTGTGGGCTTTCACGGCATCTTAGGGTTTGTTAGTTTGATTTGGTTGTGTAGAGGTCCTGCTCAGGCACCTGAGCTGACTCTCTGGCCCTTTCCAAAAGCCTTGGTGTTTTCAGCAGTGGCAGGAGGGTCCCTGTGGAGGTTCTTGGGTACAGACTCGTGCCGGCTCTGGAGCAGCAGCCGCGTCTTGCCTGTCTGTACTGACTCCTGCCAGCACTGAAGAAACCACTCAGTGTCTGTCACAGATACAGGGATCCTCTTTTTTTCTGCCCCCTCAACCCCCTTGTAGCCTTAGGAGGGTCTATATGGATCTTAAAAAGAGAAGTGAGCACTCACAGATTAAACCTCAACATTTTTTACTATAACAAATGTAACAGGAAAAAGTAATGGAAGGCTCAGGCTAGGGAAGTATGGGATTTATAGACTTCCTAATGCTGTCAAGGGTTTCTGCTCATGCTGCCTTCAGGACTGAAGATTTTCTTTCCTGTATTGATGAACTCCTTCATTGCACAGCAGCAGTAGGAGAAAAATCAGCAAGCACAGTGAGATCTCCTGAAGGAGGACACCAGTTTCATACTCAGGATCTCTCCACATCAGGCAGAAACTCCACTTCATGATGCACATACACTGTATGTATTATTTAAATACTTCAACTAGTCCAGCTGGCAGCTTCTTTAGGAACCCCACAGTTTGGTGTTGCTGGTATTTGCTCCTTTATCCCTCCACAGTGCCAGGACTGATCTCCTGCACGCCGCGGATCTCTGACCTAAGTGGTTGCCCTTTAACTTGAACTGCATTTCTAAGCATCTGTAATTCTGGGGTCAGATGGTTGTTGTTTATTAAAATGGATTCCAACACTGGTAATATATTCCAGAACTGACACTGTGCGCTGCAGCCCTTTCCTAACAGCAGCTTTTAATGAGCTGGAGAGAAAGTTCAGGATTTTAGAGGCAGCAGAGTGACGAGGAGTGGGCTTCCCCTGCGTGGTGGACCCTCATGAGCAGGACTCCGTTGCCTCTTTTGACCTCTCTTGGCCAAGAGGTGTAGAAGTGCTGGGTGTCCCAGCGCTGGGTGCAGGGGTAGAGATGGTGGAACAGGCACAGATTCTCTGCAGCTCTGGGGTCTGATACAGGAATGAGTCTTCCTCTTCCTTCCCTCCCTCTCTAGAGTCCCCCTGAGCTCTTAAACAGGCAAGCAGACTTTTTTAATTTAAAAACCCTGTTTCTGCCACTGAAGCAAAGTGCGTCAGAGTAGGAATTGCTACTCTGCATTTCCACAAAACCCACAATGAGATAGAAACCGTTGGAAACTAGATACTTCTTAAAAACAAAATACTTAGTTTTAGGTTCTTATTTTATGAAAGGACCCATTTGGGATGGATCTTAATGCTTGTATTGAGCCATATTTAAGCTATGCAGTTTGTGAGAACTAACCTTTTCCAGGAGGGGGTCACCCAAAAGCTGAACCCTCTTAAAATTAGGAATACAAATCCTCCTTTTCTTTCAGTGTCAAAGAAGTGAGAGGGGTTTTTTTTAATATTTTGTCTGTTTCTTGGGTATTAATTAAAAACATACAATGGCTTGAACATACTGCCATTCCAAAAGCAGTAGCTAATGGGGATTGGTGCAATTCCATCACCTGTAATACAAAAAATATTGCTGACTTGCATTGTGGAGAGCCTAGGGCTGCATTTGTGGGTGGCCTCGTAAAAGTGCAGCAACAGCCTGAAACGAGGGGTCTGGAGAAGGTCCGAGAATGTGATTTGCCGACCTTCTGCGGGCGCTCGGAGAGCTTTTTCCATTTCCTGCCTCTTGGATTATTTGACACAACTGTAGGGTTTATTTCATTCCTGACACTCAGATCGCAGCTCAGTACTTTATCACCAAATCTTGCTGAGCCGAAATTTGCATTACGCCCTCCTCACAGTCTCTGTATTACAACGGGGAGCTAGTTCGCATAAAGCAGCCTCTTTTGACCCAGCAGAGGCTGGAGGAGCTGGCTAAAACACATCCGATGTCAGAAGGGAGGTCAGACTGGATGATAGAGTAGACCATTCAGTCCTAAAAATCTATGAATATTAATATGCATCTATTATAGTATAGGGTACAGTGAGGTCATTGATTAATGCTTTTTCTGCCCTAAGCTGTTGTCCTGTAAGGGGATTCTCCAAGTCTGGTGCTGCTGCTCTGGGGCATCTCGCTGGCTGGAGGTTAATTATCTGTTGGGTGACTATTAAAACAAAAGACTCGCTGTTTTGAATTTATCACTTTTTACATTCAGTTGAATTATTGTTTCTCTTGCAAGTTTGAAATAGGAGCAGCCAGCTCAGTCTTTTCTCAGAGACAGTTCTCTAGAGTTTTGTCAACCCCTTTGTCCAAGGGCAAAGTCACGGTTGATGCAGTATTAGATTATTTTGCCTTAGACATTCTCTTGCCTTTTTACAATAGTGTCTTTTTTGTGTTGTTCCATATTCCTATGTGCTTCCTAACGTTTAGTTTCTTTTCATGACTGTTCTTGCACTGAGCAGCTCACTGAAAACATCTACTTAGGTAGTTATGTCCAATGCCTTCCCGAGTGGTTACGGTTATTTTAGAATCCAGAAAAGTGTATGATTGGTTTAAATTAGTCCCTACAAAATGCATCACCTTAAATTAGACGATGCTGAATTTTATCTACCTTCACTGACCATTTATGTGAGTTTGTTACCATGGATTCTCACATGAAAAAAAGCCCCCAACCCTTTTTTGTTATAATTCAGATTTAGCTCCATCTTGGAGAACCGGCTGTGCTCGTGCTCACCTTCTTTTCCTGACTGAATAATAAGCTGTAGTCTCAGGTCAGAACTTCAGGGCACTACAGTGTTGGTCTTTTTGCAGTGCTAAAAACTAAATAGATCCAGGTCGTGTTGGGAATTTCACAGAGTAGCAAACAGGGCCTGAGTTAGCATCTTGAAAAAATACTGCTCAGAGAAAATATCTAACAAAATTGCAAGAAGGAGAGGCTGCCGTGCCTTTTATAGAGGGCTCGGAGGACCATGCGCGAGGAGCCCGTGGGAGCGAGGGAGCCGTGTCCTGGCAGCTGTGGGTGACAAACCTTTGCTGCTCCCTGCCCCGGCTCATCCAGGTCCAATTACCTGAGTCTGAGGCAAACCCAAATAGACCCAGCGACTAAGATTGTCAAAGCAGCCTTAAAAACAAGCAGTAACGTGGCCAGCGTTAGTTCCTATGGGTGGAGACGGCCACCGTTATGGTTATGAAGACTTACTCAAGCAGTTTTTCTTTCCTCTGCATCATCCTGCCAGGGCTGCACAAGTGCCACACAGGGCGGTGGTGTCAGAGACCAGCACTGTTTTGTGTGGCACAGCACCTTGGTTGGGTAGGAAATAATGCTGCTGGGCTTCAAACAGAAGGAATTGCTAGGAGAGCCAAGTGTGGTTTTTGGTTTTGTTCATGGTGGTGGGGTTTTGGTTGATTGGTTGGTTGGTTTTTTACTATGTCTAGTTTGAAACAGATTAGTTAAATTTATTTGTTTCATAAAGCTTTCCATGGTTATTGTGAAGAATAGCCTAGGTACTACTTAACCAACAAATCAATGAACCAAAAAAACCTGAAACCTTTCAGAGACCAGCAGTGCTGTGAATGTCTTTCAGACATGTAACATATGCCTAAACGGAGTTTGTCTGAGCCAAAATTTGATTCTAAATGCCTTGAAAGCAGGAGCTTTTTCCTTTTCAGTAGCTTCTCTGTTGAACACAAGAGTATTAAAAAACATCAGTGGTGAGCTTGTGGAAAATCCAGTTGGTAGACCTGAAAGGGGTAAGCTATTGCTGGTTTTAAGTTAAAATGTTAATGCTTTAGAATTAAGATAATGAGTAAATGAGTGATCCAAAATATTACTCTTTTAAATGCTTATTTTTAAAGTACAGGGAAGCCTTAATATGCTTGCTTGCATTAAAAATCTTTCCCTCCAGCTCAGTGATCTCCTATGCTGCTCAGGAGTTTTACCTGCATAGTTTATAGACTTAGTAGTCTGATACAGTGCTGCGAAGTCATAAACTGTTCCTGCACTCCGGCATAAATCCGAGGTGGTTTTGGCTGCGGTCTGTTGGAGGACTCAGCGGGAGGGTGGCATCCTGCTGTGGGCTCAGCGCAGGGCTGCCCCAAATATTGTCATCCCCATGGAGCCAAGGGACACGGGAGTACCTGGCCGTGCTATAACTGCAGGAGCCCCTGGCTCATCTTTAGCTGTCCTCCCGCGGGCCAGTGGTTACAGCTGTGGCCATCATGGAACTTTTCTGCAAAATTTGAAATAAAACTAGAGTTCTTGAAATTTGAGAAGGGATAGAAGACTTTACTTGTAACCGATAGGGGCAGAAGGGAATTTCGTTCCCTCCTCAAACAGTATCGTTCTGAGCTGTTGAAAACAGATGTTTGTCTCGTGTGTTCTTGAAAACCTCTGGTGAGAGAAGAGCCCACCCTTTCCTCAGTGAGCTGTTCCAGTGTTGAACTGTCAGTGCATGTATACCATGGGAATATGGTATAGGAGATTACCATGTACATCCTAACCTTAAACTCCCTTTCAGCAGGTTTCTGACTACGAATTCTTGTCCATTTACATGACACACACAGACGTTCCTTTTCATCTTGCACTCTCCTTCCAGATCCTTAAAGGCTGTTCCCATGTTGTCCCCTCCCTGCTGTCACTGCTCCTTCTTTCCTTCCTAAGCAAGATAAACCTGATTTCATCATTGTTGTCACCTTGTTAACCTCTGTTCTCATCCAGCCTTTCCTGACTGCTTAGACTCTGTGAAAGTCTCCCCTCTGGTAGTTTCACCCACCGTTCACATGAGCTGTGTCCCGTGCAGCTGGAGAAGTTGAGTGTTTTTTGTTCTGCTCATCCGCTTTCTCAGAATAGCCAAAGTTTCCAACACTAAACAGTGTTTGTGACAGTTTCTAGCAGTATTTTTTAAAACAGTGCATACACTTGCAGTGCAACATGATGCAATTTACTGTTGAGGACACTGAATTCCATTAGAAACACAGAGAAAATACAGGAAGATAACCACTGACTTGATGGGAAATAATTTGGAGGATCATACAACTAATGCACCTTGGTTGTTGCACCTTGAGCTGTTGTTCACTTCTGTGGATGGACAGGGAATAGACCGTGATTGTGTTACCTGTCGGGGGTTGCCGCTGCACCCGTTATATCGCCTGTTCCCTCCTCCCCAGAGACACAGGAGGCACAGTGGGCCCAGCCTGTGTTCCCCTCATCCCTCCCACCTGCAGAGCCCGCTCCCTTCCTGCTCCGTGCTCCTCAACTAATGGATGTTCGTTACTGTATTTACTGCAGGAGGCTCTCAGTCTCTACTGCCTGACCTTAAAACTAGATGGAGCAATTTGTCAGGGTAGAAGCTTCCTCAGTGCAGGGGTTGAATTGCCATGGCTGAACGAGTATTGCTAGGAACAGGCTCCCCCTCATTTCCCTGCCTTTCCAGTCAAGCTATTATGCTTCTTCTACAGTTAATATTTTTCTTTTGAGAGGGCATATTTCTTGACAGTTGTTCATTCCACCTCCAGGAGGATACAGCAGGTGAGAAAGTCCCTTTTCTGTGCCGTGTCTTAGGCATTTAAGCACTAGAGTAGAAGGATTTGGCCAGCCTGAACACATCTGTCAGGTCCCTCTCCAGCCAGCTGGTCCTCAGTCTGAGCTCCCAGGCTCAGCTTCAGAGAAGCTAAACCTTAGCTGCTCTGCTTGTCTCACTAGCATTTCTCTCCACCTGAAAGATTTAATAACGCCTTCACATATGCCACAGAAAGCTGGTTGTCTTAGGTATCCAGGCAAGCAAGGTTCATATGTCCTTCTCCAGCGTGTAGGTTATTACCTGGAGATTGCAGGTGCGCACTTGTGCTGTCTCTGCAAAAGCTCTTTCCATCCTCCAAGGAGCAAGCAGTTAACCATTGTGAGAGGACAGAAAATACCAATGTCTGAACACCCTGATGGATGGCTAATTAAGGAGGACCCTTCCAGCAAATGATGGATTTCATTAATTCTGCCTCTTGTTACCCTTTGGGGATCTCAGAACTATCGGGAGAAAATCAGAGCGGTGAACACAGTTGATGGTTGCACATTGACAGCTTCTCTTGTCGATTCTCAGACTTGAGTCCTTGTCAGTCTGATCATTATCTGCTGACCTCTACACAAACCTCCATAACAGTTCCATTGTTCCTGGTGTTCCACGTTATACAAAGTGCTAAGCCTTCCTCTTACGCCATGCAAAGTATGATCAAAGTGGCTTTATCAAGTTAATAAGTAGTTCAGCCTCTTCAGGGAGAAGTTTAGAGCCCTGACCACCAAACGCAGTTTCTCTGAAAGCAGGGAGAAAAAATGGAGTGATGTTTTGGTTTTGTTGGCGCTGTTTTAATACCGGCGTCAGTGCATCCTGCTCCAGGTGTTTCTCTAAAATCTCCCCCATACTAAAGGATAGCAACCATCAATACTCAGAACAGTGCTGTTTGAGCAGAGAATGAAATTCCCTTCTGCCACTGTTGGTGATACTTGCAAACTGGCAAGAACAAGAACGTCTCATGCCTTGTGTGTAAAGAGTGAGAAACCAGTAACTGCTTCTCATTGCTCACTTGCTTTGTTGATACCAAGAGAACTGATGGTAACAAATGTGGTTTTGAAAGTTTGCTCCTCGATGTCCATGAATTACCTCTTGAACCTGTGTATGAGTGGGAATTAGGAATGTCTATGAGAGCGGAATACAATGGAAAGTGAAAGAGCACTTGAGGAATCAAGATGAAAGATCTGTTTATATAAATTTCATCTAGAATATCTATTTCCCATGGCATTAAATTCTTGTGGTGGTGCCAGAGTCTAAATAGTTTAGTTTCTCATGGACAAAGTAATTGTGGGTTTGTGTGCTGTGATTGCTGCTGGCAGCAGAACCTGCTCTTTTCCTGCTTGCATGGCCGTGCTCAGTGGACTGGGGAGCTGCTAAAGGCGCTTTCTGAAAAAGCAAAGCTTGACAACAGGGCACTACATGTTGCTGCTGCTCTTGTGATTCACCGCGTGGCTATGGATAGTCTGCAAACTGTCAAAAATAAATAGAAATACAGCAATGCAAAGAGTTAATAGAATCGCCAGTCCGGGTTAGTGGTCTCCTACTCTCATTTTGCCATGTCAGAACTGATAAAGCTTGTTACACTCATCACTCTCTTCTGATTAACTGATACAGCCCTCTTTTGAGCATTTTGTATCTCAGATGTCAAGCTCCCTTTTGGCAGTGACAAAGGGCTGGTTTAGAATATCCAAAGGAAGGCAAAATCTTTTGTTTGTGGCTCTAAACTGCTCAGTTACTTCATTACTCAGTGGAAGTTGCAACTGGCATTCATTTGTTACATAGACTAAAGTAGTAAGGGGATGTAAATGGAGGTGATGGGTTGAAACGTAAGTGGGAAGTGTCTTTGAAAGTATTATAGTGGTGTGTGTAGCAGTCCTGGGTAGTGGGAGCTCCACTGACCTGCTTTTCTGTTAGTGCCGGCATATGATGATTCAGAAATTATAGCATTACCCTCACATTTTGCGGTGCACGTCAGTAAGCACAGCAGAAGAGCTGTTTGTCTCACAGACAGTGGAGGAGAGAGAATAAATAGTGGAAATCTGATGAAAATATTAATTGAAGATGGGCTGTCTAGCCAGGGGTGTGAGGAATATGACAAGCACTAGGGATCTGGGAATAACAGTGTTCAGGAGCTTGCCGTTCCCTGCGCTAGTGTTGCAAGATGTGAAAACATTTGAAATAATTGTAGGTGAAGTTAATTTGGAAGGGCTGTGGCTGCTAGTTGAGTGATATTTCTGTGTAAGGGAGATAAATTTGCAGGTTGATGTCCTGCACAGTTCGTATCGTCTTGGAGGTATTGTAAGAAGTCATCTTTCATTAGTGATGGTCTTACTTTATGCTTACAGCAGATAGCTTGTAGATGCTTATGAACACAGAGCTACAAACCGAAAGACAGGAGAAGGAGGCTGACCCCTAAATGCAGCCCCTCCTGTTTAAGGCACGTAGCAAAGAATGCCATCTTCTGATGAAGAACGGATTTGTGGCATCGTGGGCTGGTGTACGGGTGTGCAGTACGTTGGTACTGAGCTGGTGTACGGGTGTGCAGTACGTTGGTACTGAGCTGGTGTACGGGTGTGCAGTATGTTGGTACTGAGCTGGTGAGGGGGCTCCGGAGCACCAGATGTGCCAGGAGAGGCTGGGGAAGCTGGGTTTGTTCAGCCTTAGGATGAAACGGCTGAAAAGGCAGCTTATTGCTGTCTTCAGCTGCCTGATGGGAGGGTGTAGAGCAGGAGCACTCAGGTTCTTCTGGCACGTTTGTGGTGACAGGGTGAGAGCCAGCTGATATAAGCTGGAGAATAGGAAATAGTGATCATATATAACAATTTTAAAAAAGAATCAATTATCCGCCATGAAGGTGGTCAAACATTGTACCAGGGCCCCAGGGAGGGTGCGGGATGTCTGTCCTTGGAAATACTCGAAGCTTGGTTGGATAGGGACCTGGGCAACCTGACCCAGCTTCAGAGTTGGACCCAACTTTGATGTTGGTCATACTTTAAGTGGGTGTTTGGAAAGGGTGATCTCCAAAAGTCCCTTCCAACATAAATGATTCTATGATTCATAAAGTCTTGACATGCTGAAAGCTGTGGCAGGGAGTGTGTGTGTGTGCACAGAATGTATATAATGAAACAAATTCATTGTCCATTTGTTTAATTTCTGTTGTTATTTAATCCACTGCATTTGATTGCACTCCAATTTTTCTTTTATCTTTGAGACATACGGTTGGAATGGAACTCTGTGTTTGTTGAAGCCAGTCCCTGCTGCTGCAACATGCATTCAACTGTGTCCTGGAATCCCATTAATAAGTCTATTGATGTGGTGATTAGCCATGTTTGAAAATAGTGGTTTTGTTTATGTAAACATGGGCTCCAGTGCATGCATACAGGCATAGTATCTGGCATCTTTAGTCATCCATTTGCTCAATAGCTGTCATAATAGATGAAGAAGTGTATCACAGATGAGATGGAGGGCTAGAGGAAACTATGTTGAAGTTCACTATTAATAGTTGAAATAGACAATCAGATGGTGTTTGGAACAGCTTCTCTTCTTGGAGGGTAGATCGGCATGGGATCAGGCTGCTCAGCAAGGTGGTCGATTCTCCATCGTTGGAGTTTCCCAAGGCTCAGCTGGACAACACCAACGCTCGGTGTTGGTGAGGGTCCTGCTTCAAGCAGGAGGTTGGACTAGAGACCTCTTGAGGCCACTGCCTGGCTTTGCTTTTGTGATTCAACTGAGTCGTTTTTATAAACAGTTGAAGAAAATTGCTTCCTTTTTCCTCCTTTCCATACTTGCACTGTTGCAGAAGTGGTGCCAGGCTCCATGAAGTCAGTTACATCTCCTCCAGCTTTTATTTGTATCACCTATTTCTCCATCCTTTGCAGGTGTACTAATCAGAAGACATCTGAAAACACTTGCTATCCTCAGGTAACTAGGACAAGAATATTTCAGCAAGCTGTCACTTGTTCAGGCTGGAGGTGATACAATCAAGCTTGGTGCAGTGTTTGCTCTGGTTTCCAGCCTGGCCTGTAGCCCTGGAAATTGGGGTTTGGTGTGTCGGGTTAGGCAAGCAGAGCACGTCCTGGATGCTCGGTGGTGGGTGGGAAGAGCTGAGCTGCCTTTGGAGCAGTGGATACCGTGCTCTTTCAGAGAGCAGCAGTTATCTCAGCTGCATGGTCTTGGCTGTTTATCACCAATAGTTAATGGGAGACCATAGAAATCAAAACCACTTGTCTCATTCTGTTAAAGAACTTGAAAATCCAGCTGCAAGCTTTGAGTATTTACTTAGAATATGCTGGTTAAGAAGTTAATAATATATTTTTGTCTGATTTTTTTTATTGAAAGTTAATAGAAGGATAGAAAAACAAGTTCTAGGAAGTAAGACTATTACTGCTTTGCTACAGCTTCCTGCAGATAATGACCCTTTTAAAACTCCTAATGCAGTGTTCTCCTTGTTTCTTTCATAAATGGAATGAGCTTCTCACTGTTTAAAAAAAAAAAATTAAAAAAAGGAAAAGAGGGTTTGCAGTACTTCTGAGTCATTTAGATACAGTCAGTTTCTTTAAACCATGCCAAAATGGCAACAAACTTGCATTTTAAGGAAACTTCAGAATTCTGAAAAAGTAATTACAGTGCAGATGTCCCAAGCAGCTGAGGTCTGTCTTCTCAGTAAAGTGATGAGCAAAGACCTGGAGAAGAGAATGAGTCTAAAAGAATGTGCATTTCTCCTTAATCCTGCCTATCAACTCCGAAATGCAGGCTTCTCTTTTCTGCGTAACTGCAAACTCACACTTGGACAGCAGTGAAGTTGTTTCTCTCCTCCTTCCTTTCGGTAGCACATTTGACAATGTGTGACAGAGTCCTGCATTCAGTTTAAGCTGTTTTGTTTTAGCAATCCCTGTTCTGACTGATCTGTTGGAGAATCGTTGTTCTAAGAAAGAAAAAAGACCCCAAATCCCCACATCCAAGGAGGAGACAAAAATCAGAGAGGTGTCTCTGGAGTTCTTCTTGAGTTCTGAGGTTTGTGTTACAGAGCTGCTGTCCTTCTGTCCTGGCTTTCCTGGCCGATTCGGCCGCCATCCAGAAGGGAGTCCATAAAGTCTGTGCTTGGTTGCAAGCCAGCCCGTCAGTGCCTAATGGCATTATGTGCAGTGTGGATACACTCAGAAACCACAGTGGATGAATTACATACGTGGATGCCTGTAAAGACAGTAAGAATAACACTAATATTGCTCTGCGAAATTTATTTCATGAAGTTCGCTTATTCATAGGTGAAGCACCAAATTAACAAAACAAAAGTGAATGGTAATATTATTAATAACGATCGCAGCAGTCTGAAAGATAAAGCCCTGTCGTCTGCAGCGTTGCTGCTGAATTTATAATACTTTCAATGGGGCTTTCTAATACTTGGAATTTTAAACACTGGTCTCTGCAATGTGATTTGATGCAACTCAATGAAAACAGTTAATAGCTTTTAAGATGCAGTCACCTGGAATAGGAAGCTGTATTTCCTTACGGTGCTGGGCCAGTGTGTCACTTCTCTCCGGGATGTGGCAACGCGATGGCTTCACAATGCCAAGACAGTTGGAAATTTCAAATTAATGTGTGATTAATCCCCGTACTGTCATCATCCTTTCTCAAGCCTTTAGTTCATATGCCAGCTTTATCGCCAGTAATAGTGGGAAAATGCTTAGCTGAAGGAAATGTGCACCTAAGATTATGACTGGTGCTGTTGGGTGATTTCAGCACTTTGCAAATTGTGTTGTCAGCTTTGTTATTACGATTGAAGCACTGAGAGTGTTGTGCTGGTGGGCTTGCTCTCCTAGTTTACAGTTCATCTCCTGCTTTTCTACCTTTATCTCACTGTTAATTATGTGAGGTTATATTATAACAACAGTTGAATTGCATAGTTCCTAATTTGCACAATAAACACACCTTTGAGGCTCCTGGCTAGTTACAAATAAAACTTTGTTCTTTCCATAACCGTGGACCTGGACGTGCACTCGTGTATGAAAGTGCAAGTGGAGGTTTCCAAACAGCCTCGTTAACAAACACTTTCTGTGCACAATCAACGGAACTGCAAGGTTTTGAAACTTGGAATGTCATGAGGACATTGTAGATGTGATCACACAAATTAAACTAAGGCCGAATAGTTTAAATTATGTAAAAGAATTAATAAAAGGTGTGTAACTTTAAAAAAAAAAAGGTGGGGAGGGAGGAGAGAAAAAAAGGTGATGATCAGATTATGAATGCTATTCTCAAGCTATTTGAACCCAAATGCATACTTTTGCTTGGTTTTCAATAGGATGGTGGTGATAATGGGACAAAGTATTATGGAGAGTATGAAGCAGAATTCAAAGACACCTTGTAAGAATCAACATGACACACCTCTTTTTATTTCTTTTCCTTTTTTTTCTCTTTATTTCTTCTTCTTTTGTTTTTTAAGAGGAGCTCTTTAGTCTGTGAAGTCTCACAGGGCATATATGAGAGAAAACATTTTACTACTCTTAAGAAGTGGGTAAAAATGAATCTGAGGCGTATATTGGGGGCAATAGAGAACAGAGAGAGAGATTGAATGGAAGCCTTCTCAGCTAAAGGATCATGTTAGCATACGAACAAGTGGGTATAATTGACAACAAATAACTTTAAAAACCACAATCTGTCTCCCAGCTGATGCTTCTGTGATCATCAATTTGAAACAGTTTTCCAGTAAGAGAAATGTGGCTGAAACTCAAACCTATTTGAAGTCCCACTGTCACCAACAAAGACATTAAACAGTTCTGGTCCCAATACTGAGCCCTGAGGAATGCACTTGTCTTTGGCCCCCACTTGGACATTGAGCTGTTGGCCACAACTCCTTGAGTGTGACCATCCAGCCAATTCCAACATGAAGATCAAAGACTGGTAATAGGCAGGGGATTATTCCTGTCTGGGTAATTCTTAAGCAAGATCCATTTGCCTATATACAAGTATGCTATCCTCACCTTAAACAGAGCTGCGACTAATAAAATTCACTTGCGGTGGTTGTAATTGGACAGGTTCTTTTGTCTAATTTTCCTGTTCTTTCGAGGCTGTGTATGATTTAGCAATGCGCTGACTTGCAGTAGGTAAGGAAGGCTGCTGTTCTTTCAAGCTTCAGGTTCATGCACAGGTTTGTGTTTCACCCTGGTGTACGTCCTTCACAAAATACACTGGGATGTCAGATCCCTGAGGTGGAAAGAGTGCCTTCTTTCTCATGCATGTAAAACCTGAGGGGCGCAGTTAGCTCACACGGAGGTAGCTTGTCATCCTCTTTGCTGGTATGGATTTTAGTTCAGCAAATTGAGTGTGAAGCCAGGGACCTTGGGACTCAGTCAACAGAGCAGGGATGGGTGAGGAAGACTTAGACACAGCACTCTAAAAGACAAATCTGTTTTCTGTTATAAATATATCCTATGTAGTCTCCACAAAGAGGTTAAAAGCAAGCCGAACCTTGGAGGTTTGACGTCTGTGTGCATGGGGCACATCCCTTGAACTTGTAGCATGTGATAGTTTTGTCTAGCAGCGAGAATGAAAGTAAGTGATGCAGGTAAATGCTAAGTATGGCAAATCTCTGTAAGCAGCAAACCTGCTTACTGCTCCCTCATGGCACCTGCAGCCGTCCATGTATTTCTGAGTCTCACATTTGAGCATAAACATCTTTCCAGGCTGCAAAGGTCAGTTCTGCGTTCTCTCCTGGGCTTCGGGGTAGACCTGGTGGCCACAGCAGCTTTTCACAATGTGGCAAACAGTAACTTCTTCACATGGAGCACAGCTTTCTGCATTTCTTACAATTCTATGCATAAATAGGTGAAATAAGTAAAAGTTGGTGCAGGTAAAAAGCCACCAAAAAGATAAAATCTGTTACCATGCCTGGTAGCTAGAGAGTTAAGGAGTTTAGCCTGGAAACAGAGGCTGACCTGATTGTCTATACGGAGAAAAGTTATTAAAGTGAAAAGAACTTTTCATTTTATCTGCTAAATTCATAACACAGCAAAGAATGGATGGTAGAAAAATCAAATCAGGAATGCAGCAACCATGAAGGCAATTAATTTTGATGCCTTTCTAGAAGTCAGCCCTCGCTGAAGCAGGAAGCCCTGGTTGGAGGAGGGGACTGGGCACCCACCTTGCTCTGTGCATGGAGCAGGGCTGCATTCCAGTGACCGTAAAACTGCAAACCTCTGGCATGTGTCAGTCATTTTCTTTACTGTGGGGTTCAAACACCCAGTATTCATGTTGGATGGAGTAAGGTGTTTTTCACATGCATACAGAGCCATTTTGGGAAAGCTTGGGTGCAGTTCATGGACCAGAGGCAGCATCTCCCAGAGCTTCCCCGGCTCCACCACCGATTGCAGTAGGGTCAGTGTGTGCCAGGCAAGGCCTTGGTGTTCCACTTCGGTCCTTGTTTTCTGCTCTGGACGATGGGAATTGTTCAGCAGCCCCTGCCTATGTGATCCTGCCCAGGCAGAGGTTCTGGCCTTGGCATTGAAACTGCTCAAATGGCTTTTGGGCTGTGCGTGACTCTGTGCCTTCATTTAGGCACTGCTAAAATACATCGCTAGAGGGAAAAAATGCTTCCCAGTGTCTCCTGGAAGTGTTGAACCTCTCTATCCAGGCTTCTCAAGGGGTCTGAGAAGGGCAACAAAGATGCTGAAGGGAGTGGAGCATCTCCCGTGTGAGGAAAGGCTGAGGGAGCTGGGGCTCTGGAGCTGGAGAAGAGGAGACCGAGGGGTGACCTCATTAATGTTTACAGATATATAAAGGGTGAGTGTCAGGAGGATGGAGCCAGGCTCTTCTTGGTGACAACCAATGATAGGACAAGGGGTAATGGGTTCAAACTGGAACACAAGAGGTTCCACTTAAATTTGAGAAGAAACTTCTTCCCGATGAGGGTGTCAGAGCCTGGCCCAGGCTGCCCAGGGGGGTTGTGGAGTCTCCTTCTCTGCAGACATTCAAACCCGCCTGGACACCTTCCTGTGGAACCTCAGCTGGGTGTTCCTGCTCCATGGGGGGATTGCACTGGATGAGCTTTCCAGGTCCCTTCCAACCCCTCACATTCTGGGATTCTGACTTGGAGGAAGCCTTTTAATGATTAAATATTCTTTTTTCCTGGGGAGGTTTCAAGTGAGATTGAGCAAAATAGAGTAACTTCTTTTTACACTTGAGACTATTTAGCTTGGGTGCCTAGCTGCCTGCTGAAACTTTTTACACGCTGATAAACATTTAAATGTGGAAATTATATTTCTTGGTTTTCTGCAGACTGTACTACAGATGCTGAATGATAAAACAGTTGATACAAATAGGAAAAAAGTCACTGGTGCGATAGAAGTGCCACAGTGCGGTCGTTACTATTAAGCAGAAAATTTTCCTACTCACCAGGTAGATGAGGCAGAAATTTGGTTCATTACGAGGAGGAGGACAGAACAACGTACAGTGGCATTAAAATGAAATACTGGTCCCTCAGCAAAGGCCTTTCTGAGAGCCGAGGATGCCTTTGCTTTAGTAACAGATCTTGTGAAGGGGTCGCTTACTCTGGCTCCCAGTTCTATTAAAACCATTGTGCTGTGCTCTCTGTTTACAAAATAAGGTTTATGCTCACTCTTAATTCTAAAAAGCAGAGGAAAAACCTAAGCTTGGCAAAGCTTTTTGAACTGCTGAATCAAGGAGTAGCTGCTTGCAGAGAGGGATTAAAACCTTTTAATCCTTTTGTGTAAAAGAATATGGTGTTTAATGTGGTAGGCATGCTGGCAAAATTAATTTTCATGTTTTTTCAAGCACAAGATTTCAGTTCTGTCTTTGTTTCCTGGTCCTGCGTATCTTACGGGTTCTTTACACTATGCAATACACTTTATTAACTTTGAAGTTTTGAAGAAATTTGCGAATAACAAAACAGAGATTTGGAAGGAAAAGTAAGTTCCTAGGAGCAGGCACAGCTGTTACACGCTGCCTCGGGCGGCGTTGTGATGGCTGATTTCAGAGCCCGGTACCTGCCATTAGTATTATTCTCTTGTCTGTTGTACATGTTCTGTGCAAGAGAGAAGAGGCTGGAATTAGGCTACTGAATTTTGTGTATGATTAAATGAATGTTCTATATGTATGCATTTGAAGGCCCTTAAGTGAATGTTGTGTAAATGGTGATAATTGGAGGCAGTCTCCTTGCAATTCTTTCTCAAGCTAAATAAGGTCTAAGGCCAAAGGCCCAAATGTTTTAATTGTATTAAACACAGGCTGGAAAATTTATTAACTCAGAAATTGTGTATTACCAAGTTAATTGGAAGTGCCTTTAAGCTATTACCAGGTGGAAATTTGACTTCAGGTTTCAATTTTAAATTAAGGCAAAGCAGAAGACCGTTCTGTGAGGCTGCTGGAAGGTCTGCAGTTAGAGCAGTGCTTCTCTGCTCTCCCTTGTATTTTCTGCCCTGTGTATTATTTAGTATAAATACCGGGGAGTTCGAATTAAAAGCTAAACCCACATATAGGGGTCTGGCTTTTCCCCGAGATATGTGGCAAACTGCACACAGGCTGCAGGTGCTCTAGGGGAATGTAAAAGCAAAGGGAGGGAAATGAAGATAACCCCAGGTTCTAGAAGGATGTTTTTCTGGGCTGTTTTTCTGCTTTGTTTTTAATCGGTATTCTTCAGTTGTATGCAAGGCTGCTTTGTGCTTCTTGGTGTATTTTTGTTCTCTAGTTTTTGTTATTTCAGCTATTGGAAGCACTTGTAAGAATGGTGTCATAGTAGAGAGGTTGATTTTTTTTTCTTCCCCTTTTTATTTTCCCCTTTCCTGACACGCAAAAAACCTTTAAAAAGCCCATGGACGAGAGTCAATCACAGCAGAGGGATTAGCCCAAGTTAGGGATTTTCTTACTAAGATGTAAAGCAGCTCACACTGATAGCTAGCCAGGGACTTTGCGAACGATATCGCAATTACAACAGTCTTGGAAAATAACAGAGAAAATTTGCCACCCTGTGCGCGAAATCTGTAGGCACCCTGCAGGTGTGATATGAAGAGAAACCATCTCCCTGTTGTGCTAAGGTCTAAGTTCCCTGCCTCAAACTCTCTCCAAAACAATAAATCGGCACCCAAAACGCTCAGCAGTGCTGAGTGACTTGCACAGCATCCTTGTGCGCTGCCGTGCCAAAGGCGTTTCTGTTGCAGTGTCATGTCAGCTAATTTTAGGCATTTAAACTCTTTCAACAATTTCCATGATTCATAAAGAGACGGAATTAGAAATTTACTGAAGTGCAATACTATGATGACAGGCTGTTGGTGGAGTTTGTTAATATCCAGTAATTGTGGCCTTAACAATTGAGTGAACTAACGGCTTTTAACCCATATTTCTGTGGAATTAGCAGGTTTCTCCGACATCAGCATTTAACAGTGGACAACCACTTTCTACTGGGGCAGGGTTGGTTTATGTATAACTGGCCAGACGCTGACCAGAAGTACGCAGCATACATGTGGCTTTCAGATCTTTCTTTAAGAAAACATTTTGAAATATTCAGCTTGGACCGAAATACTATTTAGTGTTTTATATCAGATTTGATAAATATAAATACTCTATTAGCAAAAGGGAAAAAGAGGGCTTGAGAATGCTGGTCTCAGTATGAAGATTTCCCACCGATGTGTCTGCAAAGACACTCAACCCCATCCAAGAGTTTGTTTTTAGACTGGGCTTATGTTGAGGAAAGAGCCTTTAGAAATTGTGAACTGTACCCGTTTGCTGAGATGATGAAGAAGCAGGAATGAAAGAGCATAAGAGTTTCTGAGTTTAAGTCATTATAAATACTGATAAAATCATACATCTGACCTGAAACGTAGCCTTGCGTTCTCCTCAATGAAAATTTCTACATATAAACAACGTGGAGTGGGTCTCACAGCTGAACTGAGTACCTTGTATCTCGGTTCGCTGTATTTCCTGCTGGTGTTTGGGGAAAAGCCCAGCCTCTGCTGGATGGCTGCTTTTATTAGTTCTGTAATGTAATTTTTCTACTGAAAGTTACAGAGGTCATTGTACGTGTTAAAAGATCATCTTAGAGATTTGTATATTAATCGTTCGCTTTATTTGGTTTCATTTTGTATGAACTCAAAAGGTATCTAGGGTAACTTTATGGAAGTCGGGAAGTGAAGGTGAAGAGAAATGCAACTTGCTTTGAGATAATGTTTGTAGATTTGATTATCACGGGCAACCACACTTGGAGCTGGAAAACTCAGCCACTAAAATTGGATTGAAATAGCAGAATCATTTGTCCTAGCTGTTGGGAATCTCTGAAGCATTAAAACCTAATAACAATAAGATGATGAAACAAGAGAGGATGCGCAGGTAGCATCGGGTAACCTGTAATTCAGAGCGATCTGAGGAATGTGTTGAGTTTGGAATGCCATTTTCTGTGATTGGGATGCGGTTAAGTGTTTTTTAAAATAGATGGGTGAAAGGGTTATGATCCATTCACAGGATAAAAAGAAAATTGTGTATGTATCTGAGCATACAAGGCCCCACTATATATTTGCATTTATTTAATAAGTACCTTGCACCAAGCAATAAAGAACAAAAGTTTCAGTTACAAAGTGCTGTCATCTCTGTGAAATAAAACCCAAATAGGAGGAAATAAGGAACGAATTAGCATTGTGATCACCAAGACCCACTGATGCTATCATAAGCTGTTGTTAAAGAAATATTATTCCAAGGCTCAAACAGGCTCTTCCTACTTGTAGAATTTACAAGAATTGAAAGTGCAAGTTCGAAAAATTTGTATTTTGCCAAACAATATTCCTAATGATCATAAATGGACAGGAACCACATTTAAATGATAGTGCATATATTGAATAAAAAAAATAAGGATAATAAATATAAGGATAGCTGGAGAGCCCACTGGCTTTTCTCCTGGCCTGCAGCAGATATTTGGGAATGAAAATATAGAGTAAGTTTCACAAGAATATCCTTCCAACAGACATCCATCCATGCAGAAATATCCATCATCCATGTTTTATGAAATGGAGAAAGAGAAAGACCCTTGCTGTATATATAAGAATGGGCCACCTCTGTCTTCTAGACCACTTTATTTCCACTTCAAAGTCAGATGTGAACATGAGAAGGTCTGTGTCATTCCAGGTTTCCTCCCAGTGTTGTAGCAACTGAGCCACATCATCATTTTCCACATATTTGTCCTGACAGCCGCCGTGTGAGAACAGCAGGCTGGTTTTACAGAGGAAGCTGAGGTACAGTTGTGCCCTGGCATAGGTGACAGGGAAGGTTAAAAGACAGGGATTTAAACCTGAATTTCACCATTTGCAGGCTCAAGGACTCTTCCTGCTTGTGTCAATAACTTCTTTCAATTCATTTAGCCTAGGCACCTAAATAAGGTTACCCCTGTATTCCTGTTGTATATGCTTATCTAGTTCATCTCATATCCCAGCTCTGATTTTTTTTTTTCCTTCACAAATGTACTTTAAATCTTAATTTAGCCCAAGTCACAAAAGCTTTCAGATAAAAATAAAAGCTCCCCTATGCTAGAACACTGGTCTTATTTTTGGCTGCCCTTCTGTTCTATTTAGAACAGCGGGCACTTGTAGCATGAGGACAGAGATATTTTTCTTTCAAATCTCTCACCGTGATTGTTCGTAGTACACTTAATTGCAGCCATGTGTTTTATAACTCATTTTTCTCGAACCTGTGTGTGACTCTTTGGAAAAACAGCATTCACAAGAACAGGAGGAGCAGTATGATTGCTGGTTTCTGAATTAAAATTTTTGGATGAGGTATATTTGATGTGGGTGCTAAATACTGAAAGAGCATCAGGATTCGTTTTAATTTTCCCATTTATTTTAAGAAACCATCTAATGATGTGTCTTTGAAATAAAGCAAGTTAATATTTGGATATATGAAGCATATTTATGTTGGCATGTATTTTTGTTTCAGCCACTTGCAAGTTTTTGGCTCTTATAAAATTAAAAGAAGCATATTTTATGTGACTGGTGCACGCTTGATGAGATGAGAAACTTCTTCTCGGTGGGGGTGACAGAACACGGGACCAGGCTGCCCAGGGGGGTTGTGGAGTCTCCTTCTCTGCAGACGTTCAAACCCGCCTGGACACCTTCCTGTGGAACCTCAGCTGGGTGTTCCTGCTCCATGGGGGGATTGCACTGGATGAGCTTTCCAGGGCCCTTCCAAACCCCTGACATTCTGGGATTCTGTGATGTGTAGCAAAATACAAGGATCTGTGCTAAATATACACAACCCAGCATCATTTTTCAAGGCTTTGGCTGGTATTCCAATCAGGTAAAACAGATCACATCACTTCTCAAAGGCCATGGTTCACAAAAAAGACACTTTGCCGGGTTGGAGGGAGGGCACACCTCTGTGCCTTGGCCTTAAAGGAAACCTGGCAAAAGTGAGTTTTCTCCCTGGGAAAGTCCTTTGGGTTCACTGAGAAGCTGCACAGCCCAAAGACAACACGTGATAAGTGACTCTGAACTGCTCTGATAAAGAAAGGGAAACCCGAAGAGGAGAACTGAAGTGTTGCGACTCTGCTAAAAATGTTTGGTAGGGCAAATTTTAAAATAGCTGCCGGGATGGTTTTCTGATTGACGATTGTTTCACAACAAACAAGTTGTCTAGAATAGCAGAGAACAACGGTGGCTTTATGTATAAAATATGGGTGAGATGCACCGTCATGGTTGCTGTGTCTCGCTCTGTGTTGCCCTGCGGGAAGGCTGGGGCAGCAGCGATTCCACCTCTGAGGGCTTCAGGTTTCCCTCCCAAACCCATCACATTTGCTTTTGCCGGGGAGGGCGGACAGCAGCCGTACTGATGAGTGTGTACCCAACTTGTCCGCTTGTACTTCTCTCTCTGGCTTTCTGTACCCTTGTTCTTGCGGACGTCTGAATGTGTAATTTGATGGAGCGTTTCCTTTGAAAGAATCACACACCCTGGCTTAGCCCAGGACTCTCCATGAGTTTGCTGCTGTTTTCCAGCACAGCGAAGAAGCGCCTAAATCTCTGCTAGCATCTCTTCCACATTATGAGGCCCTCCTTGTGATTCACTTCATAGGGTTATCCAGGAATCTCTGCTTGCTCAACAAGTGACTTTTTCAACACTACCAGCTGTGAAACTTAAGTCCTTTTCTTCTGAAATGCTGGGGGGGGATCTGATTTGATTTGATTGACTTATTTTTTTTTGTGTGTGTGTGTGTGCTTTTTTTGGTTTTGTGTTTGGTGGGGTTTTTGTGTGTTTGTTTGTTTCTTTAATAATTTCTCAATGGAGAGCATGTATGAGCAAGTTTTTTTCAGCCCCTAGCCAAATACAATGAAACCTGTTTCTTTCTCTTATAAGAAAATACTCTATTTTTCATGGTCTTCCTCCTCAGAACTGTGCTGTTCCCATAAGCTCTCTAGAATAATTGAGTTTTGAGCAAAGACCAAACAGGGGAAATTTCAGCCAAGAAGGTGAACATTTTCTCATTCTCCTGCCTGAAGCTTATGAGTAAGTAGAAATGATGATAGCATTAATTTCCACTCCTGGTGTAACGGGAACTTGGTTATGAAGTGAGGAGCAGGAATTAGTTTAGAGGGTGAGGACTGAAAATGCTCCAGGGATCTGACACTGAGCAGAGAGACTGGGGGGAGAGAGGCTGGAGTTGTTTGGACTTAGACTTATTAAATAACAAACAGACCAGTCTGGAGTTGTTAGTCAACGTGATGGAGTAGGCGAAGGTGGTGTGATGGGCACCTGGCCATCCAGCAACTCTTCTGCTGTCACCTAAGACTTGCTGGGGAGGTTCTGATTTCTGGTTCAGGCTGATATTTCACAGATTTATCTGTGGAATAGGATCACTCTTTTTTCTCTTTTTCAGTTCAAAAAATCTTCAGCTTTGCCTGATCCTCAGGTCATCAGGGGAAAGACAGGATTTCACCGCAAAAGACATTTTGGTTTCTTGTATTTATTTGTAGTTTGTTTGAACAACAAACTGATCACTTCAGGCTTGGCATGTCCATAATCTTCTGTGGGGACTCTGGTCATTTTAACTTTAAGATGGGAAAAAGAGAAGACGAGGTCACTGGTTAAATATTTTGTTTTCAGTATATCCGTATTTTTTCCTAATTGTGTTTCTAGGGCTACCCTAAGAGTGCAAGCACTCAAAAGGAGGTTTGGACCATCACCTGGCCCTGTCTCGAGTGGTTGTTGCTATTGCCCTTTGGAGGTAACTAATGATGTGTCCCACAGCAGCCTCCTCTGAGCAGTGGAGGTACAGAGGTGTTGGTCGGAGGGAGGTGTGGAGGTGTCATAGTCCACTTAGCATGCGTTTGGCAATGACACCAAGATCTTCATGGATGATCTGTTGTAATTCTGTTAGCTCTTACTGAGATAAGTTTTGGGGTTTGCTGTTAACAGTTGCCAGTCTGTATAAAAATATGCATGTCCATGCCCGACTCCATTGTCCTGGGGCCAGGACTTAGGATTTTAGGTTTGCTTAATTAGTACTTTCCTTCCATTTCGAAACTTCAGGGCATACACGTGTTTAAAATGGCTTTGTACAAATACCCTTTCCCAGACTGTATGAGAATTTGGTTTATATACAGGTACACTTTTGAGACGAGTCTCAGTGGATTTAGATGGTTTCCAGAAATCATTGTCGCTCAATTAAATGTGCAGAGGAAAAAGATTCATTACAACAATGTAAATTCAAGCTGAACAAGGCAGTGGGTTTTTTAGGTTTTACTGCCGGTGAACATTCAGTTTCCTTTTGTTCTGGTTTTTAATAGTATTGATTTTTTTAAAATGTACAAAGGTAAAGCAGGTCCTCAGTGTACAAGCTGGGGAGTAGGTGTACAGTGAGAGATATAATTGCATTTTATTCTTCAAGGACAAAAGTTTTTTGGATCCTGTTGTATTTGTCGTTTGAAAAATTTACACTATTTTGCTAAGATCACAGCGTAAATAACAGAAAATCAAATGAACAAATCAACTGCCAAATTGCAATACATCAGCTCAGCACACTGCACAGCAAAACAGTCAATCACACTGCAATCACTAGCAGCCTGAACAGTAAATTAATGTTTCACTGGGATAGATGAGAGGTGAATAAACACAGATATATGTAAATACAAACTAAGTAGAAATAGACATGATTATAGATGAGTAAATATGTGAAATCAGCATCAGTTAAGCAAGCACACTTAATAATTGCTGCTGTTCATGTCAGAACAATGTGCCAAAGACTACAGACAGCAGCCATCATGGTTTCAAAGCCATTTTCTGAGGGTTTTTGAGCTATTTTCTTGGCACAGTCCTGGGGCTTTTTCCACCAAGGGTGGCAAAATTCAGTAGCCCAGTGTGTGACGGATTTCTGCGGTTGGATCTGTGATATTCCTGCACAGAGGCTTGTTGAGGACAGAGCACGTGTATCCACTTCTGCGTGGGCAGTGCTGGCCATGGTGGATACACCGTCCGCAAAGGTGTTTTGGAAATAAAGCTGAGCAATCAGCAGTGGTAGAGGTCCAGACCTGCAGCTTAGTGTCTCAGCTGTGACATCCAGATCACCTGGGTTTGGTGTTGGCATGTCCCCTGGTGCCTGTGGTCTGTGTGGGTGGTTGGTGGGCTCCCTAGCACACAACCACAGTCAAAGAATCACAGAACGGTTGAAGCTAGAAAGGACCTCTGGAGATCATCTAGTCCAACCCGTCTGCTAAAGCAGGTTCACCAGAACAGATCGCACAGCGTCACATCCAGGTGGGTTTGAATGTCTCCAGAGGAGACTCCACCACCTCTCTGGGTGGCCTGTTCCCTGTTGAGCATCTGATGTTGCAAGGTTTCAAGGGGCCTGGTGTCCTGCTGCCTCACGAGCAGTATGCCACCAGCCCCTCTCTGATAAGCGTCTCCTTGGCTGGTGGTTGCTTCTCCATGTGGTGCCACGGGGTCTGACTCTGACCATTTCCCTCACTCTGAAGCTGTGATGGGTTCACCTTGCCCAGCTGCCCACCCAGCTGAGGGCTGCAGGGAAATACCTGCTCCACCATGTTGTCTTCGTGGTCTGCATGGAAGTCTCTGCTCAAGCACCCAGAGCTCCTGCTCCCCCTCTGACCTGAGGTGTCACAGGGCTGTTTCTCACATTTTTTTCACCTAACTTCTTACAGCTGTGAGATTTTTGCCCCTTCTTAAACCTGTGGCCATGGCGATGCCTCCGTGGTGAGCTTGACTGATGTCTCCTCGCAGAGACCACCCCGTAGCTCCCCCCTGCCACCACCTTGGCACCTGCACCCTATATGAACAGTGGTTTTGTGCATGTGAAGCAAGAAGCATCCTGGGCCCTCAGCAGTCACCCTGGTCTGGTCCACAAATGTTGGAGTACGGCAGAGCCTGGGCTCTGGGCTTTCTCAAAAGCAACATCTGGATTATGTCACTTGGTCGAGCTGTTGTGCATGTTGAGTCACCTCATGGCGCACTGTAGGGATGGTGAGGGTCTGTGTGAGCAGCTAGCATGGGCTAAACCAGAAGGTGAAACTGGGATCAAGGAGGGTACCACAGTTTTAGCAAAGTCTTCAGAGACTGCTGTTCGAAGGCAAAGTCGTACTTGGCAGCTTCAGGTGGCAGGTGCCAGCTCGCAGGTGCTGAGGGAGAGGCGCTGTCTTCCAGTGCCCCCCAACCTCCGTCTGATCCTGCCCTGAGCCACTGTGCTCCCACTCTTGCTTGGAAAATAATTTTTAAAAGCCTCTTTCTGCCAAGTTAGGAGCCTGAATCTGCTGCACAGAGGCTCTGGTGACCCCAGAACTGCTTGTTGGGATTTGGGTGTTGATGGCTGGAGGCAGGAGGGAAGGCAAAGGGCATGACGAGCAGAGCAAGGCCCCCTGCCCTCTTCAGTAGCTGCAAGCGACTGGACCAGCTCAGCTGTAACTTGAAACTGCACCCTTAGCGTTCTAATCTGTTGTGTGTTAGGAAAATGCAGATAAAGATTGTCTTCTTTTGGGGTCGCTGAGTCTGTATCCCTCCTAGATTGGGGAAACTCAGCTCTCAGTTCATCAGGAGCTTAGTGTTTAAACCACCGGGGCTTACAGATGTTGTCCTCCTCTCCCTCAAGGACATACTTGTGGACGTGTCCGGAGTGTGAAGATGCAGAACCACTGCCAGCTCTGCTGGGAACGTCAGTTCAGTGTCTTGGGACTGAACATGTTTCTCCTCTCGCTCTTGCTCCTTTCTGCATCCCAGCAGCCATCTCTGCACTGTTTATAGGTCAGGTTCGCTTTGAGGTGGTCGATCAGAATTTTATTTGAAATGTGGCCTTAGAGTGACCTGTGCACTGAATGACATCATGGGTGGACTCTGTTAACTCCCTCTGTGCAGCTGAATGTTTTAGTGTTTTATGGGCATACAAGATCATCAAACACTTCTCACTTGGACAAAGCAGTGTTTCAAAATGACCCTCGGATCACATATGGCAAAATTCTCTTGCACAATGAATGCAGAAAAAAACCCCAGAAATGTTCAACCTGGACGCCTAGTTTTATCCGTCCAACTCTGCCATGTAAATGCAGAAGACACAACTGTATTTTTATGAAAGTTCTTTTATTGATTATTAAAATGTTACACGGTATTTTTTTTCCATTTTTGCTGAGTCTTTCAGGCCTGAATGTCACTTTTGTTTCTTTGCTGACTTTCACTTTTAGTGATTAGTTTCTTACCAAGCAAGGCCAGCCTGTGCAGATTTCCAGATGCTTGTAGAGTGTAGGATTTTTATGTCGATCCACATCTAAAATGAAATTAAAGGTTGTTATTTGTGTACTTAAATCTGTGTCTGTTAATTCTGGTGAATGTCTTAACAGCTTTCAGGAAAACTAATATCAACGTATGGTACATTTTGTAGGTTTGGTGTGTCAGCTGTTCTGTAATTTCCAGTGCTATGACCATGTTATAAACCTGCAAAAATCCATTTATTAAAAAAATAAACCGTAAAAATGGTTCCAAATTGTCATATACCTGAATGAATGCCCAGGGGGCTGGGGGGAGCCCTCAATTGCCCTCATTTACAGGCAAACCAGATGGACTTTATTCATTTCAGGGAAAAAAGGTACTCAAGCAGAAACTCCGCTTGTCATGTTGCAGTCTGCACTGAATTTGTGTGGCCAAGGCCGTTCAACCTGGATTTGTAGTAGGCGCACCAATTACCTTATAATTTAGATTAACATGGCACATTCCTTGCTTATCTGGTGTTGTGTTCTCATGGGGGTGACTTGGTTATTTTTCCAGGCAAGCCAACGTTTATGAAAGCTCCTGAAGATCAGATTGGGATTTCTGGAGGAGTGGCGTCTTTTGTGTGCCAGGCAACAGGAGAGCCCAAACCTCGTATCACATGGATGAAGAAGGGGAAGAAAGTCAGTTCTCAGCGGTTTGAGGTAATTGCCAAAAATCAAAAAAATCGCTAATTGATCTAATGCTTGCAGATCTTAATTACACAGCAATCATCATTACAACCCGGCTATCTCTGCATCGCTGCAGTACAGAGTCTGGAGCTTTAAAGTTTCCTTCCCTGCAGCAATGCAATCTGTGGAGCAGGCGTTGTCCTTTGAGCGTGATGCTGGAAGCACACACGTAGAGCATCCTTCTTCAGATGGGAGACTGGGGCTTACACGGAACTGGATGGCAGATGAGAGTTGGATCTAGCAGTCATTTTCTGTTTTCATTGTGAAAAATTGATAAGGCACCTCTTGGCCTGCTATCCCCAGTGAAATTCAAAAGTGGGATGCCAAAACACTATTGGAAAGCTTTCTAAGTGATGGCTACTGCCATCCCGCCCACACATACCCTTGAAAGGGAATGGCAAAGTCATCCTGAAGGGTGGATTGACTTCCCTGTGAACTGAAGTCTGAGAGAAGGCAAGAGGGAAGAGCAGGTATCAGAAATGCTTTTGAGAAAGGGTCAAATTTGATTCATATTTTAAATAGCAGATGCATTTTCACTGACTTCCTCCACCTTTCTCTCCACTTTTGTTTGTTGGATTTGGGCTCTTCTCTCTAAAACTGCCCTTAGAAATGTGACCCTTGTATCATTCTGCTGCCTTTCCTCTAATCCTCTGTCTTTGATGTTTTTGCTTTCTGACTGGAGCACAAGATGACTTTGCTGCCCAGAGTGGATTGATTCAAGGCACCAGTTCTAATCATGATTTTGTATGTGAGCAGAAAACCTTGATTAAAGTAATCAATTTCAATCTTGTTTTACATTGTTATTTTTCCCTAATAAAGGTTAAGTTTTGTTGTATAGTAACCATTTAAACATTCTGATTTGTAGATAGATATAACCTTTATAGTGAATTTGGTACTTGTTGCAGCTAAGCAGAGGGCTATGCCAAATTATATGCATTTATACAAGCAATTTCATACCTTTATTCACCTCAGTTTTGGTTCATAGTTGAGACATTTTTATTGTGTTAGGAGATAGTGAATAATAATGTTTTCCTAGATAACTATTAATTTTACCTCATTATGTAGCTGGTCTTTATTTGAAGAAAAATCAGAATTAACTTGAAATGAAAAATTAATGAAGAAAACTGATTTACACATCCTGAGTTATTACACAAAAGGGGTATCCATTGTTAGCAAATGAACAGCATTTCTGGTCACTGTCTGTCAGGTCCTTAGTAGTTGTAACTCCCTTCTTCTCGCATGGAGTGTTTGTTTAAGGATAATAAGGACAAAAGGGCTTTTCTGCTGTTTCATCTCTTAGATTTTTAGTCCTTATCACTGAAGTGAATTAATCTCTGCATCTGATTTAGTGTTGTTTTAAAATCTGGCAGTGGCCCTATCCTATGTAAATGTTGCAGACAGTTTAGCATTTTGTTACAGTTTCATATTTAATTTAAAATCCAGTATTAAAAAAAAGTCCTTAAAATGTGCTATAGTGATGCTGACATTTCTCTGTCCTGTCTGCTACTACTTGACCCCAAATTAGGGCTTTTTGCAAGCTGTTTCAGAGGGGTTATTCCTTCCAGCATGAAGAATAACACATTTTCGGTGGTCTTGGTTACCTGTTGCTTTCCTGTTTCTCCTGTCACTGCAGAGCCTGGTTATGCCCATTATTTTTCTCCTTCCTGTTTTCACACATCTGGTCGTTAGGCAGTGAGAAGTGCTCCTAAATAAGGCTCGAGAAGACAGGGTAACAGTTTTGCATGAGGATAGCATAGGTCGTATGCTGGCGTGCATGGCCTGGAACGAATCACAGCTCGGTCTCTTCATCTCCCCATGCAGTTCCCAAGTGACAGGAGAGGGGTTTGTGCCTTTCCCTCACGCTGTCACCATCTGCAGTAGAGTTAATACTTCCAGCTTTTGCTGTGCTCAGTAATAGGAGAAGGATGAGTTCCACATTAACAGTGGCCTAAGGCTATGCCTTCACAGCCTTGCCATTAAGGAATAGCTTCTACTGATCCAGCGGCAAACTAACACATTCCTCTTTCTTCCCTGTAGAAGTTAGAGTAATGCATGTTACAGCTTAGCGGGATGGATGGAAAGGCAATGATTTATTAAGGACTTAATTTACTATGCTGGGGAAGGAATTGTAATTACATCATTGTTGATTATGCCAGAGTTGCAAAGTACCCGATGCTGAAGGACATTAAAAACTCTTTCTGCTGGAGTTAGCATGCGCTGTAAGCGCTCAAGGTTGTATTCGAGTTTTGTTACTGTTTTCCCGGTAATCCCACAGGAGTATATCATTCTGCTCCTCCATCAAGGTGAAAGTTGGCACTAAATTGCTATCAGTGTGATTAGTAAAACCATTAGTGCAAATATGGCTCAGATGTTTTAAATCATCAGATCCACATCTTTATTACCAGGTTGATAATTTGTCAACCTTAATTGATTCATAAAGAACTTCATTGGATCGTCATTTGTTCTGGCCTCCTCAGAGGACAAATATGTTCTTGACTCTGAAATTTTTACATTTCTGGACTTGGAACGCTTGATGAATTGTGTGGCATTTTATAGCTTACAAGGCTTGGTTTGACTTTTGGTTTTTAACCCCTTGGCTTTCAGTTTTTGTTGCAGAAGATACCAGTAAAGAAGTGCTTTCTTTTCATCGTTTCAGGTTATTGAGTTTGATGATGGATCAGGATCAGTTCTGCGGATACAGCCCCTGCGCGTTCATCGAGATGAAGCCATCTATGAGTGCACAGCAACCAACAGTGTTGGGGAGATAAACACAAGTGCCAAATTAACAGTGCTAGAAGGTAAGTGGGAACTCTTTTCATGCCTTAGGTGCCAGAAAACGTGGCTCTGGCTTTGGTAGCGACGTATTGGTGTGGTGCCTTCAAGTGACAGGGTGATATTCTAACTTGGTTTGTAAAAGCTGGGTATCATTTGCTATAATTTATCCTCGTGACAGAACCTAGCATTTTTGAGACAATCATGAAAGGATTGCAGATTCTGAACTTTCTTTAAAGTGTTTCAGTAATATTGTCTGATGTAGGTGTGTCATTTCTAACTTGGAGGGCTAGCTAAAGAGACATTTGTATAATTTTCTCACCTCTTTGCTTTAATATAATACCCATCCATCCTCAGGGTATTTAAGAATTGTATCTGACAGTCAGAAACGTGGTCTGTGTTGCTGCGCTTTCTGGTTTATATCAGCACAGTTCTTGAATAGTTTTTCAGGTTACTCTTCAGATTTTGAGTTTGATGTGGAATTGTGCTGGGTTTGCTTTTCACTGTAGTCATATGTCGTTATTCTGTTTCTCCTGTTAAAGAATAGATTTTGATCCTTGTCTGCTGTATGAGCAAGTGTTATTTTCTTGCTTCTTCTAAATAGAATGTGTTGTGGAAGAACAGTGTATTAGAGACAAAACGGCTTGTGATCAGTCAATGATTTTTTTTATGTTAGATTATGAGTATTATTGTCTCTTTTCAAGGAAATTTTTATTTGGTTTTGGTGGTTTGTGGTGAGGTTTTTTTGGGGGGGTCATTAGCACATCAATGTGTTGCAGTATTTGTTTATATATATGATTTTGGAAATGTGCTGAGATGTTACAAATCTGGGGCATTGGGCTGAATGGATTTGTTTTGTTTTTCGCTTGAGTTTCCTAAGACGAGCAGGAGGAGGCTTAGGCAAATTGCTTGGTGTATATGGATTGATGCAGAGACTTTTGAGTAATGCAAAAACTAGACTGGAAAGCGTTTATTGTTGCAACATTTGGAACCAGCAGAGACTGGTTATCCCAATGGTGAGTGTGCCAGCCATACACAAGTTACCTATTGTCCCTTGTTCTCTCATCCCCATTTAGAGCATAGAGGTAATCATATTTTCTTCTCTGCTCTGTGACAAAGAATACATTAAACAACTGTAATGTGCTCAGACACTGTGGTGATGGGAATCATAGAAATCATTCAGTACTTGATGTGATTGTGTATCTTGTTTCTGGAGGTGGGGCATCCTAAAGGATCAGCTTGCTCTTCAGTAGTAGTATTATTAAGAATAGGATAACAGGTGCTATAGACTTGAAAATCGTTGGGGGAGAAAAGAAACAACACAACACAACACATCTCTTTTGTTACTTCTTGCCCTTGTAGCCGTGTGTGCGAGTGCATAAAGCTCGGCGGAGCTTTTTCAGCAGTTTACGTGCAGATCTGCATTTAAATATTTCTTGCGACTGGATTTTTCTGATACTGGATACATGAATACCCAACTGTTCCAAGCGCATTCCTGTTGCCTTTGGTTGCAGTTGCCTTTATGTATCTTAAATATGTATGCACATACACACACGCGCTAATAATTTATTTGCTCTGTGTTAAATGTTCAAAGGCCCGCAGAGGCATGCGTTGCATAAAGGAGCACAACAGTATTTCTCAGCTCCGTGGTTCTCCTGCTGATTTCCAGATGAGGTAAACCTTGCAGACCACCACATAAATAGGGAATGTTAGGAAACAGCAGAGACAGGAAAAGAAATGCGTGCATACAATTTGAGAGCTACAGAAGTCAGGCACAGAGCAGCTTTTCTGTTTGGAAGCTTCTTTTAATCAGGAATAATGCTAGTTTAACGTGATTCCATAAGGTCAAAAATTATCTACAGGTTGCGGGGGCTGTGTTTTCGTCTCTAACTGAAGAGTATTGACCCCTTGCTGGACACTCTTGTAATGGATAAATTTAAGAAACATTTGCTGTATAACAGTTTGGATGTGCTCATGCATATAGAGTTGTGAGCTTGGTTACAGACAATGAAGAGCGACATGTATTTCTTAACTGATGAAGACGACAGGCTCTGTTATGATGTATTTGTATTAAAAAAACTGTTTCTATTTCTTTATCCAAGATTTTCTGTGGACAGATCTATATTTTTTTTCAGTCATGCTATTTTATTGTTCTGCGTTGTCTGCCTTAGATTATGCTGTTTCTGCATTTTGGGAGTGTGAATTTTTTTATTATTAATATTCCTTTGCTTGTTTATGTGTTTGCAAAGCGGTTATTGCAGCTCAGTGCCCTGGTTGTGGTTGTGTTCAGTCTCAATGGCCTCCAAAAAATAGTGGTAAGTGCCGCACCTCTCTGTTCTGCCATTGCTTTCCTAACGTGAATTTTGTAGAGGTTTTTGAAAGCGACACATTTGATGTGGAACGTTTGATACTCTCAAGACTGTCAACTAGGATTGGATTTTTCCCTCTGCTTCTGGGGTTAAAATAACTTCTGTAATTGCTCTCAGGTGGCATTTTGAATGATGCAGACTTTCTGTACTTCCTTTCAAGAATTTGACTAATGCAGTAGTCCCTGGTGCATGACAAAACTCTATCATAGACGTCCTTATGGTTACATGCTGCTAAATACACAGCACATATTGATTTTTACATTAAAAATCCTTTATAACAGTAAGGTTTAATGCTTCTTCACAATTTGCTCTTTAGAACATAGGCCCTAACCTTAAATCCCGGAGTCACAGTCAGGGTTTAGCAGGCTGTTATTAGATGGCTTTGTAGCTAACTAATCTGGAGCTTTATAGTTTTTTTTAGGTTTCTGCGATGTTTTACAGATCAGAGGCAGATAATCCTTCCTAATTGCCAACTTATTCCATTCTGAATATTAAGAGAGAGGCATGAGTCCAGTCTCCTGGAGGAATCAGGAATTCTCACATAAGTGAATCTCTTTTAACAGTTCGGTTCCCTACCAGCCTTTCATTCTCTGCTCCCGTGTCTCTCATTTTGTCCTTCGAACTGCAAATCCTGTTGTGACCAAACTACATATACTTAGTCTAACTGGAAATTATTTCTCCTGTTGATAGTAGGAGAAATAGACGTGCGTATACCTTCTCTTCTCATTTCTCCTGGGTAGCTGATAAGCTGAATTATGTATGAGTCATATTGAACATTTCTATCTCTTTTCCAATTATGACCTGAAGCGGCACAGAAGTACGTTTGTGCCTGCCTGGCAGAGGAGGAAAGCAGCGCGGGGAGGGGAGGGCTAGAATCAATAAGCTGACACACGCTCCCAAGAAAAGCCTTGGGGACAGTTAGTGGCACTAACAAATGAATAAATATATTATTCAGCGCTAACGTCGAGAATTACAGAGCTTTTTAAATAGGGGGATCGTATGAAATGTGAGTAGGAAGGATACCAGCGTGGTTGCAGGAGGTGTGTCTACATGGGGTCCTTCCACCAGACTCCTGCATGTTCAGCCTTGTGGCTGTGTTTGCAAAGGTGACAATAACAGTGTTTGTCTCTAGTTACCTGTACACTGATGCATACCTTCATCTGTGGTTGACAGCAGTCTCCACCCAACAGGAACACAGGGAACAGCAGTGCAGAGTCTTCAAGGCACAGGGAGGAGTATATGAATTATTTGGGAAAGGAAGGAGGCTTAAATACAAAGTATATGATCAGCCCCTTCTCCTAGGGCTTTCCAGCTTGGGCATTCAGTTACAGGTTTTGATTTCCAGAGTTGAGAAGGTATTTAATTGTAACTGCTCCCTTAGTGCTCTGCAAGCATCGATTTGTTTTTTTGGTTTTGTTTTGTTTCGTTTTTTTCCATTCCCCTGTAACCCAGAACACACAGTCATATTCCAGTGACACTGAATACATTCAGAGTTTCATTTTCCCTTTGTTTTTAAGTAGGTTAAATGGAAATAATACCATTTCCATTTCCAGCACAGATCTATACAAGTCCCCTATGCCCCTATCCCAGACTCCTAATCCTGTGGTGTGTCCTTATCTGCCTGGAGAGCACGGCCCGGCTCCACGGGAGAGAGGACAGACAGAAGGGCTGGGAAAGGGTTGTGTGTACACCGGCTTTCAGTCTCCAGGTAACCCGGTCAGATCGGTTTTACTGGCTGGCTTCGCTCTGTCAGAAGTTGGGGAAGTTTTGTTGCGTTCCAGTGGAGCCCCAGAAAGTTCCCGAGTGTGACAGTTGTCCCGAGGTGGGAAGCACCTCCACCTTACTGTAATTTGCTGTTTGCTGAACCACGTCATGAGCTTAATTTCTTTCACCATCTGCCAGCTGCATTCCGGTTCCTGGGGTTACCCTGTTTGAAATGCTGTAAATCATGAACATTGGACTGTTACAAATGATTTCTGCAGAGAACTAGATCTCAGAAGGCCTCAAACAATATGCCCTTTTTGTAAACACTCTTCCAAAAGTGATTTTGTCAATGGAATAATAAACAAAAGTTAGTTCTGTTTAATCCTTGTTTATGTTTGGTTAGTTAGAAAAGGATCAGGCAGATCATTGTACTTTGGCTCTTGTTTGTCTCCATTACTTTTGCATCCTTTTGCCAAGAATTTCTAGCAATGTGTTATAAAATCAAAACAATCATAGAAAGGCAATTGAATCCATCCTGACTGTGTAAATGAATTAAGGTTCCCTGTACCTTGCTGCTCCTGGGATTGGTAGTATTTTCTTCGTGTCTCTGATCGGGAGAGGACAGGTCTTTCCCCTACATGTTTCATGTTCATTAAGTTCATTTGGCACCGCTTTGGGAAGAAAGACTGCTGTGATGGCAGAGGTCCTGCTCCAGTTCTTTGCTCTCTACACAAGCAATCCAAGTAGTTCTTGCTGTGTGGAGCAGGCAGTTAACAGATGTCTGTAGCTACCGCGTTTCCAAGGGCTGTGGGACAGCGAGCCTCCACATGCTTCCTTGCTTCCCGAAATACAGCGATGCAAACTGAAACGAAGAAGCCTGAGTGTGCTTGCTTTGCGTTAGATCGTGGCACGTCCCGTGCTTGTTAAAAAGGGAAACATTAAGCCAATTACTTGTGGTGGCCTCATTGAGAAGTTTAGGTTGTCGCCTAGAAGAATGTAAATCCCAGCTCATATGGACTTATGCTATTAAGGTAAAAACAGTGTTCACAAGGAAAGAGTGTATTGTGCTGCTCGACAGCAGGTCGCCCGGTATGGGTCTGATAAGTCAATTTAGGAGCGCTGTCATCTTGCTACAAACTCTAGTCGTTTCTCAGATACTAGAAGCTGGAAGAATCCTAACAGGTCAAGTGGGAAGAGATGGCCTCTTCATCCCATAGCACACAGAAGACTGAGCAGAATTGGCAATTTGTTTCAATGAGACCAATAAAACTTAGAGAGACTTTTACTTGTATCACTATTATGTCCAGTGCTGTCAATACCTGCACTGCCAACAGTATCTGAAGAACTGTTCCAGCTATTTAATTTTTGGTATTTATAGAGAACCTATAATCTCAATCCAGGTGTGAAACTCCTGGTTTTCTTCATTTTATTTATTTACTTTCAAATATAGGATTCAATAAGAATGTTAGTCTTACTCTTGTATTTATTTTTTTATAATATTTAATAAGGAAGACTTTATTGGCTGTGAAAGGGAGACAAAGAATTGATTTTCTCAGCTGAAGAAAAGTTTTAAGTGTTGTTGGTCTCTTCTCCAAACAGGAGAGTCAGCAGATCTTTAGAACGTATCAGACCCAAATGCCGTAATTTCCATTTCTTATCTCTGTTTAAATGATTAACCAATGGCACATAACCGTATAATGTATCCATGATAGCAAGTTCCATCGGAAGACTGCCATGCACTAAGGTTAAGATCCAGGTTCATTCCACAAGTTTATGAAGCAAGAAATAAAACCTTTGAAAAGTTTAAAATGAAATATCATATAGTTAATGCCAAGCTGAACCCCTTGGAGCTGTGCACTCCCATAAAACCTTGTGTCTGAAAAGCTACTGACCTCTTAATCTTGAGAGCATTTTTCTTTTACAGCAAGTGGCTGTTTCTGCATATTGCCTCTCAAATGAGGTCCTGTGAGATTACATCTGTAACAGGATGGGCTGTTGTCACGTTCTTATCAGCAAACTAATGACAGCGATGATATTGAAACACCCAAAAGCAGCATCTGCAATTCACAGAATCCCAGAATGTCAGGGATTGGAAGGGACCTGGAAAGCTCATCCAGTGCAGTCCCCCCATGGAGCAGGAACACCCAGCTGAGGTTCCACGGGAAGGTGTCCAGGCGGGTTTGAATGTCTGCAGAGAAGGAGACTCCACAACCCCCCTGGGCAGCCTGGGCCAGGCTCTGCCACCCTCACCAAGAAGAAGTTTCTTCTTAAATTTAAGTGGAACCTCTTGTGTTCCAGTTTGAACCCATTACCCCTTGTTCTGCCACTGGTTGTCACCGAGAAGAGCCTGGCTCCATCCTCCTGACACTCACCCTTTATATATCTGTAAACATTAATGAGGTCACCCCTCAGTCTCCTCGAAGCTACAGAGCCCCAGCTCCCTCAGCCTTTCCTCACACGGGAGATGCTCCACTCGGACTTCTCAGATTAAAAAAGAAAAGAGAGCTTAAAGTGTCAAACAATGAGGCAGTATATTCTACAGAATTCTACCAAAGCTCTAACACAGGGTTCGTATTACCAAGTACTAGATAACTTGAAATTTAAGTGTGCAGTTATATCCTGTGAAAAGATTTCTCAGAGTTCCTTGTCTCACGCAATTGATTTATTCCAAGTTTATTCAGCAGTTTATGAGCACTGACTTTGGAACTGGAAATGATGTTCAGCTAAGAATTTTTGCTGCCAATAATAGTTGCTTCCTTTCTGTTTGCTCCATTTCTCAAATCCCTCATGAAGAAACATGGATGCTCGTTCAGAGCCTTGTGGCAACCTACTGGTAACTTCTGTCTGTTATGAAAATTGATAATTGAGCCTTGGGCATTATTTTCCTTTCTTTTCCTGGGCTCAGGGTGTAGAGACAAGTTGTTTCTCACTCTCTGCTGTCTTACAGCTTCCTGGGAGTTTGTCATGGGAAGTGTGTCAGGCTGTTCTAATGCTGCTGCTCTGATATCAGAACGTTCAGCCTGTTCCAATAGGTAAATGAGGCACAAACAGAGCAGTTTAACTCTCTGGCAGAGATGCGCTGGTGCAGGCAGGTTCCCGTCTGGTTGGGGATCATCCCTGTGGGTCTCCATCCCCCAGCTGAGAGCAGGGATGGCCAGATGACTGCTTCTGCGTCTCTGTTCCAGTTTGGAATCAGACAGGTTAGATTAAATCGTCTGTGGTTTAAACTAATCTGTTTTGACTCTGTGTTGGAACAGATCATCGGCCCCAGCTGGGAGGCAGCAACCACCAGCGCTGCCTTTCACGTCTCTCAGGCTGGAATTCCCTGACCCCCCGGCCACAAGGCTTAGGACTGGGATTCTAGTGGTGTCGGTAGGCAGTAAACGAGGGTGGAAACCTTGGGTCAGGCTTAGGCTAAAAAGAATGGTAGTTTAAAAAGGGTGAGAGAGTGGAGTAACAAAGGGCAGGCTGCCAAGGAAGAGATGTGTGGCACATAAGCCTTTTGGGCTACCTACTATGAAGGAAGAAAAGGCACAAATAACATAGGTGTAAGGTAGCAGATTGCAGATCTTCAAGTAAATATATCTGTTGGAAAAATGGGGGTATTTCGGTTGAGATGTGTACTAACCAGTGTTCTAAACTGTACCAGAAAGTGGCCAAGTTAGCAGTAAAATCCCCACATCGTTTCATAGACCATCTGCTAGTCGTCTTTTTGATTCTTGTGGTCTTAGTGTGGTCTTAGTGGTCCTATTCTGCACCTGTTCCTGTTTGATTCAAAACACTTAAGTACTTTTTTTTTTCAACACACCTATCTAAAGATGTCCACATGAGGAGCCTTGCAAGTGTCTTTTCAAAAGCTCTGATGGATCCATGGATTTTGGAGATGCGCCATCAGATGTGTGCTAGGACCATAGTTGCTTTTTCCATTCAGTTGATCACTGGCTAGAATAGCTTCTGTGTGTTTCCCTAATGCACCCGCATTTGTCTTGTCTCCTCTTGTTTCCAAGCAATATGTGCCAGGCTTATAGCAAAAATTCTTAGTATTTCTTAATGTTTGTTCCTATTATCCCTGTCACTTAAGGTGATTTGGCTCTTCCTCTTTATTTTTCAGCATCTGTCAATTTAATACCTGCCTTTTGTGCAGAGGTTGCTAATGCATCTAGTCATTTCAAAACTGATATTTGAGGAACTTTTTGATAGAGACCATTGTTGTACTACTACTAAAAAAAAGGTCAATAAGAGAGTGGAGTTGATCAGGTGTCAGTGAGACCCCATTTGGTTCTCAAAACATTTATCTGGTAATAAGTAGACTGAGACTGGACCCGGTAACTCTCAGATAATAAACTGACTTTGGAGGACTGGCAGGAAGAAGAAAATACATTTATTAATGAATTGTGTATACATGAATTTAGAAGCCTTTTAGAGAAGAAGAAGAAAAAAAAGAGTCATGAAAACCCACAATTATAACTTAATGAGCTTCTTATTGTAAAAGGCACTTAAATAGAAATTTATTTAGTTCCTCTGGAACAGGCAAACAATAACTTAGTTCCTTTAGATAATTTGAGTAGCTATAACCGTAAACATTGTCAGAGTGAAAAACATTTATTGTCAGATTTAACGTCATCTGGTGACCATCAGAAGCTAAAATAATAGAACTTTATCATCAGATGTTTCAAAAGACCTTTCTTATTGCTGGATCTCTTTCAAGATGCTGTGTTCTGAGAGTGTCTGTAGCAACCTGTTACTGACAGATGTGCTCTCCATAGCTTGTATGTCAGTCCTGCTGGTATCTCCTGCTGACTAATAAAGTTAGTCGCTGGTATGTATTTGTAGAGTCTTTGAAGTCTGTTAGGTTGTGGAATAGCCTTCTGAAAGAGTTAGTAGCTCATTGTTTGAACTGTTGGAAATTAACAGGAAACACTGTTTGATAATGTCATATGGATTATCTGCTTTGGTTCCAAGGAAAAGGGAAGGGCAAGAGCAAGATGTCCTGAGAAGCCTTTCTGAGCCCTTAACTACCTTGGCAAAATTATCTTCTGTATCTGCTCATAACTGAGAGGCTCTTTGCTCAAAGCTTAGTGACCTGTTGTCATTTACTGGTATGCCATGACTTACGCAGGCACTTAAGACGACATAGCACCAACAGTGATCTTCTATAACTTTTTCTGCAGAAGTGGAAGAATATATCCACTTAATAGAACTTGGAGAGTAAGTTCTTAAATGGAAAATGGAGCATGGAGAGAACAGAATGTGATAACCGTGACTGTAGGGAATACAGTGCTTACGGCTACAAAAGCATAAATCTCTTCATGCAAGAAAGTTTCTATACAGTCATCTTGGGCTTATGTTCTGTGCCTTCTTCCTTATCACAGTCCAAATTAAATCATTCTTGAAGAAATCACTATTTTAAAATGAAAGCCAGAAAAACGTGAAACTGGAATATCAACACATGCTAATAAATCTGTAGCTACAACAGCTGTTCAGAAGGGAGGATGTCCATGTAGATAATATAATAGTATACTTCATGTGTTGTTTACCCTACCTGTGGAAGAGAACATTTCACAAGTACTTTAAGTTCTTCTCCTGCAGAAAAAGGAAAAATTACATAATTGCTACTGATGGGCCACCTTTTGGTCTCGGTCTGAGATGTTGACTGTACAAAACAAAGCTGGCTTTGCACTGCAGACCTGTAATATTGATCATTCTGACAACTGCTTTCCGTGCATCATATTTACTCACAAGTTGCACATCTAGAGTATCACAGAATCTTTAAGGCTGGAAAAGACCTTTAAGATCATCAAATCCGACCATTAAGCTAACACTGCCAAGTCATTACGGATCTCTTGTTGATCTTGTATTGTTATTATACGGTCTGGTGTCAGGAAGGCTTTACATCTGTGATGCTTATAAAATGCAGTGCCCAGATAATGAGCAAAAAGAATAATTTGCCCTAATTTTGGATGCAAGGAAGTAATTATTGTGACCATTGATTGCTAATTTGTTATTCGAGCTGTCAGTGACTAAAATATGTTTGGTATAGAGATGATCTAAAATACGTGCGTTCCACTTGCTGTCTTAGAAGCCAGAGAATCTTTATAAAAGTATTCATCTTGTACTAGTAAAACAGCACCTTCCCCATAGAGTTTTCTAAGAGCTGCTTATTCCTGTGGATATTTCAGTGGGATAATAAAGTAATGACTCTTTCTGGCACTCTCACCTGCTCAGATTCTTTCTGCCCAGAGCTCCAGAACAGCTCTTTCAAATCCTTTCTCCTAAGGAAAACCAGTGGCTGTGAGGTATAATAATATCTGTCTTTTCAAGATCACCTGGCGCCTTGCTGAGGCAGGTTGGGTGATGCCATGGGAAAACGCCGCAATGTGTTCATCTCTCGTGTTAATCCTGTGCTCTGTTCTTCAATCCTTTTATCACAAGGGTCCAGCCTGGATGAAACCTTTCTAGGTTCTTGGTGTGCGATTTGAGTGGAGAAGTCTAAATAGCGATCAGAGCTATAACTTCATTCAGCTGTAGCGTACGAGTGTTCACTGTTGGGTTGCCGTTCCAGGCTGGAACTGGAGGGAATTTCCCTGCAACAAGAGTGCCTGTCAGCACAGGGAATTCCTTAAATAAAACAAGCTGCACGAAGAGCTACACACAACAGAACTGGCATTATGACCTCTTATCTACTGTGAGACCACTGGAAAGGCACAAGATGCATTAGCCTGTTGGAGACCTTAAAAACCCAAATCTTACTTTTTGGTACTACACCTCCAAAGTGATGCTTTGTTTGCAAGCAATACTGGAATTTATTTTTCTCTATATCTCTTTGATTTGGACAGTGCTACATTTGGTCCCAATGAGGAGAAAGTCCTTGGAGAGAGGACGGAAATCATGAACGTATTGATGAAAAATGTATGAACTGCACACAGGGTGGTATTAACAAAAGCTGTTGCAGGGGAAGGTAATTAATTGGGGAATGCATAGTCCAAGATAATAGTATATACAGTATAAAGAAGGGCAGACAAAGAAGGTCAGGAGGAGGACCGGAATGAGCCTTTTGAAGTGAGCCTGCATCCCCTTCCTTGGAGTCCCAGCAGGGAAGGGCAGAGCATGCCAGCGGTGCGGCAATTCGAGCAAGCGCCTTCCAGCTGGAGCTCTGTGCCCAATGTGTGACAACCAAGCCAGGCAAAGCAGAGAACTTGCTGTCTCTTGAAGGCTGTCTGGAAGAGAGAGGAGCCCAGCCAAACCCCTGGCAAGGACCAGTCTGCCAAAAGCCCCACCTATCATTGAGATCAACATGGTTCACCCGCAAGAGTGGAGAGGTCAGCAGGGAGTGCCCTTGCTTGCACGGACCATTCTCTGTAAGAAGATTTGGTCTTGTCTTCTGCCTCCTGCTAGGAGGTTAATTAGGACAGCTTTTTGCTATGAGAATATCGCTGACATGAAACCTGGCTATATTATGCATGTAGATATGTCATCAGCAAACCCAGCATTGAAGCTGTTGAATGGCTTGAGGCCAGGGGGAGACTCAGCGTGTGTTCTTTACAAATAAATGATTTGGTTGCTTGATTTGGATGTGAATTTGTCCCTTCAGAAAGTAGTATTGCAGAGAACGTTGGCTGATGCTTCGCCTGCAGGAATAATGTGGCCTCATGGAAAAAGCAGCAGTTGTTTTGCCTAGAGGTGGTAGGCTCGATCAGAGTCCGCCTGATCGGCATGCAGCACACGTCCTAACGTCATAACTTCTGCCCGCCATGTGCTCAGAGTCCTGAGGAAGAAACTCTTGATCAGATGAGTAGTACCTAGACTTGAATTTAGCAAACATGAATAAAATCTTTATCTTCTGCAGTATGACTTTCAAAAGGCTAGGGGAGGGAAGAAAAGGATTCTGAAAGATTCATGTTTTTACTAATTAGATACTAACAATTATAAAAGTGCTAAAAAAAATAATAAAATAAACCCTTAGCTCTTGCCCCAGGCAGGAATTTACTAGCTTTAGTTTGTTTTTCAGTTCGGTTCATTGATCTTGTCACAATTGATGATTCATTAAGTTGTGACTACTGTAGAAATTACAATGCACAGATGTAGCTGTACTGCACATCTGTGTGTTCCCAATGTGCTAATGGTTTAAAAATGTACTTTCTCTCTGGCCATCTACTGTGCTTCAAGTGCCAACTGGCGTTTTGTGTTACTGAGCCATTTGTTGTGGTTGGCAGAAAGAAGGTCTTCTGGTTCTCCTTGTCGTTTTTTTGTGACTTTTGTCCATATTTCTGATAGCTGGGTTTGATTTCCCAGCAACCTTGGCCTTGCAGAATGCGAGTTGTGGTGTCTGTCTCTTCTGCAGGCTGCCACCTTCGTTAATGTCACACATGTTCTCCTAGTGTTTGCTTGTAGCAGATGGGCTTGTTTCTTGCCCTGAGCCATGAGAAACATGTCAGGCTCAAACGCAGGATTTCCTGGTTTCCTGACTTGCTCAAGATTCTGAATTTTAATTTTTGAAATTTGACTTGGTTCCTAGCTTAATGCTAACAACTCATTATATGTAAAGCTTCTCATTCTAGCAGGTCCCAGAAGACCTCAAAAACTTTCAGTGTGTTGACTTACAAGCCGATTGGCACTAGTAATTCAACAATGTGCAGCAAAACTGTAGAACGACTTAATTATTAAACCTACCTCTAGTCTCTTCCCCGAATTCAAACCACTATTCAGACTGGTCCTTATTAGAGACTTATATTTGATCAAAGCATAAATCTGAGGAACTATCTGTCTGATGGAGTATGGCTTTGAATTGATGAGCTATGCCTGCCATTAAATCATGGTAGGATTATGCTGGTGTTGTGTAGTTAATGCATTTCCCTGTGATTACGTTCTCTCTCTTAATACCACTTTCCAATGCAGACAAACCCATAAGACTCCTCTCGCTTCAGGCCTTTCAAGGAGTACCCAGGGGAGCAGACTGCATCAATTCGACCACATACCAGCCAGTGCACCTGGCTCTGTATCCACTTCCAATTTGATCGCAGGCTCTGTGGTAAGAGGGTCCACGTCTGGCATCTCCCACTTGCGTCTTCTTTCTTTCAACCATAGATACTTCTGAAAGCTAGATTAAAAAAAAGGCAGTTTTCAGTCCAGCTCTAACTGATCAGTTTATTCCAATAATTAGTATTTAACTCTGGGGTTGAAACTGTATAATATTAACTTTAATCCAAGCCATTTGGTTCTCTCTGAGACTGTAAACCCTCTTTTTTTGCCTTGTTTCTCTGAGATTCCTTTTTCCTCCTGAACTTCTGTAAGTTCTCTTCAACATGCTGAACCGTTTGAGCTTGGTGAGCCCCTGTTGTATGGCCTGTTTTCTACCTTCTGGCTTGGTTTCGTAGCTCATCGTGAAACTCTCTGCGCTGTTTCCATGCTCTTCTGGAAATGCATGCGTTGCAGTTCACACTGTATTTTACTGCCTTAAGAAACAGCCGCAATGACTCAAACCGAAGGTCAGTCTATCCCACTCTCTTTTCCAGGAGCCAGTGCTTGGCTCCCAGGAAAGGGTGTAAAGACAAAGCATGTTTATAGTGACAATTCTTCCAAACACATGCTTCTCTAGCCTCTACTGGAGTGCACCTCTGGTATTTTTGAGCTAGATATAGTGGATTTAGTCAAACTAATGACAGAATAATCTGTTTAGTCTTTCAACTTCTAGCGTGCATAATATCCCATAGCATGATGCTTCCCAGCTTAACTGTGTGGTCTGTGAAAAGATACCCGTAATTGCTAATATCATTTGATGCCCTGTAGTCTTTGTATTAGAAGGCATGGTGGATTATTGTTACTAGAAGAGACTCTGGATTTAGTAGCTTTTGATTGTACTTGTTTGTGTCTTTGATTCTACAAAGTGCTGGTCTATTTACTTTTGATCTAACATGTTTGCAACTGCAAAACCCTGCATCCTTGTCTAGTAGAAATAGGGCTGGGCAGCACCCTGGAGTTTCTTTACATTCTGTGTCACAGTATTGCATGAACATTGTGAGCCCTTTGAGTTGCCATCTTCTATGACTGTCTCCCATGCGGGCTGAGCGTATGTTTTTGCTTGTTCCTGTGGCAACCGAGAACACACCTGGAAGATTCTAGAATCTGTTTGTCCAGGTGATTCAGTGCACAGGGTCAGTCTAGACAAAAGACGAGACTTCGGGGGCAATTTCGTGATGTGAACCAGGAGGGTACTGGCCCCAGTGACTCAAAAGGTAGGTTTCTTTTTTCAAATTGCTTGTGTTCCAGTTCCTTTGTCGCCTTTTGTATTCAGATATGATCTATTGGACGTTGCCTCTTTAATTCTGCGCAGTTTGTAGCAGTAGCCTATCTTCGTTATTATAATCCTTCTAAAGATCTTCCATGTGTGTGAAGCCGGCCTGCAGCAGGGTGTGCGGTGCAGCTTGCTCAGTAGCTGTGGTGAGGGCAAAAAGCTCTAAAGCCTTTTTGTGCAACTGTGGAAGGCAGCACCCACGTCTTCCTTCCATTGATTTTGGCAGCAGAAGCTTACACATCCCTCATCTCCAGACTAAGGGCTTTGCCCAGCAAAGGGAAATCTCAAAGCTGCAGAGCACCAGGGCAGTTTTCCACTCCCTGCAGTGGCACTTTGCTGAAATTCAAACCTGGATCAGTGGACCTGCCCTAATATTCAGGCTCCCCAGTTCAAGATTTTGAGCTAGTTGATGCAGATGAAGGACAGTAGGTGACAGTAACCCATCGAGACTTGACGGAAGCCAGCTGCTCATTTTTTCTTGGAACATTTAGTTGTAACACAAGTCAGATGTTATTCGTCAGTTATGCAAGTCATAGGCAGTGCAGGAGTAAATGGAGAGGTGAGTGGAGCTGAGCCAGACAGAGCTGGTCCTTCTGATCTTTTGTTGGTCTTTCGTTGGTCTTTTATATACAGAAAGGCAAGAGACCTCAGGGGCATCCCCCCCAGTCCTGTGCTGCCATACGGTCCCTTCATCTGAACAACGGCAAATACATAGAAGGTGTCCATGAAAAACAGACAAAACCACACACGCAAAAAACCCCACGTCGGTGTGTTTAACAAAACTGTCTGAAACATAACTTAAGTCACAAAACTTGACAGCTCATCTTCTCCACCTTTCTAACAACTGTGTCACTAATATTCATTCAAGCATAGAATTGAAATGCCTTCTCTTATCACTTAACCTGTTCTTTTATGGTACACATTTTTTTTAAAAATTGCAGCACTGTTGTCCTTTAGATCAGCGCTGCTATTCTAAGCCTGGCAAGTGTTGTTTTTCTGTGGCTGAAAAATGAATCTGAATATAACCTAGTGATTCATTACTCTATGCACTTTTCAGTTTATTGAGACATGAAGTGCTGAATTTAATGGAAACTGGACCTCACTGCCAAATAACAAAGTTTGAACTTGTTCTCCTTGTGACATTAATTGCTAATTTACAGCTCCTATAGAAGAGCAGGTAGAGTGGTGCAGGCACAAGATTGACCAGCAGAAATTACCCAGACTCTATAGTTACACAGTTAACAATGACTCTGCAGTGCTACTGTTAGCATGACCCTTTCAGCATTTTTAAAGTTATTTTAGCATTTCTCGTAGTAGGCCATTCTGTCTTCAAGACACTCTTGGCAGATATTCATTAAAGACCGTGATCTTTAGAGATGAGGCTTTGCAGTTAAATACAAGTTTCAGTAGAGTTAGGGCTAAACCATAGGAGTTTTCTTTGGTGTTTCTCTGCATCACCAGCATGTCTCCCAGGCTGTTTTTCAATCCCAGGCAGGAAGGGGAAGTGAATGTTGTTTCTAATTGAAATGCTACTGCCTCTCCACTGAGTCCTACGTAAGAGAGTAAATATGCAGAAGTCCAAAGTTTGTTTGAAATGGGAGTACAGCTCCTAAGGTTGATGGTGCTTGTCTTCAGTCTGCTGGTCAGCTGTCTTAGATTAAAACCTTCGATTTCAACAATAGGATTAATAGAGGCCTTTTGGTTCTTCATATACCAAAATATTTTGTGAAAGCCTGCCTATGATCTGCTGATGCTTTTCAGGGAAGGGGAGCATAGTGCCGTTTTTCATTACATTCGTGTGTTATGATGTCAGCTTCTCTGTGCAAGGCGGGCACTCCACTTGCCGCTCTCCCAGCGGAGCAGTTGGTTTTCATAAAGATATTTCGCAAAAGCCTTAGCAGCCTGGCTTTATTAAGTAATGTGTAGAGGGTTCCCTCTGTGAGCGCGAGGATTTTCCAAACCGGATAGTTTGGAAATTACATTTGGCAAACTCTAAATTCTGAACAGAGCAGGTGCAACGAACATATTTAATCTGTTGCCTTTAGTTAGAACTTAATTTCTTAGTGCTGAGTATTTCTACCAGTCAGAGCGGTGCTTCTTGCTCAAGCATCTAGATGTGATTGAGTGGTGCTACTTCTGTAACTGTACCCGGGGTGGCTCTTCTTCACGTGGGATTAACTCAACATAATCTGCTACTCCAGCTCTGAGACTGTGCTAAGTGGAAAATCCTAGATTTAAAAAAGAAAAAGTGAGTTTTGCGATGTCTTGCGTGTGGTGAAACGTGACTTGGTTTCCTGGTTGGCAGCAAGAGGAAGGTTCAGCTTGCAGGGAGGGCGCAGCAACCTCTCATCGTTAGAGTAATGAAGGCTCTGATTGCGGAGCCTCGCCATGCGGGCACGTGGTGCTCCTGCCGGCTCTGCATCAGGGGTCTGAATGTCCAGGTGGGAGACAGGACAGTAGATGGATACAGGGAAACCGGTATCTATGGCACGAGGTAATGCAGAGACAAAATTATCACCAGGATGCTGCTTACAGCATCATCGTTGGGTGACTCCTGAGGAGATCAGGCTGGAAAAGAATGATTTGGAGGATGTGTCTTGCTGAGTGTGCTATGGAAGAGTGTCTGCCTTAGCCTGGGGCACTGCATGGGATAAAATGTGAAGGAGCTTGTGTGAAAAAAGGGTATGTGGGTGATGAAGCATTGCTGGTGCCTGGAGAGAGTCAGCACCTCAGAAGAACATTGTATGTCAAGGAGAAGTGTGAGTCTTTCAAACAGAAAAATAGTGCAGTCTATTGTCTTAAGAGTACAGGGTAATAGCTGGGCAGCCCTTACTGTATGGCCAGGCTTCAGCGATTTAATATTGCATGTCTTCACAGTTCTCCCTGGCTCGGATATACTCCTATTCTGTTGTGCATTAGTATAACCCGAAGAGCATTTCCAAGGAGCTTCTCAAGTCTTTTTAAGATACCTGCTTCTGACGCTCCACAACATTGAGTGTTAAATGCTGAAAGAAGCTTATAGGAACAGGGGGTTTTATGATGTGAATGTTCACTTTTTAAATAAAATAGCTTCTTCTGGAAGGAAAGGAAAGGAGAAAAAAAGGGCAGCACATTCTCAGGAAAATTACTGGCACAGATTCACTAGTTAAAAGTAGGGAAGGTCCTGAAGTGTAATGGAGTGAATCACTTATGACCAGCTTTATGGTGGTGTAATCTGACATTTACTTTCATTGGTAAATACAGAAGATGGTAGTGAAATGTTGAAAATGCGATGTATCATAAAAGTTACAGCCTCCTCATCAAGTTTATTATGCTTTGGGAGATACAAGGTCTTGGTTGCTTCCTGGAATAGTTAAGATGTTTGAAATTTAGACACTGCAACGTAAACTAGTCTTCTGCTACCTGTACATTCGAGATGGTCAAATATCAGCATAATTACGCAGCCGACCGGTTCTGCTCGAGTGCCCATTGCTTGCAATTGGCTGCGCATCCTCCGGTCGTGAGCTGCAGGTTTCCACGGAAACTGCATGTACCGCTACCTGAGAATAGTTGAGAATGGCAGCTGTAATGAGAGAATTTGGGGCGAATTGTGTAAATATTCATAACTAGATTACAGTGGTAAAATATTTTCACTCTGGATGAAGATTTAACTTCCAGGCTTAAGGAGATTAAACTGAAGAGGTCCAGGAAAGAATCCATCGTTGTGAAATCCGGGGATGAGTGTTGTAAAACCCATTACAAATTCCCGGAATTTTAGAGCAGCGTTTGGGAAAGTTGTATTCCCTGTGCTGCCTCGAGGGTCTGATATCCTTTGTATTTTTGTTCTTGGAGGCAGGTAATTGAAAGGCAAAAGCTGTGAATTCGTAGCATCTGTGTTGGCTGGGAAGTGACTGCTCAGACCCCACAGCTTCAGGGCGGGTGCCTTGTCCTACTTGCAAAGACATGTGAGGGTACACCAGAGGTTTGGAATAAAATAGCCATGTAGCATCTGCCTAGTCTCCTCTATTTTTCCTCTTTAGCTTATATATTTTTTTAAAAGTTAGATGCACTAGCTTAATATTCAGAGCACTCTGTTGCTGTGCAGTGTGATCTGCATAAACCGAAGGAGAGATGCTACAAGCTAGCATTTCCTATAAAGACAGCTCTGTGTGTGATAGAGACGCAAAGCCAGCTGGATGTAACAGGAGTCGCTGTGAGTGCTGCTCAGATGCTGTAGATGTCTATTTACGCTGGGTTGAAGTGACCTGAAGAATTTCCATTGCCCGTTTCTGGGCGCACCCTCTCTTGCTCTGAGCTCGCAGAACTAATGTGTACAGTCGTGCCAGCGGGAGATACGTGTGTTTTGTATTAGCCTAAGGTTAAAAAGAAGTGGTGACTATTTCATGTACTGCAGCTAATGAAAAGGTTTGGGCTAAGGCATCATAGTTAATTTTATACAAAATTAACTCGTCTTTGAAAATTGTTTTGTTTTATTTTTTGCCAGCAATAGTTTCTCACCGCTGGTAAAGCAGGAGAGTGTGTCTATTTTTATGTGAGCCCAGGGCAAGCCGGGGGGTTGGCATTACCTGGCAGAATGTCGTCTTCATCTGGGAATCTTAAAAAGACAGCGCTAGACTCCCGGTTGGTCTCATTGTCTCTCAAGCTACAGAAAGACCTGGGAAGTAGCTGATTGTGCAGCTTAGAGAGAAAATGTTAATTGGTGTAACTGAGCTTTCCTCCTCGAAAGTACTGAACTCTGAAAACTCTCAAATCATGAATATTGCTAGGTTAATTGGATGGTTAAATTTAGCAGAGCCTCGACTGTGCCCGACACACAGAGCTACCATTTATTATTTAAATGACTGTTGTGACATGAGGTGATGGCTCAGGGTAGGCTACCTTGCAAACCACGCAATTTAGTAAACAGTTATTATTGACTTGAGAGATGGAGCTTGTCGTGAATTGCATCTACGCTGATGCTGTCAGTTAATTTTGAGCCAGATAGCTGTAACCAGCTTTCATTCCACTGGCAAATACCTGGGGATATATGGGGCTATGTACTAGCAGTGCTTGGCTGAAGAGGAATTAGTTTTATCTTCCAGTCAGTGATCCACAGCATCCATCAGCCTTATTAATTAAAACTAGAACATGTCACAAGACTCTGATCTGAGTATGTAAAAAAGAGGTACCTTAAACTTTATATTTTGCCTAAAAAAACCCCATAACTCACTGAAGATACGCTCTGCTGACGACTGGAAGATTTAATAATAAAGAAGGTTTAAATGGGAGGAAATACTCTTGCTCAGGTTTCCTTCTGCTCATGATGCCAGAGCCTTGTCAGAGTGAAATATGTAACACCGGCTGAATGGCTGAGCAGCTTCCATCTGCTTCAGGATCTCTCAAAGATAATCAAGAATGATGAAAATTGTTTCTTCATTTTTGACCTCTAACCAACCTGCTAGCCTTATGTCTATAAAACAAGAGATGTCTCCAGACTGGACATAAATTGTAATGTGAGTGTAGATCACAACTCCTCTATCAATATTTGAACTGGAAAGATCTTATATCAGTGTAGCAGCAGTTTATTGTATTCATAAGAAGAACTCCATACCCTTAAGACTCATTAATTTGACAGACCCCTAATAGCAGCTTGCAAATCTTACTGCCATTTCTGGTGGGAAGCGAGGTCCTTCAGGATCTGCTGTCTCAAGACTAGAGGAACCATCAGCCACGTTGACTGCCCATGCATGACATCTTTCTGCAAAACACCCTCTCCCAGCAACCTCTATCTCTTCTGTGTAATACCGGGCATTTTACTGCCACTGCAAGTTTTCTGTAAGTCCTCTGGCTTTTTTTTCCCCAGGTTGTTCTTTCAACCATGTTCTTCCTATGTAGTGTTTTCCTCTTGATCCTTCACTACCTTGGAAATGGGCTTCCTGCATTCATCAGTTGATCTTTATTCCCAAGTGCCCTGTTCCTTTCTTTCCTCTCTTGTGCTGTACTGATAGAACGCTGATGCTTAACCTGCCGTATAAAACAATACATTATCTCACACCCTTCTTTTCTCCAAGTTCTGTTTTTAATTTCTCTGCATGGTCTGTGTGCTGGCTTTGGGCTGCAAGCACCTTGAGGAGGAATGCTTCGTGTTTAACTCCATAAAACCCTGTGCAAACTGCTGGTAAGGGGTCTAGCAGCATGGGCTGTTGCTCCGCAGTAGCGCATCTGTGCAGAAACGCTTGCTCAGAGCAAAACAACGCTTGTACTAACTCTTACCTTTTCTCCAAGGAAGAGTGCCATAGCTTTCTGGAGATTTATATCATCTCACAGAAGCTTTGCTGCCCTGCCAAGCAAGTGCTGTGTTCCCACAGCTGGTTAGCGCAGCCGGTCTGTCCAGCGCTGCCGAGCCCCTTGCGCTGAGTTCAGTGAGCAGGAGCACAGATGTTTATGTGTATCCCCACCTAACTGTCCCAAATGTCATTCATCTGTCATTTTGACTGCCACGCACTCTGTCCCATTTGCTTACAATCCTTGAACTCTCACTGCGGTAACTCTCAAGGGGTAATAAAGAAAAAAGAAAAGTTGGGTCTAAACATTGTTGGGAAATGTTAAAGATTGGCAACCTACCGAGGGAGACTGTTGGCTTAAGAAAGATTTAGAGGGCTTTAAATAGCAGAGGTCATATTGGCTGTGCAAGAGGAAAAAAAACCCACAATATGTTTGCAGTAGATGGAGAAGTCCCTGGAAAACTGAATATTTCAGCACAGCAGTTGTTGAACTACACGTGAACCTAAAAAAGCTAAACTGGAATGCACAGACATTGTCCTTCCTCGGTTTCTTCACAGCTAACACATTCATCTGTGCCTCGTTTTTGGTCTGAAATGAAAGGAGGGTTCATTGCTTTAGTTGCAGACTCCATCCTTTGCAGGAAGCCAGGAAATCAGAATACAGTTGTGTTGTGTCCCATCATTACCTCCTCCTCCCTCAAAACATCCAGTTTGCCCATTACAGAATTTTAAAGGCAAGATTTGAGACAACTGGCCATGTCGTTGGAAGACTTCCACTGCCATCCTGTGAACCTTCAGGAGACACCAGGGACCACTCTGAAAACTCAATGAAACTAGCCTGTTAATATAGAGGAATATTGCTCTATCAAACACCTTCCCCACCTGTAATATTCAAAAGAGGTGCTGCAGTGTGTTTCAGTGATTGCGAAAGGGAAGGACAGATGAGGCTGGTGTTAGGACTCCCCTTTGTTGCTTCATGTTTCTTATTTTGTATGGGGCAGAGATTTGTCATCCTGAGCTCTCTGTCTTTGCGGTTGGGTTTCAGAAGAAGCCCCTGTCCTGAGGATGCCTTTGGTATGGCTTGGAGATCTCACTGTTGGAATGCTTTTCTGGGAAATATGAGAAGTGAGTGGTTCATTTGAAAGGCTTGTTTGCTTGGTGGTCTGTCTTTGGTAATTATTTGTGCTGACAACACAGCCGTTGGCTGAAGCAACCTGTAGTCTGCAGTGCCGCTGGACTCCTACCAGAGCAAGGTTTGTGCACCTGTAGCAACAAAGTGAAATTGTGTTTAGAATTCTTGCCATGTCCCTGCAGAGCTGTCTCATCTGTGCACCTTTGGGGCTTATGCAGAGAGACATCGTTGTTCCCCTCCCAGCACCAAGAGCAAAGGAGGGGTTGTCTGTTGCCTGACTGAATTTCTCTCCCTCCTTTGCACTGCATCCCACTGTAGCATCTCTCATGACACTCGTGATAGCTTCTGCTCCCTTGAGAAGAAGCAGAGTCCTGCAGGGCACTGGCTGTTTTCTGGGGCACTAGGATAGCGCCCTCAACAAGGTGATTAGCGTGGATTTCCTGACTGGTGGGGACAGAGTCCGAGCTGCCTGTTACAGCGCTCATCCTAATGGTGTTGTCTCTGTTAGGGGAAGCGATGAGCGTTTCCCTGCCGCGTCCCCAGGATGTGTGCTCGTCCAGCCCGTAGGAGCTTGTGTTCTTTGATCTGCTGCAACACATGTGCTCGAAAGGCTTAGCAGAAAACTCCCTTCTCAGCAGCTTATGGTTGTCGTATACTGACACCTGTATTTTGGTATTTGCAAGCTAAGCCTGTGCGCTTAAACAAATAAGCAAGCTCGGTTCTACATGGGTAAAATTGTAGGATGAGGCTGCTTTAATTAGAGGTGGTGAGACTCCTCAACATTCCTGCTGTTTACTCTCATAAACATCGTGCATATGTTTGCAGCACAGTGAAAAAGACAAGACTTATGGGGCAGGTGCTTCTTTTAGAGCAACAAATCCATTTCCAGATAACTGAAAAAGCTACAATTGCTTTCAGAACAGGTAGAGCATACAGAAGGAAATACCATTGCCAAACATCTGGTACACGGTCTGCAAAGCGGGGAATACCTCCAGTCGTGGGTCTCCTTGGCTGTTTGGAGTCCACACTGTTCCCAGGGGATGCTTGGGGAGCAGCTTTTCTGGCAGGTTTCAAAGCAGAGCTCGTTGCCTGGAATCTTCATTCAGGATTTTACTGTGTATAAATCTGGGTACTTTTTTCCAGATACATTGATTCACAAATCAAACTGGGAAGCTCTCACAGTATTAACCAAGAATGCTTAAAATAAACAATGTGCATCAGAGTCTCCAAAGCAATAATCCCATACAATACCAGCTCTCCACCTGGACTGAGTCTCTCATGTCAGGGCCTGCAGCAGGAGCCAGTGATACCTGCCAGTCAGAACAGGGAGTCCTGGTTTTCTTTTACCTCAGAACAAAAATAATATACTGTTTCACTTCATCTATATGAAAGCTCCATTGGCTACTTCTTGCTTCAGGCATGTCAGGTTTTTTCCTAAATGAATCAACCTATTTTACCTTACTTTTATTAGGTAGTAGGTTTCTTCAGTCTTATTTTCTGTGCTTGTCACTTCTATTAAGCCCCTCGGTTTCATGTTGCTCAATGCGAGTGGAATCCTGCTTGTGCAAATGTTCTTGTTGATCTTAGCGAGCGGTTCCTGTGCTCCTTTCTGAACTGACTTAGCTTCACTTTCCTGAAATCCAGTACTGCTGCATTCAGAGATTATAAAAATCAGAAAGCTGTGATCTCTCATACAGGCTTTCTCTGGATTAATTCCTGTTTGAACTTGCAAAGATGTTTTAGAAAAGCATCCCATCCTAACTTCACAGTTGTCAGAAATGTGCAGGCCTCCACAGTTCATGGTATATTGTTTCAGTTGTTAATTAACCTCTCTGGTAAAAGTTCTACCTTTCAGCTTTTGTCTTTTAAGATTTTCTAGACTCTTATCAAATTTCTGATTTTGTGATGGCATTTAGTTACTTTGATCCAGATACCTTTAAGTCTTCTCCTTGATAAGGTGAACAGATTGAGACCCTGGAACCTCTAATTAAAATGCTATGTTTCTCAACGCTTGAACCATCCCTACAGCTCTGGCCAAATGAGGTATTCTCAGTATCTTTCCAGGAGGATCACCGAACGTGGAGGTAGTGCGGTCTGCCTGCCCCTCTCCAGCCTCTCCGTGCAGCCCAGGGCTGTCCCCTGGGGTTTTCTTTCCTACAGACCCAGTTACAGCATCATCCGCTGTGTTAAGGATGTAGCTCCCTCGCACAGAGAGGCTGCTCAGACACAAGGTCTGTAGGAAGAGATAACATTTTTATTACACTAGATATTACAGATGGAAAAAATGAATGAGGAGCCCTTAATCAAATAAGATCCTCCTCCACCCCCACCAGCTTTGCTTTCCTTGTGTCTTTTGAGCTGCCTGGTTATATCAAGGCTGTTACCAAATACTTTGACCTTCGTTTTCAGTCTTTATCCTACCGTTTCTCTGTAGGATTCTTCTGGGCTCACCTTTAGCCTGACAATGTGGCTCATCCTGTCAGGGTTCTGCTTTGTTTAAGGGATCATGAAATTCCTTCTGCAAGATGGTGGTTCTCCCAGCTTTGAACATTTTATAGTTGACATTTACCCCAAGCACTGCAAAAGTAGACTCAAGGTCTCCTTTTAAAATAGGAACTAAACATGCATAGCATAACTGCATAAAAAGACTCTTATCTCTTAGTTGGTTTTTCATTACCTCCTGTGGCTCTAATCTGATTGCCTTGCATATATTAATGAAGAAGGAAATAACATATTTGTAATAATAGATGCATGGCATTCTGGGATTGATTGATTTATTTTCCAAAGAGGCATGCTCCACTATTTATTCCTTTAGGTGGTCTTGGGATGCTGTTGGTAACTCCTGAGTTGTTCTTGAGGCCATAATCACAATGCAGTGAGATGATGTGATGAAATCCATTTGCTGCTGGCTGTTCTTTTTCCAGCCCATTATTTGGTTTGTAGTTTTGTTCAGTACCTTATAGGTGTACAGAAGACAAGCCAGCTTGCATAGGTATTTCAGACCTGTTCATCACAAACTGCTCTTGGAACATGGGGCTGAAGTGAAGGGCTACAGCCCAAACACCGCACTGAAACAGAAATACTCGACAAATCTTGTTACTGCTGACTTATTTACAGAAAAAGCGTGTTCCAGCAGACACAATGAGAGAAGGATCCAGGCCTTCCGCTTCTGGTCTCCTTCAGGAACGCCAATATCTATTTTCCAAATTGTTGAAGGGAAAGTCTAGATAATATAAAAAACATTTACTTTAGGGAAGAACAGATGCTTGCACTGAAAACGTAACTGGTTTTCATGTTATCCAGGGCTGTCAGTGGGTGTTGCATATTTATATACTTTAGGGAAAAGGCGATGAACTAGTTTGCTTCGTAGTAGCTTTTTCTGCAGGAGTGAAAAACCTAGGATTCTCAGATGAAGGTTCCTGATAGTTGTTTTCAGTGCGTGAATTGCAGGGATCATGTGGAAGAGTTTGTGAGTGATGGGAGAAAACTCCTCTGGGTTATCTAGCAAGAGGTTGGGGCAATTCTTATGCCTCAGCATGTGCTTGGTTTGACAGTGAGAATAAATAAGAGGGACCTAGGAATGAGAGTTCTATTTCTGAAAAGAAGCCTATGGAAGTGTTTTATATCATGGGGTTTTTTTTACAATCTATAGAAGCTGACAGCCTCTGATTTTAACCTCTGCATAGCTGTAAATGCCACAACATATTCAAAAGGCATTGTGATCTCTGGGTCAGTGATTGCCTATGGAGATGTGCCTGTTTCAGCCACCTTGCTGCTGTCCTGGAAGATCAAAATATAGCTACCTCACACTTGAAATGTTGTCGAGTCCTCTGTCCCCTCTCTCTCCCAGTGGTGATAAGCGTAGAGATATTGAAGTGAAGAAATCCATGACTTCCTTCTCTAATAGGTGAGAGCCTGAGCAGATGGATTATTTTTCCAGGGACAGTCTTTTCACAGTAGATGTGTACTTGAACAGGTCTCTGTTGACATGGTTTTATTTTCCCTTGGAGGCAGTTTCTCAGTGACGAGTGGGGCTGTTGTAAGCCTTCCCTCCTCGGGAGGGAGGATGTGAGAACGTGCATGCAGGCGTTGTTGTCTCTCTCCCAAAGCTGCCTCTGCCATGGTGGTGCTGCTTGCCCACCCTTTTCTTTGGATTGCTATCTTGTTTTCTTGAAGACTTGCCCATAAACAGTTTGCAGTTTCACAAGAAAGAGAGCGTGGTACCTCACGGCTGCTGGAAGATGTTGTAACATCTTTTTAAACTGTTCCAGTGGTGCAGAAAAAACACTGCTGGTGAGAAGAAGCTGGTGATAGCAAGTGAAGTTCCTTTGGAAATAAAGGGTGGAACTAGACGATGTGTTTGCATCTCTGCCAGTCCTGTCGCCGGGTGTTGTGGCGATGGAGCCTGACGGCAGCGCCGGGGCTGGGCGAGGTGAAGCCGTGCGGAGCAATGCAGGGATTGTCGTGCTCGTTAGGTGTGTGGATGTGGCTGGACACACACAGCTCGAGCTGCGGGTCCACGACCAAAGGGATGGAGTGGTCTGTGCCGAAGGAGACCTGGTGTACCTCAGGAGGATGTAGCTGAGGGGCTTCTCTGCAGGAAGGTGGGAGATCAGTGGGATCTGAGGGGGTTGTTGTCCAGGTAGTCTATGTACTGTCAGCCTAAAGGCTGACACAAGATTATGTATTTATTTTAGGACACTTAATGAGGGTGGAAGTAAAGTTATCTGCCTGAATATATTATTTTGTCCATTTGCAAGCTTGAATTGCTCCGAACTAGGTATTTTGGAAAGAAGAAAGTTGCCACCAGCCAGGCCACGTTAACTATGTATTAACGCAGCTTCATCACTGATCAACCTGGCGTTTTAGGCAGAAGGCTGCTCCCAGAAATTACCATCAATTCCCTGGCACAGGACTGATGGGCTCAGTGAGCTCCCCGGGTCTCGCCCAGCATTGCTCTGTGGGCTGGGGAAGGCTTGGGAGGGAACAGATTTGATCTCCAAGTAAGAATGAAGGCTGCTGTGTGTTTTCGCTCATATTCTCCGCTGCTGTGAAAGGGGGATTATGGCTGTGCTTTCAAATGCTGAAAGTTGTTGACAGGGACAGCAAGAAATCTCAGATGCTATCTGTATTCCTGACTCTCGGTTGTTTTATTCAGTCCTAGCTGCAATAAATTTCAAGGAGGAGAGGAAAAATGACATGTCTATTTCTTCTATTCCATTTCAGTGCCTTTTGGGCAGCTCGCTGCCCTTCTTGGTCTGTTAAGCCATTAGCATTTTCAGTGCTCAGCTTTTGGAGGGCAGGGGGAGGAAGAGTTGCCCAGAAGCCGCAGTGCTCTGTGCGTTCTATGGGTGCAGCTGTATTTTGTACTTCCCATAGCAGGAGTGGAAGCTGGGTTTGCTCCCTTCCACTCTGTGGGGAGCAGAAACAGGGAGCCAGCCCATGCTGTGGGGCAGAGAGAAGAATAGGGATTCTAGGGGCCCAGGGGAGAGATGAGCCAAACTCTCATCCCCAGATCCCCAGAGCAGGAGGTGCTAGGGCCATAAGGGATCCTCATTCAGGTTGGAGTGGTGCACACACAGATGTGGGAGAGGGCCAAACAGAACCCTACTGAACTCCGCTGCTTTGTTCACACTCAAATTCTGCCTTGACCAGCCTGCAGGTAGATGAAGGTGGGCTTGTTGGCATCATGGACTTGCGTGTCGCTCCACTTGGGTGGGAAGAGGCCAGGTAGAAGGTACCACCTCTGGCACATGCCCATGCAGCAGCATCCCTTTGGCACCCAGGGTGCCTGGCCGACTGCTGCCCAGCTCCGGCAGGGGAAAGCCGAGCTCCTGCGCTGCCCTGGGCTGCTTGGCTGTGCCAGCCTGATTGCCCCGCTCACGGTGCCGAACAAATATCTCATGAGTGAAGGGGTGTTGACTTCTTCATAAGTGTATGCCCGAAGGAGTGGTAGATTCATGAAATAGATGGGATAAACTCAGAGTAACAGGTGCTGTTTGAAGCCTATTAAGAGCTGCAATCACACTCCCTAGTCTTTGACAATCTCCCAGTACTTCTATGAAACCGTAACAAAAGCTGCTTTAGGAGTTTCTGCCTTGGGAATCCTTTGCCTGAAGGGCACCAGGTTTGGACTCCAAATCTTAATCTTCATTTTGTGAGGCATCTGCTTGTTTTTAGACTATCTGTGACTATTTTAGAGCACTCGGAGCTTACTTTTAAGCCAAGATCCTTCTAAGAAATGTTTTTAATTCAAGCAGAAGCTGTACACAGATGTAATATTTTTTCCTTTGGGAAGGTTGGCACTGATAATTTATGTTCTGAGAAAAGACTAGTTTTCGTTTTACAAAAGAAAGGGTATTAAACCCCAGGTTAGGAAGAGTGAGAATAAAGAATTCCCCTGCTTTTATTTGTCCAGGCCGCGTACTTCCTTACACAGCCTCAGTGGCATGGAAACCCCATGGTGACCCTGTCATTGTGCAGCACAGAATGGAAATTAATCTGGAGAGTAGTAGGTAATGAAATGAGTAGTTTTAGCTTTTCTCATTGTGTTAGCAGTGAGGATATTAAGGGTTCTATATGAGAGAAATACACTTACTACTGTTTTGGGGAGTGTTTATCTGAAGGCTGAGTTTAAAACATCATTGTACTGAAATCTACAACCTCTTCTATTTGTGTTTATGTGTTTGGTCAAACACCAAGAGGTAGGAAATACTATTAAAATACTATTTATCAGAAGGACCTGCAGGTGTTTAAGGCTGTGATATTAAAAAGGCAAAGGACAGAAGAGGGGTTTTCCAGTGCATTTTGCTGTTCTGTCTCCTTTTGTCTGTTTCTGTGTTCCTTAATCTCTTTGTACTTTGTGTCTCCTACCTGTAAGTGGGAGTGAAGATTCCTGCTAAATGTTCTGTTTTCTAGTGAGACAATAGGAACAGACAAGTTAGGGCTGGTTATTACTGGCTCGCAGCAAGTTGGAGGCCATAATCTGCAAAGAAGACGACTCACCTATTGTATTAGCTATGTAGCTAAATTGGCCTCATAGGGCTTCCTAAAACAGAATTAAAAATGAGATCTCTGCACAGGACAAATGCGCTCACTCGCGCCTCTGGAGCAGACACTTTGTGGGTCTGTAGCAAAGTTTCTGGTGCTTTTTTAAGGCAAGGTGGGTGTTTTCACAGCGAGGTAGCCCTGCTCTGCTTGGGGAACAGTCCCCTGTGCTAACAGACTGCACTCGCTGGAGGTCCTGGGGACTGGGCAGCCTGTGCTTGGACTCCTGGCACAGTGAGGATTCTGGACAAGATCCCAAACTGCCAGTCTCTCTGAGGTACATGTCAGAAAAATATCTGTAAAGGTGTTTAACATCTTGATAACTTGTTTTGGTTTGGTTTTGAACTCCTAAGATCTAAATGTTGTAAGAGAGAGAATTGTGTTATTCCTGTGCCAGCATCTCCTGGGATGACTTCCACGTCACATACGGAAGTGATGCTTTGAAGCTGGTCTCTTTACTAGTTATTGTCTCTTACAATCTTTCTGTTTTTCCTCAAGCATCTCGCACCAACCTCCTTTCTCTGCTCCACTTTCTTTGTAGCTGCATGGTTCTGCATCCTGCAGGTTCTCAAAACTACCTGAATATATACACGGGGAAATTGCTTTAAGGTGTCTTTCACAAGCAGAAGCTGGAGGAGGGTAGAAGAAACGAAGTCCTTCCTAGCTTTGTGTGTGCTTGTTTTCCTCTGTCCCAAGAAGGTGGCTTTCCCTTTGATTAGAGACACAGCAACACTTGTGTTACTGAGCTCTGATAATCAGACAAAGCAGGCATTTGGCACAACGCTCTCTCCTTGTTTTGGTCCCTCAGCTGGCCTTTCTTTCAGGACCCGTTGTGCCCTGCAGGCACTGTGGAGAAGCTGCTGCTTGCTCTGGTTATTGCCCGTTTCATGGTCCTCTCGATCCTGTCCAGCCCGGCAGCGCTGGGAGCTGTGGTGCACAGTCACATCGCTCCCGTCTCGCAGGCGCTTTTGGCCAGACCAGCGCTTGCTTTTCCCGAAAACAAAGCCGGGAGCAGCGAATGCCAGACCTACAGGAAATTGTTCCTGGACTGGAAACAAAAGCAGAGAAGCCTGCCACAACCAGACAGAAGAGTTACTTGAATTAAAGGCACCTGCTATCCCCAGCTGAGCACTGGATGCTGGCACACAGTGTCATTTGCTGGGCAGACCTGTACTCACTCCTGTTTCCAGGGATTTTGGCTTCTGCAGCTTTGTCTCTGCCCGCTGTCTTGAAGAACCGGTTTAGAGCCCCGGGGTGAATAGTTAGGAGGTGTTCTGGAGAGAGGGAGAAAGTGGGAGTGTCGCCTGTGAGAAACAGGAATCCCACCCTTTCCAGGCCTCACCGAATTTTTGTGTCATTGGGTAGATGGGACCAGGTGTGTTTTCTGCTCTCCACGTCCCTTTGGGGCTTTTATTCTGAGAATCAGTTGCATTCCTTATGTCAGTGGCCTGTGGGTAAAACATGACAACCGTGGTAAAAAGGAACTGGAGGAAGGAACTGGGATTTATATTACCTTAAAAATAATAATACCTTCTTTTTAGTGTTGCCCTGCTTATCTAGGATGTTGGCTCACTCCCTCACAGGGCCTCTGAACAAAATGAATTGTGCATATGGCATTGCACATCTCATCCTGAACAGGCCTATGGCAGTAATGCCTGTCTGGGTGGTTGTATGGGTGCCCGTCGCTTTATCCGTCTGCTTCTAATATGTGGAGAAGAGATTGAAATGCAGAATGCGTGTGCAGCACACGCGGGGCTGCGTGGTGCACACCTGCCCCGCAGGTGGAACGCTCAGGTTCACGCTCATCAGTGTGATCTTTGTCTTCGAAAGATGTCATTGGTGGGGTATGATGGAGCTGAACAAAAATGAGCTCTTGTAAATTGGAGTGCTTATAAAAATTACACGTTCGTGGAGAAATGCTTCCGTGGCCTTCGTTTTATAGAGGCCCCTCTGCAGTTAAACAAGTTGTTATTGAAGGATTATAAAAGCATTGTGTCCACAGTATTCATGCTTCACATAAACCAAATAGTGTTTAACCTCTCCTTTAGTCCCAGAGAGACTGGGCAATGAAAACCTCATGCAAACTCAGCTGGCAAAGTCAAGATAAGGCTTTACAGGAGAAGGTTAACCAGGTTGTTGGTGCCTCCATGTGATGAGGATTCTCTGCTCTAACAGAACAGCTGTGCATGGCAGCTGAGTTTATCTGGATCCCGTAAGAGGACTTTTGCTGCCATACAGATCCTTTCCAGGCAGGAAGGTGTTAGGTCTGCTGTCCTGACTGCTGGCTTGTTATCATAGGACTGGGGCTGGGGGAAACAGGTTACAAGAGACCTTTGGAGGCCCTCTGCTCAAACCAGGGCCAGCTTCAGTTAGTCTGTGACAAGAACTGCTTCGTACTGGGTGGTGCGTGCAGCACAGATCTCTGCCAGGAAGGGGGTTGATGTGAGTTCCCCTCTGGCTGCTTAATGCATCTTCTGTCTGTTTGCAATTAAGTGCTCTTGCTTGCTCTATCCAGACTCTAAAGAGACATTGAGAGGTGACTGGCTTAAGGGGACAAATACTCAAGAAGAGAAGCCTGAAAGTGTAAGAATGGATTTTTTTTAATTATTATTTTTTAGGAAAAGGGTGCAGTAAGTTAGGATTCAGGCATTCCTCGCATGCGTGAGGTGTAAGGCAACTCCCTGCTTTTCCAGGGCTGCGGGTGAAGGGTGCTTGTGCAGGTGCTGACCACCTGGAGCATTTTGGTTTTCCCTCCCAAGGTAGGAATGCCTGCAGACCACAAGGACAGACCTGGCAGAGCTGGAAGCCCTGAGCTAGCTGGCCTGACACTGCTTAGGGAAAACAAACTGCACGGGGCTTGTGTGAGAGTGTAAGAAAAAGGATAACCCTGACTCATCTTCTGTTTCAAATCGCTTTTCGAATTCAGTAGGTAAAAATCTTAAAGAAACTCTGACCCGTGCTATGATTGTGTTCAGTGCTTATAAGGAATTTCTCCCAAATATTCATTGTGGGTATATCCCCAGATGCAATATCTAAAGCCTGAGCTTTAACTATTGAGCATTGTTCCTTGGTATCTTTTTCTCATGCCTCCCACTCTAATGAGGCTGTGGGTAGGCATACTCCGATTTCAGAGACACAGAGCCAGTCCACCCTGCAGTTTAGTTGGAAAAAAGGTGGTATTGGTGCCTGTGCTGTCTTCGCTATCTATTAAAAGCAAATTGCACCTTGAGAGAAGATTTCAGGTGCCAGGCAAGAGTTGTTCGTTCCCTTCTCAGTTACCTTGTGTTCAGATGTAAACAAATAATACCTAATTTCTTACACATTTCTACTAATTGGTGACGTGGTAAGAACTAGGTGGCAAAATAAGTCAGGATTGATAAACTTGATGCATGCAGGATTGTAGGTGGAACTTTCCCGTTTGAATCTTTTGCCTTTAAATGTGTTGCTCCGCAAGCGATTGCTGGAGAAAAGGCTCCTCAGCTTTAGGGCAATGGGCAAAATGCGTTTTTCTTAATCTTTGGATTTATTTAGGGGTAGGGTGATGTTTTGTTTTGTTTTTATCCAGAATTAGCAAAGCAGAGCATAGTTAAGACGATGCTGTCTACCTGCAGCCCCTTGTCTATGCATACCTCTTGTCCTTATGGGCAGTCTTGGGGCTATACTGCAAAATTCAGTAAACGTGCTTTGCTTTGGGAATATGCATGAATATGATGCGAAGGAAGGAAAGGATAGTTCAAAGGCAAATATTCAGTATGATGACAAATCAGAAGGACACGTATTGTAATTAGGAGTAGTACTTCTAGATTTTTCATGGGGTGTTAATTTCTTCATAATCTGAAATAATTGAATCAAATGATTTTTGTTCTTCTTCCCTAGGGAGAATACAAGGGGCTGGCTAGTTTGGTCCCACCTGTCCTTTATTCTTCTGCAATCTATTTATAGCTTCTGCAGAGGGCAAGGAAGGAGGAGGCCATGGAGAAACACTGGGGCTCAGCCTTGTTTGTTTTGTATTGGAAGCTGTGGCTTTAACCCCTTCCTTACTCAGCTGCACCATGAATATCCCAAATCCTTCAGCTTTGGCAAATAGACGAGCGCACCGCTTGCTGTCTGTTCTATAAATAAAATGTGCACGTCGTTAACTTTGCATTATTACGGAGTAGCTGCCCTTCAGTATTTATGAAGCTGTCGCCTGTTGTGGTGCGCTTCCCCGTCTCCGTGCTGTGACGGTCTGTGTAGCGCACGCGGAGCTGCCGGGCTCTCCGGAGATGCTGTGGGCTCCGCCGCGGTGGTGGGTGAAAGCGAGAGCGAGCACGGGCTGATACTTTGAGATTCACTGTACTGAAGAGATAAATGGAATTGCCAGAGGGTTACTAATACCCTTTAAAAGAAGAAATACTCTCTCTCCCAAAAGGATGTGGAAAAAATTAGAGCAATTACATTTGTATCGTGAACCTTTGCACCAAAGGGAACAAGGAAGGGGTGTGGGGAATGCGGTGGAAGGAACAGGACAGAGAGTTCCCATTCTGTGCTCCAGACTAAATAGCTTAAAAACTGGGGCAGGAGAAAATGGTTATCAATATTTTTCTCAAATACGTTTGCTCACAAATGTAGGGATTAGCAGGGGGCTGTTTTCCAGTATCACGATGATGCAGAAGATGTTGAAGCTGGGTGTTCTGACATGATACAGTGCTGCTCCTGCACAGCTTTATCTGTGTACACAAAGAGAGCAGCACCCTGTGTTGGCAGAGCCGCGCTCCTCAAAGCGGGAATGAAAGTAAAGGTGGCTTTTTCAGTTAATGCCAATTGATTTTTCCTTATTAAACTGAGTTCTCTCTGCTGCAGCCTCTGCCGCTGTGTAACTGGAGATGCCCTGCTTGCAAATGTCTGTGAAGTCAGTCTATTTTCCATCTGCAAGTAATGTTTTAGTGTTTAATGCAATTTATCTTCAGTCAAATTGCAGAAGATGTCAACACTAAAACATTTGCTACAGACATCATAAACTCCAGGCACAGGCAGGCACTGCTGAACAGAGCAGAAACAATGGCAGTGAATACATATTTTTAAACTATCTGGTATGCAAGTGGATCAAAAACTGACATGGTGTAAAAAACTTGCCACTGTTGTCAGATGACCTTTGGGCAGTCAACGGAGAAGCCCGTACTGCATGTAAATGCACTTGAAATAGTACGTCCTGTCTCAGTTCATACTCCTGGGCCTTGTTCCCTGGCTTGCCAGGTTTCAGAAACTAATAGGCTTATTTAGTAACATTTAGAAGAAGCTCAGATAAAGCAGCGCCTTGAGGGCTTTGCACACCACGCTGCTCTCTGAATACGCAGCTCCTCTGCGAGCCGTGGGTGGGAGAGATCCCTTTGCTTTTTCCTCCCTTTGTTTGGATGTTCTGCTTTCTGTCCAGTTTTCCGTTTGTCAGGAACAGCTTGCATGGGTAGTATATACACATGCATGTGTGCAAACACACGCGCTGCTGTTTGTTTTACCTTTGTGGTACATGTCTGCAATGGGAAGCAGGGCTCTTTGTGTTTTGATGCAGAAGCCCCTCGAAAACAAGTATCCTGGTTGTTGCTAGGCTTTGGCTAAGGGTGCCATCTCCTTCAGCTGGGACATCTCTGCAGGCAGCTGTTCCTGAAATAAATGTTGCAAAGTCTCTAGAATTTTCCCCTCTCCTTCCCAGAGGTTTTCCAGCTCGTTTCTGACCGTGCGTCAGATGAGTGTGTGTTTACTGCTGCCTATAAGCACCGGCCAGCATGAGAAACGGTGACATTTCTCAGCTGGTCCCTAAAGCGTGATTGAAAGTAGGGACCATATGAGCTAAAAGTCTGCAAGGCTGAGTGTGTTCCACCTCCCTCAGTTACAGGAATGACCTGAGAGAAAAGTGGCTGGCGGCTTCTGGCACTAAAAAGCCAGATACTATGAAAGCCCCAGGCCTGCCCACCCCCCCCTTCCCCACAGAGCAACCGTGATTCTGACTTTGATGGTTAAATAAGGCTTTAAAATACACTGCCTAGCAAAGATTACTTGGAATTTCAAACGTGGTAAAAACAATAAAAGGGGAATGAAGGTACCCTCTTTCTGCAGTAGTGGCATGTTGTCCTACTTCATCTACCTGTCTCAAAATGCATATAAAATATCATGTCCACAACAGGCGTTTGAGACAAGCACCCCATTACTGCACAGGCATATGAAGAACTCTTCAGAACCCTCCCATTTCCTTTTGTTTCAGCTTTACCATTTTTTTTTTTCCTTTGGAGAATGAGGTAGTTTCCAGATTAATGCTGTCTTTTTGTGAACAGACTTAACTAGGTTGCTCTAGATATCTTTGTCTTGGAGGATGAATAATACACAGGTGATAGCAATATGAGTCATTTGCTGCCTTAAAAGCAGCTGATACTATGTTTTCATTAGGCAAAAAATTAAGAAGCTCAGTATGGATTAAACAGCCGAGTTTTAGTCTCTGCCCAGTAGGTTTACACGTCCAGGAAAGGCAGCCACATCTGCTGGAAGGTGAAGTTACTCTGAATGAATTTGCTGTCATCGCTTGGAAAGCTCTTCTGTAGATGGATATTCCTTGCTGAAAAGGAGCATTACTCAATTGCACACTGTTCTCCAGGAGGAGGAGCAGGGTGCCCAGGAGTCCTTGAGATTATGAATGGGATACGTTTAAATGAAACTCTTTCCAGTGCCCTTTGCATTGAGAGGACAGGGAGATGAGCAGATAGACCAAGGAGTGGACTTTCCTCCTGCACGCGTGCACTAGCACACGATTCCTGGATTTGTGTAAGTCCCTTGACAGAAACGCATGCAAACTACACGTTGTGCCTTCCGGGGCTACTGGATAAAATGAGGAGGTGACATAGGGTGTGATGGGGCATTCTTAGATATTCTTTTCCTCAATCACATGAGAAAGGTATTGATATCACAGAGTTCTCTAGTTCAGGCTTTAAATAGAGACAAAGTACAAGCCTATTTTTAGATGACTTTAAAATAACCTGACATATTTACCAAGCTGGCTTCAAACCAGCTAAAACATATGCAAACAGTTAATACAGTATATTGTCACAGAATCACAGGGTGGTTGGGGTTGGAAGGGACCTCTGAAGATCATCCTGTTCAACTCACCCACTAAAGCAACTTCACGGGATCATGTCCAGATGGGTTTTGAATATCTTGAGAGAAGGTGACCCCACAACCTCTCTGGCCAGTGCTTTGTCAACCTTAAAGCAGTTTCTCCTTATATTCACATGAAACTTCTTGTGTTCCAGTTTCTCCCAGTTGCCCCTTATCCTGTCATTGGGCACTGCTGAAAAGGATGACCCCATCCTCTTGACACCCACCCTTAAGATATTTATAAGTATTAATAAGATCCCCTTTCGGTCTTCTCTATTAAGACAATTTCTGCTTCCCTATGGTGTAGGTTAATAAGTGCTTTTGTTCACCACACAAGCACTAAAAAGCAAGGAAGATCTAGATGTAAGCAGTAGTGACACCTGACACAGTGTCAGTCTGCAGGCATCCTCTTGATAGCGCCACAATAATAATCCAAACTTGCATTTTCTGTTCAGGCACACATAAGAAGAAAAGGAAAACCTGCAATGCACAGCCTTCAGTCTAGTTTACTAATGCTATATTGCTTAATAATTTAAGGACAGCGATAGCCTAAAAATTGCAGTCTTAGCAGCTTCACATAACCTATGTTAGACAGAGGGTGAATATCATATTTATTACGTACTCAAGATGTCTGGCTTTATCAAGATGAAGTCTTCTCTGTGTTTGGCACTGTATCACTTAAAAGGGCTCAGCTACATGTTATGTATTACTATCAAAGCCATCTATAATCAGTTTAAGGGGCTGGCGTTCATGGTCTCTGCTTCCCCCAGTGCTACTCGTGGGGCCTCACAGGAAGAAACAGCAGCTCTGCGGGGACAGCACAGAGGGCCCGAGGAGCCAACTCCGGTATCGCTGTATGGGAATGTAGCAGCAGATTTGGCGAGGAGGTTGGTTAAATGTAAATGCGCTCAAGTGACTTGCACCTGTCTGTAGAAAAAGCACATACATCACACTAATTGTTCTACTGACCTTGCGTGCTTGATGAGTAGAACCTCTGTTAGATAACATAGGCCTGTGGGAAACTCTAGGCACCTTATCCCTATGGCTGAGATTCCCGCTTGCTTGTGAGAAAGAGCGGGAGGCTGTGCTTGCCTGAAGCCTTGAAATACAGGTGAGCTCAGCAGGCCCACTGGTGTCACCTCTGCCTGGGAGCTCAGGTGCCACTTCGGAGGTCCCCCAGTAGAGAGGTAACTAAGATAAGAACTGGCTCTTTGCAATGCATTCGTGGCCTCTGGCTCTTCTTGCGACGTGCCTGTGTATGTGCACACAATCGTGTCGTGGTGTCCTGCTTTCCCTTTCCCCACGGAGGTGCCCGTCCTCAGTGGGTCCCTCTGCTCAGCACCTCTGGCACCAGGAGCGGTGCAAGCTCTGCTGGTGAGGTGGCGTGGTCTGCACACAAAGGTGATGTTCTCTGGCGTGATGCTGTTGGAAATCATGTCTTTCCAGTTACGAGGTTGCTTTTTCTGCTTAGAGAAGTACAACATCAGTGCAGGGCTCAGAGGTCACGGGAATCACTTTTCAGCAAGGTAATTTCGGAGTTCAGGGGACTCTGAATTAAAATGATAATGTATCTTAATGCTTTATTACACTGGTAAGGTTTTATAAGAGTACTAAACCGGTAAGATACGTTCATCTCTGGAAAAGGCAGATGGTTCAAGGGGCCTGTATTGACTGTAGCAGGGGAAGGATGTGATTTCAGGGCTTAGAAGATCTGTAGAGAGAACTGATTTCCTCAGGAGATTACAGTATTTCCAAAAATGTGGCAGGGAGTATTGTGGTAACGGCGATGACACACAAAAATCTGCATTCTTCCTCTCATACTGGTTTCTTCTTGCAGGCTTTTTCACTTGAGCTAGATTTTGGGGTTTTTTTTGGCTGACAGTCATCCTACAATCTCCAGCTCAGCTGGAGTTACCTGCGTGGACTCCTCTTGGTTTTCTCAAAGGATTCCCAGTCTTCTGGATTTTGGCATTACTGTTAGATGTTTGCCACCTATCTCTCTGAGCTCTGGATTATGCTGCTGGCTGGCTGCGTTGCAAGAGTCTGTTCCCTTTTTGTACTGGCGATGATTAGCTGTTAATACAGGTGTACTGTGCAGCCTCCAGGTGCCTTCATTGAAAAGGCCTCTGTTTTTCAGGAGGAATTGAATTGCCGCTGCTCTGAAGTGTTACATCTCCACTGTTCAGTGCTGCAGTGGGGGGCAGAAGCCTTTATTTCCACCAGGATGGCGTGAGAGTCGGCTGTCACAGCCCAGTTACAATTCCATACAATACAGTTGCCAGCCCCATTAAATCAGCACAACTGGTACTTGCTGCATTGCCGTCTTATTCAGTATATAACTCTTTTCACTGACGCAAAACTCATTCTTGAAATGTGGTATTGGTCAGCTGAATTTGCAGGACCAGAGATCAGCTAAATGTCAACGTATCATGATAGCTCCCATTCCCCTGTAACGTGGCAGCGGTGACAGGGTTATTAATAGGTGTAGGTACCTGTTCAGGATGCTTTATGGGAGCGCAGTGGGCATAAATGGCAGTGAAGGGATTTGTTTTTGGGCTGAGTGACTTCACGGGATAACAAATGCTATCGGCCGCCGTGCTGGCAAGGACACGATTAATTCTGGTTGTGCGCTACAGTTCATTTGGTACGCATCTCAAATGTTTTCAATGAGCTTCGCATGCAGATCCAGTGGACCGTAAGAAAAGTTTCTGTTTAGCCCTCAAATCTGCCTCATCTATTTTCGAGTGATTCTAAAGGGACCTGACAGTGTCCCTTAATGTGAAACAGAGCTGCTGGTTGAAGTCAGAGCCACTCTGCTCTGTGCCCTCCCTTCTCCCTGGGGCGCTTGGGCTGATTGCCTTTTTGTGAGACTCTAAATTCTGCCGGATCAGGCTCTAATCAGCTCTTGGAGCCCCCCAGGTGTAGGACGATCACCCACAAGTGGCAATCTGTGCGGAGCAGGACTCCTGCCTTTGGGGAGCTCCTCTTGGAGGGTTGTGCTGGCCCTTGTTCCTGGAAATTAAAGTGTGCCTTAACCATTCTGTTGAGATCTTCCACACACATTTGTAGGGCATCGGTTTTAAAACTGAAGCGCCTAACACAAGAATTCAGCTTCGCAAGGTCCTGTGCATGTCGAAAAAGTGTGCTGATTTGTTTGTTTTTAAAACTCATAATAAGGAAATGGTAACACACAAAGTAACAGATTTTTAATTGCCATTCTTCCTAGCCAGCCTCTGTGTCTTCTGTTTTCTGCTTAGATTGGTGAAAGTCAAGTTTGTTGTTAAAATAGTAAACTTGGTAGTAATGAGAGCAAAGAAAGAATGAATTCTTTGTTTAGGAACTCATATAAGTGTGGAGAGGGGAAAAACTCAAAAAAAAAAAAGATAGGGAAGGGGCAGTAACTTAAATGCAGCTATTAAGCCCTATTATTGGAGACCCGGGGTTTGTTCTTAATGGAGGGAAATTAGCAATGCAAATATTTCTAGTCACCAATTATCCATGATATAAATAGGTCGGAAATTTGCACTGTTAATACGAGCCGTGTTGAAACCTTTTCTCAGCAGTTCATCAGCAGAGAGATTTTGAGGTTTTTTTTGTGATTTGTATTCCTGTGGCTTGTTAAAGGCTTGAAGAGGGGGAGGAGAACAGGAGTAGGAGAAAAACAGGTTTAATGGGCTGTAAGGAGTAAAACTCTTTTCTGTTACTTGTACTGTAAACAAAACGATCAGCTGAAGCCTGACTTTGTTTAAAAGGGAAGGAAAAAAAGTAAATAGCAGTGATTCTCCTGTGCTATTGCTCTTCCATGCTTCTGCTTTATGTGCCTTCCTTACAGGGTTTCATCCTTTAAATACAAAGAGGCATTAAAGGCACATAGCTGCCGGAACAGCTCTCTCCAACCAGTATATCTGCAGAGGGTATCAGTAAACCAGAGCAGTGGTGAGAGATGTAGGGAGACCGGGATGCTGTGCTGATGTGGGTGCCATGTATGTATCAGCCACCTCAAGTCTTCCTTGGCAGGTTTTTAGAGCTTTTGCAGGCACTCAAATAGTTTAGAAGCTACTTTTAGCCAGCGTGTTTTGTTGAATGAAATATCTTGGTCAGGGACCAGATGTTTCTATTGAAAACTGAATACGCACACAGACGCATGGAGGAGATGCGCCAGCTTTCCTGTCTGCTGTTTAATTTTTAATTATATGAATTGAGTGATTGTGGGTTGCATGTTTTGCTTCAGTCTGCTCTTTCATCTTGCATCCCCACTAAGAAACAGCGGCTTTTCTGGTGCGGAAAACCATGAGATAACCCAACATGGTAGTACCAACAGAAAATGGCTTTTTGTGTATTTGGCCTTAGTATTATGGGATGCAGTAGCTCAGGCTGTGGAATAGCTCTGCAATCCTACAACGTACCTCCTACCTCTGAAAGAGGAAGGGTACCCAGCCCACGGTCATTCTTTGGGGGAGCCATGCGCTTAGAATTTTAAAAATAAATAAAGAGGAAAGTAAAGGAATTTTTAGGCTCACATTCAGCATCTTCTTCTGGACGATATGAGCCACTGGCCTGTGCATGGGAGGAGGCAAGCCCTAAGCTTCTGCTGGGACTCCTGCTGTATTAGCAACATCCTCCAAGGATTTATGGTGTGCCACAACTGCCCAAATAGACTAGGAGGATGGGGTTAGAGATGGGCTGTATAGACAGCTTATACGCATTTTCGCCCCCCTGGAGATTCCTGGCACGTTGACGGAATAGTACCTATGTTGTACCTACATAACTGTGTACAGGTGTGAGGCGAGTGTCACTGTCTTCTACTGATAATGCAATGAAAATGTCAGTTTATTTGAGGTCCATGCAGGGACACTGTCAGAACTCAGACCTGAAGGCAGAAAACCTAGTTTATCCTCTTTGTTTCATTCCAGCAACCAGACCAACTCCCTTGCTGTTGAACCCAGGGTCACAAGCTGCTGGAACTCTGTTGTGACTCGCTTTGCAAGCAGTTCCTTTGCTTGCAAATGAAATGTCGCAGGTGAAGGATGGGCTTGACTGGAACTTTTGAGGTGGCAGGTTGGGGTTCAGACATGAGTTGCTCTGCATCAGTTTTCTCTGCAAGGACAGGTGGTGCTATACCTTTGGCATTTCTTACCCCAATGGTTATCTGGAATTAACAGCGATGCTCACAGAAGTTTGTCTGTGAAGCTGGCATTGGAAAGTCAATGAACAAAGCAGCGCATGGTCACGTTTCCACGTTCCACCCAGTAGGAGTGTTTGCAAGGGCTTTCCAGGAGCGTGTGGCTGTGCTGGCGGGCCAGGTCAGGCTACGGTCCCTGCCTGCAGCCAGTGTGGTCCTGTGCAAGACAAATTTACTTTGTATGTGCATATTTGGCTGAAGCAGCACAAAGCAAAGTGGCCCTTTTCACCTTGTTGTTAAAAACACATTCTGCAGCAATGATTAACCACACTCATGTATGGAGGAGTTAAGCAGAAGCTTGCGGCTTATTCCCCTGGTCAGTAGCTGTGTGACCTTTGTATTGTGGATCATACAGCTTTATACAGGGTCATTTTTAGCCTGATCTTAATATCGTGTTTCATCAAAACTCAGTGTTGGAAGGAGCAGCGCACAGGATGGCGGTAGAACGGTGTTCACTGCGGGTTCTGCTCCTCAGCCGTTCCTGGGCAGGGCTGCAGCGGCCGCTCCGGTCCCCACGCTGCTCGCTGTAGGATCGCGCTGCGCTGCTTATCTCTGTTCTCAGCTGCTGTCAGACCGCGCCATCGGTGCACCTACTCCAGACCGGTGGCTGCTCGTGTTTGAGAGCTCACCCGTGCCCACTCGCACACTGAGCTCAGTAGCTAGCGCCAAACACATGCGAGGAAGATGAATTCCTCTTGTCTTTCCTTTCTCCTGGCATTTGCTTCTGCCGCTGAGCACTTAACCTTCCAGTAGGAGCTGGACATGAAGAGCTGTGCCACCAAACTGCTGCTGCTGACAGAGTCCTGAGAGGCTCCAGGCTCATCTCCCTCTGTGAATTTGTGATGTGGTCTGTGTGCACCTGCGTCCTGGAGAACTTGAGAACCCACGTACCTTGGAAGCATTTTAGTGATTGAGAAAGGAGCATTATCATCACCTGTCAGAAATACGTCATGAAGGCAGCTTGTCTCCACATGCTTAACCCAATGAGGAATAGCAGCTCTCAAGGGATAGCAGTTCCTATTTAAAAGCTAAAGAATTATAATTCTCTTTCAAATATCCCCAGAGATTTGCATGTCATTAGCCTGTGCTATCAAATCTGGCAGACCCCAAAACACTGAAAGCTGGACCAGAGCACTAATCCTCTCCTGCAAACAAAGGTGGCAGAGGTCCTTCCTCACACTCAGAGGTTACTAAAAAGCACAACATTGTTGGTGAAGAGATAAGAAACTGCAACCGTACTGTATTGCAAGGGAGGACAGCTTTCCTCTTGTGGGCTGTTTGCTCTAAGGCCCTGCATGCCGTTCGGTGGATAAACCTGTATTAGAACAATTAATAGTTGACTCTTGGATTCTTAAAGGAAAAATATCTCCTAACAACCTTGTAAGACAAGTGGTGGTAGGATCTGGGAAGCGTCCCCCGCTTGGGATGAGACAGCAGCCCGCAATAGCTGTGCAGCGGCACAGTTGGCTTGGCTCTGGAGTGAATCATGGCAAGCAACAAGAACGTGAAGAAAGAAACCAAATGCTAACACAGAAGTAAACTTCTTGTTAAGTTCTACGGCTCTTGGCTCTTGAGTCCATGACTCAGTCTTTGTTTGGGGTTTTTTCCCCGGGAGGGATTTTTTCCTGTCTGCTTGTGTAATGGGGTGCAGATGTCAGGCAGCTGTATGTGGAAAGGTGGCAGAGCAGCTTGCCGATGGTATCACCACAATGCTCAAGTGATGTGCTTCTACAGAGCAAAAGTGATACTGTTACGACTGTTCACTTTGTTAGAGGAGCCAAGAAAGTCTTGATGGCCCCCAGGCCAGGAGAGCTTATTGTGCAAAGCACTGCCAAGTGATGCTTTCTGCACACTTTGTTGGCATGGCAGCGTGGCAAACTTCTGGAAAGGGCAGAAGTGAAGAGAATAGGAATTGCCAAACCCAAATGGACTGGGAAAAGTGTGTGTGTTAGCTCAACGCGGAATATTGGTAACAACATCTTCTTCCAGCATGCTGAGCCAGTTGTCACTGTATACCGGTCCCTGAATTTCATACATAACTGCCTTTGCCTGGCAGCTTTACGCTCCTTATCCTTCCCTTCAGGGCTTCCGTGCTTGCGTCTCGGTGCTTTTGTCTATAAGTCATCGCCTTCTCCTGTCTCCTTAAAGCTGCCTTTGTTGTCTTTTTTCACCCACGACTTCACCTTTTTCGTATCACTCACAGTAATCGCGAGGCTGGAATAGCCTGCCTGCAATACTGCCGAGTCCCTGGTGGGAAAGACCCACTGCAGTACAAAGTGGTGATGCAGAAAAAGCCTGCAACGTGTTCAATCACTGTTACAGTCACTGCCGATAGAGGTACAAGATGACCTGGGTTTGTGTTGTGCGAAAATATTGCTATGTGCTGGTTTCTTAAGATTAGGGAGGCTAGATGTCATACACAAAGGCTGTATTTTTAAATCATAGGCCCTAAAAACTGGATGTTCCTGTTTAGAAAAGAAGAAATGCCAGAGGAGTCCTAGGTAGAAATATTGTACTCTCTTGCTAATATTTTTAAAAATCAAATGGTTGACTCAATTAATTAAGCCTAGTATTTGTGTTAAATAAAAAAAATATATTAAAATTGTTGCAGGATATTGTCAATAAAGACCTAGAGTGTTACTAGGCCAATTTGAGTTAGTGTGGATTTATGGAAAGTACTTCCATCTTTTGAACGCTGTAGGTTTAATTAGTGAAGTTAACTGTGCAGTAATGATATACTAACTTTAATAAGGCATTTGACTTAAAGCATCTGATTGAAATACGTAGCACTGAAGGTTGTGTGTCCGGTTTGACCAATGACCAGAACACAAGAGCAGTTCTTGTTGGACAGTCATCAAACGGGGATGTTTCTAGTGGGACCTGGCTCCAGTGCCAGTCAACACCCCATCAGAGAGATGAGAAATAAATCTTCTGATACTTGTGGATGATAAATGTAAGCAGATGATAAACTAAGAGCTTTGCCAGTGCCATGCACGAGGTTGCACAGTGTTTAGGCAGAGTAATCCAGCTTTCCATTATGCAGAAGCAGCACTTGTAATGTGGTGCACGCAGGTGGGGGTTTCTTGTTATTTGCCCACATTTTATTCCCTAGACAGGGAATATACACTATGGGAAAATCCCCCACTTTGGTGTTGGGAAGAGCAAAAGAGCATCCAGTTCTCTATATTTTAAAGGGAGTATTAAATTGGAAGCAAGAAAAGTGCAAACAATCTGAGCTTCTAGAAAAATGTGATATAATGGTAGACAGGAGGAGATCAGTTTGCTTTCCTTCTTAATATGAAGATGGGGAGGAATTTGATTATGGTATATAAATCATTTCATGGGGAGAAGAAATGCTTTTTAAGATCTTCTTAATCAAGTGAAAAACCATATTGGAAGGACTTAATATCTGGAAACTTCAAATTGTGGTAAATTCAAATGGAATCAAGGTGCAGGTTTCTTGCAGAGCAGATGGGCAAATGTTAGAACAATCCACCACTGGAAATGACAAATTCTTCATCTTTGGGTGACTTTAATGATGCCTGGGTGATATTCTTAGAGATATTTTAGCGCATACATTTTCTGTGTGAACAGCAAGACTGTGCTGTGTTCCAGTCTCTGATGAAACAAGGTATCAGACTGATGATCTTATGTTCCCTCAAGACCTTAAAATCTCTGTGTACCTGGGTACGCAGCTTTTCTTTGTATTCTTTGGCTGGTATGTTGAACAGACTGGGTGGGAAGCCACAAATCTGGCACTGTTTCTGATTCAAGGAGGTTCAGCAAGGCCAGCACGTAGAAATATACAGGTGACACCCTTGAGCAGAGCTTTGCAGGTAAGTATGGAGATCTTAAACGTGCGAGGGTGGGAAAAGCAGAAGATGTGGTTCCTGTGGAGCAGAGCTCGTGGCATCAGCAGGTAAGGCAGATGATTAGTTGTTGGTTTCTTGGGTGGACTTAGGGGGTCAAAGAGCAAGAGGAGAGCTACTGTTCTAGTCAGGAGGCAAACAGTGTGTGTGGTAACTTCACAGGGTGAAGGTGAGAGAAAGATGGATGGTTTTTAATAGAGGATGGGAAATGTGTAGCAGCCTGGAGGGGCGAGGAAGAGGGGGCTTCAGGCTGGGCGAAGGGGACAGTGGTGGTACTGGTGACACCTAAGGAAACCGAAAGGAGAAAAAGGAGAGCTGAGTCGCTCACCCTTCATCGTGGTGAAGCTGAGTGACAGCAAATGTTGTAAAGAAAGGCTTTGAAGGAAGTCTGTCCGTGTTGTGATGCCGGCAGAAGTCTGAGATTTCGGCAGACCCTCAGCCTTCCCTACTGTGTTGTATATCTCTTCTGAAGGGAGTGCCTGGGGGTGCTATTGCAGAAGATGTATGGAATAAATATGGTACAATATAATGCCCCTAATGGTGGTTGTCAGTCAATAGGGATCTCACACTATTGTAATGTGTTTACACCACAGTTATCAGAAACTAAATGGCCGGGGAGAAAGAGAGTGCTGTGCCGGTAATCTTGGCTGCTACTTCAGCTGAATGACAGACACAAATCCTGAACCCAAGAAAAGGAAAAGCGATCTGGGCGAACAGCAGTAATCTGCCTGTATATTCATTTTACAGCTAATCAAAGTTGGATATAACAAGCTTGTAGCAGCTGGCAGTCCATAAATGGCGTGATGAAACCTTTAACTCTTTGACTTTCTGATAATGCTGCTATGATTTAAACAACTCTTTTTATGTTAAACACTGGAGGAGTGGAAGGGGAGGACAGAAAAGATAAAACTGCTGAATTGTGGGTCCTTTTGAAGAAGAGGCTGTCGTCCCTTCATCCACATGGGACTCAACAGAGTGGAGCTTTTGCAAGATCTGTACGTTGTACAAACACTAAAACCCTGTGTCCAGAGTTATCATCAGCACTTGTTCTTGCCTGCATGAAGCTCGCTGAGGCAGAAAACATCTGGAAATCAGATTTTCATCTATAGGGATTCTGTTTGTATCAAGTAATTGTCGACTTAAGGAGACCTGCAGTTATGTGGAGTATAGTAAGACTCGCTGCTTCGGAGAGTGAAAAAACAGTCCTTGAGCGAAAGGGTCGCCTTTTCATATCATCCCTGACACCCAGAGAGCTGTAGTATAAAAACCCCAAAGGGGTGAGTTCAAATGGGTTCTGTGTTCCGAGGAAATTCTGCTGAACTACGCGTCGATGTGTCTGTCACATGCGGTATGTACACCATAGAGCAGCAGAAGCACGGGGAGCTGTGTCATTTTGTTGTTCCTTAATTGCAGAAGTCTGAACGGAAAAGAGTGTAACCTCTGAGAAGTAGTTACCCAAAATAGACATGGTATTTTGAGGCTAAACAATGTTTTGCTTGGAACAGTAGTTTGAGTCTTTTGGTACACATGAGGCCTATACAAATTTGCATCTAACCTGATGGCAGGAGCGATTCAGGAGGATATACAGTGCTTGTTCTTATGTATTTTTGATTAATTCTCTTTGTGTGTATCCCTGTTTGACTTTAATGAATGCAGACCCTTTCAACAAGGATTTCCGTGGTGGTTTCTGCAGCTACTCTTCTCTACCATTCTTATTCCTAAGCTCTTATCAGATAAAGTTCTCTGAAATTCTGATGCTGTTTTAATGTGGCTCTTAATCTCAACTTTGCCTTGTCCATATGTAATCGTCAATCGTTATTATAGCTTGTTATGCACTGGTAATGTGCTTGGCCTTGTACATGGCAGAAAATGAGAATAACTACTGGAAAGATGAACTAATAGACTAGAGATGTGCTGGGAAACCTCAGAGGAGGGAGGAATGTGGAGGTCTTTAGTTTTATATGTGATTGTTACTATTGGCTCCCTACTCCTGAGCGTTCTAAGTGAGGTTTGAGGACATGCATTGCCTTTTTTATCCATCCAGTTACTTTGTTTTCATTCTGTTCTGTACCTTAAATTATGGAAAACGGAGGTTTTTGTGCCGCGTTTCTGCAGCTTATTTCTGATTCATCCCCGGTTTTGTGTATGTATGGCTCTTCCCCAACACCTGTTTGTGCAGACAATTTGGAAGCTGTTTACTGGTGCTTTCCAGTCGCCTTCTCCTCTTTTGTCCACCTGTGGACATTGTTTGTGCAGTGATGAGCAGAGCAGACCGTATCTTGGGGCGGGGGGACAAGGACTCGTGCTTGTATTCAGAGTGATTGGCAGGGAGCCTCATTCTTAGAAATACCATAAGAATATCACACCAGAGCGCTTGGGAAGACAGAGATATATATAGAGCTCCCCTTCATTCAACCGTTGCCTAATGGAGTTTCTGCCTATTACCTGAAGTTAGGGAGTGTGTTCATTATCTAGTGCATAATGCGGTTGATTGCAGGCTTTAAAGTAGGCAACAATGTTTATAAATCAACAAAAGTTGATCAGAATTAAAGCTGAAGTGTCAGTAAAAACGTGTAATCAACTGTTAGGAATAGTTTTAACAGCAATCTTTAGTCATCTTCCTCTAAAACAAGGCACGTAATCTGCCGGTAATAATGATAAATGTCCTTAGAGACGTTATGAATCAAACCTCAGTACTGAATTTCGGTAATATTTATTGTAAGACTCCATGACCTGTTCAGTGTCCCCTTATGCACTGCTTATCTTCCGTTGCTCTTTGTATCTGAGATCAGCTTTGAATCTTTACAGAACACTTGCTTCAGCCGTATTTTTGAAAGGGAACATGACATCCAGCCCCTTCCTTAGAGTTCTATGAATGAGCATTTTATCAGTGAATCAGCCTTGAAATGTTACAATGCTGGTTTAGTATTTGTCAACGTTCGTATAAAACGTACACAAAGCAAACTATAAAGAACTCAACGCTTAAACAAAGAGCAGTAAGCATCTGAATTGGCCTGAGACCTTGAGAGATTACTTGAGCTCCAGAAATTACCATGGCCATTTGTTTCAGGGATTTTTCCTGGCTCTTGGTGTAGCTTGCACCTTTGCTTCTAGGCAGAAAGCCAGTGCCCCTCTGTCCCTGTAGCCCAGAAACGTGTTACTGGGGTACTACAGCTTTTTCTAGTCAGACAAGAATACACTGAAATAGTAAAACACTGCTGAATACAAGGCTGAACTATCTAAGCTAACAGCAGTTTTTCCAATAGAGCAATTGATTCTGATCCTGTTGAGTTGATGCCCTTTTCTGGCCTCTTTTAAAAGCAGAGGACAGAGTAGATGTCATTTTGTTTGGTTGAAATACAGAGATTTACTCCCACCTCCATTTCATCTAGCTTTGAGCTTGCTTCCAGCTGGAGCAAAGCACTCCGTAAGTTTGGGCAGTGATATTTTGAGCCACTGGAAAGGGGCCAGTCCAAAGCACTTGATTTCAAGGAGATTTAAGATAAAGTTTCTCCTCAGAAGAATGTGAGCTTGGTGCCAAAGGCCTTGATTAAGACCATTTCTAAGCCTGTTGGACATTGTCAGATGCCTTTCCTGGTGATTTAATTAGCTTTGTAGGAAGGTTTAGTGTCAGCTCAGAAAACAAATGGGGAGAGAGGGTATTGCTGGCTGTCAACAATACATTAAAGTGTTATGTGAGAATTCAGCTTTAAAAGCATTTTTCTCAAGTATTAACCACAGTTCTCATAAATCACAGAATAACAGTTTCAAAATTATCCTACACAGGCCATGCTGAAGAAATCTTCATTATCTAAACACTTACATGGAATGGTGACTTGAGGGTTGCCCCGGCTGGAGGGGCTCTTGTGACCAATGCATCCAGGGGCATGGAGGATTTTTCACAAGGGTGAAATAAATAGGAAAGACAAAGAAGTTGGTTGACATTTGGAAATGCAGCTGCCAAATATCACCTCTGCTTAGCAGAAGGCAGGGTGGTCAGTGCTCGAGTGCTCTCTGGTAGCAGAACCCTCTGTAAATCTGTGCCAGAGTGACCACATCCGGGCTCTTCCTCAGGGCCCTTGCAGGCAGGGTCAGGAAGGATGCTGCTCTGGCATTTTGGCCCCACTGTCAGCTTTATGCACATGAAGTTTAATAGAAATCAGTGTGCAATCCTGTCTTGGAATGGGACCAAACCCCACTTGGCTTGCATGCTGCTGTCACTGGGGACGGTGTGACACTAGTCTTGACATCTAGCTGGTCATGGAGGTTGGATGCACCGAGGGAACCAAGTGCCCTACTGTGCACAGGTTAGGGTGAAGTGGAATGGGAAGTTCTGGCAGGGGTGGGGGAATGGACAACGCGTGTGAATCTGTGGCTAGCGCTGCCTGCTGTGCCAATGTCACAGAGGTTCCTTTAGTGATCCCACGTGCCATTTCTTAGAGGAGATTGTGGGGGTGTCTGCTGGTACTTGCAGTGCTCAGGAGGTCCTGGGGACAAGGACCGCTTTCCATGGGGTGCTGTCTTGGGTGGTAGAGAACAGAGCACAAAATGGGGTGCCCTGCTGTATGGGGTGAGGGAAAACCAAACCAAAGCATAGGTATAGGTTGGGAAGCTGAGATCGCATCTGTCACCTTGCTGCACCTCCACGGAGTAGATGTGTGCACCACTGCAGCACGAGCTACGTACACCTGTTGTAGGGTAGGATTATAACCGATGCTCAGGGATTATTGTTCTGGAAGGCTTACATCACTTGCTAGTCAAGGCACACTTTTTTTTTCATGTAGAGAAGACTGAAATCTATGTTGCCATTTCGAAAACGTAGATGATGATGATGATGGTTTCTTCGTCATATGAAATATGCTGTTTTCAAGTATAACAGCTTGGCTTGGAGGAGGCAGCAGAGAGGATCCCACCTGCAGCGTGTGTCTGCACACTTGCACACAATCCTTACCAAACGCTGCCTGGGTCCATCTGTCATGACAGAGTAAAAATAATTCCACAACACTGTATGCTCTGCAGTCTCACTAATATAGTGCTATGCTTAGTAATAAATCAAATGCCCAGGTGTCATGTTTCATCCCGTGCAATTAAACTTTGCAAAACCTCCAGAAAATGTATTTTAACACAAGTAGCAGCTCACTGTGAGAACCTCTAATGTGTGTTTGTCACAGTTGATTCAAAAATTCATGTGATGTGCTGAGTGTGACAGTGATTAGAGGATTGTCATTTCAGTATTTATGCAGCTCCATGATTATTTAAGTTCTAGGTTAGCTGTATGGAAAATACTTATCCAGACTATTTTGTATGTGAAATAAATATACAGTTAAGCCCATGTCAGATCAGTTGGGGTCAGCAAGCACTCGCTCCATCTTTTCTGTGGACCAATATAATGTGATATATAATATAAAAGGGTTGCGGTGCCTAAACCCTTACTTAGGCTCCTTAGTCAAGTCTTTGTAAAGCGGTGCTCATATCAGCAAGCAAGGTCACTCCTGTTCGTGGTGTTATTTAAGCTGATCTCCCTGGCAATGCTGTCTGTTTAAAAAACACCCGATGTAATTTGTGCCAGTGTCCTGCCCCCCACCAAATTCTAGAGAGCTTTTTCTGCACGCTTCACTGTCTTACAGAGAGTCTTTGTGATTTTTGACATTCCTGTGATGGAGCACTAAGTAGTATAAATCCGAGGTCATGAGGGTAAACAAAAATAAAATTTGCATGTAATTCCAGGTTGTTTTCGTAGCTGGTGAATAAGCCCTGGCAATAGAATGTAGTTGTGATTCACTGAATTAAAAGGTCATCAGCAGATCAAAATGAGCGCTAAATACCTTGACAAAAATATCTACCATGGCTAATGTTTTTACTTCACCTGTGAGCTTTACTTCAGAAAAGCATTATAATGTTGTCTAGTAACATTTCTACAATAAACAAGAGCGCTCTTAGCAGGGCCACAGCTTGCTGCTGAAATGTTCTGTAGTAGGGAGGACCCCAACAGTGTGCTTGTTTTTTCTTAACAAATTGAAACAGAATACAAGCAGCTGAATGACTTTTCTAATTATTATTTTTGTATAGCCATATTAAAAAAAAAAAAAAAGTAGTTTTACAGTAAAATACGGTGGAGCCTGTGGAGTTACTACTTCTGATATTCTGTAAATAAAATATTTTGACACGGTGGCGATGTGGAGTGTTGAAGCTGTCTGTCTCACATGGGCACTGTGTAATTACCCATCCTAATCGCAATTATGTAATCTAGTATGTTGTTACAAGATTAGGGTATCTATTTATGTAGCTGAATCCCTGAAACGTTCAAAGCGCCGAAAATTACTGTGGGGAAAAGGAAATGTAAACATTTGGAAATTGCGTTTAGGAAAGGCCGGCAGGGTTGGAAGACGCGCTGCCAAAATCAAGGGTGTTTGTGATCCGAGGGGAGGCGGCGGTGTCGGCACAAAGCGGCGCTGCTCCTGCTGCTGGGCAGCCACCCCCTGCCCTTCGGCCACCCAAAAGCTGTCACACAGAATCACAGAATGTCAGGGGTTGGAAGGGACCTGGAAAGCTCATCCAGTGCAATCCCCCCATGGAGCAGGAACACCCAGCTGAGGTTCCACAGGAAGGTGTCCAGGCGGGTTTGAATGTCTGCAGAGAAGGAGACTCCACAACCCCCCTGGGCAGCCTGGGCCAGGCTCTGCCACCCTCACCATGAAGAAGTTTCTTCTCAAATTTAAGTGGAACCTTTTGTGTTCCAGCTTGATCCCATTACTCCTTGTCCTATCATTGTTTGCCACCGAGAAGAGCCTGGCTCCATCCTCATGGCACTCACCTTTTATATATTTATAGACATTAATAAGGTCCCCCCTTAACCTCCTCCAAACTAAAGAGCCCCAGCTCCCTCAGCCTTTCCTCACATGGGAGATGCTCCACTCCCTTCAGCATCTTCGTTGCCCTGCGCTGGACTCTCTCCAGCAGTTCCCTGTCCTTCTGGAACTGAGGGGCCACAACTGGACACAATATTCCAGGTGTGGTCTCACCAGGGCCGAGTAGAGGGGAAGGAGAACCTCTCTCGATCTACTAACCACCCCCCTTCTAATACACCCCAGGATGCCATTGGCCTTCCTGGCCACAAGGGCACAGTGCTAGCCCATGGTCATCCTGTTGTCCTCTGTCGTGCTCTGCCCTGTGCCCACCCCAGCCGGGCGTCCCGTGACAGGATGCCTTGTCTCAGTCTTTGCCACCACCAGGGAGCAGCTTAGGCTGGCAGCAATTGGAAGGCTTGAAGATTGCTCCTTCCTCTCTAATTGTCCGCCTCATCAAGGGAAGCTGTTCCCTCTAGGTCAAAACTTGGTGCCATTTTCAAATTAAAGTTCATTGTTGAAGGCTCAAGTCTGAGTCCTGCTCTTCTGTGACAGCTTTTCATTTACAAGTGCAGTGAATTATTCTTTCTCGCTGCTTCGCTTGCCAGGTGGGGAGTGAATAGATTACCTGGGGTTCGGCCCTTCTGCTGAGAACAGAAGCTTCTCGCTCAAAGGGAGACTGGTCATTGTGCGCCTCGACCCAGCCCATCGCGTTGAGCTGTTTCGCTGTGTACACAGGAGATGCGTGGAGAGAATTCGGCAAGGAAAAATGTTTTGTGCTTTAGGGAGGAAGCCCTGTAGCAGGCAGGCAGAAAAAGCAAAAGAAATATTCACTCTGCTTATAAGTGAAAAGGTCTCAGAAGAATAGAAGCCTTAGACTGGCAGCTTTCATCATGAATGTGGATTTGAAAACAAGACCAGGTTTTTGACCTAACTTAAGCAGTACGCCCAGGAAAGATACCCTTGCAGAAGTGGTTAATGCAGGCAGAAGGGATGACTAAATGAGTTAGACCTCGTAAAAGGATCCATTTATCAAGACTGTGTACCAGGGGAGCTGCCATCCTCGGGAGGCTGGCGGGGGGATTTGCAGAGCCTTTCTTTGTAGGTCAGGGCTTCCAATTTGTCTTAACTTGCTACTGATTAAAAGTTACCAGTGAATCTCTCTGTGTTAGATCTCCGAAATGAATTTGTTGCCTCAGTGTTGCTCCAGCAGGAGCTGCCTTTTGCAGCATAGGATTGTGGTCACAGAGACCCGTCTTCCCGGCACAGAGCTGGAGACACAAAACACTGTTTGTCTCCTCCCGAGGCCTGAGGTTGGGTCCCCAGAGACCGTTAAGGACACTCGTGTCTCCATGAGAGGTCTCTTGGGTGACTATACAAGATTAGTTTCTTGCACAGGGCTCCAGGTCTGTCTGTCAAAGGGGACCGTGCTAGACCCTTTTCGTGAAACCATTGAGATCTCTTGATGAATAGCGCCCTGGGATAAACACGTTGTGGTGAGGGTTTCCAGGAGCAGAGAGGCAGTGCACAGGTCAGGCTGCATGACATGCCCTTTTTGTGTATTTTCCACCAGTTTTTTACATTGGATCCCCAGCACACATTCTCTATGGATGGGGAAAGAGGCCTAACAATCAATTTTATTGAAACCATCAAAAGAAGACTAGAGCCCATTAATCCAGAGCAAAAAGGGGTCTCTTGGAAACATCAACACAGAGTAGAGACCAGCAGCAAAGAAAGAAGAATATTGGCAATAGTAGATCTCTTGGCCCACAGCTCTTTGGTTCTTTGATGGCCTCTGTGCTCTTGAATTGTATGTACACAGTATTTCACCTCTAAACCAAATACAAGTATACATTAGTACCAGTCAAGGCTTGCTGTGGAGTTTTTAAATGAGACTGTTCTGCTGAGTCAGATAGATGACAAATCCACCTTCTCATGTTGCATTGCCTAAAATAGAGATCTTTTTGAGTGTGGAATTAGAGTGCATCTTGTCTTTCTTATTCTGCATACTTGCACAGGGGTTCCAAAAAGCTGCTTCTCAGGCCACAAAGAGATTTCACTGCAGATTCAAACATCGCTTATTTTAATAATATGTGTTATATCAGTGACTTATTTCAGGTGTTGAAAGGGTGGAGAACAATGGTTTAGAGGAAGACTTCTTTCCCGAAGGCTCCAATAGCAGTTTAGTACTTATCTCCTCAGTAGGTTTTAATGGGAATTAAGCACCTACAAGCCATTTTTTTTACCTTAGAAAATCTCCTCCGCAGGCTATAGAAGAAGATTGGTAGCATTAAAAATGATGACATTTATCCAAGAAATGGCAAAAGGGAGCACAATAACCCCGCACTTTACAGGTGCTTTTCATCAAAAAAAGATGCCTCACATCTTTGCAAATCCAAGATACGAATGTTGCTGCATCCTGACGTTTGACCAATTCCGTGAACTCTTTTAGAGCTTGTATCAGTGCCTGCGTGCCAGCTAAAGACACAAAGTGAAATATATAAGCTGCTTCGTTTCTCCTTGCAGTATATTTTGACAGTAGAAGTCAGAGCTGTGGTCAGAGGAAGCAGGCTGAAAATGTGGTATATTCTGAAGCAATCTTAAGGACAATATAAGTGATGTGTAGGTAACCAAGACAGAAGACTCCAGATGCCTCCTCCTTCCGTCAGTCTCTGGGTGGGTTAGTGGTTAATTATAACCTGCCACTTGGGTTTTCTCTATGTGACTAGCAATGATTTCCCTATTCCTAGATTAATTAAAATGTTAAATAAGATCTGTCCCTAACACCAGTCTCAGGGGTAGCACGTTATCACTTATTCTCACCCTTTAGTTATGGACATCTAGTAAGTTTTCAGACATTTAATCTCAGTCAGCTTCAGTTTTGGGGATGCAATTTTATAAACAACTTTCCTGTTGACTCTGTAATCCAACCAGAAGGAAACGTTTGGGATTACTGCTTCTCACCTGCTGTTGTTTTTGCATCCATGGCGAGTCTTGGGTTCCAGGTTGTGCTTCAGCATAGGCAGGTTTGTCAGTCTGATTTGTTCCGTTACACTGTTTGGCATCACAGGGCAGCCATTCCCGGATCACCCTTTCTGCCTCTTCTCACAATAGGTTCTGCTGCTTTTCAGATTCTCAAATGGCTTAGCTCTCTACAGACTTTAAAATAATTGCGATTGATATAGTAAATTTGATAGCTAATTCCCATAACACGTTGGCATTAAAACTAAATGCTGGGCTTTTCTTCCTGTGCTTCTTTTAGAAAAAGTGCTGAGCAGCTCAAGCACTTGAATCCTAAATGGTGCTCCATTCTCCCTTATTTATCAGACCTACTTTTCTGTTATTTAGTTCCACTATCTCCTCATTTCCCAGGGTTTTCATGGCAGCATTAAGTCATTCTGGATTTCCTACTTTCTTGGCTCGTTTGTGCTGCCTTTTCTTGTTTTGATCCTGTGTTGTTTCTGTCGTGCCTTTACACTTTTGCATACCAGCTTTAGGTCTTTTTAAGTGCTTGTTTGATGGTGGAGCTGTGCTGCCCTCCCCGTTCCCACAGCCCAGCCTGGCTGAGGTGGTGGGAGAGTCTGTCTACACAGAGCAGATGTATAACGAATTTAGCTATTAATAAATGACTGTATGAGAGCTACTATTTCCGTACCCCTTCCTTTTGGGGGGCTGCATGTCAAAATCTGTACATTAGCAGAACTCTCTGTAATTTCACTTTCTTGTGACTCAGTGGCAGTGGCATTTGCTCGTTTATTTGGCCATCACAGGGGAATAGGAATAGATTTTCTTTGAAACCATTTTCCCTCATCATTTCCCATTACAGCAGTATACTTGGCCTTGTAAGGATCTTCTCATACCCTTCTGCTGAAATAGTTTCTTGTACAGCAGAAGTGGTGTAATAGAGCTACGGTTACCTTGAAACTGTCTGAAGATTTTTTAAGTCTAAATTCCATTTTAACAAGTATGAAGGAAAACCTGGGAGGAGGCAGAGGAAGGTGGTTTGTTTCCTGTGATCACAAATGGACATTAGTCCATTCTCTCACACACCGATATTTTGGATGCTATAAAATGTTTTAAGTCCGAATGCAGGGCAGGGGCAATACGGACGCACATTTAAGCTGGTTTCCCCTGAGAACTGGAGCGATCGTGCTTGTTGTTTTGAAAATGGAGGATTGCAGTAAAAACGAATTCCACCCTGTGATGCTTTAAGAGTGCTTTGAGATTCTGCTTGTGTAACAAATGATGGGCTGGTGAGGTTTAAAACCAGAAAGATGCAAGCACCTAGGAATACAAATAAAAATATTTCTGACCTCACCTTAATGATTGTGATCGAAAATATATCCTGACATTGCTAACTAAAGCAAAAGAGCAGCTGACAGAAGTCAGCTGGAAAGCACAGGGATTAGCTGGTGACATTCTGATCTGTACAATTAGGTGGATGCTATTAACATTTAAGTAGTTTAAAAATCGGCTCCCTGAAATACAGAACTGTGTGCTTGAACTGTAAAAATGCCATCATTCTACCTGACTCAGTGATAATTGCCTAGTAAGTGCTAAACATAGTGAAAATGCAGCAAAGGCTCAGAGATGCAGGCTAGGAACCAGTGATGGGAATGAAAGCAACATTCATCTTAAAACAAATTCAAAACAGCACTGAGTTTAAAGAGAAAGAATAAAGAAAAAGGAAAAAATCCAAGCTTTTAAAATGCCAAGTTTGATGTAACCAAAGAAGAAAATAAGTGGTGATGGTTTTCAACTGAAGAAATCAGGGATAAAACCTTCAGTGTGAGAATAACTGTTTTCTCACTGTCACACACACACGTGTATGTGCGTCTGCCCGTACGCATGCTGGAGCCAAAGGGTCTTTTTTTTCCCCTGTATCCTCAGCCAAAGTCTGTATAGATGAATGAGTTTGCCTGTGTGAAAGCAGATTTGCTGGGTAAATCACAGTTCTGTTTGGCAACAAGTTGCTGCCGTTGTTAGCACATCTGAGAAGTACTTCTTGGCGCAGCATCTTCTGCTCCTCGAGTTTTGTCTTCCCTCGCTTACTGAGGCCAACCTCCCTCCCCAGGACGGTCCCTTATCATAGGATGTCTTGAGTTGGAAGGGACCCACAAAGGTCATCGAGTCCAACTCCTGTCCCTGCATAGGACAACTCCAAAATGCACACCGTGCGTCAGGTGGGACTTCTCTGTGCGTTAGACCAGAACCCTGCAGAGTTTGTCCCCCTGTGTGGTTTGGTGTGCCATGCTCAGCCTCCTTCTAGCTCCAGAAGGCTCATTTGATGCTGGTGATCAGCTGGAGGAGAACTTGACACACGGCAGGAAGTAATCCAAAGGGTTTTCCAAAGGGAGCCCATGTGCAGCCGGGGTACGGTGCAGCTCCAGGGCCGGAGGATACGGGAGAGACATGCGGCCTGCTCAACTTGACTGAGAGATTGCTTTAGCGATCTTTACAGGGTAAATAGCAGTACTTTTTTCTTCCTTAATAAGAAAGGAAGCGTGTGTGTGCAGCTGTAACTATCTCTGTTTCAGAGCTATAAGTCTCTGTCAGCTTCAGTGCCTGGTGCATTCCTCATACAGTTAATGCAGCAGCACCTGGGAGAAAATATGGTCAAAGTCACACACAGGCTCAGCCAAAATAAGCTGAATCAAGAACCATCTTGCTGTCACACCTGGCAGCTGCCTCGGTGTGCGAACACCTCGGTAGGAAGCTCCTTGAGATAAACTGTCGTGTCAGCATGCTTGGAGATAGGCCTGGATTCAGAGTGCATCTACCTGAATCCATTGGCTCCATTTGAAGCATTTTACTCGAGCATACATGCTAAGTATTTAGAAAAGCTTGCTTTCTGGCTGCCATATTTCTACAGAGCTCTTCTTATTTGGAAAGGTGGGGTTGTTATGTTTTGTTATTCCTATCTTTCACTCAGGATGGTGAATAAGCGAGTCTTTTCACTCCAGAATGCGAAATCTGGTGGTGGTCTCTCTGCTACCACTGCTCCAGGCTCAGTGGAAAACAGGGAATAAACCTGGGATATTAGTTCAGTGCTACAGTAATTCAAAATTTTGCATATAATTCTATTAATGATGTATGAGCTGGAATAGATGCCAGCTTCCTCTCCTAGAGCTACATTTATTTTGCAAAACAATAGGATAAGAAGATGTTTAGCTTCATTTTTGTTAATATAGTGAGCAGACATGACTGATTACACGCAGGGAATGGAACAGTTATGTTAAAAAAATGATGCATTTTTCTGCCAGTAGCCACGTTTCAAAACCACAAAGGATTATTTGTAGATCACTGGGAAGTGTTAAATGACTTCATTGAATATTCCGTTAGTATGCAGAGATGCAAAAACAAAAGATGCAAAGGTAAGAACTCCTTTGCATCTGTATTTTCTCATCAGAGAATACCAAAGACAAATAACAAATTTTAGAAAACTAACCACCTCTTGCAGGTTTGGATAAAGGAGGAATTAGGACTATTCCAGAGGGGGAGAAGAAAATTTAGATAGAATAGGATAATTTTACTCTTCTTTCTCATGGTAATAGGCATGGACCACTGTTAGCAGGATGCCAGGACTGGGGAGGTCAGCTCCACTGCAGAGGGTGCCCCATCCTGTGAAAGCAGCCACAACAGCAGGTCCTCAGGCCAGGAACGGTCCTCGATCCACGTTCAGTGTGTGTGTTTCTGCTGTGGGCAAGTGGATCATCACCTCTGTGATAGATCCAGTGGAGAAGTGGGGTATCCTTTGACGTGCTGTCTAGCACAGATGGGAACATCCCATGGTCCTCACACACACGTTCTGTATTTCTGCGTATCCGGAGAGGCTGAACTATGCCACTGGTTTTGTCAAGAGATTTTGTAGTGATTAATATTTGACCAGCTCTTAAGAGGTAATGGAAGCTTGTTGTAGTATCTTCCCTTTTCAACTCCTGCCACACACTTCTGAATTTATTTTCTTCCTGATTGGCTTTAAAGGTGTGTAATCATGCGAGACTTAGACTGTTGACAGCACAATTCTAATTCTTACCAGCCACTCAACAGACAATTGGTGCAGCAGGAACTGAGCGCAGGTTCCCACTGGCCCCTCATTTTAATAGATGCACTGCTATCTCAGTTCTGTTAATCGTCTCACCTCTGAATGCAGTAATGAAATGTTGTCAGCTTTCTTGGTCTTTTGTGTTCTTGCCATGCTCTTGTGCGACTGGAAGCTGAATCCTTGTGAAGCTGAGGTTACACCTACATCACACGATGTGGTTCAGTATACAAGTGCTCATGCTGGCTCTCAAAAAGGATCTTGATAGCATGGAGATAAGCAGAGGCTAATTTACCTTGCTGGTGATTTAACTCAGTTCAGCAGAGCTGTACCTGAGCTATCTGCCATCTCTTTAGGCCAGGGGATCAACTTTGATGGGCTTGGGGTATGCTGCTCCAATACAAACAGATGTTGCACAGGGACAGATTTTGGTGTTCGTATCTGTAGCAGGAGCAGCTTGATGCTTGTTCCCCACAGTAAATAGTCCACGTGTCACTGCTTAGCAGAATAAAAGCAAGGACAGGAGTGCAATGCTGAGGTTCCTCTTGGAACTGAAGACCACCTACCCGCTACCCTGAAGCTTTTTTTTTCTGCTTGCATAAACTACTATTTCTCGATTTTCTTCAATTGTTTTTCAACTGCAAAATACCAATGTCTCTTCCCCCCCCCCCTTTTATTTCCTTTTATAGCTCTTGAAGTGCCTCTAGCTCTTTGACTTTAGCCGTATATCCATCATCAAGAAGGTTAGTTTAGATCTGCCTTTGTTTAGCCCGATGCATAAAGAGAAGTATTACTACTGATCTCATTTTGAAATGTTACTAAGAAGGAAAATGAAATTACTGCAGGTCGTTTGGAAGCAGGAGCAGGGTTTGTAGTCAGAAGCAATGTTTCAGTGTAATTGGGAAGGAAAAAGTGAACTGATGACAAAACCAACAGTGAGAAGAAGGGGAGGCCTTTGCTGCTTTGAGCAGCACTCTGTACCATCTACCTGGACTGCCCAGCCTCTCCAGTGACAGGAATCACTGTGTTCATAAGGTGTTCTGGGCACGCTGAGCTTTATTTCGAAGAATCATCTTTGAAATACGTTGATTATTAATATTTAAAAGGGCTCAATTAGAAGTTCAGGCATATTACACAGTGCAGCTAATAAGAGCCATGGTGTGAAATACAATAGCGCTCTGGTGACACTGTTATGGCATCACGGTTAATGACCAAAATATTAAAGAACTTATTGAAGTTCAATCATCAATCAAGGTAAATTGATTCTTCTGGCAAAGAATGCAAATGCATCCCTTTGATACTGCGTGAATACCAAGTACTGGGCTCAGCTCACGCTCATTTCTATGGTTGTCAATTTATGAACAGCTGGGCGAGCCACGGTGAGAGGAAGGGAGTAGCAATAATTAACTTTCCATTTACTAATTACTGGCTGAAATTGTCATGATAATCCTGATTGCTAGATTTCTGCTCAAAGTTTTCCTCCTCTTAGCATGTTGCCTCCGTTGTTGTCTCTGTTGAACCTGAGGCTACTTTCAACAGAAGGAGGTTGGAGAGGGGATGAGCGGTTTAAGTCTTTCTGCAATCAGTGTTTCCTTCAGACGCTAAATTTGTGTGAAAGTGTCTCAGTCTGCCTTGGTCAAAGTTGCCATTATAATCAAGGTATCACTGGAGCAGAGGCTTGTTCCCCTGCTGTCAGGAGGTCATCAGTGCCTCTTCAGATCCTGCTCGGGTTTTCTCTCACCTTTCTCATCCAATTTGCTATGTTGGGCCCTGCACTCAAAGGTCTCGCACAGCCTCTCCTCTCCAGGAGTTCGTTCCTTTTGCTTTCTTAGCTCTTTGGGTGTGCCAGTACCACCATCCTTTGCTTTGTTCCCTGGTGGAGATCCTGCAGCTGTACTACCTGGGTGCAGAGCTTGCCTGGTGTCCCCACATCCTGCACACCTGGGGTGCTCTTCCCATCTCTCTCCAAAGCCTGTAAACACAAGTACAAAACCTACTATTTTCCTACCATCCCTGCTTCCCCCAAGCGCGCTGTGTTACTGTCACATGGGGTAAGTTTTGGGGCGCATCCTGTTCCACGGGGAGTAAGTTTCGGGACAAGACAAAAATCTTCAGAAACTGCAGCTTGTTTCCAGCACTGCAGGTAGAACAAGGATTTCAAATGTACCCTTTGTTTGGATGTCCCCGCTTGCCAGAACGGCCCAGTGTGCCTCAAGCTGTGCGACCTCACGGTTGCCATCCCAGGAGGGTTCCTTGTGTGGGTGCTGTGTTGGTTCCCAGTGTGGGTGGACAGACGGTCTGTCTGTCCGTCCTCTCACCTGAGTCATCGCAGGAGCGAGAGGTCTAATGGCTGCTAATGATAAACACTGATCTCCTCTCATGCTGCGTATACAAATGTCACATTATGCTCTTATAATGAAAAGGGAGAACAAGCCATTCCTTACCTCAAGGACAAAGATCTGGCACCATGACCATGGCTAGCAACTCCTGAAATCTTGCCAGGACTGATAATACACAAACCAAAATTGCTGTAGTAAGAATTACGTTAATTATATTTCATAAAAAATACCCTCATTAAACACTTTCTGTGAAAGACCAAACTGTCAGAAATAGACCTAGGTTTATAATTGATTTTTCCTACGTGGACTGCTCTCCATCCTATCCTTCGAGTGAGCTTCGTTTGTATGTGAAGTGTGTGTTGAGTAAGTGTAGGAGCTGTACCAGACAGGGGCAGAAGAGCTAAGTTGTTGCTAGGAAGGGAGGGAGGGAGGGAGGGAGGGAGGGAGGGAGGGAGGGAGGGAGGGAGGAAGGAAGGAAGGAAGGAAGGAAGGAAGGAAGGAAGGAAGGAAGGAAGGAAGGAAGGAAGGAAGGAAGGAAGGAAGGAAGGAAGGAAGGAAGGAAGGAAGGAAGGAAGGAAGGAAGGAAGGAGAGATCAGCCATTCTTTCTAAGAATACAGGGGTTTTTTTGAGAGATGGTTCTTGCCTTTTTTCCTCTGCCCAAAGTTACCCTCAGGACAGGTGCAGTGACAAAGGTTTTACATGCCCGTATTTTCTTGGACAAGGAGGAATGCAGGCCTTAACCACAACATGGGGCATGTAAAAGGCCCCAAGATTTAATCCACAAACAGAAAAGTATTCCATGCACAAGACTTGAAGCTCTGTATGCTGCACTTACCAGAAAGAAGAGCAAGAGGTGAAATACTTGTGGAGTATGAGTACCTAAAATGAGAGAAGACACTGGCTGCAAAGAATGACCGTTTAATCCATCAGACAGAGCCAGAACAAGAATCAATAACTGAAAGCCGAAACCAGAGAAATGCAAGCAGAAATAAGGCTCAGATCACCAACAGCGGGGCTGATTTTTCCACGGGAAGTGTTAGCCTCTCTATCTCTTGCTGTTATCTACTGCTGGGCACCTTTCTGCAAGACCTTTCAGCCCAGCGTAGGTGGAAATAGAGCACAAGGTGGGTGTGAAGGGCTGCTGCATGGCACTTGTCTGATACGATGGGTCAGGCAAGGTCACCAAATGCTCTTTCTGGTGTTAAAATTTTTACCTGGAAATATAGCTAGTAATTTCTGGATTAACTCAGCTTTGTGGTTCTGGTTAGATCTTTTCCTTGAAATCAGCAAAGGACTGATTTTCACTCAGGTTATTTTAAAGTGTGAATGAAATGAAATTTGTGCTTATCAGTAAGTAACGTCCTATGGGGTAGCATGGAGAAAAACCCCAGAAAGCAATCATATGAATTAGCAACAAATCTTCTTCTCCATCTTTGCAGCCACACTGCTTCCATCACAAGATTAACCAGGTCCTTCTGCCTTGCAATTTCATCTCTGCATCAGATTGCAACTTGAATTCCTTTACAGGAAAGTGCAGATCCCTGCTCTGGCGTCTCAGGGAGTCGATAGCTATACTGAAAGTCACGCTGCTGGATCAACATGCCATGAGTCCTTACCAGGACATCCAAAGTGGATGTTTCTCTTTCAAGTGAGAGCGAGCTGTGGAACGGACTCAGCGATGATCCTGGGAGGTCACTGTAAAAACAGACTTGGAAACTGAGGTTGAGCTTTTTTTGTGCAATGATGACTTGGGACTTTACTGGAAAGTCAGAGTAAAAGGAAGGGCTGAGTTTTGAGGCCGTGTTCTGCTAATGATCGACTGCTAGCAGCAAACCTTGATTCTCAGCCTGTTGACATTGCACAGAACTGAAAACAGCTCTTTCAGGAAACAAGAGTGGGGATGGACGGGTTACGTGGATGCGGAGCTCGCATGTCATCGGCTTCCCAGAAAATTAATCTTCTTCAAGGTTACTGGAGAGAAATTGGCAGCCCTGAGAGCAGGAAAGAATGTAGCTGCAACACAGCCGCTGATAGAAAATGCTGTCGAGTTTCCTCAACTGTCAGTTAGGAGGAAGAGAAAAGGTAGCACAGAGCTGCCAGCACATCTGGCATAAACTAAAGGTTTAACTAAACTAAAGCATTCGTCCTCCAGCTTGGCCGGTTACACACTACCCAAGAACGAACTCTGTGGAAATGCTGACAGGTAACAGATGGTGCAAGCAACATAACTTTGTTCGTAAGCTCCTGCTGCCAGTCATACTCCATTAGCAGAGGCACCTCTTCTCACCTGAGTTAGGTGGCCTTTGGGAGCACTGCTGTGGGCTAAGCTTGGCCTGTGCCAGCAGGGCTGTTCTCGGGTTGTTTCACATGTCAGTAACCACAATCGTCAGGTATGGATTTTGGTATCTCCGTTTTTCCTCTGGAAATGGATGATAACTAATCAGGTCACTTCTACTTGTAGGTAAGAACACAAAGCTCACCCTTTTTCCTATAGTCGTTATTCATCTGCAAGCTGTTTTTATTCAGTTGTTGTGTGTTTCGTGTAACTGGTAACTACAGCTAGAAAACACAGGAAGGTGTTAGGGTCTTTGACACTTGGTGGAACCAAGACCCAGACCCCCATGGTGCCAGAGTCTGAACCTGCCGCAGTGTGTAGGGTCAGCTGTGTTTGGGGAGATGCCATATCTGCTGTGCTGGACCAGGAAACAGCTAGTTAAGAATAAATGAAGCACTCAGAGATCAGAAGCAGAAATATTCATCCTCTTATCATCGCCATCTGCTTTTTTCCCATTGAGACATGTGGTATATACTTCAGTTTAATGCCAGCTCTGCCCAGAGGGGTTTAGAGAAAGAAATGAAATTCTTTTCTTCCATACACTATCCTTGTAAAATTGCCTGACCATAAGACTTTGCCCTTTTTCCCCAAGGTTAAAAACAAAACAAAATTAAAAACTACTGGTGGGGACTTTATTCTTTTTGCCTCTGTCTGCATTTCCTTAACGGCTTAATGCTTTCTGATATTCATATGTGACGCCCATAATTGTTAGGGAGATGGGAACGACTGGATTTCTGTTGAGACTTCCTCCCTCGTCGTTGGTGTCACCCCATCCCACAGCCTCTCTGTGCACAGTCATGGGGATGGTGTAGCTGCTGGGTTAGTTCAGCTTGGTGCCTCGTTAGGCTTTTTCTCTAGAGAGAGACTGTCCAGTCAATTCTGCCCCCATCCATTCTAGTCCCACTGTAAAGAACCTGTGGAGCAAACTGGCAGTTTGGGCTGTTTCCACCTTCTGACACTCCTGGTCCAGCCTGCTCATCCTTACGAGTTCTTCCTTGGGTTGCTGCTTTGCCTAGACTTTCTACATCCTTTTTCCTCTCTGTCCTGCTCCGGTGATGAACGATACAGTACACTGGCATATTTCTTCATTAGCACAAGTTTCTGTTGTGGCTGAATTGTTTGAAATTATAAAATCTGGACTGTGGATGTCAAAGCCAAGATGCTTAGGAAAGAATGGCTCTTTACAGACCCATATGCAGCTCAAGCGAAATTTGAAAAAGAAAATGTGTCTGTAAAGACAGCATGCACTTGACAACCTCATAATACTTGCAAATATCTACTGTAACCACAGCCCAGGCTTCTTTATGAGCATGCATCGTGGGCAGTAGTTTTCCCTGGGCATTTGAAGATGTGCGGTTTGGGGAGTAGGCGGCAACTTTGTTGTAGACGCCCAGCAGTGATGGGTGGAAGCTGTGCTAGGCAGTGGCACGTACTAAAATCCTGTTCATACAGAGCTGTGCGTTACTTGGGATTGGCAATCCTACCCACTTTCTCTTTGACTTGCAGGGTTTAGTAAGCTGCGTATCCTGCAGCTTTCCCTCTCCTGCACTGTGAGCTCTACAAGCTGTCTCCATGTCCCTGCTGCAGCTTAAAAGCTCTGTTGGCCAGGGATGCTCTGGAGCTCCTTCAGCTTCCAAAAAAAGGATTGTCATGAGTATTCTTAAATATAGCCAGCCAGGATATAAGGAGTACTCAAATACAGATTACTACATGGAGAATTCAACTAAAATGCTTGAGATAGTTTTCCTAGGAAAGCTGTGAGAGTTTACAACCTTCTCTTTGCTATCTCCAAAATATTTATGTGACTTCAGATTCCCTTCAAAATTTTTCCTTAGCCAGTACCCTGCAAAAAGTGGTTCTTCCACTTGAAAACAGAGCAGTTAATTATAGTCATAAATAGGCAGTCACTGGCCAGTGTCCCTGGGTGGATACATACCACTGAAATACGGTTTGTGGAATTTGGTTTTGCTGTAGGTGCTGTACGACATTCAAAATTAATGTCCCCAGATGAGTCTCCCGTGGGAGGTTACGGTGATACTGCTGTCCTCTTGAAACTCAGGGCTGTTGAAAGCACACATGAGATAATGGGTATAAGAATTCATATAATAATCTATTAAAACCTAAACATGAATTAGCAAGAATTGGTTGCTTTAAAAGATAGAAGTTTAATGATCCAAGGAGCAGCAGTAGTGGCACCATTCTGTTCCTCCAGTATGTAGCCCTGCAGAAAGAATTACCGTGATGCCATATAACAAAAATCTTAGAAAATCTACTGCAACCGTTAAAAACACCTATTTAAAAAGATTTTTGATGATTATGAAATGAATTGTACAACATTTTTACTAGTGTGAAAGAGCCTCTGTAGTACAATAAGTGGAACTATGAAGCCTTAGGATTATAGTTTCATAGAAAGAGGTGGATGGCATGCCTCCTACTGCATTATGTATTCCTCCCTGGGGTACTTCCTTCTTGCAGAGTTTCAGGTATGGAAAAGATGAGCTGTTATATTAGCAAAAATCATTGCCTGCAATCAGGTATCATTCCAAGAGCTAAGTCTTTGTAATTAGCAAAGGGAGCAAAGCACTCGCTTTGTTGGTGTAGTACAAAACTGGTATTAGGCAGATTGAAGCAGGGCAGTGTGGGGTTTGGGTGTGTGTATATGGGACAGCTGCAGGTGGCATCTCAATTAAGTGTGTCTGTTAGTAGGTGGTAGCCCTCTTCCTTAAAGTGTTTTGTGGTCTGCTTTTGGGGGTGTTGCTTTTGCTGGCTCGGAGATCTGTACGGGCAACTGTTTCCGGTAGTTACAAGACGATCAGCTGCTGCGGATCCCTGCGCTCTGTGTCTGGTTTAGTACCTCTGCACATCCCCAGCGTACCCAGGACGGGGCACACGTGCCAGCTTGCCGCGGGCTGGGCTCGCTCTGTGGTGCCCAGCAGCCATCCCACAGCTGTGCCAGATGTGCTGCTGGGTTTTGTGGACACTTGAGTTACCCCAAGGCCCGCAGAGGCGTTTGGGAGCCGTGCAGAAAAGCTCGTTTAGGTGACGTGTCCATCAAAGAGGCATTCAATGGGGACATCTCCCCTTCTCCCTCCAGGGTGGCTTAATTCAGAGACTACTGCCTACAGAGAGGGATATCATTCAGAGTGAAATTAGAGACAACTGACAGGATCCCTGTCCTCGTAAATCCCCAATAATTGTGACAAATGTCTGGAGTGCCGCAGGCAGTGCTGTGCCAGCTGCCCTGCCAGCCTGGGGCTGCCGGGGACTCATTGCCGTCACCCCAGCTGGGGCTTTTAACTGTTTTTTGACAGGGACAAGGGAACAGAACTGGTTAAAGCAGCCAAAAGGGTACCAGTTATTTCCTGCTGCCTCATTTGTGTATATTGATTACAGACCATAGTGGAAACCCACAGCTGAAATAGCAGAATTTGCTGCCAGTTTTGCTGTGTCAGCAAAATCTTGAGATTTCCGTTGCATGAGCTCAGACGGGAGATTAGGTTATCTGTCCCAGTGCGGGAGCCGCAGGGCAGCTGCTGACACTGAGGCCCCCATGCAGCAAGCAGGGGCTGTTTGCAGGGGCTGATGCCATCCCTGCAAGCTGCGCTGGCGGGGAAGCGATGCTTCCTCCCTCTCCCACAGTCCTCATCTGCTTGTATTTCTGACCCCCCAGCTTTCTGCACGTTTCATGCGATCATTCCTGGTGCCACCCGCAGCCATTGCTCTGTTCAGCCCATGGTATATACCTATCTCTCTGCTGCTTCATGGAAAGGAAGGATGCAAATCCACAGACACCCTGCAAATAAAATTCCACCCTGGGCAAAGCAGGCAGCTGTCTGAAGCCCTGGCCTACAGGGATTGATTAGAAGTTGTCTTGTTGCAGCTGTCACATGTGTGCTCGGGGCAACACAAACATCCACTCCTGCCCGCTCAGTGCTGGGGCTCAGTAGTTTGGCTTCCCAAACCAGGCACCACACTCACGGCCACAAGTCCAAACTATAGCGATGCAGCTTCTCCGGCAGACTGGAGGAAGCTTTTTACAATTTTTTTAATCTCCTATGAAAGATCCTAAGGAGTGGTGAATCCATCATCCTTCCTGGTGACGTGACCCAGTTCTGACTCAGCTTCACAATTCAGAGAAGACGCCCGTCCCCAGTACAGCGTGTTGGTTCTGGGGATGGAGGGCAGTAGCAGTCACACCATAGAATCACAGAATGTCAGGGATTGGAAGGGACCTGGAAAGCTCATCCAGTGCAATCCCCCCATGGAGCAGGAACACCCAGCTGAGGTTCCACAGGAAGGTGTCCAGGCGGGTTTGAATGTCTGCAGAGAAGGAGACTCCACAACCCCCCTGGGCAGCCTGGGCCAGGCTCTGCCACCCTCACCATGAAGAAGTTTCTTCTCAAATTTAAGTGGAACCTTTTGTGTTCCAGTTTGAAGCCATTACCCCTTGTCCTATCATTGGTTGTCACCAAGAAGAGCCTGGCTCCATCCTCCTGACACTCACCCTTTATATATCTGTAAACATTAATGAGGTCACCCCTCAGTCTCCTCTTCTCCAGCTCCAGAGCCCCAGCTCCCTCAGCCTTTCCTCACACGGGAGATGCTCCACTCCCTTCAGCATCTTTGTTGCCCTGCGCTGGACTCTCTCCAGCAGTTCCCTGTCCTTCTGGAACTGAGGGGCCACAGCTGGACACAATATTCCAGGTGTGGTCTCCCCAGGGCAGAGCAGAGGGGCAGGAGAACCTCTCTGACCTACTGACCGCCCCCTTCTAACCCACCCCAGGTACCATTGGCCTTCCTGGCCACAAGGGCCCAGTGCTGGCTCATGGTCACTCTGCTGTCCCCAGGACCCCCAGTGCCCAGGCAGACATCAGGCTGGTCCCACCATCTCGTCGAGGGGCACAGGCTGTGTAGGAGGTGCAGCCTCTGCGACACGTTTCTCTGGCATGCACTCATCATTGTCTGTGATTTCAGCAGCTGGTAAAAATGCACGCTAGAGGAATGTGTGGGGTTTTGTCCCAGTGTATTCTTCCTCCTCTTTTTATGTCGCATTGAACTTGCTTGCTCAGCAAACTTTTTTTTTTTTTAAATTTCCGAATAAAGGATGTGAAATTTCTTTCATTTTAAGATTTAAAAAAAAAATTAAAATCTGTGGAGCTGCCACATTGAGATTGATTCCTCTAGAGAGTGTGGTATTTAAAGCTAATCTTGCTTGAGTTCATAAATTGCTTATTGTGTGTGGTGCTTAGGACTTGAATCGCTTTTCTTGGCCAGGGTGCTTCAAGCTGTAGGGGAAGAAGAGGAGCGTGAAAGGTGCAGCTGCATTTAAGACTGAAGTGCTCATTTTGAAATATCTCCCTGTAGCGATGGGAATTTTTCTCCCTGAAACAAGTGTTTGGTTTCAGGCTGGTTGGAGACACATCCTTAAGGAAAGCAAAGGAAAAAAAAAAAAGTACTATCCGCAGATTCATTTTTCCATTACTTGGAAGTCATCTTGTATATAATTTAGATGGGTCTTAACGAGGCATAAAGTCACTTTCAGAAAATTGATGACTCCTTGTTCGCTTCTCTGTGAAATGAGGGCCTGGAGCCTTCCCTTTGTTCCTTCAGTGGGATCATCAGATCTGATTGCAGAAACCCGATGAAGCTCTTAATCCAAGCACCAGAGTAACCACAGCTCTGGCCTTCTCCTCTTTATTGATTTTGTGGCCGGGCCACGTTTCTATTTCAGCCTAGCATGCTTCGTGTTTCGGTATCTCTAGCGAAACTCATCCCTAGCCCTTTTGGGTTTATTAACTCTTTAGACACCCAGTGTTGTTTGGTAGGGTTCAGAGTGTTTGAGGCTGTGCGGGCAGGACTTCTGCATCTCCATCTCTGAATTGTGGTCGTGTGGACCGATCAGGACACAGAACAATCAGGGAGTTGAGGTTGGTGCTAATCACAACATATTCATAACCTCCAGTTCCACCTCTTTTTATCTCCGTTTGCCCCCACTGCAGAGTGGGGTGCTGACAGTCCTTGGGGCCACATCCTGGTGGGTCCTCCGGCATTTGTGCTGTTCATGCCTGCAGTGGATTTGCATCTGCTTAGAGGCACCTTGGCAGCCTGGGGGGCAGGTGACCCCAAAGGACAGCCGGGACCAGCGAGAGACCGTGCATGTTGTTCATGCCCTGGCTCTCGATTTGCGAGTTTGACCTCACCGGAGGAGCCGACGGGTGTGAATTATTCATTGCCGTTTCCTCCACGTGCCTCAGCGCACCGCGAGCTGCAGTTTGCCGACTGCCTGCTCCGTGGCAGGAAAGGTCAGGAACCTCATAAACAAGGTGAGAAGCAGAGTGGGGCGGCGCAGCCACCCGGGCTGCTGATTCCTCCTGACATTAGAGCGCTAATGAATGTTCTGTCATGGTCCCGTGAATATTGCAGGAAGCTCTCGCCTCCCGCCTCCCCTGCCTTTGCCGGGCCTCGGAGTTACCAAGGTTACCTGACGTGACTTTCCTGGGAGAGAGGAGCCACAGCTGCAGGTCGGCTGCTCCGGGAGCATCACACCTCGACGGTGGGCGTGGGGAACGTGGCCTTCCTCATCGCCTTCCTCACCCTCCCTTTGGCTGCTGCCGTCCCCCTCCCTCCCACCCCACGCTGCCTGAGGTGTCATTGGTTTCGTTTTATTTTAGGGGTTTTTTTGAGTAAGGATCATATTAATTTTGTTTTGCTTGCATAACCCGGACTGTTATCATCCGACTAATTACTCACACATTTTCCTTCAGACAGCAAATGGGAGAGATAAAACTGCAGCAGGTTTATATGATTTCTGCTTATCAAATTACTGTAATTATTTGAAGAATGGCTTAAAATTGTATGGAGTAATGAATTTAATTACGAGTTTGCAGCGATGCCTTGTGCTGCATGCGGCTTGCAAATGGGCAAGTTTATGAGCAGCTCTTCACAAAGCGGCAGCAGGCGGGATTGCACCGCTCTCCTTGCGAAGGGAGGCTCCAGCATCTCCATACCCCAGAGAGGGGGGACGGGGCACACCGTTGGGGTCGGCTGGACAAATCGTGCTCACCAGTCAACCGATTAGCTCTCTTAGTTTAATTCTCACACAAACCCAGTAAGATAAGGTGCTGGCAGCCTCCTGGTCATGGCGTGCTGCAGCTGGCTGGCTTTGCTCGTCTCCTCAGCCCCAGGGCATGGGGGTGACCAGATCACTTGGCCAGATCTCCACACCTCCTCCTGTTCAGATCAGCCTGCGGGTAGCTGGCAGCAAAGGCAGGTCATGCAGTGCTGAGAAAGCTGTCCCACCAGAGCCGCAGCCTGTTGCGACCTGCTCGAAACCCTCGTGTTTGCCATCTCTCTGCTCCACACTAGGAACAGCAAACTTATCCACCAGAGCTGGGAGATGCAGAGGGACACACCTGACCCCTGTGAGCCACACGCTCTGCTCCCAGGATGTACCCAAACCCTCAAATACAATGAATTTCTCCCCTCTTCTACTTTTCTTTACACCCCTGCTTAGTTCCAGGTGCTATGAAAAATGGTGTTCTGCACTCCACCAAAGGGCTCCAATCCCCTCCTGAAACTGGGGGGTGAGGACATAGCAGCCCTCCATCCTCACAGCCATGGGGATGGTTGAGCAGCTCAAGGGATGGAGATGTGACATCCCTGTGGGCTGCTCCCTGCCTCTTGGGCACAGATGTGCAAGCTTCGTGTTTCTTGCCAGTTGAGGTAGTCACAATACATGAGATTTCAGTCTTTGCTTTTGTTGACTAAAATACAGACAGTAGTGAGGCAGCCAGTTGTAGAAATACTGAGGTTTACAGGTAGATGGTTGGGACTGGACAGTATTTTTTATGCTTTTTTCCATTGCATGCTGCTGGTATTTGATGGAGATGGTGTTACCTAAGTGGATAAACAGCTGGGAAGCCTGGTCTGGAAGGGGCCAAAGCCTGATGAAATGCTGTTCCTGAGACAGGCTGGCCACCATTTCCCACAAAACTGGACTGTGGAGTGAGACATAGGGCCAACGGAGTGAAGAGGTTTGGGCTAGATGCATTTAGGCAGTGGAATAAAAGTGCAGGCAACAGGGTATTGAAACTGGGTATATGGGAAGTGGAAAAACTGCTGGAACTTCAGGTCTATGTACTGTGATGTTCTGAGCTTCATGAAGAACTGCTGGATCATCTGGTGCAGCCCAGCTGCCACCTCATTCTCTGTGGCATCCCTTAAACACTGCAGATAGTTCAGGCTTAACTGCTTGAAATATCAGATATGAAAGGCAAAAGAATGGGTGGCCAAGGGCCACGCAATGTCTGAAACCTTTGTGAAGATAAAGTGGCTTATGGATGATACTAACATAGAAAGCCTCATGGTCTACAGCTCAGTGATTACACCATGTCAATGTTTGGGTGTTTGTTTATTTTAAAAATGGTGGCTACTGTAAGACAGTCCTGAATTTTGAAAGTGCAAGCCTGCCCTAATTTGGACTGTAGGCAAATCTGGCCTTGCGTGCAAAAAGGAGGCATTAGCAGTCAAACCCCTTGTCTTTCCTGACGTGTGAATAAGGGAGTCTGTGTGCGGGATAGAATCGTACATGTTATTATGTCTCTAAATGCAAGGTCAAAGCAGATTCTAAATGGTATTGACTTTTAAAAGAGCTTGTCACAAGGCAGACATGAATTCTGCATAATCTCTGCAGTTTTACATAAGGGGAGAAGCAGCAACGCACAATGAGAGCACCAGAAGAAACTGCGATTGTTGAAGCCATAAACCAAGTGTAATTTCTGGCAGTTTTTCCATAACTCTACTTAAACCAGGAAGAAACCCAAAAAACCACTTTTGCTTGGAAAACTCATAAGGATTTGTGTGACGAGTGCTGTGATTGTTAGTATGTTGACAGGGTCATAAATACAGTGGAGTGAGAGGAGGCTGCAGGATGTATCAGTTGGCTGTGACTGTGACCTCATCCGTACCCAACCCCTGTGGGTGTCCCCAAGCAGAATGTGTTTTCTCCTTCTCACACTGACATGAACTATTTCCATGGTTCAGCATGTGAGACAAGAGGAAGAGAATACCTAAAGCGCCATAGCATGAGATTTCATTACCCATAGTGTTTTTAGCCTTTGTAGCTGCAAATGTTATTAAACATCATAAAATTGTCCAGTTCTTTTAAGTTCAGCTACAGTACTTCTCCCAATTTGTGCTTATATGAGAAAAAGACAGCAAAGCTTGTCTATGAAAAAATGAGAGAGAGTCATCTTAAATTCTTAAAAGCAGTTTGAAAATGTGAAATAAAATTAGCAATAATATTTTGCACACAAAGCTGCCTTCAGGAGTGATCTGTATCAGAGCAAATAACGGTGGCTAATGTTTTCTTCTCTCAATCATTTTTAAAGGTCATTTCATGATCAAAATCTACTTGCTAATTTAATTTCTATTCTCAGTGTAAATGTAAGATGATGCTGTTATTCTGTTTGCAGGTGGTTTGCTGGGGAGAATTGACCTTTTGCCTTTGTTCTCAGTGTATCGAGGTCTGGGTCCAAAGCCTTGTGCATGTGGCAGCCCAGTTTCATGGGCTGGTAGGGCCCCATTTCCCAAACCAGGGTTTCTCAGGTGTTTAAATCCAAGGGCTCCCTGATGTCAGAAAGAAGACACGTAGAGCATCCAGTGTAATGTTGTCTCGTGGGACCAAATAAAAATTGTGGGTTTGCTTCGTTTATTTTGCTGTTTTGCTTGTTGGCTTGCATGTGTGGGAAGGTGAACTTGTGTTTATTTGCTGTTCTGTAGTAGACCAGAGCTGTTCATGAGCCACAAGTTGAGAGGGAGCTTTCCTCCTCTCCCTGCCTCACATTACCTTAGAGATTCACCTCCCCAATTCTTTCCGGTGTGTTTATTCTTTTCGGCTGCACCTTTCTGACTCAAGGTCTGGATTTGGGCACGTTGCTGAGCAGCCTTCAGCAGAAAGAGAGAAGAAACCTAGGCAGTGAAATGCTTTGGAGAGTCCTATTAGCCTTAGATCAAGGACTCAACAGGCAGCATGAAACTTGGATTTTCACCTCTCGCGTGGCTTTGTCTGTGACTTGCCCTTCCTACTTTGTCGCAGGGAGAGGTTTCTTCTGTATGGGCTCTGCAGAGATCTGTCTGATGTGAAAATCCCAGCAGCTGACTGTCTGCCGGAGAGCCTTGTCTGCGGCGTGCGAGGCTCAGATTGCATGGGTCTGTGGTTTCCCTGCCGTTGCTGTCTGCTAGAGAAACCCCTAAGATCTTCCTCCAGCTGCTGAGACACGAGGTTGGTCACGAGGAGACAGAGCGCCGCCTGAAGAAGACTGGGACTCTGTTGGTTTTCGACAGATAGGATGGGGACCTATTTTGTCTTCCCTCAGGCAGGTCATGGGTCTGAAAACCCCTGTCTGGAAGGGAAGATGGTGTTTCCCCAAGGGATCTGAGACCCCTGTGATTCTGTCCAACATCAGAGGCTCATTGTTCAGGGTGTCTCCTACTGGCATTTTGCGTTGGTTGTCAGTTCAGTAAAGCGAGCAGCTGCGATTCATCCACTTCCACTTCTGTCCGTGGCAAGTGTGTCCTCTTGCGTCCCAGGCAAGCGTGTGGTTGGGGCCCCTGTTAGCTCTGAAAACCACAGCTATGTCTTCAGGGCCTTTGCAGAGCACGCCATGCTGCACCATTTACTGTAGATGCTCTGAAAAGGGACACGTGGTCTTGTTTACTTTGTGCCGAAGACAGGAATGCCAGCAGTTATTTTACCTTAATGCTGGGAATATAAAGATTCACAGTATTCCTATCTGCGAGGAGATACCTGAATCTTACATCCTCTAGGAAAGACTTAAAGCGGCGTCTGCATAGCAAAAGTTCTTTCCTGTTAGTGGTTACAGCTGGGAGAGCAGTGCCTCATCTCTTGCTTGTAATTACATCAGCGGAGTATCTTGGGAGAAGGTTAAATACTCTTTTGTATATCAAATAAAGCCAGTGAACTTCGCTGAAATCATTTAATGAAAACAATCCTGATTATCTATATATACTGCCATGTGATATTTTAAAAGAACATCTTAAAGGGAAACGTGGAATTGTTTAAGGCCTCCAAAGACTAAAGTGCAGAGGCTATGCAGCGAATGCCTTTATAATCCAGGATCTGAAGTAGGCTTTGAATCCAATTGTGTTTTTTGCTGTTGTAAAACATGAGAGATTTTGATACGGTAACTCAGATTTAATTCAGAACTTTCTTATTAACTGTTCTTCATGCACATCAAATTTTAGAGACTGAGCTAAAGGGCTCTGCACATCAAAGATGGAACTGACTCAAGGACAGAGCTATTAAGGTGTGTAATAATCAAGAGAGGAGAATTAATTGTCTTTAATTTGGCATAAATCCCAGGGACCATAACTTTGGTTATTAGGAATTCAGGGCCTATTTCCAATTAGTTATACCCAAGCATGCTTGCTTTTCCAGCTTTAGGAGTCTAATCCTTGAGCACATTAGCGCAGCCATCGTTGACATGCTAATAAAGGACAGCGCTACCTGACCCCTCCGTGTGTGGTCACTGCCAGCCAGCGTTTGCCGGGCAGTAAATCAAACCGTGGAATCGCTTTATCGTTTCTGACACCTTGCCGTGAGCAGCTCAGTGCGTGTCAGCTGCCCGGGCCGTCTGTGCAGGCAAAATCACCTGGGCCACGCGGGAGCGGGTCAGAGAGGCCGCTGTGGCTTTTACATGCTTTTGAGTCTTTGAGCTTCCTTCTAAGACATCTGCTCCAGCAAAGCTAGGGTGTCTTACCTTAAGGCGTATGAAATGTAAATAGCGCAATTGTTATCTGTACTGGAAAATCTGGTCTAACCTGAGCTGGGTTAAAGAAAGAGGCGGCAGATGTTTCCTGAGTTGGCAGCAGCAGCAAAACAGCACATAGTGCGACTGCGTGGCTCGAAATGCGGCACCTCCGTGCTGAGAACCTGGGAAGGTCCGTGGCAGTGCGGGGCCCTGGCCCCCAGCCCCCTGCACGCACCTGCGGAGCGTGTGGAGGTGCCACGTCCCACGGCAGCGCCGGCTGCTTCGTACGCGCCACGGAATGGAAAACACAAGCAACACCACCCTTGTTGTAAAGTGCTCGGTGTAAACGTCAGAAGGTTTTAAGAAAAGGTTGTCCCCTTCCACTTTGCAAGCCAGGCTGTGTGTGTCTTGCATCAAAACAGGGCCACCAGGAATATTTGTAGCCATGTTTATATGTGAGGGGCAGAAGGAAAGATGGTTCAGAGCAAGGGAGACAAACCAATTCATGCACTCAGCTCCTCTGTAATTGTTTGCCGAGACCTGCAACCTCGTGGTGCTTTAGCCCTTTTCTGTCGAGTGCTGCCTGCCAGTCGGTCAGGAGTGACACAAAACGCTCACAGGGCAAGAGCATGGCATCCCCTCCTGGCTGTTGTTGATTCTATTTGTCCTGAACCTTGACTTTATTGCATGAGAAGGTCCTGGGAAGTCCGTAGTGGCTACCTCCCCCCCCCCGCCGCCTTTTCTATGATGTCCCATTTGAAAAAGAAATAAGGAAACCTCAACAGCTACTGTGGGGACTGCTCCTCCCAACCACCCGTGTGTGGAGCTAATGCAGGGATCTTCCTAAAGAAACCTGGAATTACATTGCAGTGGAGAAATAGCAGATTGCCTTCAAAGCGTCAAGGCCAACTATTCTTCATTTTGAAGAGGGGAAAAATCCTTTTAAAGCTTTCTTCAGGCTATTTTTCCAGCATAGTGGAGCTGAAGCTTGCTAAATCCAGGTGCCTGTTTAGCTTTCTTAGTCTGTGTCTGGTAGATGAAATGTTTTGGGGGAAAAGGTAGGGACCATATTTAAGGAAAACACAACCTTCTGTCTGGGAAGGAACAGTCCCATGCCACCAGCCTCTGCATCTCTCCTCACCTGCCAGGGAAGAAGGGTGGGGAATCCCACAATTTCTCTAGTGGTCATTTGATAAAATTAACCTTTGACTAACAGCAAATACGTCTGATGTTAGGGAACGCATTCTCCTTGAACAGCAGAGGAATTTCAGCCGATCTCCTGCCTTTGGTTTACGTTGAGTACCACGGGAGCCAAGAGGCGCCTCTATTTTTTTACCCACTTGGCCTTGATGTGGTTTCACTGCCAGCTTTCCATTTATCTGTTGCGTGCTCTTTAATTCATGAGGGCCTGCACTGGGGATTTGTTTAAAGCCTTGGCTGAAATTGTCAGCCCCTCCTTTTATTGCACATCTTTCTGAAAAGATGGGTGTTGTGGCAAAGCAGTAAATAGGATATCGAGCCTCTGCAGCACTTGCTATCTGTAAAAAGAAGAGTACGTCCTCTGTTAAACTCTGATCAATTACATCATCCCAGCATTAAAAGGCATCACTTGTCTGGCAACATCTTATTTATGTTTGCATATAGCCATTGGCTTGCTACAGGTCTTTCAGTGGGGGCCTTTCTACTTCATATGGTCTCTGAAAGACTGTTGAGGTAACCAGAGTCTCCATCCAAAGTGATGTTGATGCCAGTGCAATTAATGGATCTTCTAGAAAGTGATGGCTTAATGTAAGACGCAGAACTCATAGTAAGACAATATTTCTGTCCCTAACTCTGTCCCTAAGTCTTGCCACGCTTTTCCCCTTTATAAAGAGTCACTTCCCGACCAAGTAGATAAAGTTAGTTATCCAGTATCTCAAGATGTTTTCTGCAGTAGAGTATTTTAAAACTTCTGAATGGGAAGCAGTAATTTGCCGTATCAGTGATCTGTCTGGAGTTCAGATTAAATTAAAGCCCTTCTTACAATCCTCAAGTGATTTCCATGCCTACAGACTCTCTATGCCTGAGCTAGCTGCAAAAGAACATGTGCATTGAAACTTCACATTTATTTTTTCATTTGAAGATAGAATTTCTCTGAGAAAAGAAGTATGTCAGAAGTTGTCACAGAGGAGGTACCTATTGTCAATATGTGAATATTTTCTTAAAGGTTATTTTCTTTTTTAATACTATAAAGAAATAATGCCTTGAACTAGAAATGTGTGGTTTTACTATATTGGCTTTTACTGGGATTGGTTCTGTATACTAGTTTTGCTGACTTATTAAAGTGTTCAAAACACAGATCACTACAATTAAGGAGATGGCAGATGGAGCCACATGCATGAGAATTGTTTGAGTGGTAGAAAAGGATGGTGCTGAAGAAAAGACACGCGGTGAGGGAAGGGGTAATATAGGGAGGTAGAGAACAGAGCAGGCACCAGAGCTGATGATTTTCAGCTTGTTGGCTGCAGAGGAGCCTTGTTTTTGTCAGAATTGCGTTTGTCCTCCTTTCCCACACCCACGCACCTTGATTGCTCGCGTTGGGATTCAGACTCTCACGGCATCACAGAGCCACTCGCTCCATCCCATGGCTTGGCAATTTTGGAGGTTGCCTTCAAGTTTCAGTTTAGCCTTTGAGATCAGAGAGCAAAGAAGTGCTTCAGGAGGCTGTTCTTCCGGGGGGGGGTGATTTCTTTCCCTTTTGAAGCACTGGCAGTTTGTGAATGCCAGAACTGGAGCGTATTTGTGCTTTCTGTGATGACTCTCTAGCTCCTCCCCGGTACGATCTTGAATTTCAGTTCCCAAGCTAATATTTCTTGAGTATTTAGAATGTTCTCAAGAGTTTTTGTTTGGGGGCTTGGGGAAGGGTGAAAGATAGACAAGAGGGAGTTGTTTTTCCCTCTTAAATAATACCACGGGGATTATCCTTAAAAAGCCAACAGTCATTGCTCTTGCATGTTGTGTGAATACCTTCATTTTTCAGTAGTTTAGATGCAAGGGAAGGCAGTGCTTTTTCTTTCCCATGTTGGAACAATTGCTAGAAAACAAGACTTTTTTAGCGGGGTTTTTTGCCAAAACATACAACTCTTTTCCATCCCTAATCTTAAAGGTTTTGCTTGAGAGTTGCTGGCCACTGTTGCTTTGACAAGCTGTGATGTTCCCCCACAGGAGGAGAAGCCACTGGGTTGGCAATGATGCAGACAGGCTGCAGGAGCTAAATAGAAATCAGATTTTAGCGCGATCCAGACCTTTCCGTCGGAGTGTAAGTGACCAAAAATCTCGCATTCTGGCCTGTGAAGTGGAAATGAACAGATTTAGTATTCCAGCTGAGCGGCAGTAGGAATGGTTCGCTTTAATCTGAAACTCGATGTGAGGAAGCGTGGGAGAGCTCTGCTGTCAGATTAACTCAGTTCTCGTGCATTTTTTCCTGCACTGAGCTGCAACCAAACATACATGGATCAAAAGTCAAATGCTCCATTAATTTAACCACACGTTGTATTTAAGCGCACATGAAAATGCATTATTGATTGCGCATCTTAAAAATGAAAATCTCTATGCTAATACCGTATCACATCAGGGCAGGCGAAGCAGAATGGAAAATGCAGAGGATTAATAAATGACTTAGAATAAAAGTAAGAGTTTTTTCCGTGCTTTTCTCTGAAAAGAATGAAGTCTGGGGTATGTTTTAGTGGCTTGTGTTTATATCTTCTATCACGAGGAAACTTGCAGTGGCAATAGTTATGTTGTATTTCTCAGTATAAAATATTAAAAAGAAACAATGGTTTGGAAACCGTTCTACAGGCAGTTATATTCAACAGTTGGTACCAATAAATGGCGCAGTCCTGCCTGAAAGCACAGCATGGTCTTCTTTTACTGTTCCTTTACTATGGAGTCTTAATAGCTGGCTGCAAAACCATTCTGAATTCATTGTGCTTAAAGAACTTTTGTGAGTTTTTTCAATGCATACTTCCAGCTGATGAGGTTTTTTTGTAAGTAATAGTTGTTGAAAGAGTCTAGACCTATTTATCAGGTGTTGGATATGACCCACAAAGCTCTATTTTTACCTACTTGAAATTATGCTGTAATTTTGGGGGAGGAAATAAAAAAGAAGTGGGGTTTTTTAGTTTTGTTGTTGTTTTTCTTGACAAACAAGGGTTAAAAAGGGATGCTTGCTCAGGCAGGGAACCTTGCAGATATTATCTTTTACTTGTGTGTAAGCTCTTCCTCACCCACATTCTTGACATTTCTTGCTGTAGTTTCTGCTGTGCTGTACTCTGACCCCTTAAAGGACTTTCAGTGCCATACAGTCTAAACCCTTTTTAGTACCTCATTAACATGAGTGACTGGTTTCTCTGGTCTCTCAGGAAAATGCTTGTTTTGATGTGTCTTTGGCTTTGAGTTGTCTGTGGACATTGCTCTACATTCATGGCAGAATAGAGGGCTTGCGCTTGAACCAGGAGGTCTGGGTGGTCCTCGCTTCATAAGGGGTTTCGTGTCCCAGTTCCCACCGCTCTAGGAGGCTGTGTCATCAGCTTGGAGAGGCTCTCCCCTATGGCACAGAGCTGGTTTAGCCTGAGCAGATTAAGTTTCTGCTATAATCTTCGTTCTTGAGGTTTTTTCGGCTCTTTTAGATGTATCGGGCCTAGGTCTTGGAAAACAACTTGAGTTTAGGACCAAAGCTATGAATGTGACTGTCACTGCAGGGAAACCAGAAGAGAAGGCAGGAAGAGGCAGCCAGGGTGACTGGAGGATGGTGCGGTAGTAGGGGTTTCGTAAAAGCCATCTCAGACTGTTGCAATCTAATCCGATAAAGGTGTCAATTATGGTTTTCTTCCAGGATGGGTTGAGGTCTCCTGCCTGACAGCAGACTCCACAAGCTGACACATACTGAGCAGAAATTTTTATTGCTTAGGAAGTTTCCTAAACTAAACACTGAAACAGTGGGCTGTAGGTGCAAACCAAGTTTGTGACTGAATACTTCTGGTCTGCTCTGAGTAAGCTTCAGCAGGTGTCAGTCATCTTCGTGTTGCCCTCCACTGAGCACAGGTCACAAGCTGTTACCTGCGAAGGAGAGAGCGGAATTGCCTGTTCACCCCTGGAGCTGTGGCTGGACTCAGTCACCTCAGCAGGTCTTGCAGTGCTGATGAAGACCCTGGATCAGAAGAGTGCAAGGCTGTGGTAGTGCAGTGCACCTATTCCCCAGAGGGACCTTTCTTACACCTTGCCTTGGGCTGTGCTCAGAGCACCGCCAGGCTGACAACTGTTGTCTCCATCTGTGCCTCTAGAGCTGTGTCTCTTTGCTGTGTCACAGCCTGAATGAGCCACCCTGTGAGAAGCATGGCTATGTCCCGTGTATCCTGGAGGGCTTTGATAGTGGTGTGCTGCAATGCTTCTCAACTGGAAGGAGGACGTATTTCCTACTGGAGGGCTGGCTCTGCATCTGTGGCACCACCTTTTTTACCTGGCCAGTTCCTTGGGGCAGGTCAAAAGGCCCCATGAGGCCCAAAGGAAGGTTATTAGCATGATAACAGCGTCCTCAAGGGCTGTGAAAAACAATTAGTTTCATCCCGTTGGGGTGCAGTGTCCCCTCAGGCCTGAAGAACCAAGGTTTTGCCCTGGGTGCAAGAGAGCACTGGGTGCCAGTGCATGGCAGACACTGGGTGCTCAGCCCTGGGGACGTGACAAGCTGCTGCAGTCACTGTGCTGACCTGATAGCCGCACACGTGGGAGCACGGGGAGAAGCAGCGCTGGGACTTGACAGGAGCACGGGCTGAATCTGTGTCAGAGCTGGCTGGGAGACGCTGCCATTGCACCTAGGAGCACCCACCTCTCCGCAAAGCCGTCCTGCTCCTCTGAGATAAGCAGGTGCTTGGGAATGGCCAACTGTGCTACCAAGAAGCTATTGGTGGCTTGTAAATGGGGATTATTGCTCTCCAGCCTCGAAAGGAAAATGTTAGCGTCTCCCATGTGGCACTTGAAGAGTCACACTGTCTCCATCGGGTGTTTTATGGACTTAGAACCTCTAAAATGAGCAGGTCCCATGAGCTCCCATGCTGTGAACCCCCAGGACAAGACTGTGCCTGTCAGTTCATCCTCTTCTGCTGTGTCTAGTCTCATATGTTCTTGAATTTTCCTTACAGTACTTACTTTGTTTTGGACTGACTCAGATTCTTTCCTCTGTGAACTCTTTTGCTGCTGCTGCCGCTGTGATCTTTCTAAGAGATAGCGAACGCTTTGTTTACTGTAAGCTCTTGTGCAGTAATTCATGTGGTTACACCGTGACACAGAGAAGTCCTTCTGGAGCTCGTTTCCACACCCACCCATTCATCTGCGCCCTTCTCCTCATTTTCGGCAGGCAGCTTCAGCATGTCACGTTGGCATGATGTCATACAAACCCAGCAGATTTGTCATTAAAAGCCTTGTCATCAATAGATGACTGTTTGTATTTTCTGCCTGCCTGAAACTGTTTTATACTTGCTAACCCAGTAATTAAGACTTTGGTGCCTTTGAAACAGGTTGGTTTCACTGCCCCACCTTTTCCTTAGGCAATTACAAGGCAGTGCCAATGTTGATGGGGTGTTCATTAGCCTGCATGAGGCTTGGCTCCGGCACCGAGCACACACAAGCGCTCTCCTTCTCCTGCTGCTCCCCACACAGGCAGTAGCCCAACACCAGGCAGCCTCTGGAGACCGTGAATTTGAATGATATTTTTGGTGAGCTTCTAAGGGGACTTTTGTAAGGAAAAAAGGATGCAGGAAGACAGCATCGCCTCAAAATGGCTGATAAAATGCTCTTTGTGCAGCTTCAGTTGAACCCGAACAGAGCGGTGTCAGGGTTTTCTTATTATGTAAAATGATGCTCTTCTTCTGGGCCGCTGGATTGCTCGACTGCTTTTGATTGTCTTGCGGTAATTGAATAGCTGCGCTGTGTAACCTGTGCTGAAGGAATTGGGGCTGTTTATTCAGCAAACAGATGTCCTGGATTGTGGTGTGCTTACGATCTTACTGGCTTGCATCTTTCATTAGTTAATATTGCCAACTACCCAGGCTATCTTCCTTGCACTGATAATTTTGCATTTGCTAATGCGTTTCTGTGTCTCAAAGGGAGATGTGGAAGCTTGTAAAATTTGTAAAGTGGTTCTGTTGATCCATCAAATACAAGTCTGTAAGTAGACAAGGGTTACCCTTGCAACATCCTATGTTATATTGCATCAAACTGCTACCTCTTACCAGGACCAGTTCAGCCCTGTTTGCTTTAACTGGGTGAGATCCCAGGCTGCCTCACCAAGCGGGTAGGGAACATGTGAAATCGCTTTTGATAAGTGTATCCTGCTCCTCTGCAATGCTGACCGCAGTCAGTCGCATTTATCAGAAATCTCTCTGCCCTCAATCCATTTCCTGCCTTGTCCCTAGCACCACACACTCCTGAGTGGCTTCAGATAGCTGGCAGATTGAAAACAAAGCAGCTTTGTGTTTTAATCATCCCTACCGAGCCCCTAAAATTGATGTTGGGCTGGAAGTTCCTCAGCTGATACAGGCTGGCGGGAGCCTGTGGCCCAGATAAGCTGTTTCCAGCCCTAAGTGGGGATAAGGCCCAATATCTCACTTGAAATGAGCTGCGAGCACCCCTTCCAGTGGGGCAGTGGTTTTGATAGATTGTAAGAGATTTAACTTCACAGCTGTAGCTGTAACGTGTAGAAAACTACTTTTTGCTGTTTCCAAATTCTATTAGGTATCATTTTTTTTCTCTCCCTCAGCAGTCTAAACAATTGAACTCAAGGTTCTAAGCAGACCTGGCTTTCAAAGGAAGAAGAATATGACAAATAACTCCCACAAACGTGTTTACAGTTTTCACTATCATTTCTAAAATACCATTTCCTACGTTGACACAGAGGAAGTTCACAGTGGGAGGGGGAAGGTTTTACAGGTGCCAAGTCATGACCTGACCCCCAAAACCCAGTTGCGTGGCTGCAAGACCAGCGAGTGCTGCTCGGGGTTTGCCTCAGTAGGAACCTGATATCCAACCCCGCCAACTTTTGTGTTCTGTGAGGGATTACAAGTTTTGAGCAAAATCCTGGGGGTAATCCTGCAGGATTCAGCCGTCAACAGCTGTGCTCACCGCAGACTCCTCTGCAGGCCTTTTCTGTAAGCAGCTGTTATCCACATACCATTCCATGCTGGGGCTGATCCATGCTTCTCACAAGACATACATTTCAATTGTCTCTGTGTCCCTTATCATCACTTGATATTTGGAGTGATACAGAAAATAAGGATGCCCCGAGGGGTATGTGTCTCACGGCAGCATCCTTGAGAGAGGTAGTTTTCTGGGGAGCTGGTGAATGAGCTATGCAATTGCAGCTGCTCTAAAGGAGGTCTCAGCTCCAGTTTGGGGCTGTGGGAAAGGTTTCCTACCTTAGCTTTTGCCTTTAAGATGGGAAATATGTGGCCCAAAAGAGCCATAAGAGGAAGGGGGTTAGATTTCTGTCACCTCGGAGAGGAGATTAGCAAAGGGAGCTGTCAAGTGAGCATGAGATATCCTCTCCACATGCTGTCATGCTGGATGCCAGAGGGACATTCCTGGCTCCTTGGTGACTGCTGCTAGCAAGACCTCAGCCTGGCCGTGGATTTTCCAGGTTTCATTTTGTAACTGTAAGACCCACTCCTTTTTTCCTCCCTTGCTGTTTCATGCTTCTTTTCTCCTGCTTCTCTCTTCTTTTCCCGCTTTCCTCACTATCATTCCTGCTTCTGCTGCTGTAGTCCATGGAGAGAATTAGAGCTTGCAATGCTCAAAAAATCCTGCTTCTGCCTCGATTTTGCTTGCTCTAACCTAGTGAGTATCTGAAGTACACCCTTCTGAAAGTATCTAAGACCCAGAAAAGAAAACCGATGTAGATAGTCTGCACTTGAAAGCAGATTCACAGCCTGTTTTAACGTGCATTAAAAACACACTAGCTACCCTTGAATAAAACCAGGTGCTGACAAACTCATTTTCTAGAATAAGGGTATCCACTCATTGGTATGAATAGGATAGCTATTACTGATGAGCTCCGTGTGCAGACAAGTTAGTACAGCTAACGAGGGCTGAAAGGAGCCGAGGCATGACTGAGCCTCATAATTAGACCTAGATTAGACTTTTGCCGGAGGGTAAGGCAAGCCAAGAACAGCTCTGAACTCCTGTTGTTGCCTGTAGTGTTTGAACATAGAGACATCTCTCGCCGTCCCAGTGAAGTCAGCAACACCAAGCCAGGCTGGAACAAAGCCCCGTTATCTCTACAGGAGCATTGCTGACAGGGCAGGCACGGGCTTGTGCCGGGCCGTGCTCTGCAGTGTGACCAGCTCGGGTTTTCTCCATCGCCGCTCGTCTCCCAGAGGGTTCAGGGGACTGCCAGAGCCACACAGTGTGGGCAAGACCTGGGGTAGTTGAGGTCCCCTATTTTGTGATGGACCACCTCTGGAGAAGGTGGTTGTCTTCCTCTTGAGTGTGACCCCTGGACACTGTGCCCTTGGCCAGTGCAGGTCCCCTGGAGCTACCCCAAAACTACAGCAGCTGGACCCCAGCCCCTGAGTGTCTGAGGTGCTGTCAGATTTCTCCTGGTGTCTCGTCAGGTAGTGATGTGACCTGGGACCGCAGGTTCCTGGAAGCACATTGCTGCTTTTGAATGCCAGTGTTGCCTCTGTGTTTGATCGACAAGGGATCAAACAAGTCCTTGCTGTCTGTGTTTTTGTAGATGCAGGCATGCCAGTGCTGCTTGCTTGAACTTTTGGTGGTGGTGTGGTCATAGCGGATAGGCAGGTTTCAGTCTCCAGGCACATATGGGAACTGGGTTGTACTGGTACCAGTGCTCGCCCAGGGAACCTACCATGGTTCTGACTGCACAGGATGCACAGCTTCTCTACTACTGCCGTTTGCCACTATAGTTTTGGGGCTTGTGCACAGTTAAGAAGGAAAGGACTGTGGCACCACATGAGCCTTGCGTGCCTGCCTGTGTCCAGCTTGGTGTGGGGTCTGGAAGCTGGGGATCATCACATGGTGGTCACCAGTGCCCTCTGTCCAGATGATGAGTGCCATCTGGGCTTGGTTATGTCTTGGGCTCACAGGGGGCGCGTGGTGTGAGAGCAGCGCTGTCCGTCTCTTTGGAGTCCAGAGAAGGCTTGGTCTAAGATTTCTAGTATGGCAGAAGTCGCTTTGCTGTGAGGTCTTTGTGATCAGTGTCTCTCTGTTATACCCAATGAAGTCAAGGTTAGACAGCATGATTTCTGCTGGTGTCACCTGCAGTGCAGCAGGCTGGTCATGCACCACCTGTCGATCAGACGCTGTGAAGGATTTTCTGATCTCTCATTTCTGTGGGTGAAGGATCGCTGCAGATAGGAAGAGATTTCTTGCACAAATGCCGCTTTCAGATTTGCTTTTAGCTGTGTGCTAAGCTTCCACACAGACTTTGGACGCGAAGTTAACTGGGTGATACTTAGCTCAGTGCATTCTTTGTAAAATCTTGAACAAACCAGAAAAGATTGTCAATGGTAATCACGGTGATTAGATTAGATCACTTCAGGGTTTCAGCCTCCCCAGAGTAAACATCTGCTTTCAATACCATAAATAGCAAGGTGCTGCACTTTAGGCAAACTTTGCCTCAATCCAAGGGAATGTCGTTGTTTACTGCTTTTCCTATGTATCTTCCTTTGCTTTTCGGTCTATACCATGCTGTACCTCTGTGTGTACCCTACTTTTGTTTCTCTTCATCCATGCAGGAGTATGCATTGTGGTTGCTCAGTATTGAGTGCTTGTTGCTTGTTATTGAATGCTAGCTCTGGTGTCATTCCAGTTAAGCTCTATGTACCTTTTGTCTTTGAAAATCAATGAAGAGAAAATTAAAAAAAAAGAACTAGTTTTCATGGTACCTTTCATTTAAAAAAAATTTCAATTTATGTTTGCTCACGATGGGAGAGGTTTCTAGGGAGGCTGGTCTGGGGAGACAAAACACGGTTTGTGCTTTTAATAAGCACCAGAAACCATTTTTTCCTTTAGAAAACCTGGGATGCTTCATAGCCGCTCTCATCTAAACAGAAAAACAATATTCCAGAGGATTGTTTTGTTTACAGCAGATGTTGCCTTGTGCTGCAGTCTTGATTTGCAAACAAGTCAAGGGTCTTGGGAATTCTGAGATCTTAGGGAGAAACGTGTAAGATCAGCTGCCACAGGCCGTGTTCATGCTGCAGGTGTGGCGGTACAGGTAGAAGGAAGCACCTGAGGTGGCCTATTACTAGTACCTTCCTGTCAGGAGTGAGGGGAATGCTTCCAGATGTGTGATGGTAGCAGGAAAAATCAGATTGCAGCAAGTTCAGACTCCTCTGGGACTTGGGAAGATGCTGAGGTCTTGTTTGTTTAAACACTGCAATGAGCTGGGAGCCTTGCAGAGTTGGATTTGACAAAGAAGTAGGTTTTGCTTAAATTCCCTTAAAATGGGGAAGAAAGAAACATACTGAAAATAATTGAGTTTCTAGTGCTTTAAAAGCTTCTTGATGTTCCTCAAGTTCTTTTTTTTTTCTGCGAAAGTATGTCCTTTTGATTGCAGTTCAGGCTTAGCAGAGTACAGTACATCTTGCCACAGAATGAGTAAATGAGCTCTGTTCTGCAGCTGCTATTGAATGACGATGTTGGAGCTTGCCTTGGCTTATCAGCGAAGGCTGCCTAATGTATTCCACCCAGCCTACCTGAGTGTGCTCTGCAGCAGCAAAGCCAATTAACCATTTTCATACCTGCTGTATGAATGGTTTTAGCAGTTATGGGTGCTTCATTTTATACTATTTCAGTAAGACATGCTAGAGCATGCACTGGCCCTTTCTCGCACACCTCTGTTGCTCTCTGCAGCCCAAAAACGCACCAGGAGCTTGCTACGGCACAGTCTGGTGAGGCGGCTCATGAGCAGAGTGTGGCTCATTAGCTTTACATTCATTAGTTCCTAAAAGCCTTCTGAATCAGATTTGGGGGCACGAGGAAGAGATTTACAGTCTATCCTACCGGTGTGACAGAATGTTCGTAGTCAAAAAAAAAAAGGAGAAAATGGGCCTCTCTGGACCATTCCAAAGGGTTTTATTGTTTAGCTGTTGTTTTTCAAGATGCCTCGAACTATTTGGCTTTGTGTTTGTCTGTTATCTTCAACTCAGTCCTCCCACAAAAAGGCAAATACCTGCTTTTACTGAATTATTAACAACAATAGATGGAGCTTACGTATCAGTGAAAAATATGGACGTTTCCCAAGGCAATTGATTTAAACGGAGTTAAATTTAGTGGAAGCTTCTATTGGTGTAATGAATGCTCATTATAGAGCCTAATGTGCTTTAAGGGCTTGAAAACCTTCTCAGTAGGGAAGTCAGGCTGCTGTTTTCCAGCAGAGGCACAGATGCTACGCCATGGCACTGCTGTCACTGCAACCGTATCCCATCACTACACCCAAGCGTTTCTCTTTAACCTTGTGTGTTTTCTCCTCTTGCAGAAGACCACCTCCCCGCCGGCTTCCCGACCATTGACATGGGCCCGCAGCTGAAGGTGGTGGAGAAGGCCCGCACGGCCACCATGCTCTGTGCTGCCAGCGGTAACCCCGATCCCGAAATCTCCTGGTTCAAGGACTTCCTGCCCGTGGACACCGCAACCAGCAACGGGCGCATCAAGCAGCTCCGCTCGGGTAAGGCAGCAGAGCAAGTAAGCCTTCCGCACCTCCTCACTCTTCCTCCCTTTTCTCTTTGCGTGCCGCTATTGATTTTTTCCCCGTGATGCTGAAATGCAATTCTAAACCCAAATGTCAATTTGATGTGAGCTTGTTTCTCTTGCAATATAAAACCAGTTTTTGGAGCTGATCCTCTCTGGCAGGATATTGCGGCTTGTTCAAAGGAGACATTAGCGTGGACATGCCTTTTGGAACATCACCTGGATTCCTTCTTCGGTAGATCGTCTTGACCTTGCCCCAAATCCTTGGTAGGCTTAGACATTTCACTACCAACTCAACAGGTCTCAGGTGCTTTTAATGGGAGCACGGTGCAAATCAGGACAATGAGATTTTACAATTGGTGGTCACATGCTACTTCACTCCTTACATAGACTCTGCAACACAGTGCTCTGCTTTCTATTGACATGTTTGTCATTCTTCCTATGTGACACCACAAGAATACAGAAAAATCTAAGCAGCAGCAATTCTTTGGATTTCAAAGGAAGATGGACAGAGTTTTGAGGTATACCGTTCTTTTTTTTTTCATTTGTTTGTTTGATAAGCCACATACCAGCTTTTGAGATACAGATGGTTAGTTCTTGCGGGTGGCTAAGAACGCACTCGTTTTAGCGAGGAACTCTTTGTTTTTCTGCTGTACTGCGCGGTCTCCCAGGACTGTAAGGCCCATTAGAGAATTAAAGAAAATAAAATGTTGCATTACACACTGATGAAGTGCGGCTCCCCAGCGTGAATTGCAGTGGCTATTTAACAATGCACAGCAGTACTACACAGAGTTTTCATCTGGGGAAAAAAAGCCCACGGTTACCCTACAGGAAGTGCAGAAGGGAAAAAAAGCTGGAACAGCTTTGGTCTGGAAAGGTCTCCCGCTTAAGTAAGTTGCAGACTGCCTTACCTGGCCACGATGGATCTGTGGGTACTCAAAAGCCATTTGTTATGAGTGCTGCTGCCAGGGCAACACCATCTTCCTCCCAGCAAGGTGAACGTCTTGACACATTTCCCCATAGCAGGAGCCCTCTGCGTAAATCTGATGATGCTTGGATGATAAGAAGTAGGCTTGTACTTGGGGGAGTGGGTAATGAGACATCACTCTCATCAAAAATAGAACGCAGCCTGACTTTCCTGATCCCACCTTGATGTACCAGTGAGCACTAATTATGCTAATGCATTTATAGCTTATGAAATTTCCCAGTGACCTTTAGCTTATCTCCCCCACAACATGGTTTAATCTTGATCTGTTTGTGCTGAAAGAAAATATCACACTTGTTAATTATTCTGAGAAGCTTTAGGAAGCAGCAATAGGAAAGTGCACATGGATGTGTTTCACTTCATAGCTGACTAAATCAGCATCAGAAATTACCATAAATGAGCAGCAAGGCAGCTCCTGATGCACTTGCTGTACGTTCTCCAGCCTCCTTTTCGCAGGCACTTGGCTGCCTCTCTACCAGCTGCTTCACAAGTTTAGTGAGATAGAAAAGTTTAAAAACAAACTAGTAAACCCTGTCACCGTGTCCAAGTTTTGCTTCCTATTTGCTGTTCTTGAGCAACATCTCAATTGAATATTTCGCCTGGGATTCAAAGTCTAGAGCTGGCTGCTTGCTGAAGACACAGTAATTACCAAGGGAGGTGTCAAGGGAACCTTTTAGAAATCAATGAGCAGCACACATCCTCAGACTCGCAAAAGAAATTGATTAGCTCTCTAATGTAGTAAGGGAGGTTTCCACAGTTCAATGCAAGAGATTTCTAAATATGAGTGAAGTTTTGTTTTCAGGGACCCGATGATACGATGCCAAGATTCTCCGAGGCTCTGCTCCAACGTGGTATGAGTGGAGAACAAGGAGTTTACCGCTTCTCATGGGCCGGAGATTCACGCCCTGCTTGCACTTTCCTCTATTTGTAGTTGATATAAAGCAGGGCCTGCACTTTGAAGTGCCTGAGTCCCACTTACCTGACTACAGTTACCCGATATGAATAATGTAATGGGTTGGGCAGTCTCTGATCCATTCTGCAAGGTGCTAATTGAGCTCTCCAGCCCTACACTGTAGTGGGGCAGAGTTGTTTTTCAAAGAAAAGAGTATTTAAATAGATACCTCATTATATGGGAGAGTTTAATAGTTCGCAAAGTCTCTGCTCCATTAAGATTGTATCTTACAGGCAGCATGGCATATCTGCATGAATGTCAGTTTATACTATCTCAATCTAAATATACGCTCATTTAATTTCATTTAATTAAAACCCAATAAAAGCTAGACAGATGTAATATAGTTAAAATAGCTACAGCATGGTGTGAGCCCAATATTGCATATATAGAGTGCCCAACCTTCGACGAGTACATAATAGATTATCACTCAGATGTACTAAATGTAGGTCATAAAGGTCAAAGCAGCTTTGGAGTCTGACTTAGAGAAGGGGTCAAGGGATTATTTCATTTCTTCAGAGTCCTAGTGTGGAATGAATAGCTAGAGGTGAAGAAGCTGTGTGCTTGGGAAAGGTGCTCTCTTCTGACGCTCACAGTTCGTGGGCTGGCAGTGCTCTGGGGGCTTCAGGCAGGTCTTGGAACTCGCATACAGTCAAATCGTGTGCCCAAGGAGGGCTCTGAACACCATTTTCTAGGGGTCTTTTAACCTTCTGTGAAGGTATTAGAGAGTTTGTGGTTTAGGACAACCAAGCCATCATCCCAGACACTTTTAACTCCGGAGCACTGGTATCTTTGTCAGGAGCAAATACTCAGTTTATAAATCTGCTGTGTCCTGCTTGTCCTTCGTTTACTAATTACATCTATATGTGTATATATTCATTTTTCTTCTTAAACATTTTGACAGCATAACTCTTTAGATTTAGAGGGCTTTTTTTCCACTTTTTCCCCAGTACATAGATCTTTCCTCTTGAATAACACTTAGTACTTTTTTAAGTCCAGCTCTTGGGTATTTTTGCCAGTGTGTGTTGGGCTAATTGCTTCAGAGATGGGAACACAAATAAATACAGGTTTTCATCTCCATTATCACAGATCAAGGCAAAAACAAGGTCTCTGACTCATGCTGGTTGTAGCAAAATTCTCCCTTGTTCATCTTGCTAATTCTTCCCACCTCTTGTGGAGAAGCTGCTTTTCTACAAATGCAGTGACTCAGGACACCTCCCTGTTCTCCCCCAGGGCGCACAGCTTCAGTCATTGCCTCTCAGTCCCTGACACGGATCTAAGGCCAGCTCCAGGCTGGGAAACCTCCCCAGCATGCTAACTCATTTAAAACCTGTTTGCCTGAACTGATTTTCAAACTGTGTGGACATTGTAGCATTGCAGGTGATGTACACGTGAGTTCTGGCAGCAAGGGTCAGTGCTACACCTCTAACCTTGTTTTAAAATTAGCTGATGACGTGGCAGAAACTCTCTCAATATAAATCAGGTTGTACTGATGCTTCACAGTTCTTCTGTAAAGATTCTCGGATCACAGGCTCCTGAAGGCTTCAAAGCAACTCTGATGGTTTTCATACTCTCCAAGCTCTTGAAGGCATCCAGTGAGTTTCAGAGTTGAAGAATTGTTCTTCCACCTTGCTCTTCAGAAAACAAAATGTCAGATTAGAACGAATAACTATTCTAGATGTTAACATACAGGTATATTTGCTATGTAAGGAAACTCCAGAAATTCAGGGAGCGTTGTCATCTTCCATTTAGTGAAGAACTTGGTCTTACGACAAGTATCGTTCTTTTTTGATCACCGTCAGTTTACTGAGATATGGAACCGTGCCCTAGACCCTACTGTGGCCTTTACGCAATTAACTGCAAGTAAAGTATCAGAGAGGGCTCTGCAGGTGACTTCAGTCGCTCCCTGGAAAAGTGTAGGTACTTCTAACAAAGAAGCAGCGGGAGCCAGCTCACCAAGTCATCTTGCTGCATTCATGCTCTCAGAGTTACCAGCAAGCTTCTTCGTTTTAGTCTTGACCCTGCAGGTAGAAGTTCTTGCTTATTTGGAAACAAAAGGAATACCTGACATACACAAAACAAACTTGCAAAAGAACTGGAAGTGCCTGTCCCAGTGGTGGCCATATCCTGCGTCACTGGTAATAGCCAGTGGTCAGTACCCAGCAGAAGACATTCAGACATCAGATGGGCATTGACCTGGGACAAGGTGTGTAAGGACAGCCCAAAAGAATGGGGATTAGGGAGTATTATCCAAAAGGATCAGGAAACCCGAACAAGGATGGATGCTCTTTTAGAAAGGACTGGTTGGGCAAGGGTTGAAGCAATGTTGTGGCCAACCACTTGACAGCTGAAGCTCTGTAATCCTGGAAGAACCTATACTGCACATCTGGGGCTTGCTGTATGAGTTGCACACAGCGGTGATGACATCCACATAGACTCCCAGTTGCAACTGTTGGCAAATAGCCAGTCTCTTTTGTAATACTTTTGCTTCTGAAAATAATTTCACCAGAATTATTATGTCGGGACATAGCAGAAAGCACAGTCGGAGGTCTCTGGGATTCAGTGTTGCACTGCGCTAATGCACAGTTGTGCCCACCAAGAGCCTTGTTTTCTCCGTTTGGTGTTCCTTTGGAGTGATTTTTAATGGTTTATGTTCCTACAAGAAAGTGGTGCGTTGGTAAGTCTGGTATGAGTTTGTGTCAGCAGACTGAAGTCCCTTCTCCAACAGAGCCTCTCCTCCACGCTGGGAAATACTGATGCCAATAATCCCATGGGGTTTTCCAGTGTATCATCCTGTGGTGTGCCTGGCTGTGTGCTTTCCTGTACGGAGAGGGTGTCATGTCGGCATTCATTCCTGACTGAAGGGAACGTATGGGGTGTTACTCAGTGCCTGTTATCATCGAGAAGAAATAAACACTCCTTCCTTAATGAGTGTTTCAAACCACACAAGAAATTGGGTTAAAGCATAAAGCAACCTGGTGACCACAGGACACAAGTTGGTCTCAATGAGCATTTGAGTGGTGGCGCCTCCATCACTTGATGGACTCTTACTTTGGTGCTCTGTGGCCTGTGTGCTGTAATTTGGTCTCTTTGAGAGACACCCTGAAAGGACAACAGCCAGAGATGCGTTGTCATATGATGTGAAGGGCAAATGGGAACTTTTATTCCTTCTGGGTAAGGAAATTTGGCTCCAACAGAAGAGTCTTCTGCACTCTCCATAATGATGTCTTCTGAATGAACAGTGAATGTCTTAACTTTACAAAGGTGAGAGAGACCCAGAACAAACACTGTGCTAAATACAGCGAGCCTCTGTGCTGCTCCCGCAAGGGCTGGCTCACATTCGGAGGCCAGGAAGATTGAGATGTAAGACTAAAAAATGAGCTGGTCACACGACGTTTTAGGGAACCTGCTTCAAGTATGCAGTTGCTCCTAGAGCTCCGTATAGACAATTGTGTATTAGAGAAAGGGTTTAGCCTCTATGGGGAGTAGATTTAAAGATTTGCTGCGAATCTTTCCAGTTCTAGGGGAGAAAAACAAGACCCTTTTCAGCCAGGTGAGGAGGAAGTCCTGGTTTCTGCCCCCTGGGCTCGTGCTCACAGTGGGAGGTGACACACTGTGGTGATGCTCTTCTTAACTCTGGGAGTCTCAGAAGAGGACAGAGGGAGGCGGGGGATAAAAGGGGGGAAGCCCTAGACGAAACAGAACAAAAATATCACTTGGCAAACTTTCCAAACGGGCAAAGAGAAATAACCCCGTTTTCCGTGGCAGTGCTATTCCATGCAAGTATCTTTGGGTACGACTGTTCTATCAAGGGCAGTGATAGTTCGTACGATAGATAAAGAAGCAGCAGATTTATTATTGTAAGGGAGAGATTACCCAGAACTTCTGTGACTGTAGGATGTTTCCTGATGCTTCAGTCATCTGTGGATAGAAAGCGTCAGAAAATATAACCAGACATAAAGTGGGGAAATGTCATCTTGGCAGAAGAAAATGCTAAAATGGGTAGTTTGAATTGCTGCTCCTGCTTAGAGAAAGGATTCTGCCTAAAGGAAGGGTAGTAAGGGAAGAAAAACTATAAATATTGTAATTACTTTTTAAGAGGCAAGTTAAACATGCTTAAAATATGCCTTCTTTGTATTTACAGAAATTCTTTTCTGTCTTTCTTTCCTATTGGGTGATCATTGTTGTGGATAATGGAATGAGCTGTAAATCTGAGATACACGACACTCTTGTATGCATACTGGTATTTATTAATCAATACACTGAACATGATTTGACACACTGTGTCCTGTTTAACCCTGTTTTTCTGTCTGTTTAAACTCCTCAGTTTTCTTTGGTAAGTGCTTGGTATTCAGATCCTACAAATCTGCATAAAACCAACACATACCATGAACTGCCTACGGATTTGATCTGCATGAATCTCTCCCTTATACTAACAGCCTTCATATGTGCAAAATAAGACCAAGGGGACAAAAGTGGGGATTAGAAGGGTTCCCTGCCAATTTGCCCAGCTGGAGCATCTCCCCTTCAATCACGCTTTCTTACTGATTCTGCACTGAACTCAAGACACTGACCAGTGGATCATCCACTTGCTAAACACATTGACCTTATGAACCAACCCTTTATGGGTCATTGCAACAGGATAGCTGAACCTCACTCCCAGAGAAGCCCTCCTTATAAGATACTCTTCATTATAGCATGTGAAATTATTTCCAGTGCCTTATAAAGAGGGTGGGGATTCCTTTCTCCAGCTAACATCCAAATTAGGCAGGAACAACAGAGTTCTGGCTAGCGAGCCATTGTTACATTACCAGAAACTACTTCATTTTGAAATATTTCGGTATGTAAAGTTAACTCTGCATGACAGCAATTTCTTTGCCAGAGGGAACCTGGTGCAAGGGTTATGTGAACGTGGAGAATGGCTCAAAACTGATTTGTTACGCTTTCCTTTTAGTTTAATTTCTTTAAGCGAGCAGATTTTGTCCCACTGGTCATCCTAACCTCAAAGCAAAACCGCACCGAGCGCCCGCAACCATGCGCTTTCCACCCCTCCTGCCCAGCGCACCCGCGGTCACACAGCCCCTGGGACACGCACCCCCTCCTTGTTCTGTAAGGAATGAAGGGGCACCGCACCATGTCCCCAGCGTGTCCTCCATCTCAGCCTCAACTGCTTGAACAGTGGTGGGGTGAATGCGAGCGGTGATGCCAGCCAGCAACGCCACCTCGGCAGCTTAGTTCAGCCCCCGTTGGTGAGGGTGGTGGCGTTAATGGCAAGATGCAGGGCTGGGTGCTGCACTCCTGGAAGCGATGAGCTTTACTAACCAACCTCCTGAGAGTGTCACTCTGACTTTTAGTGCACATCAGTTTCTTTTTGTTTATACCTGTCGCGCTAATACGAATTCTAGCTTTAAAAAAACTCTGCTTTTTTTTTGAGTTATAATTTTCTTCCTTTCCTCTTTGTACTAATGCTTCTCTCTAATCTTATTTGCATTCAAATTACCTCACCAGGTGGTACACCGATCAGAGGTAAGAATGCTGAAATGTGCCTCCAGTTGTCACGTCACTCCATCTCCTGTCTGCCTTGTCCCTTCTCCTCTGGTGTTTCTCATCTCCAGCTTTTACTCTCAGCCCTAACTCTGCCAGCGCTCTCGCTCATCTGCACTCTCCCACTACTGTGTTTATTTTGGTTGGTTTTTAGCGTGATTTCTTGTAGCCTCATCCATTGCGATTTTTGCACTGTTGAAAGGGGGTTATTCAACGGAAAGTTTGCAAACTGGCAAATGGTCCCTGGCCTCCGCCACGGGAGGGTTGACGTCTCCTGCAGCTCCTGCAGATCTCTGGACTTCCCGCACAGTTGTAGCCTCTGAGGTTTTTGTGTGTACGGGGCTTTAGATGGGTTGCTTCGGTCTAAGTGTGAGGAGGTAACACTTTCACAAGAGAACAGTCAAATTCTTCTTTGCTGCTGCTGCTGGACGTGAAACTCTAATCAGAAGGAAACCAGTTCTTGAAAGTTTGAGCAAATCTGGCTCTGGGATAAGGAGCACCTTCATTTACGTTACTCATGTTCACTTTCAAGTGTGCTGACCCTCGAGTGCGGTGGCAGAGTGGAGAACCACTGCCCCAGACCCCCCTTTCTGAGCCAGACCTGCTGACGTCACTTTGCAGCACAAAGATTTGTTTTCAATAGATGAATCAGAAGCACATCTGACTGCTTTAAGCCTTCATTAATTAAACCCACCCCTGGTCTGACAGCCCAGTGTGCGCAGTCCCTGGCTAGTTTTCGCAGCCTGTGTGCACCAGTAATGACTTTCCAATTGGAGTGTTGTGTTTTCTAGCCGGAACACTCAAAGCTGTCCCTTTGCATTAACTTTAGTGCGTTAATCAGCCTTACGTGCTAAGGCCCTTCTGAATTCTCTTGTGATTTTAGTTACCCCTGTTGACTGACCCCTGGGTTTCTCGACAGAGTGACTACCACCTACAAATCAACACAACCTCATTTGTTCAGTTTTCTCCCTTCTCCCCTTCCCTCCCCCTTTTCCCTGAATCACTGCTGGAAGTTAATAATCTGACTCTTTTGAACTGGTTCTGTTGCTGGGGGTTAATGTTTTCAGCTCCTGTTAAGTGATTTTAGAGTAAATGTCGATTGCCGTTTGATGCATATTTGCATTAAGTTGCCTCTGTTGCAAATCTGGGTCAGGGAAAAAAGACTGCAAACCTTATTTTTATATGAATGGGCTTATATATCTGTCATTCCTCCCTTTGGAACGCTGGAGATTGACAGCTGTGATGTTACAAGCTCCTTAAACTATTTCTTCATCTCCTATTTCTACCGCAAATCCTAAAATGGAATGACAGGTCGAATACCAACTAGGCGAGCGCTCTGAGCTCCCAGCCGCGCACCCCGAGCGCGCAGCACCCCGGGGCCTCCCCGCGCGCCCGCCCTGTCTGATGGCATTAGTGACTCAGCACCAGAACCGCGTGGATGCTCCATACGTCCTGCTTGGGAACCGAACGCATCTCTGTGAAAAGAACCATCCATCTCATAAAACATAAGTTCCCCGCACTCCCCCCGCCTCCCCCCCCACCCGCGTTTGAGTCCTGATGAGGTATTTTAAGAATGTTCTTGACATTATTTAAAATATATGTGTCCTGTTTGAATGTCAAAGATGACATTTCTGTGAGAGCAAACAGAAGCCACGTGCTGCTCTCTGGCTTCTCCCAGAGGATTTCTGTCAGCCTAATGCCTTTTATTTAAAACGGAGGTCACTGAATTTCTAAAGATAACAACAGATTAGATAAAAGTGCTTTTATGATGGTGAGGTTGTGTCCATGTAGAAGTGACTGTTCTGCCATGTTCTATACCCAGCTGCACTCTTGTTCCTCATTAAGGTAAGTTTGATGCTTTGGAATCCATTAATTTGGTCTGAAAGGAAGGGTGAACTAATGACTTTTAATGAACCCTTTTGGTAATAATGTTTGGGGGAGGAAGGGGAGGTTTGGGGTTGATTTAATTGCTGCTGTGACTGTCACTAGGAGTTGTGTGTCTGCAGTACTTGGGAGGTTTGAGCATTACCCACGGCCTTTGTGCTGGAGCAGCAGAGAACCCACTCGCAGGGAGCAGCGTGTGGTTAGGGAGGGGACGACCTGAGAAATCCCACCATGCACCCCTCCAAAATGGAGGAGATTTTTCTCTCAAAACACCTCGTTTCACCTTACCCCCATGTATTCGGACCTTTCTGTCCAAGATACCTCTGAGTTCCCTGAAATGTGAGGAACTCCCATCTATAATTCAGAATCTTAGTTTGTAGCTTCACTCTTTACCCCACCAGGGCTGCCCCAGATAGTAATTTAATCTTGAAATCCCTATTTGTTCATCTGAAGGACGTGGAGCTGGCAGATGCCCATCAGATTAGACAATAACCAGCTTCTTAAAGTGACCCACAGATAGTATCAGCAAATCCTGCTCAAGCAAGTTCTACCCCATTCTTCTTTTCAAAGTAGAATGTAAGATGTTCCATTTCCAGCTTTTCTCTGGAATTGAACTCACTCAACCTTTTGTAAAACCTGCCTGCATTTTCCTGCCCTGGGCTGTAAGACAGAGCAGAGCATGGTTTTCTTTCTGGTGGGTGCTGGACAGGCATTAGATCGGATGCACATGAGCAGGTAAAGAAATATCATCATCTCAGGCATTTTCCCTCTGCAGTCAGATTTATTTGTTACTTTTCTGTCACCACAGGAAATATCTGAGGTTCCTATACATAAGAGTATTTCTTCCCTGCAGACGTCAGCGTAGCAGAGGTCTGTCTGCATTAACTTTAGATCAGCTCACTTGGGTGTCAGAAGCTGTCTGTCTGAGAAGCCAGGTAAAAACCCACACCGACTTCTATATAGCTGCAGCTAAACCTTTTCCAGTCCCGAGCAAACTGGTTTAAATACAGCTCCGGTATTCCGACTCTGTCCTGCGAGCTGGAGCGTAAAGCTATCCAAAGAGATTAGAGGAAGCTAAAAGAATTTTGCTGTCTCTTTCTAAGCATGCGTTTGTACATTTGATTGCACTTTGTATATGATAGGATTTTTTTCCTGATTCTTGAGCTTTTCAGTCACAAAAAAGAAAGGGCAAAAGGAAAACAATTTAAAAATGAGAAGATACGCTTGCAGGAGCAGACAGTGTCGGGGGGAGGCTGGGAGGGGTAGTGCCTGGAAATGTTTGTAATGCCATGTTTCTCACTGTCGGAATCAGATTGACTCATGTCCCTTTAGAAGCACACAGAGGCATTACTGTGCATTTGTCAGTGCTGTAGCTCTGCTTCTGACGCAGAGTCCCCTGACGTTTCCTGTATCTGCTGCCGAGAGATCAGAGCATCCCGAAGCTCCGCTGTCTAAGGGGAGAGCTCACGCTGCCGAGCACGCTGGGTCTCCTCTGCTCCCTCTGCCCGAGTGCGGCTCGGTGGCAGCGGCCGGGTGCTACCGCAGCTGCCCGTGGCGCGCAGGAGAGCGATTTCTCAGCAGCGCTGCCATCCAGAACAGGCCCCTTGCATGCCAATCACCAGCCTTGCGGGAATAATGACCGTAATGAACACGAACAATGAAAATATATTTGTAGTTATCACGTTTTGCATAATTGGCAGTGCTGATGGCTGGTGAAGGCTAGGTGCAATCCTCTGTAACATCTGGGAGGTGCTGCTGTTGCAAATTACAAAAACAGTGAATATGAGAAATGCTTATTTTCATTATTAGTGACTTTTGCGTGATTTTGGGGTCTTTCAGTTTTTCACAGCTGCCATGTTGGTTTTCTCGGGCAGCAGCCAGGGTATCAGCCTCCAGCTCCCTCGTTGTCAAGGCTTTGCAGTGGTTGTTTCTCTGCTCTGTTCACACTTGTGGGTGCTTGTTTTGTCTGGGCTTGCCTCTGGCCCTGCTCCACTGCTCCCTGGGTTTTGTTAGGAGGATTCTCTTTCTCTGGGAGGGATTTTTTAGCAGAAGGGCGATTGGGACCCACACCTGAGCGCTGGCTGGAGGGGTGGCTGAGAATGCTGCTTCAGCTGTGTTTCAGTGGAGGGAGCTGGTGGGAGGCTGGGGGAAGAGAAGGGAGGGTTTGGGGAAGCCATGTGCCCTGGTGTGCCGGGTGGGGAAAATCTGCGTCTTCCCTGTCAGGAAGGGCCCTAATCAGGTAGCTGGGTTCATTGACATCTGCATTGCAAGTCCCTTCCTTAGACAGGTGCTGTGCCTGCAGCCTGGTTCTTCTGAGTCCTGGGTACTTACGGCAGCATTTCCTTACATGTCTAATTTTATAACCAGGGCAGAAGGTCAGTCCCTACCTCTGGGCCAGGGGGCTGAGGCTGTGAATGCCCTACTAGAGGAGTGGAGCCGCTACCACTGCTGGGGATGGAGCTCTGACCTGAATGGATACAGAAGAGCATCACCCCAAGAGCTACCTTGTTTAGCTCCATGCAGTGCTCTCTGGGAGAAGAGAGCACAAGCACCTGATGAGTTTCAGAGCGGGATTTCAGAGACATCCATTTGTATGGCAGCTCAGAGGTTTTTACATTTGGTTTGTCACCTGGAGGAGAGAGTGACAAGCCCTCCGTGGCACAACAGTACCCAGCACTGCCAAGAAGCGTCCCTTATCAGGATCTGCCTTCCCTATGCTCTGTGCAGTGCACTTTCTAAATGCTTCTTTTAACCACTGTCACTGCAACTAATGATTCTGCCTGAGCACAAGTGTATTTGAATAGATAAGTATCTTGGAGAGCTGCTAACGGGGCTGATGTCTGTGCCCCAGTTTAAAGAGCAGAAGAAAAAGCTAGGAGAGGAGGGAGGGATCTGGAGAGGAGATACCAGCACAGAGTAAAGAATCTATAAGGGGTGCTTGTCAGTCAGCAGGGCTGGCTCCTACCCGCAGCCCCAGAAAGTTCTGCCTTGTCACCATTCTCCCTGGCACTGGAGAGCAGCCAGGGTTTTTTCTCAGGAGCTGTCAGCTCTCTGATAAGCTGAGATGCGTTATCAGGAACAGATCTGAGCTGCAAGCGAGATCGACGTGACATCGCAGCGTGCTGAGGAATGGCCGCCCCTCTTCTGCTGGAGCCCCGCTGTGGTCTGGGGTGCTTTGGAGGCAGAGGAGGTCGAGTGGTGCTCAGCAGGGAGAAGTTCCGCTCTGATGCGCACGTGCCGCTGCAGAGCCCCACGAGCTCCCAAACAAGCTGTTCACTGCTCCTCTCTGAACACATGTGCACGTTCCTGATGGTGGATGGTTCTCATGCACCCACCGAAGCCGCGCTATCTGATTGCATGTCAGGACTCAGCCACGCAAACGAGGACAAGGCAGCTGGCCCCGGAGCACTCAGGGCGTCCATGTGAGAAGTCTGCAGGAACGTCCTGTGGCAACAAGACCTTACTCAGCAACTTGTGCAACATAAATCCCAAAATAATGAGTAAAAGTAAATCTGCCTTCCTGGCCCTGGTATGCAGAGGCGCAGAAGATAATAAGCTGAGATGTCAACAGGGCTAGGAATAGAAATCGGGTCCTTTGCACTTGTCAAAGCAAAGAATTCACTGCACATTTGAGGGTCTTTGGATGCAGCTTCCCTGAAATTGAGGGAAAGGAGCTGCTCAGAGTTCACTTCTTCCTTTCCTGTAGTTCCTTGTGTCCTGTCCAGCCTAGACTTGAACTCTCCAAGAACCAAAGCTGTTGCCTTTCTCTGGGATGACTGAACTAGGACCTGGAGCATTTTATACTTAGGGAGTTTTTCCCAGGGTTCAGTTTCATTTATGTCTCCAGCTTTCTGATCCTAGCAATGTCTGAGCTTCTTAACTTTATTCATAAATCTCTGTACTCTGAGATACCATATGCTTTCCTGTATCCATCACTTATTTGTAGGTTGTCCTTCAAGAAAACCCCTATAGTCCCTCTGACTGCCATCCATTTACCATTATCCCTCCACTTTCTGCTAGCTGTCAGCTATACTGCAGGATCTGTATGTTTGTCTAATGGTGATTTATTGCAGTAACTGTTTTCTTTCTGGTTCAGTTGAGAGGTTTGCGCTAACTTCCTTCTGCTTCCCGGGTTCTTTCTTGTCCCTGACACACCATAGTTTGAATAGTCACGCCAACCCACACAAAACCAGAATCCCTTGCCCGATGTCCCTGAGCAGTTTGTAGGCAGCTGCTGACACGTGTTACGTGTTTACAGGATGATTCTAGAAAATGATCCGCGTTGACTGCAGAACTGACAGGCAATAACAGCACGTAATCTGAAACTCCCCTCTGCCTTCGTTTTTCTCATCCTCTTATGTTTTCCTCTTCTCTCTCCAGCACTGATGTTGAAGTCCCTCGAGGTAAAAAGTAGTTTGACTAACCGGCATTTAAGAGGCATAGTGATTGCAAGTATAAAGGGTATAACTACCAGTGAAATATACTAAATGGCTAAAAGGGGCGTTATAAAAAGCTATATGTTCATGGCAGAATTACCTAGGGATCTTACCTTTTTCTAGGCAGACTGTCAACTGAAGCTGGCTTTTCCTTCAGCCCAGCCAGCTGATGAGGGCTACAGGCTAAATCAGTGATAGGGTCCACTTAATTTTTTGTGTGGTTAGACTTTTTTTTAAGTTTGGATATGTTTTGCAGCAAACAGCTTTTCCCAGCCAAGCCTGATGCAACCACTCAGAATGAACTCTGCAGCACGTGCGTGCCCACAGAGTAATGAGCATGAATTAAGCAGGGGATAATAAACGGTGAGTTCCAGGAAAATCTGCCTGACAGAGTGTATAACCAGGCTGTGGCATCAATTCCTTGAGGAAGTGGTGAAAGACCTATCACTCAGCACATTTAAAATGGGATTGGACAGAACACAAGAACATTTACAACAGGGAGTAATCCTGCCCTGGCCCCCAGGGATGCACAAGATAACCTAATAGGTCTTTTCCATTTCTGGATTCTCTGAGTCTTGTCAATGCTGGGAAGCTTCCTCCTGCTCCACTGCCTGTCATGCTGCTGTCTGCTTGAAGATGTTTTTCCCAGATAACATGTTGAAATTCAATGTTCTCCCTGAATTAAGCAGCAGTGCTCTGTAGGCTTTGGCCTGTGGGTGTCCAGAGAACTCTGTGGCTGGGGAAAGCTGGCAGGTCCTTTTGTTAGTAGGTGGAAAGACTTCTGCAAACAAGCTTTCTCTGTTTAGCTGAAACCTCATTTCCAGCACTAATGCAACAATAGGGAGGGCTCTGTACATCATTTTTATTATATGGCAGAACCCTGGGAAGTTCATTTTTCCCCATGACATATAGACTTACGCTACAGTCTCAATTTATCCTTCTAAATAATGTAGGTGGCAGTGGTTGATTCACATTAGTTTTTCTTCTGTTCTGATGATATGAAAAACTGAGTTTGACCTCTGCAACTTGAACCTGCGAGAAGGGAGAAGGCAATTTCACCAGCTATTCTCAGTGCCGCTCTCAATGGTCGTTTTGAACCGTGGCAGGCAGAAATGAGTTCAAATCCTTACAAGCAAAGGGGTTAATGTTTTCTTTTAGCTCAGTATATGGTTTGTGAGCAGAGTTCCCTTCTTTCAGGCAATCCTAACCAGCAGAATCTGAGCACTTGGAGGCACTTTAAAAATTATTCCGACATTGCCTGGGGGAAGCAGGCTGAGCACCAGTGTCTGGCCAACAGCCCTTCGCTCCTGCAGCGCCAGCTTGCTGTCACATGCGTCCTGCTCCTTTCTTCTCTGCATCTCCATCTTTTAGTCTACATATGGGGCCCGGTTAGGGGAGTTCAGATGTGACCATTTTTGCAGTCGTCTGGGCTAGGATGAAAGACCAGGCTCCTGGGCTGAGCAGCGCTGGGCGTCAGTGGAGCGGGCTGAGCAGAACAGAGACCAGCACTCCCTTCCACACCACGAGTACTCCGCAGGTTGCCCATTTGAATTGCTACTCCATGTGCTCTACCAGTTATTGCAGTTATTTAGATGTGCCCCTCATGCATCTGGCGCTTGGGGAATGGGATCAGATCGGGTCTTGAGGAGCCTGTAGTCTGGGTTTAGCTATTCCTGACCCAAAGCTGGAGGAGCGGGCGCTGCTGGGACAAAGGGAGGGCGGCTCTCACGCGAGCGCCGTGCAGCAAAATGCGTGTATTGCATTGGTGGGTATCTTCGTGTCTCAGACTGAGTTTCTAATCTTTCTATATCACGTATAACGAACTCTGAGAGAACAAGGAGATCTCTGACACGGAGAAAGCTGATGAAAGGCAAAGTGTTTTCTCGAAATGGTATGTCTGCTGGAAGGAGGGGTGGTGAGGTGGGAGAGATGGGACTCTGCCAGTTTCTACAGGAAGGTCGCAGTTTGTCGAGCATTTACCAGGCTTTGTGTGCATCAGATAAGAAACAAACAGCTACGGTTTGTGTGCTTTGTGCTTGGCTGTTTTGATTAAAGGTTTATTAAAGGTCCTTTTATTAGACAGGAGTCCCATACAAAGCTGTAATTAATGTGTGTATGTGTATTTTTTTTTTCTTTTATTGAAGCAATGAATACAAGTGGTTGGGGCGGTTGGATATACATCAGTAACTGGTTCCCTGTACATTATAAAAATGACAATAATAAATTTCACAAGCTTCTAACAGCAAACTGGGTACCTTTTGGCTGCACGCTGGTACCCTGTGGGTCCAGGGAACCTCACAGTGTATTTATCCATGAAGATACTTTAAAAGCCTGGGGCATGGCCTTCCTTTTCTGAGGTTGGCTGCTCAGTTACCAGATTTGCCATAACCTGAATTGTCTGTGTCATGTTGTTTGTGTACAGGAGCTCTGCAAATAGAGAACAGCGAGGAGTCAGACCAAGGCAAATACGAGTGTGTTGCCACCAACAGCGCGGGAACCCGCTACTCTGCCCCAGCCAACCTTTACGTTCGAGGTAAGAGCAGCGTCCACCCAAGGAGGTCACTCTCCTCCCGCGCTAAAGACTCCACGGCTTTCAATGAAGGAACATGTTCCCTGTCTTAATGCCCTGATCACACCTTGTGGATTGTGTGATGTAACCTTTTGCTCGGGAAACAGTAAGTTCAAGGATATCTTTGATCCACGTTGGGTTTGACTCGCGTTTCTGGAAATCTGGTTTTACTGTTTATATGGTGTTGTGTAAAATGCTGAAATACGGGCAGAATTGGGGTTCCTTTTTCCCTTGCACTCCTTTACTTTGCGTCCTAGTTGTTTTAACTGGGATCGAGGCATGCTTAATCCTCTTAGTATGAACTAACCTTTGGTGGAGCAGTGTAAAACTGGTCATGCTCTGGTGAACCAGAGGTGCTCTGCTGTAGGTGAGCCAATATTTAGGCCTTTGCTTTGGAATGTGCATCTTTAAAAACTGAACAGCTTTTTTGGAGTTGTCCTAATCCATCTTCTATGCATCGATGATTGAGCCTCTGGGTATTAATGGCTCACATTGGGAACCTGCTGGAAATTAGCCACAATACATGTAAAGTGGTTTTTCTAATCGTTGCTGATTTAAAGCTGTTTTCAACACACCAGAATAACTCGGTTTTACATTAGGACAGTCTCCTACCAGTTTTCTTTCTCTGCATTAAAGGTGTTTGAGTTAGCTTGGGGAGAAGCAAGGGCTAAATTCCCTGTACGCTTTCTGTTAATTTCAGCAAGAAAAAAAAGTGCTGCTTTATATGAAACTCTATATAACCAGAACCACTGGTCAGGAACCCCCGAGAAATGTAGTTATGGATTTTCTCGAGAGAAGAAACAAAATCCTTATGCTTGTGCAACCCATTGCTTTATAGGAAGTTAGAGCCAGATTATATTTCCACATAGTAAATCAACTGTCTAATAATAAAATCTCATCTTCATTTCTTCCTTCCTCTGTTTTGAAGAAAGAAAACACAATTTTAAAGCTGTATATGCATCGGTTAGTATGGAAAGAGGTCATGAGAATGATTAAGTCTTCACACGCTGTGTGTTTGCTTCTGGAGGTGGCTTCTGGCATTGTTTACTTGGTTTATTCTGGGGGACTACTTTTTTATTTTGCAGCGTAATTTCGATTCTAAGAGTCTTTGGAAGACTGAAGTATCCAATTAAGCATATTCAGAAGATGAAGTTATATCTATGCAGTGGAATCACTCCTTTCACTCTCACAATGTAATTATGGATGATTTTAAACTCCCTGTGTTCTTGCAAGTTCATTTTTCAGGCAAGCCGTACTAAAGCTCATCCCAGATTGTCACTTTGCACTCTGAGGGGAAGGATCCCTGTTACCAGGCTGGCTGTTGTCGCGTAGGTTTGTGTGGCTACCCAGCTGTTTCGCTGCAGTACTCGGGATTCTTTTGTTTCCTGTGACATGCTCAGACTCTCAATGTTCTCTTTTCTATAGAGGTGCAGCTGAAAAAAAGGCACAGGAGCTTCGAGAGGCAGAAAAACTTCCTCTAAACAGCTTTCCAATTTCTCACTAATGAACACTCTTTATTTAGCAAGTAATCCTGTAGGACTGGGGAGTGTACTGAATGTTACACTTGGCTTGCTGCTCAGCAAGGTTTGTCCGTGTTGTTTGGGCTTGGCATGGGCCTTGGATGGTCTGCACGTGTGAGAGGATCCTGACGTTCACCAAGGGAAGCATGTTCTTTGACATATGCTTTGCTGTTAACTGTCATTTTCTCACACATAAATTTTTGGAACAAGCCTTTTTATTGCACATAATCTTTACAATGTCAGTCTCCAACCTGTGCGATCCTGATAAAGGCCTGCTTTATATTTAAGACAGGATACGCCATAAATTATTATCAGATTAAATCACTGTGCATACTAGGTCCTGGATGGTTTTTGTGCTTACAGTTCCTGATAGCACATGTTCTACAAAAAAGATACCATATTGTTATTATTATATATTAGTTTTGATGACTTCAAAAAGTTAGTCAAACCAAGAACAATATTTTATTTCTTTAATGAGCAAGGAAAAAATATGAAAATATCTTACTTTCTCAGCTCTGGGATGGAGAATAAAAGAATCCCTGTTTTTTCTTCTTGTGGTAGTCCTACAGTGTTGTTATTAGACGGATCAGTGACTTCCAGTAGGGTCTTCTGAACGTGCCTGCATCTTTCCTAGAGAAGACGTTAATTAATGCTAAATTACAGTGGAAATTAAGCGTGTCGGCTGCACAGCCACTGCATGGTGGTTCATAATGATTGACCTCATTGCCGCGAATGCCCAAGAAGTTGGCCACTTTCTCGCGAAGCATGGCTGAGTACTGAGCAGCACTACTAATTTCCACCCTGTGTCGTTCTCAGGACCGCTTGTGCCTGCTCTCATTTACAGCCTACTGTTGGGTTTTTTTAGTAGTTCAAATGTTTGTTTGTCTCCTGACTCCTGGGTTTTGTGTTTTTGATCATGTCTTCCCCTTTCCTAGCCTCCTAGGTAATCCTTTGTGAGTGGGCTGTGTTAGAAAGCACAGGCTCATTAGCATCTTTATCCTACTTTTCATGCTAACAAAGGAAGATACTGGGTGCTGAGAAGGAGTATCCAGGCACTGCTCAGGGCGTCCTATATCAATGAGAGAACAGGAGGAGGAAGGAGCAGGCTACACCAGTGTCTTCTCTCTCTGAATCCTTTAGAGCCAGCACTTCTGCACAGATGGACTTCATTAAAAGTTAAAACATTTCCACACCAGGGATTTGTAAAGGAAAATGGATGCATTTTCCTTGAAGCTATTATTTTCATCTTACTAAGTGTGCTGGAAAGCAACCCGCATAAGCCTTCTGCTGCTGGAGTGACAGGTCTATCTGTCTGCTGCTGCAGAGCCGCGATGGGGCTGGAGGGCAGTGCGGGGCACCCACTGCCTCCCTCTCTGCTCCCTGCCCTCCGTGCTTGGGGCTGCATGAAGCATCCAGACCATCAGAGGAGCAAGAACGGAGTGAGAGCAAGAGCAAGGAGCACACCAGGGCAAGGTGGCTCTCTGGGGCACAGCAGGGACTTCAAAGCGGGCAGAGTGGCATATTCCTATCCTGCCCTTTCGGCACAAGCGTGCTTGCTGGTGCTGGCCTGGATGTTGTCGTTACCACCACGAGGGAACACTCATCCCTTTGCGATCCATGGTTACGTGTACATCGTAACAGTGATTAGATTTGGGACTTGGTGGTGCTGCAGGGAGAAGGGAAGGGAATAGAAATATACGGAAGATGCGATTCCTTTAATCCAGAGAGCTTACTGTCTAATTTAGCAGCAAAAATCCAACAAGTTGATTCAAGATATACAAGAAATTGATTTAAGAGTAGAAAGCAAATTGAGCCTAGTGTGGGGAAAAAAAATGTGGTGTCATTTTGTCATGCTCACTGGGAGTATAGTATAATTGCACTGATTCACCTACACTATTGGTTTTTTAATGAACATATTTCACTCTTCATTTGCCTACAGCTTCAGAATCTGCAGAAAGAGGAGCATTTTCAGCCGAAAGTCTTACCCTGTGAAATGCCTGTGAAGGTGGTGGCCTGTGTAGTTGCTCCCCTCGATAGAGGGACTGTTATTTGGCTCGTTCTCTTTGTGGAAGGTTTTTTTCTGCCATTCTCTTTCCCTACACGTGACATTATTTTTTCGTACTTCAATGAAGCAGACGAGCAGGGAGATGTGTGTAAGAATACCCGTATTAATACACTGTGGAGTTCACTAGCTGTGCTCCCCGGTGCTGCTTACAGCAGTGAGCAATGCAGATGTTATTACAATAGTACTTATTGGAGCACTGGCTGCATACTTCCCATCGAATGAGAAATCTGCTGCCCAGTTTTCACTTCCTAAGTGCTGCTTTTCAGGCCTTCGAAGGACAGTCCAGTGGGACAAGTGCATTGAGTTCCATGGCCCAAAATGCTATGTGTTCTGTAGAGAAGCAGCTGCACAGCTGCTTTTATAAAAAAAGACCATTTGAAACTGAATTGTCACCTCTGTCCCTAAACTGGAGACTAGTAAATCAGACTGCAGTAAATAGAAATGGTATTACTGCAAAAATCTGTGCTTTCTTGATCCGCTCTTTGAAAGGCCAGGCTAGGATTTCATTTGGCAGCAGGGAAACTTGCTCGGAGTCTGAAATTTTAGTTGCCAAGTTTCACTAAGGAGCGGTCACCCAAGATGAAATTAGGATGGTGGCTGTCCCCAGCAGCGATTCTCTGGCCTCTGTGGGGTTTCGCACTTGGGGACTTGGCGGTAGCTTAGACTCAGCCATGGAGGGAGCTCAGTGGAATGGCTAATTGCAGCTATATGATGCTTACTGCAGCGGGGACCTTGTGTAAATAATAATAATTCTGAATGACTGACATGAGCCTGGAGCAACAAGACTCGAAGCCTTTAAAAAGGACATTTTCTGCTGATGTAATATTAGAACAGCTAAAATAGCAACAGCAGTCAAAGCTTGAGGGTGTTGCCAGGAGAAGAGTTGAAGCTGAGGATAGCGGTCAAACAGTCAGTGACCAAAACCGGAGATGTCTGAAAAACGGCTAAATAACATGGAATACGTTTGTTTGCAACCCAGCTATATGCAGACTTCTGGCAATACGTTCTGTTAAACCTGCCTCTCGTCAGGGCTGGTGGGGGTGGCATCGCTTGACCAGAGAGGGACACTGCGGGTGCTGGAGGGCCTGACAGCGACCACAGACAAGCCGAGACTGCAGGGACCTGTGAGGGGGATGTCTGGGTGACGGGAAACGCGAACGGGCAGTTCAGTCAGACTGAGCGACCCAGGCCGCTGCTTCGCGCAGATGTCTGCCCTGGACCATCAGAAGCAGCACAAGCAGGCTGTGATAGAGGCCACGGAGTAACTGCCCCTCAGCAGCGGGTACACGGCTGGGAAGGGCTGCGATCTCCCTGTGTGCGCATTGCGCAGTCCTGACCTCAAGATAATGCTGCAGTAGAGCAACGCAACAGAGAGCGGCGACCCTTTGATGAAGAAAGTGCGCTCCTTTTTATGGGGTTTCAGTATTTTCAGCTTCCCTTGCTCTGCTCACAGGTGCTTCTTCGGGCAGGTGTAGTTTGGGCAGACAGTGGCCGTGAGCAGGGTTGGTGTGAAGGGGACCAGCGGCATGGCCGGAGCTGCACAGCACCCAGCACCAGCCCATGTTTGCTGCTCTGTCAGCGCTGCCGCTCCTGCTGCCACTCGTGCTGCTTCTCACAGGTTTTCTCTTCCCAAATACTACAATGAATATTGTTGTAATGTTTTCTCCAGGAGTGTGTTCACCATCAGTGTTTCTATAAGCATTTTGCTATACCGTAATGATTATTATGATCACGGTTTAATAAATAATGGTTCTTTGTCCTTCAGCTAGCACATTGCGTCTAAAGATTTCAATGCGCTTTATAGAACTCAACTAAATAAGCTTAATAGTTTTATTCCTTGCAAAGTCCTTTGATGGTTAAAAGTGCAATGCAAAGCTCAAGTCTGATTAGTTGTAAAATGACCTTTATGGAAAATAGAAGGAGAGTGGCTGGTGGCTCAGTGCACGATAATACAACACAGAAATGGACTTGGAATCCTATTTCCCCCTCCTCCCCACATAGACATCTGTGGAACAATTACACCTGCCTATCTGTGCCGACTAAATGTCCATTCCCACCCCTTCCGTATCCACTTGCACGAAGGGTTAGGAAATCCGTCTCTGGTGCTCTGAGATTTTCTGCTCTTAATTGAATTCATGCATGCATGTGTGTGCTCTGTGAATGGGAAAGGACGGTTGGCCGCCCTGAGCATCCTGTCTGTCTCACCAGGATGGAATATACTCATCACTGTGGCATGAGAACATTGTTCATCGCATATAATGGGAGGTTGTCTTATTCTCATGTAATCTGGCGTAAAAGAGACAATCTGTCCTTTTGTTTCTCGATACCTCTAAAAGCTGTAAAGGATAAAATTTGATTTATGTGGAGTCCTTGAGACACAAGATGTGCTTTTGGAGATAAGCAGGAACAGGTTCATCTCCCTCTGGGTTTTTGTTAACCTCTCTGTCTTTTGGATTCCTAAGTGTCTGGGTTTGCCTTTGTATTAATGCCTCACATAGCACCAGAGGGTTTTTAGCACAGGACAGGTGCTGGCAGTTCCCAGCAGAATGGCAGAGCCAATTGGGAAAATGAACTTTCTTGTTGCTTTCAGGAAAGTATTAGCTTCCCACTCTGAAAAGCTTTAGAAATGTGTTCTTTTGTTTGAGCTAGTGATCTGAACTCTCAGACCTGTGCATTCGTATCCTGGCCGCAGCCCCCTGCCTTGTTTCAGGGAGCTAATGCCCAAGAATACACAAAAGTAGAGCCTCCCATAAGCCCAAATTCATTCTTTCTGCAACAAGCTGCTGTGGTTAAGAGTGTTGCTGCTGCTACGTCAGACGAGCGTGTCTGTGGCAGGGTAAAAGCCAAATTCAATCGTCATGGGAATTGCTGCCTACAGAGCACTGGAGCCACCTGACAGTCAGGACTGGCAGATGCTTTTCTGATACGGCCTTGCTCTTTGCCTCTTTGCTGTTTCAGCTTGGATCTTTAACGGAGCCCCGTTTTTACCTTCTGAAAAGTTTCCTGTCCTCTGGTGGCATTTCTGCTGTGACTCGACTTGCTTTGTGTTGCACAAAGACTGGCATGTTCGAGTTAGCTGCCAGGCAGCTCAGGTTCGTGGGAACGAGGTACCGTGCCTAGTGAGACGTTGTATTCTGCACAGGGGATGCGCTGGGTAACCCCAGCCCTAAATCCTACGTCCCTACGGGGCGAGGGGGACAGATGTTATTTGCTGTCACTTCTTAGAATAATTAGCTTTGTAAAAAAAGCAGGAAAAAAATGATGGTAAAACATGCTTTTTAACTTAGGAGTGACATGGATACAAACCTGGAGATAAGGGAGCATGTGAATGAGATCTTTAAGGAGATGAAACTTTCATTTTACCATTTATTTGGTTTATCTCAGCTAAAGCAGCAGCTGTTTAAGCATTAACTAAAGGGAAAGGAGAGAGAACTTTCTGCCCAGGTGTTCCCTCTTCCCTTACAGCTGTTCCAAAATAGCCTGCTACTGGTTTCTATTTCCCATAAGACACTAATATAATAAGAGATTAAGAGATAATCCAGCAATTAGTGACAAATAGCAGGTCCCAAACTTGTTCCTATTTGACAGGCCATAAAGTAATCTGTTTGAATTAGCGTGTTTCACATGTGTCTCCTCGCCTTTCCAACTCTAATCTGAAGCGTCAACACGTGGGGAAAGCCACTGCCAGAGCCTACTCCTGTCCGTGCACACTGATGCAGCGCGATCCCTGCCGAGGTCCCCAAAATAAACCTCCTGGCACTTGCAGCACTTGGAGTTTGTGTTGCCCTATTGCAACGTTAATGCTGCCATTCACGGGTATACCTGGTTTGCCAGAAGCGCTGACCTTCCTGGGCAAGGGCAGGAGGGGAATCCTCCCTGTTGGGAAGAGCTGAGCAGAAGGCAGAAGCCCCTCGCTGTCTGCTGAGGCCATGCAGATGTGATACGCTCCATTAGATTAGGAAATAAAGTGGTGGCTTGGGAGCAGCAATAAAGAGGTTCTCTCCCATCACAGGGTCTCGCAGGATTAAATGAGCCTTATGTTAATGTTTCGTGGACCAAGAGGAAAATCCCCTGTCTGAAGCAGGCCAGGAGAAACCTGGTCCTTAAGCTAGGACGTTTGATTTGAGGATGTCCGGGTGGGAGTCCTTTCTTGATGCGTGCCTCACTTATGGGCCAGTTAAGCTCTGAGTTGGCTGGTTCCGGTCCCCTTGTATCAGTTCAATTGACGAAACATAAAACAACTGTTTTGCTGTTCTCCTGAAGGCTCCATTACACTTTGTAGGCCACTGTTGTAGCTGTTATTGGCAGTTTGTCGCCTGGCCTGTACCATGTCAGTGTTGGTTAAAATCTTGTCCTCTAATCGCTGGAAATGGCTGGCTGTACTGTTGCACTGTATAATGCCACATGCTCTTCTCTAATTTGCAGTGTTTCTGCTGGAAAGCAAATTCCTTCCCCCACCTTCTCTTTCCCTTATCAAAAATGTGACTCATAAGCAGTCTTTAACTATCAAATCCACTTCTGTATTCTCTCAGCGAGGGTTCAATTACAGCTGATATGCCACAGATCTGTAGCTGGAGTGAGGTCACTCCTGCTAGAGAAATAAGATCTCCTTTGTCTATAAGGAAAATGCAACTAACCTTCTACTGTCTCTCCCGCAGGAACAAAAACTGGGACCTGCTCAATTCTCTCTGGGTGTTTTTGTCCTTCTGGTTTCTTATCCATCTCTCACTCGCAGCACAGTGTACCCATAAGGCTCTCCCGAAACTGAGCCCGGCTGAGACTGCGCATGTCTGTCACTTGCCTAATACCTCTCTGCTGCATTTAGCTCTTTGTCTGGAGAGGGGGAGCTGCTCTTCATGGTAGAAGATTTTTCCATTCGCCACTTGGAACATTTCTTTCATACTTGATAAAATTCGGATCTATGTATATGCTCTTCCCAGTGTGTGGTCAATGGGTTTGAAGTGCCTTTGCTATCACCTTTATAGCCGGAGTGGGTGCGTGGGAGCACGTCAGTCTGTGTGATGGCTGCAGTCCCTCGCTCTGTGCGTGTACATGGGTGTTTTGCACATCTAAATGTGTCTGTGCTTCCAGCGCCTGGCCCAGCGCAGGGCTGCCCCCGAAGCACCCTCCATGTGAGTACATGTGTCCCTCAGCCCTGTCTCGAGGGGCTGGGCGCTCAGGAAGGCGGAGGGGCCGTGCTGGAGCCGTGCGAGTGCATCGCGCTCCCATCCACGACATGGAGTGGTGTGTGTGCGTGGTGGGAAGTCATGGCTGACCTCTGTAGTCTTGTCTTGTCGTTTCAGTGGTGTGCGGACAGATGAAGCTTGGCCTGTTTTTACTCTCTGTGTTTTTCCTTGTCTTTTTTTATTCCCTCCTCATCTTCATCGCACTCTGCCATCAAACAAAACAAACTTTCATCTCTCAGATCAGCGAGAAGGTTGGTCCTTTTCACTTCTTATCCATCTACAGTACGCCACATCAGATGGGACTTTTCCAGTAGGGAGAGGAGAGCCATCCCCAGAAGGGGAGGGGGCCGTGCAGACTCTGGCTCCCTTCCAGGCACGGCCGTAGTGTGCCTGATGAAATCTGCTTTCTGTTTGCTGTGACTCTGGTGATGGCATTGATACTTTGCTTGCATGCCTTTGTTGCTTGAGATTTAAAATGCATAGAATATATTTTGCATGCAAATAGCAGCCAGGGCGGTTTTGTTCAGAAGGTAGGGTGGGAAGAAGTGCATGCTGCTGTGTGTGGGGTCCTTCTCTAACCCATTACCTGTGCTAGGTGCCAGTCTAATACCTCTGAACTGCTGCCGCTTTCCGGCCGGAGATCAAGAGCAGTCTTTGGAAGCAGAGATCAGAATGATCTCTAGTCCCCTTGCAACCGACTAGGGAGAGAGGGTGCCTCGATTTCTCCTGCAGCTTTAAAAGTTTTGACTTTCTCTGGAGTCAAAAAGCTTAGTTTTGATCTCAGCTGGAGAAGAACCCAGCACAGGGCGGCAGGGGCAGCTGGCTGAGAGCTGCAAGGCCCTCGTACCGAGGCAGCTTCCCTGCTCCTCCGCAGTCCCCGCTCTGGGGCGGCCGCTTCTCCACTCTGGGACAAGGGCCCTTTGCACGAGCAGCTCTGACTCTGCTTTCCTCCCTGGGGCTGGGTCTGTCACTTGCTGGTGGCGGAGCAGGGAGCTCTGGCAGTGGCCTCAGCCTTACCCGGCTCAGGGAGACCCATGGCAACGCGCTCAGGAGCTCGTAGCCACCCAGTAAAACCTGATTTGTGCTTTGCCCTGCTCTGTCCTGCTCCCCTCAGAGAGCCAGAGGTGAATAAAGGACAATAGTAAAAGGCGACTCCAGCTTTCAAAATAAATCTAGCTCCAGACCTAGCTTGAGGCACTCGTGATTTCACGCTGAGGAAGGCTGCTGTTTTTGGCAGAAGTCCTGAGCTAGTTTCCAGAGATGCCTCCTTCACGGAGCAGGTACCATGCAGGTCCGTCTGTCCGTCCGCAGCGGGAGGGATGCTCGCAGCATCTCTCCAGCCCGACGCTGCTCCCGGGTGGCACGGGGACGAGACCCTGGCTCCTCTCACACGTGTCATCAGGCAGCTGCATGAGTTGATCTTATAATCATCACTGGAACAAGTTTTAACAAGTTGTCATAGCAGTTGTTCCAGCACAGTGACTTCGCTCCCGTTTCTCTCCCTGGAACGTGCTCTCGTTGAGATTGTACTGAGGCACGAGGCCTTTGTTGTTTACCCTCTAAAAATAGATTTTGTAGAGGATAAAATTATCTGAGCCCAAGACAATGATGAAAAATGAGAACAAGGAAGAGAAGAAATTAAAGCCAAGACCCAAAGCCTCCCAGATTTTGGTGAATTTGAAGCACCGCTGTGATGGCTCAGGCGCCTCTGGAGAATGAACCTTTGACAGGGCACTTAAACGTTTTAGCCGCATGGTTTAGCTGAGGGGAGGCAGCCGAGAATGGATATAAGCCAGCAGGAGCAGATAATTTCTCATTCTTTGTTTTGACCCCTCCTTCCCGCCCCACCAAAAATACCCACGTACACAAATATTTAACGTGAAGCTAGAAATTAGTTTCTAAATATTCCATTGGGATTTGCCGCGCTTATAATTTGTTTGGCGCTGATAATTACATCTTACATTTTTCCAGCTTTACTTAAAACTGTGTACTGCTCACCCATGCATTTAATTATTGCTCTGTGACTGCTACAAGGTTATTTATTAACGAGTTATTTTATCTTGATACAGTGGATCTTTTCTCTTATTCCCCTCCTTAATGTTGTGTTATTTTCATCAGAGAAATTTCAGAGCGAATGCAAATTGCATAGCTCCACAATCTTGCTCTCCCTTACTTTGCTATTAGTATGTCAGTATGCTGAATGCTGATGTGTCTCCAGTGCTGCACCACTGTAATGATATATCCTCTTTTATATGTGGTTGTCAGCGCAAATAATTAGACCTAAAAGTTATAGCTGAAATATAATCCAAAAATGGCAAGGCCCTGTTTTGGAAATTGTCTATAAAATGTCAGCACTCAAGGATGCATTGGGAGCATAAATAGTACAGCATTGTTTGAGCACAAGATTAGACTGTAAATGCATTTTTTTCTGGTTCCAATTTTTCCTCTCCTGCTGTTGATTCTGTCAATAGATTGTGAGACTCCAGCAAATGCCTTTCCATTTGAAGTCCTTCCTTAAAATGATAGCACTAGAGAGAGATGAAAGGTGTCTACAGATGAGTAAACCATGCAGACTGATGATCATGTTTGAGGATATCTCCTAAATTCACTCCTTCCCAGCTCTGAGGAGGTGGTTCCTGAGGGAGGTGGCAGTTTTGGGAAAGGTAGCAGTGTGGTGGTGGAGAGAGCACATCCCTCGCACCAAGGGAAAAGAGTCGGGCAGTGTCACCTTCTCACAAATGTGCATCCGCGTCACTCTCTACTACTCACCCCAGTCAGGGGGTAGAGCAGAGCCCTCCAAAATTGCATGTGCTGTGCAGGGGCCGGGGAGGAGCAGCACAGCCCAGGCGGTGCTGGTTCTCTGTCAGAGCACACGGGGCTTCGGACGACTGCTCCTTCGTGCAGAAAAAGAGCAAAGGGCAGAGGGTGCCAGGACAGTGGTGCAGGACCAGAGCAGCTGGGATTGCTCCGGAGAGGAGCGGAGAAGTGAGCAGAGCAAGGGCACAGCTCTCCATCACCATGGGGCAGCGCCTGTGATGGGTCTCAGGAGGGAGAGGATGGAGCCCAGAGTTGCGGTGCCTGCTGGGCACCGGGGGAAGGAAGCCCAGCATCTCTGCAAGCTGGAGGGAGGGGTGTTAGCATTGTCATTGGCCCAGCTGTGCTGTGGCCAAGACAGCCAGCAAGGGAAGCAGTTTCATTTCCCTGTCCCTAGCAGTAGCACGCAGTTTTGGAAGCATGGACAGTTGTCCTGGCACTGCTGTGTTTCCAGCAGAGCCCTGCTGTGTGCCAGCAGCGTCTCAGCATGGGGAGAGGAGCTAACAGCGCCGGCTCCTGAGCGCTGGTGGCCAGGGCTCAGAGCCCACAGCTCTTGCAGACAGCAGCAGGCATGGGAGGTTGCTGGTTCTCCAAGGGGTAACGTCACCCTCAGAGGGAACCTGAGACGTTAGGAAACAGCCACTCCCGTGGTGAAAGGAGCCGGGTGATCGATTCATGCTCTTTGCTCTCAAGGCAAGGAATGTGCATGTTAATGCGTGCTGAATTATTAACATTTCTCAATCTCAATCTTTGTGACTCTCGTGTTGCCTGCTCCCCTCCTTCCTCCCCGTGGTCCCCAGTGAGTGGGGAGCCGGTTTCCACGCCGTCCTTTCTCCCCGTCCTGTGGGATCCAGGGCACAGGCTCAGGTTGTGCCACACTGCTCCCTGCTCTGGGGTTTCACTTCACTTCCCAGGGAACACTCTCTGCAGGGAGGTGTGCTGAATAGTGGAGCAGCACAGAGCCCTTACGATGCCTGTTCTTGGGATGAATGTCAATGAATCCCGTATTTGACAGTCTGCTGGTTTAACTAAACCTCTAAATTATACTATTGTCCATTGAAATCATTTTAATACTCACAGCCATTTTCCCTGTGCTGTTCTTGCACAACCTCCAAACCACCTTCTCTGATCTTTATCCAAAAAGAAGATTAAAAAAAAATATTGCAAATGCTTGTCAAGAAAATTGTAATAAAAACGGAAATTTCATTGCTGCTATAAATGAAGAACAACAAAATTTTCTGGAGCACTTTAGGTAGCATCATGGGCTGTGCTAGCCCTTGTGATTTGACTTGTAAATTGGACAGAAATTCTAAGAACGCTGCTTTTTGAGGAGTTATACTGATTTAAATTATTACCAGACTCTTACGCTAGAAAAGCAAGCGACTTAAATCGCTGGCTTGAGCCTGAGGAATGTGTTGATGGTGCTCTGCAAGCTGCTGTGAGAGCTCTGCCAGCTCTCACTAATGCTAACTGACAGCATCTCCCCTTCTCCCTCTGTACTGACTGGGACGAGAAGCTGCCAATTATCCCCCGAGAGGCTGGGAGGCTGATGGAGCCCGTCCCTTCCTTTGCACGAGCTCCTGCCAGAGTATGGTCCAGGCCAGATCTCTCACCAAAGGCATTGCCCTGACCCCCTCCCGCCTCCCGTGTTGAGAGCAGACCCCTACACGTGGCATCCATTTTTAGCAGCTGCGCTGCCTTGGGCACCGTGGCTCTCCAGCACGGAGCACCGAGCCCATCGCAGCAGCTGTACCGGTGTGCTAATGAGGGAAGGCCGGCTCAGCCGTTCTGCGTCGCAGAAATACACTGCAGAGGCCTGTTTAACCGTTCATCTGTTGCCAGGCTTGAGAGCCGAGGCCCCACAGAGGTTCCTGGCATTCCGCGGGTTCAGTGTGCAGCAGGCATGGCCCATCCCAAGGTTGGCGATGCTGCAGCCTGCCCGCTCTCTTGTTTGGTTTGATCTGCAGGAGCGCTTTCCTTGCCATTCATCCCTTCTTGAGGCACACGAACGCACCACCCATCTCTGCTGCTCCCCTGCGGGTAGGACGGGGGAGAGACGCTTCTGAAGGGGCTCAGACCTTCCCTTCACCCCGCAGAGCTCTGCTGAGAGCCCCCACCCCTGTGAAGTGCGTCTCCCCGGTGCTGTCCGCAGGGCAGCGGGGCAGTCGGCTGCTGGCTTCCCCAGGAGAAACGGCTGAAGCACCCACAGCCACTGCGGGACACGTCAAGGGGGACACGGTGCTGATGGGGCTCAGCATGGCCCCAAGAGCACCCTGAAAGCAGAACTTCATGTGGGGGCACAGCGCAGGTGCAGGGGAGTCTGCAGCGGGCTGTGCTGCCTCTGGTCTCACAGGGCTGGGAGTCAAAATCTGTTTGTGCATGCTGGGCTCTGATCTTCCTGCATGGCCTCTTGTCCTCCGGTCTCCTGTCTTCCCGTGTCCCTGTACGTGGGTTGCTGTGCATCTTCCCTCTCCCTGTCCTGCCCTCACACCGCTGTCTCTCTGACTCTGTAGTAGCCTCCGGTGCCTGCCAGCCTGTTTGCCTGGTGCATGTGTGTGAGTGCTCTGAGCACACCTGTGGCTTTATCCTCAAAGTTTGCTTTTTTTTATTTTAATACAGTGTGGGTGGGTGGGTTTGGTCCTTGGATGGGGCTGGATTTTGAACAGCTTCTGCCCAAAATAATTTGATGCCATGTTCATTCGAAAATTAAACCTGACTCTTAATGAATGGTGCTGGGATGCTTTGGTTGGAAGTACACACCATCATGTTAAACCATTGCCATCTCCATCAGGTTAACTCCGTATTCTCATGCCTGCATCACACTTGAGTACACTTTCAGTTCTGTCTCATTTGGGGAGCACTGCCCCATCAGTCAGGTAACGCCTCACTGGTGATGGCTCATGTAGCTATTGATTTGAGATTTAATAATTGATTAAAAGAAACAACCAGCAAGACGCTGGATTTAGACATTCAAAAAAAAAAAAAGCAAAGCAAGTTATCCTTCCCCTGACTGGTAAGGAGCTAATGAGCCCTGTTTTGTCACCGAGACGATGTGTAGTACACACACGATGTTGACAGTATTGTCTAATTTATCACGAAGTCTTAGCTCTGTTGTACATGCTAGTGTGGGGGCTTCCGTGTTCAGTCTATTTCTGCAAGCCTGTTGGTTTGGGGATGAATCATCAAAGAGAGCGCTAGTGAAATTTGATTTGGGGAGAGTCAGCTTGGCAAGCAGAGCTGACACCTCTGCAGCTCGCCGGGCTGTCAGCAGCTTTACCGTCTGCGGAGATGCTGTGGTGGCAGGAGCCGTGCCAGCGGAGCCGTGTCCCTGCGGACCCCCGGCTCCCGTGGGGCTGGAGGTGCCTGCGGCGTGTTGTGAGCTGGCACTGCTGGGGCTCCTGCCCCGTTTGCAGCGGCCCCCGCTGCTGGCTGCGCCGCCAGCCCGTGCACTGATGGAGGAACATCCCTGGCAGGGAGAGGCTCCTCGGGACCGGTCCGTCACCAGCCCGGCCGGGGCTCCGGGGCTGCCTCTGTGGTGGAGGAGGCTGGAGGAGAGCAGGGCTGCTGGGCAACACGCATTCGAGCAGTTTCCCTTTTTAACTACAGACTAAAATGAGCTTGCCCAGAGGAGACAAAGATTTACCGAGCACAGTTGTTTCTCTACCCTTGCTTAAATAGGCCCATAACACTAACCCTGAAGAAGGGGCCTCATTTCTCAGTGTCATTTTCCTGACGGGAATGCATATGGCAGGCAGCTTTAGAGCTTTATTGTAGCTGAGAGTTGCTTACAAATAAGTCTTGAATGAAATACCCAGCAAGGGATTGATATGAAGAGAAGCTGTGCAATGAAATAAGGAGGAATACATCTCCCAAAGTGCTGCCACAAAGGTGGGGAGGGTTCTGCCAGCCCAGCTCTCTTCTGTCAAAATGGATATGATCTCACATCTGTCAGGATTAGTTCTCTCCTGCCCAGCAAGGTGATCTGTTCAGGCCCTGACAATGTCATGCAGCTCTGGTGACTATTTTTTCTGAGCCAAGGTAGAACCTGAATTACATTTTGGAAGGAATTATATTTTATTTAGCAGCACACGTGTGCTAATTCAGAAAGAAACCTTTCTGCTGCTCCTGCCCAAACCCTGAGAGGTTTAGGGGACGAGTTGCTTTACTCTAGAGCTAATAAATTGAGCAGGTAATTCCATTTTGCAGACCTTCAGTGGGCTCTGCACAGAGAGAGTGTGTGACTGGCATTTGTGCATACTCTCTAATTAAAGGGATGTAATTTAAATGGAGGAATGTTTCATGTTAGTAATATGATTTCAAAAGGCTATGTTTGGAGGGAATGGATTGAGCCATCCCTTAATGAGTTCTTCTAATAAGATGCCAGTGGCTAAGGAAGGAGAGCAAAGTATGTACAATTTGGCAAAGCTCTGAACAGCTCTTGCACTTCATTTTATCTGTCCCGAGGGATAGACAGGCAAAAGTGTTGAACCCCCACTCATGTACCCCTGCAATGCAACCGAGTGCTCCCTGCTGGTCCCGCGACCCTACTAGCTGTCTCCTCCTTGTTTCAGTGCGGCGTGTTGCTCCTCGATTCTCTATCCCTCCGAGCAACCACGAGGTGATGCCTGGGGGGAGCGTGAACCTCACGTGCGTGGCAGTGGGTGCTCCGATGCCCTACGTGAAGTGGATGGCCGGCGTGGAGGAACTGACCAAAGAGGATGAGATGCCCGTCGGTAGGAATGTCCTGGAGCTAAATAACATCGTCCAGTCTGCCAACTACACCTGTGTAGCCATCTCCTCGCTCGGCATGATCGAAGCCACAGCCCAGATCACTGTCAAAGGTAAGGAATTACTGCTCACAGTGCTCCTACGCGGGTTTCAATGATGCCCTTTGCCAAAGAGTTTTTGGGTGCAACTAAGTGACTGCAGTTTCCTGTGACATTTCCACCTTGTGAGGGAGGTTCCCAAACCCACACCTTCATTTTTTTTTCCTGCTGACAGTGTAGTATTTGCTTAGGAGGTCACTTTGTCTCTCCCTGGATGGGGCATGATGGGAGACAGGCTTGTGTCAGGCTGGGTCACTGTTAGACCACGAGGGAACCTCACTGAGTCTGTGCTTATCCCAGCAATTTCTGGCTTGTTCTGTGCGCCAGCAGGACCAGCTCAGCACAGCGGCAGCCACAGGCTGTCCTGAGGCCGGGGGCTGTATATGTCTGCACTCAGAGAGCTGTTTGCACAGAGGTGTCCTCCTGCAGTAAGGGCAGGATGAGAGAATGTTCATCCCAGCGATGTGAAGTGTCTGTGGGCCTCGGCAGAATGAGCATCCTCCCTCCCCTGCAGGGAGGAGCTCTACACGTTCATTTTTAAATTGTTGCATATTCTTCTGTGAATTTTCTTTTTCCACTTGCTGCTGTGCCTCTTGCCATTTCTCCTCCTTTTGTTGCTGTCCTTAAGGCATTCTTCCTGCTGCCATTTCACAGGTAGCTTTGCCCCAAAGAGGACGTTGTTGCTGATTGCTGAGCGCTGGGTACGGGGCAGCCCACCCAGGCAGCTCCCTCACAGGAGGCTGGAGTATGTGTCCTGCCTTTTCCATCTGAGGCCAAGCAGGTCCACACTGTCCCTTTCCTCCTCTCCCTGCAGTTGGTTTTTAGCTCACATTTCCACAGATATGTCATCTTTTGAGTCTGTCTGTTCTTGCAGGCCCCCTCCTGCACTATGGCCACCTTTAGCACTGAGTCTCTGCTTGAACAAATCACAGAATTGAGTGTTAGCCCTCCGTGACCTTCAGATTAACAGCAAATTCTCTTTTCCCTGGTGCTAGTCAGAAGATGCTTTTAACCTCAGCCGCACATCGCTCCCTTTACTCGCAGCGGCTGCTCGTCAGTACCTTTTCCAGCCCCCGTTTTCTTACAGAGCACAGGGGTTACCTCGATTATAGTACGTGCCCAAGAGTGTACAGAAGAAAGGGGAGCGATGGAGAGGTGGTTTGGACGTGGAGGGAGGAGGTGAGAACTGCACCATTGCACTGATGGTTCCCAGTCACTACCTCTTCGTGCTGCCTTGCTCCCTCTTCGGCCAAAGTGATGCTGCCACCCCAGGACAGGGAGCGATCTGCTCAGCTCCATTAGCCTTTTGTTATCCTCCTTGTTTCTGTTTTTTCTGCACCTTCACTACAGATATCCTGCTGCCTCTGTCCCTATCTCCATCGCCCACTGTTGCTTCTCCTGTGCTTGCTGGAAAGTACCATTTGCGGGGCAGACAGGAGAAGCAAGATGACACAAAGCCGACTGCAGTAAGGGCATCGAAGGTGCCAGATCTGCCCCTTGCTCACGTGCAGGCTGCACACCCAAGAATTAGCAAGAGTCAAGCTTGCAGCCCTCCAAAGGAAAGGTGGATCAGTGTCATCTGCCCTTGAAAGCCTGAGGCTGCTGATTTCTTGGGTGCTCTAGGAAATGTGTTGCTTCAGGCTGTAATATTGGGCAGGATGCATTTGCTCATCCTGAGTCCTCCATGGGCAGTGATGTGGTGTCTGGTTGTGGGTTGCACGCCCTCCCCTCACGTGCCAGTTTGGCCCTCACCAATTTTTTGGGTGTTCATGTTGCAATAGCACTGGAAAAGTCATCTTCCCTGGCATTTGGAGCAGGTGTGCTCCTGTGCTAAAGAACCTGCCCTCCTCAGCTGAACCATGTGGAAACTGGAAACCTCATGGATTTGCCAAAGAATGAAGTACTTGAGGATCTTAATTTGAGCTGATCATTTTTCCTAGTTACTCGTCAAGCACAGCTGTGGTACAGTCACTAATGACTTTAACTAGGGTGGTTCATAGGAGGCTTGAACTTACTGTAGACTTTAATTCAGTCGTTGTCTTAAAGTATTTGTGTACTCTGCAAATCTCTCTCACACACACTCATTCTGTTTCTTTGTTCTTTTGGTATAATGGCAAATTCTGGAAATGTTTGCTTGCAGTAGTTGCATTCTCATTAACATTTCAGTGATGTCAGTGTCACAGAGTTCTTGTGTAACAGTTTATTGTCTGGTTGCAGTTTGACACACCACCCAGTGAAATAGTGGATGTGAAAGTTGGTAATTTCTCTGGCTGTATCCCTCCTGCATGCACTGTAACACTTACAAGGCATTTCCCCATCACCCCATCTAACAGCACTGCCCATGAACTCCCTATGGCCTAAGAAGCCGTCTCTGTGGAAGCAGGGGCATAGTTCCAGGTGACTTGTGGTGCTCTGCTTTACTGTATCCCTTTGTAAACCGGCTGTACACCTGGCTTCTTGGGGCCAGCCCAGCCCAGCAAGCACCTTCCCACTGCCAGCTGAAACCCCATGACAGAAACATTCCTGCATCCCTGTTGAATTACCTTTATTTAGCCTGCTGCTGGTAAGTGCGTCAAGCACGTCTAATAACATGATTGCTCTGTTTATCCTTCCATTAAGAACCACTTCAAGCAATATATGGTAATATAAAAATGCATGTTCTAGAGTATGAAATGATTTCTGCCTTTTAAAGAAGAATGTTAATGGGAGGTGGCAGCTCCATTTTTATCCCCATGCACATTGAAGGGTTTGAGCTGACTGAATTATTTAAATCACACCTCTCTGCCTTCCAATTGCAGCACTGCCAAAACCTCCAACAGAGCCATTAGTGACTGAAACGACAGCTACCAGCGTGACCCTCACCTGGGACTCAGGCAACTCCGACCCCATTTCATATTACGTCATCCAGTACAAGCCCAAATCCTTGGAGGGTCAGTTCCAGGAGGTGGATGGTGTGGCAACAACCCGCTATAGCATAGGTGGGCTCAGCCCCTTCTCAGAGTATGAGTTCCGGGTCATCGCAGTCAATAACATCGGCAGGGGCCCCCCCAGTGAGCTGGTCGAGGCCCGGACAGGAGAACAAGCTCCTTCAAGTCCACCCCTCAAAGTCCAGGCACGGATGCTGAGCGCCAGCACCATGCTGGTCCAGTGGGAGCAGCCAGAGGAGCCGAATGGACAGATCAGAGGGTACCGTGTTTACTATACCACCGACCCGCATCTGCCCTTGAGCATGTGGCAGAAACACAACACCGACGACAGCCACCTCACCACCGTGGGGAGCCTCATCACAGGGACCACGTACAGCATCCGCGTCCTGGCCTTTACTTCGGTGGGCGACGGGCCTCCCTCGGACATCATCCAGGTCAAAACGCAGCAAGGGGGTACGTATGGAGTGGGGTGCTGCAGCTCCATGTCCACCCCGGCCGGTAGTGTGCAGCTCAGCTGTGCGGCTGGTTTGCGCCAGGCATCCCAACTGCATTTGGTGCTCAAATGGTTGCATGTCAGAGGGGCATCCCCACCCCACAGCCATCAGATTTAAGCCTGTCCTGGGGAGTTGGTATCGATCTCTGTACAAGTAACACAGCCCACAGTTTTGTCTGGGATAAAATGGCTAAAAATGTGACACAAGGTCCTGGGTGTGAACCTGTGCAACTGGGCTGGGCCCTCCTGGGGTGTGAGTGCACGTGTGGAAGGAAGGAGCTGGGATGCAGTCAGGGGCTGGAAGTGAGTACAACTCCCATAGTCACCTGCCTGGGTCCCAGAGGTGCTTGCTTGTTGCCTGGATTGTTCCAAAAGCACCGTACAGGGGAGAGGGAAGAAGGGAGGGTCCAGAAGGAATGAAGGAGGATCCTCACAAGCTGAAACACAGACTCCGCAGAGCCGCACAGCTTCTTTCCCTGCATCTGCCTCCTGGCACTAACCATGTGTTTGGTCCCCAGTTCCTGCCCAGCCAGCTGATTTCCAGGCAGAAGCAGAGTCTGATACCCGCATCCTGCTGACGTGGCTGCCCGCCTCTCAGGAGCGCATTACCAAATACGAGCTGCTGTACTGGGAAGGGGAGGATGGTGCACAGGTGAGGATCCTGTATCAGCAGCACTTGAGAATGGACATAACCATCCAGCAGCTTGGGAAGGGCATCTGTGTGAGCTGGGGTGGCAACAGGACTGTTTCTTTTCCATGTTTCCTCTGTCTCATGGTTGTGTGATAGGAGTATGGCAATCTCTGTCTGGCTTCTGTGTAAGTGACCTCAGCTGTGCTTGCGTGTGCCCAGCAAAGTAGCTAGTGACAGGTTTGGGATGGCAAAAGGCTCCAGAATACCACGACATCATCTCTGAGGCATCCTTACTGCTGGTGCTGTTAAACAGTTGTGCAGGCCAGTTGGGCTTCCAGGTGGGTCTGAAATTGCCTCCAAAATGTGTCTGCAGCTCCAGGACTGGTTACACTTAAGGAGCAGATTGAGGGTGGCCTAGAGAGAGCCCTTCACATTTACTGTCAGGTCCCTAAAAGAAGTCCAGCTCTAAATATATCAAAAGTAGCGCTGGCTGCAGGGCAGCACGGTGAGGACTGTGCCATGGCAGCAGCACAGTGTCCTCTGGTCCTCTCTGCTCCTGTGTTTATAGTGGCGTGAGAGCTGCCAGAAATAAGAGCCCTCCAGGTGAAGTGGCAGCAAAACCAAGTCCTTTACCAGCACTGTTAAGGTGCATTAGAGATGCTGACTGCTCCAGGACAAGAGCTTTACTCTGTTTCATGGGCAGACGCTCTCTATTGGGAGGAAACAAACTCAGGTGTCCTGTGCCCCTCGTCTGAACTGTTTAGCTTCCCACAAAGCTGTCAGACAGTGAGTGCAGTCAGGGCACCAGGCACTGTAGCCTGGATTTCAGAGAGGTCTGCTTCCCTGCGCAGTCCTTGTGTTTTACCCAGGAAACTCCATCCTTTGGTGTCCTGCAGGACTGCAGCAGGTTTGACAGCGTGGCTGAGACTTGGGGCCACAATGGGTGATGGGGCTGCCTATTCCCTTGGCATTGGGAGCTGAACGCCAGCTTTTCTGTATTCTCCAACTATACCAATTAACCTGTGTTTCCCTTTATTTGACAGCAAAAGGTGGAGTTTGACCCAACCTCCTCGTATGCTGTGGAAGGTCTCAAACCAGACACGCTGTATAAGTTCCGTCTGGGTGCCCGCTCAGAGCTGGGTGTAGGAGTCTACACCCCCACGATCGAAGCCAGAACTGCCCAATCCAGTAAGTGTCTGATGCTCTGCAGTGATGAAGACAAAGCAAAAGCAGTCCAGTTTCCGTCACCTGGGCACGGAGTAGCTTGGTTCCTCTGCCCTTTGGGTCTGCAGGGATGCCGGCATGCAGTTTGCTAGAGGGTGTGATGGGGAAAGTCAGCTGGGGTTTTGGATCAGGGCTCTTTGGCAGAGGGGGTGCACCCAAGTGGTAAGTTCTTCCTTCATGTCCCTTTGATCACGCTGCCTTTCCCTAAGGGTAGATTCATAAAATCTGATGGAGGAGTGAAACAGGCTGGGAAATTGCTTTGGAGAGATTGATTTGAGTGGGTTTGTGCATCTCTATGAATTCACTCCCATGCAGACAAGCTGTCTGGACAGGCAGCATATGGGTGTTTGGCTCTAAATGTGACTGTCTCCAAACCATTGCGTTTTCACCCCTTCACTCCCTATTCCAGCTGCCTTGCTTCCACAGGAGTCCACCCCTGGTCTGTACACTTGATTGCAAGGTGAAGCATCCTTTGAAGCCAGATGTGCCAGTGGCTGTCAGGCAGCTGGAGGAGTCAGTTTGGAAAGCGGCTGTTGGCCTGGGTCGTGTGAGCAAGTGCTGCTTCTGGGACTGCAGCACTAGGGGAAACCAGAGCAAGTTGCAGCCGAGTTAATAGGGAGGCTGGATAATGAGGTGACCCAGGCAATATCACTTTCATCCTCGCTCTGCTCCGTGTGATCACAGAGCAGGAGTTCGCATTGCTCTGATTGGCAGCTCAAAGTGCTGCGCATAAGCAGATTAGGGCTATCAAAGGGTCCTGCGATAAGCTCGTTTTCACTAACGATTTTTGGGCTTGCCATTATGCAAAGAGCATTAAAAGGGGGGAAAAAAGACATTTCTGTTAGCACCGTCTGTCTGGGATTTACTAGCTCTGTGGGGTGAGCAGTTGGCAAAGGCAACCAGCCTTCCCTGCAGGGAGGGCACCAGCATGCACAGCAGCCAGAGCAGAGATGGCCATTAGAAAGGGAGCACAGGCAGCTCTGCTCACTATTGGAACGACCTTCTCTTTGACGAAAACTCAGCTTCATTAGCATATCAGTCACAGGGATTCCTCCACCTCGTTAAGTGAGCTAATGGTGGCTTAGTGCTGAACAATAGACAGGTATGAAAATGGAGAGAGGTTCAGATCATAAATATTTGAACACTGAGAACAAATTCTGAGTGTGGGGATTTGTATACCTATTTCAGATGGTTTTTGTATTGATAGGCAAAGGTTCAAGCAACTTTCCTGCCACTTAAATTAATTCCATCAGTGGATGCTCTTATCCTTGAACACACTTAATCAGAGACAGCTCCATGCATAAATTAGTCCTTCAGAGTCTCACAACAGTCCAAGTAAGAGAAACCTTTGCTTTGTGGACTCTTCCCATGACCTGCTCCACACGCTGTCTGCTCACAGGGGGTCTCATACCGTTGTTTTTCAGGTTGTTGCTTCACTGACTGATTCTGGCATCTGTTCAGTAAGAAAGTTGGAGATTTGCCCAAAAGCCACAGGAATACCTTGGTTTGGCCAGTGAAACCCTCCTTAAATTGGGGGACCTAAGAGTTCTGTTTATCCAAGAACTGCCTGGATCTTGGTTTATAGGCTTGAGAATATTTCTGATGGCACTCTATTCTGTGAGAAAAGTCCTTGGTAGTTACTACTGGGCTGTAGTTACTACTACAATGAGGTTGACAGACCACTGACTGAACAGTCCCAGGGCAGGGTGGATTCTTGGGTGCTGGGGCTCTCAAAGTCAAGTAGACTTTTCAGAAAGTTCTGCTTTAGCTCAGCAGAAGTTGTGTGCACAATGCATGACTTCCAGGCAGAAATTCCTTGGTCCACACTTAACACCACCTCACATTAGATGGTTTCATTGGTCCCCTGTGGCCTTACAACTTACTAAGCTAGAAAGACTGTTGCTCCCAGCTTCGAACTGGTCTCCTTCCTGCACTTTTTCATCTGATAGCCATAAAAAAAGACTCTTAGATCTTGGAGGCTGACATGTTCAGGTGGGATGCAAGCTGCAGGAGCAGCAAGACTCCTCCTTTCCGAAGAGCCTGTCTTCAGGCTCTATTCCTGGCCCTGACAAACCAGTCAAGGGTAAGGTAGGAGGCACATCATCACTAATGAGCCACTAATAGGCTGGAGAAGAACATCTGTATTGCTGCTACTGGGCTTTTCTTGTAGTGTTGCTGCTCAGGTGTGGTAGGGATGCTTGTCCAGCGAAGCCAGAGGGATGCAGTGCCCCGTTGTACCCTTCCAGCAGCACAGCTTGGACCCCATCTCCTGAGAAGACAGCTACTTTCTGGGCTGTCTTTCCTGCTAAGCTGCTTGCTTAGTTGCTGAGCACCCTGCAAAAAGTACAAGCGATGCCGCTTTGAGGGCCTGAGGAGCACGGGGGAGTTTTCCAGGGCTCTGCAGTGCCTCAGGCAAGCAGTGTGATGCGGGAGAGGAACATCAGCTCTTTGCCCATCAGGCCTCAGCATTAAAATACTGTTCTCGCTTGAAATATGAAAGCAATCTTAAGGCTGCCTTTTCCCTAGCTTAAGGAGTTAGGTGGGCTGGGTGGGTGCACAAGGCTGCTCTGGGCCAGCAGGGGAGGCCGGTGTGAGTAGCCCAGAGGCAACAGTTTGCACAGTGTGTGTGTGGGTACGTCCATGTGTGGGAGTCTATGCTGGCCACCCAGTCTGCTCTTTGCTGGCTGCAGGAGAGACACTTCTACTCCTTGTGCATTTTAAGTTGATCCTGCTCATGTTATCAAGTTTTATTTTGTTTTTTTTTTTTAATTGTTAATCTGAGTTTTTGCCTTGTACATCATATGTGTGACTCTTACCCAGTCAACAGCCGAAGTCTGACCTGCCCACACTGCCAGCCAGAACTGGCTCTGGAGAAGGAGCTCACTGCTGCATCCCAAGGGATGCTGTGGAGGCCCAAAGTCAGAGCAGTTCTCTTCTGTGAAGGGCCTGTCTACAGACAGTGCCAAAAGAAAGGCTTGCCCAACTCCTGTGTCTCAGCTGTCCCCTCTGAGGGATGCCACCAGGCACTGTGTCTCCCTTATGCCTTCCTTGAATTCACTTCTGGTGTTGCTTTGGTGCTGTATCTTCCTACTGTCTTCTCTGCCACTTCTCTGCTGATTAACCAAAAGAGTGTGAGGATTCATTTCCTACCCCTGCTGCCTCCCGGTGTACCAGAGGACAGAGCTGATCCCACTCTGCCTCCCTCATGTAGGCAAATGTTTGCTTCCAGGCATTGCTTTGGCTTCTTTTTCTTCCAGTGTAGCTCCCGTAGCAGCAGCCTCACCCTGCTCAGGCACCATCTCATCCAGCACCATCACTGCCCACTCTCCGTCCATCTTTCCATGCTCTCCAGCCCAGGCATCAGGGACAATCCCTGCTCCCTGAGCACAGAAGTGGGCACTCAGTGTTACATGCAGCCTGTGACTGCTTCTGCAAGCAAGTGGGCCATGTTCCCGGCAAGCAGAGGTCACCAGTGTGGTTGGGAGGTCCTGCTGTCCCCAGCTTTCCCAATTCTTCTCCCAGTGCCAACATGTGCCCAGCAAAGCCAAGGCACAATTGTTGGGTACTTTAATTATCTGAGGTCCTTGCTGCTATCTGGGGTACCATAGCTGTCTTTGTGTAGACGGTGACCTGGCAGGCTTGTCCCTGTGTCCCGGGAAGGCTGCCTCTGGTGCATCGATGGCTTCAAAGACCGCAGTATGGGGAAGGGCATCGGTCTTTTTTTCAGGTGTTTCTGGGTGCAGTGAAGAATGGAAGCAGCCTTTCACCTGCCATGGCAAAGCAAGTTACCTTGTACTTCATTATTGCTTGGCCAGAGAGCTTCCTAGCCCCAGGGCAACTGTGCGTGCTTTTTTTCACGATGGTGCCCTGCCCTCTCTGCTTAGGGCTCTTGCCTAATGTGCAAGCACTCAGGGATGCACCCATCTCCCTTGTGCCTTCCCTGACCAGGTAGGCTCCCTTCTCTCTCAGGCTTCCACCCTTATCTTCTGATCCTCATCCCAGTTAGAACTGTCTGCTGCCCAGATCCCATTGCTGGGGCGTAGAAGTTAACATAAAATGCAGGTGGCTTTTTGCCTTGGGGGAGAACAAACCTACCTATCTTCCCCTGTACAGCTGCATAGGCCAGGGAGCTCCAGGGGCAGGTAACCAGTTTGGCAGGCAGGAAACAATCAGTCCCAGATCCTGGGCACACGTGCAAAGCAGCACAACCATGTTATCTCCTGTTACCACATGGTGCTGGCTCCCACCTGGGTCAGGGTGCTGCTCACAGCTGATGGTTGTGATTTCAAACCCCGTCTGGATGCACTCCAGCCAACCTCAGTCACCTGCTTTCCCTACCCTCTTTTGTTTCCTCCTCTTGTCTAGGAACGGGTTTTTGCAAGCCTTCGTACAAGCTGGTGTGTGAGCTTCCCCTTCTGCCACTCTTGCCTTCTGTAGCTTCCTACTTCTTCTGGTTTCCATCTGCTTCAGATCTTCACTGAAAGCATCTTTCTTCTCCCCATCAGTCTGTCTCTCTCACTCCCCCTTTCCCTTATTGCCATTTGTTGTGTTTGGTGAAGTGAGTGTCCAGAACTGCTTTGTGCAGAGGTATTCTCTGATGCAGAACAGCACTTCCATCTCCGTGCTGTTCATCAGCCTTTCAAATACAAATTGCCCCTAGTGCCATCTTTGATGATGTGCGAGGAAGGCAGGCAGTTGTCCAAGAGGCTCCTGGCTGAATTTCCATGAGTATGTTCAGTGCTCAGTTGGCTGGGTAAAAGTTCCCTGTGCATTTTGGTTTGTCCTTCCAGTCATTTCCCTTCATCTCCCCACTTCATTTATTTATCCCCAGCCCCCTCCGCCCCACCCCAAGAAGTCGAGTGTGTAAGCACCAGCTCCACTACCATCCGGGTAAGTTGGGTGCCACCGCCTGCCCAGAGCCGCAATGGGGTCATCACCCAGTACTCCATTGCGTACCAGGCAGTGGAAGGAGATGACAACACCAAGCATGTGGTGGATGGCATTGGACGGGAGCACTCCAGCTGGGAGATCAAGGACCTGGAGAAATGGACCGAGTACAAGGTGTGGGTAAGGGCTCACACCGATGTGGGGCCAGGACCGGAGAGCATCCCCGTGCACGTGCGCACTGACGAGGATGGTAGGTGTTACTGAAAGCTCCTTCAGCTACCACCTTGGGGTAACCAGGACTCTTCTTGCTGAGTTGGTGGAGAAGAGGGGAAGGGGAGTGGGGATGTTGGCCTGGCAGTGCTTTTCAAGCAGGACCGGAGACTGTCAGGAGCAGTGCTTTGGTCAGCGGCTCGGGGAGTGGGGAGTTGCTCTGCTGGCCCTTGCTCTGATGTGATGGTCGCCTCTAGGCTGTGGGTCAGATCTCCTGGTGCGGTCCCACAAGGGTCCTGTGTGTGTCAGCAGTGCCTCCTGCGCGCCCGAGGAGGCATTGCGCTGCTTTGCTATTTCGGCTTTCTAGTGTTTGGTGGTCATGGTTTCCATTTTACTGAAGGTAACTTGAGTTCTCCCAGCTAAAGGCTTCTCTCACGTTGTGAGATTAGGACTTAAAGTTTACTTGTTGACTTGAAATCCAGCAAACTAAAGAGGGGAAAAGAAATCCATTTGAAACTCGTAGATATTGCAGGAAAGCTGCTTCCTGCCCTGGCTTCCAGGCAAGCCACAGCTTATATAAATCTGCTCTTGCGCTCAAGAGTCAGAATATCGCATGTACAGAACACTTTACTGGATACGACAGCTTTAAAGAGAAATTGCTTTGTATTAGCAGGGCTGTCAGTTATGTCATCATGACTTAAACCATTTCCTTTGAAAGTGCCAGAGCTCAGGGTGACAGTAGGAGCTTCCGTGGCTTCATGCTGACCCCAGAAGCTGCAGATTTAATAGGAGAAGAAAGAGATGCAGCGTCCAGGCAAGGAAGGGGTGATCTCTGCATTGCCCAGTCAGCGTGGCAAATTGAAACCAGACATGTTACGGTTTCCCTAAATGGGCTGTCGCTGTCCCCCACGTCTCCGTGGCTTTGGAAGTGGTGTCTGGGAATGCTCACTGACTGCGTTCCTGGGCTGGCAAACACATCTGTGTGTGTCCTGCTGCCTGTATTGTTTGCTTCGGTTCTCGTTCAGCAGAGTTGTAGCCCAGGGGAAGCTGCTACCCCAGAAATGTCGCAACAAGCTCTCTCAGTTAGTTTTCAGGCACTGTGGTTGGACATTCCAGCTCAGCTGTCAGGAGTGATTTCATGTCCCTCCAACATGCTGATGCTCAGTAGATACCCGTGATGAAGGAAGGAGAAATGCTAAATTGTGATCTGAAAACAAATTGAACTTTCCCTGTTTGGGTCTCAGACACAGCACATACTTCCCATAATGGGGTAGGATAATGTTCCTCGAAACGCTGCGGTCTGTTCACATTCCCATCTTTTCGTGTCCTGCCAAGGCCTCCTGCCTTCTCTTACCGGCAGAGCTTGACACACAGCTTCTGTCTAGTTCTCAGGGAGGATCTTGTTTATCGCTTGGACTCCCAGCTGCGTGTGCGGGCAGGTGTCTTGCTAGGGCAGGAGAGCCCTGTGGCTTGTGCAAGGTCAGTGCACTAAGTGATTTGTGGATTGCAGCGTAGGCTGCTCCAGCCAGAAAGTGGTAACTATACAGGCACAGCCCCCTCCATTCCCATACCTTGAGCTGGCCTCATGGGGCTAAAATGCTCCATTCCTCCCTTCTCTATTTTATTTAATTATCTACAATTAAGAAGGACATCTGGGGAAAATAATGAATTGCCCTGCAGCTTAAAAACTGTGCTTACCTGCTGGGTAGATGTTTCTTCCCATCTAGTTGGTTGAAATAGCAACACTCGTTACGTCTGCGTGTCAGCTATCCATCCCTAATTATCTAATACAGCTTATTTCTTGCTTTGCTGAGAATTGGGGCGTACAGGGTTCCAGACCCCGGGATTTTGCCAGGCAGTGGAGAGTGGAAAGGGTCCTGCAGCAGAGGTGCCAGGATGGAGCTCAGGGCCTTCACTTGGGTCCGGGCACTGGCGTGGCAGCGGTGTCATCCGCAGGGAGCGCACACCTCGGCGCCAGCTGCTTCGGCGGGAGGGAGCTCTCCAGGAGCAACCAAGAGGCTAATTTTTTAGCATTGACGTTTTTGTCACAGTCAATGCGAGAGTAAAAAGTAATAAGGAGGTAATTTTTCCAAATGGTAAATAGGGTATAAATACATTTTTTAAACGGGCCTCACCTTGCAAGAAAATTGATATTTTCTGGGCAGTGTAATTTTTCATTTTATTATCAAAAAGCATTCAGCCAGCCGTGCATGAAGTACAGTCCCCAGAGCTGTCACAATCCCCACGGGCCCCTTTATCTGGCTGAGCTCAGCGGCTGCTGTCTCTGAGCTCTGGGTTATTGTTTTAGGATGGTGCTTTTCCCCTTCGTTAACCTCTTGCTGTCCCAGGGGAGGAGCGCGTGTGCGCTCTGGCTGGTGTCAGGCACCAGGGCTCCCCGCAGGGCAAGCGCAGCACTGGCCGTGCTACCTGGGGCTGTGGGACTGCGTTCAGGTGTACGCAGAGGGATCTGAGAGGAGGCGTTGTGACAGGCAGGATGCAAAGGTGGCTTCAAAACCCCCGTCTCTGCTGCAGGGCACCCTGAGCTGCAGGTGGTTACCATGTTCTTTATATTCTGCTGTAGTCTTGTGTTCTTCCTTGTTCCCTCACTGCTGGAGACAAGAAAGGGATAGGCAGACCTTATGTCTTACCCAGCACAGTGGCTTTTATTAGGGGTGCTCCTGCATATCACAGTAGGGCTCTTTTGTACTGAGAGTAGCAAAAGTGCTTGGTTACTGGGGAGGGGTTGGAGATGTGGTCGTGCTGGAAAACTGCAGTGTGGCCTCCTGGGTCAGGACAGGGAGCTTGTGCCAGCAGGACCATCTTTGCAATAGGGTGGAGAGAAGGTAGCAAAGGAGTGACAGCAGTTGTGTGGTACCTGCTAACTGTCCATCTTGTGTGTTTTACAGTGCCCAGTGCCCCACCGCGAAAGGTGGAGGTAGAGTCTGTGAATTCGACTGCCATCCGGGTGAGCTGGAAGCTGCCCATCTCCAACAAGCAGCACGGGCAGATCCGTGGGTACCAGGTTACATATGTGAAGCTGGAAAACAACGAGCCCCAAGGGCAGCCAGTGATCAAGGACGTCATGCTGTCAGAAGCACAGGTACGATGTGGGGACCACAGGCTGGCGGGCATGGCACCTTCCCTCACCGCAGAGGGACAAGCAAGTTTAATCAGGAAAGGATTGCTGTAGGAAAGATGAGGTATAAAGATGAGGTATTGGACGATGCTCCTCTGTTACCCCTTCTCCAACATGTACCTCTCTCTGCCTGCCTGTCCTGTACAGACTCTGGCTGGAGCAAATTGTGTTTTGCCAGTCAGGTTATAAACCATTGGAGAGCTTTAAAGTCTGCTTCTTTTGTGCTGCTGACTATGTACAGGCAAAGGTTCTCTCTCGGCAGAGTCCACCGGGGTGCTGCCTGTTCCTGGGGTGTGGGGGTGGTTCTGCACCATTGGGTGGGCACAGCAAACCTCCTTCCCTCTGGCTTTTGCAAGGCAGGGACTTGACCTTGTGTTCCCTCTTGAACCCAAACCATAGGTGAAGCAAATTGAGTCTGGGAAAGGCGGGAATGGGGTGAGGGGAAGAGTGAGGTGCAGGCCTGCATTGCCTGTAAACGACTTTGCCCTCTGCAATTGCCATGCAACAATCTGCTCATATTTATGCCATCCCCTGGATACCTCACGGGCTGTGAGCTGAGGCCCTGTTCCCACACGGTGCTCCAGGCATGGTTATGCACTCTGCTCAGCCCAGTGGTGTGTAGTTCCCTCTTTCCCAGGGTCCAGGGAAGTGTTTGGTGCCCTGTCTGTGATGAAACACAACTCTTCTTTGGAGCAAGGGTCCTTCATCCTGGACGACCCATGCTGTTCTCAACAAAGATAATCGTATAAATGAAGTACAGGATCTGCTGCTGTTGGAAGCAACGAGTAATCGATTCAGAGCTGGCTTGCTTGAATGATGCCCAATATAAATACTGGAGAGCTGCAACGATTAATTGATCTGCCTCCTGAATGCAGCTGTGAATCATTTATACGTTTGTCAGTGGGGAGTGCAGTGCACAGAGGTGGTTTTACTCCCCATTCATATTCTGAAGGATAAAACTCACTAATAATGTTGAAGGGGAAAACTTTAAAGAGAGAAAATGCTTCGAGGGTCCTTGCAGTGTTGTCTGGAGCACGTCTCTGTTTACGTTTCAGATGTTGCTTTATTGTAATCATTAGAAAAGATGCTTACTGCCCTTTATATATTCCAGGAGGATATAATCTTCTGTGTTGTTTGAACAGTTGATGCTGTGTTGTTCAGCTGGAGTTTGGAGTTAATGGGTTGGTCCCAAGCGTAGGTGGGTGAAGTTGGCAGTGTTGTTCTTGTTGGTGTTTTCAAATATTTCATGGTTGTCCAGCCAGTTCTGCTTTCACTCCTTACTCATACATTTCAGAGAGAGAAACCCCATACTAATGTGCAGGAATGAGGATACCAGAGCCAGAAGCTTCCCAAGGAGTACTGGATTTTGCATTATTTTGAATGTGTGCATCAAGGAAGCAATCTGCTTGAAGTTTCCTGGCCTGTTAGACCACTTACCAGTCTTCCGTATCTGGTGAATTTATGTGGGAAAGTTCTTGGTTGCTGTTACTTTTTTTCCCCGGTGTGTATGGTGCTGAACTCAACCACTGTAATTTTTGGATGGAAGTGAAGGCCAAAAGATGGTTGCAGAGAAGTGGCTACTCTGAAGGAGTCATGTCACTCCTGGAATAAAGTAATGATGATCCTGCAGGGAAGAGGCTTCACTGACTTGGAGAAAGAGATCTTTATTTCCCAAAAGAATGAGAAGCCAGGCATGACCTGTGCTTGTGATGAAAAACACCTGCTCCAGAAACTGAAGAACCCTATAAGAGCTGCCATCTTTCAGTACAGCAGTGCGTGTCTTTGCAAACACCCAGATCAAACTTGAACAAGTAGTCTTAGAAGAGTGATTTTTCTATGGGAGAAAACAAAGATTCACTGCAACACCTGTCGCTGAAGGTCACAGGATGAAGGTGGCCAGAATACAGCCACGGTTTATACCAGTGCACAAGGAGAGAATTAAACAGATTGAAAATCTGAGGTCGGAGAAGAAATTCTCTGGACACATAGGCAGAGCCCCTCCTCCTGCCTGGCCAGGCTGTCTGTTGATTTTGAGGAGGTATGTGCCACATAATCTGCTTGCTGCAGATGGTGTGAAGACACTGGTATTAAAGCTGGCTCATGATTTTTCCTGATTGAAGATGAGAAATAGAGAGAGAGTAGACGAAGATGAAAGGAAAAAGGAAAGGGAATGGAGATGTTAACTATGGAGATAATATGAGTTTTCAAAACCATTTGAGCAGAAAGGACTAAAACAGTAGAGGAGTGGGGGCCGTGGTGCTGTAGAGATCACGTTTTATTTTGCAGCCTCCTGCCTAGGAAGAGTAATCAGTTGTTAGGAAGGTTTTGCGATGGAGCTGAGGACTCTTTCTCCCCTCCATGGCTGCACCTGTGACTGATCACCCGCGTCAGGCCTCTCTGTGCCTTCCTGTCTGAGCAGTCACCTCCTACTGACAGACTGATGGACAAGCAGATGTGACCATGCCCTGTGGAGGAGTGCCCAGGGAGAGGATGCGTATCGCTGCAGAGCTGGGTCACATACCTGCACCACCTCCTGCACTGGCCCTGCCCTCACGGCGCAGCCAGGTCCTGTGGTGGGTGATGGCAGAAGATTCATTTCTGTGCCGTGGGTCTTGTGCACAACACAGCCAAGCACCAAGAGCACTTTTGCAAGGACCAGGGGGACCAGTGCAGGGTGCCAGCTGCACTCCACCTCTCTCATACAAGACCTTGCTGTCTTGAGGAAGTGGGGGATAGCAGGGCCATGGGCACAAGCATCGGGTTCTTCAGGGGAGGGCAAGGGACCACCTGCTTTCCTTGGTCTCCAATCCCTGGGCAGCTGCGGCATGTTGGGAGGAGCAGTGGGCCTGATGCCCTCCATCCCTTCCCAGGTACCGGTCCTGTGTGTCCTGCAGAGCTCGGAGCTGAGCAGCACCAGGCAGTGTGGAGTCTGGAGCGCCTGGCACAAAGGAGGCAACAGGGCCAGGGGAGGACAGGCCTTCCCATTCAGGTTCCTGTGCAAGCATGACTTTAGTTTGCTCTTTACAAGACGTGCAGCTAGACCCTGCCTGAACCTAGCTGTTGATTCGTTGTGTCCTGCTCCCAGCCTGCTTGTCCTCAGCCTGGACTGGGACATCTCCCCATGCTGCAGTGTGGCCTTGACAACTGCTCCTGCGCTCAACTGTGCAGCGTATTTTCTGGAGAGCCTGCTGCCCGCATCTCTCTGGGGATGTGGTGTACACATGAACCTCACTGCTTACAGCCCTCTGCAGATCCAGCCTGCGCAGAGAGCTTTGCAGCACTGCTGCTGCTGGGAGCTGGCTGGGTACGGCTGGGTAAAGGAGGTCAGGCTTTGTGGAAGAGAGACTCCTGCCACCTCCTCCTCGGGCTCTGCAAACAGAGTCAAGGCACGGGAGAGGTGTTCTGCCCACAAGAAGGGCTGCATGCTCATAGGAAGATTGTGTGGTCTTTGCAGGCAACGCTTCTCCATCCAGCAATGCAGACCGAGTGCACATCCCACCAGCTTGCTCCAGAAGAGCAGGAAGAAGTTAACAGCAGGCACTCCAGCTGGGTTGAGATCAAAGCAGAAAGGGGAAGCAGAAACTCCTTTTCATCCTGGGCAGCGCCCACCCCATGCATAACACAGACGAATTTACAGCCTCCCTCTTTCCCTGGGTGATAGTCAAGGATCTTTATCTGAATCTACTTGGAACAGCTCCTCGTGCACATGTACTCATCTAGGTAAGAGTCTGGCATGGAGGTGAGACGTACTCTGCTTCCTAAGTGGAACAAAATTGAAAGGCATCATCTAAGAGATGTTTCAGTAATGGACAAAGGCAAAGTTCTGGAGCCACTTCTGCATCCCACAAGCTGAGCACCCAAGTTTACACCTGGAGTTTCACTGTCGCACCACGGTCGCTGTGAAGCAGAGAGGAGAAGGACCTGCAGGAAAACCGCAGTATCCACTTCCCATAGCTGGGGCTGTTTAGGACAGCTTGAGTCTGTCTTTTGCAAGAGGCATGGTCAGGGAAAACAGCTGTTCCCTTGTGAGACATGACTACGCTGTGCGGTGTTGAAGTGTAAAATGAAACGTTAAGGCATTGCAGCTGCCATAAATACACACTGTTAGCTTTAGCACTTCCCTGGGCCATCCTGCCTCATGCACACAGCCTTGTCTGAGTTCTTTTTATGACAGCTCCTGGGCTTTTCAGATCAATTTGTCTTACTGACCAACCTTAAAGAGTTAAGAAGCAATTGAGCTAGTTTAAGGAAGGAAATGTTTTGATCTGCAGATGATATTTTCATAATGAAACTGAATTTATATCAGGGTATTCATGCAGACCTGGCTTTTCACTGTTATTCCTCCAGCACAGATCTCAAGGCGTTTCTTTGCACTCTGATCTGATGCAAGATTAAAGTCCACTGAAACATAAGAGCAGACAGAGTTTGAACATTAAACACTTGGTATAAAATCCTAGTGGGTGATAAGCTCCCCGCTGTGGTGTGGGAGGCTGTGGGATGCTGCAGCCTCCTGAACCCAGGTCGGCTCCTCTGCTCATTGCAGTGGGGTGTCACCTTCTGCTCCTGCAGTGACATGGAGGGGAGTTGGGGTGTACCCATCCGTCAGGGACATGGTGTTGAAGCAGAAGTGTACTTCTGGGAGAAGGAGCTACCAGGCCTTCTGTCCTTCCTGGAGCAACACTTCTGCTAGGTTTTAGATCAGCAGGACAGAGTGTGTGGCTGTTGACCATGTTGGGCGCTGAATGGTGTAGGTAGGATGTCAACTGCAATGACTTGGGTTGAGCTAACCATGCAACACTGGAAATAACACCAGGACGTGTGTGGAAAGAAGGCCTTTAGTGACCACAGTACTTAGTGAGGGCATTTGCTTTATAGGAAGTCTTTAGGGACAACTTGACCTCTTTATTGAAATTAAATTTTAAGATGGTTTAGGGGGATAATTCTGCTGCAGTCTCATGTCATCAAATGAGTGGACTGTAATAAAATCTTAGAGGAAGGTTTCTCCAATCGCTGCTTCTTTCTGAATTGAGAGAATAAAAAATATTTGAAGGTATGCCATATATTTTACTGTTGAGGACAGTACTCTGCTGCTGTGATAGGCTGCAGCCTGTGAAAGCCGCCTCACATGGCCTGAGTACCAAAGGCAACTTGGAGCTTTAATACCATTTAGTACTTGTGCCGCACTCACAGGTTCCGGGGCACTTGAGCAGCATTATCTGGGCTTCCCGGTGTCCCGAGCACATCAGTATCTGAGCGCCATTTCACATCTGGCAGCTCAGGCTCAGGTCAAGGCTTGCCGAGGCTCACAGTGTGAGTCAGGGGTAATGATACCTATCTTCCACTTTCATCTCTGTGCTTGAACCCATCAGCCGGTGCTTCCTCCAGGCAGATTTAGTAACCTGAGATGTAACGCATCACCTTGGCTGAGAGAGCTCGCTGTGATCTCTGCAAACCTTCCTTTGGAGCATCAACCACAAAGAACAGTGCTGTGGGCATGCGTGGCAGCAGCCAAGGTCTCTAAATCTCACCACCCCAATGCAGCTTTGATGCCTTAGAGCCCCAAATCCAGCCAGTTCCCCCTTCAGAGCCCTGGTTGAGCTGCCATAGCTGAGAACCCACGTGAGCTTCTGCTGGGAAATGTTTGTCTTACCTGCAGGGCTGCTCTTGTCAAGTGAGTGTTGCCACTTGGTGTTGTGTAGTTAGGAGTGAGAAGCTGTTTCCTCAGTACAGGCACCAGTTTGAGCCTCACTCCAAGCCATGCAGCACTGTTGGAGAGAAGCAGCTTGGTGTGAAGCTCCGTATAGGATCTCAGCCTCTCTTGCACTCTTTACAAGAGGCGGCACTTCTCGGTTTTCTGAGGTCCCCAGAGCATTTTCTTGCAAATGATAAAAGACACACAAGCTCTGTAAATGTTGTGTTGATGCTTCCCTGCAGAGAGTGCCCTCTGAGTTTTGTGTGTCAAAGCCCTTGGTTCTCAACAAGAGGTGGTGGCTGGAGGCTCACTGGTACAGAAACCGGAGATGAGGTCACAAAACTGTTGTGAGTGACTTGTGGGGCAGCAGTCAGCCCCAGAGCTGTGTTGGTACCAGCTCTCCCTCCTTAGTTCTGTTTGTGGAAGAGGCAGAAAAGTGCAAACAAAGCCAGAAGGGGAAGGGACTGCCAGGTTAGGAAGTGGTGACCCCTCCATCCGTGTGAGAAGGAAGCTCTTTGCCCCTGTTTGTGTGAATGATCTCAGACCTGCTGCGCAGACTAGCGGCATGTAGAAAATTGCTCTATGCCAATTCCTTCCCTTGGCACAGCCTGTGCCGGGCGACCCTCTGTGTATAAGTGTTGTAATCCCCCCAACCCAGTCCTGCTAACCCCTGCTGTTGTCGTCGTCGTCATCCCCTTCCTACACGTTGCCCCTTAAAATTCTGTGTCTCCATTTTTCTCTCCTCCTTCCTTTCTCCCCCATCAGTGGAGAGCTGAGGACTCCGTCGACCACGTAAGTACCACTTGTGTGTATTCCAGGTTGGAAAAGAGGGGTTTGGTAAATCGATTTGTGAATTTTGTAGACACAGTGCTGTCAAAACATCCCTTTCGCTTCCTTAATGAGGCTGGAGAGTTACATTGTGAAACCTTCCACAAGCAGCAAATCCAGGGAAAATTGGCATTTAGATCGCTACTAAATGCAGAAAAGCAATTGACATTTCCTATAATCTGTATTTCCAGCTTGTTGCAGTGCAGTTTTAGGCAGGCTCAAGTGATCAACTCAGGAGGTAGATACTACTTTCTGCAGTAGCTGGCCCGCCAAGTTACACGGTAAAATTAGATACATAATCTTTAAACCACATTGATCGTAGTCAAGAAAAATAACCTACACTCTCAACCATGACCTTTGGCTGAAACAGAGATAGTAATAAGAAAACAATCACATTTAAACAGTAAAATCCAGTTTTTCCCACATAATTTTGAAATACAAATTTGTAGGAACAAACTAGAAAATGACCTTTTTAGAGTCAGCAATTCAATTATGTGCCCTACTGTGAGCTTCCTCAGCACGATGCATTTCTCCTCCTGCTTTATACAGAGGATTCTCGCTCAGAGTGGCTTTCTCATGACAGCACTGTGTTTACATTATGCAATCAGACCTTCTTTCATCCATCCCTCATCTCTCTCCTCTCCTCCCGGCTCGCTTGCTTTGCTCCCGGTGGCATGGTTTTGCGTGAGAATTTCTCTTTGCATGGGTTTGGGAGGAGTGAATTCTCCTGGGATGTTCAGAGTCTGCAGGTTTTGAGTGAGTGCTTCCCCCGCGGGTCCATTGGCACCGATGGGACTGTGCGTCCACTCGCCCGCACACACGATCTGCTGCAGGGGCGGAGTTGGGATCGGACTTTGGTTCACACGGTGATTTTTGGCGGGGTTCTTGTTGGTGCTTGTTGATTTTTCTCTGGGCTGACTGGTTCCGCGATGGTAGCAGGGTGATTTTGATGAGTAAGCCTGGGCAGGTAACCTAAACCAGCAGCACTGACTGGAAATCAGCAGGTTTAATCGTGTGGGTGTTTGTGTGAGTGAGTGATGGGAGACTGGTTGTGCTCTGAGAGAAACCACAGGCGCCCCTCACACCCCTCAAGCTGGCAGGGATCCCCCCAGCAGAGATCAGGCCCCTGGAGCAGCCCCTAACAGTGCTCATGCTGCCTGACCTCAGCAACTCAAGCTTAACCTTCTCCATCTCTGCTCTTCTCCCTGTCGGAAAGGGTAAATAACTAGCCCAGAGCCTCTGCCTCCTTTCCAAAAGCTTCCCCAACCCCTTTCCAAGCCATTTGTCCCTTGCTCCGTGACCTGATGGGTTATTAGTGCTAATGGCCCCAGTCCCTTTCACAGCGCCCACAGCCGAATGATGCTCAGAGGTGCCTACCCTGAGCTCACCATGAGCTGCTGAACTCACTGTGCTTGCTCGTTTGCAGGTCTGGCCAACCGAGCTTGGCACTGGTCGTGTTGCTGCTTGAGGCCAGGAGGGAGGAGCGGTGCTCCCCTCTTTGATCTCAGATTGAAGTGCGGAGCTATGCCCTGCTCCTGCCCAGGGGAAGCCAGAGCACGCAAAGGTGCTCGCACCCTGCCAAATCCACCCTCCTCCCCAACCTCCCACAGCGCAGGGTTTTCCCTCCCGGTCTTGCCAATGCCTTGTGCCGACCCCGTCCCATCCCTGCAACGCTGTGCCTGGCAGGGAGGCTGAACACGGTGCTGTAGCACTGCAGGTGCTCCCTGCCCGGGGTCCCTTGCCCCTGCCTGGCCCCTGTGCTCCCTGCGGCTCTGCTCCGAGAGACAACTTTAAAAATCCCCCAATTATCCGCCAAGAGATTTCCACAGCCAGCTGAACTGGCTTTTGCCCTGGTTCACAGCCTCACAGTCCTCTTACTCTCAGGCTTGCTGCGGCAGGGTGGCTCTTGCTTAACACGAGACGGTCTCTGGAGCAGATCTCCCTCTTGGCAGAAGCCGTGGGAGAGCACAGCTGCTGACAGAAGTTGCTGGTGGGTCTCTGGAAAGGCCAAGTGTTAGAGGCAGGGGTTGAAATTAGGCAGGTGAGTGGTGGAGCGGCAGCAATTGTTGTTTGCTGGCTCTGTGCGAGTGTGTGCTTGAATGCAATGCCCAAGTGTGAGCCAGCAAGTGTGTTGGTGTGTTGCTGTTGGAGATACTGACCCCGGTGCCCTCCTTTTGCTCACTCCAGTAACAAGTATTTGCTCTTCTCGTTTGCCTCTTCCCTGCCTCGTGGATGCGCTCCCAGGAGACGGTCATTGGAGGCCTGCTGCCAGAAACCACCTACTCCGTCACCGTCGCTGCCTACACCACCAAAGGAGATGGTGCCCGCAGCAAGCCCAAAGTCATCACCACCACAGGGGCAGGTGAGTGTGGGGAGCAGATGCCACAGCCTTGTAGGGGTGGTGATAAAACCTCCCAAGAGGTACACGGGGAGTATGGCCAAGGCACCTGTACAGGAAGGAAGCGAGAGGGCTGGAGACGCCGCAGAGGTACATGCTTGTGATCTCCAGCCCTTACAGGCTTTGCCGCTGGATCACCCGAGCAAAGTGCAGCACAGATGAAACTCATGGGTCTGAGCTCTTCTGCATAGTCCAGAGACCTGGGAAGAGGAAGCCTGAAAGTCCAGGCCCTCCCTCAGCTTTGGAGTCATGGCCTGTCCTCACCTTGTTCCCATAGGCAAGTGCCATGTGCTTCCTGCGGTGACTGCGGTGCCGCCGGGGCTGACCCCTGGCACAGGGGGCTCCTCAGAGGTGCTTCTCAGCTCCCCCCCAGCCATTGCTACTGCTGCCTGCCCAGGCTTACATATCTGAGCCCAGCTGCTCCTAGGACCATGGTAAAATCTGGAATGCAACAAACCCTGCCATAGAAGTGCTGCGGACACGACTTCTAGGTCCTGGTGATCTCAGTCAGTTCGGTTCTGCTGTCTCGGTAAAGACTTTTACCCTGTGCCTAGTGCAACACAGGAGCCTCGGCCGGCAGCCAGGGCACCCAGGAGTTCATCAGGTGCTTTCCTCCGGATGCGGTCAAGCTTGCCTTTGGTGGTGGCACCAGCTAGTTGACATTGTCTTGTCCTCGATTTCCACTCACTAGACCTGTCCTACAACCAATAATCCTGCTGCTTCCTCACACCCGCCGCAGGAGCAGTATTTACCGCTTGTTATTATGGGAATGCAGCTTGTACAAACTGAGAGCGTTTGTTCCTGGTGCTTTTAAACGAGGAACAGCTTGCCAGCTCCTCCGTGCTGCATATGGGGAGCTCCAGAGGTAGTTTCCACTGTCACAATCTCAAATGCTGTCTCCCTTGTGCCTTGCCATGATGTACGCTCTGTTCATCAAATTGCTACAGCTGTCCTATAAACAGGAAAAGCTTCCTAAACATCCCAGTGTTGCACTGTAAACCACAGCGGGTCTTCCCATGTTATGATGCACATTTAAAGTTAATATTTGGAATCAGCTTTGAAAATAATGTGTCCCTTAATACCAGCTGCTGTTAGACATTGTATTGTGAGTGCAAGGACGATGGCATTGGCAGTGGAAGAGTAATTGTATGTCTTAAATACCTACAAAACCACTCCAGAGCTCCCTTTGTACAGGGTCTTCTGCAGGCTTGACCTCCAGGGGAGTGCTGGTATCGCCCTCTGATGGCAAAATCGTGGCATAATTCTGTCAAATACATTTTGTGCTCGTATTTGGGCTCATACATTGCAAAACCATGCAAGGATATTTAACTAGGTTTGGCTACAATCCCATTTTCGTTTTCATATCAGTGGCCCCATTCCTTTGATTCTGAGTATCTTCCCTATCAGTTGATTTGTTTACAAATCTGAGCTGATGTGAAGTGAAGACACATCCTTTTTTAACTGAAGGAGATCAAGGTATTAAACCATCAATTTAAAGCCATCAGTTCCTAACCAGTGACAGCAACACCCCTTGACTTGTGCAGCATAAGCAAAAATCCTGTGGAACGCTTGTGTTCACCTCTCACATCGACACTGACTTCACGAATCTGCTCATCAGCTAAACCAAAATGTATTCTGATGGCAAACCGCCCGCCCAGCTCTGCTCACTGCCTCTGCAGATGGTAACACTGCAAGGTTTCAGGATGAAATTTGTCTGCCTCCAGACAGTCCAGGGCGCTGGACTCGGGCTTCTGTGTGTCTGTTGGGTACAGTGCGCTGGGGCCAGCGCGGCCTGGTGCTGTGCACTAGCTGGAGTGTCTGAAGACCCCCGATTGGGAGGATGGGATTCAGATCTTCTCTGATATAAATGCGATGCTTTTAAACCTTTCCTGTAAAAGGGGATGAATTTTGGGGCTGAACATGGCTGAATTCATTCCCTGTTTAGATGGCAGCACGTGGGAAAATGGCAGCTAAGGGCTGGCTGGCTCCAGCTTCCCTCACCACCGGATTAGGGTTGGTCTGGCTCTATCCATTTGAATTGTCTGTCATCCTCTTCACCCTGTTGTCTGAACTTTCCCACTTTCCTCAATCCTGACGGACTGAGCAGCACGGAAGCGATCCTTCCTTCCCCTCCTCGCAGGCTATAGATGGTCATTGTGTGTTTATGTTGCAGTCCCGGGGAAGCCCACCATGATGATTAGCACGACAGCCATGAACACAGCCCTCATCCAGTGGCACCCACCCAAGGAGATGGTAGGGGAGCTGCTGGGTTACCGGCTACAGTACAGACGTCTTGACGAGGAGAAGATGAACACGATAGACTTCGGGAAGAGAGACCATCACTACACCGTGACCAACCTGCACAAGGGGGCCACGTACCTCTTCAAATTGTCTGCCAAGAACAGAGCTGGCCCAGGAGAGGAGTTTGAGAAGGAGATCACTACTGCAGAAGATGTGCCGAGCGGCTTCCCACAAAACCTGCGCGTGGTGGGTCTCACCACTTCTACCACGGAGGTTTCCTGGGACCCCCCAGTCTTGGCAGAAAGAAACGGCAAGATTGTCAACTACACAGTGGTATACAGGGACATAAATAGCCAGCAGGACCTGGTTAACATCACCAAGGACACAAGTATCACTTTGACGAATTTGAAGCCCGATACCACTTATGACATCAAAGTGAGGGCCCGCACCAATAAGGGGGCTGGGCCTCTCAGCCCCAGCATCCAGTCCCGGACCATGCCTGTTGAGCAAGGTAAGTGCCCCTCTAACAAGCCCTAACAGCAAGCTCAGCCTGCAGGACAGGGACTTTTGCTTCGGTTCATGAGGCCCTGACCAATGAGAACAGGTACTGTGTGGCTTCCTAGTCTAAAATTAGTTCAGCGAAGGTTTCCTTAAAGTTGCCGTTTGGGGGGAGAGGGGCGTTGGTGGTAGCTTAATTGCCTTTGTCGCTCCACAGGCACACTTTGCTGTTTTATCTGTACATGAAAGGCTCTTGCTTGAACTGGAGCAGGTGTCTGGGTAGGATCATCTGCAGATCCAGTACCCAAGCACCACTGTTCTTTGATCATGGAAAAGGGCCAAGAGAGTATGAGTGGAGGGGGGAGAGAGGAAGGCTACAGTTCAGCCTACAGCTTCCTTTCTGTGATGCTATATAGTCAAAATCGAAACTCTGCTGGAGACTGGAGACTTGGTAAAAGGCTGCTGCTCTTTTCTCCTCATCTCTCACTTCTCTGCTGTTGCTGAACTCTTTGACCTCTGCTGCTGAGATAGAGAAAGGGAGACTTGGAGCCCAGCTGCTGCCTGGCTCCATCCTGACTTGGCCCTACAGTGCTCAAATATCTTGTTTGTCATTCCAGTGTTTGCTAAGAACTTCCGCGTCAATGCCGTCATGAAAACGTCTGTGTTGCTGAGCTGGGAAGTGCCTGACTCCTATAAATCTACAGTGCCTTTTAAGGTAAGGGTGGGATGCAGAGGATGGGGAGCTCCACCCGTGGCAGTGGGAAGGGCAGTGGAAAGCAGCATCTTGACCTGCCACATGATGTTCTCAGGCTATCAGACAAGAGACTGGCAGAGCAGGGTCACGTTGCTCCCTGGCCTGGGGTCTTGTGGAGCTCAGAACTCCAAGCCCAGGTTAGATAGCCGCTCTTGCATTTGAGCACCTGTACATGAACCATGGCACACAGTAGAGCACGCTGCTGCTTGCTTTCCCTCCTTTCATTCTTCTTAGGCCAGAAGGTGGTGTAGTTTTGTTGATCTGTTTCTGTTTTGATCAGTTGTGGAATAGCCAGTAGGCACTTGGCTCATGGCAGGAGTGAATAATGTTGGCTGAATTACACCAACAGGAAACACCAAACAGCAAAGGCATGTGCTAGGCAAAGGCAGTCTGAGAATGGGGGTGTCTTGGCGATCATAATATGTATTTCTGGCTTCTCACCATCCAACTAGAAACCCATCTTTGCCATAGCCACTTTCTTTAAATACCCACTCTTCCCTTGATAATGTCGCTGAGTTACTTGCCTTTTCAAAGGGAAATGGAAACTGGTCCAGCCCCCCGAATTGCGGATGCTTTTTCCATGAGCGGTTGTGGTGGTTGTTCACACAGTCCTCATCAGAGCTTAACTCCTCTTCAGCTTGCCTAAGTATCTTGTTACCTGCTATCACTTGGCTGTGGCCTTACCGGCCAGGCTGACCATTGCAGCTCCATGACAGTTGTTACACAAGTTTGTCCTAACGCCTGATGGAGTTAAGTGTGAAAAGTTATGTGATTCAATTGGAAGCAATCACCAGGACAAAGTGGTCTGAAAACCAGCCAGTGAATCAAACTAAAAATGACTCCATCTGCAACGTGTCCTGTCTCAAACATCCGGATTGTCTTTATGAGTTACTTTAGAGCATCAGGGCAGATGCATAATCTCAGGGAGTGAGGGAGAGAAGCATCGTTGCCCTTCCAGAAGGTGTTACAGGTGTGAGCAGCACAAGATGTGTCAGTGCAGAGGGAAGTCTGCAGGAATCGCTGCTACGCTCTTTTCTCCAGCGCAGTTCTGGATGTAGCGTCATCCATCAGGCTGCAAGACAACACCGATGACCCAATCTCTTCCTGCTCCTACCCGTCCCCCAGTGCGGATCACTGATCTGTGTAAGACTTGACCATGGTGTCAGTTTCTGCAGAACTCAATGCAGCTTCTTACCCTTAAGAAACAAGACCAACATGTCACGTCGCCAAGGATAATCTTCCACCCAGTCTCAGCAGCAATCTTCTGCCTCTGCAAAGGTGGCCGGGGTGGGAGCAGCGTGATTTCCCTTCCTCCTTGTACATGCCCCCACAATACTGTGCCTAAAGAGCAAATGCAAGGTCTGCGTGAGCTGTGGAGGATCCATGGCCAGGGGAATGAGAGGAAATTCTTGAACTGCATCTGCATCAGTGTGTGAGCACCTCCCTCTCCTTGTTACTAACTCTCCTTGTTTAAATCCTAAAGCTGAATTACTATGATCAATACCAGACGCTTGTTAACATGCAGAGTTTAGCTGAAGCAGACAAGGCTTTTGTGAAGACCTTGTGCTTATTCAAAGCTTTCCCAAATGTAGGGTGCATTAGGATCAGCGTTCAGACATCTGGCCGCAAGGAACTTCACAGATCCCTGATACTTTGCACTCTGCTGAAGAGCCAGTCTGCTTCATCTCGCCTTATTCTTGTGGCACAAAGCCCACATCTGTCTGACAGTGCAGCGCTGGGAAGGGACAGTGTGACCTTTGGAGCATTACTATCGCGTAGGGATGGTTGGAGGTAGCCAGGAGCCAAGGGCGTAATGCTGATGCCTCGTCTCAGCCTCTCAGCTGCGACTGCTTACACAGACGGTGACTCAGGGTCTGCCCCTGCTGCGGGTTAACCCTCAGATGACACAGGAGCAGATGGCATTAGCCACTTGCTAACTGAAGAGCAGTCATGCGAACGAGAGTGTTACAAGGATCTTTCTCTAATAGTGTCTTCTTTCTATTAATATTCCCAGACTTGCAGACACACGTGAGTCAAGGCCAGGAGCGGAGAGGGTCAGCTCCAGGTTGCTGACTCTACCACTTGAAAGAAATCTGTAACCTTCAGGACTTTGTATTTTTATAAACAAGGTTCACCTCTCTCCTCTAATTCAGACACATGGGATGCTGAGGCCAGAGCCTAATACTGTAACTAGCATAGCAGATAAATCTCCATGGGAACAATTAGTATTATCTACACTTGATAAACAGTCTCATGCTAAATCTATGTCCCAAAGGGTGTCATATTCTACTTTAACAGATTTAATTAAAGTAGATATTGTTCTGTCAATGAATAGAGAGGCGCAGGCAGGACTGGTGCTTTTTTTTTCATAGGGGATGAACTGAGTCCTTAGGAAGTTTCATTGCTACCAAATCAATAACGAAGGTTTGAGTTCTCTTTGGGGAATTTTCACAGCTTCTTCTTGTCCAGGAGATAAATTCATTGTAAAATGTTGCCCAGAAGTTGTGGACCAGGGGCACTCTTCCTTTTCTTTTCCGGTGTGCTTGCAGAAAGCTGTTCTGGAGCTTTCCTGGAAAGTGCAAGATAGATACAACCTACTCCTTGAGGAAACTGCACTTTTCTGAGACACATTCTTCAACTTAAGAGAAGAACAGAAGTCATTTTACAAATGAGGAGAAGGAATAACACTTTTAAAAATGACTATGATACAGGTTCAGAAATAAGCCCTGAGGATGGTGGGCAGAGCTGTCTCACAGTGTGTCCCAGAGAATGTAGTAATTACTCCAGCCCCCAAAAAAGGCAACCTTGTCTACCCCTTCATTGAGTAATTATCTTTTCCAATGTTGCACACTACATGTCATTTGATCTTTTAGTTCAATACATTTTTTACTGCCTTAAAATCAAGCAACAGACCTTCAGCGGTGACATTTGGACCCACCTAGCTTTGCAAATCTTCTCGTGTGAGTAAGAGCAGCACAAATGACATTTTGCAGCAATCCATGGGGCAGTCAGCATGTTTGGCAGTTCAGAGCCCTTGGGCCAAATTTGCTGCTGACTTCAGTGCTTACCAGTGGGCCATGGTGCAACCTCTAAATAGGATTCCTGCTTGAGCTGCCAGGCATCTTCAGCTGCACACGAACGACTGTTTCTGAGCCCTTACATTATTGTAAAGTTTGTGTAGAGGCCTTAACTAATGGTGCATAACATTTGAGAAGACAATGTGTTATGGCAGGTAAAGGAACGTGGAACTGCTGCTACAGCAACTGTGAAAAGGGGAGATGGCGAAGAACGCTTCAGGAAAGCATTTCAAATGCCAATTTTACCGTCTTTGGACACAAATTTATGTGCATGGCAGTAAAAATCATCATCTGTTGTCATGACTGAATCAAAGACTGTGTCCTGGCTGATTGCAATGCAGAGCAAACTCTGAACTGATATGCGTGGCCATCTCTTCTGCTTCGTCTTGCCCCAGGAGAGCAGCCACGTCCCCAGCAGATGCCTCATCCACAGGCAGTTGGTGGGCAAGAGTCTTCCCTTGAAGCACATGCAGAAGCAGTGATGACACCTTTATTAGCAAAGACTTTATAATGAGAAGTCTTACTTGAGAGGCAACAGAACTCTGTGTGGGCTTTGCATCCTTCCAGCATACCTGGAAGTTTGGTTTTGTTCAAGTCTGTATTGGAGCACGTGAAGTGAGGTCCCGCTGCTCCCTCAGGACACTCCTGACTTGCTTTCATCTGGAGTATCTGGACCTGCACTGTTGCAGTATCCTGGCAAGGGGTGGTGCTGGGACAGACAGCAAAGCTGCTAAGATGACTTGAAGCTCCTGTCTTAGTTGTGCCTCTTTCTGTGTCAGCGCAGGGTGAAACCTGCCAGCTAAATATCTGATGTTTCAGCACCATAAAGAGCATTTCTTCATTTTACCTTTTTCACTCGCTTTAGCACCCATCTGATGTACATGCCTTTGGAGAAAGGGATTAAAGCTCAGAAGAAAATGTTTTAGGAGTCACAGCAGAGGACAACCCTTCCAGCCATCCTGCCTCTGACAGCCTTTCCTGCACGTGGGGCACCCAGCAGGGGCTTTGTCCCTGCAAACCTCTGTTATTTTAGTACTTGGTATTTATTTTAGCAGTTCATCCCTGAAGACTGAAGCATGTCAGCAGGCGAGACTGATTGCATCTCTCCTCCATTGCTGGCTCCTTACTGCTGCTCTGTTACCTCTTGGGAGTCTCTTCTCAGCAGCAAAAAAGCTGCGGCTCTGTTCCTATCCTGACTTCCATGCAAAGTGACCTGCAGGGGTTTTGAAGCATGCTGTGGGTATCGCTGTTCAGATAACACAGAAGCAGAGCTGCACATTCCAGGCCTGGCCTGGTCCCTGTGCTCCACTGTCCTTCAGATCTCTTTCCAGGGCCTCCCTCCTCCTTCCAGC